>NC_069376.1:59368750-60840000 GCF_021730395.1 Mercenaria mercenaria | reverse complement strand
AACACGCCATAGATAGGTATATATGTCAGCTCTATATACTTCCGGGAGATATAAATAGCAGAGTGAGGTCATTCTTAAAATAGGAAGATGATGTCATTCTAAAAATAAAATTCAAAATGGCCGCCGCGCATGACGTCATTCTCACGCATGCGCAGTCGTGGGGCCAAACCGGCCCCTATACTACTGTCGGCTTTTGTGGTGATTTTCACGATGGGTCTAGTTTTCCCATATGTTTGCGATAACTGTTTTTTCATATACTTTACAAAAGTCTGAAGAGTGATTAACACAGTAGAAAGGTTTCTTGAATCAACTCTATTTTTATTACGTCCTTTTATGTTTCTGACTGTAAAAGTTCGTGTGCAATATTAGAATTTGTGCTTTTCTTCCCATGTAATCATGCATAGCATGTATATGGACAGCTTTTTCATCTGCTTTTAACATAACATTTACAGCCTAGAAATACATGTAGTATAACTGAATATTATCACATCGTTTGCAAAGCTAAAATACCTGCAATACCTTTCTGTTAAATTTAGATTAAGTACTGGACTCCTTTGCGCTATATAAAATAGTTTCACTCGTGCGAAAAATCGACGGGTCTAATTTTCCCATTATGATTCTCATTTCACCGGCAAACACTTCATCACTAATAACACCATCATCAAAAACATCCTGTCAGTATTTTCATCATCAAAATTAGCAGCAGCAGCAGCAGCAAAAGCAGAGGCAACAACAACAAAAACAATGTCGTCATAAATTAACAGCATAACTACATGTCATCATTTCCCTATAAAATAACAACACCATCATCATCAGTGTTATCAACATCATCAGCAGGATTCTCATCATCAGTATGGGGAACATTAGTCAGTTACTTCCCCTGATTATGTCCAAGAAGTAGATTGGTCCTTCCTCTGTTTTTATCGTTGACTTCTTTGTAATTTTCAAAAGCAATCTATATACTAAATTCCATTGGATTGGAAAATGATTAAGGACATGTTTTCTTTAAGTGACTCTCTGCCAAATTTAGGTCCGAGTAATCATTTTTATTTAGAAACCTACACATAAAAAGTATATTTATTTTGACTTACCGCAATATCTTGGACAAAGGTTATAACGAAAAAGTCAGAGGAATCCAATTGAAAGGGACCAATGTTACATTTGGTTATCATTGCGCTTTATCATACAACATTTCAAGGGAAGTAACAAGCTAATTTTCCTCATTATAAAAGAAATATTGACAAAGGCAATATCAGCATGCTTTGCATGAACATTATGATTATCATCCAATGACGCAGTAATAATTATCAGTCATCATCATCATCATCATCATCATCATCATGAACAGCACCAGCGGCATCTCCAAAACCTCCTCGTTACGCTACTTGCCTTCTTTATTACCTTCGTCATATAATCAATACATCTGATATGAACAAAACATTTGATTTTGACTTTGATTTTGCCTCCTAAATATTACTCAAAGCTCACTGAAAAATCACATTTCAGAAACCACTCCACATTTTGTAGTATGCCATGAAATGTGTTATACAATGTACCATTTTTGCTACTTCCTGCTGAAAAGCGAATCAATTAGGGCAGTGAAATATTATTTACTTTTTACAGAACGCTAAAATGATAAAGAAAGTGTTAGTGGTATTATGTGGGATTATTCTGGGATATTGGATAATAGACGATTTCGACCCAGGTACACGTTTTGAAGAGTTTTAATATTGCTATTTAGTCTATTGATTTGAAGTAACGGGTACTGTTAATGTGTATTCATGATGTCCGGATCATGACAGGACGTAGCTTGAAATAAATGTGTATTGTGCATGTAGTGGCTGGTAAATATATATAAAAGTATTAGGATAGGTTTATGTGCATATTATGATCGTTTCTGATTTCCTTTAGTAACTTAATTGCATTAAACTTTAAGCAAGATATTTGTTGATAATGTAAACTTATATTTCTATATTTTATTCTATATTTTTACCACCTGAAATGATCAGCATATGACTGTTAAACTTTACCCAAATCTATTTTTGTCGTATAATCGATAAATACCATAATATGCAGATACTTTGTTTAACATATAAATCTCATAAATGTGTATTAAACAGAATGAAATACAATATAAATTACCACTCACCCACGTTTTACTCCAGATATTCCCTAACAAAATGATACGATTATGTGTATTATACATGCGGTCTATTATTTAATAAATACTTTTTGTTGTTGTTTTTTATTTACTAACGTTTATTTAACATCGCGTAGAGAAATGCCTTAGCATATGACTCCCCTTCATTCTCATTCCCACTCTTCCACTTTAGCATTGTTCAATATGTATTCAACATAAATAAAAAAGACAACTTTGTTGCTATTTATTAAAATAAGATCATCAACACTGTTTTGGTTCAACTTGTGACATCTGTATAAAATATTTTAAGATACCTATCAAAGACTCACCTTACGATCAAACTTAGGTTCTATTGTGAAACGGGTCCATGTTGTTCTTTACATAAAATTATACTTTTTTCATTTAATTGAAGGGACAGTGAAGGGAAAACGTGTAGTTGTGACAGGGGCTTCCACGGGTATAGGAGAACAACTGGCCTATCATTATGCAAGACTAGGGGCTAATATATTTATAACAGCCAGGCGGGAAAACAGGTTAAAAGAGGTATGTTTTGTAGTTTATTCTTTGAAGTTAGATTTGATGCCTTTCTTCGAAGGTATGTCAATAGAAACTTTAGCAGTATAATTCGATTTTGGAACATTTGAACTTATTATATAGTTCTTCGCAAGAAAATGTCAACTTCCGTGGAGAACAGTTCTCTTCTGTCATATATTTACAGATTCATCGTGTCTACTTGTCTAGTGATCGAACTTACAAACTTATTCTCTCCCAGCGGAGCATGGAAAAAGTTTATTTTATGTGTTCTGTCCAGCATATTTACACTTATTTTGTCATACTTTCAGGAATGGACTGGTACCCGGATAGAAATACAAGCCTTCCTTCTGCCGCCTGAATGACTTTATTACATAAACGAATTTGATGTTAATTACTTGAACCAACAGTTTTGAGAGGCAATGGATTCGTAGTCAAAAATTATAAATGCTAGGCCACGGATATTATGTCTTTATTACATAAACGAGTTTGATGCTAATTACTTGAACCAACAGTTTTTAGAGGCAAGGGATTCGTAGTCAAAAATTATAAATGCTAGGCCACGGATATTATGTCTTTATTACACGAACGAGTTTGATGCTAATTACTTGAACCATATAATATTCTATTTATCCTGTCATCCATGTGACATAGCGAGGAAAACATATTTTTGTATCTTATTTCGTTAAAGCAAGTTAAAGGGCTATTTTTTAAACGCTACATATACAAAAAAGTGAAAATGTCGTTTAATCAAGAAAACTGCCTACATACCGTTCCCTTTGAAGTAGAAGGGAATAGAAAGAATACAACGGAATAAACTAAAATCGAATAGACAACATTGCATTTTTTATGGCGGCAGATATCACTAGCTGCATGATAAAATATTTGGTTGATCATGAATATGTTTTCCTCGATATGTCACATGGATGACAGGATAAATAGAATATTATTTGTCTTTGTGTGCTTGAAATTCTTGGGTTTGTCTCTCTGTTCTCAAGGCTCGGGGGCTCCGTGGCCGAATGGTTCAGGTCGTTGACATTTGAATTACTTGCCATCTCACTCGGGGCGTTGAATTCTTCATGTGAAGAAGCCACCCAACTGGCTAACGGAAGGCCGCTTATTCTACCTAAGTACCCGCCCATGATGAAATAATAATACGGAGGGGCTACTGGGTAGGTCTTTCTACGCCACCAAAACCTGGAAAGTTGCCATTAAATTAAAGTACAGAAGATACTAACTTAACATTCCCTGTTTATAGCATATTACCGTCATGTCGGAGCTGTCAGAATTTTCTGCAAACCAAACAGATACGTATATGTATACACTTACTAATAATGACAAAAATGAAACAACAAATGTTAAGGTAAGAAAAACATAATATAAAATGAATATTTCATGTGTAATGTGAAATTTTTCTTACCAGCTTTGTATTTTAATTTCAGGTACTTCAGAAGTGCCGAAAGTTGGGCACAGTAGAGCAGACCTATGGTTATGCCGTCGCAGATATGATGGAGCTGGGTTCCATTGAAAATGTGATAGAGGTAAATAAACTCATACTACAACAGTCCTGAACTGAAATATCTTAAAAACCTAAGAAAATTAAATATATGTTTGCAATGTGATAACAAAAAGTGAACGTATGTGACTCCGTAAGTTCTGTTTATGCTGAGAAATGTTACAGAGATGAATGCAAAAGAACTGAAAGTTCTCACGGACGATTCTTAATTTCTATTTATCGTTGAAAATAGCACAGCGTGTGAAAAAAAAAATTGACATGGGTGAAAGTATACGATTTCAAACATTTTGTTTAACATACAAAAAGTTACAGTGGTGACATTATGCGATTCAAACTTTCTTGTTTATCGTAGAAAAGGTAACAAGTTCACACCTAATATAGTCATAGTTAAATACAGTATAAATGTGCAACACCTCTCAACACTGAAAGTTCTTTATCATTATAATTCATGACTGTTGTACAGACACTTCATCAAGTAAAATTAATTTGATGAGGATTTTTACATATAAAATTAGTATCTAAAATTAACTATTTCAGTGGATATATTTAAGCTGTTTATCTTATGTGTTGCAAATGCAGCGTCACGATTTGGTTTATCGCAAAAAATGTAAGAGGTGAAAGTTTCTGTTTATCGAATAATTTTGAAACTCTCAATTTTCTTTATATTGTAGAACATGTTTAAGAGCTAGATCAAAGCAAATGTGTGGATTTCAAGCACTTCAGTGACTTCTTTCCATGGTTTACCTAAAATAAAAGTACATGTGTATAAATCGTGAAAAATCTCTCTCATTTCAGAGCGCTGTTCAACAGCTGGGTGGTTTGGATGTATTAGTATTGAACCATATCATTTATTTCCCTCTCGGTGTATGGAAAGGTTCAAAAGAGAATTTGACGTCGGTAAATAAAGTGATGACTGTAAATTTTGAGTC
This sequence comes from Mercenaria mercenaria, assembly GCF_021730395.1. NCBI lineage: Eukaryota > Metazoa > Mollusca > Bivalvia > Venerida > Veneridae > Mercenaria > Mercenaria mercenaria. The sequence goes on along the minus strand of NC_069376.1, from coordinate 60,834,884 downwards.
CTACGTCCACCTAGCCTCGTACTCGCTGCCTCATCTCGAAAAGAGCAACGGAAGTGTTATCGTGTTATCTTCGGTAGCAGGTAAATTCGGTAGCAGTTAAATTTCAATAGTTGGTAGCTTTGGTTGCAGAGGTTGATTCGGTAGCAGTTAAATTTCAATAGTTGGTAGCTTTGGTTGCAGAGGTTGATTCGGTAGCAGTTAAATTTCAATAGTTGGTAGCTTTGGTTGCAGAGGTTGATTCGGTAGCTGGTAAATTTCAATAGTTGGTAGCTTTGGTTGCAGAGGTTGATTCGGTAGCTGGTAATTTCGGTAGCAGGTAAACTCGATAGCAGTTAAATTTCAATAGTTGGTAGCTTTGGTTGCAGAGGTTGATTCGGTAGCTGGTAAATTTCAATAGTTGGTAGCTTTGGTTGCAGAGGTTGATTCGGTAGCTGGTAATTTCGGTAGCAGGTAAACTCGATAGCAGTTAAATTTCAATAGTTGGTAGCTTTGGTTGCAGAGGTTGATTCGGTAGCTGGTAAATTTCAATAGTTGGTAGCTTTGGTTGCAGAGGTTGATTCGGTAGCTGGTAAATTTCAATAGTTGGTAGCTTTGGTTGCAGAGGTTGATTCGGTAGCTGGTAAATTTCAATAGTTGGTAGCTTTGGTTGCAGAGGTTGATTCGGTAGCTGGTAATTTCGGTAGCAGGTAAATTCGATAGCAGTTAAATTTCAATAGTTGGTAGCTTTGGTTGCAGAGGTTGATTCGGTAGCTGGTAAATTTCAATAGTTGGTAGCTTTGGTTGCAGAGGTTGATTCGGTAGCTGGTAAATTTCAATAGTTGGTAGCTTTGGTTTGCAGAGGTTGATTCGGTAGCTGGTAATTTCGGTAGCAGGTAAACTCGATAGCAGTTAAATTTCAATAGTTGGTAGCTTTGGTTGCAGAGGTTGATTCGGTAGCTGGTAAATTTCAATAGTTGGTAGCTTTGGTTGCAGAGGTTGATTCGGTAGCTGGTAATTTCGGTAGCAGGTAAATTCGATAGCAGTTAAATTTCAATAGTTGGTAGCTTTGGTTGCAGAGGTTGATTCGGTAGCTGGTAAATTTCAATAGCTGGTAGCTTTGGTTGCAGAGGTTGATTCGGTAGCTGGTAATTTCGGTAGCAGGTAAAGTCGGTTGAAGGTAAATTAATTCAGTAGCAGGTAAATTTGGTAGCAGATCGATATTATATAACTGTGATTCGGTCTAAAACTATGGTGTCGTGAAATTGTTGAAAATGTCAGTACTGAATTAATTCTACCTTTACCTTCTATCGACAATTTATATGCAAAATTGGATCTAAGACCGACCTTGTCCTCGATATCCAGAGTTGTTGCAAAGAGGCCAGAGACCTCAACGCGCATTGATTTTAAACCAGAGTTTCATAGCTTTTTTGAATTATTGATCTCTGACGACAAAGTGACTGTCTATGCACGCTTTACATTGGGAACATCCTGTAAAATTGTACCTACCAGGTAAGAGACGGGTTAAATCAAGGCTGACGGATAAGTAAAAGTTTATCTCGCACTAAGTTTTCCCTATCAAATCATTTAATGTAACGATAAAAGGAAATATCTCACGTCATGACGTTACCTATTAAACAACAGGACCCAGGCAGCCAATCGTTGTGTCTCTGGAATTTTTCGCCTTTGGTGTATGTTGTTCATGGGCATTGAACGAAACCCGTTTAGGCTGTAATTATTACGGTGTATATTTTATGATATTTGCGAACCATATTACAATGGATCATAATAGTTATGTGTGAAATTTAGTTGTTTTCGTTTCACTATGAAATACAATATGTATAGGGTAATACTCACAGAACCAAAATATATAGAAGCCTGCAACGGAATGAACATTTAAAGCGATGTATTAAATTGGCCCGGAAGTGGTCTCATTTATGAGAAACAAAGATATTTCGTTTTGGTTTTAGCTTTACGTGATGTAGAGGAGATTACGTATTCTTAGTTTCTGAATTAAATGTCACTATTCTACCTTGCACTGATATAAAATATTTTAAAGGTCCAGTGATACTTGAAGGGTAATACTCATAGTACCAAAATGTAGAAGCCTTTGATGAAATGAACATTTAATTCGATGTATTAAATTGGCCCGGAAGTGGTCTGAATAATGAGAAACAAAGATATTTCGTTTTGGTTTTAGCTTTAAGTGATGTAGAGGAGATTATATATTCTTAGTTTCTGAAATAGATGATACTATTCTTCATTGAACGGATTGTTGTTTCAGGTATCATAGGTCAACCATACATTGCGTTATACTCCTCCTCAAAGTTTGCACTAGATGGATTTTTCAGTTCACTTCGTCAAGAATTGAGATTACGTAACAAGGATGTTTCTATAACGAATTGTATTATTGGACTAGTCGGTAAGTTAAGTTTTAAATAATATATGAACATTTGAACATGACTTTACCATTAACCTTACCTGTAACACATGAAAAGGTTTATTCATTGTAAAGCTTGTAAACAGTTCTTGGCAGGTTTATTCCCTCTAAAGCTTGTAAGCAGTTCTTGGCAGTTTGATTCCCTATAAAGCTTGTAAACAGTTTTTGGCAGGTTTATTCCCTCTAAAGCTTGTAAACAGTTCTTGGCAGTTTGATTCCCTATAAAGCTTGTAAACAGTTTTTTGGCAGGTTTATTCTCTGTAAAGCTTGTAAACCGTTTTTGGCAGCTTTATTCCCTGTAAAGCTTGTAAATAGTTTTTGACAGGTTTATCCCTATAAAGCTTATTAACAGATTTTTGCAGGTTTATCCCTGTAAAGCTTGTAAACAGTTTTTGGCAGGTTTATTCCCTCTAAAGCTTGTAAACAGTTCTTGGCAGTTTGATTCCCTATAAAGCTTGTAAACAGTTTTTTGGCAGGTTTATTCTCTGTAAAGCTTGTAAACAGTTTTTGGCAGCTTTATTCCCTGTAAAGCTTGTAAATAGTTTATGACAATTTTATCCCTTTAAAGCTTGTTAACAGTTTTTTGCAGGTTTATCCCTGTAAAGCTTGTAAACAGTATGTGGCAGGTTAATTCCCTGTAAAGCTTGTAAACAGTTTTTTTGCAGGTTTATCCCTGTAAAGCTTGTAAACAGTTTTTGGCAGGTTTATCCCTGTAAAGCTTGTAAACAGTATTTGGCAGGTTAATTCCTTGTAAAGCTTGTAAACAGTTTTTTGCAGGTTTATTCTCTGTAAAGCTTGTAAACAGTTCTTGGCAGGTTTATATCTGTAAAGCTTGTAAACAGTTTTTTTGCAGGTTTATCCCTGTAAAGCTTGTAAACAGTATGTGGCAGGTTAATTCTCTGTAAAGCTTGTAAACAGTTTTTTTTTGCAGGTTTATTCCTGTAAAGCTTGTAAACAGTTTTTTGCAGGTTTATTCCCTATAAAGCTTGTAAACAGTTTTTGGCAGGTTTATCCCTGTAAAGCTTGTAAACAGTATGTGGCAGGTTAATTCCCTGTAAAGCTTGTAAACAGTTTGTGGCAGGTTAATTCCCTGTAAAGCTTGTAAACAGTTTTTTTGAAGGTTTATCTCTGTAAAGCTTGTAAAAAGTTTTTGGCAGGTGTATTCCCTGTAAAGCTTGTAAACAATTTTTGGCATGTTTATTCCTGTAAAGCTTGTAAATTTTTGGCAGATTTATCACTGTAAAGCTTGTCAACAGTTCTTGGCAGATTTATTCCCTGTAAAGCTTGTAAACAGTTCTTGGCAGGTTTATACCTGTAAAGCCTGTAAACAGTTTTTGGCAGCTTTATTCGCTGTAAAGCTTGTAAACAGTTCTTGGCAGGTTTATTCCCTCATAAGCTTGTAAACAGTTCTTGTCAAGTTTATCCCTGTAAAGTTTGTAAACAGTTATTGGCAGGTGTATTCCCTTTAAAGCTTGTATAGAGTTCTTGGCAAGTTTATCCCTGTGAAGCTTGTAAACAGTTTTTGCCAGATTTATTCCATGTAAAGCTTGTAAACAGTTCTAGGCAGGTTTATCCAAGCAAACCATGTAAACATGGTTTTTAAAGAAGTTAATCGTCGGAGACGCTCCAAACTGATGCTTGTCAGAGTAAAACAAATATTAAATAGATTATCTGCTCTTTTGTTATTTATAGATATTATAGATACAAGATGCACATTTTATACCTAACTGTATATGAAGATATTAAGCATGTGCGAACGAGATGCATATTAGATTTACGTATTTGTGATTACATCCGAAATGGAATGATTATTAAATGTGTTTCTAGATCTTCGTTTCTTCTTGCAGGTACAGAAAATGCTCTCAATCATCTCTCAAGCTTTAAGTACCTGCTAAGTGTTGTAAAGGCAGAATCTCCGAGCGACACTGCTTTAGTTATTGTTAAAAAAGGCGCGCTGCGTGTGCGTCAAATGTATTATCCGCCTTCGACTTATTGGTGTTATCTATTCAGGGATTGGTTTCCTGAACTGTTGGATTGGGTGAATCGATATTTGTATTCTAAAATATAATTAAATTTTACATTACATTTTTTATTTGGCCTTACTTATACATTATTTACACACTTCCACAAGAACAGCGTGTACGTTGGTGATTGCTTAAATGGCAGTTTGAAAAATAACAAAATACCATACAATCTACAGAATTTATCAAATGTGTTAGGGAGGGTACAGTTCAAGTATACAGGGCAACTAAGAAAGCAATATATTAATCCCATATATTACAAGTATCAACATGATGGTAAATTGCATTTTCTCTTTGATCTTTCTTTAACGTTTTTATTTTTTAGGTTTCTCTATAGTCTTTTATGTATGCAGGGAACGTACTTCCATTTTAATTGGAAATTAGATTTTAGTTTTGCGTGCTTTGTCGGCAAATAAAACACGGTTTTGAGTTCAGATTAATTACGACGCATCTGGACGAAGAGATGAAGGGATATTACACGATTTTCATACAATTTACTTTGGGTCGTGTTAGGAAGATGTTAATCCGCTTATATATGTAAATGATTGATTGAGATTTAATTTGAATAAATAAGTTTTATAACTACAACAGCAACTTTGTCTCATTAATATTGTATCACGATACGATTTAATGCCTGCATAGTTAAATTTACAATGTGTGTTTCTTTATCTGTATATGGCACGGTGCACAATCACGTGACTTGTTACGTTTCAACTGGGGTATCACGCCAAGCAGAATTTGTAAACAAAACGTTGTTTTTGAAGGTAAAGTTTTTAAAGATATATTTTTGTAAAATGACTACTAGCTGGTGTAAGTCCTTATATCAATGCGTACCTCCGGTGATATAGCATATGTCAGTGTCTGCTTTAGTTTTGCTGTTAACCTGGACAAACCGCAATGCTTCCACAGCAAGCATATTTTCAAATGGTTTGTTAACCAAACCCAAGCGACTGTTCCTTGATGAACGACCAACTAGTTGGCACTGCTGCGTTCTCTATGACATCTAAGATCATTTTGGTAGGATTTTCGCTAAAAAAATGGCGTATTTCTGGATAGATCGCCGAACTCGAAAAATGTCCGTTCTAAAGTCCAAAAGCTCTCACAGAAAGCACTATTTTAAATCGCGATTTTCTAGTTCCTTTCGTTGAATGCAATGCCGCAATTAACGCAGGTAACGTTTTTCCCTACCAACGCAATACTTTGTAAAGTTTACTGCACGTGGATAGTGATATTTTCAAGAAAATGTGGGTAGCTCAAAAACATGCTCTCAAAGCCCGTTACTTTATACCAATGTTGTCACATCAAGCAAAAATCTTAAGCTGACAGTTTAACCACTTTCTACTGTTAATTTTGCCAAGAAGATAAAGCAAAATGATTCTTATTTGACATATAGTCCTTTCCCAATTGGATTTCACATGAATTTAGTTGTATCGAGACAACACTTGAATAATCAAAAGATATAACGCAAATACTAAATTTGCTGCTAACATGCGGTCAATACAAAAGGAGCATCATGGAAGGCACGTGCTATTTTCCCGCCAAAATGATCGTCTGTTTCCCGTTACATTTGGAAATCCTTTATGGCGTATAAGATTGCCCGATATTTACGCATATTTAAGTCGAGTTTTCATTCGTTTAGGCTGGCTCTTTACAACTTAAGCCCACGTTCAACCAAATGCTCGGAAAATCTACCGGTCAGTTGACGGAAATGTATGGAAGATCTATATTGATCTAGTACAATTTCTACAGAAATACGGTTTTGGAAAAGTCTTGTTGAGCCAACGGCATTATTTTAAAGCATACATGTATCATGTCCCGACGCCGACAAGGCTTGTCATTTCATTGGACATGTCACCTTTATATTTTAGTACGATGTAGTGTAGATATTTATATACATTTACATTTTTATTGAAGTTTTTTTTTTTTTTTTTGGCAAAGAATTTCCTATTTATTTTAACCATACTAGTGTACATGTTTTATCTTCATTCCAAAAAATTGGCGAACAAATATCTCATGTATATGGTAAATATGTATGGAAAGCCGACACAGTATTTTGTAGTATCAAAAATCTATTATCATCGTTCTGTGTTGTGCATTTGAAGTTTAATTTGACAATTTAGAGGAGAATATTCCTCCCTTTTGAGGTAGTTGTGGAATGAAAATTACTTAAGCATGAATTCTTATGTTTCGCAAAAGGAACGTTAAACTATTTTCCCTAGTAGAATATGCACTTTAATTGTAATACACATGTATTTGTTATATCAATTGATTTGACACGATGCTATCAGTTCGACAAAAGGGAGGAATGTTCCATCTTTTGTGTCAGTATAATATACATGTACACCTTATTGCTAAAAGTATGTGTTGTTGAAAGTTTCATAAAAAGGAGGAATGCTCCACTCTTTCGTATGTACAGTATAATCATTATTTGGAAAACATGTATTGTGTTATAAATTTCGAAAGTAATGTGAAATATACACTGTTTACATATGATTTCTCAAGTTTAGCGAAAGGGAGGAACCTTCCATCCTATCAATAGTAGGAATCCGCCTTATTTGTAAAAGACCCTAGTGTTTAAAGAGGAGAAATAACAAGTTTTGCAAAGAGAGGAATGATTCATCCTTGTAAAAACACGTATCGTTAAAAGGGAGGAATATCTCTCCCTTACAAAAAAAAATTGAAATAAAAGCTATATCGATAAGAGAAAATTTTCTTTTCTGGTCTGGAACTCCAAATTTAAGTAGCATGAAAATTACACTACAAAGTGAGGTGTAAAGTCGTAAAAACAAGAAACTTGATAGGAAAGTATTGATGAGTATGAGCCAATATATATAGCCTACAGAAAATTAAAATACTTCTTTCATTTCTTATATTGCGGAGCTTGCAGTTTATTTATGGAGGTGAGGCTTGTTTCCGTACATGATTGTGCTGGATGTAGTATCAAAACAAAATAAATCGTGTTAATGATGAAATGCATATTTCATCTACATATTTTAAGTCCGCTCGCTAGACGGTCTTGAACAATTTTTTATATTGAATAAGCATATCGAAATCTCGATTTATATATGCTTACACAATTATCTTAAAAATGAGAATACAAATAGTATAATTTGTTATTGAATTAATCTTATCAATTTGTATGTAATTGTAATGCAAAAAACACTTGGTATATTTAAATATTAATTCAGCTCTAGCCTAAACAACAGTACTTTTTAAACATTTTATTACCTCCCTTTATTAGCAATTAGGAGTGACCTGTCGCTTTTATTTTTAGATTTGGATTTTCCAGACTGTTCCATTTATTAAATAATGGTTTGAAAGATATTTGACTTATTTAAAACTATAAATACATTTCCAATACCGAGTAGATTGAAATTGCATTGATAGTTCAGTTGGTACAATTGAGGAATCTTGCTAGTGATCTAACTTTTGCGATTAGGAGGCTGTGGGTTCGAATCCCACACAGGGTGATTTGTTTTATGATTAAATTTGTTTTATTTATATCTTTCATGTTTTTTTATCTCATTTTTAATTTCATTCATACAATTTCAATACATTTCAAACACACGCCCCCCGTGGAGCATCCTCACAATCGCTGGCGGCGTCGGTTTCCTCTGAATCAATCAGTGTCTCAGCTAGTTGAATGACCAAATTGTCAAGAGCTATGTCAACCATGTTGAATAATTCACAATCAAAAATATATTTGAAAAACCTATGTTATATGCGAAAATAGCAAAATGATACAAGTAATGCAATTCAATTACATCTTTAACATTATTATCATTTTAAATATATGTTACCAAAATATAAATAAAAAAAAAATATATAAAATGAAAAAAAAATATTGATCTCCGTTGGAATTCGAACTCACAAAAGTTAGGTTCTAGAGAAGTCACACTTACCACTGCACCACGGTGTCTAATTGTCGACGAGGCAGTCATTTAAATATTTATTATAAAAATAAGTTATAAAAAGGTAGGATACCCCTTTACTGAAGTGGTTTATTCCAGTAACCTTTCAAATCTATTAATAAAAGCGACAGGTCACTCCTAAATGCTAGTACATTTTGATGAAATTTATGTAATTGAATATATATCACTCTTTCATAATAGCCCCTTCTCAAATTATATGCATGCTTTACATTCCATTGCCAGAACGAGGCTGAGATGGGTCAGTTGTAAACATTATCTCAGAGCAGTATTACTGCTTCCAGTGTTAAAGTACACTGTTTATGATAAGATAGGAAAACACACAAAGTTTAATAATAATTTACTTTTAATGTGTTCCAAAGTGTAATTCAAATGACTGATGTTATTTTAATCTGAGTTTTTATAAATTTTCCAAAGATGAATTGGGTAGTTAAAATCAGGCGAGATGTGTGTCAGTGAGTGATTTCCAGGTATATAAATATTCATTATAATCACATTTTTTGTATTTTCGAAAATGAAGTTTGCAGTCAAATAATTTTTTTCAAAAATAAACAAACTTCATTAAAGAAGGTTATTAGAGTAATAGTATATTTGCTAGTAAAATGCATTTCCAATTTTACCATATTTATTCTTTATACCATAGATTTCTGTTGTTGTTTTCTGAACAGATCTCTAAGTCAGCAGTTGTTTGTTCTAGCACTTCAAAAATGAAAATTATACAGGCTGACCACAACTTAAACCAAGACGAATTTCAAAAAAGAACACTTAGTCTAATAGTAAGAAAATAAAATAATTGCTGACATTATGTTTTGTATTGTACTTCAGTCATTTCAGTTTTCAGAAATGAAGGAGGCTGTTTTCAAATTCCTTTAATTTATTTATTTTCTGACAAAAAATGTGAAACAATGGACAGTACAAAAGAACCATCTACAACTGGAGGAAGAACATTGACAGCAGTCCTACTTTATGTTGAACAAGGACCCGGAAATATCAACACTGAAGGACTGGAGCTGCGCTAGAAAAATTAAGAATGTATTGTTTTAGCCAGCCAACTTAAAACATTTAAACTTAAATGCTTTGTTATTTCTCCACAATTGTTGAGTTTGTTTTTCACTGTAGTCCAGCCAATCTTGTTTCTATATGATGATCATTTCTTTTCCCTGAATTTAACTTGAAGGTATTTGATCTTTAATAGCTCAAGTGGAGGGATCTCTAGTCGGATCATAGACCTGTCTGTCTGGACTTGTATCTAACCAGGGTGCCCTAAAACTGACAACCAAATAAGGGTTTTTAAATGGTTTTCACAGACTTAAGCATACCGTTTGGCTGCTGTTGGTACATAAGCTAGCCTGTGTTGGTGTCACTTAATATATATGAAATAATATGGTTAGGAAAGAATCTGACTGCTCTGAACAAACTTTACCATGTAAACAACTTACTAGCCCCAATAGTACAAGCAATCAGTGTTTATAATCAGAACTTAAAAGCTGGCCACTTCTACAGCTGCATAAATTGACCAATTAGTTACAGTTTTAGAGATAAGATGTGTATTGATGATTTAGTTTCATACAGGTAAACAAGCTGAAAAACAACAACAACGAAAGTATAGATATTTGATCTTACTTTAAAAATAGTGTATGTAGCTTTCACTATAATATTCATAAATATTCTTTAGAAGAGAACTTGTAAGTTCCAATATAATCTTCAGCAGAAAAAAAATGTTATATTAGGGATTAAACCGGTATATATCACTATCACTATAGTAGCTGCCATTCTGCTTATCAGCAATGTTTACAACTGACCCATCTCAGCCTCGCTCTGGGAATCTCATTCAATATTCAGGAGATAATATTAAGAAGGGCCTATTAACTTGTGAGTAGATTGAGTAAAATTTTATTTAAACAGAATCTAGCATAGATTTTCATTATATTACTATCTGTAGCATTAAATCATTCTCGCATACCAGAGGTCTACCGTGGTTCCCCGTCTCGGGATTTTGACGAACCTCTGATGGATGAGAATGCATTAAATAGGATCCTCCCCAAAATCTGTTCAAATGGTTGCACTTGACTCTTCTCAGGGACAATTAGTTTATACCACATACAGTTATTACTATTCATGGTTCAGCGTGTCGTAAATGCATTCAAGTTAAAACAGTCAGGTCAGGTGAGTGACTTGGGAACACTACTTAGAAGCCCGCTGGTTATACTAAACGTAGTTGTTACCATTCAGGTTTCAGTGTGTCATATTTCAGGTTAGCGACTAAGGGCACTATGGCCCACTTGTGTTCATTATTGTGTTCGGAATTAGATACAAATTTTAAAAGAGTTTAAGTGTTTCATTAGGCTAAGAAGTACATGAGGACAAGCATTACATGATAATTAATAAAAAGAAAACGGAAAAGAAAAACATTATCTTTGTTTCATCTGCTTTTAACATAAAATCTACAGCCTTATGGAACTTTAAAGAAACAAAATGTATAATTGAATATTATCACATCGTTTGCAAAGCTAATATACCTATAATACTTTTTCCATAAATTTAGATAAAGTACAGAGCTCCTTTGCGCTACATTAAATATTTTCACTCGTGCGAAATATCGATGGGTCTAATTTTCCCATATGATTCTCACTTCACTGACAATATCTTCATCACTAACAACATCATCATCAAAAACACCCTGTCAGTATTTTCATCATTACCATTAGCAGCAGCAGCAGCAGCAGCAGAAGCAACAACAACAAAAACAATATCATCATAAATTAACAGCATAACTACATATCATCATTTCCCTTCATTTCTCAATTAATAAAATTACAACAACACCGTCATCATCAGTGTAATCAACATCATCAGCAGCATTTTCATCATCAGCATTATAAAAGAAATATTAACAAAGGCAAACTCAGCATACTTTGCATGAACATCATCATCAGATAACGCAGCAATAATTATCTGTCAGCATCATCATCATCATCATGATAAACAGCACCAGGGGCATCTCCAAAACATCCTCGTTACGCCACTTGCCTTCTTTATTACCTTCGTCATACAATCAATACATCTAATGTTAGAATTTGTTACATATCTTAATCCTTAATTGTTTTAAGATATTCATGGGTATTGTCGTTCATTCATTCATTCATTCATTTATTCATTCATCCACCTATCCGTCCATCCATTCATTCATTCTTTTCATTCATTCATTTGTTCGTTCGTTCATTCGTTCGTTCATTCATTCATTCATTGAAAACAACAGTATAATTTAGTGCAATATGCTCTTTTAATAAGCAATGTCCATATTTATTTATTGCTTATATGATCAACTGTAATTGTGGATGGAATATATAATTAGACTTTTGTAGATATAAATATAAACATAGTAATATACACTGACAGTAACATGGATCAGCTGTTTTTTAATAAGTAATTTTAAGTTATGTAATGATAGTCTCCTATAAATCAATAATAAATTGGCCATGCTTTTTATTGATGTATTTATTAAATGTTTTGTAATATGTAAATATGCATGAATGAGACATAAATAAACTATTAAACTATCTAATATGAACAAAATATTTAATTTTGACTCCTAAATATTACTCCAATTTTTCGCTCCAAGATCACATTTCAGACACCACTCCATATTTTGTAGTATGCCATGAATGTATAATACAATGTACCTTTTTTGCTACTTCCTGCTGAAAAGCGAGTCAACTGGAACAGTGAAATATTATTTACTTTTTACAGAACACTAAAATGATAAAGAAAGTGTTAGTGGTATTATGCGGGATTATTCTGGGATATTGGATGATAGACGATTTCGACCCAGGTACACGTTTTGGAAATTTTTAAGATTGCTATTTGTAGCAACAACCACCACTTTTTGTTAGTTTTAATTTACAGGAATAAAATTATGTTTTTGGACTCTTAATATGTGTATGAATGACAAATCAATTGTGTTTTTGAACATAATTATTACTAATAAAGTTTTATGGGGTGTTGGTCATGTCCTAGATTTTGACACGTAACAACTTTTTTCCGTTTTTTTTTTGTGCAAAAGTGTCCGCAGTTAATTGCATTTTTTCTGCTACATGTTTAAAATGATTTATCCATTATAAAGGAACATTTCCCTAGTTACTTTAGAGAGATCACGAAGCCATTCAATAAAAAAATATACTTTTAGTAAGTGAAAATTTAGCCCCATTCAAATACATGGTACTTTCACTTTGGAAAACAGGTATAATTGCCAATCTGCACATTTCTAAGTCTTAAAAATCATACAGTATGTTAAATACCCTCTATGTAACATGATAAGATAGGTTTGAAAAGTGAATGCTAGAATTTCATTTTTTTTTTGTGGACACATTTTTTGGAAATCCTGAACCAAGGCTTTGCAAGAGTTATATTTCCAGTGATTATTGCTATATTTAGTCTATTGAAGTCAGTGGCGTAGCTTCTATAAGGCACTGCAGGTCCGGGCCTGCAGATTATCCGAGAAAGTGAAAAAATAAAAATGTCAAATATGCAATAAAAATCGAAGGGTAAGGGGGGTTAGGCTGCAGGAGGTAATGAATCAGTCACTAACGGGAGCGTACCTGGATGGTTTTGAACTGTACGCTAGATATGAGCAGCACAGTTACGATGCTGCGAGTATGATGTAGGTGAGGGAGGGGGTCTCCATCTTCCAGAAAATTGAGATTTAGTGAATGTTTTAGGCAAGAGATGCGTTCTCTTGCTATATTCCAGCGTTAATCTATTTTGTTTGTCACATTTGTACTACATATTACGGAGATAATCATTTAAAATCAAAGATTAGCACACCGCTCATGCTTAATGGCAGGGATCGTGACATTGTCTAAAAACAAAAACTGCAACTCGAGCAGCCCAGGATATTATGAGGAATACAACCATTTTTCGTATACTTTATTTATAATGAAGAGTTCTAATTAACTTGACCATGAAATTGTATATCACTCTACCACGGCTGAGACTTAGAACGTTGAAGAATCAGAGTTCTGTGAATTGCTCTACACAATATACTCCCTGTTTTCGTACATTAGACATCAATAGTAACAGTAGATATATGGTTATGTTTCAAAATATTTGTGTCACTGAAACAGTGTGTCATTCTATGAAATATTTTATTGTACAACTGCCAAGACCCGCTCACGCCAAAGGGGCCTAACACTATTGCAGTTTGGGTAACTGCATCTAACTGCTACACACGTGAAAACATCGAATATTCGAACCGTGTGCAAAGCTGTCACTATGATTATTCATTTATTTATTTATTATTCATTTAATATCCTCCACAACATCAAGATCACATAGGCAATGAATGGAACGTTACCTAGCACATTAAAGGTATACTAGGTTTTTTTGGTTTTATCATAATTGAAATCTTCGTCTTTAATTAATGCATTGCGTCTGCATTTTGGTCAGTTTTTGATACCTCACACTTTAAAGGTATACTAGTTTTTTTTTTTACTTTTGTTGTAATCGTATTTGAAATCTTCGTCAGTGTTTAATTTAATGCATTGCGTCTGCATCAACATTTTGGCAAGTTTTTGATTATTTTATCTATGCACACATTGCAAACGTTTCAAGTTTTCTCACGGGAAACTTAACACTTTTTAGTCGTTAAACATCTAATTTTGGTAAAATGCAAATTTAAACTGCGCAAATTGCTAAAAGTACTTCTGTATTCAGATCTGGATATAGATTGATAGATGTTATTGCAATCATTAATAAAGTCTTCGATATCACGTAAGCAGTCGCGTTTTTCTTACTCGAGATAACGGAAGACTATCAGTTTTATTCTCCCACTGCTCTGTTTTATTATATCTTATTGATACTTGAATAGCAGTCAGGCGGGTGATCCTTTGTGCAAACAGATTCCGACATGCCCAAATTGAGTATACCGAGGTTCAATGGGCAAAGTGATATGTAGGTATGTTTGTAGAAACGAGCGCTCGGTAGTTGCCGTGGAACTTGCATGCACAACGGAATCTCCCTTTTGACTGAGTATCGCAATTAGGGGTTTGTGGCAAAATGTTTCACCTGAAGCGGTGGTCTAAATCTAAAACATCCAAACATCCAGTTAATATACATGTACCGGTATGCTGAGATTTAGTGTCAATTAAATGTAAATCATTGGCTACACTTTTTGTAATAGCAGCAAATATTTATACTGTGTTTAGCTATACATGCATTACGTCTTATTTTAAACCTATGGCATATAGTACTGTTAATACAGATAAACCTGTTACTTTATGTTTACCTCAGCTATATGAAGTAACTGTTCATATTTTCAAATATGAAAGTCTTTAGCTTGTATCTGCTTGTATCTTTGTATGTTCGAAACCTCGCACGAGGTGTCTATTTTTTCATTTTTCATTGTGAGGAAACCATCAGGTTGGCTTTCTGAACACTTTATGGCTTTATCCAGGTATCAGTTCATACTACAGGTTGGCTTGCTGAACAATTTATGGCTTTATCCAGGTATCAGTTCATACTACAGGTTGGCTTTCTGAACAATTTATGGCTTTATCCAGGTATCAGTTCATGGCCTAAAGTTATGTCCGAAGGAGACATCCAGGGTCTTCCTCCCAACATTAAACACTGTTAAAAGCTGGACAGTTCTTTTGAGACATAAACACGTACTTGTAAAAATTACAGTTGATGATTTTATACTAAACCTCTGAAACTGTTTAGGGTTTACCTACATAATTGTTTTCCATGGCATTAAAACACTTGCTTTACTTTCATTTTTTGCTTGTTTCTACTTAAGTTTGTCACTTAGGCAGACAGAAGTTTTAGTTCTTGTGAGACATATCTATGCGAAATGTCTTCTACATGTATAGAAAACTTCAACTAAACGGATGCACAATATACATATATGTAATTAAGATCATATGACATTACGAATTCATTTAAAATATACGAAACTTAAAACGATTCACAATATATGTTCAACATCAAATGATATGTCCGTACTCCCTATATAAGGTTTTTTCACATTTACGTTATAGATCACAATAATCCAGATGCTACTGATCATATGAACTGCAAACTGCAAAGAAGATAAGTATGATATACAGAAATGAAGCAGTATCAGTATGCCCAGCTTTGTAAGCAATGTGTAATTTTAGAAAGAAGAAAAATACACATTTATCGTTCGAAGTTGTTGCCACCGGCCGTTCCTGTGCGGTTCCCACTGTGTTCCTTTATATGTCCGTTATGTTCTCGCTGACAGTTTGTGTCGAATTTGAATTGTACGCACAGGCGTATAGGCGTATGCCCAGATACGCGCCTGACCAATATTGAACATGTAATTAGAGCGTATTTATTAGATATTTCCATGATTAAAAAGATAAAACCGATACCAGTAGTTTTAGTTATTTTCTCGCTCGTATACCACCGCCCCGCCAATTATCGCCCCACAACTTTATTAATGTTGGCAAATAGACAGTACTTGCGCCGAAAAAAGGGGTTGCGAATGTCATGATCAAATTACGCGGACGGGATTCGAACCCGCGACCTCCGGGTTAGGAGTCCGACGGTACTTACAGGATTTTTTACCAAGAGGGGAAGGGGCCAAGGCCTGTTATTTGAGGGGTGTGGGGGAGGTGGAGGAGCGGAATAAAAACCTGATGTAAAGTCAATTTTTGTGGAAAACTGCATGATTTAAAAGAAATTTACTGAGGGGAAGGGGCCTATCAGCGACCCCTTTTATGAAGGGGGAAAAACCCCTGATTTAATTCTACCCCTACACCTCGGTGCCTCTCAATAATCCGTGAATCTAATGCATATTGAAAACATAAACTGTTTCAGGTTTATTAAAGTTTGAAAGTATTGTTTTTGATTAAAGAAGTCTAGACTGTGCTGTAAAATCTGTTTCATAGTACAAAATGCATATCTTGAAGTGCGTATACAGCTTATTTTTCAGTTGAATAATTATTGAAATGTGCATCTGTTTAATAAATAATGATTTACTACATTTTATCGGTGAATAAATATAATCAAAACTTCGGATGCTTAGTAATTAAATCAGGAAAGTGTAGCATGAGCGATTTAATTATTCGCATCATTTTATCCATCAACAAAATACAGGAACATATTTTTTATCAGTCACACTGTGAGTGATATAGGTTTGCTATTTCTTTTATTAGCATTCAGCAAAAAATAAACAGAATTTGTTTGTTGTGAATGGATATGGAATATCACATCGAGAACTGATACAATAACTCGCGCTACCTGCTCATGAAAATATCAATTGCATCAACTGTCGATGTGATATATTCCATATCCACTCAAAACAAACAAATTCTGTTTGTTTTGTTTTGCTGAATTCTAATAAAAGAAATAGAAAACTTATATCACTCACAGTGTGACTGATATGGAACTGATAATACTAATGTTGGGTCAGTTATACTTAGTTATGATAACTTAGTCATAAACTGAACTTTGATCGTTTTTTGTGTCTTTTTATTGAATTAAACTCCCCCGCTTAGCATTGGTATTATTCCGCCAGAATGGCTCAGAATGCACCATAGACACTCTTAGTTTTTCCAAATTTTCGTGGGGAGGATACCCCAATACCCCACTACCAAAGTCGCTTCTTCGGGGCATCGGGCCTGCAATTTATAAAATGCCAACTACGCCCCTGGAAGTAACGGGTACTGTTAATGTGTATCTATAATAATAATAATTATAACACATGTCCGAATCATGAAATAAATGTGTATAACACATGTCCGAATCATGAAATAAATGTGTATAGTGCATGTAATGGCTGGTAAATGATATGGAAGTATTAGGATAAGGTTATTACTTAAAGGTTTATGTACATATTATGATCGTTTCTGATCTCCTTTCGTAACTTAATTGCATTAAACTTTTAAGCAGGGTATTTGTTGATAATGTTTATATTTCTATATTTATTCCATAGATCTGCATATGACTGTAAAACTTTACCCAAATCTATCTTTGTCGTATAATCGATAAATACCATAATATGCAAATAACTTGTTTAACATATAAATCTCATAAATGCGTATTAAACCGAATGAAAACAGTATAAATTACCACACACCCACGTTTTACTCCAGATATTCCCTAACAAAATGATATGATCATGTGTATTATATATGTGGTCTGTTACTGGAATCATTTAATAAACAAAATAATTTAGATGTTGATAATGTTGTTTTTTATTTAACATCGCGTAGGGAAATGCCTTAGCATTTAATTGTATGACAATTTTTTGATGATTCCACTCCATTCCCATCCACTCTCTTCCCCTTAACTATTGTTCAATATATATTCAACATACATATCTAAAGTAAAGACAAAACTGAAAATATAACCTCACTGACCGACAAAAATAAAAAAGACAACTTTGTCGCTATTCATTAAACACTGTTTTTGGTCTAACTTGACATCTGTATAGAATAATTTAAGATACATATCAAAGACTTACTTTACGATCAAACGTATGTTTTATTGTGAAACGGGTCCCTGCTGTTCTTTACATGAAAAATATACTTTTTTCATTTAATTAAAGGTACAGTAAAGGGAAAACGTGTAATTGTAACCGGGGCCTCCACGGGTATAGGAGAACAGCTGGCCTATCATTATGCAAGACTAGGGGCTAATATCGTTATAACAGCCAGGCGGGAGAATAGGTTAAAAGAGGTATGTTTTGTTGTTTAGTCTAGTTGTTGAAATTAGATTTGAGCCTGTTTTCCGAAGTATTTCAGTAGTTTCAACTGGATTATATAACATCACCGAGTCCAATCGTTACCTTGAAAAACCGGATCAGTAACGCATGATCGTGGATCAAATGGAGCGGTTTTGGTAAGAAAATTGTCTTTTTCAGTTATTTAGAAATTATTGTCAGAGACAGCATACAGCGCAAGATGAGCTCTGAACATTATGGAATACACCTTGCTATTTGTATTCCAGCAAAGCTAAGCACTTTTCTCAATTACTTCGGAAAACCATGTGAAAATAGCAGGTAAACAATACCATGACTCAGAAAAAGCATTATTTGCAGTACGTTCTCTCAGACTGATAAACATACAATATTACCAATTCCGTGCTGTCCCTGATACATTCATGAAACACGTTGGTGCTACAAAAGATGAATTAAATGTTTTGAAAGGCCAATATAAGGCGATTCATGACTGAACTGATCAGTAACGGGAGCTAAAGGATCAGCGACTGCAAAATGCAGTAATGCAGGAGCTTCGAATTTTACTTCTGTGTTCGTTTTCATCAAGGGAAACGTACCATTATTCATTTAATTTATCTTTCAGAAACAGCGATAAGTATTTTCTCCTGATACCGCTTTAGTCTAAACAGCAATTTATTGTTTTTATATAGTTAATAATTCTTCTAAAACTCCGTGAAATACTATTTTTTAAGGAATGTAATTCAGTCGCACTGTGGTCAAAATGTTTTAGACAATAAAAGCATACATGTACTAAATCCTGATGTCTATATTTTCTACATAAAGTAAAAATACATGTAATATGTACAAATAGCTAGCTTCGTTTCAAATTATAAGCACGGTTTCGAGAGATTTTTCCGAGATCAGAATTAAAATGCTGTTACTTGGAACTACTTTTAATTCCACAATATAATTTTATTTCTCACCTTAGCACATCTATCAATTTAATGCGTTACTAACAAAATGTCAAAAACATTCGCACTGAACACCCACGTATACCTTTAAGAATTCCTCAAGTAAGAACTGGTCTCCAGTCTCGTGACTATTCTTAGATGGTTTTCAACCTTGTGATTTTACTTCTTTTAGACTGGTAGGTAAATTTCCTTTTTCAGACTAAAAGTAAGGCAAAAGCTTTTGGGTCCTTGACGACAATCACAGACTTTTTGCTACGAACTTTATTCAGTAGTAAAATCGACAATATCTAAACTGAAGAATTACGGGATTAGCAATTCTTTAGCAGAAATTTGTCTAAAAATATAAATTATCATACCACTGCTTTGCAAGTTATTCTCTCAAAAATCACGGCCTGTAAACATTAGCTCTACCTCTTTTTTGGAGATTAATTGAAAAAGAGTTAATGATACCTCCGTGACAGGGATATAATTACCGGAACTATAGGAGTTCTAAATGTAAGCAAAGAAATAAGGTGAGTCGTTGCATTATCCTTTCATTATTATGGCTTCAAGCTACCTAATATGCTATCAAACATGCTCAACAAAGTCAAACCTGAAGGGACATATGAAAAGACACAAAGACAAAATTCTCCAGTGTAACAGACGTAATAAATCATACTGTGCTGGCGAGCTGATGTAAACCTTCATGGAACACGGAACTCAATGGTATGTCCACAGAGTGGAACGCTTTTTTATTACAACCAGTATAATTGTATACTTTAGGAATCAGTACTGGATAAATTGGAGCCATCCTGTTTGTTCATCTATTCAATTTCCATATACTTCAGTTTGGTAGCAACATATGGTGACATGACTCTTATCAGAGTGGAGCATTAAACATCTTTTTGATCGTGTTATTCTTTATGTTGCCACTACTTATCACTGTTTTGATAGATAAATACAATGAATAAAGGTATGTTTCCCTTGTAAATTGATGAAAACGAACACAGAAAAACTCTGAAGCACCAATGTTACTGTATTTTGCAGTCGCTGATCCTGTGTCTCCTGCGTTACTGACCAGCAGCGTCATGAATCGCCTTATACTGGCCTTCCAAGAAATATAATTCATCATTTATGATTAAATATGTTACAGGAATGTGTCAGTGATATCGTGGAAGTGGTAATTTAGTGTTTTTGCTGAAGAACGTACTGAAATAATGCTTTTTCTGAGTCGCGGCATTGTTTATCTGCTATTTTCGCATGGTTTTGAAAAAAGTGCTTAGATCTGCTAGAAAATGAATAGCAACAAGTATTTCATAATACTTGCAGCACATCTTGCGCTATATACCGTTAAATAACGGGAAAATATATCAAATCACCAAAAGCGCTCCATTTGATCCGGGATTATGCGTTACTGATCCGGTTTTTCAAGGTAACGATTGCACTCGATGTACATTCGAACTTTATTCTTCGCAAAAAAACTGTCAACTTCCGTGGAGAACAATTCTCTTCTGTGATATATTAACAGATTCATTGTGTCTACTTGTCTGGTGATCGAACTCACAAACTTATTCTCTCCCTGTTTAGATAATGCAGTGGACCATGGAAAAAGTTTATTTACTATGATGTATTCTGTCCAACATATGTACTCTTATAATGTCGTACTTTCAGGAATGGACTAGTACCTTGATAGAACAACAGGCCTTACTTCTGCTGCCTGAATGATTTTATTACATAAACGAGTTTGATGTTAATGAGATTTGAACCACCAGTTTTGAGAGGCAATGGATTCGTACTCAAAAAGTATAATCGCTAGGCCACGGATATTTCCTTTTATCGTAACATTAAATGATTTAATAGGGAAATCTTAAATGCGAGATTAACTTTTACCTATCCGTCTTGTTTTTATCCATCACTTGTAAATTTGGAAAAATAGTTCAGAAGATGTGACATCTTGATCGACCAATAATTTTATCATGCAGCCGGTGATAACTGCCATCGTAAAATGAAAATTGTTCTATTCGATTTTATTCTATTCCGTTGTATTCTTTCTATTCTCCTTTTCCTCAACCGAAACGGTACGTTGGTAGTTTTCTGGATGAAACGACATTGTCACTTTTTGTATATGTAGCGTTTCTTCAGTTCTGGTAAAAAATAGATTCTCAGTCAATACACAAAGTTTAAAGAAATTCTGTCCATAGGAAAATGTTTGCCTGTATACATATAAAATCAAAGTACTGAAAGTACAGTAAGGCTGGCTACCATAAAACACTGAATGAAAACTGTGCAGGAAAGATGTTTTCAAAATTTGAGATATTATGGGTTCTTCATATCAAACTAAGGCGAGCATAGGGCATTGTTGTGATGAACCATCTTGGTTAACTTGTGAAGGTAGTGTAAGGATATTACAGACTATAGATGGTGAGAAAAATACATTGTGTTTGCTTCATTAGTGATACAAACGGCACATAATTCTCACTTGGGAATCTGAAACCGCAAAAAATAAAATCTTACAAAAAAGTCAGGTTCCGAGAACGTAATCCAATCAAACCTCATAGGATAACGAGCGAAAATTATTGTTTATTCGAGAAACCATGTTTTTCAAATGTTAACCATGGTGTACGGTCGAAATATTAGAATTAAAAAAATGGACTATGGTTCACGCCGTGAACCTATATTTACGAGTTTACGAACATGAACCCCTGTTTACGACCGTGGGCCTAGGTTTATGATCGTGAACCATAGTTTACGGACGTGTCATGTATGGAAATTGCCCAATAATAACATGAACGCAGCTTCACAGTCGAAAAACTAGGTTTAACGATGGATAAACTAGGTTTTTCGAACGTAAAAGCATGTAAACTTATTCTTTCGAGCAAAAACATAGGATTACTTCGTAAACCATAGTTCTTGCTTGTAAGTGTAGGTTCACGTTGTACACCGAAGTTAAAGTTCAGTCGAGAAACCTAGTTTATCGAACGTAAACATGGGTTCAAGAGAGTCAACTATAGTTTACTCCCGTTATCATGTGTGTTCGCTCGAAAATTTATTTAAGTATTCAATTATCCTAGTTTTTCGACCAAGAATGTAATTATTGGATAAATTGATTGCCGAGAACCATTGTTAACGGACGTGAACCTATGTTTACGACCATGAACTTGGGTTTACGAGCGTTAACCATAGTTTAAGAACGTAAATCTAGGTTTACATTCGATAAAGTTGGTTTCTCGTACAAAACGATGATTTTTGGTCATTATCCTATGTTCACGAGCGTGAACCTATGTTTACGGTCGTAAATCCATGTTCACGGTCGTTAACCTAAGTTCTCGATCGTTAACATATGTTCACGTTCGTAAACTATGCTTTACACTCGTGAACCGTGGTTTACTTCCGTAAACATACGTTCACGCTCGTGAACTTAGAATAACGGCCGAAATTCAAAGTTCAGTTGAAAAACCTAGTTGAAACATGGGCGTGTTTTCGCTCGAAAATATGGGTAAGTATTACACACTGGTTATTCGGGTACCTACTCGTGTGAGCGATAGCCCTCGTGTGATTTATGTACATGTAGGTTGTTTAGGGTATGTAAAAAGAATGCCAACGTATGACACATATTTAAGAATGTTGAACATTTTAAAGACAGATTCGTCCGAGGTAATGCATTAATTCGCACTGGTGAAAATATCAGTCCTCAATAATATTGATATGACTATAAAATTTGAAGAAATGTAGCGAAATTCACGTATTTTGACGTTTTGAGACATATTTTTCTTTGTTCAAAGTTGCGGTAACTGAATTTGCCACTCACCTTGGTAGAACTATACATACTCAACTACAAAACGTTTGGATCATGTACCTGCAAGTTCTTTTTGTTGATGAAATTTCAATTATATGCATCCTGTTGCTGTTTTTGATGGTACCTTTGACGATAGATGAAAATAAACAAAGATACCTACCCGTTTGCACATGGGTACTGTCCTCGTTATGTCAATGAACATTAATAAAACTCCCCGCAGCGATTGCTTTCGCATACGGTACACTAAATAAACCTAATTGAAGGTAATTGCTTTGAGGATCTGGAAATAAGAACTGGAAATTAATGTGAAACCCGACCTTTAGTAGATCTATTTGATTAGAATTTTAACTTTAAAGATGTAAAGAATGCGAGTGGACCTTGTTAGCAGTATTTCATCAATATTAAATCTTCCCTCACACCCACCCACTGTTCTGCGCATTCTGTCATTTTGCCGCCTTCTTGAAGTTCTTTTTCTCCTTCAGTCTCATTATGAAAACGACCAAATTTGTCGCACACCGAGCAAAAATGCTTATGTTAAGACCTTTTTTTTCTTTCTGAAAGGGAAAGTTGACCCTCTCTCTGGGCATGTATTCGTTTAGGGAGATGCTCCGACTTCATAAATCTGCCTTTTATCGTATCTTGTAATATTTGCCTCTGTTCATAGGCGCACCCTCCATTAAGGTCGTGCTAATTATGCGACTTATTTACAAGTGCATACAATAAACACTACTGTATAAGTGTCTTACAGGTGACTAACTGAAGAAACAAAAGCAGATATGGATATTGTTTGTTCACAGACTCCTCACAGCGGTTGTAAACGTTAAATGTACGTCTAGGGAGGAAATCTGTGAGATTCAAGATTTCAAGATTTTATTTATAACTAGGCCCATACGGCATCATCATTATAATAACAACATTTAACAAAACAAACACTAATACATAAAATAAAACAGTAGTAATACGGTCATAATAGATCTGATACAAATATTTTGTAAGCTAAAAAATAGAAGATGGTGTACATTTAGAATTAACCAGGTTGAAAACATTGTTTTAACTGGCCAGCAAATAACTGCCAGTGACAAAAACCTATCCCTACCTAAAAATTTGAAGTATTTTCTGTACAAACAATGCTAACTTAAAAAGAAGAGTACTATCATTACTTTGAAATAAACGTTGAAATGACATTACATTTAACAGTTGAAAGTCATTTGGTATATATTTTACTATGTCCAAATCAATGTAGGAACATTCTAAAATAAGAATATTGCGGAAATACACTGGTGAAAGTACTGACTGATTCAACCAGAATTCAGCAGATCCAAGTTGTTCGAAAGATTCTTTTACATATGAAATCCAAAAACAATAATTTACATTTTGCTGATGGAGTCTACACATGAACCTGTAAAGTATACAGTTTATCTTTTCTTGTTTACCATTTAATAAATTGTACACCAGTAGTTCAAGATTCATGTGGGGAAGTTGGCAGTTACTTGCGGAGAACAGGTTTGTACTGGTACAGAATCCAGAAACACTAGTTAGGTTAACTGCCCGCCGTTACATGACTGAAATACTGTTGAAAAAAGGCGTTAAACCCAAAACAAACAAACAAACCATTTCTAATTATAATACCTATTGGAAATACCCCAAGCTCACCAAAAACCATGATATAAGGTCTTGACTTTTTAACCTTCAGTAATGTTTTTAAAAATTTAAGCTGAAAACTTGCTGACATCACCACATCCCCATACCTCTGATCCATAAAATAATATTGGTTGAACCACAGACTCTAATAAATGTAACTGTGAATCAATACTAAGCTGCAACTTCCTACATTTTTTCAACAGAGCATACATAGCCTTTGTAGCTTGGTCAACCAAATATATTTTACTTTTATTGAATTTACCATTGTAGTTAAATTTAATTCCTAGATATCTGAAGTCATCTACTACTTCAAGTACCGCATTATTATTATAATAAAGCGTAGACTTATTTTGTACTTTTCCACGTTAAAAAAGAACAACCTTAGTTTTATTTGAATTAACTGTAAGTTTCAAAATATAATATTCTGACATACATTTAATGCAGACTGTAAATCATTTTAAGATTCTGCAAATAACACTGTATCATCTGCATAAAGTAACAAAAATAGCTTGAAGAACATTTCTGAAATATCACCATTAGGCAGGTCCTATACATTGTTTGATAATTCCACTAGTCCTGAACAATAATTAGACATATATGAGACTAAATCATTCTAGAAAACAGAAAATAATATTGGTGATAAATTTTCACCTTGTCGTACACCAATTGAGTTAATAAAGAAATTTGATAGACTTTGGCTACTCTTTACACAAAATTTGGCTTTATCATATATTGCATACTATACAGCCTTAAAGACTTTCCTATCAATGCTATGCTGTAGTAATTTATTCCATAAACACATACGATCGACAGAATCAAACGCTTTCTTGTAATCTACAATGGCACAATATAAGAGCAGGTTGGTTTTTTATACTTTAACTTACTGCCTTTAGATTCATAATCACCATTTGCAATACAGAATTAGCAACAGACTATAAGACAGGTAAGATGATATTTTGTTAAAGTTTAAGTATTTGAAAGTACTTTGAAATAATGTACAAATGGTTACCAAGAACAAGCAAAATTTCTCGTCGCTTTCTTTTTTCTTTTCATTTCCCACCATTTTAGCTCTGCTTTCAACAGTTGGATGATAAGCAAATTGCTCGGGGCTTGAATTGTTCAACAAACCTGCCAACCTACTAAACTTCATGCCCTCTTTATCTACCTTAACAGAACATCACTTTTTCCAACACCTATTTTGCATGAAAGTTCTATCATAAGTTAAAGTAACGATAAAAATAAAGAGGGAGCTGAATAGTTTCTAGTAAAATGCCGGTCAGTTGTGGTCTGCTACCCTAAAATGGCGCGTATATGCTCCTGTCCGCACAAAAACAACCCTTCTTTCGGTTTCGATCTGCAAAACTTGTATGTGAAGTGTATAAACCTATCTCATCTAATTTCATGCATTATGTATTCCAGCAGTAAAAAGGTGTGATTAATGCACTTGTTCTACACGAATTTTCGTACACAAAAATGATGAAACAAGGATCTGTTTACTATTGACTTCTTTCGACTACTCATACGAAGCACATTTTCGACCGAATTACTGGCTTTATTCCTGAAAACGAAGTTAAACATGGGTCGATCGCAATAAAATATTTGACAAAAATCATAGAATTTCTGAATAAATTTAATTTTGTTTTTGTTGCAAACATTTTGTACCCCATAACAACTTAAATAACAAGACAAAACGTACGGAAGTCGCAATATTCAATTGAAAATACACATAAGAATGTGTCTATGTAGATGGATTTTGAAAGCGAACTTGAAGAAATTATGTGAGAAGTTTTTCTTCGGATAGGCTGCTTCCAGTAGCTGAGGGTATAAAAAACCAAAGTTTTATCTTCATCCTAGCTGGTCATTACATATTATCGCTAAATTTTAGAAAAGGGGTCTGCGTCAATGTAATGTTCATTTCAATAACGAGGACGGTATCCGCTAGATTGACAGAAAGAACGAGGATGGTACCATGGTACATCGTCAGAGGTATCTTATTTTCTAGACAGTGTCTTCGAAAAAATCGATCTAATTTTACTGTGCTTCAAGTTTTTGTGAAATGAAAGCAATGGCTAATACACAGAATGACTGCTTTTAATTTTCCTAACAAAAAATTCCTAATATATTCCGAAATAATACCATTAATCGTGAAAATATATACAATCGCCTTAAAATATCTTCATTTCCGCGACAAAAAAACGTATTTTTTCACAGTTATTCAGGTCATATGAGATAGATATTTGACAAGGATATAGTTAAGGTATGATCTTACACATTTAATACTAAAACGTTTCAAATCTTCAGTAAAATACGGAGTAATTACCTGTTATAGGTGTGAATTTCCTGTTCACCAACATGTACATTAATCACACGAGGGCGGTATCGCTCACACAAGTAGGTACCCGAATAACCAGTGTGTATTAGAAACATCGGGTTTTACGTTCGAAAAACCTAGTTTATCGATTGTTAATCCTAGGTTTTCGACCGTGAACCTAGGTTCACGTTATTATTGGACAACTCGCGTGCCGTAACCTTTTATATAGGTTTGTAAAGAAGCGATAATAAACATTGTGGGACATAATACCAGGTAGAATATAAAGGTAACAAACATAACATCTATATTTCGGTATGCAATCCCCCCTACCCTCCAAGACAAACATCATGTATGAATGTATGAACACTGATCAGATGGGGTGATTTTCTTGTCGGTATAGGGGGAATATTTGGCTCGAATCCCGCTATAAACCGGACTGTTAATGATTATTGTCTAGTCAAGTTCCTTCCCTAATACGATGGTTAGGAAAATTGACGTACCCGTAATAATGTACTCCTTTTTGAAGAGTATTCAGTTCCTACCGTGAGATTACTTTAACTAATATTTCAGGAGGGCGTAGGTTCAAACCGTACTAGGACCAAACTTTGTTCATTATATTTTTTTTTCAAGTAAGATAAACTGTTTATAAAGACTTATTATCATTGATCTGTCGTACAAAAGCGGAGATGTTTTATTAGACTAATCATTTCTTGCTGTTTAAAATGAATTTAACCCGAAGAGTGAATGTTTAGAAATCTTTGAAAATACTTAGTTACATTTGTAACAGTTCTTAATTTTACATTTATTCTTAAGTTTACAAAGTTTGGAAGAAATGTAGGTAGGTAGGTTTTACTACTATCCTATGGTTATTTATGAATGCAGAGAGCAAGGCCATAATTTTAAGAATTGGAGCTCAATTTCTGTCCGATTAAATCCTTTAACTCGAGGCTCCGTAGAAAAATTGTTATCGACAATTTTATTTTGTGTCTTATAATTGTTACGCAATACTTTGAGGTTTCATTTAGAAAAAAATATTTGGTAAAATGAATTCTCTGCGATCGTTTTGAATGGCCATCACTTTGAAATTTGTCTCTGTTTCAGCTGTAGGAAAAAAACATAATTTAATCAAAATTAACAAATAATAAAAAAATAACAACAAAAAAAAACAATGACACGGTAAAAGTCGTTTAAAGATGAATCACAGTGCGAAATATGTTAACTTCAGGACTGTATCAAGTTAATGCAAAAGTTAAACATACCAATACGAGTCCACTATCTTAATATAACCTGAAAACTGTTGAAAACGTGACACTGTGTTTAAACAAAACTCGTTTACATCTATTTTATAATGCTTATTAGAGCCAGTTTTCGAAGTGAGCATTTTAAAAGTGTTCTTTTTATGGCAGTTTTTAGTAATAGATTAGCAGTGGTAGCCTAACTTTTAATAAATGTTATTGATATGTGATACTGTAATATTGTTGTTATCAACAGTCTCTTATAATTCTTAAATAGAATGATCATTTACATTTTTATCTTACTTTATGTATATATGCTTTTAGATGTACCTACTGTATAAATGTAGGTGGATGAGACTTAAATAAATAAATATATATACATCTACGTCCCCATCCCAAATTTGTCTCTGTTTCAGCTGGAGGAAAAACAACAACATAATTTATACAAAATTAACAAATAAAAACAAACAAACAAACAAACAACAACGACACGGTAAAAGTCGTTTAAAGATGAATCACAATGCAAAAATATGTTACCTTCAGGACTGTATCAAGTTAATGCAATTGTTAAAAATTACTAATACGGGTCCACTATCTTAATATAACCTGAAAACAGTTGAAAACGTGTGTTTAAACAAAACTCGCTTACATCTACGCCCCCACCATTAAAGCAAATTGGTGATAAAGTACTTTTCAGTATTCGTCAGAATGTTTAAAACGAATTTAGTAAAAAAATAGCATTAAAAACTGCTGTTAAATCAAGTAACGTTATAGTTTCTATTGTAAATGTAAACATTATTTCTTAGCAAAATATTAATATTTAGGTATATAACACGTAGAATGTGGTCATTTGTTTCTTCTCACGTTACTGTGGCAATTCCACGCAGCGATTTCGTCCCGTAGTACCTATAGCAAATGATCTGAAAGAATAGATTCTTAAAGCCCACAATATAAGACCTGACATAACTCATATCACTATATATAAGTTCATTTTAATCAGGAAGGTCTAACACGTATCAGCTGTTCCAGTTTTAATTGATATTTCATATTTCTTGTTAGGTCGTCGAATAATGTGCAGTATAATATCGACAATTGTTTCTCGGAACCAGCATTAATTTTGTTTGATTAGCATTTGTGGACCGGGGTCATAATCTATAACGAAGCGGTCAACAGTATTGAGTTACGAAAAAGTTCCATTCATACTGACATTTCATTCATAGAGGCGAATTAGTTTACCATCATTATGTAATAGTTTCTAATGTTATCTTTCAAGTATTTACCGTTGGAAAAATAAAACACTATTATAACATGTTTGAACAAATACCGGTAGATCTATTGAAACAGAAAAGTTTAACAATCTTTACACAACACTATGGCAAAACTGATAAACGTGGCGGACTATATGAATTGCGCATGAAATTATATTTTATGTTGTCAGTCTCAGCACCTGTTTTACTTTGTGGAAATTCGATATATGGTTATAATAGTCTGGCGAATATCGCCAGCCTAAAAACTGTCCGATATGTCTTTAAAGCATATCACCATAATATCGGAGATTTTTACCCAGGTGCCCGCTTATGATGAAATAATGCACAGAGGGGCACATGGGGTCTTCCTCCACCATCAAAGCTGGAAATCGTCATATGACCTATTGTTGTGTCGGTGCTCCATTAAATCCAACAAAAACAAAAATAAATTCTCCTCAAACGTTGTACCGACAGCTGTCAGAATTTCTGCAAAAAAACTAAATACATATACACACTTACTAATAATGACAAAAATGAAACAACAAATGTTAAGGTAAGTAAAACATAATATATAATGATATATTCCATGTGCAATGTGAAAAACTTCTTATCTTATATTTAATTTCAGGTACTTCAGAAGTGCCGAGAGCTGGGCACAGTAGAGCAGACCTATGGCTATGTTGTCGCAGATATGATGGAGCTGGGTTCCACTGAAAATGTGATAGAGGTAAATAATTTAACCTATGTTTGCAATGTAAAATTTGCATTAAATTATGTATCAAATAATGGTAGGAACTTGTTACTGTCAAAAATGACAAAATAATACAAAAGTGAATCTATTGGACTCCAAAAGTTCTGTTTATCCTGAGGAATGTTACAAGGATGAATGTAAAGGAACTCAAATTTATCAGAGCAATTCTGTTTATCGTAGAAAATATTACAGCTGTTTCTCCCTTTTGTTAACCGTAGAAATGGATAAAGTATGCGATTTCCAACCTTATTTTTTGTTTATCATTGAAAATGGTACAGAGGTTAAAGTATGAGATTCAAAAGTTTTCTTTATCGAAGTAAATGTAAGAGGGATTCTATTTTCTTGTTGTCGAGGAAAATGTTACAGGAGTGAACGCATGCGATTCCAACATGTTACAGGGGTGAAATTATGTGATTCAAACTTCTTGTTTATCGTTGAATATGTTACATGGGTGAATGCAAGCGATTTCTACTTTCTTTTTTCCATAGAAAATGTTACAGGGGTGAAAGTATGCGATTCCTACCTTTTGTATGTCGTAGGAAATGTGACATGGGTACAGTTAAGCGATTTCCAACATTTTGTTTAATGTTACATGGCTGAAATTATGCGGTTCGAACTTTTTATTAATCGTTAATTGTTACAGAGGTGAAAGAATAAGATTCAAACTTTTGTATGTCTAAGGAAATGTTACAATGGGTGAAAGTATGCTATTCCAACTTTCGTTTCATTTTAGGAAATATTACAAGAGTGAAATTATGCGATTCCAACATAATTTTTATCGTAGAAAAAGTTATCTTAAATAGATATGAAAGTATGCATCACAAGCATCATTGGTTTGCCTTTGGTAGCAAATTTTAAGCTGTTTATTTTATGTTTTGTGCGACTTCAAGATTTGGTTTATCGTAGAAAATGTTATAAGTCTTTGAAAATCGTATGCAATTCCAAAATTTCTGCTTACCGAAAACATATGTTTCAGAGTTGAATCGAAGCAAATGGGTGAAATCCGACTGCCTACCGTTTGTCTACTTTAAAAGTATATATACATGTTTCTTAATCGTAACCATTCACTTTTCATTTCAGAGCGCTGTTCTACAGCTGGGTGGTTTGGATGTTTTAGTATTGAACCATATCTTTTATTTCCCTCTCGGTGTATGGAAAGGTTCAAAAGACAATTTGACCTCGGTAAATAAAGTGATGACTGTAAATTTTGAGTCCTACGTCCACCTAGCCTCGTACTCGCTGCCTCATCTCGAAAAGAGCAACGGAAGTGTTATCGTGTTATCTTCGATAGCAGGTAAGTTCGATAGCAGGTGAATTTGGTTGCAGATAAATTCTGCTGGAGGTAAATTCAGTAGCAGGTGAATTGTAAATTCGGTTGCAGGTAAATTCAATAGCAGGTGAAGTGTAAATTCGATTGCAGGTAGATTCAATAGCAGGTGAATTTAGTTGCAGATAAATTCGGTAGCAGGTCATTGATATATAACTGCAGTTTGGTCTAAAACTATGGTGTTGTGAATTTGTCGAAAAGGTCAGTACTAAATTAATCTGTCGAGAATTTATATGCAAAATTGGACCCAAGAGTATCAGACTACAAAGTGGCTGTTATATGCAACGTTGGCAACGTCCTGTAAAATTGCACGTATCTCATGTGATGACGTTATGTATTAAACAACTGGACCCGGCTAATCGGTGTGTCTCTGGAATTTTCCGCCTTTGGTGTCGAATGATTCATGGGAATTGGACGTAGCTTACCCGCAGCTGTCATTATTACAGTATGTATTTTGTGATATTTGCGGACCATATTGCCAATAGGTCATAATAATTATGTGTGAAATTGTGTTGTTTTCGTTTCACTATGAACGATTTTATTGGTCCAGTGATACGTATAGGCCCGGAAGTGGTCTCATTTATGAGTAACAAAGACATTTCGTTTTGGTTTTAGCTTTACGTGATGTAGAGGGGGTTATGCATTCTTAGTTTCCGAATTAAATTTATTTATTTATTTATTTATTTATTTATTTATTTATTTATTTGGGTTTTACGGCGCACCAACACGGTATGGGTTATATGGCGCCAAACAGGACTACAAATTTTGGTTCCACATCTCATTTACGTCGAAATAAAAACATGAGGTATGGAATCAAAATTTGCATACCTGCTGGAATCACAGATTCACAGCAAAACCAAGTGTTAAGACCCTATTAGTCGCCTCTTACGATCATGCAAGGGTGAGGCAGTGGTTCCAATTCGTTTCATACACAGATCGTCCCAGAACCACATGGGGCTCAGAATTAAATGACTCTATTCTACCTTGCACTGTTTGTTGTTTCAGGTATCATAGGTCAACCATATATGGCGTTATACTGCTCCTGCAAGTTTGCACTAGATGGATTTTTCAGTTCACTTCGTCAAGAATTGAGATTACGTAACAAGGATGTTTCTATAACGAATTGTATTATTGGACTAGTCGGTGAGTTAAGTTTGAAATAATATATGAACATTTTGAACATGACTTTACCATTAACCTTACCTGTAACGCATAAAAACATTGAATGACATGTTTATTCCCAGTAAAGCTTGTAAACAGTTATTGGCCGGTTTATCCCTGCAAACCATGTAAACATGGTTTTGAAGGAAGTAAATCGTCGGAGATGCTCCAAATCGATGCTGTTTAAAACAAATATTAAATAGATTATCTGCTCTTTTGTTATTTAAAGATACCAGATGCACATTTTATACCTAACTGTATATGA
Source organism: Mercenaria mercenaria (assembly GCF_021730395.1). Lineage (NCBI taxonomy): Eukaryota > Metazoa > Mollusca > Bivalvia > Venerida > Veneridae > Mercenaria > Mercenaria mercenaria. The sequence continues at coordinate 60,802,155 of NC_069376.1, read as the reverse complement.
AGATATTAAGCATGTGCGAACGAGATGCATTTTAGATTTACTTATTTGTGATTACATCAGAAATGGAATGATTATTAAATGTGTTTCGAGATCTTCGTTTCTTCTTGCAGCTACAGAAAATGCTCTCACTTATTTCTCAAACCAGAAGTACCTGCTAAGTGTTATAAAGGCAGAATCTCCGAGCGACACTGCTTTAGCTATTGTTAAACAAGGCGCGCTGCGTGTGCGTCAAATGTATTACCCGCCTTCGACCTATTGGTATTATCTGTCCAGGGATTGGTTTCCAGAACTGGTTGATTGGTCATTTCGATATTTGTATTCTGAAACATAATTATATTTTACATTCAATTTTTTATTTGGCCTAATTTATACATTATTTACACACATTTCAAGAACAGCAGTGTATGTGGGTAATTGTATAAATGGCAATTTAAAAAATAACAAAATACCACACAATGTACAGAATTTATCAAATGTGTTAGGGAGTGTACAGTTCAAGTATGCAAGGTAACAAAGAAAGCAATATATCCATCCTATATATTACAGGTATCAACATGGTAACTTGCATTTTCGCTTTGATCTTTTTTTAACGTTTTTCTTCTTTTTTTCCTTTTTTTGTCTCTCTATAGTCTTATATGTATACAGGAGTCGCGCTTACATTTTGATATTGGATAACACAACACATCATAACTCTACTAGTTGCTGATAATACTATATTTCAGATTCGTTTAGCATTTTCTTTTATCAAAAGCGACATTCATCTAATTGATTAGATGAAGGGATGTCACACGATTTTCATACTATTTGCTTTGGATCGTGTTAGTGAGATGGTTCTATGTTAATATGTACATGATTGATTGAGATTTGGTTTGAATAAATAAGTTTTAAAACTACAGCAGCAACTTTGTCTCATTAATATAACATCACGACACGATTTCATGCCCACCTGGTACGATTTCTTTTCTCTGGATATAGCTGAGTCTACAATTCTTTTACTCGCTTATTTGCTGTAACAACTAGAAAGATTATTATGGACGACATTGTAACTACATGTAATATACTCACTGTACTCTATGTACACATAGTTTTGGACAGTATCTTTCCAAATGATTTATGAACAAACTTGTTGACAAATATTGTAAATAACATGTGAGAATTACAGCAAATTCAAATGGCACTATCACATAATATTTTCAAGCTGTAGTTTTAGAAGTGGTAAGCGAAATAGTTATTTCAGAATGAAGACACTCTCAAAACTGAAGAATAAAATTAACTTTTGCTATGCTTTACAATTATTTATCAAGTTCACTCTTTTTTTTATTTACAAATGCCAGAGTTTATTGTAGCTCACTTCTGCCATCACCGCCAACACGACATCCCCGCCAACACGACATCACGACATCACCGCCAACACGACATCACGACTGCACGATGAATATTTTTGACAGAAGTCATGTTAATGCCCTGTTTTGTCATGATCACAAGTGTGCTACGAGACATCACGACTACGCAACGAAGTAAAAAAGAAATCGTTGTATTACCGTGCTGGCGGGCGCAACGCTACACCACGAGGACAAAACAGTGTGGCGTTTTGTAGCTTCTGTTGAACCGTCATGCTGGCAGGGCTCGACGCGACACCTCGAGGACGTGAAAGAGTAGAATTTTGTCATATTTTCATACTGTCGCGCTGGCGAGACTGCCACGCGACACTAAAAGGACAAAACAAAGTAGCGTTTTGGAGCATTTTCGTGCTGGCAGGGCGCCTAGTGGTGGCACGAGGATACGGCAGATCATTTTTTTGTTGGTTCTCATAAAGGTTGACATGCACAGAAGGGTCTATAATGCCGTTTGAAAGTCACCATAATTACAACAGAGAATAAACTTGATCGTCAGCGTACTTGCTTTCATTTACCTCCATTATAAATTGGAAATTGCATGTGTAAACCGGAGGGGAAACAACAGCAAAATAACCTGTTGAATCTTTTTTGTTGTCGCATGGCGACCCGACAGTGCAACAGAACGACGACACGACAGAAATCTACTTTTTCATGTTTGCGCGTTGCGCCTTCACCAGTACGACAGAACAGCAAAATGTTACTTTGTCATGTCCTTTTTTACAGAAAAATTTGCCGTAATCTCGTGCAGTAGTGGCGGCGGGAGTGTCAATACGACAAAAATAAATAATCGTGCTGTCATGTTGTTCTGGCGGGGGCGCCAACACGACAGCACTGCATAGTAGAAACGAGCCTCCAGACAGAGATACTTTCTTTACCAGATTATGAGCATATGAACATTTTCCTAATAGTAAACTAAGCGAACATTTTCCGTATAGTAAACTAAGCGTTAAACTGGCGACCCTAAATTAAACGGACACAGTTAAAGGTGTTCATACTTTTCTCAAAAATATGCTCAAATGCTTACTTTTCTTTCTAGCTTTGAAAATTAATGGTGTCATTGTACGTTTTGTGATTAGTTTGTATGTCAAGTTAATGTCATTTTATAATTATTCAAATGTTAGCAACGTTTCTAAAATGTACAAAAAGACAAATTTGAGATGAAAATGCGCACAAAACGGCGATACTTACAGTTAGATATTCACCCCTCAGCATTAAATGAGGCCCTGACAGTATATAATATATCTACTAAGCTGTGAAAAATTGGGGGCAAAATAGCTAATTAAATATGTATCTTCACAAACAGAACTAAAACCATGAACTGTTAAAATGTATTAGATCTAATAATGAAATGGAAACACTCTGGCCACTTTTAAATATGTTGTTATTTTCTATATCAAATTAAGGAAATAAAACATTAAAATACTATACAGCTTGATACGGGTACATGCTATTGAAAAACGATGATAAACCCAAATAAATTAATTTTCGAAAAAATGAAAATAAGGTTATTATATAAATGTATAAAAAATCGAATTTACCCACCAGGACTGATAAAAAATGTACCTGTATAAAATACATTTGTAAGAATTAATTATTTTAGCTATGTTTTTCATATGTCTACAGTGCATTGCAACCTTTATTAGCCATCGGCAGTGTCATGTTCCATCCCTTTGTCTCACAAACTAGCACAATTGGTGCATTTTGAGCGGATTACGTTTATGATTTTGGAGATTCGAACCCCAACAGTTGTGACCAAAGTTTACAGCGTTGAAGGTAGTGTGGTGCTACCCATGCTCTATCTCACAACCTCACTATAAAAAGAGTTCCATGGTGAAGAGTGGACACAGTGGTCTAGTGGTAACACTGTCTGACTACGAAACCAAGTCATGAGTTCGAGTCACCGTTCCTAAAAATGTATTACTTGCACGTACTTGTGTGCCGAACGGCTGCAGCTATACTGCACTGTGTAATTTCATATTGGCATTAGACGACGAACGTAAAATTCTTGTCCGCTTCACTGCTTTTGTCTTCACCTTAATTTGTCCGAAACGACGTCAACGTCATGTTTCCAAAAATGGTTTCAACAGTATAGGCAACGCAACTGCACTGAATGGCTTTATGTATTTAGAAGTTTTTGTGGTACCATAAATTGCATAAAGAATAACAACATGTGTAGTATGAATATTTGTATGTCATAAAAGTACGGAATCCGGTAAGTGCCACATTGAATGTCGTGTGTCACCCTTTGGGGGCGACACACGACATGGCGCACGACATTGCAACGCGACGGACCACAATGTACAACGATACACGACATTTTAACATTTGAATGTCTCATTGTCGCGCTATTTTCGCATGTCGAGGTAATTTATTAAGGGCGACACACGACATTCAACGAGACATACGACAACGAGCAATGACACACGACTGTATCGCGCAAATGTCGCGGAATTGTCGCATGTCGAGGTAATTTATTGAGGGAGACACACGACAATCAACGCGACACACGACACGACTCACGTTGTACATTGTCGTCCGTCGCGTTGCAATGTCGTTCGTTGTGTTGCGTTGAATGTTGTGTGCCGCGTTCTTAGTGCGACACACGACACGGCACTCGACAATGAACAACGACACTCAATTTTTACTGCAATATTTTTTTGCCAAATGTTAAAATCTCGTGTGTCGTTGTACATTGTCGTCCGTCGCGTTGCAGTGTCGTGCGTCGTGTCGTGTGTCGCGTTGATTGTTTTTCGTCTCCCTCAAAGAGCGACACACGACATTCAATGTGGCACTAACCGGATTCCGTATAAAAGAGAAAATAAGTATATAAATTCGGGTGACTGCTGCCCGTAGCGAGACATATACAAGCAGCAGTAAACGTAGTATTAGTAAGTTGTCTCGCTTATATTAAAACTGTCCTCTTTTCCAATAATTATTTGATAAATCTTACAGCATTCAATACTCCGTATTTAACAAACCATTAATGTGCCTTTCACGTCGTTAGACGGACGAGAGGCTGTATACAACGGAAATACAAAGAAGATAAGTGAGTTCTGTGCTGAATTTCACGTGAATGTTAAGGTATGTCACTGTTGTTGTTAAATGTTGTTTAGACTATAAACATAAACGTTTTATCACTTAGTGAGCTAAAAAGGGATATATAATTGTACAGGTATTCAGAATAACAATGTTTTGCAGATATTTTTATCATTAACAGAGTTCGTTGCTGCTGTTTCCATGGAGTCTTTTATTTGTATATCTATCAAAGTTAGATATCTGACGTGTTGATCATGTATACATGAGAACGACATATAAATACTTGTACATTAGTAAGATTTTTTTCTGTTTTGCGAATTTTTGTATTTCGATCAGTGTGACGTACATTTTATATTTCTATCGAATGTATATTTACATGATTAACTATGTGTCATTATTAGCTTTTACGCAATTCAGTTTCTTGTATATTTTGAACATTCTGTACAAAATATATAATTGAGCCGCGCCATGGGAAAACCAACATAGTGGCTTTGCGACCAGCATGGATCCAGACCAGCCTGAGCATCCGCGCAGTCTGGTCAGGATCCATGCTTTTCGCTTACAGTTTCTCTAATTGCAATAGGCTTTGAAAGCGAACAGCATGGATCCTGACCAGACTGCGCGGATGCGCAGGCTGGTCTGGATCCATGCTGGTCGCAAAGCCACTATGTTGGTTTTCTCATGACACGGCTCATATCAAAGTGTTAAATACGCGTGTACGTTTTAATACATGATGCACAAAATTCTTGTCCGCTTCACTGGTTTAGGAATGTAAAAAGTATTTATATTTATTAATGTAATACAAATGTATGTATATACATATATTTAAGGATAGTGAACCCTGGGTATATTTGTTTCGATTTAAGGTGATGCATGGATTGAATACGGGTCAATGATCGGACATCTGTAACTTGTTCGTCGGCCTATGAAATGATTATTTCAGCGTGTCCTCATATATGAACACATTCATGTTTCTTAAGTTCTGACTTGTTTATATATGCCTTTAAGTAAAAAGACCATTTATTTAAAAACATTTTCTATTACAAAAAGTCCAATTTCTTCTTATATCTTATTGCCATGAAATCATTGTTTATACATTTTATTGGTGTGGATAGAAATGAAGTCTGATGTGTGCATGAGCATTATCAAATGTTTTGTGTTTTCTTCTTTTTACCGCGGACAATTTACATTTCAAGTAAAATAATCAAATTTGCAAAATCATACTTTGGAGATCATTCAATTCCAGGCAGGCGATTTTATTATGTAGCAGCTATTTTTCATAAAAAAAATGGAGACCTATTTTGTTTTCTTTAACCAGCTTAGAAACCTTGTTCATATATACATGGCTCGATCTATATAATGCAAAACTGCCTTTATACAGATGTTGAACTTTCCCAGTTCAGGAAATGTTATTTTACCGAAGTAGTTCACTGTCTCTACTCTTTGTTTAATAAAGTAATGTAAATAGAGGCGTAGCTTGAATAGGGTCATGCTACATGTTTTTCTTCTAGCAGCTCAAGTAAAATCAATATACCTGTACATTTCTAAGGCAATACGATTCTTAGTTCACGTATACTTCTCTTCCATCAGGAAATTATAACTATATTAAAATATGGTTATTCTTTCAAATCTGGTAGACTGGGGAGTTTTCGGGCAGGATTTCGCTGCATAGCAGATACTTTTCGTACCTTTGTTTTGAATGCACACCTAAACACAATTAATAAATTAAATGTACTATTGGTCATGGCCTGGGTAACTAAAAAATAAGATTTATATTTATGTTACAGTGCAGACAGGTTGCATACAAGCATGATATTGAATGGACTATGTTGGGGCTATCTGTAAAGCCACTATTTGTTTATATTTCCCAGATGACTTGCAGTTCAGACGAGCTTTCATCGCTGTTCCAGGTAGCTGAGGCGGTAAAAGAGAAAGGGCTGGGGACATGTGGTCTTATATTCGGTATCTATGTAATGCTATGACGATGAAATGCTTTGTTCAAGTCAACTTTGTTGAATAAACTTCTTTTCTGCTCCGTCCAAATATCTAAGTGTTTATCCGCTAAATTGTTTATTGTTTAATCACATACTGGCTAAAATGTTTATTGATTAACCATACATAGCTTATACATTTCTGCGAAATATAAGTCTGATCGAAATAGCTTATGTTCCTCTTTTAAGTTGATATTTTGCACTTTGTATCAGTATGTTTGGAGTAGAATAATGTAACAGTTTTCATTTGACTTTATACGTAGTGGTCTTGAATACACTATAGAAACAGAAGCACTAATAAGTAATAATACATTTTGACGGATTAAATTACTTTCAATATATTAGACAGTAGTATATGTAAGACATTTTTTCCAGTAACGCCGTTATTATCCATATTCAAACGGTGTGCAAACATTGCGTGCAGCACCTGATTTGGCATTATGAACGAGAAGCAAAATATACAGAAAGTTGTCTGTCTATATATATATACTTTTTTTTGCAGAATGATATAATATTTTATTTGTCATTTAAGGTATAGACTACACGATGAGCAACAAGGTCCAGGGAGAGAAAACTTTCCGTGGGAGAAGTTTACATGACATCAGCGAAGATATGAAAAATCCGTATCAGCAGGTGATTTGTCCAAAATCTGTCAATTATTTCAGCCACTGAGCAGCTCTAAGCAAAAAATTACCTTGTGATATACTATTATTTAGCTAATACTACAGTCACACATACGGTGCGGATAGCTACGTCTAGCCACGGATAGAAACGTAGTAATCCGTATCGACCCGTACCTGTGCCGTACCTTATTGTAGTAACCCGTATCAATCCGTACCAATCCGTACCGCTCAGGTACGGGTCGGTACGAATTACTACGTTTCTATCCGTAGCTAAACGTAGCTGTTCGTGCCGTATGTGTGACTGTGGTATAAGGTTATCTGATGTAGATTTTCATGTTATTTTATGGCAGGATATTGTAGAACATTTCATAAACAAGTAACAGGTAAATCTGGTATAAATAATAATAATAACATATCCACATGCAGGACACGAATGTCCGCACTATAGGATATCAGGACACAGAAGTTTGTGTCGAATGAGTTATAATGACACTTTGTCTTCGTAAGTTACAATGTAATTTGACACGTCAGTATTTTTCCAGATCATAGAAAGAAAGGGTTGTTTCAAAAGAAAATTGAACAACCAATTAAACATGTATATTACTATACAAAACAATTGTCAGTATACAGTATTCCGGAAAAGGACTGCACAAAGGGGCCACACTTTCGGACAGTTCAACGCCTTTAACAACTCACCATTTTCAAAGACCTGTTACATATCTTCGTTTTGATGCATTTGCAATAATGTCCCAGTGCTGAAATTTCACATAACTATGTGGAACGTGTATTTCTTAACAAATGACATTCATTTTTATAGAGGGACAACTTTTTCAGAATATTTTAAATATCCATCATACGGGACAGTACGGCAGAACATGTAACGGTCAGGTAGATTGTTGGTAAAGATGATGTTCGTTTGTGTTTTGATGATATACTCCTAAACCTTACAATAATGACGATATTTTGAGAGTAATTATATCATTATATGCCTAATTAGATAAAGAACTAGATATATTGACTTTTTGTGCAGTGAAAACATAATCATTCTATGCTTAAAGGTGATAGAAATCCTTGGAGAAACTTTAGAATATTTCGACAATGACAGAGTTATTCCGGCATTTGGATTTGGTGACTTCGAAACTAAAGATCAAGGAATATTTTCTCTGACTGAAGAGGTATGTAAGAAAATCCCAGAATCAGTTGAACAAGCTTCTTGGAAACAGATAAAACTTATTATTATGTCGGAATAAAGTAAGAATACTGAATGGCTTGTCGGTTTGTTATCAAAACACTTATCGTTTTACTGTTTGGTCCATCTTTTAGGTGACTTACCTCTCTTTTTAGCATGAAACAATGCTAGATTCTATTTGTACTTAACATTATTCGAAATAACTTATAGCGTGGTTACAAAACTTTCAAATTTTCATGATATCCCAATAAGCGTTGAATTATATTTAAAAAAAAAACATATTTCCCAATGCAAATTTCAGTCATGTTTTAAAGTTATGACTTTATTTGTCAATGGAATGGTATAATTGTAAAATTCACCTGTAAAGCTTCTAAAAAAAATGCAAAAAAGTATTTTCTCGAAATTTTTCATGGACAATAACTTTACACAAGAAACCATAAAATAAATGTTTTAAAAATACGTTAAAAAGTCGGACCTCCCGTAAACTAGAATTATTCTTAGATGATGTTGCAAAATAAAGGCGTGACAAAACAGGTAGTTACAGATTTTGTGAGTCAGTCAGTCATAGAGAATAATGTCAAATCTTATTTAGGGGTATTGCCATGGATTCAGAGAAGTTTTGGATACTTATAATATGGTGACACCGTGTGTAAAGTTGTATCGGCCAACGAATTTCGCCCCGATTATTTACAAGGCAATCAACATTGTTGAAGAAACCAAAAAGGTAATTATTCTGTGTTGCATAGATATTTTGCACTTTTTAACAGTATATTTTACAGTCAATATTTTCCATTTAAGTGTGATCTAGTACCATATTTACTTCCACATTCACTGTGCCCCAGAGGAGTACATTGTTCTGCTGAGTGTCCGTCTGTCTGTCTAACTGTGTGTTTGTCCGTCGGTAGACCATTTAGTTTCTGATCAATAATAAGATGCTTGGTCTCATATTAATCAAACTTCATAAGATGAGTTCTTGTGGTCAGTAAATTATCTTTATTGTTTGATTAAGGGACCGGTAGGTGAAAAGCGAATGTCACATCTTCCAATACGTATACCACATTTCTATAAATATTCTAGTTCCACATTTCTATAAATGTTCAAGTACGGTATCAATATTTCAGTACATGTACACTATTTATATAAACATTTCAGTACCATTTTGTTCCAGTATTTCAGTACATGTACACTATTTATATAAACATTTCAGTACCATTTTGTTCCAGTATTTCAGTACATGTACACTATTTATATAAACATTTCAGTACCATATTTTAGTGATAGTAGCGGACGGACAGATGACTAGTGAAGAAGACACTGAACGTGCTATAGTGAAAGCTTCAGAGTGTGCACTCTCTATCATAGTTATAGGTAACAACTTCGTACTATATTACAATTTGTATATAGGGACCACCGGAGTGATGGATGGACAAAAAGTGACCTCTTAACACAAGTTGTCTCTTATTGCAGAGAGAACTGAAAAGGTGGTGTCTTAAAGCAAGTGGTCTCTTGGTAGACGTGGTCTCTCAAGCAAGTATGACTGTAGTTATTTTTATTATATACAGAACAAAACACATAATACACAGTTTGTATATTTTGTAATATCCTTTTTGTTTTAATTTAGGGTTCTCTCAGACAGCATATGTTAATGAATTACACATCACAATTTCGATAAAATCAAACTATACATTCACTATTAAAGATTTACTCATTATACCACTTCAGCCCATTTTTGAAAAGTCACAAAATACACTAAAATCAAAATCTGCATCTCCGAATTCTTAGTGTTTGAAATTATTTTTTGTCCAATGACATTGATTTACTTTTCAAATTTTCAGCAAATTTATTTTAGTGAATCAACATTAACTTGCAGTCATTTATTAATCAGGTTAGTCATGTGTATAGAAGGGACAAGAGGTGTATTATTGATTTTATTTGCTCTGACGTCATCCAAAAACAAAAAAATAATTTCAAGCACTAAATAGGTTAGTGTTTATTAATGTGCATTTACAAAAGTTAAGCCGCCGCTCGTAACTGATTAAACTTTGTAAATACACATTAATAAACACTAACCTATACTAAATGGAATTCAGCCGTTTTATAAACATGCATTTTTAGTCTTTTTTTTGTGTGAAAAGAATATGAGTTTGAATGAATGTTTCTCTAAATTAAGATTTTGTCCATTTTTTTTACATGTTAAAATACATTTTAGTCACAAAATTGATATTATTCAATTATCTTTAAAATCCAAGAAGTTCCAGCTACCTTTAAAATTAAATAAAACTTTTATTTTGCATAATGAGCATGATAAAGCAGAAAGGACAAGGTTTACTGAAGCCTTATATGGCCTACACAAGGTAGAGCATTTTCGACTTGGTTATTCGTATTGATTGCTCCCAGAATGTTTATCTTCAATAGTGAATTTAGTTTCACTAAAAACAAATTTATTGTTTTGTTCAAACATGTCACCGAAAATTGCTGATAGCTCTATCACACATTTTTGAGAAAATGATCATTTTTGCCATATTTAAGTCACATATGAATATTTTAGTAGTGAGCACACTCAAGGACCATAAAAATATTTTGACCATAGGTCCAACTTCTTTCATAGAAGTTATGGTCTTTTTTTACTTGTGGCCGACAGCTGATCTCATATTGAAAATTTCAGATTTGTTTAAAAATTAGGTCAAAAACTGAGGTTTCCCATATCTGTAATGTTATTTTTTTCATTTACGTCAGATATTTTCTTTGATGGTGAATGAAAATCAAAATATTGGATGCAGTTTGATAAAACAAGACTTCTTGGTGAAAGAAAAGTCTGACTTAATATTACTACATTTAGAGACTTTTAAGTTTTAGGCCATTTTTTGGTCTCCTTTACAACAGAAAACTGTTAAGAATTAGGTTGGTCAACAGTAGATTGGTAGAACTTCTGGAATTACTTTTCCATAAAGTTAGAGCGTTTTGTTCTTCATTATTATAAAACCTGTTGTGAAAGGTCACCATTTGATCCTTTAGTTGGAAACAAGTCATAATTGTGATATTTTTCAGGTGTTGGAGATGGACCCTGGGGCGTAATGAGGGAGTTTGATGATAAACTTCCCGACAGATTATTTGATAATTTCCAGTTCGTAGAATTCAACGAAGTGATGGCGTCATCTATGCATCCTCCAGCTGCCTTCGCCCTCAGCTGCTTAAAAGAGATTCCACATCAATATAAAGCTATCAAAGAACTTGGATATTTAGAAGATTTGTAATCGTTTAATTTAAAATTAGAGACTGAATGTTGAAATTATTATATGATCTGAACGCTGAATGTTAAAATCATCATTTAATTAGATATAAGACATTGAAAACTAAAATTATCATTTAATTTGAAATTAAAAACTGAAGATTAAAATTATCATTTAATTTGAAATTAGGGACTTAATGCTAAAATTGTGTTCGTTGAAAATAACATTGACGATTGTATACTTTTCTGAAATTATGTTCGTTGCAAATAACAAAGACGATGGTATACTTCTGAATATGCAAATGCTTTGTTCATTTGTAACATTTTGCTACATATATATAGAGGATTTGGTGTATCTGGGTACTTACTGATGTGAATATGTTGTCGCTTCTTTTTTGTTGTTGTTATAGTTGTTATGATATGGGAAACTGGAAACTTATTGTCTAGCAATGGAATTTCTAGTCTAAGATGAATTCATGTATATAGCTCTTTACAAATACAGTACAACCTCTATAGAGCAACACCCTTTGGGTGATACTAATGTTGACTGTTATGTGGAGGTTGTTGTTCTGGAGAGGTAAATTTGATAATATATTTCAGCTTAGGGAAATTTTGACGATGTGGCCGCTCTGGAGAGGTTGTACTGTAAACAGAATATAGAATAGAAACGAATTACTCTTTCAAGCACTTTAAAGTTCCATATTGCCTTTAATTGTATGTTAAAAGTGAAAAAAAGCAGTTAATGTCCAAAATGGAATACGCATAACAGCACTAGAGAAGAATTACTGTCAATGTTGCACATGAACATAAACTATCAGTGTAACAAAAGGAGGTAATGAAAATGAATGGAATCTATGACATTATTTACATCACGGGACTCCTGTGGTCGTAAGATGAGTTTTTTAAGCACAGATGCAAAACCCCGAAATCTCCTGTCCGGTATGTAAAAAATAGCCAGAATTCGAAGATTTTAACAAAAGTTGCAAGCAATGCTACCCATTTGCATTGCAGTTATAGTTACTGCGGGACGTTGTACATTTTCCTTACCTATCATGAACAGACTGAGTCAAACCAAGTCTGCTATTATTTCATTTGGCTGTGTCCCGTGGTTTCAAAGGATTTTCTCACATGTTTGATTGGGTACAACTTATAAAGTATATATACCTACACGCGTAAATGTATAGTTTATATGTGTACGCGCAAATGTGTAGTGCACGCATGTATGAGGTCAGACGTATGTATAGGAATACTTGCAATTACGCGTGCACTTGTAAAATTACACGTGGACGTGTCTATATCACCGTTGCTCTTTGAATGTATAGTGCACACATTTATGTAACACCTCGCTAATACATGAGTGAACGTGTAAAATATACATACACGTATACTTTTTACACGTGCACGTGTAAACTTGTAGGTGCACGCATATATGCACATGCCTTTACATGTACTCAGTATCTATCTGACCATAATAAATGTATGCTGAGTTGATCCTGACTAATGAAATTATTTTGAATGAAATTATAATTATTGTAATAGGCTTACCTTTTAGAACAATTTCATATGTTGATAAATATTCATGGAGGATTTAATTCGTTTTATACTTTAGGTGTGTGGGGGGAGGGGGGTGGGGTACAAAACTTCACATGTTTAATTAAATGTAATAAATACTGATCGGAAAAAAGAAAAACAAAATGTTGGGGTGGAGTGCATGGTCAGGGTGGTGGGGAGACTGAGCAAAGTCGGGAGAGGGTACAACTTTGCATGTTGATAAATATTCATGGAACGTTTAAGTTTCAAGAAAAAAGAAAAAGATTGTGGGGTTGGAAGGGGAGGAGGTGTGACCATGGCGTTGGGGTGACCGGGTGTGGGTACACAGCTTCACATGTTGATAAATGTTTATGGAAAAAATGCAAGAAGTTTAATGAAATTCTACCAATAGGTTAGTTTGTAATGTACAAATAGTGGATTTTTTAAAAGTTAAAGGGCAATAACTATGAAGTTAATAAAAATACGTCACAGGATAAGAAGCAGAAATTGCCATATTTATAGTTCCCTATATAGTTAACACTAGAACCTACTAAGAGGCATAATTCCGGTGTTACTTGGGCAGTCCGACTGAAATTGACGGGTCCCATTTCCCTATAGTGGTGAACATGTATATGAAGTTTTATTTAAATATTCCGAACCACTTCCTAGACATGGATCCGGACGGACAGATTTAAGTGACCTTTGTCAAATTATATCAAGTTTCTTTATGGGCGCTTTAAGTAAAAGGTTTTTAAAACAGTTTTGACAATGTTTTGTGCATAATTTTCTCTACAAAAATGAAAGTATTTTTCCTTTTCATATTGTCTACCGATACCGAAGTACTGTTTTGGTATGCTGGCGATAATTATCCTGCATAAATCTTCCAGGTAAAATTTCATAGGGTAACATACTTTCACGGCCTTACATGTACACTATTTCCACTTCCAACACCTATATAAACTGAAGTACGAGAAAGATTATTACGCCATAACTTCTACGAATAAACGTAATTTTCTAAAAGTAAATAAATTCCTTAAATGTATATATTCTGTATCAGGAAAATCTTTCTTCACGCTCTCGGTGTTCACAAGAAGCCCGTGCGCAGGTCTTTCCTACAGAGAAAGACCCTCGTACTTGGTCGATATCCTATACAGATTTTTGCCCGCTTACGAAGCAGGAAAGATGCCAAGCATGTCGGTTTCACTTTTTACACAGCGGTACAATGATCAGGTGTCTTTTTCAATATACGGAGCAAAATATTGAAAAATCAACAAATGAACTCTGATCGATAGAATTAATGTTGACATAAAAAATAAACTGTACTGAATTCGGTGAAGTTCTCAATACATAAAAAGTCACTCACAATGCCTATCGCAGGTCCAGTGTAAAAATGAATTGTAAATTATAGTATAAATAGTGTAATTTCACTTCTTTATAAAACAAATGAACAGTGTTTTGAGGAAAAATGAATTTCAAAAATTAAAAAAAAAAAATATCTCTAATGCATTATATCGTTTCGCTAAGATGAATATCAATATGTTTTAAATGTCCTTGAACGTATTTTACCGCATTATAAACTATATTTGCTAAACATTCAATACGTAGCATTTCAACCGTGACAGTGACCTCTAAACAGGTCATTTAAACGTTGGAAAAGTGTTCGTACTTTCTGTTTGTTTTTTTTTCAATGAATATACATACTTTAAGAGGAGGAAGTGAAAGGATAATGCCACTGTTGTTGTGTCAATATTAAAGTGAAAGTAATTTCAAAATATGTACAGTTATATCCTGATGTGAACACATGTCTACATTACATCTTAAGTAGAGACACTAAAGATAACGTACGTGACGGTTTTAGCCGATATATATTTTCCCTGCTATGGATTTAGATCGATTATTTCTCTATTATGAAAGTGATTTGTGAGTGGATGTCATTTGACGGTATTAAGTCAACATAATTCATACACTGTTGCCAACATTACACTTACAAAAAAAAAACATTGGGATTATTTTCATTTTCATACGGAAGACTTAACGGACGGAATTAATTATTGAGAAATAACTTATAGTCTTATACAATACTGGTAAGTATTCGTGATTAGTACATATAAATGTTATCGTAACCGTGACTTAAATTTGTTTATGTATCATATATACGTATATGTACATGCATGTTCGAGATGTTCATATTATACATAGATATAGGTCAGTTGTTTAACTACATGGTGACAGTGATATTTAAGACACCATATCACTTTTACTATTGTACTAAATACCAACACCCGTGGCAAGTTTCAAGATAAATATCTCATTGACATAGGGTCGATTTTATCATGTTAGTCGGTATTATGAAAACTCTAATGCTATGTAACTTTTAATTATGAGTGCCCTGGTGATGTATTGCAAAATTAAAGATATATGTATGTGTATAGGTTGGCGTGGCACTTATAAAAGTGTCTTTGCCGATGTATTCATGAGTCATGCAGCATCAAGCTGTATTAATGAAATGAATGAATTGGCACGCAGAAAAGTGCCATTCAAATATTCCACAAAATCACTGAGTTCGAAATTTCAAAATGAAGTAGGAATAATTTCATTTCAGTTGAACACAATCACACACATGCATCAAGCCCCACCACGATCCGACAATTAATTTAAAATTTAAAATAGAATAAACAATTCCAGCATGTCTATGTTTACTGTATTCTTCAAGATTTTTAAAGGTGTATTCAGTCATATATCATTGAAAACATTTTTAAAGGCCTATTATGGTGAAACAGATTCTCTTCATACTTTTACAATTAAATTTTACCTTATTAATATTTTAAGGTAGTTGTTTTATTTCTAAGGTAGCAGTCCTAAGGCAGCGACTTGTATACATTTTAGGTATTAACCTTAATAGAAAACGAAAATAAAGTAAAATAAGGTGGCATACATCCTTAGCCAGTATTACATACATTATCTATCGGGTTAACCTGTACTGGAACAACCCAAGCATATATGACATTATGCATTCCTTTTGAAAATGTACTCATATACGTGTAAAAAATATAAATACATTAAAAAAACTAAGCTTTGCTAAAAATAGTTTGATACCTAATACAATGGCGGTTGTAACTCTATATTCAAGTGACGCTATTATTTTACATATATACATGAACTTGTTTACGTTAAGTTATATACTTAAAATCAGAAGCATTCCCTTAATTACTGAAGGAATTCTGCTTCATCTAACGCGGGTATTTGCAAGTTATCATTTCTTATTATCAATAAGTTCTTGTGTCTTGTATTTCTTTTTTGTCTTGTCAATGTCAATAGATATTCACCTTCTCAATGTCATAGTTCTTCACCTTCTCAGTTGCTCGATGACACGATTTCCCTGTCTCTGTGGGTTGGACCATAATAAACATTGACTGACTGACTGACTATAACACTTGTCTCACTAACAAAATATGATTTTAGAATATTCATAACTCAGACAGACACCTTCGCTTCTAACGAAGACAAACACATAACTTAGGAAGAAACATACTACAAAATTGCATTACATGTCAGCATCAGCATCATTATCATCATCATCATCATCATCATCAACAACAACAACATTGCTATTATTATATAAGTACTAATTTAAACAAACTGTGTTTTTCACCGAAATAAACAAGACTTTAATACGCATGAATGAAAACATTGTACATTCAAACGAAAGGGAAATTCTGTCCATGCCATAAATGTCCATACATAAATGTACCTTGTAGCTAGTGCGAACGACTTCGGTTTTTCAATAAAACTAAGTAACCAATGCATATGTAACATGTTCATCTGACACACACCATATATGAATATCGAAGATCGACTATAAAGTTGATTTAGAATTAAAGAATTCTCCTTAAAATCCACTTAAATTTATTTTAAATGAGGAAACGTTAGTCTTCCGGCTTGAATAAAACTTTTACGGATGTTGTTAAAATGATAAGGACTGATTGATATCTATATCTTTCATGGTAGGTACTATGACCACAAAAGTTTTTACTATGTGTACATCAAATACATATAGTACATGCATTTCTTGTACAACAAAAATATATATTGCATTCATAAGAAAGTAAATGGCGTCTAAATTCTATTCAACTGTTTATGAACCGTGACACACCCTTACTTAAATGTGCATAATATCTCCATATTTAGAGATTTTGGTAAGAAAATATGTTATAATAACTGGCTAGAAAATGGTTTTCCTGCCATCCAATTCCCTAAAGTACTGAAAATGATGTACGTAGATGTAATTGTTGTATACGAAATAAAGAAGAAGCTGTATTTGTATCCCGCAACTTATATGATCTTGAAGAAATCGCACAGTTCAAGCATCGCGTACATACCCTGAAATCATCTTTCATTTTATCCAATTACTTTTACGTATCATTTTGAAGAAAATAGCACGATATAAACATTTTTCTGCCACAAAATACTTCTCTTCAGTATCTCGACATTTATTACTACGGTTCATTGCTGTCGGACTTACTTTATACACTTTTCACATAAAAAGTTTATTTCACGATGGAATGATTATAGTTCGCCATATAAACTTGTACAGTGTTTAGTATTTTTAGTGTATTCCTGCAAAGTTTTCTTCTGTTGAGGAGTTGTACTGTCATACCTTATCAAATATAGTCTCCAACTTCTGCTAATAAATGCCAGATTCCTTTATTACATGTTTTAGAATGGCTTGCCGGTCAGTAGTCAAAATTGCCCAAGGTCTGAAGGGCAGAGTGCTGATAGTTTTGACTATAGACCGGCAAGACATTCAATCAGTGTTTCATAACATTGCATTAAAAGTAATGTTTCAGTTCTCAAAAGTTTAATTATAGCCCAGCAAAGCCGAACTGAACTAGTCATTAGCGTTTTATATAAAGAGTCAATGAATGAGAATAATTAAAAGCCCTACTGAAAACTGTCCTAGGCGTCCGCGTCGCCAGTTTGCACTTGAATTATTATATCTCTGATATTACTTGATGTACTTGCTTCTAACTGAAAACAGTTGTTCCGCATCATTACCAGCATCATATCACAAAAGGATCATAACTCCGGTACTATTGTATCATGAATTATCCCCATTAGTTAAAATGTTGATACGCTTTCCCTCTATTTTCTTTATTTCTTAATGGATTTGATTTAAACTTAACACAGTTGCTATAAATTATCATCTGCATCACAAGGTCCGCACCTTCGACTTATATATTTCATGAATTATGCTCCTTATTTACTAAGAAGTTCAGGCAATTTCACTGAATCTCGGTTATTACAAAATGGATATGATTCAAACTCAAAATAGATGTACTATGTCATCACACGTATCATATGAGACAAGATGTCAGAAAAAAATCCGTTAATTATGTTCATTTAGTTCTTAGAAATTCAGGCTTACGTTTTGTCGTATTATCATTCTACGATTTTATATTTCAGATGGCGAGCCGTTCAATGCGGTTTCGTGCATTTGCCGACCGGTTCACGACAGTCCCTGAAGTAGCACAAGCCATCAGAGAAGCTGGTCTCGGGAAATGCGGACTTATTTTCGGTACTGAGCTTTTTTTTTCAATAAGTATCAATGTCTCCTGTCTGTACATATATAAGCACATATATTGCCGTTTGTCTATCTTGAAGCCTGTACATATTCAAGACAAAGGTCTGTTTTGTCCTCAGACAGGTCTTATTAAATAATTATATGTGAAGTATTAAAATATATTTACTTGGGCTAGGAATTTCTTATTAAAAGGCCGCAAAATTCAATTCAATTCAATATATTTATTGCATTAAACATGTTACACATATTTATAGCAACACAATGCATTAAATACAATAGAAGAATACGTCTAAAGACAGTGCGTACAGGCATACTAGCAGGCTGCACTCATTTTGAAGTAGTATAACTTCTTGAAATTACCGCAAGAGTTAAAGCAGTTTTATTTGCAGCAAACTTGCACCTCTCGGTCTATTCAGTAGATTGACTTTGGTGAAGAGACCAGATTAATAACACTGCTGATATTGTCTCTTGCCTTTTCCAAGTGACTTGTACTGATCTACAATACTGGTCATGATTTTGCATCAATTTACATCAACAAAACAACCATTTTAAGTCATGGTCATTTGCATTGAATATGTTTTACTCTTTGATGTAAAGACAACAAACACGCATGGTCTTTTGTTTGAAATAAACCCGACGAGTACATGTGTGCAGTTAAAATATCTCTTTTCTTCCGTTTAGCTTTTTTGTTTGTTTCTGAACTTTTTACGAATACTTGCAGGTATTGATTACACGATGAGTAACAAGGTTCAAGGGGAGAAAACGTTTGGCGGAAAAAGTCTACATAAAGTTGAAGATGATTTAAAAAATCCATATCAAGAGGTTTTCTAATACATTTGTTTGATACATTTTAACTATATTTTCTGCTTTTGAATTAACTGCTGGTATAAAAAAATGATATGTATGTACTAAACGTTAGAGCTGTTTTGTAAACGAATCAATTTTATTTTATTACTGTTAGAATGCAGGATAAAAATAAGTCCCAGAAGCATTGAATTAAAGTTCTGTCTTAAATTTTGTTGGATTTTCTTGAAACTTTTCTTGCACTTAGTCAAGCATTAAATAATTATAGAAATGTGCAATATTGAGAGTGTAAGTACTGAAATGACATTAAACAAAAAAATTACCATTTCAGGTTATTGAGATATTAGGACAGACGTTAGAATGTTTTGACGATGACAGAATTATACCAGCGTTTGGGTTTGGTGACAAAACTCACAAACAAGAAGGATATTTTCCCCTGAATGAGAAGGTAACATTCACTTTTATTACTGTGGGGTTACTGTAGACTAGTGAACGGCAGTACAGAAGTTACAATACATACGATTATCTGATATTTAACATGGAGAGGGGAGGGGGCGGAGTGCGGTGTTTAACTTGCAAATGGGCGCTAGATTAACAAAATAGCGATATATCAAGTATAAATATGTCCTGTTTTAAACTTATTAATATATGGAGGACGATGGTGACGATACGTGTTGTTGCTGATATAGTGATGAGTGTTGTTGAGGACAGTGATGATGTTGTTATTGTTTATGGTGATGATGATGATTAATGAGATGACGATAAGGAGGAGGAGGGGGTGGATGAACGATCATTGGTGATGAATTTACTAATAAAACACAGGGTTAAGTTGGGACCAAACAGCGTTTTGCGAAGGGAAACCCAGTTCTAGCTTTCAGCCTGATATTCCGCAGGGAAAAGCCAAAAACATTAAATATAACATTAAGTAGCAGTTTCATCACCAATAGAAAGTAGTTAATTTACAGAAAATATAAAAATTAAAGCTTTTGCCCGAGATGCAAAGGACCGAGAGCCGAAACTTTTTACTATAAGCCGATAAGCCATCCAGTAAGAGTTTCATTACGTGCGATCAGAAATAATTTTCATAATTATGCGAGCAAAATTTTGCAAAGCTTTTCTCCGATTAAAGAATAATGTCCTTTTTCAACCTGCACGAATTGATAAGTACATTAATCTCACGATCTTATCAATGTCAATCTATACAATACAGAATAGTCGGTATATGTACTAATAATAAACATACGCGTTGAGGAGAAAAGAAATGCCGATTTAAAACTTTACGTTAAGCAATATATATCAAAATTAAAGGTCGTAGTGACATTGGCACTGAAATCAGTTTCCGCTGAATATATAGCTAAAGAAAGCTTTGGTCTATAGTTGTTATAAATTTCGTAAGATGATTACTGATTACCTATAGTCAGTATAAAGTTTTTTGTGGTCAGTATGTCATTAGACAGGGCCAGACTGACCTCTAGAATGAAAACAGCTTCCTCTTAACAACTAGAGAACAATATGCATTTCACAGAGTTATTGCCTGTACTCAGTCTTCCTATGATGGTTACCTATAGTCAGTATATGAACATTATTGCTTCTGAGGTCATTTGGTCAAAGGTCAAGATCAAAACATACAAAATTAGATGATTATTTATTTATTTACTGTGTTGGATTTAACGTCGCACCGACACAGATAAAGGCCATATGGCGACTTCCCAGCTTTGATGGTGGAGGAAGACCCCAGGTGCCCCTCCGTGCATTATTTCATCACGAGCGGGCACCTGGGTAGAACCACCGACCTTCCGTAAGCCAGCTGGATGGCTTCCTCACATGAAGAACTCAACACCCCGAGCGAGGCTCGAATCCAAATCGACGAAGGGCAAGTTATTTGAGGTCGGAGACCTTAACCACTCGGCACGGAGGCCAGATGATTATTTATCAAAGTAGAAACACGTAAATATAACAGACACGTGAATGTTTTTTAACATACACGAAAAATTCAAACACCGAAGGTCTAGAAATATTTTATATATAGTGTCCAAGAATAAATTAAGTGACAACAAAACAGACAGTTTTAGATATGTTCACTACTTGTTCTTTTTATCTAGAGAGAATGTGTCGGATTCCGAGAGGTTTTGGATACTTATAATAGGGTTACGCCGTCGGTAAGTCTACATCGGCCGACGAATTTTGCTCCACTCATCCATAAGGCTATACAGATTGTTCAGCAAACTAGGAAGGTACCTTCTTCTTTATCGTTTATTTCTTAACTACATTTGTCTAGCTGCATGAAGCATAAGTATGAAATTATTACCAGTCGTCAACCTGTTAATAAGTCATGATAACTGCAAAGATTTTTGGTCTGTAAGTCAGCCTTATCTTCTTGGATTTATTGTGTTAAAACATCTTCTGAGGACCTTAAATTTTCAGAGTAATATTTTAACCGTACTTTGCCTAGTCAAGTACTTTTTCAGAATGTAACTAAATCAAGTATATGAGGAATGATCAGGTTTTTAATCCTGGTACATGCATTTATTGTAAGATTTTCAAGAAATATTTCCAGGTCGAAAAATATTTAATATCAGTCTGATATAAACTGCTGCAAAGCTTGTCAATTTATGTATTGTAGCTACTTGTAGAGAAGGTGTAATTTAATTATTATTATATAGAACATAGAACGAAATATGAGAACCTACCATCCATGTATTAGTGCAGACGGAAAGAAACATTTACCTAGAAGGACACTTTAAATTTTGATAAATTTTACTAAGCTAATGGTGCATGCCGATATTTTTGTTCATGTTTTAATGTTCATACCTAAATGGGCCAAGCGTTAATTATAAACTCTCCAGTTCATCGTTTCAGGAAGTATGTTTTTTACGTATATGTTAATTGGAAAACATGGCAGATATCACGAGTTCCATACCAGTACTACTATTGTATAGTAGATGTTAAAAATGTCTGTCAGTTAACAATATTTGTGTATCACAATTTCAGTACCACATACTGGTGATAGTAGCAGATGGTCAAGTAACTGAAGAGCAAGAGACTCAGCAAGCCATAGTTACTGCTTCACACTATCCGCTGTCGATTATCGTTATAGGTAATTGCTTCACATTCCCTTTATCGATTATCGTGACAGTTTGTTGCATTCCCTCTGCCAATCATTGTGATAGGTAATTGCTTCACATTCCCTTCGATGATTTTTATGATAGTTTATTGCTTCGCATTTCCTTTATCGATTATCGTGATAGGTAATCGTTCACATTCCCTTTGTCGATTGTCGTGATAGGCGATTGATTCGCAGTACCCTCAGTCAATTAACGTGATAGATCATTGCTTCACATTCCCTTTGTCGATTATCGTGATAGCTTATTGCTTCACAAAACCCTCCATTGATTATCGTGATAGGTAATTGCTTCACATTTACTCTACCAATTAGCATGATAGATAATTGCTTCACGTTCCCCTATTGATAGAGTTAGGTAACTACATTACAGTACTCTGTTCTTCTTCATTGACAAGGACAATTGCTTCACCATAGTTGCTGTCCATTATCATCGTAGGTAACTACTACACAATTTGCACTCAGTCATAGCTAATTGCTTCACATACCCCGCCAGCAGTTTTCATTATAAGTGTCTGCTTCAGATGTCCCGCAGTCAGTCAGTACATGTACTTTATAATTGCCACTTACCACCATTGTCTTGGTGATTTCTTCATAATTCCCACTTTCTACACTGTCGTTTGGAATTGCTTTACATTTTCTATTCTAGTTCATCGTTATAGGTAATTTCTTCGCAACTCCCACTTCCTACTTAGTACCACTATCGTGATGAATTACACTCTGTACTTTGTTCGTCGTCATAAGTAAATTCACTGGCACCAGAGCAGAAGGAAAATGACATTGTTCATGTTATATCCGACCGTTAGGTATACTATGAGAACCATGGTACACAACGGGAAAATATACAAGTCGATTTAAATTGCGCATTTCCCACCTATTATAAAACGCGCAGTTCGGCAAATGGTTACTATGAATGTGGAGCAACTGGTCGTGCACCAGTCGAATTTTCTCAACGTTTCTTGTTGCAGAGACACACCGCATAATTTATATTTTCGTCAACGTTACAGTCTTGGTCCAATGTAACTGCTTCGCTTCTTACTCCAAATAGTCGTCATAAGTAACTACTTAACAGTCGCCATTCCAGATCGTCATTACATGTAAAGTCTTTGCAGTTCACAAACTCAGTTGTCGTTGTAGATAATGTTTTACATTCCTTTGCGCAATCATCGTCATAGGGAACTGCATCACGGTATACACTTTACAGGTAACTGCATTACAGTTACCACTTGATAGGTACCTGCATTTTTTCACACTTTATAGGTAACTGCATTACAGTTACCACTTGATAGGTACCTGCATTTTTCACAATTTATAGGTAACTGCATTACAGTTCGCACTTTATAGGTAACTGCATTACAGTTAACACTTTATAGGTACCTGCATTACTGTTCACACTTGATAGGTACTTGCATTACTGTTCACACTTTTGATAGGTACCTTCATTACTGTTTACACTTCATAGGTAACTGCATTACAGTTAACACTTGGTAGGTACCTGCATTACTGTTTACACTTTATAGGTACTTGCATTACAGTTAACACTTGATAGGTACCTGCATTACTGTTTACACTTTATAGGTACTTGCATTACAGTTAACACTTGATAGGTACCTTCATTACTGTTTACACTTTATAGGTACTTGCATTACAGTTAACACTTGATAGGTACCTGCATTACTGTTTACACTTTATAGGTAACTTCATTACAGTTCACACTTGATAGGTACCTGCATTACTGTTCACACTTGATAGGTACTTGCATTTCTGTTCACACTTTTGATAGGTACCTGCATTACTGATTACATCACACTTTATAGGTAACTTCATCACAGTTTACACTTCTGACAAACGTCATTTTAGGTAATTGGTTCACGTTCCAACTCTCCTTCCTCTAACTGCATCACAACTTACATTTGATAATTCTTACGGCCCAATCGTTTTCAAAGATCATTGCTGCATTTTTTAATTTAAGAAAATTGAACATAAAGTTAGCCATCGATTTCATGTAACAGTTATTAACAGGTATAGATGGTGACTTTGATACGTAGAGGACAATACCACATCATTCAAATTAAATTTGAACATGTTAAATATATGGTACTAAATTATTCTCTTTTTCCACCTAATTTCAGGTGTTGGAGATGGACCCTGGGGGATGATGCAAGAGTTTGATGACAGACTACCTACTCGATTATTTGACAATTTTCAGTTCGTAAATTTTCATGAAATAATGTCGACGTCAAATTATGCGCCGGCCAGTTTTGCCCTGAACTGTTTGATGGAAATTCCAGATCAGTATAAAGCCATTAAGCAACTTGGATATTTAGACTATCAACAACAGTGTTGACGAATACCTGAGAAGTCAGGTGTTGCGATTAGCTAGAAAGCTTAATTTAGACGATTAGCTAAGAGTGATTATGTATTCAGATGGAACTCTTGTTAAAAGTTCCTGAAGGTTTTACAAGCTTAGTCAGTCACTGATATGTTTAATGATTAATTGAGGAAGAAATGGGGGGGGGGGGGGGGGGGGGGGGGGGGGGGGGGGGAGGGGTTGAAGGGATTTATGCAGAACCCTGATATTCTGCACTTTAGTTATGTACTCAATAATATTTGAGTGTAACTGCTACATTAATACAGACCATGTGATAGGAACTAATACCATGATATAGAAGGAATATACATCTGTTTTGAAGGGATTAGTACATTTTTGTACCTTTTAAATAGGATTTTTTATCTCCGTATTAGAGGAATAAGAATATATCCTTTATATAGGAATAATCACCTCTGTTTCAGAGGATCCTGTGTTCATTGTGACGTAAGTGAAGGGAAACTGTTGGCTCTCTCTTATTTCTGTTATATGAGATCAAAGTGTAGGATTTTCATGTAGTTGTAGGTAAAATATATATAACACTAGAAACATTACAACACCATTTTAATTGGATATCATCTATGTATCCACTGGCCATACTTTCAAAACAATTGCACAGTCAAAGTTAGGACAACTTACACTATGAGGATTTATGTTTTTTACTCCCATGCGATATTTCCATGTAATGTCTTAATTTGAATAATACATTTCTATCGCGAATAGGTTCTATTCTACATAAAAATGATGTTTTGTCATTTTCAGGCGGTGTTTAACAGGGGCATAAATTGTGTGTTAACAGAGACTGAATGCTGCTAACAAACCTAAAGGGCCCAGGCATCAGCCAATCCCTCGGGTTCTGTAAATGTAATAACACGAAAAAGCATGCATTATCCTTACATTATAACCCATGCCAGAATATTCTTGTTCTGCAAGGACTACTAACCGTAAGAGAATTACTGATAAAATTACGATTGGTTGCTCACTAATTTCTCTGGCAGTAACTTTTCGTGTATAGTTCACTTTGATAGCTGATTATAGTTTTCAGAACTTCTCTTTTTCTTTCTATACAGAATTAACACATTCAGGACAGCCTGCTATCTTCTATTAATAAAAAAAGTAAGAACCTTCGACTGTGTATTTTAGTTACCGCTGCTTAGCCATTTCTCCTCCAGAAGAGGTTAATTGGAGTAGAATGTGCAGTACACAGGAGACGTTTCAGTTTATAAGGGTGTATTAAAAGCACACATTCAGCGTCTTGTTATCGCAAACAACGTTATGAGGAGCGTGGATCAAGCTCAACCCATTGTTTTATTGTCTGGTACCTTACAACGGGACCACCGTTCTGTGTTATTTTAGCTATTATCATTTGTGTAAATATGGCCATATTTCAGTTAAACTGAAGATGTTATTTTGAGTGCCAGGCCCCAATTTCACGAACAAACTTAATTAATTACTAAGTTAAGTCTGTTATTTTAACATCGTGCTATTGCATAAGTTATTGTTATCTAATGTTGATTTTTCTATAACAATGTATTTATAGTTTTAAACTATAGCCTACTCGGGTTAGTAGTATTTGTGTGCAGTATTATTTCAGTCACGCGAATATGATATTCCTATTTTCAGCACTATATAACGAACCTAAATATTTTCTTTAGTATATTTTTTATTTCTATACTTCGTTTTCTGTAAAATTTAGAGTTCTTGTTTTTTGATCTTTGAAATAGTCATATACGGTTCTGATATAGACGAAAAAGTCAACATTTAAGACGCATAAAGGGCAAAAACAAGCATTTGAAATAACAGACCTAGCTAAGCAATCACAAGTTTTTCGTGAAATTTGGGCCAGGATTTCAATACAGATCCATTTTCTCAAATTTTAAAAACTATTTTTACAAACATGTATAATTTGTAAAACGTTTATATTTGTAATAAAATTGTCAGAAACCAAATATTGTTGCTGTTTTCTCATACGTTTGTAACAGGAAAAATGACATAATTTTTTTTACCTCTAACTTTGACTTTGGGTCTTTAAAGCTACATGCATTGACCTTGCATGCGACACATTTCTGGTTATTGCGTTGTTTGTGCCAAGTTATATAAATAAAACATTTTTAGACTGCCGGAAGAGAAAGATAATGTAAAATTCTTGACCTCGAATTGTGATCAGTGATTTTAGTCTTGCACACATCACATTCTGTTGCAAGGTGCAATATAGACCGGCTAAGAAATATTAACTTTCTAATATCTATCAAAAAACAATGCGTACAAAAGTTGTAGATTGGACAAGAACAATGACAATCAAGCCTTTTTATTCGAAAAGTGAACCGGACCTGTGATCTAAGGTTGTGTGTCGTGCACACTACACATCGTTATTCGATGAAGAAAAGATACCGGTTATCTAGGCGATTGCTCAAAACACTTTTTATCAACCGTAAAAATAACAGGAGTACTTCTTTTTACTAAAAACAAATCAATTATGTTGCTTGGATCTTTTCGTTTCTGATTTATTTAAGAACACATAGTAATTACATTTTACAAAGAGATCCTTAAGTGGTTTCGTTGGTTATCTAATTTCACTCATTAAAGGATATTATTTAATAACAAAACATGAAACACTTCCGGATGTAATTATAGTTATTCAATAAACTCTATTCCTGGCCCGTTTTCAGCTGTAAGTTAGCACTAAGTTTCCGTTCAGCAAGTAGCTACCTTCTGATCATCTACAATAAAGGGTTGTTTGATAATTTGATAATAGCTTTACGATCGTAAAGCTCTAAGGGTTCTCCCGTTAGAAAGGTATACCTCTACAGCTCTGTTGTTAGAGCTTAGGCGCTTCAAAAGCAGATGGTTACAATTTCAGACTCCACCGGAATTTAGTCTCTCCTGAACTTTAATATCTTTCCACCTACCGCAGTAAGTTCCAGGCGTGAAACTCATTTATAGACACACATCAAAAAAGTTATAGAAACACAAATTGAACAAGATGTTGGAAAATTGTTGTAAATTATGCGAGTATGGCCTCTCAGTGAGACATCCCTTATGTAATATAAAATAAAGGTACCTGCAAATAGTTTTAACTTAATGCTTTGATAGCATAGTTGTACGTAGTTAGCAAATAACAAGACAAAATTGTGCTACATGTATTTGATACGCTATGATACTTCACGATACTGTTCCAAAAACGTACAGTGTAGCGAGAAAGCACTTTAAATTTGTGAATTGATTTTATCTATACAAAAATGTTTGACATAGTGCAAGATCTGATTCGTTTCCAACTATGTACATGGTTATTTTCCTCCTTAAAGAAAACTGTCACTGAATATACGTTCACTGAAAAATGTCATAAAATGTTGTTCAAATGCGAGTGACCACCATTATAAGGAATCTAAAGAAACTTTTTACAATAATGTTAAGAGTGTATGAAACGTAACTCTTTTGACCATTTTTTAAATATCTTTCTTTTTTATACTTCGCCAATAACCTCAACTACTGAAAGGTTTCACAACTGCATGCAACGAGAGCAAGAGAATAGCTGAAGAACCACAACTGTTTAGACATTTTTTTTAATTCTTCTCTTCTTGTACTTGGAATTTGGTAGAACAGAACCTTTACAGCTACTGAAAGAAATCAAATGGTGTAATGACAGATGGAATAGAAACTCAACTATAAAACTCTTAAGTGAGGGGGCTTGGCTGTCTTTGTGGAGATACCTGATCCGCAAAGCTGGTAAGTTTATACCAGACATTTTAGTAACATATGTGATTTTTTCATTTACCCTCTTTAGCTTTCTTTATGGAGTTCTATACTGTTTTTATTGCAAGACAAAACCTGTCAGAAGAGATAGTGCGTTTGGCAGCGTCAGTTCTGGATAGAGAAATGGGACATATCTGAGGAAACTAGAGCTATCACTGGAGTAATTAATGCATCAAACGTGCATGGTGTTTTTTGACAACAGATTAAGTTTGTGTCAGTTCTCAGTATTGAGTAATCTATGTAATAACAGAGACCCCAGGTGAAAATGTATTTAATTGTTTTAGTTTATTCTTATTTAGTTTATACTACATTGTGTAATTTATTTTAGCTCGACTGCGATGGAAGCTTGGAACTTATCTGAATCACTCTCGAGTCCGCTTCCGGCTTGGTCGTGACCCCAGTCGGGCTCGAACAGACTGAGCGGCCGACACCATAACCACTAGAACGACGCTTCTTTTACATTTTATAAAAAAGCCCCCCAAAACAGGCAGTTTGAAATATCAAATTCATTTACTTTTGTCCCACCTTAGATTACTCGTTCCTTAATGTAAATGCTACCTGAAACACAAAGCAAAGACCTGGCATGTAATATCAGTAATTTTAACATGCTTATGTCCAAGAAACATCAATACTAGTCCAAGTATCTTATACAACTTTCAGATTCGATCTTATCACCAGCAGCGTTAATCTCCTTGGTACCACATTTATTCAAATGCGCTCTACTGCAAAAAAACCCCACATGTTTTCGAAGTGTTCAACTTAAGTTTGTTCTCATTCGTCATTGCACATTGTTAAAGTTCTTCGATCGCATTTAATCCGTTGCTGACCGATATCGCTTGAAATTTTTATTTGCATTTATGACAATCCACAACTCATACACAGAGACGCATGGCGAAATATAATGAATAATGTTCCTGCAGAAGTAAGATAGCACCAAGGACCAAACAGCGACCATAGAGGGAACACTACCTTGTAACAAACGTATTTGACTTGCCTATCAAACCTCATAGGACTGTGAATCAGCATGTGATATTGTGCTCTTTGGGTTTCGTTTGGGTCTTACCAAGCCAGCCCAGAGTTATGGCCATCGACTTAGTCAATTAACAAGAGCTCGTCGAACACGAAATGGACCCCTTGATGCATTCAGTAATTACACAAGGAACATAAATTATATTCTCACTGTAAACAAAAGTTCTACAATTGTGGTTTAATCTGACCTTGACCTTTAACCTATTAACCTAACAAGAGATTACAGAGTGATCTTGGCGCCATCCACTGAGCCATGTTCGAATGTTCCAGATTTCAAGACTAGCTAAAGGTCAAAATCAATGTCAAATTTCATTTCGGTACAAAACAATGTGTATGTGGTCCAAATTTGAAAGCTGTGGCTTGAGAAATGTGAAAGCAGGTCACTAGATCAATATCAAGGTAAAAGTTAATTTCGGTAGACAGAACTATGCATGTGCTTCAAATTTGAAGGCTGTAGCTGGAGAAATGTGAAAGTAGGTCACTAGGTCAAAATTAAGGTCAAGTTTTATTTCGGAACACAAAACTATGCAAGTGGTCCAAATTTGAAGCCTGTACCTTCAGAAATGTGAAAGTAGGTCACTAGGTCAATCTCAAGATCAAAGTTCATTTCAGTACACAAAACTATGCTTGTGGTTCAAATTTGAAGGCTGTAGCTTGAGAAATGTGAAAGTAGGTCACTAGGTCAAAATCAAGGTCAAATTTTATTCTGGAACAAAAAACTATGCATGTGGTCCAAATCTGAAGCCTGTACCTTCAAAAATGTGAAAGTAGGTCACTAGGTCAATAACAAGGTCAAAGTTTTTTCTGGTACACAAACCTATGCATGTGGTCCAAATTTGAAGGCTGTAGCTACAGAAACGTGAAAGTAGGTCACTAGGTCAAGATCAAGGTCAGCTCATGTCAAGGTTCATCTTGCCACTCAAAACTGTACATGTGGTCCAAATTTGAATGATGTAAGTTATGGACATGAAGGTTCTAAGTTTTTCCCTATATAGGTCTATATGAACCATACGACCCCGCGGGTGGGGATATTTGACCCTAGAGGGATAAATATGAACAAACTTGGTAGAGAACCACTAAATGATGCTACATTACAAAATATCAAAGCCATAGCCTTTGTGGTTTGGACAAGAAGATTTTCAAAGTTTTTCCCTATATAAGTCTATGTAAACCATGTGACCCCCAGGGCGGAACCATATTTGACCCTAGGGGAATAATTTGAACAATCTTAGTAGAGGACCACTAGATGATGTCATATACAAAATATCAAAGCCCTAGGCCCTGTGGTTTTGGACAAGAGGTTTTTCAAAGTTTTTTCCTATATAAGTCTATATAAACCATGTGACCCCCGGAGTGGGGCCATATTTGACCCCAGGGAAATAATCTGAACAATCTTGGTAGAGGACCACTAGATTTTGCTACATACCAAATATCAAAGCCCTAGACCCTATGGTTTTGGACAAGAAGATCAGAAACCGTTTTAACTGTTCCTGGCCAATGTGACCTTGACCTTTGACCTCAAAATCAATAGGGTCATCTGCTGGTCATGACCAACCTTCCTATCAACTTTCGTGACCCTAGGCCTTAGCGTTCTTGAGTTATCATCTGGAAACTGTTTTACTGTTCAGGGTCACTGTGACCTTGACCTTTAACATCCTGACCTCAAAATCAAAAGGGATCATGTGCTGGTCATTACCAACCTCCCTATCAACTTTCATGATCCTAGGTCCAAGTGTTCTCGAGTTATTATCCGGAAACTGTTTTACTATTCAGGGTCACTGTGACCTTGACCTTTGACATACAGACCTCAAAATCAATAGGGGTCATATGCTGGTGATGACCAACCTCCCTATCAAGTTTCATGATCCTAGGCCCAAGCGTTCTTGAGTTATCATCCGGAAACGGATTGGTCTACATTCTGACCGACCAACAGACATCTGCAAAACTATATACCCCTCCTTCTTTGAAGGAGGGGCATAATAAAAGGTTCTAAAACTTTGTGTCGCATGTATCTCGAAAGTATTTGACACAGAATCATGAAACATTACGAAACTGTTATATAGCATGTAAAGCTGTGAACCCGATGTTTGGGGTTTCCCTCTGCCAGACTAGATTTATGGTTCCCGACATAGTAAAATATCAAATTTCTCGAGAGACCACCTTATCAGTTCCTTTTTGTCAGGTAATACAAGTTGTATTGTGCATAAACAAGGTCGTAAATATCTGTCAATTTATGTCCTTGGCATAAAGGGTAGCATACATCTCAACAAGAGCACCGCCTTGCGGGTGCTGACGCTCATCTGATTTTTTTTGTATAATAGAAATGTTGTCCTACCCATGATTTTCTAAGTCTAAAAACGGCCATCATTCTTGCAAAAAGCAGGATAGAGTTATGTTTCTTGATGTACAGTGTCCACTTATGATTGTGAAAAACTGTTGCAAGTTTTAAAGCAATAGCTTTGATAGTTTATGAGAAAAGTTGCCTTAAACATAATACTCAACCAAGAAAATGATTTTCTAAGTCCAAAAGGGGCAATAATTATTGCAAAAAGCAGGATGGAGTTATGTTGCTTGCTGTACAGGGTCAGCTTATGATGGTGAACAAGTGTTGCAAGTTTCAAAGCAATAGCTTTGACAGTTTAAGAGAAAAAGTTGACCTAAACATAAAACTTAACCAAGAAATCTGATATTTTCTAAGTCTAAAAGGGGCCATAAATCTTGCAAAAAGCAGGATGGAGTTATGTTTCTTGCTGTACAGGGTCAGCTTATGATGGTGAACAAGTGTTGCAAGTTTTAAAGCAATAGCTTTGATAGTTTAGGATAAAAGCTGACCTAAACATAAAACTTAACCAAGAAATCTGATTTTCTAAGTCCAAAAGGGGCAATAATTCTTGCAAAAAGCAAGATGGAGTTATGTTTCTTGATGTACAGGGTCTGCTTATGATAATGAACAAGTATTCCAAGTTTCAAAGCAATAGCTTTGATAGTTTAGGAGAAAAGTTGACCTAAACATAAAACTTAACCAAGAAATCTGATATTTTCTAAGTACAAAAGGGGCCATAAATCTTGCAAAAAGCAAGATGGAGTTATGTTTCTTGCTATACAGGGTCAGCTTATGATGGTGAACAAGTCTTCCAAGTTTCAAAGCAATAGCTTTGATAGTTTAGGAGAAAAGCTGACCTAAACATAAAACTTAACCAGGCAACGCCGACGCCGACGCCGACAACCGCTCAAGTGATGACAATAACTCATCATTTTTTTTCAAAAAATCAGATGAGCTAAAAATAATTGGAACTATAGGCATGTAGTCATACAAGAATAAAATTTAGCATGTGAATCTTTAGTTTAAATAAATGGAGGTAATTTGACAAAAATCAGTCCATAGTTATCTACCCTGATTGTCTCAGTCCAACTAATGACAATAATGAAATTTGAAATAAGTCCTATAAGTACTTACTGATATAAATCCATTTTGATTACAATCAGGGGAGGTAATCAGATATAAAATAACTCTGGAACCTACGATTGGATCTGACAGATTTGTCATGGAATCCAAGATTTATTGTTGTTGAAGATATTTTGGAAGTTTGTATCAAATCAAACCTTAAATGAAGTCTCTATATGGCTGCAAAAGCCAAAAAAGCAAATTGTGGATCTTTAAGGGGCCATAACTCTGGAACCCATGCTGGAATCTGGCCAGTTCAAAAATGGAACCAAGATCTTGTGGTGATACAAGTTGTGTGCAAGTTCGTTTAACATAAAATTATAAATGAAGCTGCTATTGTGCAGACAAGGTCAAAATAGCTAATTTTGGCCCTTTCAGGGGCCATAACTCGAGAACCCATGATGGAATCTGGCCAATTCAAGAAAGGAACCAAGATCTTGTGGTGATACAAGTTGGTTAAAATCAAATCATAAATGAAGCTGCTATTGTGCAGACAAGGTCAAAATAGCTAATTCTGGCCCTTTCGGGGGCTATTACTCTTGAACCCATGATGGGATCTGGCCAGTTCAAGAAAGGAACTGAGGTCTTATGGTGATACAAGTTGTGTGCAAGTTTGGTTAAAATAAAATCATAAATGAAACCATTATCGTGCAGACAAGAAATTGTTGACGCAGGGACGAAGGGTGATCACAAAAGCTTACCTTGTCACTATGTGACTGGTGAGATAAAAAGTTATGGAACCTGTGCAATGTAAGTCAGTTTATCACAGTGAATAAGTGTGTGAAGTTGCAATTCATTCCCACAAGTGGATACCAGCTTACATACAAAAACTTATAATAACCAAATCGGGACGCGGACACATGGGCAAGTCCAATAGCTCCACCTTTTCTTTGAATAGTCAGCTAATGACACAAAGTCTTTGACCTCTGTGTGTGATCTTGACCTCAGATTTAGGGGATTAAGCTCTGCACTTAACACATCATCTAGTAATATTGAATGCATGTGTCAACTTATATGAATATTCATTCGTTCATTCATTTAGGTTAAAAATGTTATTTTTTTTTACTTGTAATCTGACAGGTCTTGCACACCATCGAAGTTCAACAACTTTTTCTCATTAACACAACTGATTTTAAATGACATTGTGAGAGGAATATATAACATAACTTTCTGACATACTGAAAATTTGTATGTTTAATATTGTATAATGAATCAAAGAATTAATAAACAAAATAATCATAACTGAGTAAACATATCACTCTGTTGAAGTTATTAACTGCTTACTCGCAGTTATAAACATATGTCAGTCAATAAATATGGCGTCGCCACAGGACTATACTCTTATGTCCTTATTTCCACTTTATTTATTTAATAAATCTTTGATTCTAGACGTACAGAAGTTCATCCTTCAAGATATAAAGATGTCAGAACGTCATAACGAAGCACTTTCATTAACAGTTTACAGTATAACAAATCCCCATCACCAGAGAATATTTAAACAGTAATTCAGTTAATTATAATGACACTGTCAGTATAATTATCTCATCAAGAATTCTCAATGAGTAACTTTGTACAGCTTAACAACTCATCATCTGATCATGGAAACACTTGTTTATCTGGTCCTCATTCTCTGCTCTTCACTTGATATTTCACAGCATAGTAGAATATTCCTCTAGGTTCTGCATTTTCAAGTAAGCCTGAAATATAGGATTGGAATGTTTGTAAAATATGTCTGCATACAACACCTTACCCTAAATTAACAAATGGTATTAGCTGGCGGACTAACCTTAATATCAATCAACTGCTCTTTCTTAACCCAACTGAAAACATCTAACCGCTATTTCAAAACAGAAAAAAGAACACTTAACACTAAAAGGCAGTATGCTGACACAATCAAAAGTCTAGCCGCAAGATTAAGAAGTTTGTTTTGTAAGGACAAGTAGAAGTTTTTCAGAAAGTTTCACTAGAAAACTAGAGCTGCTTTTGAGAAAAGTGCATGTCTCCCACAACTGCCTAATCATCTAGATTGGCATTTCTTCTCCATTATGTATCTGAGTCAACCATGCACCAAGACCTGTATCACTGGCATCAGTATTTTTGGTAATTCAAGGGCCATAATTCCGAAGTGCCTGGGCCGATTTGGCTAGTTATTGAACTTGGCCGAGGACTTATTGGCAAACACATTTTGTTCAAGTTTGGTGAAGATCGGATGAGAAATGTTCAACTTAGAGTGCAGACAAGATTTGTGACAGACTGACTGACGGACACACACAGACAGGAGTAAATCTGTATGTCTCTCACCAGTGTCGTGGGAGACATAACTCTCTACCAGAACAACACTGTTTGCCTTAAGTAACTGTAAACTTCTGTAGAAGAGAGGTATATATGAGAAATATTTTAATAAAATCTGTAAGAAGATCCTTTGGAAGCATAGAATGCAACCAAACAAAACCAGAGATGCTTTTGAGAAAAGCGCATGTCTCCCACAACTGCCCCTATGAAAAATGTCTAGTTTCTCTAGATGGATTAGATGAATGGACCCAATTAGATGGCTTGGACGGTGGACTCAATCAGTAATTCAAGGGCCATAATTCGAAAGTGCCTGGGTGGATTTGGCTAGTTATCGAACTTGGCCAAGGCCTTATGGTGAAACACATTTTGTTCAAGTTTGGTGAAGATCGGATGAGAAATGTTCGCCTTAAGAGTGCGGACAAGCTTTGTGACAGACAGACAGACACACAGACTGGAGTAAATCAGTATGTCTCCCATACCACTGTGTGGTGGGAGACATAAAAACAGCAGACATGGTTCATGAGAGGTAATGGAAAGTGCAACAACCCTCACGCCACCTAGCACCGGCTTAAGGGGAATTCTATTACATAGATATTGAATGTAATCCATGATCCTGAAGGGCCACACTGAATCCAAGTTCCAGTAGACATTTTAATAAAGTTCATTAACCTTTCTTTCAATCTTCCTGTATGGAGCTTTTCTTGTTTGATTTCAAGTCAAACTGAAACAGCTTGGATCATATGGCGACATTTCCAGCTTTTGATGGTGGAGGATCAGTGGGCACCAGGGTAGAACCACCAACCTTCTGTAAGCCAGCTGGACGGCTTCCTCACACAAAGAATTCTACACCACAAGTTTCAAACCCATACTCGTCTGGTGAGGGGCAACTGACTCTTAGTCCGCAACATTAACCACATATCATTTTTATTACTTGAAACATAGAATGCCTTAACAAAACACAAACATACCGCTATGTTATGAGAAAAAGGAATGCCTTAACAAGCTTAGTGTGCCCTGCTTCTAAGTTATCAATATTGTTGAATATGTAATAAGCATTTCTGTTCTCAACATAGAGTAATGAATGCCCTGTTAAAAGGTGTCAAGCTAGGTAGTCAGTAGTAAAATGGTTACACGTAAGAACTGTTACCTTTAACAAAGCTAATGTACTGTCTTCCTCCTCCTCTTCCTCATCAATATATTGGTTCACCTTCATACATACAGTAGAGTGAGCACTTGTGTATACCTTCACCAAAGTCTTTGCTTCATTCAGTCTGAAACAATACGAGGTTATAATAGTATGTTGAGATAGCAGATAAATTGTTTGTTTTCGGTTTGGCACCATTTCTCAACAGTATTTCAGATTATATAATGGTGGGCAATTAACCTGACTAGTGTTCCTAGATTCAGAACCAGTCTAACCTGTTCACTGCAAGTAACTGCAAACTTCTCCATATGAATCAGAGGTTCGACAGCAACTGATTTCAGACACTATGTGTTTCATCAAATCATCATGGACAACATACGCCGTGCCCGGAGATCAAACTCACAACCTGTGACCCTTAGATCTGTACTCTCCCTACTGAGCTAAGCGGGAGGATAATTTTAGCAACTAGGACAGAATAATTAGTCCACATATTCCCTTTCACTATTAAAACTTCTCTTAGAAGAACTAGGCAATTAAAGTTGAAAGAAAAAAACTCCTTTCAAATATATACTGTAAAACAATATTTTCTAACAAAAAATCAGTTTCTGCATCTCCTTGTTGATAGAAATTATTCACCACATGTAACATGTTATTATTTTCATCAGCCACTGCTACAAGTACTAAAGTAATTTCTGATAATGAACAGACGGTTGGCTAAAGCAACCCCTATGACCATAACAGACTGAAAGGATGCTAACTGTAGTGACTTTGTCCATAAAAAAGTAATTGCCTTCATGCAATATCGATGGTTCTGCAGTAGTACCAATAAGTCTCAATAATCACCTTGTATAACTAGGGCTGTCATTGATTAGGTCTTAGGCATATTGACGATACCAATATATCAGAAGACAAATATCGACGATACATCGATATATCAATTATTAAGTTAGATTAACAACTTATTTGTT
Organism: Mercenaria mercenaria; assembly: GCF_021730395.1. Classification (NCBI taxonomy): domain Eukaryota; kingdom Metazoa; phylum Mollusca; class Bivalvia; order Venerida; family Veneridae; genus Mercenaria; species Mercenaria mercenaria. The sequence goes on along the minus strand of NC_069376.1, from coordinate 60,764,655 downwards.
CATATGCATACTATATACCTTCCTGTAAATGCTATTTTTAGTTTTATTGCTTACTTTTCATATTACTGTTTGATTGTGTTGTATTGTATTTATGAAATAAAAGAAATAAATAGAAATTAATAAAATCTTTCATTTTTATTTTGCCTTTTTACTTCCCTTTTGCATTTATCCAAATTTACTACTTTGTGAACTTAAGTTGTTTTTGAGGGTCTGAGTGTTTATCTGGATAGTTTTTTTCTCTCTGTAAAATATTGATTTTTGAAAATGGGAATCGATCGACAAAAAAATATCATTGATACATCGATATCGTTTCTAACGATGACAGCCCTATGTATAACAGTCATTCTTACCTCTGATGCTTAATAGCAAACACCAACAAGCCATCTATATCTTTCACTCGGACACAGTAGGCTACAAATTCTTTCTGGAACTTGGTATCTAGGATCTGTTCAAACCTCTCAGAATGTAGCATATCTTTGAACACAGTCTCCTGGATCTAACACAGATATGTAAATTATGTATAAGGGGAAACAGAATATTCATTACTTGATTGTTATGCTGATTACTTTTCTTTCAAACATTTACAACACAACACAGACACTCAAAATTATCAATCCAAGTTATCATATAAAGTTTTGGTAGCCTTAAGCCTAAAAGGGCTCCAGATACTATCAGAAACTGACTTTAGTACTAAGGTCAGTTACCTAGACTTTTTTTACCCAATGACAGCAAAAGCTTTGTAGATCATCTGTTTAAGATTACAGCTGAAAAGCAGTAAGAAGAGGCATCCTTTAGCTAATAATGAAACTGTTTTCAGTGTCACGGTCAGTCTGACCGACCTTCTACTCACTGACCAGTATAATATTAGGGGTCATCTACTGATCACAGGCAATAACCTATGAAGTTTGAATGCAATAGGCCATCTGGTCTTAAGTGATTGGCAGGAAACCATTTTCAGTCTAGAGGTCAATGCGACACTAATCTTTGACCTACTGACCTCAATACAATATTGGTCATAAACTGTCCAGAGTCACTCAACCTACCAAGATGGACGACTGAAGACCAAAGCATTCTTAATTATTTAGCAGACACAATTTCTAGTTTCAATGCAAGTGTAACATTGACCTGATGGTCACAAATTTATTGATGACGGGCAATCACCCAACAAAGTTTGGTCATTGCAAGCCCAAATATTCTCTAGTTATTGATCCCAAACAAGATGGCCTACAGACTGACAATATGCAAAACAATATACCATCCTGTTCTTTAAAATGGGACATAAAACTATTGGTGCATTTCTGCATTTGATTTGTAATGTGACTAAATTAACATTAGCTTCTTTCAAAAATGTAATCTAATGTAACATTTTTTGTTTCATAACCATGGCCTTGCAGTAAAATACCAAGAAAAGAATTGTGTTTAGAGCTTATAGTTAGGATCATTTCTTTTAAGTTGGTCCTTTCTGCCACACAATTTTGAAATGAGCATACCTTTAGACTGATACCGTGACTAAGGCCATTCTGCAGCAGGCACACTGTGCTGTCCAGAATATGATGTCCTTCCTCACACACCATACTCTGTAAAATGTAAAACCAAGAATTCTACGTAGTACAAATCTCCTGAGTTACTAGCCCAAGTTCCCTGTAACATTTCTCTTCAACAATGGCCATATTAGAAGTATTTTTTTTTTTTTAAAAATGCCGAGTTCAAGAAGAATTCCATGTACAATAGACATTTTGCACATCCTCTGGTCACCATTTTGTGGGTTATTCCTAACATATGATCTTCTGCAGACTAAGTGTCTAGTGGAATTCTGACAAATGACATTTATCATTTCTGGCATTTTTTTTTCAGAAACCAATGAACAATAAAGCTGAGTAACTAATACCTGTATTGCAGAGTCAGAGGAAGATTTACAGATAATCAGGCAGCCCAGGGAGCAAGCTGGCATCTCTAACTTGTGATACAGTTTTGATAACATGTCTCCATCCAGCTCTTTCAATACAGGACATCTGTAAAATGGAATGGTTCTCCTCTTCAATATGAAGTACTAGAAACAGGACGTCAGTATTTTAAAATGTTCTGTATTAACACATGAATTTAAATGACTTGGTCAATAGTAAGAAATGAACCAGTATTTTGATTCAACTCATTATATTTTCGTGCCCCCCTTTATTTTGGCTGCTGGGGCCCTGGGGCTGTGCACGATAGTTTTTCCCTGCTTGTAGGTGTGCGTTTGTGTGCTTGTGTGTCTAAAGCGGTGCCCTGCAATGTTCTTGTATCTGACTTGTCTGTTTTTCTATGTTAGTTAGTTGGGTGTGGTTGTGTGTTTATCTTTGGTACATGAATGTCTTCACTATTGTGGTTTACGTTGTAGTGTAACTGTGATTAAGGAACGTGGCATTCCCTTTGTATATTCATCCTTGTTCTACTTTCCCATTCAACCTCCTCCCCCACCCCCTTTCTACCCCTTACCACTTCCTCCCCTTCTATCTATATTTGGCATAAATTTATATGTACTTGTTAGATTTTGGAAGTAACCAGTCTTTAATATTTTTCCGTTACAGCTTCTTTTTGTTGTGGGCCTACTTGGCAAATGCGAGGCTCTGAGGCTGTGTTTTTAGTGCTCTGTGCTTCCGAGAAATCTACCCTTACCTATTATCTTTTGTATAACTCTTCATTTTTATGGCACCAAAATTTGACTGTCTTTCAAAATGGATTTACTAGCAATTTGTTTGTTTTGGACTTAGCGCCAATTTCAACAGTATTCAGTTATGTAATCACCAGTGTTCTTAGATCCTGTACTGGTTCTCTGCAAGTAACTACCAACTTCCCCACATGGATCAGTGGAGGAAGAAGAAATGACTTCAGAAACAATGTCTTTTACCAACTCGTCAAATAGAACATATACCTCGCCTAGGGATCAAACTCTCATCCAAATAATCCATACCTAGATCTGCATTCTTCTTATTCAGATAAATGGGCTGGCTTACATTTATCACAGTATGAACTATAATACATTGGGTGTTCAATGTATAACTAGGCTACAGAGTGTACTTTACTTAAACAAACCCAATGTATTCTATATCCTAATGAAATTACAGATCAAATCTTTACTTTCTTCTTCAATTGAAATGCCTGAAGTAAATAGCACTTAATAAGTTAACTGTATAATTAGGAATTGAAAAGCAATATACAGCACAAGCTTAGTTTACACACCACAGGGAAAACAACATGTGTGTATCATTAATACATATGATACTGTAGTTTCATGCAAGGATGTGCTTATGCACTGTTAATTCTTTAGTACTACCTTAAATATCAGATAAAGAGAATTCATTCCTGTAAAAAATAGAAATGTGTACAAAACTTACCTCAGTAAAACATTAAAGTAATGTACACATGTGTCCATCTGTTCTTTGCTTAGTGGTGAACACACTAAAATATGAAAGGAAAACACTACTTCAGTTTCATTCTTCTGTCGTAAATCAATTTGCTTACTGGAGGAATTTTAAAATTTAAACATTCTACTTTTTGTTGTTGTTTTTTGTTGGATTTAACAATAAACAGTAGTCATATGGCAACTTTCCAGCTGCTGTTAATGGTGGAAGAAGACCCTCGATGCCCGTCAGGGTATAATTTCTGGCAAGGGGGCACCTGCCTAGAAAACTCTAGCAATGGCAAATAACACAAAGGAACTTTTCTTCATATGAATATGATAAAGATCCTGAAATTACTATTGATGCGTTTACATAGCAACTTATACCACAAAATACAGCTGCACTTTGTTCACTTGAAATATAATTATTCAAACACAACCATCCCCTCAACTCATTATCATGTCCCAGCAAAATCCCTAAATAATGTATACTGTTCAATGGCTCCAACTATATAATAATTCAAACACATTTTGCCTCTCCCATCGAGTTCAAGCAAATAAAGTTCAACTGTGTAAACTTAAGTTACTGAGAAGAGAGACAATAGTTACCTTTAAGAAGAGGCATGGAGACTACAGTATACCACATTTTAGGGAATGCTGCAATCTGCCACAGTTCTGGTACATTATTCAGCCTCAGTAGTACATACTCTAGCTGAGTCATCTGAAATTATTCCAATTATTATAACCATGTTCTTCTAAAACATGCAACAATTCAACCGCCCTTTTGTGTAAATTGGAGACTAGCTGTGAAATGCTGTCTTATCAAATGAAATGTGCAATGTTTTTACTGTTAACCCTCATCATGCTGAACACTACTGATTCTGCCTTTGCAACCAGTGCAGATCATGATCAGCCTGCACATCAGTGCAGTCTGATCATGATCTGCACAGTTCGCTATTCAGTCAGTATATTTTTGGTATGCACCCCTTTTAACAGTTAATGGTACTGTCCAAATTGAGAGAAGGACAAGTTCATTATAGGAATTTAGCAGGGTAAGGGTTAAATTAACAGTTGCCAGGCTGCAACCTCTAATTTACCTAGAGATGACGCTTTGGGAATTTAGCCTGACAAATGCCAGAAAGTTTACTTGGGCAAAATATCTTTACCCAGACAAGGCTCTAGCCAACAGGCAAATGACTTATACATAAAAGAATAAATGAGCAAAACCTTATCAAAGATTGATACTACATAACAATTTATGCATAAAAGGAAAATCAGAGCAATACCTTATCAAAGAGACACTATATAACGATTTAAACACAAGAGAAAAATTGCGCAATATCTTATCTATGAGTGCTACTATATAATAATTTCCGATCAGAGTTAGCATTTGATATTTCAAGGGTGAGTTTTGTAGAAAGTACATAACTTAAGGCTGGATTAATTAAAAGCTTCATTAATTACTTAAGGTACTTATAATACAATAACAGAACACACATACACTGTTTAGTGTAGATTTAAACAAGAGCTGTCACAGGTGACTATTCCGAAATTTGATAGTGAAATAGGGCACATCTGAGGAAGCTGGACACATTAGCTGGATAGCTAATTGACTCCAATGTGGATTAAAATATTGGAAATAGTTTAAGTCTGAGTCAAATGTATTTAGTAACAACTGAGATAGAGTAGTTTATCAAAACATAAACTTTAATACTGTCATTTTAAATTTGCATCAAATCTCTTCTGTAATAACAGATCTATTGTGAAAATGTATCAAAATTATCGTTAAATTCTATGTAAAACGGCAGCATAAATCCTGAAAAACTGATGCCAGGGCTATGGATCTTGTGTAATATGATATGGGTGATGATGAGGATCGACTGCTTTAGGTCTGAATCAAATCTATTTAGTAATAACAGAGAAAGTATGAAAGTGCAGCGAAACTTTTAGTCTGAAATTCTAAGTCAAAAGGTGTTATTCATTCATGAAACATTGGTGTGAGAGTTATGACCCTTGTGTCATATTATGTGGATGATAATGCAGAATAACCATTTTAAGTTTAAAGCAAATCTATCAAGTCAGGGATATAAATTAACACTCGCCCAGTCGCCCAGTGCGACCAGATTTGAAGCTGGTCGAGTCAATTTTCCAAAATAGTCGCCCAGCCGGCGAATGGCTTTGGATTCACCTATTAATGTCAATATTCTGGGTTTTTCCAAGACTGTCTTATTAATATGCACTACGTCACTTAAATCGACCAATCAAAATTACCGATATATACTACGACCAATCGGAATAGGCGGATCATTTACTCCGACACTAACAATGGCTGCGCCCATAGAAATACAGCACTAGAAAGTAGAGGTTTATTGAAGGTTGTTAAAGAGCTTAGAACGGCCGGTCGTGGGGACAAAAGGAAATATTATCAGGATTATTTAAAGACCTAAAGGCCAATGAGGACTTTTAATGAAAAATGGGCTGTTAACAGACCGCGGCTGCATAGAACACCGACCGCAACATGGTGTGTACTTTTTGTACAAGTAATAATTTCATAATTGTGAGTGACCTGTAACACGAAAATGTAACAAAATACTACAATTCAGGTGTCCATAAGCGTGCAGCCTCTATCAAAATGCCCATAAACAACCCAAATCCTCTAGTGCTGCAAAAATCATTCAAACTTTAAGTGCGTCTGTGTTTGAGATTCTGTGTCTGAATGTGTGAGTTTGATGAGTGTTCTGTAATTATATTTAAGAAATTGATGTATTTTGGCAGGAAGCAAATTACAAGACTTATCATTAATTATGTCGATCTAAACTGCTGTTAGTATATTTTCCCGCTAATAATAGCTGGGCCCCTAACTTTTAGGCTGGGCCCCTAGAATTTGCCTGTAATGAGCCCAGTTGGCTAACAGGGTCTGAGTGTTAATTTATATCCCTGCAAGTAGTAAATAGATCAAATGAAAGTGCATCAAAACTTTAACTAAAATAAGGATGCAGATACTGATGCCGGGGGGTAGTAGGACAGCTCTCCATACACTTTGTATAGTCAAGCTAAGAATAATCATCTAGAAAAACTTGAAATAAACAACAGTGTATAATGAGTCAATGTGTATACTCACTAATCCAAAGGAATGTAATCTTTGCAGAATACTTGTCCATAACTGAAAGTCATAGATCTCGTAGTCCAGACAAAGGCAAGATACAAGGGTCACAGCCTGAAATAAGTTCACATTTTAAATTTAGTTAGTACTGTCCATGAATATCTGCATAAACTGTTCTTTTCCCAAAACAAGCAAATATCTCATATGAATTTCCTAATTTAAAAGGCAAGGGCGTCTTCCTGACATCCTGATGGAAAGCCCTGAATTGTTTACACTTTTGTAACATCAAGCAATATACAAACATGCTTAATGGGTGATATGAAAAAACTTTTAGCTAACAACAAGTTGTATGCAAACAAAATAGCTTTGTAAAAGAGTTACAGTAATATCAGTTTACGCTGATTCTACTCACAGTTTTCTCATGACTATGGTTTTTCCAAATTCCCTTCACCAAGCCTTCTTTATGACAAGATATAAATGTCTCTACAGAGTGGCGAATGTGCAGTTTCTCTAAGCTTGCCAAGTAGATCATAATGTGTAGTAAATTTCTGCAAACATAAAAAAATGTACGCTTTATCACTCTGTTTCACAGATTATTCCCAACCAACACATGTTATTCAAAAGTTAAACTTTTTCAAACAGTGAAAATCCTTAGATTCAAATGCAGAACATTTCACTACAATTTCAATAATTAATATTTTTTATACACTTCCAAGTATTATGGTCTCAGCAGTGTCAATAACAAATCTTTTCCTTTTAAGTTACTGTAGTTCTAGAAGTGTTCTCTTTAGCAATATTTCATGTTTTTCTGTTGATTGACATCTTCCTGACAATTGTCAGCATCTTGACAATGATATAATAGCATAATATTAAGCTGCCAATGTCATGGCTATATAGTTTGGCCAATGTAGTTGTCATAAAATTTGCTATCTTTAAAATGCAGCTCTAACCTGATATCCTCCAGCGACTTGTTACACACTTTTTTCATGGTATCATCATCATACAGGTGTAACAAACACCTCAATGCTCGAATACAGCACACAGTATCACCACCTTCCATAGGCTGAAATAGAACATTTGCATAAACAAACAGTATCACCACCTTCCATAGGCTGTAATAGAACATTTGCATAAACAAACAGTATCACCACCTTCCATAGGCTGTAATAGAACATTTGCATAAACAAACAGTATCACCACCTTCCATAGGCTGTAATAGAACATTTGCATAAACAAACAGTATCACCACCTTCCAGAACATTTGCATAAACAAACAGTATCACCACCTTCCATAGGCTGTAATAGAACATTTGCATAAACAAACAGTATCACCACCTTCCCATAGGCTGTAATAGAACATTTGCATAAACAAACAGTATCACCACCTTCCATAGGCTGTAATAGAACATTTGCATAAACAAACAGTATCACCACCTTCCAGAACATTTGCATAAACAAACAGTATCACCGCCTTCCACAGGCTGAAATAGAACATTTGCATAAACAAACAGTATCACCACCTTCCATAAGCTGTAATAGAACATTTTCATAAAACAAGAGGACCATGATGGTCCTGAATCGCTCACCTCTTCCCACATGACCCAGTTTTGAGTATGACATCGTTTTTGACCAACTTTCATGAAGATCCCATGAAAAATGTGATCTCTAGAGTGGTCACAATGTTTTTCTATTTTTAGACCTACTGACCTAGTTTTTGAAGGCACGTGACCCAGTTTCGAACTTGACCTAGATATCATCAAGATGAACATTCTGACCAACTTTCATAAAGATCCCATGAAAAATGTGACCTCTAGAGTGGTCACAAGGTTTTTCTATTTTTAGACCTACTGACCTAGTTTTTGACCGCACGTGACCAAGTCTGAACTTGACCTAGATATCATCAAGATGAACATTCTGACCAACATTCATGAAGATCCCATGAAAAATGTGACCTCTAGAGTGGTCACAAGGTTTTTCTATTTTTAGACCTACTGACCTAGTTTTTGAAGGCACGTGACCAAGTTTCGAACTTGACCTAGATATCATCAAGATGAACATTCTGACCAACTTTCATAAAGATCCCATGAAAAATGTGACCTCTAGAGTGGTCACAAGGTTTTCCTATTTTTAGACCTACTGACCTAGTTTTTGACCGCACGTGACCCAGTTTCGAACTTGACCTAGATATCATCAAGATGAACATTCTGACCAACTTTCATGAAGATCCCATGAAAAATGTGACCTCTAGAGTGGTCACAAGGTTTTTCTATTTTTAGACCTACTGACCTAGTTTTTGACCGCACGTGACCCAGTTTCGAACTTGACCTAGATATCATCAAGATGAACATTCTGACCAACTTTCATGAAGATCCCATGAAAAATGTGACCTCTAGAGTGGTCACAAGGTTTTTCTATTTTTAGACCTACTGACCTAGTTTTTGACCGCACGTGACCCAGTTTCGAACTTGACCTAGATATCATCAAGATGAACAATCTGACTAACTTTCATGAAGATCCCATGAAAAATGTGACCTCTAGAGTGGTCACAAGGTTTTTCTATTTTTAGACCTACTGACCTAGTTTTTGAAGGCACTTTACCCAGTTTCAAACTTGACCTAGATATCATCAAGATGAACAATCTGACCAACTTTCATGAAGGTCCCATGAAAAATGTGACCTCTAGAGTGGTCATAAGGTTTTTCTATTTTTAGACCTACTGACCTAGTTTTTGATGGCACGTGACCCAGTTTCGAACTTGACCTAGATATGATCAAGATGAACATTCTGACCAACTTTCATGAAGATCCCATGAAAAATGTGACCTCTAGAGTGGTCACAAGGTTTTTCTATTTTTAGACCTACTGACCTAGTTTTTGACTGCATGTGACCCAGTTTCGAACTTGACCTAGATATCATCAAGATGAACATTCTGACCAATTTTCATAAAGATCCCATGAAAAATGTGACCTCTAGAGTGGTCACAAGCAAAAAGTTTACGGACGGACGGACGCACGCACGACGGACACTGCGCGATCACAAAAGCTCACCTTGTCACTTTGTGACAGGTGAGCTAAAAACAGTATCACCACCTTCCAGAACATTTGCATAAACAAACAGTATCACCGCCTTCCACAGGCTGAAATAGAACATTTGCATAAACAAACAGTATCACCACCTTCCATAGGCTGAAATAGAACATTTGCATAAACAAACAGTATCACCACCTTCCATAGGCTGTAATAGAACATTTGCATAAACAAACAGTATCACCACCTTCCATAGGCTGTAATAGAACATTTGCATAAACAAACAGTATCACTGCCTTCCACTGGGTGAAAGAACATTTGGATAAAGAAACAGTATCAAATCATCAAGGAGAACATACACCCCGCCCGGGTATCGAACTCATGACCCCATGATCCGTACATCTGCATTCTCCCTACTGAGCTAAGCAGGCGGGTTACAAGTGATTGGAATTCAACCACTTTTACCACTTTGTCAAAAAAGCCTCTGTTAATACAAGTGGTTAAAACATTTACCTTTAAGGCATACTCAAATAATCTCATCATGTTTTTCTCATTGTTTTCCTCCTCTACCAGATGAACACTTCTGAAAAGAACATACAGGTATCTTTTCACATTTATACATTCCTTCAATATGTTATCATTTATTTTTTTAATGGTATTCCTGTGAATGTAAGTCAAGTGAAATACCATTCCTGAATATTGCATCAATACAAACAAGTTCTATGCATAGAACAGATAACTTCACAAGGATCACTGGTGTCGGACCTTAAGATCTAATTGTCTTAAGTCCCTGAGGTTTTGGACAAGAAGATTTTCCCTATAGAAATCTATGTAAATAATAAAAATAAACAAGCCATAACTCACTCAAAAATTGTTGAACCAGTCTGAATTTCAGGGGGACACAACTAGTGTACCAATACATCATTCTGACAAAGTTTGGTCAAAATCCCCCGAACAGTTTCTGAGGAGATGCTGTAACGAGAAATTGTTAACAGACGGAAGGACGGACCACGAATGCAGAGTGATTTGAATAGCCCACAATCTAATGATGGTGGGCTAAAAACATAGGAAAATATAGGAGGCTTTTCAAAATATAGGGGTTTTTAAAGTAAAAATTATAGGAAAACTAGAACTGTCACAGGAGTGACTCATACCCCCACCATACGGTCTTGTCACAGAAGAATGGCAACCATAAGGAATCTTAAAAATACTTTGGAGTACTTCATCCTGGGCTTCCACATATAAGTAATACTAGTATAATACTAGTATAGTAATACTAGTAAATATATTAAATCTCTAATATTAGAGATACACTAAAAGGGAATACAAAAACAAAAAAGTGTCTTACCGACCCATGTTACCACGGAAAAATGTTTTTACTTTTTACATAGGACTTATAATAAAAAAGTTAGAAAAATACCTAAAATATTTAAAATCTAAAAATAGGATTTCTAAAAATAGACTAATTCCTGGAATTTAAGGGGAAGAAACTCAGTACAAAGGTTAAAAAAAGGTTACTTCTCTTTGGCTCTAAGCCAATCAGAATGAGATATAGTGAAAATACATCAAAATTAACCTTAAATTCTAGGTAAAAGGGGACAGAATTCAAGAAAAATAGTGTCAGAGTTATGCACCTTGTGTCACATGATGTGGGTGATGAGGTGGAACATCTATTTTAAGTCTGAATCAAATCCATTCAGTAGTAATTGAGATATAGTGAAAATACATCAAAATTAACCTTAAATTCTAAGTCTGAATCAAATCCATTCAGTAGTAATTGAGATATAGTGAAAATACATCAAAATTAACCTTAAATTCTAAGTAAAAAGGGGCATAATTCATGAAAAATTGGTGTCAGAGTTATGTACCTTGTGTCACATGATGTGGGTGATGAGGTGGAACACCTATTTTAAGTTTGAATCAAATCCATTTTGTAATAATTGAGATATAGAGAAAATACATCAAAATCAACCTTAAATTTAAAATAAAAGGGGACATAATTCATAAACAATTTATGTAAGAGTTAAGCACCTTATGTCACATCATCTGGGTGATGAGGTGGAACAACTATTTTAAGTTTGAATCAAATCCATTTAGTAATAACTGAGATATAGTGAAAATACAACAAAATTAACCTTAAATTCTTAGTAAAAGGGGACATAATTCATGAAAACTTGGTGTCAGAGTTATGCACCTTGTGTCACATGATGTGGGCACATGATGTGGGTGATGAGGTGGAACATCTATTTTAAGTCTGAATCAAATCCATTCAGTAGTAACTGAGATAAAGTGAAAATACATCAAAATCAACCTTAAATTCTAAGTAAAAAGAGGCATAATTCATAAAAAAATGGTGTCAGAGTTATGCACCTTATGTCACATGATGTGGGTGATGAGGTGGAACATCTATTTTAAGTTTGAATCAAATCCATTTAGTAATAACTGAGATATAGTGAAAATACAACAAAATTAACCTTAAATTCTAAGTAAAAGGGGACATAATTCATGAAAACTTGGTGTCAAGAGTTATGCACCTTGTGTCACATGATGTGGGTGATAAGGTGGAACATGTATTTTAAGTTTGAATCAAATCCATTTGGTAATAACTGAGATAATAGATTTTGGGACGCGACGGGACGGGACGCGACGGGACAAAACTGACTCCTTTATACCCCCCTCAAACATGTTTGGTGGGGGTATAATAACGGAATATAGAAATTGGTTGACCGATTGCTATTGGCCAGAAAAAATAGACATCACCTCACCTCTTGAAGCTCATTTCCTCATCATCCTCTTTTTCTTGAACAGTGTCGGTAAACTTCAGATTCTCTAGACTGAATGTCATTGTCTGAAATATAACAACACTACAATGTTTGTGATGAAACATTTTAAATAAGATAAACTTCAAGAAAATCATACTTATAAATCACAAGAAAGGTAACATTAATTTATATTACTTTTTAAAGTTCCATTGGGCTTTTAACTTTATTTTAAGAACAGATAAAGCAGCTGTTGTCCATACAGGGAATAGAGATTAATGTTTTTTCAGGCTGTTACATTACAATTTATGTAAATATGCACTTGTTTAACACATACATGTGATAAGTTAAGAATCACAAAACTGGAGGTTTACTATTTTTCCCATGGAGTTGGGGTCTAAAAACTGGGAGGTTTTTTATCGACATAAATTAAGCGAGCAAATGCACAATTTAGAGACAAAATCAAAATTATTTTATTTTTTAATTCTACTTTTCAAAATACTAAAAGAACAAAATATAGTACTTAAACAACCTTTAACAAGTAACATCAATATCACTTTTATGTTTCATTAAGTTGATTTATGACCCTACAGAGAGCATAGACGTGTAGGAATTTTGAAAGCAATGATTTTCCTGAAATTTTTCCTCTATCTTTATCCAACAGTTGAAAATAATTGCTATGACTCACTGTTTCATCTTTGTCACAAGTCGGCAAAACTGGAAAATCACCCGATATTACTGGATTGATTTAGACTAATAACATCCAATTATCAGATAATTACTTCCCCTACCTTCTCTGGCAGGGGACAACAACTTACTGTATCAGAATCCTGCTGCACCTTGTTACCAGACTGCAACCATTTCCCTATCAAGGTACTGTGTACTTTATCTAGGCAAGTACTGCTGATTTCTGCAATCTTCACTGCAGCTGCATGTATATCTGCAAATAATGTTTACAAAATAACAACGCTATCTGGTCTTCTTTGTAAAAACAATTCACTACATGATATCTTAAACAAGAGTGCCAGAATGTCACAATATACGCCCGTCACAGCAAATTTCTTTACTCTAGCACCTGTATTTGCAGATGTAATTTTAATTTTATGGTTGTTTAGTAATCATTGTAATTCTTTTGTTTTTCTAAGTCCACAAAAAAACTCCTTACCAGGTAGAGATACCTTAAAATACACCTAAAATTAGAAAGTAACAACTATGTTGTACCACAGAAAAGTGATCTTGGTTTTTCCCTACGGTCAATTATAAAAAAGTTACAATATAAGTTATTTATAGTAACAACTAAGGGAAGTTAATCTTAAAAAAAAAAAAAAAAAAAAAAAAAAAAATTGTAAGTCCACACAAAAATCCTTACAGAGCTCCAGATAAAAACGGGATACATATTTTACTCGATTTAAGTGCGTAATCCAATTTTATCGTAAATCAAGCACATCCTTTTTGTAATCGAGTACAACAAACAACAAGGGTGCAGAATGTCACAATATACGCCCGTCACAGCAAATTTGTTTACACTAGCACCTGTATTTGCAAATGGAATTTTAATTTTCTAGTTGTTTACAATGTTTTTTTTTTAGAAATTATTGTAATTCTTTTATTTTTCTAAGTCCACAAAAAAAATCCTTACCAGGTAGAGATACCTTAAAATACACCCAAAATTTGAAAGTAATATCAATGTTGTACCACAGAAAAGTGGTCTTGGTTTTTCCCTACGGTCAATTATAAAAAAGTTACAACGTAAGTTATTTATAGTAACAACTAAGGGAAGTTAATCTTTAAGAGAAAAAAAAAAAAAAAAAAAAAAAAAAAAAAAAAAAATCGAAAAAAAAAAATTACAAGTCCACACAAAAATCCTTACCAGGTAGAGATAGCTCAAAATACACCTCAGAATTGGATGTAACATGCATGTTGTACTACAGAAAAGTGGTCTCGATTTTTCCCTACGACTTGTAATGAAAAAGTTACAATATAAGCTATTTATAGTAACAGCAAAGGGAAGTAATTCAAAAGAAGGGACCAGTGCATGACACTCCGTCTCATGATGGTGTACAATTGTGCCAAGTTACATCAAAATCCCTCCATGCATGAAGAAGAAATGCTCCAGACAAAGTCATTCTTGTATCTGACCTTTGACCTTTAAGTGTGACCTTGACCTTAGACTGAGGGACCTGGTTCTTGCGCATGACACTCCGTCTCATGCTTGTGAACATTTGTGCCAAGTTGTATCAAAATCCCTCAATGCATGAAGAAGAAATGCTCCGGACAAAGTTTTCATTCTTGTATCCTTTGACCTCTAAGTGTGACCTTGACCTTACCCCTAGGGACCTGGTTCTTGCGCATGACACTCTGACTCATGATGGTGAACAATTTTGCCAAGCTACATCAAAGTCCTTTCATGCATGAAGAAGATATGCTCCGGACAAAGTTTTCATTCTTGTATCCTTTGACCTCTAAGTGTGACCTTGACCTTAGACCTAGGAACCTGGTTCTTGCGCATGACACTCCCTCTCATTATGGTGAACAACTGTGCCAAGCTACATCAAAATCATTCCATGCATGAAGAAGATATGCTCCGGACAAAGTCATTCTTGAATTTTTCATTCTTGTATCCTTTGACCTCTAAGTGTGACCTTGACCTTAGACCTAGGGACCTGGTTTTTGCGCATGACACTCCGTCTCATGATGATGAACAATTGTGCCAACTTTCATCAAAATCCCTCCATACATGAAGAAGATATGCTCCGGACAAAGTCATTCTTGAATTTGACCTTTGACCTCTAAGTGTGACCTTGACCTTAGACCTAGGGACCTGGTTCTTGCGCATGACACTCCGTCTCATGATGGTGAACAACTGTGCCAAGTTTCATCAAAATCCCTCCATGCATGAAGAAGATATGCTCCGGACAAGGTCTGTGGACGCCGCCCGCCCGCCCGCCCACCCGCCCGCCAGGGGCGTTCCCATAATACGTCCCGTTTTTCAAACGGGCGTATAAAAATGGTGTCTCATAAAAGCAAACGAAAACGATATCGTAAAGTAATGCCATTTTCTTCTTCAAGTATATTAGTGTGTGACAAGAGATGACTCGGACAATGCCTATCGCTAAGCACGTGATCTATGATATATAATGGGTAACTGTTGAAAAAGCCGAAGCACCATACATGTTGGTGTTTCTGAGAAAAACATTGACAGTCAAAGTATCACTGGCTGTTGATATATCGCAGTGGTCAGTAACTGAAATTATGATGTAGTGTAAGATGTAATGTATGCAGTAAACAAAATGTTAAAACTATTTGAATGAAGGCTAAAAAAATATTCAGGAAAACAGCATTGGTCGACAAAGGCACTTCAGCGGAGCACATGAATATCAGAAAATTATACAAACGAACAGTTATTATTATTACCCTTTTAAATGATTTCGAATTCTGAAAAACCATTTAGAATTCTAAAATACCCTTTTGGAAAAACATCTAGGAGTAAAATACCATTTGAAAAAAAAACTAGGGGGTAAAATACCCTTTAACCTAAAATCTTATCTGGAGCTCTGATCCTTACCAGGTAGAGATTGGTCAAAATACACCTCAAAATTGGATGTAACATGCATGTTGTACTACAGAAAAGTGGTCTTGATTTTTCCCTACGTCTAGTAATGAAAAAGTTAAAATATAAGCTATTTATAGTAACAACAAAGGGAAGTAATTCTAAAGAAGGGAACTGCGCATGACACTTCTTCTCATGATGGTGTATAATTGTGCCAAGTTACATCAAAATCTCTCTATGCATGAAGAAGAAATGCTTCGGACAGTCATTCTTGTATCTGACCTTTGGCCTCTAAGTGTGACCTTGACCTTAGACCTAGGGACCTGGTTCTTGCGCATGACACTCTGTCTTGTGGTGGTGAACATTTGTGCCAAGTTATATCAAAATCCCTCCATGCATGAAGAAGAAATGCTCCGGACAAAGTTTTCATTCTTGTATCCTTTGACCTCTAAGTGTGACCTTGACCTTAGACCTAGGGACCTGGTTCTTGCGCATGACACTCCGTCTCATGATGATGAACAATTGTGCCAACTTTCATCAAAATCCCTCTATGCATGAAGAAGATATGCTCCGGACAAAGTTTTCATTCTTGTATCCTTTGACCTCTAAGTGTGACCTTGACCTTAGACCTAGGGACCTGGTTCTTGCGCATGACACTCCGTCTCATTATGATGAACAATTGTGCCAACTTTCATCAAAATCCCTCTATGCATGAAGAAGATATGCTCCGGACAAAGTCATACTTGAATTTGACCTTTGACCTTTAAGTGTGACCTTGACCTTAGACCTAGGGACCTGGTTCTTGCGCATGACACTCCGTCTCATGATGGTGAACAACTGTGCCAAGTTTCATCAAAATCCCTCCATGCATGTAGAAGATATGCTCTGGACAAGGTCTGTGGACGCCGCCCGCCCGCCCATCCGCCCGCCAGAGGCGTTCCCATAATACGTCCCATTTTTCAAACGGGCGTATAAAAATAACTGATCAAGGTGCATTCCCGTTTGCAACATTTTCATTTATAAAACTGTCATCAGTCTGGCTCAAGCTCACGCCTTAACCACTAAACCACTGCCCCCCTTAGCTTTAGTGGCCTGGTTTAAGACCTCAGGCAATCTGATTTTAAATCTTGCCTAGATTTTAGAGACATTCTGTAAAAGTTTTGTGAAGATCAAATAGAAAATGTGGCTTCTACAGTATTAAGATGGTTTTCCATACTAGTTACCAAGTTTATTATCTCAAATAACTTAGTTTCTTGACAGTAGTAACTAACCAGGTTTAACAGATCCAGCTTCCCACTTGAGCTGTGTGATGCTTGGATGTTCATACAACTTCTGTAGAAGAACTGATGGTTTGTCTGTGTTCTGTAACAATTCTGCCTCACCCAGACCATTCAGGCACAGGGCCTGAGCTGACGCCATTTTCTGCCAGTGACTAAGAAATTTCAGGTAGGCTCCTTTAGCTTTCTCTCTTTTTGCACTCTGTGAAATACATGTACATGGAAACTGTATATTTCTTTTTCTAACATTGATTTGTCTGTCTGTTAAACAAAGGAAGGCTAGGGTTGTCCGAAATGAAAATAGTTGTTTGCGGACAAGTAAGGGAAAATGATCACATCAAACTGCTTTATGACAAATGGTCATTTCATAATGCAAATGACTTGTACTTGAAAGCATTCTGTTTGATAATTCCTGAGAAACCTGCTCATATGTAAAACTTTCACTCAAATTTCTGATTGAAAAAGGTATATATTTTTGTAAAAATGAAACCCCGAGTTATTAAACCTGTTATGTCATCTCATAAGGCCAAAGGGAACCTCCACAAAATAAAAGCTAGATTAACGTAACTTGTGTAGTTTGAAAGTATTTGACCTAGCAGCTGTTGAGAAACCAACTCGCATGCAAAACTTTTGTGATACATATGCAGGCAAAAGAATGATTATAACAGTTTTATGATAGGAAAAAATTCAGTGAAGCTAATAAAACTTTATTTCAACAGCTTGAATGAGCAGGTTTCTACAAATCTTACACAAATTTTCAGTATTTGAGCATAAACAATATACAGGGAAGTACTTGAAATAGCAAAAGACATAGAGAACAAATTACCCACCTCTTCAGGTATACTCAGGTGCCATAACTCTGCCAGTTTTACACACTGCTTCAGAACTAACACCTTTTCTGATCCTTGAATAAACAAAAGATACAATTCTTTTTTCCAACAACAAATATATTTCTCGCTAAATTTTGTAGTGATGTACAAGAATCGTTATAAATCTATGTTTGGTAAGTACAATTCTGGTCTTGCCATGAAGTAATTCTTTTCGTTAGAGGTCTTTGTTCAAGTACAATTACAATTGCTACCATGATACATGTATGTAGCTAGCATATTTTCATTCACTTGAAGCAATATTTAAAATTTACTTCTTTACTGAGTTCTATAACACTGTGAAATTTCAGGATTTTTTTTTTTCTTCTATAATAGGGGCCATTAACAGGCCCCTTCCCTTCAGAACCCCACCACCCCCCTCAAAATTTTGTGCTTTTGATTTTAGTAAAAACGGCTGTTTTGAGGGGACATGAAATTGTGGATTTCTGTGAATTTTGTTCTTTCAAGGGGATTAAATTTTGCAGACAGACGCAACCAGGAACATTAGTCCCCTACTAATTTTAATGATATAACAGTGCATGACTGAAATTCTATGTAAAATCAAAAAGACCATCTCTTAAACTCTGAAATTTTTGCGAATTCTCGGTCCATTGTAAGTAACTTAACAATTTAGGTGTTAACATGTACAATATTACCTAAAGGAAGTTTTGTGACCATCCATTTAGCACAGGCCAATGAACTCTCACAGTTCTTAATGCTCTGTAACACTTGACCAGCATCCTGTCAGGGGAAATATAGTGTAAAGTAACAACAAATGCATGAAAAATAATATTATAATAGTGCAGATAAGCCAAACTGGCTGATTCATTTGTTTATTTTCTGTCTGATAATTTCTTTTCTTAATTAACATGAGAAAAAATTCTATGCAGTAAACTTCTACATTTTCATTAGTAAACATTTTTAATGAAATTCTTAGTATCTGTAAATTAAAACAGGTTTGTAATGCTTCCTTAAAAAGTTGTTTAAAAATGAGTAAAACAGCAAGCTATACAAATCAGAGTGATTAAAACAAAAATGTTACAGAATTTCAGCAGTTTTCTGCTTGGTTTCATGGACACAGCTGTAGGCCATAAGCAGCTTTCATCTTTTAGTGGCAGAGGAAGATCCCAGGTACCCTTCCAGGTAATACTGTGAAGTCATTAATATTCATGGGGAATCATTTTCATGGATTTCGAAATCAGATCCCAATGGACATGCAAAGTTTCCTTTCTTACATCTTGATAAGCAGAAATCAACAAATTCATATCCCCAACAAAATACGAAAAACCCAGAATTTTATACCCAAATATTAAATGATTTCACAGTATTTCAGGTAAGGTGGGTGCCTGGGTAGAACCATGGACCTTCTGTAAGCCAGTTGGAATATTTCTGAAACTTTTTATGTCAACAATGAACAGATAAATGTGTACCTGTAACAGGGTGCTGTTGGCCTGATCAGGTCTCCAGTTCCAGTGACTCATGTCTGATCCTCCATCAGGACTTGTGAACGTCTCTGTGTACACTCTCACCATGTTCTGGACAGCTGTCAGACATATCTGGTCTGGAGAAAGCTGAATTACATAAAATTTATTATATATAATACTGTAATTACAACACAAATAAGCAAAATTCTTGACTTATCTTGGGTTACAAGCAATCCTAACATAGAATATATTAGAAACATGAGGGCCAATGAAGCCCTAAGTTGCTCACCTGAAATGGACAATTTGACCTTTAATATATGTATGACACACTGAATCATAAATGGTAACAACTGTGATTAGTAGAAAAAGCTTTTTCATTTTAAGCTTTTGCAGCCCCTAAATCAGTCAAGCACAACCATTTCAATACATCTGAGAAAGAACCTTATAAAGATGCTACAAATTCTAGTGATGATCCACCAAGCAGTTAATGAGAAGTTGTTTGCAGGCTATTCTACTTTCAGCTCTGGCTGCCCCCTAAAATCAATCAAATGAAACTACTAAACAAATGTAGGACAGGATGTTAGAAGGATGCTATGTATCAAATCTGTATGTACCAAAGGCTGAATTTGAAAGAAGTGACTCTTTAGAAGCAGTTAGGCCATACTGGAGGTTCTTCCTACAGTACTGAAAATGATCGGTTAAAATATTAAACTAAAAACATGATAATTTTCATAGATTTAGCTTTCAGCAACAAAATAAAAGTAAATTGACTGAACTTCCCTGTATTGCCTGTCACTTCTAAAGAGCACTTGTAAGCAAACATGGCAGTCTGAAAGACAGCTAAATCCCCCGCCACTCCTATGGATAGTGAAATGGTAAACCTTTGACCTTTAACTGTGACCTTGACCTTGAACTGACATGGCTGACTCATGAATTCTGCACAACGTCTTGATGAGGTGATCATTTGACCCAAGTTTCATGAAAATCCTTCAAGGGGTTTAGGAGAAACAGAGCTCAAACCTTTGACCTTGACCTTGAGTTGACATGGCTGACTCATGAGTTCTTGATGAGGCGATCATTTGACCAAAGTTTGATGAAAATCCTTCAAGGGGTTTAGGAGAAACAGAGTGGACACAAAATGGAAGGCTCAAACCTTTGACCCTAAGTTGTGACCTTGACCTTGAGCCGGCATGGCCGACTCGTAAGTTCTGCACATCGCCTTAATGAGGTGATCATTTGACCCAAGTTTGATGAAAATCCTTCAAGGGGTTTAGGAGATATAGAGTGGACACAAAATGGAAGGCTCAAACCTTTCACCCCAAGTTGTGATCTTGACCTTGAGCTGGCATGGCTGACTCATAGGTTCTGCACAGCGTTTTGATGAGGTGATCATTTGACCCAAGTTTTATGAAATTCCTTAAAGGGGTTTAGGAGATATAGAGCGGACACAAAATGGAAGGCTCAAACCTTTGACCTCGAGTTGTGACCTTGACCTTGAGCCCGCATGGCTGACTCTTAAGTTCTGCACATTGTCTTGATGAGGTGATTATTTGACCCAAGTTTGATGAAATTTCTTAAAGGGGTTTAGGAGATATAGAGCGGACACAAAATGGAAGGCTCAAACCTTTGACCTTCGAGTTGTGACCTTAACCTTGAGCTGGCATGGCTGACTCATGGGTTCTGCACATCGTCTTGATGAGGTGATCATTTGACCAAAGTTTTATAAAATTCCTTCAAGGGGTTTAGGAGAGATAGAGTGGACACAAAATGGCTCAAACCTTTGACCTTGAGTTGTGACCTTGACCTTGAGCAGACAAGGCTGACTCATGGGTTCTGCACATCGTCTTGATGAGGGGATCATTTGACCCAAGTTTCATGAAAATCCTTCAAGGGGTTTAGGAGATTCGGAGTGGACACGGAAGTGTTACGGACAGACGGAAGGATGGACGGAGACAATTCCTATAACCCCCCACCATTTGTGGCGGGGGATTAACAAAGAAAAGGCTGAATTTGAAAGTACAAAAACTAGTATCTAATTCGGCTTAGATTTAATAGAGAACATTATGAACATGTTTTATGTAAATGAGGCAGATCATTAACCAATTTTTGCACTGATTTGACCTAGTGACATAGTTTTTGACCTCAGCTACCCCATTTTTAAACTTGACCAAACAGTTTTGATGATCAAGTTGAAAAAGTTTGTTTTGGGTTTAACGCTGTTTTCAACAGTATTTCAGTTATTTAACGGCAGGCAGTTAACCTAACCAGTGTTCCTGGATTCTGTACCAGTACAAACCTGTTCTCCACAAGTAACTGCCAATTTCCCTACATGAATCAGAGGTGGAGGACGAATGATTTCAGACACAATGTCTTCTATCAAATTGTCACGGAGAACATACGCCTCGCCCAGGGCTCAAACTCACGACCCTGAGATCCGTAGATCTGCGCTCTCCCTATTGAGCTAAGCGGGCAGGCTTGTTGAAAAAGTATCCTCTACAGTGTTAACAAAGTTTTCACCTAATGACTTGTTTTTTTCCCAAGTGACCCAGTTACAAAGTTGTCCTAGATTCTAAACAAGGAATCATTCCTATCAATTATCAAGTCATATGGTGACTTTTCTAGCTTTCTGATGGTGAAGGAAGATCCAAGGTGCCCCTCTGGGCATTACTTGAGGCGTGGTTGTGCACTTGGGTAGAACTAAAGGTCTTCTGTAAGACAGTTAGATAGCTTCCTCCATGAAGAATTCTGTTTCAAACCTACATCAGTGACCAGCAAGTGATTCAAAGTCAGCGGACTTAGACACTTGCCCAATAAGATCCCTGAAATATCTCGAAGATACATGCAAACTTTCTAGGATTTAAACTTTCCCAGAGTTCCTGATTGTTTGACTAGGTTTCTGTATATCAACAATGTCTCTACAACTATACTAGCAGTCAATTATATCGGGAAGCAAATATTTGCCAAACCCTTGCATCCGTTTCAGTCCTTCAATTCCTTGCTCTACCTGCTAGGGTACTTGGGCAGACAAACTAAAACTTTGTTGAACTTACATTGAGAAGTTTTGCCATCAGCAGCCATGTAGCAACAGTTTCTTTGTTCAGCTCTGGAGCTGCAAATACAAGCATTGACTGACTGAGTTTATGTTTAAAGATATATCTTATACTGAGAATTTGTATCTGATTATATAAACAACTGTTTATTAGTATCTGTGTAAACACAGAATAAAAAGTTTGTGTATACAAAAAGAACTGTACATGTATATGTTAAGGTTTAAAATATTACACAATCATGTAAACATAGTATGCACATGTAATGCCACCAGTTTAAACATTTACCCAAATTAAATAAAAGCACTCTTTAGTTATTGAGAGGAAACTGTTTTTCAGTAAAGAGATAACTATGACCTTAACCTCACTTGCTAACCAAAAGAACCATCATGGTCATCTACCGACCTAAGGCAATCATCCCAGAAAGTTTGATGACTGTAGACTCAAACGCTTTTATTGAGCAGACACAATTCTCAGTATCAACATCACTGTGACCTTGATCTTTGACCTACTGACCCCACAAAACAACAGACAACCATCCTACAAAGTTTGACCAACACGAGACTAAGCATTCTCTAGTTATTGATTAGAAACCAAATAGTCTACTAGCAGATGTATGGACACAATGACAATGAGCAAAACAATATACCCCGTACTTCTACGAAGCAGGGCATAAATACATCATTCTGTAAATTAAACATTGAAACATGCTTACTGATCACTTTCCAGGGATCTCCATGTAACAAGGGATGAACAGGCAGCCTTATTTTGCTTTCTGGTGGCAGAGAAGCCATAAAAATCTGAGACTGAAATGAACATTATATAGTATTATTTCCCAAATTTTATTATTGACATTTAAATGAACAGGATGGTATAAAGGGTAACATGAATCACAGAATCAAACTATGATAAATAATTACATAAAATATTTCTGTACATCCCTTTACATTAATCTGTTGCTTTCATTTTTTTCTTTTACACTTTGGCAAAGTTTGACCAACACGAGACTATTAGCATTGGCATATTTACAACCTTGTACTCTGACACTTAGAAATTACCAATTTACACTTTCTAATATTCCTGAAGTCTAACTTCTGTACTTTTAATCAAATTTATAGAAAACAGCTGAACAATCTTTGTATATTAAGCTTTTCCTACCTCCTTTTTCTCGCCACCAATTTTAAACTCAATCTCATACTCGGCAGGGTCAGCATGACGTGTGTAAACCTTCAGGTATTCCAACAACTTCAGACCCTTGAACAAATACAAGAAAAAGTTGATAATCCATAAGTTTGGTAAAAAATTGATTGTGATATTCTTGTTTTGATTAAGATACTGTCACACCAGCACATGTGATAACAGCTGTTTAAAGATTTCGCTCTAGTTTTACCTTTAAGGGCCTCCTAAAAGAATATTAACAAGATATTAGCAATTTTGCTATAATGTGGGGTGAAATTGTTGCAGAGTTCAAGCTTTATAAGCAGCTCATATCGAGAAGGCAAAAGTGAAATGGAATAAACAAATACTGATGTGTTTTCATTCATTTTGAAAAACTGAAAACTACTAATCAGCCGGAATCTTTCAAGAAAGACAATCAGAACAAGAGGACCATGATGGTCCTGAATCGCTCACCTATCCCCACATGACCCAGTGTTGAACTGAGTATGACGTCGTTATTTCTATTATTTGACATAGTGACCTAGTTTTTGAGCACATGTGACCTAGATATCATCAAGATAAAACATTCTGACCAATTTTCATGAAGATCCATTGAAAAATATGGCCTCTAGAGAGGTCACAAGGTTTTTCTATTATTTGACCTAACGACCTAGTTTTTGAAGGCACGTGACCAACTTTTAAACTTGACCTAGATATCACCAAGGTCAACATTCTCACCAATTTTCATGAAGATCTCGTGAAAAATATGGCCTCTAGAGAGGTCACAAGGTTTTCTATTTTTTGACCTACTGACCTATTTTTTGACCGCACGTGACCCAGTTACAAACCTGACCTAGATATCAGCAAGCTGAACATTCTCACCAATTTTCATGAAGATCCATTGAAAAATATGGCCTCTAGAGAGGTCACAAGGTTTTTCTATTTTTAGACCTACTGACCTAGTTTTTGACCCCACCTGACCCAGTTTCAAACTTGACCTAGATATCATCAAGGTGAACATTCTGACCAATATTCATGAAGATCTCATGAAAAATATGGCCTCTAGAGATGTCACAAGGTTTTTCTATTTTCAGATCTACTGACCTAGTTTTTAACCCCACGTGACCAAGTTTCGAACTTGACCTAGATATCATCAAGGTGAACATTCTGACCAATTTTCATGAAGATACATTGAGAAATATGGCCTCTAGAGAGGTCACAAGGTTTTTCTATTTTTAGACCTAATGACCTAGTTTTTGACCCCACGTGACCCAGTTTCGAACTTGACCTAGATATCATCAAGGTGAACATTCTGACCAATTTTCATGAAGATCCATTGAAAACTATGGCCTCTAGAGAGGTCACAAGGTTTTTCTATTTTTAGACCTAATGACCTAGTTTTTGACCGCACATGACCCAGTTTCGAACTTGACCTAGATATCATCAAGGTGAACATTCTGACCAATTTTCATGAAGATCCATTGAAAATTATGGCCTCTAGAGATGTCACAAGGTTTTTCTATTTTTAGACCTACTGACCTAGTTTTTGAAGGCATGTGACCCAGTTTCGAACTTGACCTAGAATTTACCAAGATGAACATTCTGACCCATTTTCATAAAGATCCCATGAAAAATGTGACCTCTAGAGATGTCACATGGAAAAGTTTACGCACGGACGACGGACACCGCGCGATCACAAAAGCTCACCTTGTCACTTTGTGACAGGTGAGCTAAAAAAGCAGGTAAAACTAGAGCTTGAGAAAAGTGCACGTCTTCCACAACTGCCTAATCATCTAAATAGTAAGTCAGTCTTTATATACTGTTTACTCACTACAAATATACCTTTGAAGAGTAAAAAGACTGATTTTGGGTAATTCAAGGGCCATGATTCTGAAGTGACTGGGATGATTTGGCTAGTTAATGAACTTGGCCAAGGAGTTATGGTCAAAAACATTTGGTTCAAGTTTGGTGAAGATCGGATGAGAAATGTCCGAGTGCGGACAAGAGTAAAAAGGCCGATTTTCGGTAATTCAAGAGCCATAATTCCGAAGTGGCTGGGCCAATTTGGCTAGCTATTGAACTTGGCTGTTCAAGTTCAGAGAAGATCGGATGAGAAATGTTCGACTTAAAGAGTGTGGACAAGATTTGTGACAGACAAACACACAGGAGTAAATCAATATGTCTCCCACACCACTGTGTGGTGGGAGACATAAGTACAAGTACTGTGAAATCTTTAAAATTTGAAATCCATGAGCTCATGTCCCAATGAAAAAGTTTTTTACAAATCCATAAAATTTAATGTCAATGAAATTATATGATTTTACTATACCGAGTTTCTTTTTACTTACACATATTTGCTGCAATGTTATAATTCATAGCACAACAAATGATGTTAAAGAACCTTATGCTCCAGCATCCGTCTTATGTAACAAGAGCTGCTGGTGGACAAAACTTACATAAGACACAAAGTAGTACAAAAGAGGTAAAGATTTTGCTTTAACATCAGAAATCAATATTTTTGTAACAAGTCAAACTGGGGAGTGTTTTTGTGACAATCTGAATGGACAGACAGACAAATAGATATGGGAAAAACAGTATAATTATCTCCCTTAGACCTCGACAGCTCTGCCTGTAGTGCTAAAACTAATCTGAAATGGGCCAGACACAACAAACAATATACATATCAGAGCTATGGCCTTCTGACTCACCTGCTGAAAATAAATTTATGACTGACAGAGATAATGGTAGTATACAAATACGGAAAGAATTAAATCATGTGTATAGCTGAAAATTGACTTAGAAATGTGAAATGAAATCTTGGAATGGATTTAGTCAACCATATAACTGAAAGTAGTTAGCAGTTAATACATAATCTATTTATACCTTTTCTACAGGTATATCTCCAACATCACCGGACTTTTTTATCACCTCCAGTGCAAACTCCAAAGTCTCATAATCATAGGCACTTGTCCTGCAGATAAAAACAAACAAACAAACATATTACTCAGTCTTGACCTGATTGGTACCTACCATATGAAAACAAACTGACAGCCTCAATGAAAACTGACCAAACAAACAAGTTGTTTTTGTTGTGTTAAGAGCCACACTTACACAACAGTGACTTTCAAGCTATTCATGCTGAAGAATGGTCCCTGGTGCATCATAGACTGGCACCTGGTTACAGCCATCATCCTTCAGTGAGCCTGTTTGACAGTTTCCTCACATGCAAGAATTCTACACCATAAGTAAGGTTTCCAACCAAGCTGGGCGGACAAGAGTGTAAGAAAGTCAATGGAAATAAAAGGGCAGCCAATCTACATGAAGATACTGATCTTAAATAAAACAAAAGCTGTTGGAGGACAGCAACGCTCAACTGTTCAACAGCCTTGTCAATTGAATGAATACAGAAGTCGATAAATTTAAATTTTGTAAAAATGGGAAAAAGGGTTATGGAACCTTCACAGAGTTTATCAGCTCATAAAGTGAACAAGTGCGTGAAGTTTCAATCCTTTCCCATAAGTGGATACTGAAATACCAGCTTACATACAAAAACTTAACCAAAAACTGCTAAGTCGAAAAAGGGGCATAATTTTGAAAAAATTGCAAAGTAGAGTTATGGAACCTACACAGTGCATGTCAGATCATGACAGAGAACAAGTATGTGAAGTTTCAATCCATTCCCATTAGTGGGTACTGAGATACCAGCTTACATACAAAACCTTAACAAAGAATTTCTAAGTCGAAAAAGGGGGATAATTTTGACAAAAATACAAAGCAGAGTTATGGGACCTACACAGGGCATGTCAGACCATGACAGTGAACAAGTGTGTGAAGTTTCAATCCATTCCCATTAGTGGGTACTGAGATACCAGCTTACATACAAAACCTTAACCAAGAATTTCTAAGTCGAAAAGGGGACATAATTTTGTAAAAAAGCAAAATAGAGTTAAGGAACCTGTCCAATGTAGGTCTGTTTATCACAGTGAATAAGTGTGTGAAGTTTCAATCCATTCCCACAAGTGGTTACTGAGATACCAGCTTACATACAAAACCTTAACCAAGAATTTCTAAGTCAAAAAGGGGCCATAATTTTGTAAAAAAGCAAAATAGAGTTAAGGAACCTGTCCAATGTAGGTCTGTTTATCACAGTGAATAAGTGTGTGAAGTTTCAATCCATTCCCACAAGTGGTTACTGAGATACCAGCTTACTTACAAAACCTTAACCAAGAATTTCTAAGTCGAAAAGGGGACATAATTTTGTAAAAATGCAAAATAGAGTTATGAAACCTGTGCAATGTAGGTCAGTTTATCACAGTGAATATGTTTGTGAAGTTTCAATCCATTCCCACAAGTGGTTACTGAGATACCAGCTTACATACAAAACCTTAACCAAGAATTTCTAAGTTGAAAAAGGGGCATAATTTTGTAAAAAAGCAAAATAGAGTTATGGAACCTGTGCAATGTAGGTCAGTTTATCATAGTGAATAAGTGTGTGAAGTTTCAATCCATTCCCACAAGTGGTTACTGAGATACAAGCTTACATACAAAACCTTAACCAAATCAGGACGCCGACGCCGATGCATGGGTGAGTCCAATAGCTCTACTATTCTTTGAATAGTCGAGCTAAAAAGTACTGTCCTTTACTAACTGAACCATTACCTGTAATAAATTTTCTTTATTCTATGCACAAGCTCATCTTCATTTTTTATTTTAGAGATTGCTTCCCATGCACGAGATATCACCGAGGCCTTGTTGTTCTCTATTTCCAATGAAGCATCATCTGGCTGCACAAACAAGTGGTCTAAATATAGTAACAAACCCTCATCTTCATCCAGCTTGAACGATCTACAATTAGTATAAACACTCTTTACTTTTAATGTATGATAGCAATAACATTTTACATGCTTTTATTCTATCCTTCAGTAAGTCTGATTCACCAAATCCATATAATTTTTTCTCTCTTTTTTAATGTGAATTTCAGCTTTATTAAGAGAGTTCCTTTTATCTATCCAGGGTTGGTAACTGTTAAAAAAAAATGCAGACAATATTTGGTAATGTTATGGTCAAAAATATATTCTCCCCATGTTAAATTCCTGCTCTTGAAATAGGAAGATTTTTATGAATCATCAAAATGGTAAATCTAAATCAAGAACACCTGTAAGTTAATGGAAAAGGTGTATGATACAGCAGACATTTTGATGAACATTTGACTTTACATAATTTATTTCTATCATACTATCAAATTTTAATAACTGCAAGACGTTTTCAAATGTATAAAAAACATGGTTTCAACCTTTGAATCCTTAGATGATTATGCATACATTATACAAACCAAAATAACAACATTCAAACAAAGGCACCCCACCCCCAGCTTATACTTCCCTTTAAGTGATTTCAAAAAAAGCACATTCATGTATTGTTCAACATGGAGACTGTGCTTTAATGTTGATGAATTACTTACTGACAGAACTCCCTGACCAATGTAGTATCTGCAGCTTCATTCTGTGCTATTACTGGCAGCAGCTTCGTCTTCTCACTGTTAGGTCCTAGTATTGCATCTTTGAAAGAAATCTGAAATAACCCACAGAAGTTATTGTCTGACAAATATCTGTTACGCACAAAACATCTCGCAAATTGGAAGCTGAAACTGTTCCCAAACGTTACAGTTCTAAACTGTCTGTTTCACCAGCATAATTATAGGAATACATTCAGACTTAGAATACAAATAACAAAGTTTACATAACCTTATATATTAACAGACTATCTCACGGTTACTTGATGAAGGAAAATAACATCTAAAACACCTGGTCATAATTGAAACAATCAATAGGTATACTGCAAGCTGCCATGACCAATTGAAAAAAAAACAAGAAAAAAATGAAGTATAGTACCTTCATTTTACTAAGCCTGTATCCCCAGGCAGCATTGGTTTCCAGTAATTGACAGCTGCTGATCATACTGGGCTCCTTAAAGATCTGTCCTAGAGCTATTCCCATACCTGCTATAGCCTGTAATATATAGTACTTTCATCATATCAACTGACTAGGTGTACACAAATCAACAAGAGCTGTCACAGGAGACAGCGCGCTCAACTATTTCAATGCTGGATAGTGAAAATGGGCTCATCTGAGGAAACTGGAGCTGTCACTGGAGTGTTCAATGACTCCAATGTGGATGAAGACATTGGACAATAACTTAAGTCTGTGTCAAAAGTATTTAGTAATAACAGAGATAGTGTATCAAAACATTAAATAAGTATAAAAGGGACATAATTCATGGAAACTTTCTGCAAGAGTAATGCACCATGAGTCATATCATGTGACTAATAATGTGCAATAACTATTTTTAGTTTGAATCAAATCTATTTAGTAATAACTGGGATAAAGCAAAGTGCATCACAACTAGAAACTGAAATTCTAAGTAAAAAGAGGGCATAACTAGTAACATATTGAGGCTGGCATTGTGGAACTTGTGCAATATGGTGTGGGCGATGATGCGGAACAACCATTTTATGTCTGAAACAAATCCATTCAGTAACAACAGAGATATGGTGAAAGAGCATTTTAAATTAAACTGAAATTCTAAGAAAAAGTAATATTGGAGCAAGAGTAATGGCCCTTGTGTCATATGATGTGCTTAATGATGTGGAATAAGTTTGAATCAAATCCATTAAGTAATAACTGAGATAGAGCGAAAGTGCAACAAAACTTTAACCTGAAATTCTAAGTAAAATGGGGGATAATTCATGAAATACTGGTGCAAGAGTAATGGCCCTTGTGTCATATGATGTGGAACAACTATATTAAATATGAATCAAATCCATTTAGTAATAACTGAGATAGAGTGAAAGTGCAACAAAACTTTAACCTGAAATTCTAAGTAAAAAGGGGGATAATTCATGAAATATTGGTGCAAGAGTTATAGCCCTTGTGTCATATAATGTGAGTGATGATGTGGAACAACTATATTAAGTCTGAATCAAATCTATTTAGTTATAACTGAGATACAGTGAAAGTGCACCAAAACTGTAACGTGAAATTCTAACTAAAAAGGGGGCATAATTCATGAAAAATTGGTGCTAGAGTTATGGACCTTAAGTAATATGATGTGGGTGATAATGTGGAACAACTTTTTTTAGTTTGAATCAAATACATTTAGTAATTACTGAGATAGAGTGGAAGTGCACCAAAACTTTAACCTGAAAATCCAAGTAAAAAGGGGGGATAATGTCTGAAATATTGGTGCAAGAGTTTAGGCCCTTGTGCGATATGATGCGGGTGATGATGAGGAATAACTACTTTAAGTTTGAAAGAAATTCATCAAGTAATTACAGGGATAAAGAGAAAGTGCATCAAAACTTTAACCAAGGTGCGGATGCGGAAGGATGCCCACGCCGGGTCGAGTAGGACAGCTCTCCATACTTCGCATAGTCGAGCTAAAAAACAATTTATAAAGAAATTAAAAGTAAAAGCTGTTTACAAACCAGACATTAGGCCAACTACTTTAAAATGCAATTATCATATTACCACTACACTTTGTTAATTATGATTTCATGTAATCAGATTTACATTTGATTACAATTACTTTTACATTAATGCAAATACTTTTTAAAATGATTTTCAGATGTAGATTTAAGCATGATTACAACTAAATTCAAATTGAAGTACCAACTTTGAATACACAGGTTACTTTCCCGAAACATTGGTAATAAAGTAAAAACACTTATTATACAGTCAAAATATTCCTATTATACTAAGTTAAATGTCATATAACACAGTAACTCAATACATAAAGCTGCCATTGTACGTAAAGCACCTTTGAACATGTTTATCATTAATAGGGCACCAATCATACAAAAAATACCTTAAGTTTCTTATACTGTTGTCCTGCAGCTTTAGTAAGTCTCATCATCAAGTCCATCACTTCACGTTTTGGTCTATTACACAGATAAGTGAACGCTAGGTGGTCATCTACACGAGAACTGTTGAATATCTGCAGTTCAAATGGGAAATCTCTTAGCTTTGTATCAAGAAATATTCTAGTTATTGTTTGTCCAATAAAGGATTTATGTCACTTTTCAACAGTATTTCAGACACATAACCACTACCAGTTAACCCTACAATTTTGCTTGTATTCTGAACTGTTCTCAAATAACATACAAATTTGTAACAAATGAAGCACAGGTGCAGGAAGACTGATTTCAGATGGTCACAGAATATAGTCTGAATTCACCGAAATGATCTTATACCTTGAAATCATTAATTTCAAGGGCACAAATTTTTTATTTTTTTTGCCAAAATATATATTTAATTGGGTTACTAATTTGTATTTTAACATAAAATGAACACGTGTTTTACCTGTCCGCTAGGATTTAAATTCCTGAATTCACTAATCCATGAAAATATATGATTTTGCAGTACTTTATCTTCAGATAATAATAATAATAACTTGAAAATGCTTTTGTAAAAAAACGCATGTCTCCCCCAATGCAAAGTCCTATAGGCAAGAAGTCAATAGGGGTCAGGAGCGAAAGTCAAAGAGACACTGATGGTTAGCTGCAATAGGGATCATCTACTTGGCATGTCCAGTCATCCCGCTAAATTTCAACACTCTTGGCCTAGTGGTTCTCAAGTCACTGTTCAGGCTCCTGTGACCTTGACCTTTGATCAAGTGACCTCAAAATAAATAGGGGTCATCTACTCTGCATGTCCAATCATCCTATTAAGTTTCAACATTGTAGGTCAAGTGGTTCTCAAGTTATTTCCAAAAAATGATTTTACATGAACAGGCCACTGTGACCTTGACCTTTAATAGACTGACCCCAAAATCAATAGGGGTCATCTACTCTGCATTTTCAATCATCCTATGAAGTTTCAACATTCCGGGTCAAGTGGTTCTCAAGTTATTGATCGGAACTGGTTATCAATGTTCAGGCCCCTGTGACCTTGACCTTAAACGGAATGACCCCAAAAACAATAGGGGTCATTTACTCTGCATGAACAAACATCATATGAAGTTTCAACATTCTGGGTCGAGAGGTTCTCAAGTTATTGATTGGAAATGGTTTTCCATGTTCAGGCCCCTGTGGCCTTGACCTTTAACAGAGTGACCCTAAAATCGTTAGGGGTCGTCTACTTTGCATGACCAATCATCCTATGAAGTTTCATCATTCTTGGTCAAGTGGTTCTCAAGTTACTGACCGGAAATGGTTTTCAATGTTCAGGCCCCTGTGACCTTGACCTTTCACAGAGTGACCCCAAAATCGTTAGGGGTCATCTACTCTGCATGACCAATCATCCTATTAAGTTTCAACATTCTGGTTCAAGTGGTTCTCAAGTTACTGACCAGAAATGGTTTTCAATGTTCAGGCCCCTGTGACCTTGACCTTTGAAAGAGTGACCCTAAAATCAATAGGGGTCATCTACTCTGCATGATCAATCATCCTATTAAGTTTCAACATTCTGGGTCAAGTGGTTCTCAAGTTACTGACCGGAAATGGTTTTCAATGTTCAGGCCCCTGTGACCTTGACCTTTGAAAGAGTGACCCCAAAATCAATAGGGGTCATCTACTCTTCATGACCAATCATCCTATGAAGTTTCAACATTCTGGGTCAAGTGGTTCTCTAGTTATTGATCGGAAATGGTTTTCAATGTTCAGGCCCCTGTGACCTTGACCTTTGACTGAGTGACCCCAAAATCAATAGGGGTCATTTACTCTTCATGACCAATCATCCTATGAAGTTTCAACATTCTGGGTCAAGTGGTTCTCTAGTTATTGATCGGAAATGGTTTTTAATGTTCAGGCCCCTGTGACCTTGACCTTTGACGGAGTGATCCCAAAGTCAATAGGGGTCATGTACTCTTCATGACCAATCATCTTATGAAGTTTCAACATTCTGGGTCAAGTGGTTCTCTAGTTATTGATCGGAAATGGTTTTCAATGTTCAGGTCCCTGTGACCTTGAACTTTGACGGAGTGATCCCAAAAACAATAGGGGTCGTCTACTCCAGCAGCCCTACAACCCTATGAAGTTTGAAGGTTCTAGGTCAAATGGTTCTCCAGTTATTGGAGTGTGACGTACGGACGGACGGAAGGACGGACGGACAGACAGGGCAAAAACAATATGTCTCCTGGGGGAGACATAATAATAATAACTTTATTTTAAGAAGGTGACATATTAAGAGTACATAGTATACATACAACTTATTTCCAATATGGCCTTCTACATAAACGTTAAAACACAGTATCTACAACAATAAGAGTATCAGTAGCACAATTTTAACGACAAACACACTTTAAAAACAAACTCGATTTGAAATGATTTTACCAGGAGAATAAATCAGTGTAATTCATTTTGCATACATGTACATTCATCCATCAATATCATAAGGTTAACAAGCAAATTCGATGAATTGGAATCCCCCGCCGAAAGGGTCAGAGGTGAGGAATGGCAAAAAAATATATACAGCAAAAAGTTAAGAATGTTACCAAGAAACAAATAATTTCATTAGTCAAAATCAAATTAATAGAAAATGAATGGTTTGTTTGGGGGGGGGGGAGGGGTGAGGATACAACAGTTTACATGTTGATTATAAATATTGATAGAAAATGAAAAATGAAAAAAAAAAAAAAAAAAAAAAAAAAAAAAAAATGGGGGGGGGGGGGGGGGGGGGGAGGGGGGAGTGGGGAGTGACCAAGGTAAGGTGGCGACCAGGTGTAGGTACACAACATCACATGTTTATAATAAATGTTCATGGAAAAGAATGAAAGAAGTTTAATGAAATTCTTCCCATTGGTTGGTTTGTTATGTACATGTGGATTTTTAAACAATTAAAGGGCAATAACTATATAGAAAATTGACCAATCGAAAAAAAAACTTGAAGGGCATCATCGCTGTATCTTGGTTCATGTCTATTTCAAGTTTGATGAAATTCTACCTGCTAGTTACTGAGAAATGGCTGCAGACGGACATTTTTCATTAAATCAAGGGCAATAACTCTGAGGGAAATTGACCTATCAAAAAAAAAACTTGACGGGCATCATCGCAGTATGTTGATTCATGTCTATTTCAAGTTTGATGAAATTCTACCTGCTAGTTACTGAGAAATGGCTGCAGACGGACATTTTTCATTAAATCAAGGGCAATAACTCTGAGGGAAATTGACCAATCAAAAAAAAACTTGACGGGCATCATCGCAGTATGTTGGTTCATGTTTATTTCAAGTTTCATGAAATTCTACCAAGTAGTTACTGAGAAATGGCTGCGGACGGACGGACGGACTGACGGACGGACAACGCCATTTCAATACCCCCCTCCCGATTTCATCGGCGGGGGATAAAAAGCTACCCTATACGACATAAAATGCATGATAATTGATGAAGATTTGAGAAAAAAAAAATAAAATGAATAAATAAATAATAAAAAAAAAATCTCAGTATTAGTAACATTGTTCTTGTAATAAATGATCCTTAATTTTTCGTTTAAACGTTAACAGATTATCTTGAAGTTTGATGTTTGATGGAATGGAATTCCATAAATGCGTGGCTTTGTATGAGAATGTTTGTTTCAAGTAGTTTGTTTGGGGCTTTAACAAAGAAAGATCTTTACGAGTCGAGGAATGAAGATTATATCTATCGTTATGAGCAAAAGATAATAATTCAGACATATATTTTGGTACAAGGTTATGGTCACATTTAAAAACCAGTACAGCCATGTGGTAATTGCATCTGTTTTCAAAAGTGAGCAGATTCAGATTTTTAAACACGCTACCTGCGATAAGATTTTTTGTTATTACACGAATTGCCCTCTTTTGTATATTATATATTTTATCAGTATCTGATTTACGGGCAAGCCCCCATACAGTACTGCAATAGTCCATGGTTGATATAATATATGCATTATAACATAACATCTTCATTTCATCGGTCAAAAAGTACGAAATTCTTTTTAAAAGTGCAACCTTTAAGTTTATTCACAACATTGCAAACTTGTGCATGCCACGTTATATTATTATCTATACAGATTCTAAGAATATTTTGACTTGTTACATTTTCAATTATCATTCCATTGATAAACAGTTCAAGATTCCTTGATTGTTTCGTTTTATAATTTGTACTTAGAAGCATACATTTTGTTTTTTCTGGATGTAATGACATATTATTAATTTTGCACCATGTGTTAAATGAGGCTAAGATTACTTTGGAGCTCTTGCTCTATAACTGAAATGTCAGTGTCGGATTAATGCACAGTGGAATCGTCAGCATACATGTCAATATTAATAGTGTCTGAAATAAGTGTCATATCATTTATATAAAATATAAATAGTAAGGGTCCTAAAATCTAAGATCTGACTAGACATGGCTTACTGTGTTTTAATTTGTTACTGCTCATTTGGAGATTCCAAATTATTAAACAGAGGCAAATGAACAAAGTCAATGTTCTATAATGACTTCATTAACATCAATACAATGTAAGTTAACAATTACTAAAAGCAAGCATTTCCAACCTTCATGACAAGTGTAAATACGAGATCTTTCATCATGGCCTGACTGGTCTTCTCCATTTCCTGGACACATTTCCAACCTTGTACAATGTTCTCTTTTTGTGCCTGCAACATATAATGTGATCTGTAACACTTCCAGATATGAGGATACAATATAACACAATAGTAGTTTAGACTGTACAACTACAGGGCTCCGGCAGGTAGAAGTATAGTGTGGGCAAGCAAAAACTCACTCAGTTGCCCATGGCACAAGTGAAATATATTAAAGATACCAATAAATACTTCTCATAAAAGCATTTATTTTATGCTAACTAATGAAATACTTTATTCTATCAGTTAAATATTTTTGTACCTCATCACTCACACTGCTAAAATATGAAATATTTCACATTGTGAGAGATATAGCTCCGTCCCCTAATACATTGTGTATGAATTTTAAATTATTTGCTTAAAACAGGATGAAAATTGTAGTTGCACTTTGTTCTTTATAGTATATTTCTCGATTCAAATTATTTTACTTAATGAGAATTTCATACCGTTATGCAGCAATAAAATAAAATAAAATGGAACTTTATGTTGTGTGCGTCTTTCTAACGCCACAACACGTCTGACGTCATGTCTGTTTACGCGCGTCTGTTTCCCACACTGAGATTAAAATTGTTGCAAAATGCACATCTCAAGGTAATTGAGCATAAAATAAAAAGAAAATTTGTTTGTTTTTCGTGAATATGGAATATATCTCACCTCGAAGTGAGAAAATGTTCACATTTTCACTCGCGCTACGCGATCCTGAAAATATTTGAAATTTTCTCACTTCTCAGTGACATATATTCCATATTCACTCAAAACAAACAAATATCCTCTATGTACTAAATGTTTTTGTTGCTATTCTGCATTGTTATATCTCATGACATCATCATATCACATTTGGGCAACCAAACATAGGGTTAGGGCAAGTAAAAATTTAATTGAAGCTGTGCTAAGGGAAAGTACTCTGCAGAGTTAAAGTCAAGCCCTGAACTAGTTCACAACAGCAACCTTCATAAATTGACTATATGCACAATGATCCCTTGAAACTTGACAGATAGGCAAGTGTAACCTTGACATCCGACATACTGGCAACAAAACAAGAACAGACCTTAACTCACTAGAGTAATTATCTTACAAATATTTAAGTCTGTACAACCAAGTCATCCTACATTATTATCATAATGCATTTTCAAAATACTGGACACTAGGGTCATGATTTTTGACCCAGTAGTAAACAGTGTGATAAACTGACCATGCATGTGCAAACTTTCAAGTTTTGTGCATTTGGAAACAAGTCTTCCAGTTAAAAATTGGAGAGAGTTTTCAGATTCATAACAAGAGGGCCATGATGGCCCTATATCGCTCACCTGGTTAAATGGTTGCTATGAAGATCTGCATTTAAGCTTGACCCCGGGTTCATGATTTGAACAAACTTGGTAGAGATCCACTAGGCAATGCTACACACCAAATATCTAAGCTCTAGGCCTTCTAGTTTATTTCTAGACATTTTTTGGAAGATTTTCCTATGTACAATCAAGTAACCCCTGGGGCGGGGCCAATTTGATGCCGGGGGTCATGATCTGAACAAATTTTGTAGAGGTCCTCTAGGCAAAGCTACATGTAAAATATCTAAGCTCTAGGCCTTCTGGTTTATTTTTAGAAATTTTTTGAAGATTTTCCGATGTACAACTACGTTACCGCTGGGCGGGGTCATGATTTGAAAAAAGTTTGTAGAAGTCTACTAGGCAATGTTACATATCAAATATCTAAGATCTAGGCATTCTGGTTTTTTTTTAGCAAATTTATGAAGATTTCCCTATGTACAATCAAGTGACCCCTTGGGCTGGGTCAATTTGACCTGGGGGGGGGGGGGGGGGGGCAAGATTTGAACAAATTTTGTAGAGGTCCACTAGGCAATGCTACACGTTAAATATCTACACTCTAGGCCTTCTGGTTTATTTTTAGAAAATTTTTGAAGATTTTCCTATGTGAAATCAAGTGACCCCTGGGGCGAGGTAAATTTTGACCCTGGTGGTCATGATTTGAACAAATTTTGTAGAGATCCACTAGGCAATGCTACATGTTAAATATCTAAGCTCTAGGCCTTCTGGTTTATTTTTAGAAAAATTTGAAGATTTTTCTATGTACAATCAAGTAACCCCATGGGGCGGGGTCAAGATTTGAACAAATTTTGTAGAAGTCTACTAGGCAATGCTACACGTCAAATATCTACACTCTAGGCCTTCTGGTTTATTTTTAGAAAATTTTTGAAGATTTTCCTATGTGAAATCAAGTGACCCCTGGGGCGAGGTAAATTTTGACCCCGGTGGTCATGATTTGAACAAATTTTGTAGAGATCCACTAGGCAATGCTACATGTTAAATATCTAAGCTCTAGGCCTTCTGGTTTATTTTAAGAAAAATTTGAAGATTTTTCTATGTACAATCAAGTAACCCCATGGGGCGGGGTCAAGATTTGAACAAATTTTGTAGAAGTCTACTAGGCAATGCTAAATGTCAAATATCTAAGATCTAGGCTTTCTGGTTTATTTTTTGAAATTTTTTGAAGGTTTTCCTATGTAAAATCAAGTGACCCCTGGGGCGGGGTCAATTTTGACCCTGGGTGTCATGATCTGAATAAATTTTGTAGAGGTTCACTAGGCAATGCTACATGTTAAATATCTAAGCCCTAGGCCTTCTGGTTTATTTTTAGAAAATTTTTGAAGATTTTCCTATGTAAAATCAAGTGACCCCTAGGGCGGGGTCAATTTTGATTCCGGGGGTCATGATTTGAACAAATTTTGTAGAGGTCCACCAGGCAATGCTACACGTCAAATATCTAAGCTCTAGGCCTTCTGGTTTATTTTTTAGAAAATTTTGAAGATTTCCTATAGAAATCTATGTAAAATCAAGTGACCCCTGAGGTCATGATTTGAACAACTTTAGTAGAGGTCCTCTAGGCAATGCTACATGTCAAATATCTAAGCTCTAGGGCTTCTGGTTTTTGAGAAAAAGATTTTTTAAGATTTTCCTATGTAAAATCATATGACCCCTCGGGCGGGGTCAAATTGACCCCGGGGTCATGATTTGAACAAACTTGGTAGAGGTCCACTAGGCAATGCTTCACACCAAATATCTAAGCTCTAGGGCTTCTGGTTTTTGAGAAGATTTTTAAAGTTTTTCCTTTCGGTTGCCATGGCAACCAGAGTTCTGCATGGAATCCAATTCTTTGAATATTTTTTGTAGAGCTTCACCCAAGGAACATTCCTGTGAAGTTTGGATGAAATTGGCCTAGCGGTTTATGAGGAGATGTCGTTTAAAGTAAAAGTTTACGGACGCCAGACGGTAAGTGATCACAATAGCTCACCCTGAGCCTTTGGCTTTGGCTCAGGTAAGCTAAAAATAGGTCATCTAAAAAGCTGATAGTTGTATATGTCTATACCTCTGATGCAAATGGCAGACCCATATCCTGTTGTTGCATGTACTGTAATAGTGTGAACAACATATGGAGGGAAAATGTAAATCCGAGTTGTGTATGACTGTTTTCTCTAAGGTGCTGAACAACAGGTAACACACTGTTACACATAGGCTGGACAGGAGAAGCCTCTTCTCCATCAGACTTTATCCCACCATCTGGTAAAACAATAGTATACATTACATTTTCTAAATCACTTTACTATAGTTACATATTATTCCCTTATTGAATGACTCGCCTTTCATGGAAGACCGAGGGTCAATAATTCTGACTAAAGATTTGTTTATTTGTTTTGACGAGTTTACTGTTGCACTGACACAATTATAGGTTAAATGGCAAATTTCCAGCTTTGATGGTGGAGGAAGACCCTAGAAATGCCTGTCCGTGCATTATTTCATCATGGGCGAGCACCTGGGTAGAACCACCAACCTTCCTTAAGCCAGCTGGATGGCTTCCTCACAAGAATAATTCAATGTCTCGAGTGAGGCTCAAACCCACATCAATGAGGGGCAAGTGAGACCATAATGACTTGACCATGGAGGCCTGTTTGCCTTTTGACCAGCAGGCCATTCAATACTGTGTGATACTACATGACATCAGAAACTAACTTCCTGTTTTATTTTTAATTTTCTGACTTATTAGCCCAGTAAACAAGTTTTGAATATAGACTAGTCATACAGCACAAACTGTGGACTTGCCATTTATATAACAAGCCATGTAATAAACAGAAATATTGTAGCTTGAATATGTAGACATAACACGACAATTATATAGAAGCAGTCAAAAGCCAAACACTATATGCTAAATACTACATTTAAGTCAATTTTGGTTGTTGCAAAACTTGAACACAGAGTTCTTGTTCTTTACAACAATATAAAGATTTACTTTCTTGAACAATCAAATGGACTTAATTTTTTTTAACAAAACTGACCTTGAGAAATTCTAAATACTCTGATGTCACTTATGAGCATTATAATTGTACATATCAAATATTCATACCAAATCTGGGTAGTTAAGAAAAAGTAAGACAGACCTGTTCAAGGAGAGGTAGAAATGTTCAAAGAAGGATAAAACTGTAAAGGAAGAGCAGAACCATACCTAGATGGCAGAACTGTACAATGAAGGGTAGAAACATACACAGAAAGTTGAACTGTACAAGGAGAGGTAGTAAAGTACCAGGAAGGTAAAACCATACAGAGGGTTAAAAATGTACAAGGAAAGAACTGAACACGGTGGAGAAGAACTGAACAAGGAGCAGCAGACCTACACAAGGAAGGGAAGAACTGAACACAGAGGAGATGAACTGTACCATGAGGAGTAGACCTACACAAGGAAGGGAAGAACTGAACACGGAGGAGTAGACCTAAACAAGGAAGGGAAGAACTGAACACGGAGGAGTAGACCTACACAAGGAAGGGAAGAACTGAACACAGTGGAGAAGAACTGTACCAGGAGGAGTAGACCTACACAAGGAAGGGAAGAACTGAACATGGAGGAGTAGACCTACACAAGGAAGGGAAGAACTGAACACGGAGGAGTAGACCTACACAAGGAAGGGTAGAACTGAACACGGAGGAGTAGACCTACACAAGGAAGGGAATAACTGAACACAGAGGAGAAGAACTGTACCAGGAGGAGTAGAACTAAACAAGGGAAGAACTGAACACAGAAGAACTTTATGAGAGGTAAAAACTTACATGGAAGAGCTGAAACACATAAGGAAAGGGAGTGGTGGAAATATAAAAGGAGGGGTAGAAACATATAAGGAAGGGTAGAAACCTATGAGGAAGGGTAGAAACCTATAATGTAGTATAAGGAGAAGTAGAACAAGAGCTGTCCGTAAGACAGCCAAGCTCGACTATTCGAAATATTGTCCCAGAAGCAGGAAAATATTACCCAAAAAGGTTAAATATCAAAAGAGTTTTAAGCTCAAAAGGGGGAATAATTTGACCAAAATGCATATCAGTTATGGGACTTGCTGCTATCAACTAGTTTTATAACCCCGAAGGCACATGTGAAGTTTCAATTCAATATCTGCATTAGTTTTGGAGATAGAAACTTGCATGTAAAACTTTAACCAGAATTTTCAAAGTCCTAAAGGGGGCATAATTTCAGGGCTTTTTCAGGGGGTTTTGGGAAAAAGGTCCCTGGTCATATTGGGAATTTTTAACGCGGTAAATTGTCAAATTTGGGAAAATATACTGACAAATTAAGTGAGTTTTTAAATAATATATATTAGTTTGAATCTTCAGTTTCAAATTTTACTGGTAGACAGTACTGGTACTGATGATAAACCCGAACAGAAAATGACGTTTTTTACCTGTAACTTTTTTATTTGTGCAGATTGAAATCAATGATCGGTATCAAAATAAAGCTTAACCTTTGCTGAAAACTTTACATAATTCAAATTTATATTTAGTAAGCAAACTCACATGAAATGAGGGCCTGAAAGGGGTATGTAAAAAGGGGACTTAATGAACGTTGACTGATGATAAAGTCGAACCCTTTGTCATTTACAAAGTTTTCTTGGTATTATTATATTGAAACTTTCCCCAAAAAGCTGCAAAAGTTATTCCTGATCAAGTAATGAAAGGTTAACAAATGTCAGGCCTTCTTGTTTCGACAGTGAGCATGCGCAAAAAAACACCCTCTTCCCCAGTAATTTTGGATAAATATTTTTTATACAAATTTATTAAGTCATTTATTTATACAGAATATTTACCAATTTTGTTTTTGTTTACACCAGTTGGTGTTGTAAGTGGAAACTATTAGATGGTGTGCTCAATTTTATAAATAACCGATTGCAATCGAATATTTCCAAGTTGTTCGATTTTATCATCTGTCCGGGTTTATCATCAGTACCAGTATCCCCTTGTGAATTTTTGAGGTTTTTTTTTTTTCAGGATTGTCTTCCAATATTGCCTAAAAATACAGTAACTCTTTATTTGTCATGCTAAAATTTTTGTTTACAGTTTGTTTTCACCAAAGTTATAACTGAATTTATCCAAAAAGTACAATGGCAAAGTGCGAGTATTTTCGAGTGTAAAAACTGGGTCGCGAAAATATGTGACAATTGATTTTAATGGTATAAGAACTACCTGTCAACATGTTTTGGGTACTTGATTCAATTAATATTTGTGTTTTTATGCATTTTGAGAGGTTTTTGCATACAAAATCATACATTTCTTCAGCAAAATCTTGTAATTATTTTTTGCCGAGGTTGCAGACGGTCATGTTACTAGAAATAGAAACGAGTTGGTTTTCCAACATTTTGTTTGATTTACTTGGCAAACAAAACTAATTGTGCAAGAATTATTATTGAAAAACAGAAAGTAACTGATTTCAGTTGGGAAATTTTTCATTGGATTAGGAATTTTTTGCTCCAGATTGGGAAAAATAGAGCATATTTGGCATTGGGAATGGGGCCGAATATCGGCCCCGTGAGATAGGGTGAAAAAGCCCTGAATTTTCCCCAAAATACATGCCATGCAGTTATGGGACTTGACCCAGTGAGGTTGGTAATTGATCTAGAAAAAGAAAAAATAAGTTTCAAATCTATATGCTGTTTAGTAATAGCTGTATGTACTTGCACGCAAAACTTTAACCAGAATTTGCTAAGTCCAAAAGGGGACATAATTTGGCCAAAATGAAGGTCAGAGTAATGGGACTTGCTGCTATCAACTAGTTTTATAACCCTGAAGACACATGTGAAGTTTCAAATAGTTTTGGAGATAATAACTTGCATGTAAAACTTTAACCAAAATTTTCTAAGTCTAAAAGGGGGCATAATTTGCTCAAAAAACATGTCAGAGCTATGGGACTTGACCCAGTGAGGTTGGTAATTGATCTAGAAAAAGAAAAAATAAGTTTCAAATCTATATGCGTTTTAGAAATAGCTGAATGTACTGGCACGCAAAACTTTAACCAGAATTTTCTAAGTCCAAAAGGGGGCATAATTTGGCCAAAATGAAAGTCAGACTTATGGGACTTGCTGCTATCAACTAGATTTATAACCCTGAAGACACGTGAAGTTTCAAAGCAATATCTGCATTAGTTTTGGAGATAGTAACTTGCATGTATAACTTTAACCAAAATTTTCTAAGTCTAAAAGGGGGCATAATTTGCTCAAAATACATGTCAGAGTTATGGGTCTTGACCCAGTGAGGTTGGTAATTGATCTAGAAAAAGAAAAAATAAGTTTCAAATCTATATGCGTTTTAGAAATAGCTGTATGTACTTGCACGCAAAACTTTAACCAGAATTTTCTAAGTCCAAAAGGGGGCATAATTTGGCCAAAATGAAAGTCAGACTTATGGGACTTGCTGCTATCAACTAGTTTTATAACCCCAAAGACACATGTGAAGTTTCAAATCAATATCTGCATTAGTTTTGGAGATAGTAACTTGCATGTAAAACTTGAACCAAAATTTTCTAAGTCCAAAAGGGGGCATAATTTGCTCAAAATACATGTCAGAGTTATGGGACTTGACCCAGAGAGGTTGGTAATTGACCTAGAAAAAGAAAAAATAAGTTTCAAAGCTATATGCCTTTAATTGATGGCTGTATGTATTTGCATGCAAAAACTTAACCAAGGTGTGACGCCGACGCCAGGGTGAGTAGAATAGCTAGACTATTCTTCGAATAGTCGAGATAAAAATATAAAGAGCTGCAGAACTGTACAAAAAGGTAGAAATGTACAAGGCAGGCTAGAAATGTACCTTTAATGGAAGTAAACAGAGGATTGATAACTGCATATTTTGAGACAAGTGGTAAAGCAACAGTTGAACTCATTAACAGGGCATCTTCTTGGAACACATCCAGTGTGAGGTCTGCAAACAATTCCTTGTCTACTTGCAACTCTGTACACTCTCCCCACTGAAAATAGTGGTATAAACAAACCAAATGTTACAGTGGTATAAACATACCATCTTACAATGGTATAAACATATCAAATCTTACAGTGGTATAAACAAAACATATCAAATCTTACAATGGTATAAACATATCAAATCTTACAATGGTATAAACATATCAAATCTTACAATGGTATAAACAAACCAAACCTTACAATGGTATAAACAAATCGAATCTTATCTAGTTCAAGAAATCTGACAGCAACTATTATCAGTATTAAAAGAAGTATTTTTTTTAAACAAAACATTAT
This sequence comes from Mercenaria mercenaria, assembly GCF_021730395.1. NCBI lineage: Eukaryota > Metazoa > Mollusca > Bivalvia > Venerida > Veneridae > Mercenaria > Mercenaria mercenaria. The sequence continues at coordinate 60,719,895 of NC_069376.1, read as the reverse complement.
TGAAACACCATACAGTTTTTGACAATTTTCGACAGAACACTGAGAAAGCTGTACCTCAAAAGAAGTCAACTCTTACCTGAGCAGAAAGAGTACTGTCCCCTGATTCACACTGCTGACTCACAGACAACAATAATGAACAGCTCTTACACAACTCCAGGTACTGACATAACTTATCTGCAAAGAAAACCACAGAATTCTATGCATCAATGAGCACTTCAGATGAAACTCTAAGGAAGAATTTATAAGATACTTGGCTGTTGCTTTCTAGACCTTGATCACTGAAGAGCTGAAGTCTAGTTACCCTGCCCAATGGCAAGGTTTACTGGCACCCTCGCCCAACAGCTTGTAACAGTCAGGCAGCAGTATAGGCATGGCAAGAGTAGTTTTACTTATTGCCAGGGCCAAGACTGTGATAAGGGAGTACAGGTGGAAGTAATATTAGAATTACAAACTAACCTACCCCAGAGTTTTCATACAAAAGCACCCTGTGGAAAGGTTGTCAGAGTGCATATTAAAAGGAATTTGCATCACTATTTACTGGACTATATTCAGCTGACTAATACCAGTACACATCAACATGTCAATTCTACTTAGAAAACAGATTTTCATAATAATTGTCCTACATGGCAAGTCACCATTTATCAGCAAGGAGACACAGATTTCCAGTATATAATTCCTAACATGCATACTGAGTAGGTATCAAAACACATAGTGATTTTGTATCAAATGTCAAGTATTTCTATAGCAACTTGTATGGTGGCAAGACTGTAACAGACATCTAACAACAGGCTGTGAATGACCTCTGGTATATGCCACAAGTCACTGAATACACATCTACATACAATGTTAAAGGGATAAGGCTATTGTTTACCACAGTAACTGGCGCAACCATCCCAGACAGCAAGTCTTTGGCAGACAATTTTTTCTGTATACATAATTATGTACATACAATGTAAAAGAAATAAATAAGATTACCTTGATTACAGATACAGACAACCTGGATGGCAAGTCTGTAGCAGACATCAGGTAGTAGATGCAATTTTTCTCTACACATACCTGGATCAAAGACAACTGATGTGGCAAGTCTGTAGCAGTGATAATTTTCCTGTATACATACCTGGATTACAGGTACAGACAACCTGGGTGGCAAGTCTGTAGCAGACACAATTTTTGTCTACACATACCTGGATCAAAGACAACTTAAGTGGCAAATCTGTAGCAGTGGTAATTTTCCTGTATACATACCTGGATTACAGGTACAGACAACCTGCGCGGGAGGTCGAGGGTTCGATTCCCGGCCACGCCATACCAAAGACGTAAACAAGAGGACCATGATGGTCCTGAATCGCTCACCTGTCCCAACATGACCCAGTTTTGAACTGAGTATGACGTTGTTTTTTCTATTATTTGACATAGTGAACTAGTTTTTGAGCTCATGTGACCCAGTTTTGAATCTGACCTAGATATCAAGATAAAAATTCTGACCAATTTTCATGAAGATCCATTGAAAAATGTGGCCTCTAGAGGTCACAAGGTTTCTTATTATTTGACCTAATGACCTAGTTATTGATGGCAAGTGACCCAGTTTCGAATCTGACCTAGATATCATCAAGGTGAACATTATGACCAATTTTCATGAAGATCCATTCAAAAGTATGACCTCTAGAGAGGTCACAAGGTTTTTCTATTTTTAGACCTACTGACCTAGTTTTTGACCGCAGTTAACCCAGTTCCAAATTTGACCTAAGTGTCATCAAGATGAACTTTCAGACCAACTTTCATACAGATCCCATGAAAAATATGGCCTCTAGAGAGGTCACAAGGTTTTTTTATTACTTGAACTACTGACCTAGTTATTGATGGCACGTAACCCTGTTTCGAACTTGACCTAGATATCATCAAGGTGAACATTCTGACCAATTTTTATGAAGATTCATTTGAAAGTATGGCCTCAAGATAGGTCACAAGGTTTTTCTTTTTTTAGACCTACTGACCTAGTTTTTGACCGCACATGACCCAGTTTCGAACTTGACCTAGATATCATCAAGTTAAACATTCAGACCAACTTTCATACAGATCCCATGAAAAATATGGCCACTAGAGAGGTCACAAGGTCTTTTTATTATTTGACCTACTGACCTAGTTATTGATGGCACGTGACCCACTTCGAACTTGACCTAGATATCATCAAGGTGAGCATTCCGACCAAATTTCATGAAGATCCATTCGAAAGTATGGCCTCTAGAGAGGTCACAAGGTTTTTCTATATTTAGACCTACTGACCTAGTTTTTGACCGCAGCTGACCCAGTTTCGAAATTGACCTAGATATCATCAAGATAAATATTCAGACCAAATTTCATACAGATCCCATGAAAATATGGCCTCTAGAGAGGTCACAAGGCTTTTTTATTATTTGACCTAATGACCTAGTTATTGAAGGCACGTGACCCACTTTCGAACTTGACCTAGATATCATCAAGGTGAACATTCTGACCAATTTTTATGAAGATCCATTCGAAAGTATGGCCTCTAGAGAGGTCACAAGGTTTTTCTATTTTTAGACCTACTGACCTAGTTTTTGATCACACGTGACCCAGTTTCGAACTTGACCTAGATATCATCAAGGTGAACATTCTGACCAATTTTCATAAAGACCCCATGAAAAATGTGACCTCTAGAGTGGTCACAAGCAAAAGTTTACGGACGGACGCTGCGCGATCACAAAAGCTCACCTTGTCATTTGTGACAGGTGAGCTAAAAATGGTACTGGTAGCTCCCTTGCTTGGCGCTCAGCATTAAAAGGGAAACTGGCCTCTTCTCTCATACCCTCATGGCGATGCATTCGATCAGGAATGAGGTGTCGAGAGTGATTAATATAAGTTGTAGAACTTCCTTCACAATCAACCTAAAAAAAAATTATGTATAAACTAAGTCTGTAGCAGACGTCAGATAGCAGACACAATTTTTGTCTACAAATACCTGGATCAAAGACAACTTGGGTTGCAAGTCTGTAGTAGACGAAATTTTCCTGTATACATACCTTGATAACAGATACAGACAACCTGGATGGCAAGTCTGTAGCAGATGTCAGGTAGCAGATGCAATTTTTGTCTACACACACCTTAGGGATCAAAGACAAGTTAAGTGGCAAGTCTGTAGCAGAGGTAATTTTCCTGTATACATACCTGGATTACAGGTAAAGACAACCTGGGTGGCACGTCTATAGCAGAGGTCAGGCAGCAGACACAATTTTTGTCTACACATACCTGGATCAAAGCCAACTTGGGTGGCAAGTCTGTAGCAGACGAAATTTTCCTGTATACATACCTGGATTACAGGTACAGACAACCTGGGTGGCAAGTCTGTAGCAGATGTCAGGTAGCAGACACAATTTTTGTGTACACATACCTTGATCAAAGACAACCTGGGTGGCAAGTCTGTAGCAGAGGTAATTTTCCTGTATTCATACCTGGACTACAGATACAGACAACCTGGGTGGCAAGTCTGTAGCAGATGTCAGGGAGCAGATGCAATTTTTGTCTACACATACCTGGATCAAAGACAACTTGGGTGGCAAGTCTGTAACAGAGGTAATTTTCCTGTATACATACCTGGATTACAGATACAGACAACCTGGGTGGCAAGTCTATAGCAGAGGTCAGGCAGCAGATGCAATTTTTGTCTACATATACCTGGATCAAAGCCAGCTTGGGTGGCAAGCCTGTAGGAGAGGCAATTTTCCTGTATACATACCTGGATTTACAGATACAGACAACCTGGGTGGCAAGTCTGTATCAAGAGGCAATTTTCCTGTATACAGACCTGGATTACAGATACAGACAACCTGGGTGGCAAGTCTGTAGTAGACATCAGGTAGCAGATGCAATTTTTGTCTACACATACCTGGATCAAAGACAACTTTGGTGGCAAGTCTGTAGCAGATGCAATGTTCCTATATTCATACCTGGATTACAGATACAGACAATCTGAGTGGCAAGTCTGTAACAGATGTCACGTAGGAGAAACAATTTTCCTATATTCATACCTGGATTACAGATACAGACAGCCTGGTTGGCAAGCCTGTAGCAGACGTCAGGTAGCAGACGCAATTTTCCTGTATCAACATCTTCATCACCAGTGTCAACCTCAGCTTGTAGGTCCAAGAAAGCCTGTACCACCTCAAATAATGTTTCTGCAGTTTCCTCTGTGGGGCTTGACTCAAACAGTTCCCTATAAACACACAACTCATTTTATGAACAACAAATTTAAACCAATAAAGAAAATACAACCCTAATTTTAATTTTTCAACTGTAAAAACTTCTAAGAAAGAACTACTCTTATTAAACTTGGATAAACAGAATTATTTGAGACATAAAATTGTATCTTCAGTTTTCTTTTTAAGAAATTTAATCTGAAATGACAAGTTGTTGGCTCAGGTCAGATTAATACACAAAAAAAGAAAACATACAAGAAAAATTATTGGTAACATCAGATATTTCAAATAATTATACAACATTAGCTCAAGAAACATACAACATTAGCTGAGGAGCTATTTTCTTGAAACAATGAACAGTTTTGTGAACAAGTCTCTGCCATTGTAAGTTCATGTTCATGCAACTACACAAGGAACAAGAGCCTTTGACCTGATGACCCCAAAGTCAGTAGGGATCTTATACTCAATAAGTACTATCAGCATGTGAAGTTTGAAGGTCCTGGGTGCAGTGGTTCGCGAATAACGTGTCTTCATGCAAGAAGTTAACGTTGTGACGAACGAACGAACAAACTAACAGACGGATAGTTAAAAACTAACATGCCTCCCTTCAAGGGCATAAAAAGTGTTCCTCTTAGTAAGAAAGAAGACACATAAAAGAAGTTGGTATATAATCAGACTGTGTTAACACACATGCAGTTGTCAAGTGGTTACATTGCATGTGCATAGGTGCTTAACAACCAACAAACTAAAGAACCAGGGAAGCATCTGCAAATTGAGCATTTTCTGCACCTTGTACTATCCTCCAACTGAATTACAAACAATCTTCTGGAGGAGTTGCCTGTATGTGTGGGACTATAAATAAGGTTAAATACAATTCTAACACGGCCAGCAAATAACCTAAATACTTGTAGAGCAAAATCCATCTAGGGTTATTCTGCAATATACCACTCGCGTGCAATGACATCAGCGGATCCAGGTGCGTAGTAAGGTCGTAAAAAGTAGTTACCACTTTTTTCTAACATTTCTGATACTAGTATGTCGTGTTAGAATCGAAATAATAAGTTCCCAAGTGTGATTTATTGTAGAATAACCCGTGTTTTTTGTTCTTATATGAAACAATATATCACTCAGGCATATGCCCTTCGTGATATATTCTTACGCATAAGAACTCAAAACTCAGGTTATTCTATGATAAACCATGTTTGGGAACTTATTATTTCTTAAACAAACATCTGAGTGACTTGGTGTATTTCCATTCACATGTGCAATGCCTTGTGGCAACTGTCTTGCTTCCTCATCTTATCAATTCTTTTTCTAATCCTTCCAAAGTGGCTACAAAACCTACATAGAAATGTGTTAGCACTGAGCTAAGTTGGCATTAAATTTGTCAATCCAGTCAATCTTTAACATGGATGTTGATTATATTACATACCCACATATTTGTACAGCAGTTTGTATATTCCCAGCATTGGCATATTTGATAGCAAGTTGACCTTGTATTGTGGTATGGGAGATATCTAAGATCCTGGCCAGTCTAAAATACAGAAAATACCAACCTAAAACCATACACAATTCAAAGTATTCTGACAGTACATATGCGAAGTTAGGTTTGTGTTCATGTTACATAACTTGTACAGAACATGGACATAAAAAAATAGTACCTGACATTCCTTTTTAATCATTATTATATAATTTAACTGATCCGGGAGTTTACATGAATAACCCTTAATAATTTTTAAACAGTTTATGATGTAATAAGGTAAGATCGTTTTAGAACCCTCTATTTTGGACAAGGTAGACAACATTAACTTAACCTTTAGCCTGCTGATGACGATTCTACCTTAGCGACTAGTCCAGACCAAGATCAGCCTGCATGGACACCCCTTCAAATAATAAATGATACTGCCCAAATTAATGATAGACCAGTCCATTGTAGCAATTTAGCAGGGTAAAGGTTAATGAAATTTTATACTCTTCAATGTGCTGTTAATTCTATCATCTGAAACTGCTCACTCATAACAAGGCTAAGCAGCAAAATCATTGAACAATGCATGAAATACTATAGGATACAGTGAACTATGAATACATTTAGTCTTACCTGTACACCTTGGCATAGTCAGAACCCTGAAAATGTAACAGTAATAGTATCTTAACAACATGTATACCTACTCAAAGAAATGTAAACTTTAAAGAGAAAATCTCTTGAAAACTGTATAACATTCTAATGCTGAATATCACTTTATACTACCTGTACAGCAGACACACATGGGTGATCCAACATATTCAACTTTTCTATAAGTTTGTTTAATTTACTGGGTTTTAAGCTATATCAACACAACTTTAGGTCATATGATGTCTCTCCAGCTTTTGGTGGAGGAACACTCACAGAATGCCCCTCAAGGTGTTACTTTAAGCACAGGCCAGAATCCAAGAACCTGAGACCTTCTGTAAGCTAGCATAATGACTTCCTCTCGTGACATAATTCTACACCCCCAAGTGTGGTTTCCAACCCACAGTGGTGAGGAGGGGATTATGATTTGAAGCCAGCAACCTTAACCACTGAACACATGCTGCTTTACAATGTTTTATAAATGTAAAGAAATGTACTACATTTATGTTAACATTTATAAAGATTTAAAACAGAAACTGATGTCTACTTGTATTCAGAAAACTAAATTTTAAATATCATTCAACAGAAATTTCTTTCAGAAACATCAGTTCAAAACTGTTTAAACATTTTTGCTTTGGAAAATGACTATAATTGGAAACTGGATGATGTAAGTCACAAGATGGAGCTGGGGCTGCCTTGTCTATAGTTTTATGAATGCTTCACATGGTGAACAACTTTTCATCTTAAAACAGAAGAAAAAAACTTTCTGAAAACAGGCATATGTGTACATTCTGACTTTATACAAGTTTATAAAAAGAAACGGAATATAGTATAACTAATAAAACCCATTGCAAAGACATGAAATAAAAGAAATCATGTTGGTTTTAAAAGTAAGATCTAAATACCTTTCATTTGTGAACACTAAATTTCAAATTTTCACTCATGGCACTCATGAAAATATTGCATCTTATTGATATTCACTTGGAGAAAGATATTTTAATCTTAAATAAAACAAACAATTATTCCTTAATTAACTCAAACTAACAAGACAAAGAATAAACTTATGTCTGCTGTGTTCGCTTAGTTTTCCTGTAGAATATAAGCACATTGGTTAATTGTAGCCCTGTCGAGTTAATGACAAGGAGTATAGAGCCGCTCCTACAAACTATATAATTATGTATTACCTGTATCTGTTTCTTTTCAAAGAAGTCTTTCATAAAGTCATAAATCAAGTTCATCCTGAACTGTTCACTGTCATATTCCTCCAGTGTTAAATATTTGTCAAATTCCACCTACAAAACAGAAGTTCACAATTCAAACTACAACCAAACCTATCTTAAGCAGCCAGCTAAGGGAGCAACAAAATCTGACTGTTTACAGCAGGTGGCTGCTCAAACCAGGTTGAAATTAGAACAAAAGCACCATTTGGGAATTTACCTGCTTAAGTTAAGTGGCTGTTTATTATAGGTGGTCACTAAGGCAGATTCAACTGAACATGCCTAGAACATATTTGGTCAACATGAAGTGAACCAAGCATCTTGAGAGCAGACTACTATTGTCTCGAGCTGCATTAACCCTTACTCTGCTAAATTTCTATAACGAACTTGTCCACCTTTCAATTTGGACAGAACTATTAACTGTTAAAAGGGTTGCTTACCAAACAGATACTGGCTGAATGGCACAGATGTGCAGGCTGATCATGATCTGCACTGGTCGCAAAGGCAGAATCAATTGTGTCCAGCATGATAAGGGTAAACTTCACAATTTTGTTTGCTATAGGTATTTAGTACTACAGTAAAGACTGCCTTAGGGACCCCTTGCTTTCAGTGACTTTATGTCTACAACAACCTTTTTATTTCCTCCCAATGCATTTCACATTAAACTTGGTTTGCTTCTAGCGACACCCTGTCTGATGCGTACAGCGACCATGATTTCTCTGGCCTGAATCATGAACTCAAACCTTAAAAGGACTTTTTGACCCACCACCTAAAAGGGAGAAAACTTCTCCAGAACTGTAAAAGAACTTTTATATCAGATTTATATTAAACTATGCTTTAAAATGACATTTAAAATATTCCATGCTTTATCCTAGTGTATAAAGGTCCTTAATACAAGAGCTGTCCGTAAGACAGCCAAGCTCGACTATTCGAAATACTGTCACAGAAGCAGGAAATTATTACCCAAAATGTTAAATATCAAAAGAATTTTAAGTTCGAAAGGGGACATAATTTGACCAAAATGCATATCAGAGTTATGGGACTTAATGCTATCAACTAGTTTTATAACCCCGAAGAAACATGTTAAGTTTCAATTCCATATCTGCATTAGTTTTGGAGATAGTAACTTGCATGTAAAACTTTAACCAGAATTTTCTAAGTCCAAAAGGGGGCATAATTTGCTCAAAATACATGTTAGAGTTATGGAACTTGACCCAGTGAGGTTGGTAATTGACCTAGAAAAAGAATAAATAAGTTTCAAAGCTATATGCCTTTTGGTAATAGCTGTATGTACTTGCACGCAAAACTTTAACCAGGATTTTCTAAGTCCAAAAGGGGGCATAATTTGCCCAAAATACATGTCAGAGTTATGGGACTTGATTCTATCAACTAGTCTTATAACCCCAAAAACACATGTGAAGTTTCAATTCCATATCTGCATTAGTTTTGGAGATAGTAACTTGCATGTAAAACTTTAACCAGAATTTTCTAAGTCCAAAAGGGGGCATAATTTGCTCAAAATACATGTTAGAGTTATGGAACTTGACCCAGTGAGGTTGGTAATTGACCTAGAAAAAGAATAAATAAGTTTCAAAGCTATATGCCTTTTGGTAATAGCTGTATGTACTTGCACGCAAAACTTTAACCAGAATTTTCTAAGTCCAAAAGGGGGCATAATTTGCAAAAATACATGTCAGAGATATGGGACCTGACCCAGTGAGGTAGGTTATTGATCTAGAAAAAGCAAAAATAAGTTTCAACTAGAAAATGCTTTTGTAAAAAAGCACATGTCTCCCCCAATGCAAAGTCCTATAGGCAAGAAGTCAATAGGGTTCAGGAGCGGAAGTCAAAGAGACACTGATGGTTGGCTGCAATAGGGATCATCTACTTGGCATGTCCAGTCATCCTGCTAACTTTCAACACTCTTGGCCTAGTGGTTCTCAAGTTACTGTTCAGGCTCCTGTGACCTTGACATTTGATCAAGTGACCTAAAAATAAATAGGGGTCATCTACTCTGCATGTCCAATCATCCTATTAAGTTTCAACATTGTAGGTCAAGTGGTTCTTAAGTTATTTCCAAAAAATGATTTTACATGAACAGGCCACTGTGACCTTGACCTTTAATAGACTGACCCCAAAATCAATAGGGGTCATCTACTCTGCATGTTCAATCATCCTATGAAGTTTTAACATTCTGGGTCAAGTGGTTCTCAAGTTATTGATCGGAACTGGTTATCAATGTTCAGGCCCCTGTGACCCTGACCTTTAACGGAGTGACCCCAAAAACAATAGGGGTCATTTACTCTGCATGAACAATCATCCTATGAAGTTTCAACATTCTGGGTCGAGAGGTTCTCAAGTTATTGATTAGAAATGATTTTCCATGTTAAGGCCCCTGTGACCTTGACCTTTAACAGAGTGACCCTTAAATCGTTAGGGGTCATCTACTCTGCATGACCAATCATCCTATGAAGTTTCATCATTCTGGGTCAAGTGGTTCTCAAGTTACTGACCGGAAATGGTTTTCAATGTTCGGGCCCCTGTGACCTTGACCTTTAACAGAGTGACCCCAAAATCGTTAGGGGTCATCTATTCTGCATGATCAATCATCCTATTAAGTTTCAACATTCTGGGTCAAGTGGTTCTCTAGTTTTTGATCGGAAATGGTTTTCAATGTTCAGGCCCCTGTGACCTTGACCTTTGACGGAGTGACCCCAAAATCAATAGGGATCATCTACTCTTCATGATCAATCATCCTATGAAGTTGCAACATTCTGGGTCAAGTGGTTCTCTAGTTATTAATCGGAAATGGTTTTCAATGTTCAGGCCCCTGTGACCTTGACCTTTGACGGAGTGACCCAAAAATCAATAAGGGTCATCTACTCTTCATGATCAATCATCCTATGAAGTTTCAACATTCTGGGTCAAGTGGTTCTCTAGTTATTGATCGGAAATGGTTTTCAATGTTCAGGCCCCTGTGACCTTGATCTTTGACGGAGTGACCCCAAAATCAATAGGGGTCATCTACTCTTCATGACCAATCATCCTATGAAGTTTCAACATTCTGGGTCAAATGGTTCTCTAGTTATTGATCGGAAATGGTTTTCAATGTTCAGGCCCCTGTGACCTTGACCTTTGACGGAGTGACCCCAAAATCAATAGGGGTCGTCTACTCCAGCAGCCCTACAACCCTATGAAGTTTGAAGGTTCTAGGTCAAATGGTTCTCCAGTTATTGCCCGGAAATGAAGTGTGACGTACAGACGGACGGACGGACAGGGCAAAAACAATACGTCTCCCCCAGAGGGGGGGAGACATAAATATATATGCCTTTTAGTAATAGATGCATGTACTTGCACGCAAAACTTTAACCAGAATTTTCTAAGTCCAAAAGGGGGCATAATTTGACCAAAATGAAGGTCAGAGTTATGGGACTTGATGCTATCAACTAGTTTTATAACCCCGAAGACACATGTGAAGTTTCAATTCAATATCTGCATTAGTTTTGAAGACAGTAACTTGCATGTAAAACTTCAACCAGAATTTTCTAAGTCCAAAAGGGGACATAATTTGCTCAAAATACATGTTAGAGTTATGGAACTTGACCCAGTGAGGTTGGTAATTGACCTAGAAAAAGAATAAATAAGTTTCAAAGTTATATGCTTTTAAATGATAGCTGTATGTACTTGCATGCAAAAACTTAACCAAGGTGTGACGCCGACGCCAGGGTGAGTAGAATAGCTAGACTATTCTTTGAATAGTCGAGCTAAAAATGCTAACTAGAGTATTATCTGCCTAAAACCAAGACCTCTCCTAGTCAGATTGTGTACAGAAAATCCCTGTCTACAATGATTTTTTGAAATTCTCCGAAGGTTGATCACTGTAGACAGTCTTTACTGTATTTTTTATAAAAAAAAAAATCAGTAAAAATTCAGATCATATGGCACCTTATTGAGGTACAGGTGGGCACCTGGGCAGAACCACTTACTGTTTTACCTCAATGGCTCTCTCCCTTTGCAAGGCATGAACGCACAGCAGCCATGGGAAAATAATTCGATGTCATTTTGCCTTAACATATGTTTTATCCTGGGATTTTAATCCCATTAATATAACCTCACTTTAAAAGGAATCCTGCTACAATTCAAACACTTCAGGTTATAAGTATTCAAGTCTTTCACTACCAAGTTATATGAACTTTGTAAATACCTGCAGTGCCAGTATATTTCTAAGAATTCCTTCCTGATTCTTCAAGTCTTCAAGGTCCGCACAATCTAAAAATATATAAATGGGAACTTAAGATCATAACTTTATGCTTCGCTTCAGTTTATAATCATATCTCAGTACATTTGTTTTCTTATTACAGTTTGATAAGTCCTGGGTTGAAAAAAAAGCTACCATTTTAAAATATGTGACTGAAAATGGGTAGTTGAAAAAAATAGAACAGAATTTTATACCATTATTTAGTAAAAAGGTTAATAAATGTAAAAGAGTGATAAAGGCCCTGTCAAAGTGATCATAGCCTTTATCTTCTTTCAAGGCCATTATCACTCAAGGGCACTGCTCTTCCAGGTATTTACCTGCTTATTACATGACCTACAATATAGTAAGAAAATTTTCGTATAGTGAAAATGAAATGGTGAGAAGATCCTTTGAAAGCACAGAACACGTCCAAGCAAAATAATAGCAAACTGGGATTGACTTAGTTCAGGAGAGATAACAGAACATACAACACCTCTCATGCCCGCTAGTACCAGCTTAAGTGAAATTCTATTGCAGTAAAATTGAATGGACCCTTGTGACAAAGTAATTTTCAGTCTTTATAGGCTGGTAAGTTTTAGTCTTCCAAATCACAATTCAATCTTTTTACATGCAACTGTATAAAAAAATCTTTTTAGTACTTTGTTGGTTATAGTATAGCTCTGGATTGAAAGCAAGTCATTTCATGAAAAATACAACACTTTGCTACAGATAATAAAATTAAAACTGAATTATCAACTGTTTTAACTAGAAAAGTTGTATCAACCTGGAGACAGTTATGATAATGTGCTAATGCATCAAGCACTATAACAATACGAAAATTTTCATCACAACTGTATTACGTTGTTTTTTTTGGTACATATGTAATAACTATCCTATTTACAGTTTCAACATTGGTACCAGGATTGTAAGCCAATAACACTACCACATATTTTTTAGAGAATAAAACAAAAGGGTCATAATGGTACAATCTATCATTTTAACATGAAACAATATAACAACTTTTTATTTCCTATTTTCACTATCTTTCCTATATTTGCTAAATGTTTGAATATAATGGTCAACATAGTAAAAAGTAATTTCCATAGCTTTTTATTACCTCCCTTTACAGCCTCAATGTAAGTCCATGAGCAATATTTCAAGTAATGCATGTCTCTATTCATATTCTCAATTGTTTTTGTCTGTCTCACATATAATCAAAATCACTTTTAGTGTTTTATATATCTTGTTATACAAAATAAAAGCCTTCTATGAAAATTCTAATTTTATCCAAGAGCATATGAGCACAGATCTACTACATACCATGTGTTTTGGTTTGAAGATATTTGATAATCAATATGGCAGCTTCTGTGTACAGCCTCTTCTCTCTTTTTATCTAAAAATGGAAACAAGAAGGGCATGACGACTCCGAGTTACTTGACTGACCTTGACAGATTGACCTTGAATACGTCATGACACAATGTTATACGAAAAGTATCATAAAGCAGTTTAAAGGCTTTTTTATTTCTTTTTTGGTTGCCCTTAAAAGGGGCCAAACAAACTTGAGAGAGGTTCATATGAGGATGGTACAGACAAAGTTTGGTGAAGAGCTCAAGAGTTCTTGAAATGGTTTCATTTTCTACTTTTAGCTCTGGAGACCCCAAAAAGGGGATCAAGTGGAGCCAGTGAACTTAAGAAAGGTCCATGCAAAGCTACTTCTGCCCAAGTTTAGTGAATATCCATCAAATAGTTCATGAGAAGTGAAAAGTTCACATAAAGATGGAAACAGCATAGTGACAATAGCTCACCCTGTTCAGATAAGCAAAAATTTGAAAGGCATTATAAGAAAAAAAGATTGCAAACTGGAATATAGATAAGCTAACATCCACAAAATCTAATCCCAACGAATAAATAAAACTCCCATTAATTTTATGTTCAAAAGTTGAAATCCACGAATTCATATCCCTATGAAATTGCTGTTTTGACCAAATCCATGAAATTTCATGCCCACGAAATTAAATGATTTTACAGTAACATGCTCAACATTAATTTCTACAATACAAATAAGATAATGTTCAGAAATTACATGACACTTGTTATCAGGAATATTTACCTCATTCTCAATGGGTGTGAGCATTACCGTATGATTCAGCTTTACAATTGCCAAGGTCACAATCTCATTTCCTATCTTAACCCTTAGATCTGCTGGTAAGCCCTTCAGCAACTCCATACAATCTTCAAGCTAGAAAAAATGTTGTCTATAAAGTACATGAAAAGCAGCGCAAAATCATTGTTGTTTTCACAAATTAACTAGAGCTACTTTTGAGAAAAGCGCATGTCTCCCACAACTGCCTAATCATCTAGATTGGTATTTCTTCTCCATTATGTATCCGAGTCAACCATGCACAAAGACCTGTATCACTGGCATCAGTATTTTCGATAATTCAAGGGCCATAATTCCAAGTGCTTGGGTCGATTTGACTAGTTATCGAACTTGGCCGAGGACTTATTGGCAAACCCATTTTGTTCAAGTTTGGTGAAGACTGGATGAGAAATGTTCAACTTTGAGCGCAGGCAAGATTTGTGACAGACAGACACACAGACAGGAGTAAAGTGGTGTGGGAGACATAATTACTTAGGGGTCTGTGCCTTGCATACCACAGACTGTTTTGATATGGTCACCGCTTGTGCCAAGTAACTTGAATATCAATCCATGACTAGCAAATGACAAGAAAAATTATCTACAATCTTTTATCTCAAAGTGTGACCGTGTCCATACAGGAAGGAGTCTGGGCTTTGTATCCCAACATTTGCTCTCACTTTTGGGAACATCTGTAATTAAATCCCTTGATTAAGAACCAGACACAAAAAGGCCCTGTTACCCTTGACCTCTAATAGTAACCTTGACCATAGAGCTACTGATCAGGGTTTTGAGAACACCAGGCTGCCTCATTATGAGAAAAAAATGTGCAAAGTAACATAAAAATTCCCTGATGGATGATAGTTATGGACTGAACATGAAGCAAGATGGACAGACAGACGAAAGGACAGACAAAGCCTATATAAATGTTTTCTTCTCTTTCCATCAAGGCAGGAGAAAGCCCAATCACACTAAGACTAAACTTAAGGCAGGAGACAACCCAATTACTAATCCAATAACTGCCCAGATTTCTATGACTTAGACAAATTTAAGACAGGGGACAATCCAGTAACTTCCCAGATTTCTATGACTTAAGACAAATTTTAGACAAAAATACTCTGAAAACTGCTATATATCAATGTTTTCCATCTTACATCTTTAGAAGTTCATGTGTTTTAAACCTGTATGATTACAACAAAGGGAGATGGACAAGAAAATACAACTTATTAGCAGCTAATACATTAAATTCCACAAAGCACTATGAATTATCACAATTTGAAACTGCTATGGTGACAAATTATACCACACCCTTAATGTGTAAAATAGTTTTCCTGCGAGTGGTGATATGGAATACAACATCCTTATCTATTATTCATATAATAGTTAAGTTACTCCGTCAGCTGTGACAACATATTTGACATCCTATGTATAATAGTGAAGTTACCCTCTCAGCTGTGATATAAGGTATAAAACATCCTTTATACATGTAAAGTAGTTGCCTTGTCAAACCACATCCTAAATATGTAAAGAAGTTAGCCCGTCAGCTGTGATATGGTATGCAGCATCCTTAACATGTAGTTACCCAGTCAGCCGTGATCGGGTGTACCACAACCTTAATATGTAAATCAGTTACCCTATCAGCTGTGATAAGCTGTCTCATTCTGAATCCATACAAATTGACCTTCAAACTGACCCCACATGACTTCATGACCTCCAGAGCATCCTCCATACATCCTTCCTTGTCCTTGGTCAACATAAAATACATCAGTCTCTGAAATATACATATATAATAGTTAGCCTGTATACATGTAACAGTAAGTTCCTTACAAATATTTCATAAGTATTTGTAAGATAAATAGCAAAGCAATCTAATACAGTCAATATTGTGGATGCGACCACGTGTCCTCAACGACCATTTGTCTTTAACGACCACTTTGAATTCCCCCCAAACAATTTTACTATTAAAATATTTGTGCTAAACGACTTTTGTCTAACACAACCAGTGATCGCTGATTTTCGGCAAAATTGACTGACCTTTTTTGGTTAAGCTACCGCTAAAATTTAACTATGTCCATATTAAGTCATCTTTACATCAAACACTGCCGCCGATTAATTATGAGAACGTGCTGACACTTAATTCTCGATTGCAAAAGGTCAGAAATGTAAGTAACATCTGATGGAATCCCGCAATCACTGCATAATTATTAGCGAGAGACCGATATGACCAATCAAACTCATCGTTGTTTTTAAGATCCGCCCATTATTTCCAATAATAACTTGACCTTGATAAATAAGGAAATCGCATATCGTGTTATACATGTATTGTAAGTTATCCTATGTGTAATTGATTGATCTTGAATATGTCTAAACGGAAAGTGTTAACGTCAGATGATAGAGCCGTGTTGAATTAAGTAAGAACAAAAGTGCTCGTAAATTGGCTGAAGAAATGGGCGTAGGAAAAACCCAGATCAAAAACATTCTGAAACGGAAAGCAGAAGTCTTGGAGGATATTGAAAACAACGTTTCAGGTGATCGTAAACGTGCGAGGAGAGTAACTGTTCACAGGGATGTAAACAATTTGGTATACAAGTGATTTAAGGACGTGACTGCTAGGAGAATGCCCGTGTTTGGGCCTATCTTGTGCACTCAAGCTCTTTAAGTTCGCGAGTGATCTTGGGGACATTAACTTTAAGGGATCGACGGGATGGCTTGCTTTGTTCTTGAAACGTAATAACGTTGTGTGAAATTCAATGATGATTTTATCGAAGTAAAACACACACTTTATTACACTTTAAAGTTCTATTAATGTATGTAAATATTTCGTGCATAATTATGTTAATCTTTATTCTGAAACACTTGCATAAAATGAAGAGAATTTCAAACTATTAAATTGATATGAATAACATGTATTTTATCTGCATCCTTACCCAATGTGTCTCTTACATACACCACGTGAAAACTTAAGTCCAATATATTATGCCCAATTTCCGTACTTTGTCCTAAGAGACCGTTGTCTTAAGAGACCACTTTTTGCCAGTCCCTTGGGTGGTCTCTTAACACAAGATTGACTGTATACCCAAAATAAATATATAAAAGCTGTAACAGATCAACCTGATCTTTTGTATGACTTTTGGACCACCTTTCTCTGGCAACTTTTCTCTTTGATAAAAAAAGCTAGAGATGTGTCTGTAGGACATAAATGCTCTGACTTTGTAATGTAAAGACACTGAAAATAACACGATTGATTCTGCCTTTGTCACCAGTATAGATCACGATCAGCCTGCACATCCGTGCAGTCTGATCATGATCTGCAATGTTCGTCATTCAGTCAGTATCTTTTAGGTAAGCACCCCTTTTAATAGTTAATGGTACGGTCCAAACTGAAAGATGGCCAAGTTCATTATAGAAATTAAGCAGTGTTAGGGTTAATGTCTTTACAGTACAAACATGAGAAAATCCTGGAAAAGAAACATTTTACTGACGGACAAAACAAGAGATCCAAAAAAGACAGAGCACTCAGTACTTCAAAAATGTTAGCATACATAGAAGAGAAAATGACAAAAAACTGGATGTTATAGAAATATTGTAACATCAGATCACTTCCCATGTGTGTTTTAGTTATAACAAAGGGCGGGAGATAAGAAGATTCAACAATACAGCCAAACATGCCGTAAAACCTTAACCAGCACTACTACAATATCTGACCCAGTGACTTTCACCTTATAGGTAGCTAGCCCTTACACAGGTCTATAAGATCTGCCCATACCATGAGAAATCCTTGTCATGTTTGATGATAACACTGGCAACAATTAAGACGATAACAAATTCTGAAGCTTGCCATAAAACACAAAACATGATAACAACTGTGATGACTACACCAAGGCAAGCACCAGAGCCCTCAATAACTTTTCATAGTCAAGCTAGAAATACATACTTACAGGGACAGAGGTAACAATGTATGCCACTGCCATTATCACAGTGGATGTTTGGGCCGATGGGGGACGCAAATAAAAGAAGTGTAATAGAAAGCTTATGCATGTGTATTTCTGCATATAAAGTATATGCGATTACATGAATACCTCAGCTTGAGGTCCTTGTGGTACTTCAACATTTTTGAGTCCATATTTCATCATCAGTTTCCTCACTCTTGCCCTCTCACACTGCTCCTTTATCTTGCTTACTCTGAAATATGAAATATCAACAGTCACAGTACTAATATACATGTGTCACTCATTTACTTTCCAGAAACTCTTTGGAGACTATACTGTATCACATTTTATAATTACTTAAGTGCTAAAAATGTCAGATGCGAATGAGTCTCATGATTTCTATAATGGTCTGTTATATTACACAATGTTTAATAATCTCTAGACAAAATTTCCCTTCATGTCAAGCTCTGGTGTTGTAAAAAGCATTCCAAGCTATCATCATAATTATGTAGAAAAAAAGTGCCAAAAGAAAGGCATCACTTTAATATCTCATTAATGGACAACTTATTCTGGAAGGTATTCTGGAGTTTGTCTAAATGAAATCCACACTATTTGTGATTTTATCTTGATGGAATATTCACAGTACGTAGTTATGATACAGAGGTAATTGTATTATTAGCTATCTGAATAAACTGAGCCATTCATTGGTGAGATATAAACGTTTTTCTAAATGTTGCACTTCTGTTTGCTCTGCAGAGTATATTAACCCTTATCATGCTGGACACGACTGATTCAATCGGTATCTTTTTGGTAAGTACCCCTTTTAACACTTAATGGATCTGTCCAAATTGAAGGATGGACAAGTCCATTATAGAAATTTAGCAGAGTAAGGGTTAAGTAATTACACACTTGATGTGTTTCAGCTTAAGCCCCATCTGCACAAGTTGTTCCACGCCAGGACTCCAAGGTACAGGTGCCCATTCCATAACCTCCAGCACACCCACAATCTTTTGCTATAAAATGCAAATTAAAAACAATATTTTTTTGTATAGACACATAAGCAGATCTTTTCTAATTACTGTGACACAAGATCAAACTGTCCTCTTACAAAGGGATTGAAATAGCAATTTTACCTTTCCACATTATGTACATTTGTAATTTAATCTCATATGAGATGGTTCAGTAAATTGTTTTCTTTACATAACTTTCAAAAACAAAAACTGCCTAAAGGATAGGTTCAATCTTTTTGATCTTAAACAAAACCAACACTGACCTCTACATCAGTAATACAGTCAATCACAGCCGCTGCCTTGGCTTCCCATGTTACTTCTCCTCTGAAACTTGTAACCTGACCATACCTCTCTAGTAAATCCTTAAAGTAAATTACAAACATAAACATGTATACAGTATCATACTGAATGCACAAATTTGCATAAGGCCGAGTTTCCAGCGGTATTTAAAACCATCAACAGCATTGTTCCACTGTGTGTAAACAGAATTCAGGCTTTTTATCAGCATGCCCATTCACGCACTGCAGTACGTGAATCACGTACAAAATATCAAATGCACGCATAAAAATCACTTGTTGGGGGTACATGCACGCAGAGATTCGGAACTCCAGTTCAGCTGCCAAATCGCTGTTTATTTCATCGCACACTTGCCAATTGTTTGGTATGGTCTAAAACGCAGATCCGGTCCACGAACGTTATAATTTCGTTTCCATCACCGAATTCTCGGCGTAATTGTCAGCTGTATGGAGGGGTTTGGTAAATGTTTTAGTCGGACGTCACACGGGTCGTGTGCAAAAAAAGAATGGATACGAAACGCAAAAAGGCATTTTAGCTTTAAGAAACTCAGCAAAAGGTTAACAGTATTTTATTTTTTCGATATTTAACTGCAATTTTGATACACATTGCATATCTGTAATAGTTTGGGCATTTATTATTGATGGACGAATTTTACCAGTCTTCAGTTGACTGTATGTTATTTCGGACGAATCGTGTTCCGTTCACGAAATTGGGAATACACGAATCTTGCTGAAAACATATTTATATTTAGTATAATATAGGGAGGGGCCTTTTGATTCAGAATTTCCTATCTTAACTTTGGAAAAACATTTTACATTTTCTAAAATTATCTCATCTGTTATACCCCACCGACGAGAGTTCTGTATATATATATAAAAAAAAAACAAAAAAAAAAACAACGTACTATACAAATTTCAGTAGTTAAATAGAAAATTTTCAGATCTGCGATGTAGTGTACCCCCAAATTTTGAAGTGTACCCCTATTCTGCAAAAGCAGGGGGTACATGTACCCTCAACTTTAAAAATGAGTGGGCATGCTGTTTTATGTGCATGTTTCATTTTACAACGTTCAAATCATCTTGTCCTAGCAGCTTTTCCAGCTTTAATCGTAGCCAAGATACAAGGAGCCTCTCCTAGCACTATTTGCCAAGATTCCAGGTCCAACAACTTTACATGGTGCTAAATGCCTATGTTCATATTTAAAGTAGTTCTGCATGTTTGGCTCAATTTTTTTCCTACAATTTAGAATTGGATTAAACCATAACTTTTTAAAACTTCAGAATGTACTTAAAAATTAGGCTGATAAAAAAAATAGTTTTTTGCAGGATTAATTTGAAAAAGTTGGACCCCACAGAAGTTTTCATAATGGGTGTTTACGGGTATGTCACAATTTTGATGCCATTTTCGCAAATAGATATTTTTCTACTCTGTAGATTTTACTGAAACTTTACAAACTAGAGCCGTCACAGGAGAGACGAATTATACCCCCACAATATGGCCTTGTCACAGAACTAAGCAAATGTCAAAGCCGAACTTGCTTGATTTTTGAATTACTGACCTCAAAATCAATAGGGGTCATGATCAACCTCCCTATTAAATTTCATGATCCTCAGCCCAAGTATTCTAAAATTATTTTTCGGAAATGAATCCGTGATCCTATGCCCAAGCGTTCTGAAGTTATTGTCTGAAAGCCGTTTAAATGTTCCGGGTCAATGTGATCTTGACCTGTGACCTACTGACCTCAAAGTCAAACTTGACCTGTATTTCATGATGTTACAACTGTGCACCAAAATCTATTATTCTAGGCCAAAGCGTTCTCAAGTTATCATCCGGAAACTGTTTAATTCTTTAGGGTCATTGTGACCTTGACCTTTACCTACTGACCTCAAAGTTAACTTGACCTGTATTTCATGATGTTACCCCTGTGTACCTGAGTTATGATACTAGGCCAAAGGGTTCTCAAGTTACCATCTGGAAATCGTTTAACTGTTCAGGGTTACTGTGACCTTGACCTTTGACCTACTGACCTCAAAGTCGAACTTGACCTGTGTACAAAAAATTATTTAAATCTGTCAAGCCTTTCACGAGTTATTGTCTGGAAACCATGAAAACCAATGAACCGACAGACAGCCTGACAAGCTCACTCCTACATACCTCCCCAAACTTCGTTTTGTGGGAGTGTAACATATGGGCAATAATGTGGTGAAATGAAAGGTATAGGTCCATGTGCTTGCTTTTAAGACATTTGACCATGGTTCATTTAAGACATTAAGTGATTTAAGAAATGATTGACCAGTGATTCGCAAATTTCAAGCTGATTTTGAGACATTATTTGGAGTTATTTAGGATACATGTCAAACATTTCAATACCATATTTCACCTCTAAAAATATAGTAACGTTGTCGTTTTTTTTAATTCTACTCACAGGTTGCCATTTATGCATAAAATGACTTTCATTTCCATATGCCGAGTCAAGGCTTTTATTGTATGTTATCTGGATAAATTACACTATGCAATTACTTTGTTAATTCAACATGTAGAACTATCTTAACAGCTGTTTTTTGTCTACAGCTTGTACCCAGAATAGCCTGTAACACTTATCTATACAGAAAGTTTAAAAGGGGCAAAACACAATCATTTGAAAAAAACTAGAGAGGGAGGTCCATGCCAGGATACTACATACCAAGTTTTGGTTCAATTCTGATTGGTAGTTTCCGAGATATTTAAGTAAAGATGTTAACGCAGGACACAGGATGACAGACCACCATATTTTACTCACAGCTCAGTCTGAACAATGTCCAGGTGAGCCGAAAGTGGTCTTTGTTGACAGGTGATCTCTCAACACAGGTGAACTAGAAATTGCTTTTGTAAACAAGAGGGCCAAGATGGCCCTAGGCTGCTCACCTGAGAAACACTTTAACAGTGTAAACATGTTTAACCTAGTGATTTCATGAAAACAAATATTTTGGTCAATTTTCATTAAGATTGGACTAAAAATGTGGTCTCTTGAGTCTAAACAAGTATTTTCTTAGATATGACCTAGTGACCTAGTTTTTGACCCCAGATGACCCATTTTCGAATTCGGCCTAGATTTCATTAAAGCAATCATTCTGACCAATATTCATGAAAATCAATTGAAAAATACAGCCTCTATCGCACACAAGTTTTTTTCCTTGATTTGACCTAGTGACCTAGTTTTTGACCCCAGATGACCCATTTTCGAACTCGGCCTAGAATTCATTAAAGTTATCATTTTGACTTAATTTCAGGAAGATCTATTGAAAAATACAGCCTCTATGGCATATACAATTTTTTTCTTTGATTTGACCTAGTGACCTACTTTTTTACCCCAGATGACCCATATTCAAACTTGACCTAGATTTCATCAAGGCAACCATCCTGACCAAAATTCATGAAGATTAATTGAAAAATACAGCCTCTATCGCATACACAAGGTTTTTCCTTGATTTCACCTAGTGACATAGTTTTTGACCCCAGCTGACCCCTTTACGAACTCAGCCTAGATTTCATCAAGGTAATCATTCTGACCAATATTCATGAAGATCAGTTGAAAAGTACAGCCTCTATCGCATACACAAGGTTTTTTCTTAGATTTGACCTAGTGACCTAGTTTTTGATCCCAGCTGACACCTTTTCGAACTCGGCCTACATTTCATCAAGGTAATCATTCTGACCAATATTCATGAAGATCAGTTGAAAAATACAGCCTCTATCGCATACACAAGGTTTTTCTTTGATTTGACCTAGTGACCTAGTTTTTGACCCCAGATGACCCATTTTCAAACTTGGCCTAGATTTCTTCAAGGTAATCATTCTGACCAAGTTTCATGAAGATCAGTTGAAAAATACAGCCTCTATCGCATACACAAGCTAAATGTTGACAGACAGACGACAGACGCCGGACATCAAGCGATCAGAAAAACTCACCTGAGCATTGCTCAGGTGAGCTAAAAAGCATATGTCTCCCCCAATGCAAAGTCCTATAGGCAATAAGTCAATAGGGGTCAGGAGCGAAAGTCAAAGAGACACTGATGGTTGGCTGCAATAGGGATCATCTACTTGGCATGTCCAGTCATCCCGCTAAATTTCAACACTCTTAGCCTAGTGGTTTTCAAGTCACTGTTCAGGCTCCTGTGACCTTGACCTTTGATCAAGTGACCTCAAAATAAATAGGGGTCATCAACTCTGCATGTCTAATCATCCTATTAAGTTTCAACATTCTGGGTCAAGTGGTTCTCAAGTTATTTTCCAGAAATGATTTTACATGACCAGGCCCCTGTGACCTTGACCTTTAATAGACTGACCCCAAAATCAATAGGGGTCATCTACTCTTCATGTTCAATCATCCTATGAAGTTTCAACATTCTGGGTCAAGACGTTCTCAAGTTATTGATCGGAACTGGTTATCAATGTTCAGGCCCCTGTGACCTTGACCTTTAACGGAGTGACCCCAAAAACAATAGGGGTCATTTACTCTGAATGAACAATCATCCTATGAAGTTTCCAACATTCTGGGTCGAGAGGTTTTCAAGTTACTGATTGGAAACAGTTTTCCATGTTCAGGCCCCTGTGACCTTGACCTTTCACAGTGACCCCAATATCGTTAGGGGTCATCTACTCTGCATGACCAATCATCCTATTAAGTTTCAACATTCTGGGTCAAGTGGTTCTCAAGTTACTCTACGGAAATGGTTTTCAATGTTTAGGCCCGTGTGACCTTGACATTTCACGGAGTGACCCCGAAATCTATAGGGGTCATCTACTTTGCATGTACAATCATCCTTTGAAATTTCAACATTCTGGGTGAAGTGGTACTCAAGTTATTGATTGGAAATGGTTTTCAATGTTCAGGCCCCTGTGACCTTGACCTTTGACGGAGTTACCCCAAAATCAATAGGGCTCATCTACTCTTTATGACCAATTATCCTATGAAGTTTTAACATTCTGGGTCAACTGGTTCACTAGTTATTGATCGGAAATGGTTTTCAATGTTCAGGCCCCTGTGACCTTGACCTTTGACGGAGTGACCCAAAAAACAATAGGGGTCCTCTACTCCAGCAGCCCTACAACCCTATGAAGTTTGAAGGTTCTAGGTCAAATGGTTCTCCAGTTATTGCTTGGAAATGAAGTGTGATGTACGGACGGACAGGGCAAAAACAATATGTCTCCCCCAGAGTGGGGGAGACATAATTATCACTACTGCTACACAGGAAGAGGAAATAGTAGCCTTTATTCCGTGGTGGTCTTTAGTCAAGGTTTCACTGCAATTTCATCTGCTAATTTACACCAGTTTTATGCTCTTCTTAGTGTGGTCTTTATATACAAGTTTGACTGTATCTGTCTGTTTGAAAGACAAAACGAACTTAAACTGAAAACATACCTTGATATATTTTGAGAAGATCTGGTCCTGATTTAGTCCATGTTCCTTCATATAAGGTCTTATCTGTCTCTCCAGCGTCTGGCTAATTAAATCAAGGGCAACAACTTTGTCGAGCATCCTAAATGTAATCGTCTCTTTGGTTTCCTGTAAGTTTCAATTTTAATGAACTCTAGGTAATCAAGGTCATCACTATCAATAGAGAATTCTATAGTGATGATAAAAAAAACTACTCTATTTGTCATATTAATAACAGAAGCAGTACTACTGATTTAATTTTTTTTAAAATCATGCAAACTGAAGGAACTATGTCAGCCAAAGAATGCCAAATTTTATTATCAACATGCACACCTTGTGAGCAGAAGTCACAATAACAAATCAGCTGAGCTCTAAGAACCCTATTTTTCATGAAATGAAAATTGTAACCAGTAGGAAAAAAAAGACATTAATTTGAAAAGCAACAAACTTTCAGCTGCAAAATTACTACCTCACAAAAACTAATAATACCTTTAAAAATAGCGAACTTTTAGCTTTGCAAAAATATCTAATTTTGATAACATCTGCCCAATTACCTTCGCCATTAACTACTCTTTATATTAGTTTATACTAATTTATTTTAGCTTGATTGTGATGAAACCTTTAAGTTTATCTGAACCACTCTCGAGTCCGCTTCCTGGAAAAACCAGTTCTGATGTCATTTGAGAGGTCATTGTCGTGACCCTAATGGGGCTCGAACCCCCGACCCCCGTATTGGGTGCTTACAAAAATACCTTACCTTAAGGAACTGAGTAAGAGACAACCTGCACTTGTATTTATGTAGGACATCATCAAGTTGCCTCAGTTTGATAATCAACGTCATCAGAGGTTTCAGTGTCACCTCACTTCGAAGCCGAGTCTGCAATAATTGTACCAATGTTAACTTTGAATCATTTGAGATCAGCATTGTTTCTTTTCTAATACATGTCTTCAATTTCTTGAAAATCTCACTATCCCATTTAGAAAATGTATATTAAAATGACACAGTGAAATCATAAATATTTGTGGTTGACTAATTTGCTTGAATTCTGTAGTTGCAGCTATTTTTAACAACTATAAATTTCCTATTTCTCTCCTCACGAAGTAGCCATTTTGGTCAAAACCACAAAATGAAATGAATTCTCAGTTCTATGTTACTGAAAATGTGTTTTCATAATGAATGCTGATAGGCATAAGCAGGATTGAGAATAAATGAAATCAATAACAATTACAAAACTCACCGTGACTAGCTTTGAATATATCAGATTTGCACCAGCATATCAGTCCAGTATAAGCAAACTGCATCAAATATTCAAGACACCAGACATCCCAAAATGAGAAAAGAAGGATGAAAGACTATAACATAAAATTTACTGAGTTTTTTCAAAAACACAAACCTTGTTAGCATTGTCGTTTGCCATACAGGTGTCATCATCTATCATGACTGCAGAAGCCTCATGTAATCTTGTGTGCATGTACTCTGCAAACTGAATCGCCGTCTTTGGCCAGTTTGCCTGTAACAAATAAAACAAGTGAATGAAGTATTGCCATGCAATACAAAGTCCCCTACTGGAAGGCACCTAATTTTCTCTGAATCTGTCAATGATGTATATTTTCAATATTGTACTACATATACAATATGTTATAACAACACACTTGGATTAAAATGTGCATATATAAAAACCCACAGTTGTTTTCATATTGAATTTTTTTGGCTGATTATAAAAATGTTATCATATAAGTTATTTATAGTAACAACAAAGGGAAATTAATCTTCAAAAAAAAAAAAAAAAAAAAAAAAAAAAAAAAAAAAAAAAAAAAAAAAAAAATCTATATAATATAAGTCCACAAGAAACTCTTTACCAGGTAGAGATAGGTCAAAATACATCTAAAAATTGGATGTAACATGCATGCTGTACCACAGAAAAGTGGTCTCGATTTTTCTCTACCGCCAGTAATAAAAAAGTTACAATAAAATCTATTTATAGTAACAACAAAGGGACGTAATTCTAAAAACAAGGGTGCCTCATGGTGGTGAACATTTGGTCCAAGTTAATCAAAATCCCTCCATGCATGAAGAAGAAATGTTCCGTACAAAGTCATTCTTGAATTTGATCTTTGACCTCTAAGTATGACCTTGACCTTAGACCTAGGGACCTGGTTCTTGCGCAGGACAAGTTGTCTCATCCAGGGGAATATTTGTGCCAACTGATATCTAAATCCTGCTTTGCATGACAAAGTTATAAACCGGACAGGAAAAAAATCCTCTTGACCTTTGATCTCAAAGTGTGACCTTGACCTTTAAGCTAGGGTACTGGGTGTTGCGCATGACACGTTGTCTCATCATGGGAAACATTTATGCCAAGTAATATTGTAATCCCTTGATGGATGACAGAGTTCTGGATCGGACAGGGAAAAAACCTTATTGACCTTTGACCTCCAATTGTGACCTTGACCTTTGAGCTAAGGGTCTGGGCTTTGCGCACGACATGTT
Organism: Mercenaria mercenaria; assembly: GCF_021730395.1. Lineage (NCBI taxonomy): Eukaryota > Metazoa > Mollusca > Bivalvia > Venerida > Veneridae > Mercenaria > Mercenaria mercenaria. The sequence continues at coordinate 60,692,837 of NC_069376.1, read as the reverse complement.
GTCTCATCATGGGGAACATTTGTGCCAAGGAATATTAAAATCCCTTCATGGATGGCAGAGTTATGGACGGGACAGGAAAAAAACTCTGTTGACCTTTGACCCCCAATTGTGACCTTGACCTTTGAGCTAGGGGTCCGGGATTTGCGCATGACACATCGCTTATCATGGGGAACACTTGTGCTAAGTGATATTAAAATCCCTTAATGAATGTCAGAGTTATGGACCAGACACGATGTTATGCTATGTTAACATTTGACTGCTAAGTGTGACCTTGACCTTTGAGCTAGGGGTCTGAAAGTTGTGCATGACACATCGTCTTATTATGAGGTACATTTGTGCCAAGTAATATTAAAATCCCTTCATAGATGGCAGAGTTATGGACCGGACAGGAAAAAAGCCTTGTTGACCTTTGACCTCCAATTGTGACCTTGACCTTTAAGCTAGGGGTCCAGGTTTTGCGCATGACACGTCGTCTCCTCATGGGGAACATTTGTGCCAAGTAATATTAAAATCTCTTCATGGATGGGAGAGTTATGGACCGGACAGGAAAAAAGCCCTGTTGACCTTTGACCTCCAATTGTGACCTTGACCTTTGAGTTAGGGGTCCGGGATTTGCGCATGACACATCATCTCATCATGGGGAACATTTGTGCCAAGTAATACTAAAATCCCTTCAAGGATGGGAGAGTTGTGGACTGGACAGGAAAAAAGCCCTGTTGACCTTTGACCTCCAATTGTGACCTTGACCTTTGAGCTAGGGGTCCGGGTTTTGCGCATGACACGTCGTCTCATCATGGGGAACATTTGTGCCAAGTAATAAAATCCCTTCATGGATGACAGAGTTATGGACCGGACACGAAATTGCAGATGGACGGACGGATGGACGGACGGACGGAATGACGGAAAAGTGCATTCCTATAGTCACCGAAACTGGTTTTCAACTAGTAGGGGACTAATAAGTGGTCCACTGGTTAAGATGGCACAAAATGTGTATTCACAATTATTAATACCTGTTTGCCATTCATAAACAATGCCAGTAAAACGATGTTATTCTGTCTTTAAACTGATATATTTCATACAGGATTTAATGTGGTTTATATGCTGCTGTCAGATTTGTACATAAATATTCCTAGATTTTTTACCTGTACAATCATGTCATTGAGTTAGAGTGGTATCGGGTATTTCAGAACATGAGACTACGTGTATTTACGAAAAATTATTTTAATCGCTTTTATCACCTACCACTTTCGCCTCCCAAAATTTTGAGTGGGCACAAAAATATATAACCAGGGCCCTTTCGTTGAAAACAGATTTACAAACCTTATCCATTGTCTCCATATTCTTTGTTTTATCAATAACCAAGTCCACAAGATCTACCTACAAATAGAGTTAGATTATTAGTTTTTACGCTGCTGAATCTTTTACCTATTTAGGTCTGACAGAAAATCTTCCACATATCGAGAACATGCAATACTGAGAAGCACTGACTAACAGTATTTAGTATCAACTTCTGGCAAAGTAATAACAAACGTACAAACAAGAGCACTGCCTTGCGGGTGCTGACGCTCATCTGATTTTTTTTGTATAATAGAAATATTGTCCTACCCATGATTTTCTAAGTCTAAAAAGGGCCATCATTCTTGCAAAAAGCAGGATAGAGTTATGTTTCTTGATGTACAGTGTCCACTTATGATGGTGAAAAACTGTTGCAAGTTTTAAAGCAATAGCTTTGATAGTTTATGAGAAAAGTATACTTAAACATAATACTCAACCAAGAAAATGATTTTCTAAGTCCAAAAGGGGCAATAATTATTGCAAAAAGCAGGATGGAGTTATGTTGCTTGCTGTACAGGGTCAGCTTATGATGGTGAACAAGTGTTGCAAGTTTCAAAGCAATAGCTTTGATAGTTTAAGAGAAAAAGTTCACCTAAACATAAAACTTAACCAAGAAATCTGATATTTTCTAAGTCCAAAAGGGGCCATAAATCTTGCAAAAAGCAGGATGGAGTTATGTTTCTTGATGTACAGGGTCAGCTTATGATGGTGAACAAGTGTTGCAAGTTTTAAAGCAAAAGCTTTGATAGTTTAGGATAAAAGCTGACCTAAACATAAAACTTAACCAAGAAAACTGATTTTCTAAGTCCAAAAGGGGCAATAATTCTTGCAAAAAGCAAGATGGAGTTATGTTTCTTGATGTACATGGTCTGCTTATGATGGTAAATAAGTATTCCAAGTTTCAAAGCAATAGCTTTGATAGTTTAGGAGAAAAGTTGACCTAAACATAAAACTTAACCAAGAAATCTGATATTTTCTAAGTACAAAAGGGGCCATAAATCTTGCAAAAAGCAAGATGGAGTTATGTTTCTTGCTATACAGGGTCAGCTTATGATGGTGAAAAAGTATTCCAAGTTTCAAAGCAATAGCTTTGATAGTTTAGGAGAAAAGCTGACCTAAACATAAAACTTAACCAGGCAACGCCGATGCCGACGCCGACAACAGCTCAAGTGATGACAATAACTCATCATTTTTTTTCAAAAAATCAGATGAGCTAAAAAGAAAACTTGACAAAGTATAAAAAGGTATTCTGCATTTAACAGTATTAGGAATTACACAACAGTACAAACTAACCAGGGCTTCTGGTATTTCTCTGACAACACATGGAATAAGTCCAGTACTGATGTAGCCTAGCAGATTGCTGGGTGGGGTTTGGTGTGGTATGGTAGACAGTATCTTCTGTATCAGATCTCGACTCAACACGTCACTCTTCCAGCTCGACTGTCAAAACGAAATGGTGAAATATAGTGTTACAAGATCAGTTGAATCATGTGTTAAACATGCTGAGATATATTTCTTTGAATATATACTTTACTAAAAATAAGTAAAAAATATAATGAGTATTACCCACTTCTTATATGAATATTTTCATACATTTAAAGAAGTGCATTAAAAATACAGCCTAACCATACAATTATTTTCCCAGGAGGGCCGTATTCCACCCTGTGAACAAAACATATTGCATAAAAATTGGTATTTCAAAAAAGATCTCAACAGATTATGTACACATACCTAAAGACATAGTGATGTAAATAATCGGCTACATGCAATAAAAAGTTTCTCTCATCTACTTTTACAATTCAATATTGAGAATTAACATAATTATGTAACAAACCTGATGTCTAGTCCAGATGATAAACCCTGTATCAAAATGACCTCTGTCCAGCCATCTCAAAGATTCCTGGAGCAAATCAGCACGCTTAAACTGTTCCCACTTCTCACCACTAGAAAACAAGAGCTGTCAGTGGACAGCGTGCTCAACTATTCTCAGTGCTTGATAGTATAATATAAGCTATGAGAAAAACTTTAACATTACAATAAGCATATTCTAAGTCGAAAAGGGGCCATAATTCAGTCAAAATGCTTGATAGAGTTGCCTCCTCCTTTTTACAGACTGGGGTCATGATGGTAAACAAGTATGCAAAATATGAAAGCAAAATCTCAATGGACTTTGAAAATATTTGGGGTGGTACACAAACTTTAACATTACAATAAGCATATTCTAAGTCGAAAAGGGGCCATAATTCAGTCAAAATGCTTGATAGAGTTGCCTCCTCCTTTTTACAGACTGGGGTCATGATGGTAAACAAGTATGCAAAATATCAAAGCAATATCTCAATGGACTTTGAAACAATTTGGGGTGGTACGCAAACTTTAACATTACAATAAGCATATTCTAAGTCGAAAAGGGGCCATAATTCAGTCAAAATACTTGATAGAGTTGCCTCCTCCTTTTTACAGCCTGGGGTCATGATGGTAAACAAGTATGCAAAATATGAAAACAATATCTCAATGGACTTTGAAAATATTTGGGGTGGTACGCAAACTTTTAACATTTGCTAAAGCCGACGCCGGGGCGAGTAGGATAACTCCTCTATTCTTCGAATAGTCAAGCTAAAAATAATCCTGGTTATATTGCAAATGAAAATCCAGTAATTATAGCACTTTTTTCATAATACATTTGTAAAAACTCAGTTTTGATATAATGATGGTCAGTAAAATAATAAATGTTACTATGTTACTTGTGTATGTTGGTATTTTTTTTTACAAATAACTATCACCAGTATCAGCTTTTCGTCATAAACAAGTACCTCTGACTGTTTTAATTGATTACAACACTTACAATTTATGTTATCTTTAATAAACATATAAGCAATAAAAGCTGAATTACTCTTCTATAACAAGGAGCTGCATTCAATAAATGCTTGATGCCCCCAGTGGCATCCTTGTCGATACAAAGGAACCTAAGTCCAAAACGAGGTCAAGGTCAAACTGAGGTCAAGTGATGTCTGAAGATGAGGAATGGTCACAGGTTACATCTGTATTAGTATCAATTCATTCTTGTAAGCGGTATTGATGCTAGACGAAATGGTCCCTTTTGGTTAACCAAGAGATGGCCCATATAAAGCAACCTAAGTCCAAAATGAGGTCAAGGTCAAACTGAGGTCTGGTGATGTTTGAAGATGAGGAATGGTCACAGGTTACATCTGCATTAGTGTGTGTGTGTGTTCGGGTTTAACGTCTTTTTCAACAATTTTTCAGTCATATAAACGACGGTGTCTACTTGTAGCAGTGAGCACAATGCTCAACTTTATAGTGCTGCCTCACTGGAATATCACGCCGTAGACACGTGGCATGATACCCCACCCAGACACATTATACTGACACCGGGCTGACCAGTCCTATCACTATCCTCTTAATGCTGAGCGCCAAGCGAGGAAGCTACTAGTACCATTTTTTTCGTCTTTGGTATGACATCTGCATTAGTATCAAGTCATTCTAGTAAGGGGTATTGATGCTAGACGAAACGGTCCCATTTGGTTAACCTCGAACAAATGGACGGACAGGACAATCACTATATGCCTCCCGCATCAGTAGATGCCGGGGGCATAAAAACAAATCAAGTTACATCTAAATATATGTGAAAAATCATGATATTTTACTTAACGTCACTGGAGAAAAACTGAAAAGTTATGTCACAGAAATTGATCTCAAAATGTTTGCAGCAACTAATGCATTTTTTTTTTTCAATAAAACTCCTTCATATCACAATGAATAAGTAAGGAGGGAAACAGTGTTTATCATGTTTGTATTTTTACACTTCTGTGTTTCGCCATTTGTTTCTTTATCAAATAATGGATAATTCACTGCCCTTTAGATCAACCCGACGTTTGAAAACTATGAAGGTTGTGCAGAAAATGCAACTACCAATACAGTTATTTGATATATTTAAGAGATTCAATGAACTTTTACTCACAATATGACAATCTGTCAGAATAGCCCCAAAATGCCGATTTGGCCAAAATCGCATTTAGACACAAAATCTCACAGTTTGTCAATATTGCAACAAATTTATGAAGTAACCTAGATACAATGAAATTTGATTAAACTTTCTTTACACCCTTTATTACTTTGACAGAATGCTTACCTAAATGATTCTTCTCCATATGCCAGTTTAAAGGTTGTAAGTCTATGCTGAATCTCCAGCAACTGCAAAATAATATACTATTTTGTATAACTTATACAGAAACATGTCTATAGACTAAACTTTAAGGAATCATTTGATTGACAGTTAAATTACCTAGGACTGTCATCGATAGAAACGATATTGATGTATCAACGATATTTTTTGTCGACTGATTATCGATTCCCATTTTCAAAAATCGATATTTTACAGAGAGAACAAAACTATCCAGATAAACACTCAGACCCTCAAAAACAATTAAGTTCACAAAGCTGGAAATTTAGATAAATGTAAAAGAGAAGTGAAGGCAAAATAAAAATGAAAGATTTAATTATTTTTTATTTATTTCTTTTATTTCATAGATACAAATACAACACAATCAAACAGTAATATGAAAAGTAGGCAATAAAACTAAAAATAGCATTTACAGGAAGGTATATAGTATGCATATGAACAAATAGGTTGTTAATCTAACTTAATAATCGATGTATCGTCGATATTTGTCTTCTGATATATCGGTATCGTCGATATGCCAAAGACCCAATCAATGACCCAAAATGTTTTTAATGCTAGTACAAAATTAATGTCTCAGTTGAAACTGGAACCTAATATCCACACTAGTATATACATGTACTGCTAAACATAGATTACCTTGCTGAATAGTGCCCTCTGTTTCTCTCTGACTGCTGGGTCTTTGCTTGCTAAAGCCTTGACCAGCTACAAGAGAAAATCAAATCAAAACTTATATGTAAATCAGGTGTTCAGGTTGGGTTATTGTCTATAACTGAAATGTTAAGTATTATTAATAAATATTAATTAACTGTGATCTGCAATTTATAAAACTTCATTCAACAGATAAAACACACTGCCGGCATCCTGGTTTAATGGGCATTGTAAGAAAGTTATAGAAAAATATCAAAATTGAGCAGGGACCTCTGTGACTTCAAACTGCTTGCTGACCACCTATGTCAGTGTGAGCTCCGCTTAGCTTGGTACTTAGGAAAGCTATCCAGCCAGCTTTCAGAAGGTCAGTTTTTACTTGTGCCAGCCTATCCATTCCTGAAACAATACCTAAAGCACCTTGGGCACCTCTACCATTAAAATCTATGTCGCCATATGACCTAAGTTGTGTTGGTGTGACTTAAAGCCCTGGCAATAAACAAACAACCCTGAAGACAATCAAGTTGTGACATTTTTCTTTCCTTCTGGTGATATTACAAACTAAGCCTTAATATCAAAATATAACCCATGTTTAAAGAGATAACAATATAAGTTTGAATTACATTCATGTGAGTTTGTTGGGTTTAACGTCACATGCACCTCTTGCACAGGCACCTGGTTAGAACCACTGACCTCACCCAAGCCAGGCTTCCTCGCATGAAGAATTTAACACCCTGATCTGGGCTCAAACACTAATTGGTGGCAGGTGATTCAAAGTCAGCCACCTTTACCACTCGCCACAAGGGCCCCTTATTCAATTACAGGTAATTATTTTTGGCAAGCTTTTACGCTATGATACCCGCTAAAGACAAGTAGTCCAATGAATATGGAATATATATACCTTTAATAAACTATTTACATAATATTATGAGTACAGACAATATCTTGCACCCTTGCTCAATTTGACCAAGGAGAAAGAACCCCAATCCCCTTTTATTTATTTTTAAATATATCCAAATTTTCACTTCATTCTACAGTGAAACACCGCTCGCTCGAGCATCGATGACTCGAGCACCCGTGCTCGCTCGAGCATTTCATGTGGTCCCGGCCGATTTCCTTCTATTTTCTATGTGAAATTACCATGGCTGGGTCGAGCATCGATAACTCGATCGCTCGAGCATGACACCTGGTCCCTGTGTATTAATTTACTCTTTGTTGCTTCTGGCTAACTCGAGCAGTGGTGTCAAAATTTTTCGCAGCTTCGGCGATCAGAATGTATCGGTCAATTAAAAATTTTCGCACGCCATGAAAATTGCGTTGTCTATTCCCCGACTATCTGAAATGTTTGTTTGTCGGTATATTTGATCTGATAATGAGATTAATTATTGAAGAAAGGTTAAAGAAAAGTTTTATTGATCAAATATTGATCAATTACTGTTTGCTTTAGATTAAAGCAAGTATGTTATTACTTATTACATCATAGATAGCGTTTGTGATATGTTTTTTTTAAATGTCACGGGTTTGTTATTATTACGCATCACTGTTTCCTCTGCAAATGGTCCCGATGACAATTGATACAATAAAACTTCAATTTTTCTTCGTCTGTTGGTCAATGTTTGGTTCGCTCGAAACCATGGATAACTCGAGCATTTTGCTCATCCCCTTGCGACCTCGAGCGAGCGGTGTTTCACTGTATTTAAAAATTTATATTTATTAAATTAAAAATTGTAAAATTTTAATTGCTTTTAATATTTTTTAAACTTTAGAGCTTTTATTCTACAAAATCGAAGGGGGAATTTAGTCCGCCTTGATCAAATTAAGCAAGGATGAATCTGTCTGGGGTGATATTGTCTGACGTTCATTTACATACCCTTTCCTTGCAGTACGACAGCAGTTTCTCTGTATCACTGTATGTGGGGAGAGCAGCTCTCATGCAGTTTTCTGCGGTATGAAGGTCATCCTAAAATTATGATGTAATGTTTACAGACATCTGACAGGAAAAACAAATTTCATTTACAGAACAAGAGCTGTCACTAATGGTGACAAATGCCCCCGCAGCACCTTGACCTTTGACCTGGTGACCCCAAAGTCAGTAGGGGTGGTGTACTCAATAAGTACTATCAGCAAGTGAAGCTTGAAGGTCCTGGGTGAAGTGGTTTCGCATGTAAAGTGCCTTCATGCAAAAAGTTAACGTTGGCCCCTGTGACCTTGACCTTTGACCTGGTGACCCAAAAGTCAGTAGGGTTGGTGTACTCATAAAGTACTATCAGCACGTGAAGTTTGAAGGTCCTGGGTGAAGTGGTTCGCGAGTAAAGTGCCTTCATGCAAAAAGTTAATGTTGGCCCCTGTGACCTTGACCTTTGACCTGGTGACCCCAAAGTCAGTAGGAGTGGTGTACTCAATAAGTACTATCAGCATGTGAAGTTTGAAGGTCCTGGGTGCAGTGGTTTGCGAGTAAAATGCCTTCATGCAAAAAGTTAACGTTGGCCCCTGTGACCTTGACCTTTGACATGGTGACCCTAAAGTCAGTAGGGGTGGTGTACTCAATAAGTACTATCACCAAGTGAAGTTTGAAGGTCCTGGGTGAAGTGGTTCGCGAGTAAAGTGCCTTCATGCAAAAAAAAGTTAACATTGGCCCCTGTGACCTTGACCGTTGACCTGGTGACCCCAAAGTCAGTAGGGGTGGTGTACTCAATAAGTACTATCTCCATGTGAAGTTTGAAGGTCCTGGGTGCAGTGGTTCGTGAGTAAAGTGCCTTCATGCAAAAAGTTAACGTTGGCCCCTGTGACCTTGACCTTTGACCTGGTGACCCCAAAGTCAGTAGGGGTGGTGTACTCAATAAGTACTATCAGCACGTGAAGTTTGAAGGTCCTGGGTGCAATGGGTCGCGAGTAAAGTGCCTTCATGCAAAAAGTCAACGTTGGCCCCTGTGACCTTGACCTTTGACCTGGTGACCCCAAAGTCAGTAGGGGTGGTATACTCAGTAAGTACTATCAGCATGTGAAGTTTGAAGGTCCTGGGTGCAGTGGTTTGCAAGTAAAGTGCCTTCATGCAAAAAGTTAACGTTGTGACTGACGAACTAACTAACGAATGAACGGACGGACAGTTGAAAACTAATATGCCTCCCTTCGGGGGCATAAAAACACCTCTTAACTGTGTGAATACTAGTAACCCCTCTAAACGGAACAAATTTTGCACTCCCGATATTTGGCCATCTAATTTCATTAGAAAAATATCCCTGTTAACCAGAACCCTTCTAATCCTGAAATCTTTCCTGACAAAACCTCCATTTATCAATACAAAATTAACCCTGAAAAATGAACAACTTTAAAAAATCATGTAATCAGAATTTCGGCACTTGCCTTTTATCATGATTACCAGAATTTACTACATTTGGTAGCATACGGTCATTTAAAATTCAAAAGGTGTTCTTTCATACAGTAACATAACAAGGATTTAAACCAAATCAGGTTGCTAGGTAATTTTACAACTACATAATTATGTAATGTAGTATAAAATTGACAAAACTCATTTATATTCATGGTGGACTATTATTTTAAAATTGGACCATCAGTTTAGGAGATGTCATTTGAAGTTTTCTCTATTTTTAGCTCTGGCAGCCCCTATGTGCAACCAAGCAGAACTGACTGAACAACTTTGGTAGAGGACCCACCCAAGGAACATCATGGCCAAGTTTCATCAAAATCCATTCAGTGGTTTTGGAGATGTCGTTTAAACACAAATGTTGACGATGGACGACTTGATGCACGCATGGACTATGGACACAGCGTGATCACAATACCTCACCATAAGCACTTCGTGCTCAGGTGAGCTAAAAATTGAATACCAAAGATCAAATAGAATTTGAATTTGCCCATTTATTTTATTATTTATTTACATTATCCAACAAGGGTGCCATAGTCACAAAATACGCCTGTCGAGAGATTGTTAGAAGAAAATTTCCAAAATTGGTGGCATTGGTGACCTAAAAATAAACTTTGAAGTCAATAGGTGGAACCATTCACCTTTCATATGCATTTTAATACAACAAGTCACAGTGACCTTGACATCTGACTTGACCTTGACCTAAAATGAGTGTCATGGGTGACCTGCATATAAAGTTCAGTGACAATAGGTGGAAGCATTCATCAACCCACTGAAAGGTCATACAAGAAAATTTCACTCTTATATTTGACCTTTGAATCTCAAGTGTGACCCTGACCTTAGACCTAGGGACCCGGTTCTTGTGCATGACACTCTGTCTCATGATGGCAAACAATTTGCCAAGTTACTTCAGAATGCCTCCATGCATGAAGAAGATATGCTCAGGATAAAATCATTCTTGAATTTGACCTTTGACCTCTTCAGTGTGACCTTGACCTTAGACCTAGGGACCTGGTTCTTGTGCACATCACTCTGTCTCATGGTGGTTAACATTTGTGCCAACTAACATCAAAATCCCTCCATGCAAGAAGAAATGCTCTGGACAGTCATTCTTGTATCTGACCTTTGGCCTCTAAGTGTGACCTTGACCTTAGACCTGGTTCTTGCACATTTCACTCCGTCTCATGATGGTGAACAATTATACCAAGTTACCTCAAAATTCCTTTATGCATGAAGAAGAATTGCTCCGGACAGTCATTCTTTTATCTGACTTTTGGCCTCTAAGAGTGACCATGACCTTAAACCTAGGGACCTGGTTATTGTGCGCGACACTCCATCTCATGGTGGTGACAACTGTGCCAACTTACATCAAAGTCTCTCTATGCATGAAGAAGAAATGCTCCTGATCCCTCCATGCATGAAGAAGAAATGCTCCAGACAGCCTTCTTGAATTTGACCTTTGACCTCTAAATGCTCTAGACAAAGTTTGTGGACGCCGCCCACCAGCCCGCCATTCCCTATGTCCCGTCTTTCAGACGGGCATATAACAATTGAAATACCAGTCAAAAGTTAGTTTGGCCAAAACAACGATTTTTCATGCCCAGCCCTTAACAATAAATGAGAAACCAATAATCCATAAGTATTAATGAAAGAGAACTTACCACAATTGTATCCAGACAGCTCCATAATTGATTAATCATATCTTTGACCTGTTCTTCTTCATATTTGCTGCAGTTCCAGGGAGATAACTGGTCTATCAGGTAGTTTGCCTTAACCGTATGTACCAGCTGTAATACATGTACAAATAAAACATCAAGTAATCTGAACTCCCCGATAAACATGCTCCACTACTTTCAGACTTAGGCAAAAAAAATATTCTAGGATCATACAAATGTCATCAAATTGAAGTATGAACTGTACATTACATACTTTTATATTCTTTCTACTGCTTTAAGAGTTACATCAACACAATTTAGGACATACGGTGTTTATTCTTGCTTTTGTTGGTGAAGGAAGATCTTAGGTGCCCCTCTTAAGCAATAATTCTTGGGCATAGGCGGGTATCTGGGTAGATCCAGCAACCTAAAGGCCAGCTAGTTTGCTTGCTCAAGGGATGAATTCTATACCCAGAAGTGAGGATTCAAACCCACATCAGTGATGGGCATTACAAGGTCAGTGACCTTGACCACTAATGCGATAAATGAGATTAAGAATAACTTGAAAAGATGTAAAGCAAGTCAATACAGACCTGTTTTGTTCCATTTTAAATGGGAGCAAAGTGACTTTTAAAAACTATTTAAATGTGTGACTGTTTTAAAGAAGTTGTTTTAATTACCTCAATATCAAGCTGGAAAAGGTTGGCAAACTTCTCTGCCTCTTCAAACTTATTCTTCTGTAAAATTCTGTACAATCTAAAAAGTCAGAAACAAGCACATGTTCATTCACAGAAATCAATGTTATATTTCAGAAAATGGCAGAAAAATGCGAAGAAACTGTGTACATTAATGTATTCAAATCCTAACAGTTTTACAATTCTTACCTTGTTTTGGGATCTGTTTCATTCAAGCACCTGAATCTTAGAGTGGTAACTGTTCCAGGTTTTCTGAAAGGTTCAATTGTTTAGTCAGTTAAAAATATAACAATTTCTTTTGAACAGTTTTCTATTTATGCGTTTTAGTTATGACATTTGCTGAGATTTGAAGAAAAACAAGAGCTTTCTTAACTTAAGACAGCCGGCTCAATTATTTTTTTTATTCTTTCTAATAATAATGGCTTACATACAAAAGCTTAATTAAAATTTTCTAAGTTGATAAAAATTTGTAAACTGTAAGTCAGAGATATGGAGAGTAAAAAAGCATTTACTATAATAGCTCCTGAAAACATGTCATAAATTTTCCATGTTACAATGGGGAATAATTTTGACTAAAGGTAAGCCAGAGTTATGAAACCTGCTGTACGAGATCATCTTGATACAGACAGAAAATACACCAAAAATAAATCCAATGTGAAAACTTCAGATTATACCACAGTACTTACTCATTGTTTGCACAGAATTCTGAGATGTACAGGGCATCCTGGAATGTGTTACACTTTGCCAATTTACTAGGGGCAGATAACTGCAGATTATATACTGTCTCCCAGTCTGGTAGTGTTTGCACCTTGAGAAAACATTCTCCATCTTCTGGTTCAGTCATTATCACTAACTTCATATCTCTCAAGCTGAAACAAAAATATAAACATTACTTTAGTTTTGTTGGGTTAAATGTCACACCCACTCAACCATAGGTCATATGGCCACTTTCCAGCTTTGATAAAGATGAATACCCCAAAGTGTCCATTCGCTCATTATTTCAGACACAGGGCACTTGGTTAGAACCACCTACCTTCTGAAAGTTTGATGGATGGCTTCCTGAAATAAATCATCTACATCTAAAGCAAGGTGTCTGAGCCTCCATTCCACAGCATTAAGGGGAAGTGATTTGAAGTCAGAAATCTTAACCACTTGGACACTACAAACTATCTAGACATTTATGTGAAAAATCTTTCGTACCTCAACTATAAATTTCAAAGTGGAATTATTTTATTTTTTAAAAAATCCAAATAAAAAAATTCAAACAGCCTTGATGCCTTTAAAGTCTAAATGTCTATGTAACACACTTTCACTTTTTTTCTGAAAGTTACACATGAAAGTATAGCCTGTAAAGCATCTGCACTAGCACACTAACTATTACCTTACTATGAAAACTTGCAAAAATGAACAGTTCCTATTTAATTCACACTGCTTACAATGGAACAAAATTTACTGATTAAATATGAAAAACGTTTACCTATTATTTTGTGAAGTATTGGTCTCTAGGAGACAGAGGTCAGTCACCTTGACACTATTGAATGTTTTCACACAAACCAACATCCTTGCATCCCACAGACTCAGGCAGCGCTGCAATATACAACATGTATTAGTTCTTGTAGTCAAATTACTTTCAAATCTGTGCTTCACATATCTCATGTTATATCAGTCAGATATCATAACCAGTTTTCTTGGTACCTGTACCATTACTGACAATTTCACAAGTATATGAAAACCTTCAAGGTAAATCTTATGTACAGGAAAAATGGATTTTGTTTTGTTCTAGATTATGTTGGGTTCAGAGTCACAAAGACGCAGTTTAGGTAATATGGTTTCTTTTCCAGCTTTGATGATGGTAGAGGACCCCAGGTGGCCCTACAAGCATTACTTCATCATGGGCTGGCACCTGGGTAGAACCAACAACTTTCCGCAAGCCTGCTAGAATTCTACATGCCAAATAGGCTTTCAAACCCGCATCAGGGAGGGTAAGTGATTCGAATTCAGCTGCCCTAGTGGACAAATGAAGATCTTTTCTTCTGTCAAATCATCAGAGAAAACTCCTTACTCTGAAAATAAAACACTCCCTTGTTTGGGAATAAAAAAATCCTAGTCAAGAAATAAAACATTGTCCAATCTTGGAACCTCACAGCCCTTAGACTTATACATGTAGTCCTGCACATTACCTACTGAAGCATTCATTCAGAATGAAGCTTGTAGATCTTGGTTATATCACAAATTGCAACTGATTTGACAAAATGCAACAGCAATGTCCTAACTTGTTACCAAAGGTTTTGTTTTTGCATTGATTAAATGCATACATCAGTCATTTAACTTTTCACTGTTTTTGTATTTTAGACAACTAGAATTTCTTTTCAAATAACATAAAGCATTAAACTATCTGAAGATGTATTGAAAATACTTACATCAGAGTCCACAGTGAAAATATAATGGCCATCTGAAGTTGCTTTTCCAGTGAGCAAGACAGCATCTGTTTTAATAGAGTATACAGGCAATTAAGTAACTTCAAATCTCGAGGCAAGACATACTCGTAAATATCATGAGGAAAAGACTTATCACAGTATGCCTATGTACTCAAATATTCAAATGGAACAGTCAGTGAGTTACCGATTATTTTAGTTAATTCTAAAGTAATTTAACCTTTACCAGGTGCTAAATTTCTACAATGGACTGTTCCATCTTTCAATTTTAGCAGTACCACTTATTATTCAAAGGGGTATTCAGTGAAAATTTACTGTCTGAATAGCAAACAGTGCAAACCATGATCAGCATGCATGGATCCGTGCATGCTGATCTTGATCTGCACTGGTCGCAAAGGAAATTCTTTTGCTGCCGGCAGGCTAAAGGTTAAGATAGAGTTTTGGCTCTTGTACTCAAAACTTCACTGTGTTCAATTTCATTAAATTCCTTAGTGATGTAAAAATCATGGTGTCTTAAATATGTAAGGATGGACTGTGAGTCCAACTGATGAATGGGACAAAAGCGATTCTAATAAAGCCCCTATATTTGTTGTGTGTAGGTATAATAAAAAGATTTTTTAGTTCCTCCTATATCCTGAAAACACATATCAAGGTGATACCTTCACTACAAGGACTATCAACCCGATCCTCCGGCTCTATACTGCCATGACGGTAACTCCACAAACACAACACACTATTACCTCCACCCTACAAAATATAGACAGATAAACCAATTTGTGATTATTTAAATGATTCTTTCATTCTTAAATCATTTCATTACCTTCTCAATCTGTCTTAAAAGTTTTCTTTCTGCAAAAACTGTAAACATCAGAAAAGCATTTGTTTACCATATCCCAATAAAATGAGCTTTACAGCCACAAAAATTCTCATTCCTTATAATTATCTAAATATTAAGAACTGTATAGGACCAGTGAGAAACACATTGTTATAACTGTATCAAACTTCGAATTCAATACATCTCTTTTAAGACACATCCCAGGAACTGTTTTATACTGAAATTTGTCATGGTAAAAGTAAGGCTCATAACAGCACGCTGGAGTTATAGAAGATTTGACAGTAAAATGGATTTTCTATCTAAGAATAAGTATACTGTGAAATCAATTAATTTCGTCAGCACAAGTTTTCGTGGTTTTGGCCAAAACGGCTGTTTCGTGGGGGGCGTAAATTCCTGGATTTTCAATTTTTGAAAAACATTTTATTTTTTCATAATTTCCACAGGAATAGATCTAATATATCACTTTGTTCGCACATGTGAAACATACACGTGTCAAACAGCACTACCATGGTTAGCGAATTAGGTAAGAAGTAAGAACTAGTTATTGTATTGCAAATTAAAAACTAGAAATGTGTCCATGGGACACAGATGCCCCCACTACATGACAAAGGACACAAATTTTTTCCTAGGTCAGGGGCCATAACTCCTACAATACTGAATGAATCTGGACGCTAAACCCCAGGTGCACAACCGCAAATGCTGACCAACATTCCTGTAAACTTTGGTGACTCTAGGTCAAATACTTTTGGAGCTACGCGCGACACAACATTAAAATGATCAAATTTTAACTAAGTCAGGGGCCATAACTCCTACACAACTGAGTGAATCCGGATGCGAAACCCCAGGTGCACAACTGCACATGCTGACCAACATTCCTGTAAACTTTGGTGACTCTAGGTCAAATACTTTTGGAGCTGCACGCGACACAACATTAAAATGACCAATTTTTTACTAAGTCAGGGGCCATAACTACTACACAACTGAATGAATCCGGACGCAAAACCCCAGGTGCACAACTACACATGATGACCAACATTACTGTAAAGTTTTGTGACTAGGTCAAATACTTTTAGAACTAGGCGCGACACAACATTAAAATGACCAATTTTTACAAAGTCAGGGGCCATAACTCATACAGGACTGAATGAATCCAGACGCGAAACCCCAGGTGCACAACTACACATGCTGACCAACATTCCTGTAAGGTTTTGTGACTCTACGTCAAATACTTTTGGAGCTACGCGCGACACAACATTCTCGGAAGGACGGACGGACGGAGGACGGACGGACAAGGGCAAATCTATATGCTCCCCCCCACCTCCCCCAAAAGTAGGGGCATAAAAATCTTTTATAGATATGCTGATTTCATGGTGCTAGAAATGTATTTTTGCACACGACTGATACAATATAAATGGTTAAGAATAATGAAAAAAAAGTTTCGTACATTGCTGTTGTTTTTATTAAGTAGTACTAGTATAACCGTAGTAATAGGTACTTACATAAACTATTATAAACTGGTTGCTAGAATTTATCCGAATGTTTTTTTTGCAAAATAAATGCGCATCTGCATCTAAATTTACAAGCTGTTGAACTGATGCATGTGTTATTTCCTGCCGAGAAACATGTAATGTGAATTGGGTAATAATGCATCAGACGCAAATCTAGCAATTAATTTATAACATTTAATAGTCCCAAAGTAGTAGTAGTTTACTCCATGTCAGTAAATAAAAACATTGCAGACCGAGGCCGAAAAAAGTCATATAACAGCCGCAGCATAGTGCGGTTGGCACGTGAAGCTATGTCAAACTTCTATTTTTAGTATCTACTTTTACTTTGACGAGCATGTCGTAAACTAACGGGTAAATGTATGAATGAAGTTTTGTTTTGACACATACCTATGTTTATCGTTAATGGAGCCTCCATAAACTACACGAAAGCTGCAGGTCAGTACTTCCTCATGCAGACAAATCCGGACCAGATCGGACAGCTATGGTGTCTTTTTTGATGACATTGACTGATTGAGTACAAATTACATTACCGTGGCCATTATTTGATCGTTGGGACTTAATTTAGTTGTTGAGCTGAACCACGAAATCCACGAAGATTATTCCCCCACGAATAATAATGATTTCACAGTATTGTTCAAATTCATGTAAGAGGTATTGGACCTGATGCTGTGTTCTTGTTCAATTGCACCAAAACATCTCTGTGAAGTTTCAACCAAGGTATCTGTGTTAGTTTTTGAGATAATAATTGCATGCAGAAGTTAAAACCTGTATTTTCAAAGTCCAAAAATAGGCATAACTTTGCCAAAATACAATTCAAGGTTATAGGACATGCACCTTTCACCATGCTTTATCAACCTCAATACCTTATATCAAGTTTGAATTCAATACTTGCATTGACTTTGGAGAAAACAATTTGTAAGAAAAACTTCAATCTAAATTTTCAAAGTCCAAGAAGGGGAATAATTATGTTAAAATTCATGGGAGAGTTGTGGGACTTGACATCAAAGCCTAGCATTATAACATGTAAGATGAGTATGAAGTTTTAACAGTATCTGCAATGGTTAACAAGAGCTGTCCGTAAGACAGTGCGCTCCACTATTTGGTGATTTGACAGAGAATGCATATTGCGATGACCACATCATTCGGGATACTGTGGATGAACTGATCTCCGACTGCATAAAAGTGAAAAGAAAACAACAGTATGGAACATTCATTACAATTTTAAATACATTTTTGTATTAAACATTGAAGGGCGCCATTAAAGTAGTCAGTCCTGTCTAATGATATATATACCATGTATACTGTAAGCAAAAATACTCAATTGTAGTGCGAGATTGGTAAAATACCCAATTGGTTTTAGCAAATACCCAATTACTTCTGAAAAGGCTGGGTAATGATATTATTTTTACCCAATTCAAATTTCCAATACCCAATTCAGACAAAAAGTGATGAGTAAATACCCAACTGCACCAAAAGCTTATCTGGAGCTCTGGTATGCTGAACAATATTTATGTGAACTTACAGTAAGATATAAGCAATAGTAACAAAGATATGACAGAAAAACAAAGGTTGCCGAAAAACTTTAACCTTAAAAATAACCTAAGTATAACACCTTGGTGACCTCGACCTTGGGTATAACGGGCCCAGTCCCTGTACATACCTTGTTTGTATGCTGGACAATGTTTCTGTAAAGTTACAGTAAAATATAAGCAATAGTAACAAAGCTATGACAGAAAAACAAAGGTTGCCGAAAAACTTTAACCTTAAAAATAACCTAAGTATAACACCTTGGTGACCTTGACCTTGGGTATAATGGGTACAGCCCCTAAACATACTTTGTTTGTATACTAGACAACGTTTATGTGAATTTATAGTAAGATATAAGCAATAGTAACAAAGATATGACAGAAAAACAAAGGTTGCTGAAAAACTTTAACCTTAAAAATAACCTAAGTACACACCTTGGTGACCTTGACCTTGGGTATAATGGGCCCAGCCCCTGTACATACTTTGTTTGTATGCTGGACAATGTTAATGTAAAGTTACATTTATTTATTTATTTGTGTTTTACGGCGCACCAACACAGTATAGGTTAATATGGCCCCAAACAGGACTACAAATTTTGGTTTCACATCTCATTTACATCGAAATAAATACATGAGGTATGGAATCAAAATTTGCATACCTGCTGGAATCACAGAGTTACAGCAAAACCAAGTGTTAAGACCCTATTAGTCACCTCTTACGATCATGCAAGGGTAAGGCAGTGGTTCCAATGATCGTCCCAGAACCACATGGGGCGTGTAAAGTTACAGTAAGATACAGTAAGATATAAGCAATAGTAACAAAGCTATGATAGAAAAACAAAGGTTGCCGAAAAACTTTAACCTTAAAAATAACCTAAGTATAACACCTTGGTGACCTTGACCTTGGGTATAATGGGCACAGCCCTGTACATAATTTGTTTGTATGCTGGACAATGTTTATGTAAAGTCACAGTAAGATATAAGCAATAGTAACAAAGCTATGACAGAAAAACAAAGGTTGCCAAAAAACTTTAACCTTAAAAATAACCTAAGTGTAACACCTTGGTGACCTTGACCTTGGGTATAATGGGCTCAGCCCCTACACATTGTTTGTATACTGGACAATGTTTATGTGAACTTACAGTAAGATATAAGCAATAGTAACAAAGATATGACAGAAAAACAAAGGTTGCCGGAAAACTTTAACCAAGAAAGGTCACGCCGAAGCCGACGCCGGGGCGAGTAGAATAGTGGAGCTAAAAACACTGTATTGTAAACTTTAACCAAAACAGGCACATAATTCTGGAAATTTTGCTGGAAGAGCTACACAACTGTCAAACTGACGAACATGGTTGCTATGAGCAATTACATCAAGTTTCAATTAAATATCTTTTAAGTATTAAGAAAACACTGACTTCCATAAAAAGCTTTAACCAAAGCAGAAGTAGACACAAAGCAAGTGCAATAGCTCTCCTTATTCTTCAAACAGTCGAGCTAAAACCAAGAATTTAAAACAGAAGTTATCAAAGTTAATAAAATTTCTGTAACATCTAGGCTATCATATCCTTTGAGACAGACAATATAAAATATACATGTCAATTCAAAGTAAAGGCAACCTACCAGTGTGTAAATATAATCTCCAGTGACAACCACATCATTGACACTTGAATGCTGGGATTTCGTGCTCGCCACTTTTACACTATTTGTTATCATGTCTCCTATATTTTCCCCACCTAAGAAAGGAAAATAATTCATCACTTTTCTACATAAAAATTTTAACTGAAGTATACACATTCTGCCAAAAACATCCTGCAACCACTGTAAGTAAGACATTCTTTCATTTAAACTGACTATCACATCCCTTGTGTGTGCTTTTTTTTCAAATGAAGCAAAAAATGGCCTGGCTCTGCCTTGTTCCTCACTTTGCCTTAATGTTTTATAAACTTTCTCATGAAGAACAAGGTAGTCTGAAAGACAGCATGTGTATATCCCCACGCTGCTGTTATGGATAGTTAATGGTTGATGATAATGGGTGGAAGCATTGACGACATCGCTGACTTGTCTTTCACCGTAAGTTGTGACCTTGACCTCGAGCATGGCTGACTCATGGGTTTTGCAAACCAACTCAATAAGGTGAACACTTTACCAAAGTTTCAAGAAAATCCTTCGAGTGGTTTAGCAGAGGACAGAAAATTGAAAGCTCAAACATTTGAGTAGTGACCTTGACCTTGAGCTGGCATGGGTGAATTTTGAGTTCTGCACATCGTCTTGATAAGGAAAACATTACAGCCAAGTCATATTAAAATCCTTCAAGGGGTTTAGGAGATACAGAGCAGACATAAGATGGAAGGCTCAAACCTTTGACCTCGAGTTGTGACCCTGACCTTGAGCCAACATGACTGACTCATGAGTTCTGCACAAAGTCTTGATGAGGTGATCATTTGACCTAAGTTTCATGAAAATTCTTCAAGGGGTTTATGTTATATGGAGCGGGCAGATGGATGGAGACCATCCCTATAACCCTCACCGTTCGTGGCAGGGGATTAAAAAAGTCTTTTTATTGACTTGTAAAAGCCATGTCAAAGTATTTCTCAAATTAGGTAATTAGTTCATGCATACCTTGTTTAAATATCTGGATATCTGGTAAAACTGTGAGCTGTCCATCAACAGTCAGAATTACAAGGTCTGCAGTAACTACAAGAAATAAATCAAGAAAACATGATATATATATGAGAAAAACCACATGATATAAAAGGAGACAGCATCCCTTGCATCTCATTTAAACAATTAAAATTATCGCATTTGTGGGTGTGTTTCATTTTTTTTATTTAAATGTATACATATTCATACAGACTGAAGCATTTAAAAACAAAATAGTATGACCTGTTTTAAACACTTTCTTTCTTTCCAAAAATCGATTGCTAAAAAGTTTAAATTACAAATTAATCCTGTGTGGTTAGAAAAATCAAAACAATGTATCACCCACTTCCATCGGGATTTCTTTGAAATACATATATTTTCATATGTAAAATTAAATCTGCACCATCCGTCACATAAGTAGCTGATAACTAGCATTAATGTATCAAAATATAAAGAAAACATTTATTTCCACTTAGGCATATCCTGTTAAGTTAATATGTTTACTAACAAACACCTTTCACCACTGTAACTACAAAATTATCTCAGTTTATCTCAGCATGAAGATAAGATTTATACAAAGAATAGAGATAATGAATTTGGAAAAACTAAAAATGATCGATGCTTTTAGAACCTGTCATAGCTGAACTTGTCTGTACTGTTTAAGTTTCTACTGGCATGCATGTACCATATATTTCCTCCAGCCTCTAGCAGTAATATGAAGCAAAAAAACCCCAAAAAACAGGTCTCCCACTACAAGCAATATTCACTGAAGACTCATGAAACTTCATGCCAAGCATAATGATATGAATTTAAAGCATTATAAAAATTATTATTACATGACTCATTTACATTGCCACAGTTTTATGCTATAGACTGAGCCATTGTTCATAACTAAATTTTGCTTCAATAAAATAACAAAAGCTATCTGTAGACAGCCTATCTTGACTATTTTGTTCAAACTGTTGTCCCAGAAGCAGGAATATTACCCTTAATGTTAAAATATCTATAGAGTTTCAATCCAGTATCTGCATTACTTTTGGAAATAGTAACTTACATGCAAAATTTAACCAGGAGTTCTTATGTTCAAAAGGGGACATAATTTTGCAAATACATGTCAGAGTTATGGGACTTGATGCTATGACCAAGTTTTATAAACCAAAGAAATGTGAAGTTTCCATTCAACATTTGCATAAGTTTTTGAGATAGTAAGTTGCATGCAAAACTCTAACCAACATTTTATAAGTCCAAAAAGGGGCATAATTTGCCCAAAATACATGTCAGAGTTACGGGGCTTGATGCTATCACCTAGTTTTATAACCACGAAGACACATGACATTGTGAAGTTTCAAATCAATATCTGCATTAGTTTTGGAGATGCAAAACTTTAACCAGGCTTTTCTAAGTCCAAAAGGGGCATAATTTGCCCAAAATACATGTCAGAGATATGGGACTTGATCCTGTGAGGTAGATTACTGACCTAGAATAAGAAACAAGAGGACCATGATGGTCCTGAATCGCTCATCTGTCCCCACATGACCCAGTTTTGAACTGAGTATGACGTCGTTTTTTCTATTATTTGACATAGTGACCTAGTTTTTGAGCTCATGTGATCCAGTTTTGAACCTGACCTAGATATCATTAAGATAAAAATTCTGACCAATTTTCATGAAGATCCACTGAAAAATATGGCCTCTAGAGAGGTTTTTATTATTTGACCTACTGACCTAGTTATTGATGGCACATAGCCCTGTTTCGAATTTGACCTAGATATCATCAAGGTGAACATTTTGACAAAATTTCATGAAGATCCATTCAAAAGTATGGCCTCTAGAGAGGTCACAAGGTTTTTCTATTTTTAGACCTACTGACCTAGTTTTTGACCACAGTTGACCCAGTTTCAAATAAGACCTACATATCATCAAGATGAACATTCAGACCAACTTTCATACAGATCCCATGAAAAATATACCCTCTAGAGAGGTCACAAGGTTTTTCTATTATTTGACCTACTGACCTAGTTACTGAAGGCACCTGACCCAGTTTCGAACTTGACCTAGATATCATCAAGGTGAATATTCTGACCAATTTTCATAAAGATCCATTGAGAAAGTATGGCCTCTAGAGAGGTCACAATGTTTTTCTATTTTTAGACCTACTGACTTACTTTTTGACCACAGTTGACCCAGTTTCGAATTTGACCTAGATATCATCAAGATAAACATTCAGACCAACTTTCATACAGATCCCGTGAAAAATATGGCCTCTAGAGAGGTCACAAGGTTTTTTTATTATTTGACCTACTGACCTAGTTATTGAAGGCACGTGACCCAGTTTCAAACTTGACCTACATATCATCAAAATAAACATTCAGACCAACTTTCATACAGATCCCATGAAAAATATGGCCTCTAGAGAGGTCACAAGGTTTTTTTACTATTTGACCTACTGACCTAGTTATTGAAGGCACGTGACCCTCTTTCGAACTTGACCTAGATATCATCAAGATAAACATTCTGACCAATTTTCATGAAGATCCATTCACAAGTATGGCCTCTAGAGAGGTCACAATGTTTTTCTATTTTTAGACCTACTGACCTAGTTTTTGACCGCACGTGATCTAGTTTCAAACTTGATCTAGATATCATCAAGATAAACATTCAGACCAACTTTCATACAGATCCCGTGAAAAATATGGCGTGTAGAGAGGTCACAAGGTTTTTCTATTTTTCGACCTACTGACCTAGTTTTTGACTGCACATGACCCAGTTACGAACTTGACCTAGATATCATCAAACTGAATATTCTCACCAATTTTCATGAAGATCCATTGAATATGGCCTCTAGAGACATCACAAGGTTTTTCTATTTTTAGACCTACTGACCTAGTTTTTGACCGCACGTGACCCAGTTTCGAACCTGACCTAGGTATCATCAAGATGAACATTCTGACCAATTTTCATGAAGATCTCTTGAAAAATATGGCCTCTAGAGAGGTCACAAGGTTTTTCTATTTTTAGATCTACTGACCTAGTTATTGACCGCACGTGACCCAGTTTCAAACTTGACCTAGATATCATCAAGGTGAACATTCTGACTAATTTTCATAAAGATCCCATGAAAAATATGGCCTCTAGAGAGGTCACAAAGTTTTTCTATTTTCAGAACTACTGACCTAGTTTTTGATCGCACGTGACCCAGTTTCGAACTTGACCTAGATATCATCAAGATGAACATTCTGACCAATTTTCATGAAGATCCATTGAGAAATATGGCCTCTAGAGAGGTCACAAGGTTTTTCTATTTTTAGACCTACTGACCTAGTTTTTGACCCCACGTGACCCAGTTTCAAACTTGACCTAGATATCATCAAGGTGAACATTCTGACCAATTTTCATGAAGATCCATTGAGAAATATGGCCTCTAGAGAGGTCACAAGGTTTTTCTATTTTTAGACCTACTGATCTAGTTTTTGACCCCACGTGACCCAGTTTCGAACTTGACCTAGATATCATCAAGGTGAACAATCTGACCAATTTTCATGAAGATCTCATGAAAAATATGGCCTCTAGAGAGGTCACAAGGTTTTTCTATTTTTAGACCTACTGACCTAGTTTTTGACCGCACGTGACCCTGTTTCGAACTTGACCTAGATATCATAAGATGAACATTCTGACCAACTTTCATAAAGATCCCATGAAAAATGTGACCTCTAGAGTGGTCACAAGCAAAAGCTTACGCATGCTAGATATCATCAGGATGAACATTCTGACCAATTTTCATGAAGATCTCTTGAAAAATATGGCCTCTAGAGAGGTCACAAGGTTTTTCTATTTTTAGATCTACTGACCTAGTTATTGACCGCACGTGACCCAGTTTCAAACTTGACCTAGATATCATCAAGGTGAACATTCTGACTAATTTTCATAAAGATCCCATGAAAAATATGGCCTCTAGACAGGTCACAAAGTTTTTCTATTTTCAGACCTACTGACCTAGTTTTTGATCGCACGTGACCCAGTTTCGAATTGAACTAGATATCATCAAGATGAACATTCTGACCAATTTTCATGAAGATCCATTGAGAAATATGGCCTCTAGAGAGGTCACAAGGTTTTTCTATTTTTAGACCTACTGACCTAGTTTTTGACCCCACGTGACCCAGTTTCGAACTTGACCTAGCTTTCATCAAGGTGAACATTCTGACCAATTTTCATGAAGATCCATTGAGAAATATGGCCTCTAGAGAGGTCACAAGGTTTTTCTATTTTTAGACCTACTGATCTAGTTTTTGACCCCACGTGATCTAGTTTCGAACTTGACCTAGATATCATCAAGGTGAACATTCTGACCAATTTTCATGAAGATCTCATGAAAAATATGGCCTCTAGAGAGGTCACAAGGTTTTTCTATTTTTAGACCTACTGACCTAGTTTTTGACCACACGTGACCCAGTTTCGAACTTGACCTAGATATCATCAAGATGAACATTCTGACCAACTTTCATAAAGATCCCATGAAAAATGTGACCTCTAGAGTGGTCACAAGCAAAAGCTTACGCACACACGCACGACGGACGCCACGCGATCACAAAAGCTCACCTTGTCACTTTGTGACAGGTGAGCTAAAAATAAGTTTCAAAGCTATATTACTTTAAATGATAGCTGTGTGTACTTGCATGCAAAACTTTAACCAGGATATTCTAAGTCCAAAAGGGGGCATAATTTGGCCAAAAAGCAAGTCAGAGTAATGGGACTTAATGCCATCACCTAGTTTTATAACCCCAAATATTGGAGATAGAAGTTATATAACTTGCAAGCAAAACTTTAACCAGGATTTTCTAAGTTCAATAGGGACATAATTTGCACAAAATACAGGTCAGAGTAATGGGACTTGACCCAGTGAGGTTGGTAATTGACTTAGAAAAAGAAAAAATAAGTCTCAAAGCTATATTCCTTTAAATGATAGCTGTATGTACTTGCATGCAAAACTTTTAACCAGGATTTTCTGAATCCAAAAGAGGGCATAATTTGGCCAAAATGCAGGTCAGACTTATGGGACTTGAAGCTATTTCCTAGCTTTATAACACCGAAGACACATTTGAAGTTTCAATTCAATATCTGCATTAGTTTTGGAGATAGCAACCCGCATGCAAAACTTTAACCAGGATTTTCTAAGTCCAAACCGGAGCATAATTTAGCCAAAATACATGTCAAAGTTATGGGACTTGACCCAGTGAGGTTGATAACTGACCATAAAAAAGTAAAAATAAGTTTCAAAGCTACAGGCCTTTTAATGATAGCTGTATGTACTTGCATGCAAAAACTCTAACCAAGGTGTGATGCCGACGCCTGGGTGAGTAGAATAGCTCAGACTATTTGAGCTAAAAACTTTGAAAAAATATTTCTGCCATGTAATACAAAACATATTGAATGGCTAGTCAGTCAACAGTTCAAACCATTGGCATACCTCAGTCAAGCATATATAATAAGTGCAAAATATATAATGGATTAGACTTATATGCATTATGATTATGATAAGCCATTATATTCCTATACAATACATTAAAAACTCACATTTTTCATCCAAGTATGAATCTAATAAATTGAAATATTTTACAAATGAAATATTTTTGTCTAAACAAAGTTTCTTCATGATATCAGAAATTATTTCTTAAAATTGGGCAAATAAAATTACAAGAGTCTGTTGTTTTTTTTCAAGGAGAACTAAAAACAAGAATAGCTCATTGAACAAAGGGGCACCTTCACTATAAAATTACTCTGAAATCAATAGCTAAGAATTATTGCCCTTTCAAAACTTTTATCAACACATACACAATCATGCAATGAACACACTATTTTCTGAACATCTGGATGGTCAATGGCAAAATTACTTGATCACCTGTACAGACATTTTAGGACCATCTGCTAATTTATAACTCGCTGGCAGATTATATGTTAAGATGTCCTGTTTAACACAAGGCAAAAGATAAATGCGAAACATTTTTGAAACACCTATCATATCAGTTTCTTGTTGGTTGCCATAAGTAACTAATTACTTACCTGAGAAAAGAATTCTCTTAAAGGACCTGCCATTTACTTGTCGTTCTTCTGGAACAAGGTTCTGAAATCATAAACTCATATCTACAGAATTTTTACCATTTCATCTACTGTCAAAAAATCTGATAGTATTATCTTGCACAAAAAATATGTATTTTTGTTATGTTTTTTGTTGACAACAGGTATGTGAAATTGTGAAAACATGTGACAAAACATCATCAATCTGACAACCAAACTCTTAATTATCTTACTTTGTGGTCAAAATAATAAAGTTGAAAAAAGAAAGTTGAATATGGTTTATTATACCAATTTATTGGTGTCACAGGACAAGTTGGCAAAATTATGAAAATTGTGCATTCTCAACGTCAAGGAATAAGAGTAACAAGAGCGATCAGAAAGACAGCCAATGCTCGACTATTCGAATTGTCGTCCCAGAAGCAGGAACATTACCCTTAATGTTAAAATATCTATAGAGTTTCAATCCAGTATCTGCATTAGTTTTGGAGATTTTAACTTGCATGCAAAACTTTAACCAGGATTTTCTAAGTCCAAAAGGGGGCATAATTTGGCCAAAATACATGTCAAGAGATATGTGAGGTTGGTTATTGACCTAAAAAAAAATGAGAAAAATAGTTTCAAAGCTATATATCTATAAATAATAGCAATATGCACTTGCAGGTAAAAGTCCAACCAGGATTTTCAAAGTCCAAATGGGGACACAATTTGGCTAAAATGCATGTCAGTGTTATGGCACTAGATGCTATCACCTAGTTTTATAACCCCGAAGACATATGTGATTTTTCAATTCAATATCTGCATTAGTTTTGATGATAGTAACTTGTATGTTTTTCACAAGATTTTCTAAGTCCAAAAGGGGGCATAATTTAGCCAAAATATAAGTCAGAGATATGGGACTTGACCCAGAGAGGTTGGTAATTGACCTAGAAAAAGAAAATATAAGTTTCAAAGCTATATGCCTCGAGATGATAGCTATATGTGCTTGCATGCAAAGCTTTAACCAAGGTGGGATGCCAACGCTGATGCCATGGCGAGTAAAATAGCTAGGATTATTCTTCAAATAGTCAAGCTAAAAATATATATTCTTCAACAAGGGTATGAAAATTTTATTTTAATGTGAGAAATACCATTACTATAAAGATGAAATGGACTTTAATTTTTCCTTTACTGTTCCAATGTTGTGTGCACTCAAAAACTTACAAGAGAAAAGACAATTTCAGTTGATTCTGCATCCAGGATGAACAACATCCCCCCTGTCAGTCCCATTACAACTAGACTACCATCTGGGCTCCATTCCATTTCTTCAATCTCACTATCTATAAATAGACAATAGGAGTATATAGTTTCTGACAGTCTAATTAATAGAATGTATGAATATAAACTTTTAACATGCCCAACACCAGCAAAAAACCACACTACTTTGATAGTTATTTACTAATACTAGACTATGATGAACGATATTTCTAAAGCAATGTGTCTGTCAATTGAATATTTCAATGAAAATTGGTGATTTATTATTTATAACATTCTTTCAAATATGTGTGGTTCAGAACTTGCATAAGAGCACCAAACCATAGACATTAACTACAGAATCAAAATAGGTTTCTTGTAAACATGCTCCCCTCTTTCAAACAAGAGGGTCATGATGATCCTGGATCGCTCACCTGAGTAATATGAGCTACATGTTTCAAATGTCAAACTGATGATAAAATATTAAGAAAGTCAGTAGGTCACATTCATGGTCAATGAAATTCAGTTTTATGCTTGGTGTGCAAAACTGTTTATGTCATCAAAATTTCAAGGCTGTATCTTAAAAAACAAGAAAGTAGGTCAGTAGATCAAGATCACAGTCAAGTGACAACATATTACTTGGGGTTATCAGGTAATTATAATTAAACAGTCTTGGAAATAGGATCAGATGATTTTTAGTATTTTTTCCTATATAACTCACATAATAACTAAGTGACCCCAGGGTGGGGCCTCTTTTAACCCCAGGGGTACAATTTGAACAATTTTGGTTGAGGACCATAAGACAATGCTACAAACCAAATATCAAGATTTTTTGTTGTGGTTTCAGACAAAAAGATTTTCGAACTTTTTTTCCTATATAAGTCTGTTAAACTTGGGACCCCCAGGGCTGGGCCATATTTGACCCTAGGGGGATAATTTGAACAATCTTGGTAGAGGACTACTAGATGATGCTACATACAAAATATCAAAGCCCTAGGCCGTGTGATTTGTACAAGAAGATTTTCAAAGTTTTCCCTATATAAGTCTATATAAACCATGAGACCCCCGGGGTGTGGCCATATTTGACCCTAGGGGGATAATCTGAACGATTTTGGTAGAGGACCACTAGACACACCAGATATCAAAGCCCTAGGCCCTGTGGTTTTGGACAAGAAGATTTTTAAAGTTTTTCCTTTCGGTTGCCATGGCAACCAGAGTTCTGCATGGAATTCAATTCTTTGAAAAATTTTGAAAGGGGGCCATCCAAGGATCATTCCTGTGAAGTTTGGTGTAATTCTGCCCAGTGGTTTTCAAGATTTTTTTTAGAAATTGTTGACGGACGACGCACAACAGACATAAAGCGGTCACAATAGCTCACCTTGTCACTTCGTGACAGGTGAGCTAAAACCAATATATGTCATGTACTTGAAAATAAAAATTTGTATAAATTAGTTTGATCATGATGTTGTTTTTCAACATTATTTCAGTTATATGTTGCAGTCAGATACCTGAGCAGTGCTCCTGAATTTCTTACCAGAATAATCATGTTTTCTGCAGGGAGTGTTTTTCCAGTTATTTGAGAAATGGGGGCAGGACACTACGAGGGAAAATTTGCATTGTAATATTCAAATTGGGGAAAATCACATAAAAATGGCATTCATAATAAATAAGTTACACTCATAAGATTACTTAAAAGCACATTGTATTATTTTTAAATGGTACAGATTACATTATAAATGAACTAAGAGCTTTGGTTGGAATATGACCAGAAAATATTTTTTAGCGGGGAATCTCCTCAAAAATGGGTGAAAAAACTTTTTCGAAAAAGGAATGGGGCCATACCTCCGCCAAAACACTGGCAAGAATATGCCTACCTCATATTTCATTGATATTCTTTTACATCAATAACTATTTACCAAAACTAAGAGTTGAGGAGGCTTGCAGTATCAGGGTTTTCTCCACAGCCAAACTAGTCAGGTCACCAAACACACATGCTGCATTAACAGGGAGACTGGTATTGTCCTGAAAACATACATATAAACATCAGAACAGATAACATACCTACAGTTCCAGTTAATCTGTAATGTATAGTAAAACACGAAAACTTGTTCCATCCCCAAGGTTGTTTTTTTTTCCCTTCTATAATAGGGGCCATTAACAGGCCCCTTCCCCTCAGAAAATGTCTTTTAAATCATGCAGTTTTCCCTAAAAAATTGACTTTACATCAGGTTTTTTTTACTCCCCTTTGCCCAAATACTGAGCTATTTTTTTCCCAAATCACAGCCCTGGGCCCCTTCCCCTCTTGGTAAAAAAAGCCCTGACCCCAAAAGCTTTTTCTCCACATTTTTGCTAAATAATCTGTACAGGTATGAGTATTAATACAGATGTATGAGGCTTTTTATTATACACAGTTTAATTTCAAATATTTCATAAATCATGTTTTTAGTGAAAACAGGTTGGTGTGAACATTCAACTAACAAGAGGACCATGATGGTCCTGAATCGCTCACCTGTTCCCACATGACCTAGTTTTGAGTATGACGTCGTTTTTTCTATTATTTGACAGTGACCTAGTTTTTGAGCTCATGTGACCCAGTTTTGAACTTGACCTAGATATCATCAAGATAAAAATTCTGACCAATTTTCATGAAGATCCATTGAAAAATATGGCCTCTAGAGAGGTCACAAGGTTTTTCTATTATTTGACCTATTGACCTAGTTTTCGAAGGTACGTGACCCTGTTCTGAACTTAACCTAGATATCATCAAGGTGAACATTCTCACTAATTTTCATGAAGATCTCATGAAAAATATGGCCTCTAGAGAGGTCACAAGGTTTTTCTATTTTTATACCTACTGGCCTAGTTTTGACCGCACGTGACCCAGTTTCAAAACTGACCTAGATATCATCAAGGTGAACATTCTGACCAATTTTCATGAAGATCCATTGAAAAATATGGCCTCTAGAGAGGTCAAAAGATTTTCTAATTTTAGACCTACTGACCTAGTTTTTGAACGCAGTTGACCCAGTTTCAAACCTGACCTAGATATCATCAAGATGAACATTCAGACCAACTTTCATACAGATCCCATGAAAAGTATGGCCTCTAGAGAGGTCACAAGGTTTTTTTTATTATTTGATCTACTGACCTGGTTTTTGACGGCATGTGACCAAGTTTCAAACTTGATCTAGATATCATCAAGGTAAACATTCTGACCAATTTTCATGAAGATCCATTCAAGGGTATGGCCTCTAGAGAGGTCACAAGGTTTTTCTATTTTAAGACCTACTGACCTAGTTTTTGATCGCAGTTGACCCAGTTTCAAACTTGACCTATATATCATCAAGATAAATATTCAGACCATCTTTCATACAGATTCCACGAAAAATATGGCCTCTAGAGAGGTCACAATGTTTTTTCATTATTTGACCTACTGACCTACTTTTTTAAGGCACATGACCCAGTTTCGAACTTGACCTAGATATCACCAAGATGAACATTCTGACCAATTTTTATGAAGATCCATTCACAAGTATGGCCTCTAGAGAGGTCACAAGGTTTTTCTATTTTTAGACCTACTGACCTAGTTTTTGACCACACGTGACCCAGTTTCGAACTTGGCCTAGATATCATCAAGATGAACATTCAGACCAACTTTCATACAGATCCCATGAAAAATATGGCCTTTAGAGAGGTCACAAGGTTTTTCTATTATTTGACCTCCTGACCTAGTTTTTGAGTGCACAGGGCTTTCGGTAGGTTCTGAAACTCAAGAGTCATTGACTCTTCAACCTAAATTTTCAAGGGTCAAAATCAGATTTTCAAGAGTCAAGATCAGCTTTTCAGGGGTCAAGCTACATGTATACTGTTATTAATGCAACTCCCACAGACTTTATCTAAAACTAGTACATTAGTCATAACAGATTTTCTTAAAACGTCTTTTTATTCAGATTGTACTAGAAAAATCTTGTAAGAAATGATAAAAAATGTCCGAAAATGGCGGTCTCGAAAATGAGTGACGAATACGGAAAACGAAAGTAACATTTAAAATTCTTGAAAAAAATAACTGTTTTAAATTTCATTTTCTCATCATACCACGTATAATTTCTGCTTATTTAATTTGTTTTGGCCCAAACAAAGCCTCGGCAATGATAATAAATTTGCTATAGATCGTGACGGCCAACCGGCTCATGTAATCGTATCGAGCACACAAAATAATTAACAAGTGGTACAAACACGATAATCTAAGGCTGCATTGTTTATCAATTAACTTTTACACATTGATCAATAAACACCTTTGATAATGACAAGGCATATTGTACTAAATACAAACCGCGAGATAATCACGTGTCATTTGGCGCGTGGCGTGACTGACATCTGTCGGTAGCTAATTAACATACGACGCTCCGCCTACTGCCATATTTCCGCTTGTGCCAGCGAACAATATTGAAATTCACTGGGATTTTGAGTGACAGGGGGCAGAACTATCGAACTTGAGACACATCAAAGTAAATTTCCGCGAGTCAAGCCGACGCACGTGGCGTAATTTATGCGGGTCAAATACGAGTTTTTCTCGATTTTCGAGGGTCAAAACCAGGGACCTCGGGTCAACTGAACGCCCTGTGGCACTTGACCCAGTTTCGAAATTGACCTATATATCATCAAGGTAAACATTCTGACCAATTTTCATGAAGATCTTGTGAAATATATGGCCTCTAGAGAGGTCACAAGGTTTTTCTATTTTTAGACCTACTGACCTAGTTTTTGACCGCACGTGACCCAGTTTCGAAGCTGACCTAGATATCATCAAGGTGAACATTCTGACCAATTTTCATAAAGACCCCATGAAAAATGTGACCTCTAGAGCAGTCACAAGCAAAAGTTTACACACGGACGGACGGACGGACGGAGGACGGACGCTGCGCGATCACAAAAGCTCACCTTGTCACTTTGTGACAGGTGAGCTAAAAACTGGATAGTAACTACAGACACCAGCATACATGATGGCAACATTTCTTACATGACAGAGGCTTGAAACCAGACTCTGTCAGTCCTTTCAAAGATGCTACTCTCAAACACAGTTTAATTAAACTTTAAAAAAAATCAATTATTCCATTTTTTAACTCCATTCTATGTCAAAAATGCTACTCTCAAACACAGTTCAATTAAACTTTAAAGAGATTAATTATTCCATTTATAATCCATTCTATGTAGCAGTTTTAAAGAAGTCAATTTAAACCAGTGACAAGAAACTGTGGACTTGAAAGTTTTTTTGCAAGGGTCTCAACATGACACACAATTTGAAAAACTTCTCACCTGATTCTGACAAGATACCGTAGCAACTGTGTCAATCTGATAGAGTGCCGTCCCAGTTTCTTTCCGAGGCCCGAAATTTGCTGTCTCATCACCACCAAAGTCTGTTTCAATAATGTCCCACATGTTTCTGCATGTAAACAAAATGACCTTATTAAAATAAGTAAAAGTGTATATCTTGTCTGAAGTAAGAAGCCAAAGCTGTATTTTAAAAGTAAAAGCTAAATTTAATTTCAAAATCTATCTTTGTAAGTTGTAACATTATCTTGTCTGAATAAAAAAGCCAAAGCCACATTTTAAAAGTAACTCCTTAGCACGCTAAATTTAATTTCAAAACCTATCTTTGTAACAAAAAACTGGATTGTAGGAAGAAGTCTGCATGAAAATCTAGATAACCAACACAAGCTGAATGTTTGATTAATTTAGAAAATGACATTTTTAGCACGCCATGACCATGCCATCACCCGAGCTAATGCGATACCACAGTGTCAGTGTTATGCGACACCTTCTTAACCCTAACCCTGCTAAATTTCTATAATGAACTTGTCTATCTTTTAATTTGAACAGTATCATTAACTGTTAAAAGGGGTGCTTACCAAAAAGATACTGACAGAATGGCAAACAGTGCAGATCATGATCAGACTGCACAGATGTGCAGGCTGACCACGATCTACACCGGTCACAAAGGCAGAACCAGTAGTGTCCAGCATGATAAGGGTTACTTATTCTTAGCAAGCTCATATCTCAATTATTACTTGTCAGAACTTAATGAATTTCATACATGCTTTCCCCATGATAACACCAACTGAATAGGTTCTATAACTCTTGTTTCATTTTAATGAAATTATCATGCCCCTTTTGTACTTAGCCATATTGATAATTGAGAGTTTGATCCCAAATAAGACATAAATGCTTCCTTTTTCACATTTTATGATAATCTTTTAAGAAGTGATAATTGATAATACACCTTTCACTGATTTCTAACAGTAACTATTGATATGGCATAAAGGTACATCAATGACACAGACTTGTTTTGTTGATTGATTAATGTTTAATCAAAATTTTGTAAAAATGAAACTTGCCTAAAGCAAAAACTTTTCTGACAATTTTGTATAATTAAGGGTTCACACTGTATTCACTCAACTTGCAACTTTGGTATAAAGAAATATCAACATTTCTCTCAATCTGACCATACAGCTGAAAAAATTGAAACAAATAAGATGAATTCTCCTGCACTGAAACATTCTGTTTTACCAAAAGATACAACAGGAAATTTTCTGTGGAATTCATACAAAGGCAGTTTGTATGTTACTTTCAACTTTATAACCACTTAAAGGTAAGTTATTTTAATTTTTTTCATAAGTAGAGAATATTAGGTCACTGTCTAATAAATTCAAATTTATTAAGCGAGTCGGAGAAAATACAAAAGTCGAGGCTCTGCTGAGACTTTTATTTTTTCGTAGACGAACTTAATAAATTTAAATTTATAAGACAGTAACTTAATGTTCTATTTATCCTACCTTCTGATCTAAATTCATTCTTTAATTAAAATTCAAAATTTACCACCAACTAGATTTGAGTCTGTCTTGCACAGAAATTAATACACCCAACCATTACACAAACAGGTCTTTAACAGGTCCCAGAAAAGTCACAAATTAGCAATATAGCTAAATCTGGCTATATATATAGCTAGAAATAGCTATAAAACCAATAACAATTGTTCAAAATATGTGTATATTAAATGTAAAATAATTATTATCCCATTCAAATGGTTTATGAGACAGAAGACAATCACATGTATAGCGTTTGTTCAGGATTTTAGCTTTCTACACTTCAATCTAGGAATATATTGCATCTGGAATGGAGTGTTATTGAATTAAATCATCGAGGAAATGGTTTGCCTATTTGTTCTGTCAAGCGGTGTTATGGCGTGTGTATTTATAAGTCATGTCAATCGTTTGCTTGCTGAGATTTGGTAATCTGGCATTCAACTGAACTTCGGACAAAACTTCACTTGGCAGCAAATTAAAATTATTCTTTAATGTTCAGCAGAACAGAGAAGTTGGACACAAAGCAAAACAAAGTTAGCCTTTGTTTTTCGGCTCTTATTTTGCAATATTTTTATTTTAAACAGGTCCCAGAAAAGTCACAAATTAGCTATATACAGGGTTTCCACTGGCCCTGATTTTTTTTTTCACCACAAAATATCTAAGTCGATGACACATTGGGGTGGGGGAGGGCGGGGGGTTGGGGTAGGTGATGCATGCAGGGGGACAGAAGGTGTATTCTCCAACGTACTGGGCATGTTGCAACAATTTGTCATTTCTATAGTTTATTTCATTACTCAGAACTTTTATGGGGGGGTGGGGTCATGGGGCTCGCCCCCTGGAAATGTTTGAAATACAGGTATGAAATGATGGCCTCTGTCAAGTTTTTAGGTCCAAAATTTTGAGGTAATGGAGAGGTTAGTTCCCATCTGATGAGGGGGTGAGGGAGGGGGTTTAGGGGCTTTCCCTCTTGAAAATTATGAAATACAGGTATAGAATGGTGGCCTCTAGTGCATTTCTTGGTCTAAATTATGAGTAAATATTATTATTCCTTTGCCAAAATAGTAGGGTGCATCTTTGATGAGTATAGGCCACTTCTCAGCTAACTGTGGGAGAGGGGGATGGGAATCAAGCTCCTGAAGTCGGACCTGGAATTTTATTCAAATCAAAGGACTTTATAAATCAAACAAGATATACATGTCGTTGTATTTTGCATCTGACAATTTGATTTAAAATCAACAATACATTTGCATTGGTAGGTCTTCTCTGAATGGCCAAAATTAATCGGAAATTGGGGTTGCGAAAATGTGTGACAAATGAAAAAATGGCAATCAAGACTAGCATTATTTCTAGAACGAAAATTTATAACTTATTTTCTATGGCCAGGGTTAATTTTTACAATGATTTCTGCTTGTTTATCGCAAGTTGTCAAAATCAATGTACGGTCATGATTTAAAAATTATTGGAAATTCTAATATGGCTAACGATGCTTTAATCATCACAGCGATGTTATGCTGACGTCACGTCAACATGATATTTACAGTGTTTTCCCTTGGCTTTTGAAAATAAGGGTCATTGTGACCCCCAGTGTTTCACATGTGGGGGTCATTTTCAAATTTTGGGGGTCATACAGATATACTAAAATTAGTATTTTGAATATAACTTTGTTTTTCTTATACTAGTGATTATACAGATTAAAGTCTTTCCTCATATTTGTTACTGAATAAAATGATAAAAACAGCTGATGTTTGACTTTTATTTATATATATGTGCTAAAATAGGTTTTAGTACTTTTTACCAGGCAGTGTTATGGTAGAAACAGGCGATCTGAACCACTTGGTCCTACTGTACTTGCTGCCGACGATGTCACAAACATCGTCAGCTTGCTTTGATTTTGAGCCATCTTTTTTTAGTAAACAGCAGACTGGTACTACTGGTAGTAGTAGTGAGCAGCGATAACAACTGTTACAAAGTGTTAATCAGTCAAAGTATCAGACTGGGTATTAAAATTGTGAAATGTGAATCGACGAAAATATAGAAAATTGGTGACACAGTCTGCATATAATTACGAAACTGAAAGTATATTTTCAGAAAATCGCTCATTGTAAACAAAATTGGCCTGATTTTGATTTTCAAGAAATTGCGTCCACTGTGACGTACAGAATTTATTTTTACGGATCATTTGTCAGAAAAGTGCGACTATGACGCAGAATTTCTGCGTCAGGGAAAACCCTGTATTTAGCGCCATGTATGCATCAAGAAATAGCGCTTTCAAATTTCATGAAATATTTTACTTAATAACATGTTTTAAATGAAATGTCACATTGCACAAATGTTTTGATTAATTTATACACATACTGAGTTAGTCATTCGCTTTGCTGAATAATTTGCAATAATTTTCGCTCGTACTGAATTCTACCGCAAGACGTATTACCGTTTCTGGTCCTGGAGTGTTTTAACAAATACCTACTATTGGCGCCATGCTTGCGCTAAGAAACAGTTCCATCAATTTGATATAAATTTTACAATAAAGAACATATTAGAATCGAAATAATTTATAGCAAAACAGTGCTTTATCACTATTTATACACTCGAGCGGTTATACGTCGTCCGAAATAATTTCACGAGGGCTCAGCCCTTGTGAAATTATTACGCCCGACGTATAACTGCCCATCGTGTATAAATAGTGATAAAGCACTGTTTTGCTATAAATTATTTCTTAATTATCACGGATGTCCCGTCAGTCGTCTATTCCGAAGTTTTGCTACAAAATACAACTTTGAAATAGCCACTTTGACACTATTTTTGTGATTCCGCCTGTTAAAACATGTTTTAATCAGCTGTCGTTGTCTTTTAATTCAGTCTGAGAAACATTATTGCATCCCATTTACTGTAACAGTAAACTACCTTGCCAATCAAGGATGACATATGTAAAGGAGGAGCTAAATAATTTGCCGATAAAATACGTCACGCGTTTTACACCCGAAGCTATTATTGGTTTATGCGCATGTTTAAATCAAGGTCAAAGATCGAGAGGCACATGGCAGTGTTGTGTAATGGACGTCGAATCGCTAATCTCTCGGTTGATGACACGCTGTGTATTGTGTATTATAAACGGAAACGGCCGCGGGTACCGTAGATACCCATGTATAATGCGCACCTCAGATTTTGGCCCAAAATCCTGGAAAAAAAAACATTTTTGGTCAATTTTGAGGTGGATGGAAAACGAAAGTAGAGTTTACATCGACACGGTAATAAATTTTATATCTGCGGCGGAGAGCAGCATTGGTCTCGAGGTACTATCGATTTTTGTTTTCTCCAAAATAAAACCAGTAAAATATTGTTATATTTGTTGTTTTACCTTTTTAATTAACTATTTTGAATAAATAAACAGTAGCTGATTCAATATTTCGGAATGGTATCTTTCAAAATGACATGAGCTTCTCAATTCAAACCAATAACAAAAGGTGTGATAGTCTTTTTGTCACGATCAAATAGTAATTACCGGCAATTAACGTGTCACCTCATGTCAATTATGTTGTTCACAGTTTGATCTCGGTTAAAGATAATTCTCGATTGTTAATTAGTATCATAATTTTTGTGATTTATTAACATTTCTTTCATCAAAATACTTTTAAATTTATATGAAATTAATTTTGTTTGAAAGAAAAATAAACCATTCGATCTTTTATGGAACGTACAACATTCTTAGATTTTAGCGGTGATAGTAAGCGCGGGGAGTAGTTTCCCTTTACCAAAATGGCGAACATCGGTAACAAACTTGTTTTGAAGTTAGAAAATTGTCTATACCTGTGTATTATGCGCACCCACAATTCGGGGGGTCAAAAAACTGCGCATTATACATGGGTATCTACGGTAATATTGATTTTTTAGGCTAGATAGAGAGTATTTAAGACAAAGAAATACACATTATATAAAATATATTAATGGCAAAAACTTTTTTCGCCAATTTTTTATTTTTTCGCCATTGGCGACTTTGGCGAATTGCAGCGGAAACTCTGTATATAGTACATTTCGTTAGTTTCCATAATTCCTAATTAAGACAAATTACAGAGGTATTTTCCCAATTGTACCAGTTTTGGTGGCATTCCCAAAATGATGAGAAATAGGTCTGTACAATATTAAATATACTTTTGTTATTTATGTCAGTCAATAGCTACACATAGCTAATATTGTCTGTATATATGTAATATCTACTTGAAATAAAATTTGTATCTTATATCCAACTGCATTGGTGGGAAAAATATTGCAGAACTCGTTTTCAAATGGTGTTGCGTTGTTCATTTTATGTCAGATCAAAAGAAAAATGGATTAATTTTAACATATCAAATTAAAAAGTTAGTTTGTGGCATTCGATTTGATGAAATTATAGCATTACAGACTTCTGGCACGGTTTCTGGTTAGATTTCAATATTGGGTTCATTTCAGCTCAGAGATCCAACACAGCATTACAAAATCTCTGAAGCTGAATTGTTTTAAGACATTTCAGACACAAAGGTAAAAGGTAAAGGATCCTTTCCATCCCTCCAGGGACATACAACTGACCTCTTGGTCTGTCAAACACTTTCAACACAGCAATAGTCTCCTTCTAAGACAAGGTGTGGAAAAGGAAAGGTGTCACCCCGGTATTGAAGTACTTCCGGGTCGCTGTATCCTAGGAAGTACTTCCTTGATATTTTTAATTCCCAATTTAAAGCCATCCCTACTTTGACTTGTTAAATTCCAAATGTATTTATTGACACTGTGTACATTTTGTGTCATTTTTTATCAATGTCTTTAACAGTTGTTTTGTCTGTGTTTTCAGGACTACATTTCTGTGTGGAAGGATTAAAGAAACCACTACAAACTGGTGCCCATGATAGTGTGTATTAGAAATCGAAAGGAAGTAGCTAGGGTCTCGTAACTGGACCTCTAGACCCAGTCTACAGGTCCGGTAATCAATATAAGCGTACTGGTATGTACTGTGTTATCAGT
Source organism: Mercenaria mercenaria (assembly GCF_021730395.1). Lineage (NCBI taxonomy): Eukaryota > Metazoa > Mollusca > Bivalvia > Venerida > Veneridae > Mercenaria > Mercenaria mercenaria. Next base: position 60,652,821 of record NC_069376.1, on the reverse strand, counting down.
GTATATGGTATTTGCTAGGGAAATGCTGTAATTAGTTGTCATAAAGTTGCCGATATTATTTGTAGTTTTGTTGTAAACATTTTTTTTTAGAAATAGATGATCTCACTCAGGTTGCCCCAGAGACTTATTGAAAAGCCAAGGGTCCCGACATCAGTGACACTGCCTTACTTTGCAAATAAGGCACTTGGAGTTGATGCTAGATTTAATGTTAACCAGAACTCTCAATAAATGGTCTTAAAAACCTGTTGTGATTGTTTTTATCAAAGAAGTATAAAATACACAGAATGGCAACTGGCTGTAATCTCGCATGATCTCGTGTCAGACTGAGAGCGTGAATCGGCATTATCTTAGTAAAAACAAACATAGGCGAGCATAGAGTTACAATTTGTACCTTTAAAACTACAATTAAAATACATGTTAGCTTCTAAAACAACATTAGTTTAATGTAAAAATAGTCTTAAGACACAAAGTACACGTTTCTTACCATAAAAAAAAAGCGTGGTCATATGGTGATAATTAATTTGCCGATGAATAGTTGCTATCGCATACAAAATGGCGCGTGGAGAACGCTTCACTTCCGGTAAACAAGATCTCATTAAGTTGTCACCGGATGTTGGCGAGATTTGCTCTATATGCTTTCCAAGTTGCCGATCTATTTATTTTTATACCTCTTTGTTTTTATGTATCACATTAAGAGTGATCCTAAAGTCTGAGAAGAACCCCTGATTTAAATACAGGTTTTTTTCTTGCTGTTTTGGGAACATAGCCTATACCCTAAGCATTGGGAATTTTGACGTGTAAATGTTCCAAATTGGTAAATATTAAGACCCATAGGATATAGTAAGGATGTATTTAGGCACTTTCCCATACACATTTTTCACATTGTATAACCTCTTTAACAAACTGCCATTACAAAATTGTCCATAATATTTGTGCAATTTTGCTAATTTTATTTCCCAGAATGTAGATTGGGAATTTTTGCACTCATTTTGGGAAAAATACATTCTTTTTGGCATTGGGAATATAGCCCAATAACGGCTATAAAAATAGCCGAAAAAAAACCCTGAAATAGTACAGATTCCTTTGGACATCCTGTTGTAACAAACACTGGACTCAAGTTCTGGCTACTATAACTTAAATTTTCTGATGCCAGTGATGGTTGCGTCCATCAGAGATCCGCGAAATCTGATTTTGACTTGCTTGTCCGTTTTTGATAATAGCTATTTTGTATTTGTCCATATGTTAACAACTATGATAAATGACTCAATACCGTCGTCAACAGAAATTTTTAGTCCATAAACTACCAGGGACGTGAGCATCTCATTGAAATTAACGCATAAATACGCTCATTTACTTTTAAAAAATGTTTTCCTTGTCCTTTACAAATTAAGCTGCTTCAAGAAAGCACAACACCTTTACGTGTGCCTGATCAGTTTTAAAATTAAACAATTTCATGTAGGCCTACAAGTCTAACCCTCTAATGATATTCAATTTTATCGGGAAATATCATCCATATGTTAAAAGCGCAGACTCATTTACCAAACACCCTGCGCATATAAGAAATATATAAGGTTGCCCGATTTACAAATCATTGCGCAGATAACAAATTGGTTATCTGCGCTGCGCGATTTACCAAATGCGCAGATTGGCTATATGCGCGTAACACAAACTCATGAAAATATTAGCCTCTACAGCACTTGGCATGTCTGAACCTGACAGAAAAGAAGAAATTGTGTCGTTAATTCGTTTTGTAGATAGTAGAAAGACATGAGGATACTGACACATAGCAGGCGACATATTTACCTGTTACAGCAGCTAAATATTTTATGAAGGATAAAATTTTCCTTTTCAATCTCCCGCGTTCTCCACCATAACGAATAAATCAAAACATTTCCGAATTTTCGAGGTTGTTCCTAATTCCCGAACCGTACCCGTACCGTACGAATCAGGGACACAAACATTAGGTGGCAGGGGAGTGCAAATTTGCGAATTCCACATTGACGTGTGGGTACCAGTGTTGAAATATCCATAGAAATCTCGTTTTTGCTTATTTTTCTTTGAAACTACTATGGACCATTGCAGATACTATAGACTACATAAAGACGCCTCTCTGGTCCTATGCACCTGTCGCTTTCCACGCCAGATGTAGTGAAAATCGGCCAAAGCACCCAAACTTTATAGACCAAAAATAGCCTAACCGGCATGATCACAAAAATAAAGTATACTTAAAGTCCTATTTAAAGGCTAAGGTTAAAAGTTACTTTAAAAAGCAGAAAGTTGAATATTAGAACTGACAGAAAGGAGGCAGCTGCCAAGCAAAAATATTTCTAAGCTGGTACTAGCTTGCAAAGACACAGGGAAACTGTTCCACAGACGTATACTTCTGGGAAAAGAGGAGTTTGAATGATTCCAGCGTGTCTTTAAATACGGTATCAAATAGTTCAGGTTTCTAGTTCTTAATTCTAAGGTGTCTATATTAATTAAATGCAAACTTGAACCACAGGAAGCCCAACCTCTAGCATCACTATGAATTAAGCCGTTTATAAAGGACCACACTCAACAAGTTGTAATGGACATCTACACTTTAGACACAGGTCTTATCTGGGGTCTCAAAGGCTCTGTTCTCGGCTCCTGTCTCTTCCTTTCCAACAAAAATGATCTTCCTGACTCTATAAAAAAGTCAAGTCATGCTGTTTGCAGATTATACCATTGTATATTCTGACAGTTGTACCTTCGTTACACTCCAAAACCAAAATATCCTAAAATGCCGTTTTCAAGGGCAGATAACTTTTTTTCAGTACCAGTGATCTATGACTTTTATTTCATATTTTTGTTTCTTAGATGATTATCCTTCAAATTCCAAAGTTTGAGGAAATTCTATAATTGGGAAAAAATCTACCCATCTCGTATGTATACAGGAATTCTAGCATGCTTTATTTCCTCATTACAGCCTAAAAGGAAGAACACTACTCAAGACAGTTATATGGTTCTTGTTCTCTGCATTCCTTTATATGCTACCAAGCTGTCTGTGTAAAAAAAAAACTTCAGTAGGTGCAAAGTTATTGTACAGATATAAGAAAATTATGTCTAATTAAAAAAGGGAGAGTTAGACATTTAAAGGTAAAAAAAAATGCACTGGAAAAACTGAATCATCAAACCATCATTTATCATTTACCATCACTGCAATTTGGGTTTTAACTTTTGAGCTGATTTTATAGTGTGTTTAGCAGAAAATTGTTTCTTGCAGTTTCTTGCACTACTTAAAGAGCTTGTCTGATGATGATAAACTTGTTTGCAAACTTTCCAAGCTATTGTTCTTAAAGTATATATAGGACTTCAACTATTCTTAGCACCAACAAGAAAATTTAGGTTACTAACATTTTAAGTAATCTCAGCAGCCATTTGAAGTTTGTTCATTTTAATTAAAAGAGAGAGTTTTGAATCCCTTTAAAGGGAAAAAGGAACATACTGAATTGGCAAAAAATGATTTACTCTTTGTAAGCCTATTGTCAGGATACGAGTTATATGACCAAGGGAAGTGCATACGCCTTTAATATCTTGAACAATGCAATGGGTCCAGTCGCTAAGGTGACTGTACCTTAGGCTAGGTGACGAACTATACAGAATGTCCTTTGTTAAAACGTTTAGCTGGTAAGACCAAATATCTCATATATAAAATTTTGCTCTGGCTACCTTACCTAAATGATTCGTGTACCAATGATTCTTAAGTGATTTTAATTATGAGCTAGATAATTTCAGGGATCAGGCTAATCACTAAATGTTTCAAACTATCAATCTTCAATTAATAATAACTAGCTGAAACTCCTATAGGCTGGAGACTCTATACTTGACTGGTCTTTTTATTGAAGTTCCCATCAGACAATGTTTTTAAATCAACAACATACGAGTCCTATCGCATAGATGCTCGACCTGTCCTCTTAATTGAAGTTACAACTGTATACGAATGACCTGATTCATAGAATGCTCGGCGCCCATATGCTATCATATGCAGCATTCAAGTACCATATAGGTATATCTCCGATGCCTTGGCTGTACTTCGCCAAATAATGCTGAACCATTTATAAGCTGGAACTCTCCTACTATCTCAGTAGATTACTAAACTCTTCGTGTCCGTCTCAGCTTTCCAATGCTCAGCCTATATTTGCTATCGTCTATAGCATTCAACTACCCTTAAGGTAAAACTCGTATGCACTGGCCCTATAGCTCGAAACCTTGTTGAAATTCTGCAACACTTCTTCAGTCTATGAACTTCAAAGTCTTCTTTTTAATAATTTATTCGCCCTGACAGTGTAGTTGCAATAACTTCCTTATCAAGGTACTGGGATAAATTATTACATGTAGTTGAATTCTCGATCACTGGATACCGAATGCTCTCTCTGTTATCCATCTACCTATCTATACCTTAGCAGACGCGAGCTTTGATTGGTGCTATTTATAGAACGTGTTTTGATTGGTCCAAATTTATTCGTAGTATTTTAGGACGGATTACACCAAACCGGAAGTGACTACTCAGTGTTACATGTGAAGTAGTCCAAAATGTAGTTCCATGCTATGGATGAAATCTGGTATAATGAGTGACATGAGGAGGTGACAGTTAAATTTTTGGCTTATGTTTATTGCTTATAGTATTGAGAATAGATCTAGACCATTTTCATTGTAAATTTCTTGGAATAAGTTTTATTCTTTGCGAAAAATGTCTACCTACGCGTAACTGCTAAACGGCTGTTTTCATGGGGGCATTTTTAGAGGGTGATGTATCTCAGAACAGATTATTTTTCTTATATTCAACATAACATGTCAATATTTTTCTATTTTTGATAAGAAGACATGTTATACTAAATGACCATAATATGTTATATGGTTTTCATATCATTGAAATGCTCTAAAGTGCTGAAAATGAGGTCTGAATGTTTTGTTATTAATATGAAATAAATAAGGAATTGAATTGGTAGAATGTAACCTATAAACAACGAGCACTTGCTCTGTCAAATATCTGGTTCCCTTTAACTATTGTATATGACATAATGTGTGATGCTGGGACCCAGCTATTACTGTAATTAACCCAAATCGTCCATAAATGACCCCAATCATATTATTAACAGCAATTATATGATTATAATTATAGCAATGGTAGCATGAAAAGGGAGTCAAGCACTGTCTTTGCTTATAATGTGTTACGTTATCAATACATCAAATATACAAATTATTCTGACACCTATCACCTCTAACTGCTGACACTTTAGCTTTCAATTATTTTTTAAGTAAAAATGATCTGGTTTGTGGACAGATAAGCAGTATGATGTCTTTTAAAATATATAACGAAATTACTTGAGAGCTGCAAGATCTTCAGTTTCTTCTGATGTAGTACGTTATACATATAGATAATTCTAAATCTAAATCTTCTTTTAGACCATGAGATAGGCCTTAGCCATGATTCATTTGCTCTGAGTCAGAAGGAAGGAAATAGCTTTCTGAATGCAATTCAATCGGCAGATACAACCTACAGATGAAGTTTCATGAAAAAACATCCAAGTTTATATCTGCAGTTTAAAAATGTATTTAGTATAATTATGTAAGTATTATTTAACAAGTTAGTAACATTAAAATAGTTCAGAAACTAAAACTCATTTTCTAATCTTCATAATATGACCAAACTTCAATTTCACAGAAAAATTTCATTTTTAGCCAAAGTCCAGTCCCTTTGTTAAACAGAAGATACTCAAATTCCAGAAGCCTCCTGGTTCTTAAGGGTGCAAGTTGTAAACTAAGTTGGACAAATAACTACACCTTACTAACCTGGAGGGTAGGGTGTACACCTATTGTCTTGAGTTCAAAATCCCTGAGAAATGCTGAAATAGCACAAGACAAAACGACGCAGTCCCGAGTCATTTCAAACAAATTATCTGAGTAAATAAGGTTGAAAAGGACATACTACTAGCCTAGAAAACTGAAATAGGGGTGGGGGCTCAGAGGTTCACATAGAATGTTAGAAAAACAAGACGACATGTGCACTTTTAAACCATTTCAGACAAAACAAAAAATACAACCTACAAGTGTTGATAATTTGAGGAGTGTTCAGTGGCCTTCTTGAAAAAGTATGGTTCATGGGAAGTTTCTTTTTTCTATTTTTAGCTCTACCTGTCCTAATCTTGAGCTATGAACTATCCATTCTAACATAGTATGGATACTCCTCTGTTACATCTGTCCATCAGTATGTCAGATAAGCTGTACGATGGCCTGACTTGATAATAGCTGACCCTAGAAGGGACCAAGCTAAATAACCCAAACAAATATGAAAGAAGTTCATGCCAGCAGGCTACAGAGTTTAGCGAATTTAAATTTCAATGAAGATATTAAAGTAAAAATGTTGACACAAGGCAATGGACACAGGGCAATGAAGCAGACGATGGATACAGGGTGACGGATGCAGGGCTATGAAGCAGATGATGGATACAGGGTGACAGATGCAGGCTGATGAAGCAGATGATGGATACAGGGTGACGGATGCAGGCTGATGAAGCAGATGATGGATACAGGGTGATGGATGCAGGGTGATGAAGCAGATGATGGATACAGGGTGACGAATGCAGGCTGATGGAGCAGATGATGGATACAGGGTGATGGATGCAGGGTGATGAAGCAGATGATTGATACAGGGTGATGGATGCAGGCTGATGAAGCAGATGTTGGATACAGGGTGATGAAGCAGAGGATGGATGCAGGCTGATGAAGCAGATGATGATTACAGGGTGATGGATGCAGGGTGATGAAGCAAATGATGGATACAGGGTGATGGATGCAGGGCAATGAACAACAAATGCTGGATCATCCATCTATACTAATAACTCACCCATAACATAGTTCAAATGACCTAATAAAAGTGGTAGTGACATAACACCACTAGGGAATTAAAACTGGCTTAAAGTGCACACCATACTTCAAGCTCAGCCTCCATGTTTCAAAGTCAAATGGCAGTGTAAATAAAGGATATCTCTGCCATGTTTCTTTTGAATTGGATTGAAACAACAGAAGAGTTGATCAAAGTACAGGTAAAAGTTGCAAAATTGTAATGTCAAAACTACAGAAGAAAAAAAATTTGCACATGAAAGTCCATAAAAAATTGTATGTGATAATTTTGGATTGATGATGTATACAAAGTTTCATTTTAACTAGATGGAAACTGTGGGAGGAGTTGAATACACAAGAGTGTGACAAATGAACTAACGGTCAGACAATTTAAACACTATATGCCTTCAGTCTTTTACACCAGTGGAGTTGCAAATCATTTTTGAACTTTCATTTACCTTGGTATTTTTATCTTTCTATACTGACAGATTCATCCAGTAATTTACAATCACATCAGCTTCAAACAATCACTAATGCAAGATGTCTTCATGTTTTTGCGCTTTCTCCTTTAACCTTTACCATGCTATATTTTAATAACCATTTGCAACATGGTGGTTTTAATCAAATTTATATTTGTTTATATGGGAATATCCTAAAATTCTTCTTCAAAGCATACACAACAACTATGTTCACTTCTTAAAAATCAAAGTATATTTCATGTTTTATGATCTGTTTAATGTAAGCACATATAAGTAATAAGACAACAATTATTCATACTATCTTCAATATTTTCTCCTAAAAACAATCTACACAGATTAAGCTACAAGTCATACACCTTAAAAAATAAATTACAAAACAGTCAAGTTGTTGAAAGAACATTTAAAGTGACTAATTAACAACTTTTTTCCAGTAAAAATAAAGCCATTTCGAAATCGATAGAATGTGTTATTTTCCATAACATTTTATGTAAACATACTGACATATATTTGTACTGAGTATCTTATAAAATTAAAAACTGAAGCTTGGAAAGTTGTAAAGTATCACTTTTGAAAGGACAGAATCAGCATTCTGCATGGGTTTTTACAACAATTTCAAGTTTCACACCTTTCATTATTTTTCAATGTCGGATATACATCTTGTATAAAACTTAAGTATTGGTACACAGGATCCAAATAAGGATATTCAAAATTCTGAACCAAACTGTAAATCACTAACATTATGTATTTAAATGACTCTTTATGTGAAATTTAACAGATCCTAACTATTGACTTCAGCATACAGATATTCCTTTCAACAGGTGCATGTATAATGTGTGATGATATGCCTTAGAATCCAAAAAAAAGAAGTCACACTTCCGAATAGTTCTTAGTTTAAATACAATATAATAGTTCTCCAACTGTAAAACAGGTATATTTTTATGCATTTATAATAATGAAGTCAGCCATATGCAATTTTTCGACAGATTTCCATTTCCAATTGAATCTTTGGGAAACAACTATTGAAAATGAATAAATAACATGGCTGTCATGAAATCAACATGATTACTCCTTAAAAATATAATATGAAATGTAAAATGACATTCTCACCATTTATGAACAAGCAACATTTTTACAAACAGTCTATCTTTCCAGCACATGTTTTATCAAACTGTCCCATACCATTCAGTACTAATGGATATGTGAATTATTCTAAAAACATTTATCATCCTTTCCAAGTAGATCTAACAAATTTTCAAAATTGCTGAAAAGGATATTAAAAACAGTTTTGTGAACATACAGCACCTGGACATAATTGCAAACTCCTCAAAAATTCAGTTGGTATCACTTTAACTGGCAATAGTTTTAAATGAACTCATAAATATTTCACATGCTGTTCCATTTTCAGTTCAAGCAACTCTTTCTCTCTATGAAATTCTTGTATAAAATATGGACCTAACTCTTAAAATATGAAATGGAAAACAGAATGAAGTACAGTGAAACATTAGGGTACCAGGGCTGATCTGAGAAATTTGTGTGGTCTCTAGCCATTTTCCTCATATTTTCTGTCTGGATCACTGAAACCCCAGGATAATTCAAGTTATCATGCTTTACTGTAGATTGTCTATTATATAACAATTAAATGGAATATTATGTCTAAGTCATGTTAGTCGCTCAAGTTCTCTTCATTAATTTACATTCTTTCATGTCATAAAACTCATTCATACAATGCTTTTTGGCATATACATGTAGTTTGTTTCATTCATTATGGCTACAGTCTGTTTCTGACAATCTGAACTATTCTGTCTTTGGTTTCCCAGCACCTCCAATGACTTTCTTCCTCTGTGCCAGCATATGCATGTACAACTGTGGAAAAACTGAAACAGAATATAGGTGTCAAATCAAAGATTAAGACTGCATTTTTGAAAAAACTGAAAAAGAACATAGGTGTCAAAGACTGCATGTGTAGAAAAACTAAATTTAAACATAAAATAAAGGAGTCAAATTAAAGACTGGTCAAATAAAACTGTATATGAGCAAAATATTGATAAAGAATATGTCAAGTAACATTTTGTGTACCTACGACGGCCATTGTGTGTGAATAACTAATACAGAAGTATACATCTACTGAGAACAAACCTTTGCAACTTAAACAGAACACTACAGTATTACAGCAAGAATATTATAAGCTACATGTAGCTGGTAAAAAACATTTCATCTACAGTGAGTTTCACACTATCTGCAAATATTTTGTCTTAGACTGTCACTTTCAAACATGGTAATGATGTACTGATGATCTGATCAAGTCTGTGATGTAATGATACAGAATTATATAATACAACTAGAGATGCTTTTGAGAAAAGCGCATGTCTCCTACAACTGCCTAATCATCTAAATAGTAAGTCAGTCTTTATATATGGTTTACTTAATCCACATGTGCATGCGCTTTCTTGACACCAAAATGACGCCTATACTACTAGTAGTATAGGCGTCGGTTTGGGGGTAAAACTGCACAAGAAATCTGTGTGTTTTTGGTAATTCAAGGGCCATAATTCCGAAGTGCCTAGGCCGATTTGGCTAGTTATTGAACTTGGCCGAGCACTTATTGGCAGACACATTTTGTTGAAGTTTGGTGAAGATCGGATGAGAAATGTTCGACTTAGAGTGCGGACAAGCTTTGTGACAGACAGACAGACACACACACAGACTGGAGTAAATCAATATGTCTCCCACACCACTGTGTGGTGGGAGACATAAATATGATCAAATAAAGGACAAGAGGGCAATGATGGCCCAGTATCACTCATCTGACCGAGTTCTTTCCTCAGGTAACCATCATTACAAACATTCAAACCATGCATTCTTTAAATAAGGTAGAACAGGTAACCAACTTTTTCCATCATTTAACCTAGCCAACTAGTTCTTGACTCAAGTTGACCAAGTTTTAATTTCATCTAGATTTTATAAGGACATATATACTGAAAAAGCCCGCCCGCTTAGCTCAATAGGGAGAGCGCAGATCTACGGATCTCGGGGTCGCGAGTTTGAGCCCTGGGCGAGGCGTATGTTCTCCGTGCAATTTGATATAAGACATTGTGTCTGAAATCATTGGTCCTCCACCTCTGATTCATGTGGGGAAGTTGGCAGTTACTTGCGGAGAACAGGTTTGTACTAGTACAGAATCCAGGAACACTGGTTAGGTTAACTGCCCGCCGTTACATAACTGAAATGCTGTTGAGAAACGGCGTTAAACCCAAAACAAACAAATACACTGACAAAATTTTTATAAAGATCAAGTATAAAATGTCTTCTAGTGTGTTATCAAGATTTTTCAATAAACTGACCTAGTGACCTAGTTTTGACTCCTGTTTCAAATTGGTCCTATACTTCATTGTAACACACATTCTCACATTTATGAAACTCAGACAGAAAATGTAATCTAGAGTTATTTCCTATGATTTGACCTAGTGACCTAATTTTTGATCTCAAGTTATTCAATTTTGAACTTGACCTAAATTTCATAGTGACAATTTGACAAACTTTTATGAACAATGAGCAAAAAATGAGACTCCCTGTGCCCCAAGGGTCAGTGCTGGGCCCCTGCCTATTCTTATCTTTTATCAATGACCTTCCTGATTCAGTAGAGACTGGCTGATGATACAATTGTATACTTAACCATAGATACCCATTCTGACTCTGAAAAGCTACAGAATGACTTAAGAATGGAGTTTAACCCAGACAAATGTGAGATCATTAGAATTACCAAAAAACGAAATCCTGTCATTTACCCATACAAACTTCACAACATTGAATTAAAAGTAACAAAAAATTCAAAATACCTTGGAGTTAATTAGTTGGATAAAGCATATTGGTAACTTGACCATGAATTCATAGAGACATTCTGACAAAGTTTTAAGAAGATGGGGCAGAAAATGCTGTCTCTAGAGTGTTAACAAGGATTTCCTTTAAAATAGCACAGTGACCTACCTTTTAAATTTGAATGACCCAATAACAAATTTGTTCAGATATTATTGCGGGTAACATTCTGACTTGGGTCAAACTGTGAATCTAGTTTGTCAAACTGTTGACAATGGATGTACGACTGAGGATGACAGACACAGGGCGATCACAATAGCTCACCTTAAGCACTTTCAACTTTCATTTTAACCCCTATGGAAATTCTGCATACTTACTTGGAATATACATGATCATAAAGAAAATCAAGAAGTAGTAGTAGCTAAATGACATGTTAGCCGCATTTGGTAGCTCCACAGAATATATTTTTGAATCTCTCACAAAATCCAAACCACTCCAAATAGACAGCAATTCACCCTGAAAAAATTAATTTTGAAGGTTACCGGTATTTTCAAATTCACATAACAGTTATATGAAATTACAAACAAAGAAAAACTGAAAAGGATGGCTATAAAGTTACATAAAGTAAAAAGAGTAGTTTATTTCTGAGCTATCATTATTGGCAGTTTCCATCAATATAATATTCTTGAATGCACACCAGTGTAGATCTTAGCAAATAACTAGATGCAAAAAAAACCCAAACAAATTCTCCCATTGATCTAATTACCATTGAGATCACATGGCAAAACAACTCCAGAATAACAGAATGACTCATAAGTTATCTAAACCTGTGACAGAACTGTATTTTGTTTACTGTGAGTAACTCTTTATTACAAAATGAGTACAAACAATGTATTTTCCCTTTGAATATATAACCCACCAGCATGTGTACAGCCAACTTAATGAACTTCATACTCAAAAGGTCATCATTCAACCTGATTCATATTAACAGGTTTGTTTTCTCTTCCATTCACACTGATTTATTAAATTCAATGTTGTATACTTTATACATCTAGCAGTCACAACACTCACTTTCCATGAGCAATTATTGTTAGTATTTCATATGACAAGGTGACATTTGAAAACAAGTAAAGCAAATCCAGCAGAGTCACACCTAGTACAAGCCAACTTTTGGGTCAATATATTTCGTGCAATATAATTTTTTTTTGACATTATATTGTTCCATCCAAGGAAACACATTTATACTGTTAATACATATAGGACCAGAGCCACACTCTTATTTGCCACTTGAGCCATTTGCCACTTAAGCCATTTGCTACAATTTCATAAAAGTGGCTCGAACTTTTTACATGTGGCTTTTAACAAGAGGGTCATGATGACCCTGAATCACTCACCGGAGTAATACGATACACATGTTTAAAATGGTACACTGATTCTAAAATATTAGAAAGTAGATCACATTCATGGTCGCTGAAAGTCAGTTTTAAGATCGGTGTGCAAAACTGTACATGTCATCCAAATTTCAAGGCTGTATCTTAAAAAACAACAAAGAAGGTCAGTAGGTCAAGGTCACAGTCAATCGCTTGTAGTCATCAGGTAATTATAATTAAACAGTCTGGGAATATGATCTGATAATTTTTTAAGTATTTATTCCTAATAAAGTATATAACTCATATAACAAGTGACCCCCAGGGCAGAGCCTCTTTTCACCCCAGGGACATAATTTGAGGATTCTTGTTAGAAATCCACTAGGCAATGCTACATATCAAATATCAAAGGCCTAGGCCTTGAACTTTTCGACAAGAAGATTTTTTCCTCCCAATATAAGTCTATGTTAAATTTGGGACCCCAAGGGCAGGGCCTCTTTTCCTCCAAGGGGCATAATTTGAACAGTTTTGGTAGAGGACCACAAGGCAATGCAACATACTAAATATCAAAAGCCTAGAACTTGCAGTTTAAGGCAAGAAGATTTTTAAAGGTTTTTCCTACATAAGGCTATGTAAAACTTGAGACCCCCTGGGGCTGGGCCTCTTTTCACCCCAGGGGCACAATTTGAACAATTTTGGTAGAGGACCACAAGGCAATGCAACATACCAAATATCAAAGGCCTAGGTCTTGTGGTTTTAGACTAGATTTTTAAAGCTTTTTCCTATATAAGGCTATGTAAAACTTGTGAGCCCTGGGGTGGCGCCTCTTTTCATCCCAGGGGCAAAATTTGAACAATCTTCATAGAGGACCATTAAATGATGTCACATGCCGAATATCAAGACTCTATGCCTTGCGGTTTTGGACAAGAAGATTTTTAAAGTTTTTCCTTTCAGTTACCATGGCAACCAAAGTTCTATATGGAATTCAATTCCTTGAACAATTTTGAAAGGGGGCCACCCAAGGATCATTCCTATGAAGTTTGGTGTAATTCTGCCCAGTGGTTTTCAAGAAGATTTTTTTAGAAATTGTTGATGGACGCACAACGCACGATGGACTACGGACGATGGACATTGACCAGTCACAAAAGCTTACCATGAGCCTTTGGCTCAGGTGAGCTAAAAAGACAAGAGTAAAACTACATGATATATACAATATAGAACAGTATTATTATGGATTCAGCTAAAGGAACAGCAAAATAAGTCACTTACTGTCACACCAATGGGGTACAGCACAATGAAAAAGGTGTATCTGAAAAATAAAACCTCACTGCATAATTATTTGTGTAAAATTTCCTACAATTTGAGACCCTTTACCTTTTTAATAATAAAATGTTAATATTTAAAAACAGCTTGCATGTTCCAGTACAGTTTGGTAAAGATTTATCAAGCAGTAAACTGGCAGAGGCCACTAGAAAATGTTTCTATTTTTATTTCTGATTAACCTCATATGAAATAAGCTGGAACAATTAAGATAATTGTGACAGATGTCAACAGTAGGTTCAAAAGAACAAGACCTGCTGGACAACAGCAATTCTCTATCATTCAAAAGCCTTCTCATTAAAACAAAATTAATGCATGAACAGCAAAGTCAAGAGGGGCATAACTTTGCAAAAAAAAGTACAATGGGTTACGACAGCTTTACAGAACATATCAGATCATGACAACATGAGGGTCATGATGACCCTGAATTGCTCACCTGAGCAATATGACGCACATGTTTAAAATGGAAAACTGATGCTAAAATATTAGAAAGTAGGTCAGTAGGTCACATTCATGGTCACTGAAAGTCAGTTTTAAGATCGGTGTGCAAAACTGACATGTCATCCAAATTTCAAGGCTGTATCTTAAAAAACAAGAAAGTAGGTCAAGGTCACAGTCAAGTGACCCCTAATCATTCGGGGTCATCAGGTAGTTATAATTAAGCAGTCTAGGAAATATGATCTGATAATATTTGAAGTATTTATTCCTATATAACTCATATAACAAGTGACCCCCAGGGTGGGGTCTCTTTTCACCCCAGGGGCATAATTTGAACAATTCTGGCACAACAAGGCAATGCAACATACCAAATATCAAAAGCCTAGGCCTTGTAGTCTCAGACAAGAAGATTTTTAAAGTTTTTTCTTATATATGTAAAACTTGAGACCCCCCGGAGCAGGGCCTCTTTTCACCCCAGGGTTATAATTTGAACAATTTTGGTAGAGGACCACAAGGTAATGCTATATACCAAATATTAAAAGCCTAGGCCCTGCAGTTTCAGACAAGAAGATTGTTAAAAGTTTTTTCCTATATTAGTATAATTATGTAAAACTTGAGACCCCCGGGGCAGGGCCTCTTTTCACCCTAGGGTTATCATTAATTTTGAACAATTTTGGTAGAGGACCACAAGGCAATGCTATATACCAAATATCAAAGGCCTAGGTCTTGTGGTTTTAGACAAGAAGATTTTTCCTATATAAGTCTATGTAAAATTTGTGACCCCCTGGGCGGGGCCTCTTTTCACTCCAGGGGCACAATTTTAACAATCTTCAGAGAGGACCATTAGATGATGTCACATGCCAAATATGAAGGCTCAATGCCTCGCGGTTTCGGACAAGAAGATTTTTAAAGTTTTTCCTTTCGGTTGCTATGGCAACCAGAGTTCTGCATGGAATTCAATTCTTTGAATAATTTAGAAAGGGAGCCACCCAAGGATCATTCCTGTGAAGTTTGGTGTAATTCTGCCTGGTGGTTTTCAAGAAGAAGATTTTTTTAGAAAATGTTGACGGACGGACGACGGACATTGAGCGGTCACAAAAGCTCACCATGAGCCTTTGGCTCAGGTAAGCTAATTAAAAGGTATGTGAAGTTTCAATTCATCCTCTTTTATAGTGGTTACAGACATATATGTTTACATACAAAAACTAAACCAAAAAAGTATTTAGTCAAAATAGAGGCTCAACTTTGTAGAGTTATGAAACCTGTACAGTGCATTTCAGATCATTACAGTGAACAATTGAGAAATTTCAATCCATTTGGATTTCCTACATGTATGTGGTTAATAAGAAAATCAATGGACATTGCATGATCAAATAATTTCAACCTGGTGCTTCATTTTTGGTCTGCTAGAAATGTACACAAAGTCTAGTTAACCCTTATTTAGCCGAGTTATAACGTAAATAACTCTCATTTGTTTGTTTCTGGTACATTTTAAAGACAGGATTATTTAGCAACTTTCCAGCACTTATGATGGAAGAAGATTCCATATTCCCTTTCCAGCATTATTTTAGGCAAGTGCAATTGGTAGTGCAGCCAATAAGCATCTTCACAAGAATTCTACATCAGGATTTCAAACTCACAGAGATGGTCGGCAAGAAAACAGAAGATGGCAAACATAACCATTTAGCAATGTAGGCCCAGTTACCCTCATTTGAATATATATCTCTGGTGCTTTATGGAAAGGGTGCTTCGTGACCCCAGGGAAACATTAAATACGCAACCCTGAGGTTGAAAACTCAACACCATATTTAAACCACTACTTCATTGGCTCAAACTTGGTCAATGGATCAACCTTGCTTCCAGGGTAGAATTCTCTCATGTGAGGAAACCATCCAGCTGGCTAATGGTAGGTCACTGGTTCTACCCAGGTGCCAGCTTGTACCTGCAATAATGCACAAATGTAGTCAGGTTGTCTTCCTCTACCATCAAAAGCTGGAACGTTGCCATTTGACCTATAGTTGTGTCAGCATGACATAAGCACAACAAAAACTAACAAGAGCACCGCCTACTGGTGCCATCGCTCGTCTGCAAGTGCTGGTCAGTATGTAAGAAAATAGTTATAGTTCAGAGTTTCTAAGTACATAAAAGGCCATAATTCTGACAAAATGCTGGTTAGAGTTATGGTTATTGGCCTATATAGTCACCTAAGGATGATAAACAAGTGTGCAAAGTTTCAAAGCTGCAGCTCTTACAGTGTTTGAGAAAGGTGGACCTAAACAAAGATTTTAAAAGAAACTCAAATTTTTGTTGTCTAAACTTGTACAAAAAGGACCATAATTCTGACAAAATGAATAGCAGAGTTATGGTTCTTGGCCTACATAGTCATCTAATTATGATAAACAAGTGTGCAAAGTTTCAAAGCTGTATTTCTTATAGTTTTTAAGAAAAGGCGGACCTAACAAAAAATTTAACCAAGAAACTCAAATTTTCTAAACTTGTATAAAAAGGGCCATAATTTTGACAAAATGCATATCAGAGTTATGGTTCTTGGTCTACTAAGTCAACTAATGATGACAAACAAGTGTGCAAGTTTCAAAGCTGTAAATCTTATAGTTTTTGAGAAAAGGTGGACTAAACAAAAAATTTAAACCAAGGCCGACAATCAAGTGAATACCGTCTTGATATTTTTAAAAAATCAGACGAGCTAAAAATGAAACAAACTTGGATCATTTGAACTCAGTGTCAAGTTTCTAACTTACCTGCACCACTGTAGAGCATAGGGAACTTCTCCAATCAAACTGAACATGTAGAATGCATATCGTATAATCTCTGTAACACTCCAGGCAAAAATAAACATGGAAACACCAAATACATTCTGAACCTGAAATATACAGGAAGAAGGGTAGAAAGTTTACTATAATCTTAAATTTAAAAGACATGTTCAATGTTAAGGGAATTGTTACAATATCACAATAATTTAAAATAGAGAAAACAAATCCTGCAACTCTATAAATCATTTTTTAAAAAAAAAACAACTGGGCCATAGTGGCTGTAAGTTGCTCAAGTAGCCCTTGAATATATTTATGACACACTGAATCATGAAAGGTAACATTTTGTATAAAAACAGAAAACAAGTCAAATGCCGCCATTTGAAGAAACTAGAAAATGCTTTTGTAAAAAAGCGCATGTCTCCCCCAATGCAAAGTCCTATAGGCAAGAAGTCAATAGGGGTCAGGAGCGAAAGTCAAAGAGACACTGATGGTTGGCTGCAATAGGGATCATCTACTTGGCATGTCCAATCATCCCGCTAAATTTCAACACTCTTGGCCTAGTGGTTCTCAAGTCACTGTTCAGGCTTCTGTGACCTTGACCTTTGATCAAGTGACCTCAAAATAAATAGGGGTCATCTACTCTGCATGTCCAATCATCCTATTAAGTTTCAACATTGTAGGTCAAGTGGTTCTAAAGTTATTTCCAAAAAATGATTTTACATGAACAGGCCACTGTGACCTTGACCTTTAATAGACTGACCCCAAAATCAATAGGGGTCATCTACTCTGTATTTTCAATCATCCTATGAAGTTTCAACATTCTGGGTCAAGTGGTTCTCAAGTTATTGATCGGAACTGGTTATCAATGTTCAGGCCCCTGTGACCTTGACCTTTAACGGAGTGACCCCAAAAACAATAGGGGTCATTTACTCTGCTTGACCAATTATCCTATGAAGTTTCATCATTCTGGGTCGAGAGGTTCTCAAGTTACTGACCGGAAATGGTTTTCAATGTTCAGGCCCATGTGACCTTGACCCTTCACAGAGTGACCCCAAAATCGTTAGGAGTCATCTACTATGCATGACCAATCATCCTATGAAGTTTCATCATTCTGGGTCAAGTGGTTCTCAAGTTACAGACCGGAAACGGTTTTCAATGTTCAGGCCCATGTGACCTTGACCTTTCACAGACTGACCCCAAAATCGTTAGGCGTCATCTACTTTGCATGACCAATCATCCTATGAAGTTTCAACATTCTGGGTCAAGTGGTTCTCAAGTTACTGACCGGAAATGGTTTTCAATGTTCAGGCCCCTGTGACTTTGACCTTTAATGGAGTGACCCCAAAATCGATAGGGGTCATCTACTTTGCATGTACAATCATCCTATGAAGTTTCAACATTCTGGGTCAAGTGGTTCTCTAGTTATTGATCGGAAATGGTTTTCCATGTTCAGGCCCCTGTGACCTTGACCTTTGATGGAGTGACCCCAAAATCAATAGGGGTCATCTACTCTTCATGACCAATCATCCTATGAAGTTTCAACATTCTGTGTCAAGTGATTCTCTAGTTATTGATCGGAAATGGTTTTCAATGTTCAGGCCCCTGTGACCTTGACCTTTGACGGAGTGACCCCAAAAACAATAGGGGTCGTCTACACCAGCAGCCCTACAACCCTATGAAGTTTGAAGGTTCTAAGTCAAATGGTTCTCCAGTTATTGCTCGGAAATGAAGTGTGACGTATGGACGGACGGACAGGGCAAAAACAATATGTCTCCTGGGGGGAGACATAATTAGAGATCTGCCAAGTGATCCAAGAAAAATGCATTTGAAGATGTTTCTACGTTAGCTCAAATGGTCTTTTATAGGGACCAAGTGCCCCAATTTGAAAACAAGAGAACCACCTACGGGTGCCATTGCTCGTCTGCAAGTGTTGGACCTGATAGGAAGGATATAGATAATTTTCATAATTTCCATTACTTTTATTCATTTATTGACTTGTAAATAAAAGAAATTAATTTCCTATCAGCTGAGTGATATTAATTCAATGACAGTCATGGCATTAAAAAGTACCGTACATTATTTTTGAAAATTGTAAATTTTACTAAGCTTAGGAACAAATATGTATCATTTTTCAGTATAAATATGTATTCAATAAAAACGATTTTTACGTTTCTGATAAAAATATGTAGTGTTAAATTCACTCTTGAAGTTGTGCAATTTCTCAGTCTCGCACTTGTGTGCATATTTCTTGATGCAAATCTAATAAACTAGATGGATGTGTATATCAGGTAAGCCAGACTCTGCTTGTCTCTGGATTACAAGGCACAGTTGCTGTGTAGAGTGCATGTGGGACTGCAGCCATCATATATGTGTGTGCTCGGGTTCAGCACTTTTTTCAACAATTTTCAGTCACTTAGACCATGGTGTCTACTTGTAGCAGTGAGGACAATGCCCAACTTCATAATGCTGCCTCACTGGAATATCGCGTTGTAGACACATATATGATACAGGGCTTTCGGTAGGTTCTGAAACTCAAGAGTCATTGACTCTTCAGCCTAAAATTTCAAGGGTCAAAATCAGATTTTCAAGAGTCAAGATCAGCTTTTCAGGGGTCAAGCTACATGTATACTGTTATTAATGCAACTCCCACAGACTTCATCTAAACAAGTACATTAGACATAACAGATTTTCTTAAGCAATTCATATTTTAGTTGTCTTATTTTGCATATTGCCTAAAAGTGGGTGGGGTTTGGTGCTTTGCATGATTTTATTCTCGGCAAATTCTTCTAAATAAGAGCTGCTTTGGCAACAGTGATCATATTTTTGTTAAATGCAGACGTTTTATTGGCTTTTTATTCAGATTGTACTAGCAAAATCTCGGAAGAAATGATAAAAATGTCCAAACATGGCAGTCGCGAAAACGAGTGACAATTACGGAAAACGAAAGTAAACATTTGAAATTCTTGAAAAAATAACTGTTTTAAATTTCATTTTTTCATCATACCACGTATAATTTCTGCTTATTTAAAGCATTTAATTTGTTTTGGCCCAAACAAAGCCTCGGCAATGATAATAAATTTGCTATAGACCGTGACGGCCGGCCGGCGCATGTAATCGTATCAAGCACACAAAATAATTAACAAGTGGTACAAGGCTGCATTGTTTATCAATTAACTTTTACACATTGATCAATAAACACCTTTGATAATGACAAGGCATATTGTACTAAATACAAACCGCGAGATGATCACGTGTCATTTGGCGCGTGGCGTGACGGACATCTGTCAGCAGCTAATTAACATACGACGCTCCGCCTACTGCCATATTTCCGCTTGTGCCGGCAAACAATATTGAAATTCATTGGGATTTTGATTGACAAGGGGCAGAACTTTCGAACTTGAGACGCATCAAAGTAAATTTCCGCGAGTCAAGCCGACGCACGTGGCATATTTTATGCGGGTCAAATACGAGTTTTTTTCGATTTTCGCGGGTCAAAACCCGGGACCTCGGGTCAACCGAACACCCTGTGATACCCAAGCCAGACATATCATACCAACACACCAGCCACCATATGAAATAAGTAACCTTCTTACCACTAATAAACTATACGCTATTCCCCATGTGAGCATGATTCTTGAAAACACCTGGAAGGCTGTCAACATTACACTAGATCTTACAAAACCAACTGCACAATGGAGGATCTGAAACAGTCACAAAACAGAAATACAGGTGTCAACTTGATGTATATTTCACAGGGTTGGCAAAAACCCGGGTTTTAAGCATATTGCCCAGCCCAGTGGGTAATACTGGGAAAACCCAGGTTTTACTGGGCAATAGTGGGCAATACTGGGTAGTATGATATTTCAGTTCATACTTCAATACATATATTTCAACACTTTAGTTGACTTACAACCCATATAGTGATAACAATGACACCTGCATGCCTAATGTTATAATACCTATAAAAATCTATTGAATAGACATTATTATGATGACGACTGAGCAATTATTGAGCAAGATTAAGGGATTAAAGTTAGAAGTGTGAACAACTTAAATCTTGCCATTCAGTTTCCAATTTAGATCACATTGTCATTTCTATCATATAACCATGAAACCTACGTACCCTTTGTGGAATTGTTTTAATGTTACTGAGGATGATTATAAAAAGATTGCAAAATATAAAAACTAGAAATAACAAACTGCCAATGACATGTTAACAAGGAAAAAAAGCTATCCAAAATTACTGCCCTTTCAAACTTCACTATACCATTTCAAAACACAAATTTGGACGGACAGACGTACGGACTGACGGACAGTTAGACTGCCTGACAAGTGCTTCCCCAAAATTTTGGGGGACACAAAAATAGATACAGGCACTTTTTGGGCAAAAAATGATGGGAAACTAACAACCTTACTTCATACCTGGATGACCATCTGTGACTACAGCATATCAAATGTGTATACTCATCCTACATTGAACATTTTCAGGTGTTAGTCACAAAAAGCACAGATTTAAGAATATAAATGGCTATGAAATATATCCAATCTAAATGTGTCTTAAGTTTTGAAATAAAAAAAAAGGTTTGAAAGTCTGACTACCTCAAGAATGGCTGCTGTCTGGAATATGTTGAGAAGAGGGGCAACTTTAGCATACAATCCCTTTGCTGTATTCTCTGTTGAATAATGTGATATGAAGATAAACAGAATTGCACTCCATCTGAAAACAATTAAATAAGAAATATGTATAACCTGTCTGAAAATACAGACTGAAGCAACCACCCACAACAGACACTTGCAAATCACATTACTCATTTGAGCTATTCTTATAAAAAAAAAAAATCTGATCTTAGTCACCACCATGATATTGCCAAATCATCATAAATTGAATTCTGTCCTTAATAAACAAATTTATAATACTTGATAATTTGTATACATTTTGTATTGCAAACAGCAAACATATCAAATGCTCTACATCGTATAGAAAGTGCATCATGAAATTAAATAACACAAACACATTTTGGCATACCAAGTCTACAGTGATTCTTTGGTAGAATCTCTGGTACATTTCACTGATATTTTTACTTTGTTTACATAACAGGTTAAAGGTTTCAGCTATCAGTAGTATTGTCCGTAAGTATTGACCTGGCACTCATGAATATTCCGTATATTTCTGTAAATCAATTTTCGGTGTCCCGAGCCTAAACAGTAATACTACTATTGCATGTATATATTTCTTAATTGATGTGATGTCACAAGTGCAGGTAGCTGTGAGGACAAAGCGCTTAGCTGTCAATATCAGGGTTGTGGGTTCGAGTCCTACCTCAGACTTAATCATCTTTTTTTCTCCAAATTTTATATGCAAACCTACCACTCACCTGATCAAAGTTATCATGATTTCTATGGTTCATTTATAAAAAGTTATCAAAACGTTGTAGAAAAAGTCAGACAAAAATTGTTTCAAATGTAGGCCTATCTGTGATAAAAAGACAAACTGCTTGTCACCAGCGCAACAGTTTCAAGAAAATAAATTTTACATTCATGAGAAACAATTAAAATTCATGAAATGTGGTACATAAAATAATGTGAGAATAAAAGCAGTATCGATAACAATATATTGAAAAAAAAAACGATCTAAGGTGATTTCGAACCAGTGGCAACGTGCTTGGAAGTTAGACAGCTTAGCACCATACCACTGTTTCTTCCATTAACTGTATAGGTTACTTTAGTAATAAAGATATTTTCAGAATACAAATGTTCCGTAAATAAACAGAAACGTCCGAAAATATTGGCGAAGATTAAAGAGTGCCAGGTCAATACTTGCGGACAATAACTGTAGTGTTTCACAATAAAAACATAATTATGTGAATCAAAACCATCTCTAAAAGATGTGGTCATATTCATCAAAATATCAATGCAGGATAACAAGGAATGTTACTACAGGTGAATTACTAATAACCAATTATAACTGTAAATCTTTACTGATTGCAGTCATTGTGCATCGTCTTTACTCATTGATAGCAGGTACATTTCTTAGATGGTGCTGGAATTTTCAATTTGACGTCATATAGGAAAACACTGATTGGCTGAAACAACTCCTATGATAACTGTGAGTGTGTATGCTCACCATACAAAACAAAACAAATAATTTGTATTTAAAACATTTTCAACATTTTTTTATATATAAATGGAGACAATAGCAGAGATACTGATGCCACGAAGCAGCGACAACAGCATCTCATTATGAGAAGACATGTGTAAAAGAAAACAGATTATTCTTATTCTACTGTATAATGATGACTTGGAAATTTGTGGCATTTGATGGAATCAGAGTTATTAAGGTTTCTTCACAGGACTGCACCTAGTACTTAATGGTGTTAATAGATGTTTGCGTTCACAGATGATTCAAACCTCTCGCTTACTGTTTTGAATATTGATTATTTACATTCGCCCTATTCTTTTCCATTGAAAATTATGACGACCATTTCATATGAACAGCAAAAGGAAAGGCGCAAAAGTTACGTCAACTCTGCTTAGTGATAACGGGCTGCTGTTTTGACGACTTCTTCATACAGTCAGGGAGAATGTTCCATAGATGACATCGCAGTTGTTATGTCTGGTGAAAAGCTGATTTTAATGTTAAATGCAACAAAATGTGTGCAGTTTATAATTTAATCTTGATTAGAAATGGAATGGAAATATAATGTTAATTTAAAAAAAAAAACTTCTTTTTTGGTTTTCATGGGAAATGAACAACAGAATAGGATCGGCAAATTAAACATGAATCGCTAGCGCCATTCAGGGATTTGCCAATTCCATTCTGTCATTCATTTTGCATAAACACTGAAAAAAAAATTTCTTAAATAACAATCAGTGTTTGATAAAAAAAAATCAGCATCAAATATATTTGTTTTTGTACAAAAATAAGTAATTACATAAATTTCAATCTGAAACGAATCTCATCAGGCTGCTGTAACTGAAATTATAATATATGTACTTTTGTACCTTATGATATTACACTTCTACAGTAGCATAAAGATTTATTTGTCCGCTTTACAGTCCACAGGTCAGGAGATCCATCCATGACAGAAGCTTTCTTTTCTTTTCTTGTTTTACCAGGTTTTATTGTATTTATAAATCAAGAATTTTGCAATTATTGTAACAGTGTACCAAATCACTTGATCGCGCTACGTCATTTTGAGCTCGAAAGTGAAAGTGGAAAGGTAAACAAAAATTATAAATCTGGGCGTAAGTTTTTTTATTCAATATATTGTGTAAATATCATGCATATGATTCAAAACCTATTTGAAAGTGCCACCCCCTGTACTACGATTTCCCCACCAAAACCTTCTCGTTTTAATGCTATTCCTGTTCAACTGATTTGCAGCGAGAACACCTTAGAGCACACAATGTCGAAAGTGGTCGAACAGGAATAGCATTAAAACGAGGTTTTGGTGGGGAAATCGTAGTACCGGGGATAGCACTTTCAAATAGGTTTTGAATCATGTGCAAGATAACACAATATATTGAACAAAAAACTTACGCCCTGATTTATAATTTTTGTTTACCTTTCCACTTTCACTTTCGTGCTCAAAATGACGTAGCGCGATCACATGATTTGGCACACTGTGTAACAAAAGTAATTAATGTATTATTTATCCGGTGTTTTGTTTTGATGTCAGGTACCAATGTACTGCCTATAGTTCTACCTTCTGAATAAATGTTTTGGGCTTAAAACTGAAAGGTGTGGAAAAGCATATGTTGCTATAGAGGCACTTTGGGAAGCTCGGGAAGCTTGGAAAACATCTTAATTCTGGTGTAGTATTAATTATATATAATATTTACATATAAAATAGAAAGAATGTAATTATATGTATATAACAAGAGCTGTCACTAATGGTGACAAATGCCCCCACAGCACCTTGATCTTTGACCTGGTGACCCAAAAGTTAGTAGTTAGTAGGGGTGGTGTATTCAATAAGTACTATCAGCAAGTGAAGATTGAAGGTCCTGGGTGCAGTGGTTCGCGAGTAAAGTGCCTTCATGCAAAAAGTTAACATTGGCCCCTGTGACCTTGACCTTTGACCTGGTGACCCCAAAGTCAGTAGGTGTGGTGTACTGAATAAGTTCTATCAGCATGTGAAGTTTGAAGGTCCTGGGTGAAGTGGTTCGCGAGTAAAGTGCCTTCATGCAAAAAGTTAACGTTGGCCCCTGTGACCTTGACCTTTGACCTGGTGACCCCGAAGTCAGTAGGGGTGGTATACTCAATAAGTACTATCAGCATGTGAAGTTTGAAGGTCCTGGGTGCAGTGGTTCGCGAGTAAAGTGCCTTCATGCAAAAAGTTAACGTTGTGACGAACGAACGAACAAACTAACGGACAGTTGAAAACTAATAAGCCTCCCTTCGGGGGCATAAAAACCTAATCAAAATGCTTTATCATAGTTTTAAGTTCTATCATGATTTCCAGATTTTTCAAAACTTCAAATAGAAAAATACAGCGATTGTGACAATCAAATTATATTACTAAACATTAATATTTTCTATTTCCTTTTACGTATGCAATAGAATTATATTCTTGTTTTGATATATTTTTAAGAAACACAGATTAGTTGCTTTAAATAATACTTTAATGCTTTATAGCATTTTATGATTTTCGGATTATCCAAAGTGATACAATTACTGGCTAGCGTCTTTCAACCAAACACTTTTGGAATACTCCTCATGATAACTCGGGAAACAGATACATCTAGTGATTGAAATTTCACATGAACAAAGCTAGGTTCTCATCCTAACTAAAGAGCTAATTTGTTTACTTCTTAAGTTAGGTCAAGTACTTTTTCGAGGCCCGAACGAAGGGCCACAGAATCACATTGTTTTAAGGTCTAACAGTACCATGTTTCTGGACAGCGAGATGGACACTTTATTGATTTTTAATTTACATTCAACATTGAATTAAACTTTATTTTCAACCAATGGAAAGTATTCATACAGTGTCTGAGTCCTAGAATTGTACGAATTACCTCTCTTAAATCTATAAATTTGATCGTATCTCTCCCAACCAAATCTTTTAAAATTTCACTTTTCGAAGTGAATATTTTGATATGAAAATGTGTTTTAGAGTGTGTAAAAGTCATGCACTAGATTATCAAAGCTGTATTTCCCTGATATAAGTGTTTACGAAATGTCTTGTCTGCTTACCTCAAATTTGCATGGGTCCTTTAGATTTAATGGCGGGACCTCACGAAAATACTGCACATGCGTATCTCGCCACTTCGGACTTCCCCCGACTTGTAAACATGCTTCATGAGTGCAGACGAAATGAAATGTAGCATTTCTTGTAAAATACTTAACTTAAACTGTTGTAACTTTGACCTGTTGTTGAAAATTAAGCGTCCATTTGACCATAAACAGATTAGCAAGGTTAAAGACCGAAATAAAGCGTTTACAGGACTGTTCGGTTTGGTGGTCATCCGGATTTGGTGGTCGATAGCCAGTACAATTTCAAATAGAATTTAGAAAAAATGTTATTTTGATGATAAGACTACCTTATTAAATCATAATGTAAATATTTTCTACTTCTTTTCACATATGTCGTAGCATAAAGGTTCCTCTATAGACAGATATAAAAAATTAAATTTAATTGCTTTAAATACATTAAAGTCCTAACTCTTTTAAAAGCACTTTTATGATTTCCGCATTTTCAAAAATGCTACTTTTTCGAATAGAAAAATACGCTATTTTGACAATCAGATTACTTTTAGTATTAAATGTAAATATTTTCTTTTTCTTTTTACATATTTCTTAGCATAGAGGTTCCTCTATAGATACACTTTTTAAAAAAATGAATTAATTGCTTTAAAAATAATTAAGTTCTCAGCACTTTTATGAGTTCCCGGTTTTCCAAAATGCTACTGTTTCACCTAGAACAAATTTTGGATTATTGCATTATTTTGGCAACCAAACTACTCTATTAAAAAATTAGTTTTTTTTTCAATCAATTTTCAAAAATATATTGGAGTATAGAGGCTCTAAAAATTATACCAAAATTATACAAATCACTTTTATAATGACTACTTTATAGCAAGCTCGAAGAGAGCTTTACGGTAATGCAAGTATACTTTCACACTTGGTGATGGATTTGAAAAGTTTCATCAGAAGTTCTTAAAAAGCGCACCCTAGCGGACAGGTGCTCACAGGAAATACTTCTTTCCGGAGTGAATACAAAACTTCATTCAACTGCTAAAAATTATTCATCACTCAACAATAATGAAAGAATGATTTCCAGTTGTTTGAAAAAAATATTATTTTCATTTAAAAGATCAAGCATCGGCCAGAAAATGGAAAAAATGTCATTAATAAGCAGAAAGAAACGGGAACGCGGTAATGACGTCACCGTGACACCGACTTCCCATAAATTTTGCAACGTATTACATTCACTGTTATAGGTATGGTGACACTAAATGCACACTTTTTCAAGTGAATAGGTATTATGTTCTCCTGAATTCTTGTGAGTAGTGAATAGTGTCTTTGTGACAAATAAATGATGCATAATATTTTTAGCTAAATCCAATTTCTTTGAGCTCGCTTTGAGGCTTTGCCTTATTTCATATTATTAACCTGTTTATAACTGATTTCCGGAAATTATGTAGGTGACGGTCAATAGATATTTATGTCGGTCAATAGCTATACATAGCTGATGTTGTCTATATATAACACCGATTTAAATAAAATTTGTATCTTGTAGCCATCAAATCTTCAAAGACATTTTAGTGCTAAAGACGGTAATAAAATAGAGTAGGACCAATAGAGTAACAGAGTTTTTTCATTACTATGTCAAAAGTGGACAGAAGTCAAACGTAAATGATATTATATGCAACATATAATCACTAAAATGAACAGAGTCTTTCGCCCTTGTTTCCCTCTTGCAAGGGTTAAAATGAGTGCCCAACAGCAGGTTAAAATGTATGACTGCATTGCACGGGGATGTCAAAAATGACATTTTCTAACAAATTGTGAAATCAAACAAAATGAAAAATGTCTTTAATCATAATTTTAAAAACAATAATTATTGTTTTATCAAAATCAATACACACGATATTATAGATAATTAATAAATTATTGGATTGCCTCCCTTGATCCTAGTTTTTAACCGCTAGCAAGACATTTCGACCCCAAGACATTTCAACCCCAAGAGACAATTCGACCCCAAGACATTTCAACCCCAACTCCTTGGACATTTCGACCCCATTCAATGATATGCCTGAAAACATCTAAGAATGTCGTCATTATTATAATTAAGCTTTAATCTATAGATAATTATATGATATTTATTTGACTTTTTTTTTCGAAAGATATATGCATCTCATTTCTATGGGATTCAACCAAATATAAATAATTATAATGTAACTCAAAGAAGTTTAAGATGTCATCATCTTCATTATATTTATATTTAGAATCATAATCAGAAACACGTAATCTTTTGATTGGATTATCACACCTTGATTAATTGTTTGTTGATATACAGCAGGTGTGCATTTATCTGCAGTGCGCATTGCAATTAACAAGCGATTGTGGTGACATCGGATATTTATAAACATGTGTCAACATTATCTTTAATTTGGGCGAAAATGTAAAGAAAACAATAGGAAATTAAACAACATATTGCTTATTTTCGCATTTAATGTTATTTTCGTACGCGATTTTGACGCACACATAAAGTATTTGCTTTACAGAATATGATTTTCGTGTTTTACAAACTGCTCTTTTCTTTTCTATGTACGACATTCCT
This sequence comes from Mercenaria mercenaria, assembly GCF_021730395.1. Lineage (NCBI taxonomy): Eukaryota > Metazoa > Mollusca > Bivalvia > Venerida > Veneridae > Mercenaria > Mercenaria mercenaria. The sequence continues at coordinate 60,623,980 of NC_069376.1, read as the reverse complement.
TCCAGTTGTAAAATATCAAACACGAAATCCCCGTTTCTGCAAAATGTAAGAATATGTGAGTACTGTTCTGTTAAAAACGGGGAAAAAATTATTATCATATTTCATATCTGTAAAGAAAATGTGACAGCCGTATTACTTTTTTCTATATTAAATATTTTAGCAAATACACGTGGTTTAATGTATGATTTTAAAAGTATGATTTAAGCAACTTCAAGCGATTTCGGTCACACATTAAACCGGAATCCACCTAAAAAACCGGGATACGCCGGAATACATTTTCCATAACCGGGATACACCTGTATTTTGTAAGTTAAAGGTATTTTTGAAGTTCTTTTTAAATAATTCAATTATATATATCATAAATGAATAAAATACGAATGGAAAATAAAATGCGTTCACGCAAAATGACTTTATACGAGACTGAAATTCGGCGACCGCGCGGGAAATTTCCATTATCGAAATACACCCTTTTTTTTATTAATAAATGGTATTTTTGTAGGGTTTATTGCAGAAATCATTCGTGTATAATATAAATAATAAGTTTCAGAAGGATAAATAAAATTCCTTAAGCAAACCGATTTTATAAGAGATTGAAATTCGGCGACCACGCGGGAAATTGCCATAACTGAAATACACCCGTATTTCTTCAACAAATGGTATTTTTGAAGTGATTTATGACTGAATTCAAACATATAGATCATAAATTATTATTTTTCAAAAGGAAATTAAAATACTTTTGCGCGTTACGTCTTGTACATGATTGAAAATCGGCGTGCGCACTGGAAATTTGTACATTCGGAATTTCCATGTCCTAAAATATTCTAATGTACACAGGTATTTCTTTAATAAATCGTATTTTTAGGGTTTATGATAGAATTCAATCATATTATTATTATTATTATTATTATTATACCACATTTATATAGCACTCTTTTCATGCACTTGTACACGTTCAAAAGTGCTTTACAGAATAAATTGCAAAAATACAAACAAATACGTATACAAAGATAATGCATTCCACATTAACAAAAATCATGAATGAAAACAAGTATAATTTAAAAAAAAAACAAGATAAAAAAAATAAATGTATCGGTCAGTTAACAAAATATTGTACAAAGAAGTGGGTTTTGAGCAGGCTTTTGAAAGCAGCTAGCGTGTCAGCTTCCCTGATTTTGACAGGAAGAGAGTTCCAAAGCTTTGGAGCAGTGCACGAAAAGCTGCGATTGCCATACATCATGGTATTAGATTTTGGCATAACCAGTGACAGCGTGTCCTGCGATCTTAGGGTCCTGACCGGTTTATACACTTCTAGCATATCCCTAATATAGGCAGGGGACTGATTGTGTAACGCCTTAAAGGTGTGGGTCAGAACCTTGTACTGCACCCTGTATTTCACTGGCAACCAGTGAAGCTCCTTCAGAACCGGTGTTATATGATTGCGACGGGGCGTCTTAGTGATTACGCGAGCTGCAGTGTTCTGGACATGTTGCAACTTGTTAAGTGTGCTGTTTGGTATACCACTTAACAAGGCATTACAGTAGTCTAACCGTGAAGTAACCAGGCTGTTTATAAGGGTTTTTGTGGCATCACTGGTAAGATACCGTCTGATGTGACCTATTCTGCGAAGTTGTGCATATCCAGCCCGGCACACCGAGTTGACTTGTTGTTCCATATCCATACCGCTGTCAAATACTGCTCCAAGATTCCTAACACATTTCGTGGATTTTATCACAGAATCACCGACCTTCACAGAAACGTCATCAATGTACTTGGAGTTACGCTTTGATGTCAATAGCATTACCTCAGTTTTGTCAGCATTGAGCTTCAGCATGTTGGAATTCATCCACGAGACAATTTCAGTCAGACAGCTCTCAATGCGGCGCAAAGCTTCACTTCTGGCCACAGCCTCTATCGGCTTAAAAGATAGGTATAATTGAGAGTCATCAGCGTAGAAATGATGAAGAAGTCCATGACGTCTGCATATGGCACCCACGGGTTTAGTGTACATGATATAGTTCTTTGGACCAAGCACTGATCCCTGGGGCACACTGTATTTCATCAACGTAGGCGTCGACAACTCACCATCAACGCATACAGTTTGATATCTCAAATAAATAATTAATTTACAAAAGGAAAATAAAATGCACAAAACGTTTTTATACGAAGTTGAAAATTTGTTGAGCGCACGGAAATTTGAGCACTCGTGGATGAACCACAATCACCATAATTTTGTTAGCTTTTAAATTAAATAAAAGCTTATCATATTTAACTGCACTTACCTTGTAAGACATTGTTTGTCACATGTCAGTTGTGTGTGCTTACAAATATACTGATTAATTGATATAATAGGTGTGATAATCCAGTCAAACTCTATCAGGACTAATCAAAGGACATTATTCGTGCTTTGGCAATAAATGCAGTAAACGTTTTTATATTCATATATAAACATGATATAATTCTTTTAAAAACTGTTTTTTCATAATATATTTTCTTCTTAGATTATCAAAATAACATGAAGAAATAACTCAATTAGTTCCAATAATAAACATACGGCCGATCCTTTCCGACCCGCGCGGTTTATTCACTGACATGTATTTAAAAATAGAATATTTATATAGATCTATATATTCATATTTTCTAAAATATGTAAAATGGAAGAAATATAAAATGAAAACATACAACTATTTCTGAGGGGTCGAAATGTCTTGGGGTCGAAATGTCTTTGGGGTCGAATTGTCCAAGAAAATTAAATTTTGGGGTTGAAATGTCTTGGGGTCGAAATGTCTTGGGGTCGAAACGTCCAAGATTCTTTTTAACCTATATGCATTTCAGGCACTATATGGGAAGTCTACAATTCAAAGAAAGAGTAAACATCGTGAACATAGATAAATGTCCATACCCCATCACTTGTGCAACATTGTAGGCAATTAGATATGCAAGTGTGACCGGATTTTGTTCCCTCGGTCCTTGTTTGTTTGCAGTGGAAGCCGCCATTGTTGCTGTCACTACGAGCGTCTGATCGCACTGATCAGTATCATCAAATTATTCCCTGTACCATACCGTACTTTAAAACCGTCATAGGTGTAAATGAACTAAGTCTTTGTTTCCTATATACTCTATAAAAAGTGAAAGGGAAAATAACAAAGTTGACTTAAAATGTAGAAGATATGATCAAAGATCCTGCAAAAATAACAGCTATGTTTCATAAAAACAACCTCTCCCTCGAAACAGAACACTACAACAGTGTATGTATAACATGTGCAAAACATTGTGGAATGATACTAATTTCACTTGGTCAATTAGAACTTTGATGTCATGATAAAGTTATGAATAGATAGGATTATGGTCAAAACGTACCCAAACCAAAATGTTTCCACATGGTAAAGTCAAAATGTATCCCAAAAGACTAAAATGTACCCACTTGGTTAGGTTAAAATGTGCCCAACAAAATTAAAATGTACCCACTTTTAAAATATCAAATGTACCCATAAAATCCAGGTAATATTTGTAAGGTTTTAAATATGTATAAGGTTTCAGTCAATTACAGTGAGTTGTAAAACTTTAGTTTTAACACAATTGTCACGTACTGTACCGAGCGTAACTTTATAAAATGAATATACTGGTATATAATTTTTCTCATTTATTTATTTATTTTGTTGGGTTTATTGTCACACCGACACAATTTTAGGTCATATGGCGACTTTCCAGCTTTAATGGTGGAGGAAGACCCTAGGTGCCCCTCCGTGCACAATTTCATCACGAGCGGGCAGCTGGGTAGAACCACCGACCTTCCGTAAGCCAGCTGGATGGCTTCCTCACGTGAAGAATTCTACGCCCCAAATGAGGTTTCGAACCCACATCGATGAGGGGCAAATGGTTTGAAGTCAACGACTCTAACCACTCGGCCACGGAGGCCCCGTAATTTTTCTCAAGCTATTTGCTTTTGATTAGTATAAAACTTGTATAATGAATTTTCCTTAAGCTGCCTTTCTTCTGATTAGTTTGACCAATGATTTGTAAATGATTGTTTGAAACATAAATCAACTAAAATCAAGCAGGTAATCAATTCAATTTGTTGTCCTTATTGTTCACTAACTGGTATCAAACAACCTAAATTTCTGACCTTTAACCAGCTGTTTCAAACCATACGTTTCAACACCTTGTCTCGAACCACTCGACCTAGAATGAATATATGGATTGGAAACCCCACAAGTATGAGCATACGCTGTAAGGATGAGGGACTGACCTTTCCACAACCCACCTAGGTCCAAACCTTAACTCTATTCCAAACCAAATGTCTCAAACTCCTAACAACTTTCTCCCAAACCTATGTTTTAAACCTTGCCTCAAACTATGTTTTAAACCTTGTCTCAAACCTACCAAGGTTCAGCACTATAACCTTAAACCATCAGCTTATACTGCGACCCGGATCAATATAATAATATAATTATCAAGAGGACCCAGCAAGGATGAGCCGAAGCTGCAAATATGAGGATGCCTCGCCTAAATTATTTATTACCAAAGTCCCAGCAATAATTACGGCTTATTATGAATTATATTTCTCCAGTTTCTCTTCGATGTGCACTCTTTGAACTATCAGGACGATCTGTCCAAACTGGATGTGCAGTGTATATTTATATGGCCATATGGTGTCACTTGCATACGGACATACTTCCGACTTTTACATAGACCACTATATACAAGCATCAAAGACGCCGCCAAGTGTTGTGTCTGAAGTACATTTATTGCAATATGAGAAATCACCTAATCATTACTTTATTAGTCTGACTGGCTACAAGTTATCAACATTAGCACATAAAACAATATATGTTATAAACTGTTTAAAACATGAAGAATAAACATGATAGAAAAGTTTTACCATGCAATACAAATCCTCTACCTGCAATGACATTAACATTGCGAGTAGGTGGTCCCTTTACATACAAAATTAAAGTAATTATTTCACTAACTAAGGTCAGCACCTGTGAAAAGTTCTTATATGCAGGAGCGTGTGTATGAAGTTTCACAGAAATGCAGTTTGTTGGGAGATGAGGAAATGTTGAAATTATTTCAAAGTAGTGGTTCACAGAAACCATTATTTTTATTATCATGTAATGTAATGAGTGTTTTCTATTTACTGATGAAGTTTCATGGACCTTAGTCACCTACATTATAGATTTCAGAATGCATATTATACACAGCATTTTACTGTTTCCATTGCCAAAACAACCAAAAAATTTGTCCAAGAAAAGAATGATATAACATAAATAATCTCTATATTGCCCCTATTCACAAAGCATGAATCTTTCTTATATACTTTTGGAATATCATAGAATTCATTTTTTTTTCGGACGAACGATAAACTTGAAGTCCTCGTTGAACCGTAAGGTTACTAGGAATATGTCAGTGTCTAGATTCAAATCTAATATTACAAAAAATTAAGCAAGCATAATAACCCACTGCCAAAGTGTAGAAAATATTTCAATGAAAATGTTTTCTTTGTCAGGGATGGACAGATACAAAAATTATCTATTAAACTTAAAAAAAAAAGAAAAAAAAGAAGCAAGTAACAAGATATAATACAACCAGAGCAACCGACTAGTCATATAAGATCAATGAACATATAAATTCAACAAGGAATTCTATTTTAAAGTCACTGATGCTTTGATAAGTTATGGTCCCATGGCTTTTGATATTGCGATCTAACCACATTTAAAGAAGTATTAACTTGTCACTGACAAATTCAGCCAAATGCTCTTTAGCCTATTGCACACCTTAGTTGACAGTGTATATCTGTAAACAATGAGTATATGACACATAAGCAGAAAAAAAGAAAAAACAAACAAACAAACAAAAAACAAATAGAAATAGAAATTTGCAAAAGTGTGCGCATTCTGAAATTACATCACTGTACCTATCAACAAAGAAAATAAGACAAAAGGTTAAAAATAAGTTAACAGCGGCACTTCCTTCGTTCATTTCAACATATCTATGCTTATTGATTCCTTTATTTACTTTGTAAATACGTTTTTTTCAAGGAATTTTTATGCAGGCAAATTCTAATTTTCCGTATTTTTATTTTTTGATATTCTCTTCGAAGTTTACATAAAATACATGAACGCTCCCTTGTCCAGGCGATTCACGCGTCGCAGTATGGTATATCTGCGGTGTGTTCTATTTATAGAAAATGAGATAGGTAAGCAGGTCATGCTAAGAATAGAAATAGAAAACTTGACTTACAGAGTAACCTCCCTTATCAATAAATCGGATCAACATTTTGACGAAATTGTAAATAAAAAAATATATGTTCTGCTCTACAAATAAGGAGAGGAAGGACAGATAGCATTGTTTTAAATCACATAATAAGTTGCATTAAATGCATTTTTTTATGTTTTCTTTTTGCCATTTTTTTTGTTTATTTACTAAAATGTATTGTGCAATATCGTTGATCCTTTTACAAACTATTCACTGTGTTCAGTTTATCACTCCGAAACTATTCATTACCATCTTTACAGGGTCCGAAATAAAAGTGTATCCCATATAGGCATACAGACACTAAATAGAAAAATGGCGCGAAAAAAATGGTAGTCGCATAATGGCGGACACAAATAGTCCTCAGTTTTTTTGCTCTGTAGAGCTATTTTCCTTATTTTCTTTGCAATTTTTTGGCTAAAATCACATGACAGATCTATGCTTGACATGTAGGTAGCATTTTCATAATGAAATAACAACATGACAAATTTTTTCATGGAAACTTATATCATACACCACCAGTATAATTTGGGGTCTCATTTTTTAGCTGATTTTGCAGTTTGTGTGTTTGACTGAAATTATTTTTCTTGCATCAAACATGACCCCCACTTTTCTTTTGATTTTCAGTTAACACTGACAATATTCTTCAAGAAAATGTAAGTTACAGAAATTTAAAATGGGTCCTGATGTGTGCTGCGGTCATTGGAAATAGGTCAGTTTTATATAGAATAAAGAACAACTACTATTTAGTGTGTTATAACCTATACTCGACGCCGCCTTCAGGGCGGCGTCGAACTAGTACAATTTACCGAAATACACTTAAAGCGCGAAAGGACCAATTTCGCGACACAATTATTAACTTCAGCATCCAGCTGAGCAGAGTACTTTCACGTCTGAAACAAAATTTGATAACTAAATATAATTGCTGTGAAAGTCATTAATTAATACTTTCTTTGAAACTTTTAGTGGAGTGACACCTAATTTATTAGCAAGATGGCTTTCTTCTGCATTTAATGTCTGCAGCTCTCATATTATTATTTTTGTTTATCTGTATACAACGTTTTAAATATACATTTGTTAACCAAGATATTGATAGATTAATAGCTGCACGTGCATATTTATTAAACAAAATTAGGAGAGAAAAAAATATTTATTTTAAACAGACTTGTGTTATTGATTTTTGAATAATGAATATAAATGATGGTACGTAACAGTTATATTCAGTAATGAAAGTACAACACAACTGACTGATGATTGTAAAAACTTGAATGCATATCATAAGTCGAATAGAATCAACACATACTAGTCTATATAACAACTGTTTTATTCAAAGTGAATTCAATCATTAAAACACTGATCTATATGAAATGACTCATCAAACTATTCAAACACTGATCCATAAACACACGATTATTATTTCCGTTTTTTTTTAAGGTAGCAGTTGGTAGTTTCCAGCCACATATTCGAATTGGCCAGGGTCAAAATCTGTCATTAGAGATGAAACCTTGAAGTGAATGCTGTTTTGATGTTTGAAATATTTGTTGATGTGAGTTTTTGATTAAGAAGTTTAAGAATGGTATGTTGCAGAAATTCTGGCAGATGCGAATGTAAGCTTGATGGCATTATTTTCGTATAACTGCTTGAAATGCGTATATACCACTACCAGCATTCAGCTTCTCGTGAACTGTCAAATAACATACAGGCCTCACACAGTTGAAAATAGTGAAAAAAAGTAATCGGTTGACAGGTATTTTTGTCCAGCTCTGCAAGTAATACTTGAAACTGAGTACTGAATGAATGTGGCCATTTGGCTCTATCATTTCCCCTAACATTTTCAGGCCACTTGGAAAAATGGCTAATTTGGGCTGAAATGTCATGTAGTTTCGCGGGCTGAAATTATCTTTCAGGCGGCTTGTGGATTTAAAAATCTATGCTTTGTATGAAGTTTACTATGTATTTTATTTCTTCTTCAAGTAAGATGTAAACAGGTATCTTTTTATTTTCAGGTCTGCATCTCGTAAGATATCAGAAGCCGTCTGACTTGGCCACATCGCTCGGAAGTCCGAAGTACTAGAAAAAACCGGCATCTGCTACCTAAGCTGTAAGATCAATATACGAAACTGGTACTCAGTCATGTATTACAATTAATAATGAGCTATTTATAGGAACAACAAAGGGCAATAATTCAAAAAAAAAATGTAGGTCCACAAAATGGGATCTACCAAAAAATATAGAGTAATGCATGTTTAACCCCTAAATTAGCTTAAATCATCCACATACATTCCTTTTTCGAATAAACCACCAATAAAGCTTATATCTGACATAAAGTTCTATAAAAATGATATTTAAACTGTTGTTGTTACCAAATCTGAAATGTTCTAATGAATTGAAACAGCCCATGTTGTTATTAAGATATTAAATAAATTGATGGTATACATTAGTGTTTTATTTTCAGCGTATTCTTAAAGAAATATATGAAAATTATAGGTGGCCGATTATAAATGTCTATGAGTGTAGTTATGTGTTGGTATAAAAGCGACTCTGCAAAATTTGTGTATTATTATGCTTATTATAACATATCATAACAAAAATAGTTATTTAACAACTCCACGGATCTTTATTTTCATCGACTATTTTGTGCATACAACGCATGTAAGCTCTCTTCCGTTGATATAGGGCGGACACTCCAAGCTTTTCCCACAAGACGCTTCAACAAAGTATAGAAGACTCTCGTCATCATTGTTTTTTCCTCCAACGAGAGACTCCGGTCTGTCATCAAGACAAATGAAATCTGATTCGTGGGTAGCCGTTTCGTATTCACTAACAAGATACCCGCTGTATTCCTTGGTCCAGCCACTGTAACACTCATTCCTCCCGGGAATCATAAGGCTCGAACTCCGGCGACTGTGGCAAACTGCACACACTGCATCATCGTTGTAAACATCATGGCCGAAAAATTTGGCAGCACCATCAGCGCGGTGAGCAAAAAAATCGTACTCAACTCCTTTTATTTTTACGTAACTGGTGATGGATTCATCGTAGTAACTCCACAGGGGATCAGGAGATAAACACAGGAAATTTGAGCCGCCTCCACTGCTGGCGTATGCAGTGCTTGCCATATAACCTGGAATAAATAATTTTCGTTGATATGCTTTATAAATCAAGTTTTGACATCCAAGATTACTCCTCAAAATATGCATTAATAAAGGAAGTAAATATTAATACTATCTATGTTAACCCTATATTCTTTTAGGTATAGAAAAGACGCAATGGCTTTCCCAAAGAAGATTATAACATTTGTCTTATTTTCAAACTTCAAACTTTCTTTTTTTCTGACAGAAAAGGCAAAGTCAAATTTCAGAATATTTGTCACGCGTGTATCTTTTCTACACACAATTCTTATCACAGTTCTTTATCCGCTTTAACGTAAATTCATACATATACTAAAGCACATTGATCACTGTTGAGAGGGCCGGTGGCCTCTACAATTACTTTCAAATACGCTAAATTATTCAATAACCAAACGAAAATATTAAACCTCAATTTATACTTTAAATTTAAAACTTTCCTACTTTTGCATTCTTCTAACTGATTCAATAATGATTAATATAAATCGTCAACAACCTGCAGTTTTTGGAATTACGTTTGAACGTAAACAAAGAAAGAAGGTGAGTTTATTTTTTACTTTCTGTAACAAATTTAAGATCTTTCTTATTTCAACAAACGGGCAATGTAGTTCCACTCGGAAATTACAGCAGTTATACAGATGTTATACCTTTAATGTATGTGAGCGAAAGCATTTCTTGATGTGAGAACTTTTGAAAGTTTTGGAATAGAACCGGTTCCAACCAAAAGAGGACATGTGTCTATATATTTCGCCCTAATTTACACAAATTAAAGATTTCAAAGTCACCATACCGATCTGCTATAGTTCTGGTCATGAACGCCACCTCGGAAGTACCTTTGGCTCTTTTTTTCAACTCGCCTCCAAAAAGAGTAGGAGCCTGCGTTTACAGGCCGTGAAAAAGATTTATCTTGAATTTGTCAGTTTCGCTTGACTGCCGTCACATTTGTGGAGCTATATCTTTTATTTTTCTAAACATAAGATTTGCATTTGTAAGTCAAGTGGAACATGGTCTTTCTGCACTAAAATAGTATTATGTTTTTATACGTAAATGCTATAACTTAAGAAGAAAGAACCCAGCATAAATGGCCATGTTTCTTTTCGAATAAACAAACGGAGAATATATGTTTGAAAAAGGTGAGAAAAACAATTTGGCCTAAAATGTCAACAGTTAGGCGACTGGGTAACCAAAACGTGGCTTATACTGTTTGTTTGTTTTTGTTTGTTTTGGGTTTAACGCCGTTTTTCAACAGTATTTCAGTCATATAACGGCGGGCAGTTAACCTAACCAATGTTCCTGGATTCTGTACCAGTACAAACCTGTTCCCCACAAGTAACTGCCAAGGTGGAGGACTAATGATTTCAGACACAATGTCGTTTATCAAATAGTAACGGAGAATATACGCCCCGCCCAAGGATCGAACTCGCGACCCCGCGATCCGTAGACCAACGTTCTTACCTACTGAGCTAAGCGGGCGGGCTGGCTTATACTGTAAATGCAATACAACCTATATAACGTACATTGTAAAATCATCTGTGGAAGACTGTTTTAATACGAGACTTCAACGAGGAAACAAATAAAAGAATGAATTACAATTAACATTCCCCTACATACTAAACAAGGAAATTCATTGATGCAAGCATCAAAGACGCCGCCAAGTGTTGTGCCTGAAGTACATTTATTGCAATATGATAAATCACCTAATCATTACTTTACTACTCTGCCTGGTTACAAATTATCAACATTAGCACATAATACAATATATGTTATAAACTGTTAAAAATATGAAGAATAAACATAATAGAAAAGTATTCAATGACATTGACATTGCGAGTAGGTGGTCCCTTTACATACAAAATTAAAGTAATTATTCCTCATTCACTGATGAAGTTTCATGGACCTTAGTCACCTACATTATAGATTTCAGAATGCAGATTATACACAGCATTTTACTGTTTCCGTTGCCAAAACAACTAAAATTTTGTCCGAGAAAAGAATGATATAACATGAATAATCTTTATATTGTCCCTATTCACAAAGCAAATGTCATGAATCTTTCCTATATGCTTTTGAAATATCATAGAATTCATTTTTTTTTCGGACGAACGGTAAACTTGAAGTCCTCGTTGAACCGTAAGGTTACTAGGAATATGTCAGTGTCTAGATTCAAATCTAATATTACAAGAAATTTAGCAAGCATAATAACCCACTGCCAAAGTGTAGAAAATGTTTTAATGAAAATCATTTTTTTTAAGTTAGACAGGAATGGACAGATACAAAAACAAACTATCTATAAAAGCAAAAAGAAGAACAAGAAAAAAAAGAAACAAGTAACAAGATATAATACAACCAGCGCAACTGACTAGTCACATAAAATTAATGAAAATATAAATTCAACATGGAAATCTATTTGAAAGTCACTGATGCTTTGATAAGTTATGGTCCCGTGGCTTTTGATATTTCGATCTAACCACATTTTAAAGAAGTATTAACTTGTCACTGTGTCAGAATAATTTGTATATTTAATATATTGATAACGTAACACATAAGCACAGACAGTGCTTGACTCCCTTTTCATGTTGCCATTGCTATATTTTTTGTTGAATTGCTGTTATTAATAGAATTTGGGTCATTTATGGTTGATTTGGGTTCATTATATGGATAGCTGGGTGCCAGCTTCGCACATTATGTCATATACAAAAGTTAAAGGGAACCAGATATTTGATAGAGCAAGGGCGCTTTTGTTTGTAACAAACTCAGTTCGGTTTCAAACCGGTTTGCCAAACTTTCGATTTGTTTTGTAAAACTGGTTTTGATCTGGAAAAGGTTTGTGTCATTTGTTTTAAAAAACCGCTAACCGGTTTGTCAAACCGACCAAACTGCCTCCGGAGGCGGTTTGTTCGGTTTGTTGTATCCGAAATTTATTGCAGTTCGAGAAAAAATGGCGGACCGTCTGGACCAAAATGGAAATGAGTAAGGAAAAAAAAAGAATTTGTTAATTTCATGAGAAAACCCGTGGTAATCTTTATGCTCAGCCGAATTCATTTGTCAATAATTACTTCTGAAAACATTCTCTTTGATTGGCATGTATACATCGTTATAATCAGTTTCTCTTAACATGGTCGAAATATTCCATTCATTTCGTTCCAAGATTATTCGACCTCCGACAGTCCAAAATCCAATTACTGTTATAGTATAAAGTTTTAATTTATAGTAAATGTGTCTGTTTCTGAAGGATAACATACAAATGCAATATTTTGTATTTAAATAAATGTCTCTGTTGCTAAGCAAGGGATCACTTCTTGTAGTGTAAAGAAACACACTTACTTTTGTAAGAATTCTAGGTTCAAGTCCTAGCAAGAAGCCCTATGCACATTGACATAACTTTATATGCACATAAACATCATTAGTATATAAATACATAATTATGCAAAGCAGTTCCCTAGTCTGACTAAATTTTAAGAGCAAAATGAGTATTTTTTTTATTTTCATGCATACAACTATTCATATCAATAAAATTTTAATTTCCAATTAAATTTTCATTTTTAGCTCACCTGACTGAAAGTAGGTGAAACTTTTAGTATGGTCTTTTGTCCGTCGTCCGTCCGTCCACAATTGAGCTTGTGTTCAGGATAGCGCGTTCATTTCTTATTTGATTTGAACCAAACTTGCAAATAACTTGTATTTCTATTAGATCTCGGTTACTTTCGAAAACCAGCCATATTGCAAGATAGGTCTTGGAGTTATGCCAGGGCCCACGCTGCCGTTCGCCACTTGAGCCATTTGGCGAATTTGCGATGAAAGTGGCGAAGAAAAATCGCGAGTGGCGAAAATGAAAAAATCATCGTAATTTGGACCGCCATTTTGTTTCAGACGTTCTAAATCGTAACCTCCGAGAAATTTTGTTAAAAAACAGTTGACTGGTTCCGATAATTTACCTTATAAAAATAACTTATTTTGAGATAGTACTACCCAGTCTGCGTTCACTTTACATTTAACAATGTGTAATGTGCAATGTGTAATAAACATCTTGACACGCGAGAAGATGCAATTTTCAATCAGTTAGCAACCAATTATCGGGTAAGAATAATCGTTTTGTTTTGTTGTCATTACGGCAGATTAAATGTTTGATGCCTTTAATTTCCATGGATCAAATAATTGATAAACAAATCGGCAAAATAATGAACGGTTTGATGATTTTTTTAACGTTGTAGCCACCGTCAGATCTTAGTAAGTAATTAGTAAAGGTGTTTGCCATGTTTTTTTAATGTCTTTAAAAGTTAGGAGTGGATTTGAAATGTAATTCTGTATTGGTTTTACCAAAGTTACCAACACAGAAGATAATACTGTAAAGGTAGATTTCTCGGAAGCACAGAACACAAAAAACACAACCCCAGAGCCATGCATTTACATAGTAGGCCCACAACAAAAAGAAGCTGTAATGGAAAAATATTTCAGATGGATTGATTCAAACATCCAACAACATTTTAAAATACAAAACTTGCTTTAGAGGTATACCCACTTTCATTCAAAAGTCCCCCTATATAGCTAGAATATCATTTGTTTATGGTAAGTGAAAAAAATTTCAACGCGCTGCGGGAAGGGAAACCTCTCCAGCACCCTCCCCACCGTTCCCGAAAAAAAAAAAGGTGGCTCCTACTTTTTTCAGCCCAGTGTGGGCCCTGTATGCCCCCTGAAATGGCTAAAATCTGCACAATTGAGCTTGTGTTCATGATAGCGCTTTCATTTCTCATTTGATTTGAACCAAACTTGCACATAACTTGTATCTCTATTAGATCTCGGTTACTTTCGAAAACCAGCCATATTGCACGATGGGTCTTGGAGTTATGCCCCCTGAAATGGCTAAAATTGCAGATTTTAGCCTTGTGTTCACGATAGCGCTTTTATTTATTTTTGCATGTTCACCAAACTTGTTTAACTCACCTAACCGAATTTCTAGAAAATTTGTTCAAATTATGGCCCCAGTGTCAAAATTGGCCCCGCCCCAGGGATTACTTGTTTTTTACATAGACTTGTATAGGAAAATCTTTAAAAAAAATTGTCTGAAACTACAATGGCTAGAGTTAAGATATTTGGTGTGTAGTATTGTCTAGTGGACCTCTACCAAGAATATACAAATCGTGGCCCTGCAGTCAAAATTAGCCCCACCCTCGGGACTGCTTGTTTTTACATAGATTATTCAAATCATGGCCCTGGAGTCAAAATTGGCCCCGCCCCAGGGGCTACTTGTTTTACATAGAATTATAGAGGGAAATCTTGAAAATTCTTTTTGTCTGAAACTACAACGGCTAGAGTTTAGATATTTGGTGTATGTCATTATCTAGTTGACCTCTACCAAGATTCTTCAAATCATGGCCCTGGAGTCAAGATTGTCCCCGCCCCAGGGATACTTGTTTTTACATAGACTTATATAGGAAAAACTCTTGATTTCAAAAATTCATAAAAAATAGAAGACATGATATTTGAACCTGGAGAAAAAAAAAACGTATTATGATTTTCATCAAGGATTGCTTTGGTCGAGATGTTGAGGGTGTGAGCCCAACCGGGTTGGCCGAGCCTATATTGCACCATTATCTCCTGTGAAACTGCTGAGCCAAATTTAAGGAAACTTTACAGGAATGATCCTTGGGTGGTCCTCTACCAAAATTGTTCAAATAACATTTTCAGTCATTAACTTGTTCTCCTACAACCATAGTGCATCATTGGCTTGTCAGGTGAGCGACCAGGGCCACTTGGCCCTCTTGTTTTTTATCCCTGACAAGATATTAATTGAAAATAACTTGACTGACAGCTCTAGGACCTGTTAACAAAAGCAGAAAAATGGCCGCAAAACACTGCAAAGTCATACATACTTGTGGAGGACTAATTTTCATGGATTTCATAGTTGTGTAATTAATTTCTAACAAGCCATAAATACCATCGTTTTTATCTTCAAAAGGTGAATTCTATAAAATCGTGTCCTCATGAAATAACCATTTCAATATAGACAAAGCAGTTATCAACAACAAAAATAAAAATGACTATTAAGTCTGTAAAAAGAGCTGATCCTTGTTGTCAAATGTTGTACAATTTATTACAATGCTAACTTCGAAAACAAGTTTGCACAAGTTTGTTTCAATTGATAATGCATTGTCTCATTAGTGATGGTGACTTTCCCCTTGTGACTCACATGTTCTGTTGGTTGTTCTGACTGAGCTCCTAACTTAGCCAGTTTGTCTGCCTCTTCATTGCCTGCAAGTCCACAATGGGATGGAATCCACTGAAGTGCTACTTTGCAGGTTATACTCAGGTGCTGCATTCTCCTGGCTAGCTGCGGAGCTTTATTGTTGATAAGAGCTTCCATGACAGACAGTGCATCTGTAAGAAAGACGACTGAGGAACTTTCTTCTGCCGAGTTTTCAATCATTGAGACGGCCTTCATGAGTGCGTCAGTCTCTGCCTTGAAATTGCTGTAGTGTTTTCCTGTGGCTGCGTTTAGTGTAGAGAAATTTCAATTCACCGAAATACATATAACTATATACATAAGTATCAATTATGTTTAATAATGTATATCCATGGTTTCTCCCCCACCTAATACAGTGACATAAAAGTTCAAAGTATTAAGTATTATCTGATCAAGTCAGGGGTGTCATTGGATGCCATCCGGATTTTGAATATACAATGCGTCATCAGAAAAAAATGTCAGAGGTTAAATATGTCAACCATTTTTGAAGAATCTTAATTAATATTTATTTAAACATGTTTTTGTGAGGTAAGATACACTCGCTGGCCTAAAATACAACTGCTTACTTAAATCAGTCCAGCACCAGAGTCAGAGTATATGTGCTTTGCTTGAACCTTGAGTAGTATAACGTCATCTATTTTTGCACATTAACTACATCACAACTGTCAAACTTTGCTGAGTGTGTCTAAAACAAGGAAACAGCAATGATTTCAATTTAGGAGTTATCCCTGTTACAAAACACTTAATCTCTAATTTTCATCAAATTGAAATAAAAAAAAAAGTCTGCTGGATAGTGGATACAGTTATATGATTACATCTCAGTCTTAGTCTTTGTGGCCGGATGGTTAGGGTAGCTGATATTAATTTATTTGTCCTTCACTGCAGTGTGCTCGGAACCTTGCTCAGGGTGTAGAATTCTTTCATGTGTGGATTTTTAAGTAATCCAGCTGACTTAACGGACAGTGGCTTTACCTAGCTGCCCGCCCATGCCTTAAATAATGCACTGAAAGTTGACATATGATCTATAATTCTGTCAGTCTGACATTAAACTTAACAAAAACTATCATTTGTATTCACTCAATTGGTCTAATGTTCTCGAGTGCAAAAGGAAGTGACTCAACTGTCTATGCCATAATTAGCCTTGCTATGTTAAATTGTGGCGGCACGTGAGGAGTAGTAATAGTAGTACATGTTATTTAATATGTTTGGCTCTTAGATACAAAATCTGTCATTTATCTCCATTTAGAATAAATCTGTATCTGTATGTTTTACAGTGTAGGGCCTGTTACAGCTTCGCACACTGGAGGGAGGTGCTTAATCGTGAAGAAGGGCAGACTTGAAGCCCTCTGTTGTCTGCGCGGACCACCCTATCGTCCAGGTGGTTCCATTCAATTATAGTTTTCACAAAAAATGAGTTTTTCAATTGCTCAGATTTACAATGCTTAACACTAAAACCTCTGGTATTGTTTATTACTTGGTTTTCAACAATGTTTGACACTTGGAAATCACTATATGATTTTGCTCTGATTTGTCTTTTACGAGTTACAGTTTGTAGGTAATCCGAAGGGTGTATAGCTGGCACCAGACCCCCGGCCACTTTGTAGAGAAACACAAGTCGACTGGTTCTTCTACGATCCTGAAGTGGAGTTAGTTTGAAAGATTCCAACATGTTTGTGACCGATCCTTTTTCTCTAGACCTGTAGTCGCCGGTAATAAATCTCGCTGCCTGACGCTGGATACGTTCTAACTTATTAATATCGCCTTCTAAGTAAGGGTCCCAAACGAATGCACTATATTCGAGAGTTGATCGTATTAAAGCTAAGTAGGCACTTTTCTGCATTCTGATGGACAGTGGCGAAAATTTCTACGGAGTAGAGCCAAGGTTGAATTTGCCTTTTTTGTAATTTTATCAATGTGCTTAGTCCATAAAATAAATTTAATCACTATTTTTCTAGATTCGTCATTTTGTTCATACAAACCGCCTGTTTGTTCAAGAACTCATTTTAACCGAAACCAGTTTAAGTTTATCATTATTTTTTATCCAAACCAAAACCTAAAACCCAAACCGGATTTTTGCAAACAAAAGCGCCCCAAGTACTCGTTGTAAAATGTTATGTTTAAATTTGGACCAATCAGAAACAAGTTCTAAAAATAGCACGTCTGCTGGGGTATAAATAGGTAGATGGATGACAGAGAGCTCATTCGGTATCCAGCGGTTGAAGAAGACACATCGAGGATTCAACTAATAATTTATCCCAGTACCTTGAGAAGGAGACTATTGCAGTTACCCTGTCAGGGCGGATAAATTATTAAAAAGAAGACTTTGGAAGTTCTTAGACTAAAGAAGAGTAGCAGAATTTCGATAAGGTTTCGAGCTATAGGGACAGTTCATAGGAGTTTTACCTTAAAGGTAATTGAATGCTATAGACGATAGCATATATAGGCTGAGCATCGGGAAGCTGAGACAGAGACCCAGAGTTTGGTAATCTACTGAGATAGTAGGAGAGTTCCAGCTTATAGACGGTTCAGCATTATTGGCGAAGTACAGCCAAGGCATCGGAGATAATACCTATATGGTAGTTGAATGCTACATATGATAGCATATAGGCGCTGAGCATCCAGGAGTCAGGGCAATCATATAGAGTTTGAGAGGACAGAAGCCGAGCATCTATGCGATAGGACTCGTATGTTGTTGATTCAAAGACATTGTCTGACGGGAACTTCAACAAAAAGACCAGTCAAGTATAGAGTCTCCAGCCTATAGGAGTTTGAGCTAAATGGAAATTGTTAGTTTGAAATATTTATTGATTTGCTTGATCCCTGAAATTGTCTAGCTCATAATTAAAATCATTTACGAATCATTGGTACACGAATCATTTAGGCAAGGTAGCCAGAGGAAAATTCTATATCTGAGATATTTGGTCTCACCAGCTTTATGTTTTAACAAAGGACATTCTACATCGTTTGTCAGCTAGTCTAAGACATAGTCACCTTAGCGATTGGACCCAAACCATTGTTCAAGATACTAAAGGCGTAGGCACTTCCCTGGATCATATAACCAGTATGCTGACACACTGACAAATGATGGCCCTTTATTGCACACCTTAGTTGACAGTGAATATCTGTAAACAATGAGTATATGACACATAAGCAAAAAAAAAAAAAAATGGAAATGAAAGTCAAAGGTTAGAATCAAGATGAGTTTATAAAATATTTAGAAATATTCTGACCAGTTGAACATGTGGTCACAAATGGGAAACTCTATGCTTCAAAGTTAAGGTAACCATAACAATTATATAAATATACAACTGTTTAAGGAATCTGCAAAAATGTGTGCACTCTGAAATTACATCAATGTACCTATCAACAAAGAAAATAAGACAAAAGGTTAAAAATAAGTTAACAGTGGCTCTTCCTACGTTCATTTCAACATATATATGCTTATTGATTCCTTTATTTAATTTGTTAATACATTTTTTCAAGGAATTTTATGCAGGCAAAGTGTAATTTTCCGTATTTTTATTTTTTAATACATGTATTCTCTGAAAGGTTATTGTAAAATACATGACCGCAATTCACGCGTTGCAGTATGGTATATCTGCGGTGTGTTCTATATATATAAAATGCGATAGGTAAATAGGTCATGCTTAGGTCAGAAATAGAAAACTTGACTTACAGAGTAACCTCCTTTATCAATAAATCGGATCAACATTTTGACGAAATTGTAAATAAAAAAATATTTTCTGCTCTACAAATAAGGAGAGGAAAGACAGGTAACATAGTTTTATATTAATAAATTGCATTACATATATTTTTTTATGTTTTCTTTTTGCCATTTTTTGTTTATTCACTAAAATCTATTGTGCAATATCGTGGGTCCTTTTACAAACTATTCACTGTGTTCAGTTTATCATTCCGAAACTATTCACTACCATCTTTACAGGGTCCAAAATAAAAGTGTATCCCATATACTCGACGCCGCCTCCTGGCGGCGTCGAACAAATGAACAGTGGTCACTAATCTCACTTTGTATCAAAACATTTACCATGGTAAACAATGTCCGTATCGTTGCTTGGGCATGTTGTGCGACCCCACCTGACATATGTTGAGCTGTATTCTGCAAATACGAGAGTGCAGTAAATTAGAACGGAAGAAACCTTAATTCAGTATCTGAATATTGTTAAATCATCGAATACAGATATGCTCAATATAATTAATACTTTAAAATGTACCTTGAATAGACTGTGGAAATTCATTGATACAAAAAGTAAAAGCAACATATTATATATATATATCAAAAGCATTTTTAAGAACTTCGTCACCTTATCTCATTTTGAAGTGAACTGAAAAGTCAGTAACGGTAATTTCAATATGTGTAGAAGTTAAATGGACATGCCTCCAAATGAAAATTACAATTTCATTTTTTAACGAATAGGAATTGATATTAGATAAAAACTAGAATGTGTCTGTAGGACACAGGGTGTGCCCCACTGGTACAGTTGTCACAATTAAGGGGCAATAATTCAAATGTTTGCAGTCTTAAGGGGATATAGCCTCAACAAACATTTTATATAAAGGATTCATTATTCTAGGCCATATACTTTTTGAGCTATGAGCATCACCAACAAAAATCCACAATTTTGGTTATTTCAAGGGCCGTAACTCTGTAATAAGCGCTAAGATTCTCAAGAAGAATGCCAAGTGTACAAGGTCACATCATGATAAAGACTCATGCAAGGTTTTATGAATTTACATCAAATATTTTTTGAGCTAGACACGTCATTAGGTGAAAATGTGCATTTTTGACTATTTCAGAGGCCATAACATTTAAAATACGGGGTGGAGCCTGACGAAAAATAGGAGGTGCGCAAGTTCATATCATGATAAAGACTCATGAGAGGTTTAATCAGTTTATATGACATACTTTTTGAGGTAGGCTTGTCACAATGTGAAAATGAGCATTTTTGACAATATCAGGGGCCATAACTCTAGAAATAGGAATGGAGCCAGAAGAAACATAGGAGGTGCGCAAGTTCATATCACGATAAAGACTCATGCAAGGTTTCATCAATTTATATGAAAGGCGCGTCACAAGGTGAAAATGTGCATTTTTAACTATTTCAGGGCATCATAACTATTTCATGTGCATTATTTAACTATTTAAATGTTGAAATAGAGCGCGGAGCCATGCGAAAAATAGAAGGTGCGCAAGTTCATATCATGATAAAGACTCAGACAAGGTTTCATAAATTTATATCAAATACTTTTTGAGCTAAGCGCGTCACAAACTTCGGACGGACGGCCTCACGCACGGACGGACGCACGGAGAAGACAAAATCTATATGCCTCCACCACGATAAGGAAGTATTGCCTAAGTAGATAGTAGTGTCAAATATTGTGACACGCTTTTATGTGTTGTCTACATATTGTATTCATAGAAAGAGTTTTATAGATAAAAAACTCATAAGATGCACATAATCACTTTTTGCAATAACTAACTACTGAAAACATTTTCTAAATTGCGGAAATTTGACATAAATCTGGAGGCAGCAGTAGCTTTAAGTATTTACAAAGAACACGCTATTGTGACTTTTGTTGACAATACATGTTACATTTACCTTACCTTTAAGATTTTGAAGAGCTTGTTTCAATGTTTCAATTTCTTTAACTTTCTCGTTTAAAACTTCAATTTCTTTATCCTTTTCAGCAACCGTTTTTGTCAGGTTTTCGATGTGCTGTGCTTGATCGTCAATCCTTTTATTCACTCTGGCAAATTCCTGGCTTATGTCTATTTCGCTGTGTAAAATTAATCGTTTTTCGCTTTGGGAGTTCCCATTTCCAGAGAACAATAAAAACAACGCTATCACCTTATACATTTTGAAATAATTGTCAAGCCAAAGATCTAAATTCGCTTTATCTGTTGCATGTAACAAAATTGTCGACAAAAACTTGAAGAAATTATCTTGATAAGTACTAGAATAACGACTACAATGCACTGAGCTTTCAAATTTGTTTTATCAGTGACCTATTCATATGGCATAAATTCTATGGAAGATGATAGGTTCCCATCTCATTATAAATTTATATTTTGATATGTTTCACTGCGTGATCTATGAGCTGCCGAATACAATATATAACTTGGCAGGGATGAAAACTGTTACAACTGTCACGGCTATTGCTGGCTCGCCTCGGCGAGCAGGTATTGCGTTAGGAATTTAGTGAGAAAACAACATGAACACACCTAGAACTCCGAATGTTCCGAAAATTAGGACCAACCTAGATTCCAGCTTCATCGTATCAATAAAAAAAGAAAGGAAAAAACCGGAGACCAAATATTACGTTTTGCATAGTAACCAGTAGAAGCATAAATTTACCCCCATGTTTGGCGGCCATAAGTATAGTAACCCAAATATGTCTTTGAAACGAAAAGAGACGTCATAAGATCAAAGCACTGAAGGTACTGATCGGGAGCCACGGTTAATGCATACTGCACTTGAACTCGATTGAGTCACACATGCAACAGAAAATGTTCTAATTTAGGACACAAGTGCTAGATAAACATGGCATAAGTAACATTACTAATTTGTGATTATGAGCCAATAGGCAGTACAGAACTAAGTTAACTCGGGCTCTTTTCGTTTCGTTTCGCGTATTTCGGTTTTTAGACTAACACTCTACACTGAAGTTTCCCGGGAAGAAATAGGCCCCACACAATCCAGAGAATGCAAGACAAATTGTTGAAACAACCAAAATTATAAAGCCTTCATGGGTAAGTGATAATGGTACGACCAGTAAGATATACGAGGGGACTATGTCACCAGGGTTATCCTTATTTTACGGACAGGTTTGCTGGTAGGCAACGCACTGTTATTGCGTTGGTAGCTCTTTGCTTTGCTGTCATTCAACGGGGAACAGTTTGTGCATATGATGTGCATATGTCCACATCTTACCTGATAAAAAGAACGAACCGAGCCGCTTTCTAGCTTTTTAAAAAGCTAACCTTGTTATCGCATTACAACGGGCTGTATTCCAATAGAAGTAAGCTTCGGAGAGTTTGTTTGTTTGTTTGTTTGTTTTGAGTTTAACGCCGTTTTCCAATAGTATTTCAGATATGTAACGGCGGACAGTTAACCTAATCAGTGCACATGTTCCTGGATTCCGTACCAGTATAAACCTGTTCATCGCAAATAATTGACAAAATCCCCACATGAATCAGAGGTGGAGGACGAATGATTTCAGACACAGCTTCTTTTATCAAATCGTCACGGAAAAGTTACGCCTCGCCCGGGGATCGAACTCATGACGCCGCGATCCGTTGATCTGCGCTCTCTCTACTGAGCTAAGCGGGCGGGCAAAGCTTCGGACAAAGTTTTATATATGCGATACCTACATGTATTGTAATTCTGTTTTTCTAAATATGTATGTAAACAAATAGCGCTATAACTAAACTACGATCAAAATCACCATATAATTATATTATTATATGAATTCTTATATTTAATTCGCCGGTCTATAGTGTATGCTACACGCCCGGTCTATATCCAAAAGTGTTACCTTGGTTAAAAAGTTAAATAATGAATAGAAATATAACTGTGTAAATTAATTTCTGATCACATGTCCTTTTGGAAATCAGGCAATAGCTTTGACTATACACCGACAAGCCATTCAATAAGTGTATACAATATTACGCTAGCTGGTGATATCTATTCTCTAAGTTGCTACGCAATGCATCATTGTTCAGTGTCATAATTTAACGGTAATGCGTCTTAACTTGACAAAAAAATTGTCAAAATTGTCAACGGTCGAAATTCGACATCAATGAATGAGTAGTTTAATTTCAATCAAATCTAAAATTGTTTAGGTACTTCTATATATAAAAATCTCTTTATATCCAATATAAACAGTATGAAAGTACATGTATGGGCTCATCTGAAACAAAAGGTTATATCTACATGTATACCGATGGCATAGTAATTTACTGCATGCCTTTACTTAACATCTTTTTACTTATAGTATAACATAAATAATGCTGTTTATAATATAGTTTACTATCATAACACAACGTTTGGAGCAAAATTTGAATTTCCTTATTGACTAGGATAATATACGATTTAGTCCAACCGGGAAATGACGCCATTTACCTCTTTTTCGACGAGTTTTACCAGGTGCACATGTGTTTTCATCTGTAATACAGTTTGGTAATCTTACTACAGTTACTTGAGTTGGCCAATGATGTGGACATATTTTAATTCTAAGACCAGGTAGCTTGGCATTTTGTTTTACTTTAGGCTTTGGTAGCTTTTCTTTGAGACTTTGGTAGTCTTTTACCAGACACTTTGGGTTCTGATAGCCTGAGTAACTTCTATTTGTTTTCAATACGCAACGTGCCTGTCCGTGTAGACATTCATAACCTTTACATATTTTTAAATAAAAACATAAGTATACTTTTGATTCAAATAAAATAAAATAAGATTAATCAATACCAAAGAGGTTTAATTGGAGTCCATACCGATTATTTGCCAAATGTAGTTTGTTACATTGCTACTCCCCGCACAATGCAAACACATGCATGTAAAAAGGAAATGACGCAACACAAGCGTCCATTTTGACAGGTCACGTGATATTTCATTTGTAAACACCGGCTGGAATGTCACGCAAATTCAAAGTTGGATGATGGAAGTACGAAAGATATATGTTAAAATATGATATTCTTACTTATTTTCGCCATTTTGCTTATACCAATCAGGCATTAACTTCAAAAGTCCTAAAATTAGTTTAAAGAGCACCCAAAGTTTTGACAGCTGCCGTCTGCTTTGAAGTTAAGTTTACCTTATTCCCAGATATACCAGGTAGAGATGGGTAAAGTTACACCTGAAAATTTGATGTATCATCCATATTGTACCACAGGATATTGGTGTTGGCTTTTCCGCATGGCCAATAATAAAAAAGTTACAAAATAAGCTATTTATAGGAACAACAAAGAGAAATAATTCTGAAAAAAAAATGTAAGTCCACCAAAATGGGATCTACCAAAAAAGACCAACGCATGTCAAAGTTATGGCCTAAGATGTTATATGCCCTTTGACCCTTAAGTGAGACCTTGACCTCTGAGATATGGGCTGGGGTTCGCCTGTGACACTCCATCTCATTGAGGCAAACATTTATGCCAAATAAAAACAATACTGTTGACCCGTAATTGTGACATTGACCTGGGTCTAGGAGTTGCGCGCAAAACCCCGTCTCATTGAGGCAAACATTTATGCCAAAGAAAAAGATTGCTTTATGCATGGCAAAGTGACAACCCGGACAAGCTCTAAAATGACCTTTTACCCCTAAGTGTGACATTGACCTTTGAGATAGAGGCCTGGGGTTTGCGTACGACACCCCGTGTCATGGAGGTGAAATAAAAAATGATCGCTCCATACTGCCCGGTCAAGCTCTGAAATGACCTTTAACCCCTAAATTAGCTTAAATCATCCACAGACATTCCTCTTTAGAATAAAGCATCAATAAAGCTTATATCTGACATGAAGTGGCCTTTACTAGACGGGAAATGGATCGATTTGAAAATATAAAACTTACGACCACTCTATCGATACTTATTTTAGCATAAACCGTATCAACTCGTACCCATTGCTCATTGTACGAGAAAATTATGTCTTTTTTTCTAGTATTGGACATTTCAAAGTCATACTGTTAAACAACTGATAAAATAGCTTTTGTGCTTCTTTTTTCGTTATAAAACTTTTTCAGTCAATTACAATGAACAGTACTGTTCCGCAAGTGAAGCCTGCAGCATGCAAAATCATATGAAGTTAGTTATTCAAAACGTTATGTACATACACTGTATCCGAACTTATGAATATTTGTGTATTTTTGGAAATTTGTTACCAATAGCTTGTGCCGTTTTTCTTATTGTAAGTAACAAATAAGAAAGGAATTCTTCATTTAATTTAGAAATGAACCTCTGGACGGATATCAATAACACATCATAAATGTGATTAGTATAAAGCCTAATTGTTCATGTTTTTGGCGCGTCTTGCTCAGATAATTTTTGCTTAGTTCCGGTCCCTTAAATGTCATTTTTATAGACTTTGTACGAGCTACTCCTCCTACACTATTGGTAGGATTTGACTGACATTTCTGATGATCATAGTGCGTATATTACGGACTATATGATTAAAAGAAAATGTCCATTGACTTTCAACAGTATTCAAGTTATGTAACGGCGGGCAGTTAACCTAACCAGTGTTCCTGGATTCTGTACAAGTACAAACCTGTTCTCCACAAGTAACTGCCGGCTTCCCCACATTAATCAGAGGTGGAGGACGAATGATATCAGACACAAAGTCTTTCATCAAATCGTCACGGAGAACATACGCCCCGCCCGGGGATCGAACTCATGACCCCGCGATCCGTAGATCTGCGCTCTCCCTATTGAGCTTAGCGGGCGGGCTCTTTAGCAAAATAAAATGAATCAGGAGACATAGGCTTTTCATCAAAACACCCATCTAGTTATGTGTTGGTGTAAAAGCTCATTTGTACATTATTATGCTTGTTATAACATATCATAACAAAAATAGTTATCAAACAACTCAACGGATCTTTATTTTCATCGACTATTTTGTGCATACAACGCATGTAAGCTCTCTTCCGTTGATATAAGGCGGACACTCCAAGCTTTTCCCACAAGATGCTTCAACAAAGTATAGAAGACTCTCGTCATCATCGTTTTTTCCACCAACGACAGACTCCGGTCTGTCATCAAGACAAATGAAATCCGATTCGTGGGTAGCCGTATCATATTCACTAACAAGATACCCGCTGTACTCCTTTGTCCAACCACTGTAACACTCATTCCTCCCGGGAATCATAAGGCTCGAACTCCGGCGACTGTGGCAAACTGCACACACTGCGTCATCGTTGTAAACATCATGACCGAAAAATTTGGCAGCACCATCAGCGTGGTGAGCATAAAATTCGTACTCAACTCCTTTTATAGTTGCCAAACTGGTGATGGATTCATCGTAGTAGCTCCACTGGGGATCAGGAGATAAACACAGGAAATTTGAGCCGCCTCCACTGCTGGCGTATGCAGTGCTTGCCATATAACCTGAAATAAATGATTTTCGTTGATATGCTTTATCAATTAAGTTTTGACATCCAAGATTACTCCTCAAAATAAGCATTAATAAAGGATGTAAATATTAATACTATCACGATATGTTAACCTTGTATTGTTATAGCTATAGAAAAGACGCAATGGCTTTCCCGAAGAAGATTATAACATTTGTCTTACTTTCAAACTTCAAACTTTTTTTTCTGACAGACAAAGCATAGTCAAACAGAATATTTGCCACACGTGTATCTTTTCTACACACATACTTCTTATCACAGTTCTATAACCACTAACGTAAATTTATACATATAGCCTATTTTAAGAGCTCAGTAGGTAGAGCGTCGGTCTACGGATCGCGGGGTCGCGAGTTCGATCCTCGGGCTAGGCGTATGTTCTCCGTGACTATTTGATAAACGACATTGTGTCTGAAATCATTAGTCCTCCACCTCTGATTCATGTGGGGAAGTTGACAGTTACTTGCGGAGAACAGGTTTGTACTGGTACAGAATCCAGGAACACTGGTTAGGTTAACTGCTCGCCGTTACATGACTGAAATACTGTTGAAAAACGGCGTTAAACCCAAAACAAACAAACAAACACTGTTAAGAACGCCGGTGGCCTCTACAATTACTTTCAAATACAATGAATTATTCAATAACCAAATGTAAATACTAAACCTCAATTTATACTTTAAATTTACAACTTTCCTTCTTTTGCATTCCTCTAATTGATTAAATAATGATTAATATAAATCGTCAACAACCTGCAGTTTTTGGAATTACGTTTGACGATGCGACGTATATAAAAACAACTGAGCGTTGTGACTGCGCAAGCAATAAAAACATGGCCTGTAAACGCTGGCTACTACTCTTTTTAGAGGGGAGTTGAAAAAAAGAGCCAATGACACTTCCGAGGTGGCGCTTATGACCGAAACTATAGCAGAAATGTAAACAAAGACAGAGGGTCAGTGAGTTAATTTTTTACTCTCTATAACAAATTTTAGACCTTCTTTCAACAAACGGGCAGTGTTGTTCCACTCAGAAATGGTTATAAAAATGCACATTTACACACTAACTTTTGCCCATATATAGCTTTCAGAGGGGACATTTGGTGTAATCAAAGCGTTAGTGTGAAATTTGCTTGCTAATTATAGTAAAAATATATAAGATAGGACAAAAACAAGCTCAAAAACTATATGTCGCGACATCAATTTTGGAGGAAAATTGACGCAGAGACATGCGTTACTGAAAATGCCATAAAACCTTGAAAAGAGATTTTATTAAGCTGAAACTTGGTATTTTTTCATGCAGATGTGTTACTGGTACTATTCAAATGAAATTGAGACTATTACAGAAAGCTAGTTTTTCTTATAAGCCTTACTATAGTAAAGGAACCAGCGTGGGAGCCATCTGGCCTGATCGCGTAATGGCGGACAGGTTTTTGAACACTAGATTTTCACTTGGCATGACCACTGAGGTCAAAATTAAAGCTGGTTTCTGTTTAAATTTCATTGTGGATGTATTTTTGACAATTTGGTAAAAAAATGAGAGAGGAGGTTGTATTTGGTGAAGTGAAACTCAATTTTAGTATGAGTAGTACTTCCAGGTCACAGCAGTGTGATTTTGATGTGATTTTACAGTAAGAAAATGCGACAAGAGAAATCTCTCTTAGAAGATACATGACCCTTACATTTCTCTTCATTTTATGTCAGTTTTATCATATCTCTTTAAAATGAGGTAACGATTTGTTCTCTGAAATGGGTCTAGCTATGTTTGGTAGCCCTTTAAAAATGTCAGTTTTGTATAGAATATACAGGGAATACTATTTAGGCGTGCGTGACCTTAAATGAAATTCTACTGCAGTAAAAATGAATGTACTCCATGATCCCAAAGGACAAGAAAATATAACAAGGGGACAGATTGTCGCCACACGACACTTAAAAACTGCTGTTGAGGTACCTAATATAATCTGTAAAAAGAAGGCCATCAATAAGACTTTTAGTAAAACTTCAGCTTGACATAACACCGAACAAAGCAAATATTGAAAACAGAGTAATTAAAAAAATAAATGATATGTATAATCATCTCGATTACCACTTCTGAATTTAATTCTAAAATCTGTTGGCCATGAAAACTGTTCTCGAATGGGAAAGTCCCTTACATTGATATATCGTATACAACTAATGACCCTATGTTCGAACGCCATTAGACATGTTACAATAGTGAAAAGGAGTCCAAATATCTGTTAATACAGTTGAGAAAAAACGGAGAGTTTGTTGACAACTGAAAAGTAATCAACACCCTGAAATTTAATGTGCATTGGCCCCACCTCTGCAGCGCTATCTCATCCTCTTAGTCACAAATGCACACATACGGATAAAAATAGACCATACAGTATTAATACATTCGTTTCAACAAGATCGGTATGGTGACTTTGAAATTTTTAATTTGTGTAAATTAGGGCGAACTATATAGACAAGTCCTCTTTTGGCTTGAACCGGTTCTATTCCAAAACATTCAAAAGTTCTCACATCAAGAAATGCTTTCGCTCTACAAATCGACCGTCATACATTAAAGTATAACATCTGTATGACTGCTGTAATTTCCGAGTGGAACTACATTGCCCGTTTGTTGAAATAAGGTCTTAAATTTGTTACAGAAAGTAAAAAATAAACTCACCTTCTTCCTTTATTTACGTTTCTGCTATAGTTCTGATCATGAACGCCACCTCGGAAGTACCTTTGGCTCTTTTTTTTTTAACTCACCTCCAAAAAGAGTAGGAGCTTGCGTTTACAGGCCGTAAAAAGATTTATCTTGAATTTGTCAGTTTCGCTTGACTGCCGTCACATTTGTGGAGCTATATCTTCTAAACATAAGCTTTGCATTTGCATGTTAAGCGGAACATGGTCTTTCGAAGATCTGCACTAAAATAGTAGTATTTTTTTACACGTAAATGCTATAACTTATCAAGAAAGAACCCATCATAAATGGCCATGTTTCTTTTCGAATAAACAAATGGAGAATATATGTTTGAAAAAGGTAAAAAAGGCGATTGGGTAACCAAAACGTGCCAAAAAAGTGTAAAGTACAATACACCCTATATAACATACATTGTTAAATCATCTGTGGAAGACTGTTTTTAATACGAGACTTCAACGAGGAAACAAATAAAAGAATGAATTACAATTAACATTCCCCTACATTCTAAACAAATGAACAGTGATCATTAATCTCACTTTGTATCAAAACATTTCATGGTTTTACCATGGTAAACAAGGTCCGTATCGTTGCTTGGGCATGTTGTGCGACCCCACCTGACGTATGTTGAACTTGATTCTGCAAATACGAGAGTGCAATAAAATTACAACGGAAAAAACATTAATTCAGTATCTGAATACTGTTAAATCATCGAATACAGATATGCTCAATATATTAAATACTTTGGTTTAAAATGTACCTTGAATAGACTGTGGAAATTCATTGATACAAAAAGTAAAAGCAACATATTATATATCGATCAAAAGCATTTTTAAGAACTTCGTCACCCTATCTCATTTTAAAGTGAACTGAAAAGCCAGTCACGGTAATTTCAATTTGTGTAGAAGTTTTAAATGGACATGTCTCCAAATGAAAATTACAATTTCATTTTTTAACGAATAGGAATTGATATTAGATAAAAACTAGAATGTGTCTTTAGGGCACAGGGTGTGCCCCCACTGGTACATTTGTCCACAATTAAGGGGCAATAATTCAAATGTTTGCAGTCTTAAGGGGATACGCCTGAACAAACATTTTATATAAAGGATTCATTATTCTAGGCCATATACTTTTGGAGCTATGAATATCAAAAACAGAAAATCCATTATTTTGGTTATTTCAAGGGCCGTAATTCTGTAATAAGCGCTAAGATTCCCAAGAAGAATGCCAAGTCTGCATGGTCACATCATGATAAATGAAATCTGAAAAGTAGATACCTCGGGAGCACTGAAAACAAGGCAAACAGTGAAAATTGCAGACTTGGTTTGATTGAGTCTGTTCATGAGCAGTAATGGAAAATGCAACACTGCCCACACCCCCTAGCACCGGCTTTAGCAGTATTCAATCTTCAAATCTAAATGAGTTGAAATCAATGATCCCGAAGATCATGCAAGGTTTCATGAATTTACATCAAATACTTTTTGAGCTAGGCACGTCATTAGGTGAAAATGTGCATTTTTGACTATTTCAGGGGCCATAACTTTTAAAATACGGGGTGGAGTCAGACGAAAAATAAAAGGTGCGCAAGTTTATATCACGATAAAGACTCATGCAAAGTTTCATCAGTTTATATCATATACTTTTTGAGCTAGGCGCGTCACAAGGTGAAAATGTGCATTTTTGACTATTTCAGGGGCCATAACTGTGGAAATAGGAGGCGGAGGCAGACGATAAATAGGAGGTGCGCAAGTTCATATCATGATAAAGACTCATGCGAGGTTTGATCAATTTATATGAAATACGTTTTGAGCTAGGCGCGTCATAATGCGAAAATGTGCATTTTTGACTATTTCAGGGGCCATAACTCTAGAAACAGGGATGGAGCCAGACGAAAAATAGGAGGTGTGCAAGTTCATATCATGATAAAGACTCAGGCAAGGTTTCATCAATTTATATCAAATACATTTTGAGCTAGGCGCATCACAAACTCCGGACGGACGGACGGCCGCACGCACGTACGGACAAGACCAAATCTATATGCCCCCACCACTCATGGGGGTGGGGGAGGGGGGGGGGGCACAAAAACGATAAAGAAGTATTGCTTAAGTAGATAGTAGTGCCAAGTATCGTGACACGCATTTATGAGTTGTCTACAAGTAACATATTGTATTCATAGAAAGAGTTTTAGATAAAAAAACTCAAAAAAAAAAAAAAAAAAAAAAAAAATGCACATAATCGCTTTATATTTCCTTTTGATTGCAATAACTAACTACTGAAAACATTTTCTAAATTGCGAAAATTTGACATTAATCATGTACCTTTAAATATTTACAAAGACACACTATTGTGACTTTTGTTTAAGGAGGTAGGTTACCTTGTTACCAGGGTAAATTCAAATTAGTTGAACCGCAGTGACTTTTTGTATTTCGTGTAATTTAATGTTTTAACTGCTACAATCTCTGTTCCGTTTATCTCTGTCCCTTCAAGTACAATTTTTATAAGGTTTGAAGTACATGACCCTCTTAAGGTATTTTATATAGAAAGAAGAAGGAAAATACGGATATTTAACACTTTTCAGTGTATTTTGGTTTCTTTGTTATCCGTAGAAGTCTGCATAATTAATAGTTTTACTAGTATGCGCATTAGCTTTCTAATAAAAGCTTAAAATGTATATGTCGCGGGGCTCGTGTTTCCATGGTAACGCATTTTCTCTCATTTTTCAACAATTATGTATGAAAACGGGTTTTTCGACGGCTTCAGTGCCATTCTGTTATTGACCAACATGGAATATTTGGGTAATATGATTAGCAAAATACCAAGAACTTTACATAGTACTATGTTTTTCTTAAAGTTTAAAGTAACCATGGCAACAGAGATGTTTAAAATAGCTTATATGTTGCTTTTTATCGTAATTTCTTATAAAAAAATATTATATAAAATTATCTTTCTTCTTAATGTAGCTTTAAAACATCTTATTTCTAACGTTAGTAATATTTTCGTATGAATTGCAGTTAATTTAACAAATTTCACAGCTTAAAATACTTACAGCAGTGCCCGTCGTCTGACATTTTTATTGTAAAACCGTTCTGCATGCTGCTATTATTCTCATGGATATTGTTGAAATGAAAATAAAAAGCCGAAGTTGTGTTCCTTAAATAGACCAGTGTCAACGCTTTTGAATTTTACAATTAGACATATAGGTCACGGGCCTCGTTTCCATGGTAACATCAATTTAATTCAAGACACCACATTTTTTTACTGAAATTTGAACAATTTTAGAGCTTAGTTTTAGTATGTAAGTAACAAATTATCAACGGAAACTGGGAAATAGGTATAACAAATCAAACTGCCCAATTTTTATTTGTAAATGACCGTAATAAGTTACCTTTCAGCCAACTATATTCCAAATCACAACAGTTACCATCATCCATTTTCTTACATTCCGCATAACATTTCAATATAATTACATAAAAGAAGCAAAATATTGATCATTTTTCAGAGCAAAAGACTAATAAAAAGTATTTCAGCAAATAATGGCTGTTTAAAAATAGTTCAAATAAAGAAAAAGCACAGAAGAACGTACTTTCAAAATGAAAGTTATTAATTTTGCGCGGTAACTGGCACGTAACGTCATGACGTCAATGACGTCATTTTAAGGCAACAATGTTTTGAAGCGTTTCTGCGGCAATTCATTCATTATATCTGCATTATTAAACCATTAAACATGAGATCGGAGGCAGGTTGAAGTTTTATTTCCAGAAGAATGGATATACAAACACATTTAGTTTGTCGTAAACGTCGTCGTAAATCGTCACGTTAGCTTCCGGTTGGACATGCGCACTTACAAATATCAAGGTAACCTACCTCCTTAAAATACTTCTCACATTTATCTTACCTTTAAGATTTTGAAGAGATTGTTGCAATGTTTCAATTTTCTTAACTTTCTCTTTCAAAACTTCAATTTCTTTATCCTTTTCAGCAACCGTTTTTGTCAAGTTTTCAATGTGCTGTGCTTGATCGTCAATCCTTTTGTTCACTCTGGCAAATTCCTGGCTTATGTCCATTTCGCTGTGTAAAATTAATCGTTTTTCGCTTTGGGAGTTTCCAATTCCAAAGAACAAGAAAAACAACGCTATCACCCTACACATTTTGAAATAATTGTCAAGCCAAAGATCTAAATTCGCTTTATCTGTTGCATGTAACTAAAGTGTCGACAAAAACTTGAAGAAATTATCTGATAAGTATTAGAACAACGACTACAAAGCACTAAGCTTTCAACTTTGTTTTATCAGTGACCTATTCATAAGGCTGACATTCTATGGAAGATGATAAGTTCCCATCTCATTATGAATTTATATTTTGATATGTTTAACTGCGTGATCTATGAGCTACCGAATATGATATAAAACTTGGCAGGGATGAAAACTGTCACAACTGTCACGGCTATTTATCGCATTACAACGGGCTGTACATATTCTAGTACACAAAGAACCCAGGGAGGGCTTGGTATTAAATCAATCCTATGACATCGAAAAGAGCCCGTCCATATCAACAGACTAGTTTTTGTAGTCAGTTCCACCCCTCATTCCATATCATTTTATCTAATTTAAGTTCAGTTATAACGTCGTTTCACATTTTCTAAATAACTATTGTTATCTGACTTATAGTATTACTCAGTTAGTATCTTCATTGTAAAGTGGAGTTGTCAAATCGAACAGACTGTGGTAGTACATAATTATATCAAAAAGGGACCTCTGTGGCCGAGTGGTTAATGCCGCTGATTTGGAATCACTTGCCCCTTACGGGGCTCAAAACCTCGTTCCAAGTGAAGAATTCTCCATATGAGGGCGCCATCCAGCAGGCTTATAGAATGTCAGTGGTTTTACCCAGATGCCCTCCCATGCCTGAGAAAAAATGCCCGGAGGGGCCACTGTCGTCTTCCCCCGTCATTAAAAACTGGAAAAGTCGCTGTATGACGTAAATTGTGTCCTTTCGACTCTAAACCAAATACGGACAAGAAAAAATGTTTCCGTACATCAATTCATAAACAAGTTACATACTTGAAAGAAGATATTTACACATTGTGAATTCCTGATATAGACCTAAATTAAGGCTTTAATGGTTGCAGACGTTTTTGCGATCATTATTATTCTAGAAACAGTGTTTGTTTTGAATCGGTCAGGACGTCTATGCCATGTATCAAATATAAAAATACTAGGGAATTCGAGAATATTCTGATTAATGAAGAGGAGGAACCTGGATATCAGGCAGGTAGGATTTGTTTAGTGAGGTGTTGTACGAGAATTCCTGGAAAAGGATAAACACCAAAGTTGATTTGTTCAAATGTTTCCGGATCAGTAAAATGTGAATGTAGATCTACTTATCTTTGTTTCAAATATATTTTATTTTGAAATAAGATAACATACAGGTGAAATATTATAATTAAACAACTTTAGGTGATATATTATAATCATAACAATTTCATGTCAAATATTGTATAGACAAAAATGTCAAGGGGAAATATTACAATCATAACAGTTATAATCATAAGAACTCTGTGAGAAACATTATAATCAAAACAACCTCATGTGAAGTATTATAATAATAACAATTCCAGGTGAAATATTATAATTATAACAACTCTAGGTTCATTCTTATAATCATAACAACTCCAGGTTCATTATTATAACCATAACAACTCCAGGTCAAATATTATAATCATAACAACTCAAGGTTCATTATTATCATCATAACAACGCTATGTGAAGTATAAAAATCAAAACAACTCCAAGCTGTATCATATTTCAAAAATATTTGGTATCAAAAGGAATTGTGCGATTGTTCATTTACGCCTTGTCAGTTGTCATCTTTTAACAAATTATCGAATAAAGGGTTTTTCACACCATTCGAATTCATGCTTTACAGCTGAAACTGTCTATAAAGACTGGCACTGGGAGAGAAAAACATTGTTTTTTAATGGCAGTCGGTCTTTATTCTCGGGTTAGATACACTGTAAATGTTAAAGTAGGAAACCAAACCAGTGGTGTTTTAAACCAGGTGGTCCCTGTTCAGATGTTTGACTGTATATCATTTACAAGTGTTTTTATGACTAAATATATTTTTGTACGGTGAGGATTGTACTAGACATAAAGTGATATATATATTGCACTAAGTTCTTTGGTTTATACAAGCTAAGTAACAAAACAAATTTGTCCCGCACTATAGCATTTAGCTATAAGTATGAAAAGTTACAGGCATAGTTCAGACCTTTGTATCCTTCTGAAGATGTAAACATTTTAATCATCAGAAAAATTAATATTTAAGTACAGGTAAATTATAATCTGCCTTGCGAATGAAAACAAACTGACTTAGAGTTTTGTGCATTAGCATATGTATAATGTGAATGTTTGCAATAATTCTTCCAAAGTACATTAAGAACAATGGTATTTCCTACAGTTTCTTCACCCATTCCATCTCCCAGTTTCTTACATCAAGTTTTGCTTGATTTCTGGATTGACTTCTTTCTGCGCTTCGTTTAAGTCTATGTTCATATATTGTGTAAACACTAAAAGGTGCAATAGAAAGCCGGGACACATCACTGCAAACTGTCCCAGCCCAGATTTCTATCTTTCTCTGTATCGTCGCCATCACAGAGTCTTTATTTACTTCACCGCTTACGTGAAATTCAACATGACTTACGTTCTTGTTATAGACCATTGCCACCTGGAAAGAAAAAACAATCAATAACGGTATCATTTTATGTACTGAAATGGTATAATGAAATTAAAAACAAATGTATTATTGTAAATTATCCTATTGTAAATCAAACAACACCTCGCATGCTGAAGAGTACAAACTTCTGAATAACAATTTAAGGACTTCCAGTTAATCAGTCTGGAGAAGCAAACGTACAATAAGCCACTGAAATACGTGAAAGCACCTTCTCCTCATTCTCCTGTGTGTTGTTATACTTGAAGTTATTAACTAAGTCTGTATGGTACTGACTGATTAAAAGGTATAGATTGTGAGCTGCTTTAACAAGCACCATGCGTCAAACGTAAGAAAATAGTGAACTGATATAAATTTTTCAGCGGTGTAAACATTTTACAAGAAGGTGTTTACTCAATTATGTAGAGTAGCTTTTGCACATACATGTTCCTACTTTATCACGGAGACAAAATCCAAAAACTCAACATTTGGCATAAGTGGTCAAAAACTATAAAATTGTGTAGTCCAGTGATATAGTGACATGTTACGCTCACCTTGAGAACATTTCTAATCCGGGAAATGTCTCCTAGCGTGTCTATATAAACCTTCACTATTCCCTACGTGTGCATGGCAAGCTCTTGTCCTACAAGTTCCAATAACGGACTAGGATTGTCCTCATTGTTAAACAGTCTCTCTTCAACACTGTTTTCACTGTTCACACGGTATGTGGCTGTTATCAATGGCACTTGTAACGAGAACATACAAATATGTAAGTCATTAATTGGCAACGATTTTACTACATATTTGTTACATCTTTTGTGTAGCCCAACAAACTAGTTATGCACAAGTTTAAGTTCATACTATGTAACTGTACAAAATTAGGTACAGCATATTTTCCCATTCTTCCGTACTATCTGCGTATTACCGTAGATATACTACGAATTCAACTGTATCATAAGATATGGCCTACTGTTACTAGTTTTCAAATTGTGAAAGAAACATATATTTTAATATTTTATTGTATGTGTCAGACTAAAACATACATATAAGTGACAGCTGTTTCTTCACACATAACTTGAACGCATATATGTGGTATATGTTTTTATCGTTCAATACATTGATCTGCGAAATAAAGAACAGTAATATTGTCTTTTAAAGACTTCATTCTAATGCAAACCAAACATTTTGTAAGTTTCATGTTTAAAGTAATGCCATATTTTCGTAATAAATATTGTTAGACGTAGCGTTACAACTTGATATTTAATGGCTGGTTTTCCTTAAAAATAAGATAAAACTACAATAAAACCATACTTAGTAAAGAATACAATTGTGTATTTTCAACACAAATATTTCCGTCATGACAAGCCAGTGAGTGGACGGTAGACTGAGGATTGTCTGGATTGAAGAAAGACGTCTTGTTGGTCATCTCTCTGAAAGGACTGCTGGCTCTAGACAGATACTTCTCTATCATTTTTGAGCATACACGCACCTTTTGGTCCCACATCGGCCCTGGTAATAAAAGACTGTGTTACAAATTAGATGTCTAATCAATACACGCATGCCCCACCCTACCGCTTAGATCAGTTGGGAGAGTGTAGATCTACAGAACGCGGAGTGGAGTCATGATTTCGACGTGTATGTTCTCCAAGACGATTTGATAAAACACATTGTTTCTAAAATCCTTCCTTTTTCACCTCCAATTCATATGGAGAAAGTACTGGTAAAGAATACAGGAACACTGTCAGGTTAACTGCCCCGCTGTTACATAACTGGAATACTATTTAAAAAAAGGCGTTTAACCTAAAACAAACAAACAAATACACTAATGTATTTCTATTTTAATGAAATGTGAATTAGTAATAATTTATAATAAAACGCTTTGCAAAGTTCGTATGCAGTAATAGAGACAAAAACATTTCCTGTATTGTAGAAATGCATTTTCAATAGATTATTGGACTTATCACCTGTTCCAGGACAGCCACCACAAGCATCCACTACACATGCGTTGATTTCATCAATTATATCTCTTTTTGGCAACCGATCTGATCCCGCAGCAGACGTTAGTCGATCTTGGAGCTTAGAAGCTTGTTCCAGCAAATACGGCCTTGTCGTTTTACAAAATTCAGAAACACCTGATCCAGTCTTAGTACACTGACTACAAGTATAGAAAATTCCTTTTCCAATTAAAGACTTACATATTTTAATTTCATATATCGAGGGCTTGGTGCAAAACTATTGTAAGTGTATATAAATAAAGAACAAGATACAATAGTTTTGCACCAAGCCCTCGATATGTTATTTGTTATTTTCATCTTAGAAACGGTGCAGTTACTGATACGCTTAAAGCTTCCGTGCAGTAACAATTAAATACTGATTGATGTTGTAGATATATACTGAATAAAACCGCTAACCATACATTTGTCAATCTAATTGCCTATTGTTAATAATTACTAGAAGTACAGTTCATACATTTATTAATAAATTATCAAAATTTAAAAAATATGGAATTACGACAGAAAAGGTCTTAAAATCGAAATACATTTAATATATCGCAAACACTGATTTGCTCTTGAATAAAATCATTATCGTTTAGATCTGTATTATTATATCATTCGTACTGTGCCCGTGTGATATATTTCCTTCGTATTTTAAACTGCAAACAATGATTTTATTTAATGACTGTTGGTGATATATGGTTCTTAAATAATGTTTATAAATTTTTGAGATTTAAGTGGGTTGAAGTCGAATAACATGTAAATTCATATGACGGCATTGTTTGGTTTTGTTGATATTTTTGACATGTTATCAGCAACACATGGTTACAAACCTACATTTAATCTGAAGAAAAATACTTCAACAGAGTTTCCAAGACAATGGCAAAAAATAAATGTGGGTTAACTGTTTTGTTTAGTATATTTTCACATCTTTCACTAAACTAGTTTTTATAAGATAAAGGCTATTAACGTTTAATATAGAAAATCCTCAGCAGATGCATTCACACACTACGGTTTAATTATGCATTTACTAACTAAAAGAACTAAAAACATACACACACAATACTGTTTATACACTCCGACGTTCTTCTTTGAATTTACATAAATATATAGTTATTAAACTTACGGCGGGTGTCCGAATTGGAAGGACAGATACGGTTTGTCTGCACTGACCATAGAAGCAATAGAACAGGCTGACGAACGATGTATTGGTGCAATCAATGGTCCTCCTGTCAAAGGCGAATTAAATCTAATCACATAAACATACAATTGCATGATATTATTACATTGTGTCATCTGACTAAATCAAACTGAGTCTACTATTATTTTGTTTGTCGCATTTTCTTTTGCTTCCAAAGGATCCTGTTAAAGCTATTAAGTGATCGTCTTTCACTAAAATATTGGTAGGTGATACTTACTTCAAATGTATAAAAAACTCATCAAATATTTTAACTTTACTAAGTATATAAATTAAGTTTGCATATATAAAGCTACATTTATAATTAAAATGTCACGAAGCAACAGCTGATTTTATAAAAACAGCCAGTGTGCTTATCTGAACATGTCTACAGTGTGTACTATTTTAAACCTAATGCATTGTACACATGAATTTTACATAAACAATATAAAGTAATTATTCATGTTTTTATATATAAAATTTGGATCTAATATACCTTAAAGACTTTATTAACTTCTATAACAGCAATCTTTTTAGTGCAGTGTGTCGGCTGCAAGGTTGCGCTTCCGTGAAACGAAAATGACCATTTACCTTTATTGACTGTATCAGACGCTTTTTGTAGTTCTGTGTATACGGCGCCACCACCGCTATTCCAGACATGTATAAGAGTTGTTTCATTACCCGCCATGACTGGTCTAACATCAATATATAAGCTGTCAACATGACAACCTATCCCTATGCACCTTTGTTGTTGTTGTAGAAGAGGCTGACATTTCCTTATTAAAGATTTACCAAGTTTGACAAGATCGTTACTGTTGGTTGAACTTCCAAAATTAATACGAGCTGCCTGACCAGACCGGTGCCTTACTTTTTCTTCAGGATGTTTCGTATCTAAGTTTTTCATATTCTTGGAGCGGGGAATGTAACCAGAGCCGGGAACAATCTCTACTTTGCGTCCAGCTTCCTCTGAAACCTCTTCTAAACATTCCACTAGTGCTGCATCAAGCCTGAAATCGCGGCGAGATTTATCTTTGAAGTCTGATATAGTGTAGTATTTAGAAACAGAAATCTTGTCATCATGACCATCAAATAATGAGGGTTGTCGCGCTTCGTTGGCTAATTCTAGTGGATAGCCGTACTCTAAGGTTAGATTATGCGGCGCTTGGACAGACAAGAGTCCCCTTCCATTAGGAAAGTATGTTTTACTTTCAAGATAACCATCTTGGCGTCGGACAAACACATCTACAAAATCTGATGACGTATAGCTGACGTAATCAAAACCTGCACACAGTGCTGCGTTCATTAGAAGATTCATTTTTGACGGAATGTTAGACGAAGTTAAAGTTATTCTCGCAGCTCTGAAATTAGAATTAACGAACATAATTTTCATGTGCCTAAAGTAAATGTATTCTTAAACGTATCGTTTCATGATTTAACAAAACAACAGACTCCCTGGTACTGTAATGAAAATTTTAAAATGTTTTAATGACTTAAAACATCTATTTAGTAAAACTTACAGTAAATATTTACAAAACGTATATATCATTACTTTATAAAGAACATGATGATATCTGCACGTAAGAAGCGCATCGGTATCTTTAGTGTACCTACCTTCCTTCGAGGAATAGGGGATTCGAAATATGATTGCCAGTGTCATTTGTCTCCACAACCAATGCCTTCTCAACTTGCAAATCTATGTGCAAAAGAAATCTGTATCATTGACACACTTAAATTGTAAAGCAACACTTTACTATCATTTGCAAAAAGAACGTACATATTTCTCCGAAACAGGAGAAAGTATCAAATGTTCGCATAATGACTGTACTAAAATATCTACCTATAGAATTCCGTCTTGCAATATTAGCCAGTTTACGTAATCTTAGTGCCAATCTTGGGGACATTATTCGTGTTATACAACTGTCCCATGTTAGAGCATGACCATCTGAGGAAGAATGATTGCATGAATTACACGTCCTCAATGCACTTCCACACCAATCTGTTTGTTGTCCTTCTGGTTTAAAGCTTATGTCATTGAACGGATATTCGTACAAGCTGCAAGATATTAAACCCGTTTTATTTACAGAATTAATATAATTATACACAATAAGCATACAAATCTATAGATGAGACATCGTTAATGATGTCAGTAACAAGTTTCAATTTAATAACAACACCAACAATGCAAAAATATACACTACATTTTCAAACCTGTTAAAGTGCATCACAGATATCTTCAAGAAACATACTGAATGAACATAAAATAAATTGTACAGCAGTGATAATGTGTACCTTTGATTAACATCAGGGTTAAGAAAGTGTAATCTGCCAGTCGGCGGCCCGCACCATGACTCTATTGTTCGACCAAATGGATAACTATCACCAACCTTGTACAACACTCTGGCTTGGCAGTCTATATTTCTGCTACCTGTTTATAGTAAACCTGATATACGAAGAACGTTTATTGTGGTGTATATTCTAAACAAAAGATATCAGATAAATATTAACTGTTGGTTTTCAACGTACCCCATAACAAAACAAACAACAACAACAAAAAAAAAACGAACAAAAAAGAAAAACAAAACAATATAATGATTATAGTTTTTTTACGTTTCACCCCAGAAGTTTCACACAACGGTTTAGTGTAACCGTTGTGCAAACCCATGGTGCCTAATTATCAGCAACAATTTAGTATTTGAAGGTAGAGACTGTATAAACATGAATACGCTTTTGTACCAGCAGACTGGATAGCTCTGTCAAAAATGCGTCTCTGGTCAATTAGGTTTGACAGGACTGAGATCACTGTCTCACTTGTCTCATTTTTCACACCAACTTCAATAACCAATTGTCCCGTCTGATTTTTGATGGCAACATAGTCAAATCCTGAACATACAGCCAACTGGCCTAGGCGTCTGAATTTATTCAAGTTGTTGCTCAAAGTAAAGGACGTATGGGTGGTGGAGGAATTAACGTTTGTTAGCGCTAGTGTCATTGCGCGGCCATCTCTATATGGCGATGTCATATTGTGTCGGAAATGTGGAGATTCGTCTAAGCCTTCAACAACTACCAGGTGTCCTGTCAGAAGAAAATATAATTATTTGGTAAACAACAGTGAAATGTTGGTATACAGTGGTATGGGGACGAGGAAATCAAGTTGATAATCGTTAAGTGTTAGTTACAGAAAATACCTTGCATAAGACATTTTTTAAGAATATCTTATATTGACATATTGCTCAAACTAAAACTATCGTTATATGGGATATCAAAGTGGAATTTTGGTCAAAAATAGTATCCTGATAATCCAAGAAACCATATTTCTCACATTTATTGACATGCTATTATAGCTACAATGAAGGTTAATTTCATACTACAACGCGCTTGTGCAATTCCGCAATTGTGCTAACCTGACCTACGCATGTCAGGTTAGGAGAATCCCTGAAAATTGCTGTATGAATTCAATATTCCACAATTCTGTTTTATTTTGCTTTCTTTTACCAATGACAAAATATAATAATGATGGTCTAATGGTCAAATTTTTGGACTGCAAGACTTGTCACATGTATTCGCGATTTGATATATAGTCATAAAGCGATTTTCATAGCAGTATTGTATTCAATGAAATGACCTCTTTCTATTTCGTCAAATAGTATAACTATCTCTTAGAAATACATGCATATTCTTGGGTATCTAACAATTTATTACAGATTTTTACGTTTTCAGCTTATTGTATTAGTCTCCTTTTTAAGTAATAGTGTGCAAATTTGAGTCAATTTGTTTACGAGTAAAATAATCTAGCCTTTGAAATACTAACTGTCTTGCCATTCTGTTTGTGCCAGTCTCTGCAGTCGAGCTAATTTTGTGGCCATTGTCAATGTAACCAACCGCGCAGAACACAATGTCGACACATTACCAGTATAATCATCACATGACTCTACTCCATCGCTGCTGACATTGTTGTTTGCCATTGAAAATATCATGAAATTTCCTCTCAGACCTCTGAAGCTACAAGCAAAGATAACGTTTGTTTGAATACGTATTATCAATCGTCTGGATGTCAAATACAAAATTTACAAGTGTTTGTTAAGCCAGTAAGAACAAATAATTATGCTTAACGGTTACGATGTTTTGTTCTTTTAATCTTATTTTTCCTTCTCTTGAGAAGGAACACTTAGAATTTGTAAGTCACACTTGACTGAGCAACGGACCTCGAAAGCTGTTGTCATTAGAAGCTGGCCAATCAAACTCCGTGACCTTAGAAATAACCTCTGACGTTAAAGTTAAAATAAATTTTTCCTAATTGAGGCGACTCTCGGGCTGAACGCACTCCGCGGATTACATATTAGTAAACCCGAGGATGGTAAAGTGGCTTT
This sequence comes from Mercenaria mercenaria, assembly GCF_021730395.1. Classification (NCBI taxonomy): domain Eukaryota; kingdom Metazoa; phylum Mollusca; class Bivalvia; order Venerida; family Veneridae; genus Mercenaria; species Mercenaria mercenaria. The sequence goes on along the minus strand of NC_069376.1, from coordinate 60,580,298 downwards.
GTTGAAGCATGCCAAACGTCTTATTTGTCACAAACATTAACATACATCGTTACCTTCGAATGCATGGTCAATATGTGAAAACGAACCCCATTGCGACTAATTGTGCGCAACAAATTCACGCATCGAACGGTACACTACATGTGGACATGGACTGACCGGGTCAATATGTATAGCCGGTGCTTCTTAATTGCCGTATTTACTCAACTGAAAGTGGTAACGGATTTACTTTGTTGTTGGATTTAACAACTTACATTAGCGTAAATACTTTGGAAATAGCGGACTTGACATTTTAGGCAGTACAAAAACAACATAGTTCTTTTACAATTTTTTTTGTATTTTGATACAGAAATAAACGCATCTTTGGTGTAAAATGTAACACCCCCGTTGGCGCTTAAACGGGGGGATACGGACTGTCAATAAGGTAGAATTGTCTTGTCCTTGTGTCCAGTCCTGGGGTTCCACACACTGATGACCAATATTTAAAACAAACATTGCAACCAAAATTTTACAAGATGAACATTATATATTTATATAGATGTGCCCTAAAAAGAACATTTGCTATGCTTTAACTTGTTTATGTCTGCTTTGGATTTCGCAGTTCAGTAACGTCTAATTAGATAAAAAGTCATTGCAAAACTTTTGTAACTTACTGTTTGGAAAACAGACTGTGATTCCTGTCTAAATTTAAACTGCTTGTTCCCAGAACGTCTTCCATATCAGCCGGATAACCAGTCATCGATGGGCCGACACAGCGTGCCTTACATTCGTGTACTAATGCACCGGAAGTCATCGACATATGTTTTTCATAGCCACTCGCTAAATACTTATTCCTGTAGTAGATGGAGCGTTTTAAATACTGTAAACATATAAATAATTTTTCGATGTGGTTAAAACAAAGTTTTGATCATTGTACTCGACTTCTAAAATTTTGTGTTATAAAAAAGTTTTACATGTACATGTAACTATGTTTTATTTGAACATTTCAATACGACTTCCATAAAACATTTTCCATTTTGAAAGAAGAACCAAATAACACGTGAATCAGAAGAGAAACCTGTAAATTATTTACCAAATTTCTTTTCCGAATGCCTGGACATGAAAGTATGCGTCCTGAATGCTGAAATTTCCAACTACAACAACGTCGGAACTATGACACTTTCCAAAGTAATCCGAATGTACAATATTGCTCACGTCTGGCTCTAACCTAAATCAATGCAAATACTGACATTCTAGAATGGCAAATTGTATTAAAATGCTGTAAAATCTAGTGACACATTAACCCAGATAAGCGAAAAAATAAATTTATCAAATTCCCAAAAGTTTGACCCTAAACATATGTATACTTGTTAATGGCAGATTGAGTAAAAAAAAATTTTAAGAAAAGATCAGCTGGTTAGGTCTACCTACGGGCGAACAAACATGTTGTAATAATTTGTACCAATAGATAATTTGATAACGCTGTTTTGGGTAAATGACCGAAACCGTTTGACCCGTTGAGAATAAAGGCGTGACAACATTCCTAAACTAGTATTAATAGTTATAATATGATACAAGTTAAAAAAATATTAACCTGTCGTAAATTCAATATTAATGAAGAAAATCCACTTGCGTAACTTACGTGATATCTGTTTGCGGCGAAAGCGATATTGATACATCTTTGCCAGACCAAATCAAAGATGCATTAAATCCCATCTGCAGAAAAATGACATTGTACAGATGAACAATTAAAACAACAAAACAAACAGAAAGTGGGTCTTTTTTTGAGTGTGAATTGTTTGTTTGAGACTATAGTAAGTAACAAAATAAAGTGTCAGAGTAAAAAAAGAAAAGTAAATTGAAATGTTTTATACGGTTCTATGATTATGTACGTTTAGGATACAAACTTATTGTTTTAGATTTGGTCACCCCGAGCGCTCATTCATTAAACATAGATTTTTCCATATTTTTTTTAAATTTTAAAACATAAAGCATGGCTCATCTCTAGTGTGCGGGATATGTTTGATATCTAATTTAAGCTGCGACATTCAGGTGATAGATCTAGGATCATCATACCACGCCTGTCCAAATACAAAATTAACTAGAGTGCACGACATCTTGTCTCGAGCGCACGATATTCTATTTCGCACGCTCGACATTTTATTTCGAGTGCACGACGTCGTACCGCGAGTGCACAACATCATATTTCGAGTGCATGACATATTATTTCGAGCGCATGACATCATATTTTGACCGCCCGACATCTTATCTCGAGCGCACTTTATAATATTTCGAAAGCACATCTTATCTCGAGCACACGTCATCTTATTTTGAGCGCGTGACATCATATTTCGACCGCCCGACAACATATCCCGAGCGCACTACATATTTTCGACCGCTGGACATCTTATTCAGAGCGCACTGCATATTATTTCGGAAGCACATCTTATCTCGAGCACAGGACATGTTATTTCGAGCGAATGGCATTTTAGCTGATAATAGTTAACAAGATGTTACACACGTCACCGACACCGACGCCGACGCCAGGCGTATCACAATAGCTCTGGTGATTTTAGTCTCAGCGAGCTAAAAACATAATTAAGAAATGTTGTGCTATTTGATATAGGAGATATTATATACAAACTAGAAACATGAAAGGTAAGCATAATTGAAATTTTCTATTGCTTTAAGAAAATCTGAAACTATTACCCTGTGTTTGAAACTAGTCTTGACATCAGCAAATGATGGTAGCATTGAATGACTTTCTGATGGTACCACTGTCCAGTTAGATACGCTGACATCGCCCCAAATCGGCGTTTGCGACGTCATCGTTTGGGCTACAAAAAAGCTTTGCGCAATAATGCCTTAACATTTTTGGACTTGTAATAGTTACAGTATAGCTCAGGAAAATGCATGCGTTGTTTTCTATATTATATTGTGTTTCCAGTATTAAATATGAATGAAAATCAAAGATTCAGCTTTAAAAACCCAAGTTAAAAGATCAATTAAAAAACGTTATTGTTTTGAACATATTTTAATTCATTTCGTATTTACATTTGAATTACTTATTTAACTACGTACACATTACATACGACCCTTTCGTGGTGTATCTATTCCTGAGCACAGATGGCCCACTAACCGCAGCATGTATGTCGGCGAAAATGTCCATGTCGTAGCTAAGAAGAAGCTCTACTGGCGGGAGTCCCGGTACAACAGCTAATGGTATCCGCAGCAATTCCTTCGGTTGTGTTTTCCAAAATAATCTACTACCATTTATAGTCATCTCTTCACGAAATCTAAGAGCGAAATCTGTATGCATCTGTGTCTTTGTTTCTACCTAAGATGTTACCAGTTTATTTTGAAATATATATGTATAGGTACACATTGCATCTGTTAATGATTGATTGTTAAATAGTTTAAAAACACTGGCCAAAACATGAATTCCTAGAAAATTGTTACTTCATTTATTATTGTTTTGTATATATTTATTAGACTGCGTAAAAGTGTAAATAAAATTTTGCATATAACAGACATTTTTACAGTTTTATTCCAAACATAGTGTATGTAAAATGTGTTTTTAAAACTATCTGAAGATTAGTTTACCTGTGAAATGTATTGCTTTAAAACTGGTTTATTATCAACCTTTTCAATTTTAAGGTCGCTGAAACAAAAATAACGTACAAATAAAATCAGGATTAAGAGCATGATAAAAAATAAGTGTATGATTTTTAAGTTCAACAGTTTTTAGCTCAGTATTGTATAACAGTTATAAGACGAGAGTTCTACGTATTAAGAACAAAGGTAGAAATTTATTGGCCCAAGCATTATCATATACTTCAAAATAAGAGAGTTAACCAAAAGAGTCATATCATGACTATTTATTGCACTGACGGACCGGAAAAGTAACAACACTGAGTCGTGACTTCAGTTGTAACAACGAGCGGGGCCTCTTTAAGTTCAGTGAAATAAAAAAAAAATTGCGGGAAGCCATCAATGTATACCCGTGTTAAGCTCAATACATTGTGGCAGTTTTCCTCGCAGTGACTGATGTGTACCAAAGCTACGCATTCGTCATTCAACGACTATTTTGAGAGCTGTCAACTTTCTTCTGCTCACCATATTATTAACTTGTACTCTTTACGGTTTTTACCTTATTATTTTTATATTCAGTTATTTGATACAATTTATCAAAAGATTCTAAAATAAAACTCTCATGTACTAGAATAAGGCACTATGCTATTTATTATTTTCTTTTAACAAAACAACTCACAATGTGTACTTTAGACTTGCCACCGAGAAGCAGGATAAACAGTCCAAGCTAAAATAATCTGGAACCTTCAGCAAATCCTTAATTCCCATAGCACCTGTTGATACATGCATCTCCTTAGAACCATTCATCCGCTTTAATGAAAACTGGAAGGACTCTTTGTGGTTGCGTGCATCGTAGTTAAACGGAACAAACATTGATACATTCTTATGCCAGTCTATTCTATTCAATATATCAGTCAACATGTTAGAGGTGCCCCTTTTCGTTCTCTCTAATTTACGTTCATGAAAGACCGTCTTTCCCTTTCCATTTGGTTTCTTCTTCCTGGCATTCCTGCGTGTCTTTGACGAAATAGACTTGTTTGGTAGCGTCGGGTCAAAGTGGAAATGAATAGAAGCCTCTTCAAGCAAATCGAAAGGACTAAAATTTTGAATTAATATCTCATAAATCGTTAGAGTCGAATTTAAATTCATCTGGTTAAATTATTAGTATTGTCAGGTAACTTAAACATTGTAAACTTTTAATCATTACAAAACAAGCCTTTATTTTTTCTGAAAATACAATAAACACATTTAAAATAATGTAAAGGTTATATCTATAGTCATGTGAGTGATAATTGTACGATTAATGCTTTACTTTTTGTATTTCTAACAACACTTAAAATGGTTTGAAGTATTCTTCATTACCCGACATGTCCTATCACTAAATCAAGGCGGTCAGGTTTTGGACGGAATACGTCACGGATTCTGGCATAAATCCCTTCATGATGTCCGCCAGCTTCTTTTGACAGTGCGCATGCCCACTCAGAACCTCCCAATACAATCTGCCCAGGTCTCCAGGTCGGAATTGCAACATTTTCTTTGAAGGCAATTAGTATTTTATCATGCCGACATAGTAGTCTCTGATTAAAAGAACAACACAGTAAATAACAACGTTTATTCATTTTAAGACAATGATGGAAAATCTGTCTATTTTCCTTATATTAATAAGTGCCCGGATTGCTAAATTGTTCAGAAAGGTACCCTTTATATAATTTTTACATTCGCCCTTTTCTTTTCCATTGAAACTTATGACGTTAATATTGTATGAACAACAAAGGAAAGGCCTAAAAGTTACGACAACGATGCTTAGTGATAATGGGCCGCTGTTTTGATGAACGTTCCTTAGGTGACGCCGCAGTTGTTCCGTCTGGTGAACAGAATGACCAGGAAGCTCATTTTATTCAGTGTTTAATGCAACAAAATGTGTGCACTTTTATAATACAACCTTGTTAACAAATGGAAAGAAAATATAGTGCAAATGTAAGAAATGAATCTTTTTTTTTAGTTCATGCGAAATGAATCGGCAAATTAAACATGACTCGCTAGCGCAATTCATGGATTTGCCGATCCTATTCTGTCGTTCATTCACATGAACTCCAGAAACATATTTTATTTCTTAATTAAGGTTTCGTTTTTGAAAATATAATTTTCAGTTTCCGAAATATGTTTTAAACTAAGCAAGCTTAGTTGCGTCATCATATGAAAATAATTAAAACAACAAAGTAGTTTTTAACTGGCCAGTCTATTTCAAATTTGACCATTTTTTACTATTTTCGAAGAAAATGTACCATGTTTAACGAAAAGGGACTCTATAATTTACGATAATTTATAACGCATTTGTTTACTACCTTTTTATTCTTATAAAAGTTAGAATTTGTTCTGTAATAATCTTCCTAAAACAGTGTAGTAATAATGATAAAGTTAAAATATTTACTTTAATTCCCATTTCGTCGTCAAGGTGTATTATATCTGAAAACCGTCCATGACTGTTGAGCTTGAATCGACCAATGTTGTTGTCTGTCACATGTATCTCGTGGTTAAACGTCTTTCTTGTTCCAAAGCATAAATCGGCATTATTCGCGATATAAACTAGCATTATTACAACTTGAAAATATATGTACGCCATTTTGATTATCAGTAAATGCAACTGATTTGCAAAACTTTACCTCATTTTTGTTTGTTACGAAAAGTTTAGCGACGACACCGATAATGAAAAAGTAGTCCCGACTGGTTTACGCGCAGTGATACCACATTTATATTATCAATCTACGCATGCGTCATTTATATTGATATTTTGGCAGTAAGTGTGATTTCAGTGTGCTTTTTATACCTCCTACTTGAGTTTGAAGCTTTGAATTGACAAGTTTAAGATTAAGCTGATTTTTAATCAAATAAATACTTGATACCCAGGATCTTTTATCAGACAAAATTGCAAATCACTTTACAGTACAAACAATACTGAGTTTTAATTTTTCATTACGTACTTAAAAGTACGCACTCAAAGACATTTAAAACATATTTTACATCAAGAATAATCTTAAATACGTGCATGACTCAGGTTTGATATGTCCACTTGTGATAAAGTACATACTTGAAATATGCATTCATAGACAATTTAATCCTTTTCTGACATAAACTACAATATCAGATAAGACAGCATTTGGTTTCATATAAAAACTATTCCATTTTCTTACTGCTTTCATGATGAAGAGACTGCAGGCACAACAACGTCCTTCAAATGTATGATTTGAATTTAAAGAAAAACACGAAATGAACTGCATCCAACACAGGCTATTCAAGATCATATTATTGGTAAAGAATGCTTTCTATTATTAAAAAAAACAAATACAATTTCACATCTGTTTCTGTAGGCTATGGTTTTTAAGAAATGTTAATTATAACATAATTATGCTTTAAAGAATGAAAATAGGAAATTTGAATTTGGAATATGAAAAACGATGTTGAAAAGATTAACATTAGGGTGTTTTTGCTTTTCGACTTCCTATTATGTTTCGAAAAATCTATACATAAGCAAATAGATTTCATGAGTAATTCTGTTTTTAAGTATATAAACGTGAAAACTTCTGCGGGGTTTCAAATATAAGTATTTGTCATCAGTTTATAGAATTAAATTAAAAAAGTAAAAATGACTTCACTGGAATCTTCATCATTTTTTATTTTTTCTAATTGTTAAGCAACTACTGCAACAAACAATGCCTATCAAGTCCAGTGAAATTCCAATTCTATATACAAAATGAAAAGCGCGTACTTTTTATATTCGAAAGAATGTAACATACCACCTAACGCCATTTTATATGACCAAGAAAAAAGGTGTGCTAAAATTTAGATGACCATACGATGAACACGATCATCTAAAAAGAGCCTTTTAGAACAGTACAATTACACATGACAGATGTGTGAGAACTGCAAAGTAAGCATACAATGAATCTAGCATAATATTAAAACGTAGCTCCGTATAGTATGCGAGGATCATAAAACAAAATGATCTATACACGATATTCTACTGGAATTTTCATTTGCAAATTTAATGTAAACAGAAGGCATATGCCTCTAAAGTACAACAGTTCCATGGTTGCAGCTGTATTTGCCAGTTACATATCTAGCGCATACAGAGACCCACACACTATCTGTGTCTGTGTCTGGTAGACCAACAGACGTTGCCATAGTCTCAAATCTGTTAAGAGCATCGGAATAACCTTCTCGCGTTCCAATATTAATGTCAAAAATCATTGGTATTCCATCCCTCATGTCAAACACTTTTCCCCAGTCTATTACTTTAGAGCCATTGTCATCGTGGTAGATCTTTACCGTTTCACCTGGAAATATAAAAAGCCATTAGCGTTTACTAGTTTTTAATGAGTTAGTTTAACGCCGTTTTCTCAACAAAATGAAAGACGGTGGTATTTTATCCACAGTTAAACAGTGTATTATTGCAACAGGGATTAACAATTTGTTAGTATGGATATGAAATTGAACAGAATGACATTCTCGTACAATTATGGAATTTGTATGGTGTGCAGACTGAAAAATTAATCGGCTACCGCCGCGGTTAATACTAATATGATCCCTGTGCAAATAAAATGATAATATATTTGCCAATAAGTCCATGTAATATATTTGCTAATAAGTTCATGTAATATTATATGATGTCATACGAAGTTAAAATTTATGAATACTTTTGTATCAGTTTGACCGGCTACTGTTAGGTAGTGTACACTTTCGTTGAGTTAAGCGTAGTATCAAATCCAAAAAATAAGATATTTTTGGCATTCTATTCAGTTAATCCGTTATTCTGGCAATTACAGAAAATATTACAGATATATTACATGAAACAGATACAGACTTTGCAACAACATCAATATATCTGAATACACAGAATTACAGCATAACACTGTATAATAATGTATTGACTACTTAATTATTATCTGAGAACAAACTGAAACATACCTAACATTTGGGGTGTTCCGCTTTTCACCTTAAACGATGATACACATGGTTCGCTATGAACGCCACCAGTATTTACAGCCTCAACAGACATTGTATAGGTTTCTTCATCTTCTAATGTCACGTCGGCGATCACTGCAGTTGTACGAGAGTCATGCAGTGTATCCATGGTAATGGTGGTATTTCCGTTTGTTAAAGTGTAAGCGTAGTGGTCTATACCAGTAATGTCATGGAAACCTGTCCAACGAGCATGTACTGATGACAAAGATGATTGAATTGTTTCATTACTACTCAATCCATAGTTAAATGCTTCATAGGAAATTCCATTATCGGGTAAAATCTGGAGGGACGCATCCGTGGCAGATGGTTGACGAAATGAGGCGCACAGCTGTGGCCCTGTTTCTCGTGCAGTCAACTCAACGTTATTTATACAAACAAGACTCGGTACAATAACTGTACCATGTTTAACGGTTACATTGCCATTGTCAAACTGACATCTGACCATTGTTTCACCGTCTGTCGTAGTTACGTTTCCAGTCACTGTTTATAATTCTGAAAAAAAAGTAAACCATATCATACTTTTATTGCTAAGCAGTATTTCTGCACATTTTTATTAAAATCATCGATGTATGCCATGATCTGGTATACAATAATTCATCATTAACATCACAACGTATCAAAAATGCAGAAGAATGTACAAATAACTCTATTTTGAAACATACCTATATTGCAAGTACACGTTTTTATTCCAGATTCTTTGTCTTGAATGTTTCCACTTATCGTCACATGCGCAGTCCTTTCCTCGGTAGTATTCTCAAATTGGTATAGCTTCATTTTGGCTTTAATGTTGAATATTCGTGGCGGTGTGTGGTCAACGACGATTTCGTTACTCCCAAATGCGGTCCACAGACCAGCGTGATTACGAGCAATAGCAGTAACGTACAGTTTTGTTCCATGTGGGGAATTGTGCTCTATAACGACATGATTCTCAAGAGGGACTGGCGTTAAGGGATGAACCTGGAATCCACCTTCAACTGTTCCTACCCCAACCTCAATTGACCTGACGCCACTTTCAAGGTCTAGAATACGAGAACAAACCGATATCTGCGAGTGACTGAACTGCATCACATCGATAGGAGAGACTGTAGCTTCTAGGTCAATATCGGAACACTCTAGCAATCGAATCCTAATATCGTTACTTTTTACTGGATCATTGAAATTGATTGTAAAATCAGTAGAGTCATTATATGGAGACAAGAAAGACATCTCTGTTTCCTTCGAGTGGTCAGCGTTCTCAGACATTTGTAGTACCATCATGTGATGACCAATGGAAATCTGCACTGAAGAGAAATAGTCCAAACTTTCAAGTCCCACTTTTAACTTATAAAATCTATCTTTGCTTAAAACGCTTGTAAAGGAAATGTCATTGGATCCAAATGTTAGATTACTTTGCTGACTAGTGCCAGTGAACGCTCTACATGTAAAAGATTGCGGAGCAGTTGAATCAACAGTGACTGTTTCAGAATCGATGACAGAAGTTGCATATCCCGCTGCATCGGAAGCCTGAACTGATACCTTGTAGCTTTCGCCGTGGTGAAGATTTGTGTTATTCAAGGTAATGGATGTTCTGATTCCAACATTTTCGTCAAATTGAACTACTCGCCCTGTTGCAACTTCAGTGACAAAAACCGAATAATGATGAATATGGGAATGATGGTCGACAAATCCGTGCCAGGAAACACCGATAATGGACAAAGAAGCTTGGAACTTAACGTTTTTATGATGGTCTGTATTGAATACAACACCCTCAAATGGCGGTTCTTCGTCAAGAACGATTCCATCGGATGCCAAAGAGGTCATAAGACCAACAGAGTTCAGGACACGGATAGTGAAGTAATATTTCGTACCGGGACTTATCGGTAAATCATTAAATTCTGCTTTTTCTGCCAATCCGTAGTCAGTAACTGGGATTAAGTCGTCTCCTGTATAAAACAGCAATACAATATACTTATTTTCTATTTGGATAAGTATTTCAAGTGATGACAGACATGATAAACAATTCAGTGTTGCTACAGATTTCACTGTGCAGATGTTTAATATGCAGAAAATATTCATTAACTAAATGACTACAATATCATAAAAATATTTTATCATAGTACGCATAAGGCAATCATAAACTAAATATTTGCTTATACAGCATATGAATAAGCTTTCTTTGTATAAACTTGATTATCTTACCATACGGAGACGTTCCAGCCATTACAAAGTTTTTTAGTATGCCACTTATTCTATCTTTGAAGACCTTTCGCCAACACACGTGAATAGAAGTGGTGTTTGTGATGAAATAAACGTCTGTTACACAATCATCGGTTGACACATATACATATTTTCCTCGAACAATATCAGGAGGCGTCGTATCTATCGTTACAGGAGGTGAAGAGAACATATGTGACTCCCTTTCCGAGTACCAAGCCTTTATGTATATTGTGTAGTTCTCCCCATTGACCAGTTGCCGATTTGCTGGCATGCAAAATGTTAAGTTAGTTTGCAAATCAACGTCAAACCATTTTTTAGCCAATGGTCCTTCAAATATTCCACCGCCAGGCTTATCAGTCCCTATGCTCCATTCAAATCTCTGAATAGGTACTTTTGTTTCGTTTTTCTCCAATATCCAGTGAGCTGATATACAAGATGAAGAAGCTGTTACTGCTTGGTGATTCTTAAGCATTCCGACAAGGACTCGAATATTTTGGTATTCGGGTTTATTTTCCGCTGTTACACAAGTAAGATTTTTGACATGCTGCTCACATTTCTCTCCAACTACTGCACAGGTGCAATCACGGTTGCAGTAGTAAGTAACACAAGAATGTTTCTGTAATTTAAGAATACCTTTGCTACCTTTTGTATCAGTCTGGACGGCAGTTACCGTTACCTTTCCGATTTCACTGCGAAGACCTACACCGTTGACTGCCCAGATGGACAAAATGAAAGTATCTTCTTCGGAAATGGTATTGTGCAACAAAATGTATGAACTTTCCACCGTTTTGTTCTTTGGTAAAATTTCCACGACCCCATTTGATAATTCTGAACCGCTGTAATGTCTACTTACAGTAATCATATAATTTACTATATTTGATTCAACGTCACTGAATCCGTACCATGATAAATATATACGACTTACGTTACCTTCATTTACCCATGTCATTGGAGGTTGAAATCCCCCTAGATGTGGTGGAGAAGAATCTATTAGCAAATCTTCGGACGTTGAATTTGTACAAATGCCTGCAGCATTACAAGCCGTAACCGTAGCCCAGTACCTATCTCCATTTAATAGCAGGTCATGTTCCGACATTTGAACAGTAACTTTGTCCTCATTGCCTAGTTGAGTGATTTCTTCTCGGACCTTCCCGTCATGATGCGTATTCAGCCGGACAACATGTTTAACAATTGGGCTGTCTGGATCAGAGAATTTCCACTCCAGACGAACTAATGAATTTTCCCATTGTGTTTGATCTTGATGGGAAATCTGCATATTTTTCAGAACAAACTTGGGCCTTTTTACCAGGACTGGGTGTGAGTTGTCTACTTTAAAGCTGTCCGATGTAGCCTCCGTGTACATTCCAACATTATTATAGGCCTTTATTCTAATAAATATATTTTGCCCAAGAGGAAGATTTAGTTGTGTCTTGAACCCAGACTGCGATAAAAGTATATTTGCAAACGGAAATATATCACACGTGTTCCTATGCAATGTAACGCACCATTCAAAGTGATGAATATCTGATTGTGGGTCCTCAAAACCAACCCAATGTGCAGAAATGCTGTTTCTGTAAATATAAACATTGAAGTTGGTAAAGATTTTAGCAGATAAGGAAACAAAATATAATGTAACCAAAGTGAAATGATTACGTGAATATGCCCACAAATTCAGTGCTCATTTTAGGTTGTGGTAAAATACAAACCTATGACTTTGATAGTTCTCGTGTTTTCCACTGATGCCAACATGTATATGACCCTGTATTGGTGGAGAATCATCTAATATAATACCGTCGGAATGCTGCCGCGTGCATAATGTGGCACCGTTACATGCTTCAACTGTTGCAAAGTACTTTTCACCTGCTTTTAAGTGGGTTCTCCAAGTTATCTCTAAAAATAAATTGTTCGTTTATTTACACATGCCCTATAGGACTCCTGAAAATGATCATAAAAATAACAAAATACATGCAGCAAATTATGATTTATAACAGATAGTTTCAAATCTAAAATCAAATGTAAAGTTATTAAATGTTATTAATTAATACTTTATTTAAAGGCTTGTTAACGTCTGCACGTTTGATAAACCGGAAGTAATGACGTAATGTAATTTAACTGGAAACATAGCATAATATCTGGAGCCGTCATAAAGAATTGAATGTCTACTATCCGTGCGTAAATTAATACAAAAAAGCAACATTGTTGTCACTCTAAAGCCAGGTATTTATCATTAAAATGTTGATACGTAAAATAATTCCATACACTGTCTTAAATCAATTTGATATTTTTCTTATTTCTTTAATTCTGGGGAAATATCTAAAAACAGCACACACTGACATTTTCTTTTGCGTGTATGAAAACGTCAGGGTCTCCTCCAGGCTGATTTCATGCACGCGTGGGCACCTAAGTATTTAACCAGCTAGATGGTTTACTCACATGAAAGTATTCTATACCCCAAGTGAGGTTTTAAACCCACAGCGGTGCGAAACAATTAATTTGGAGTCAGCGACGGCCACGAAGAATATTGTAAAATATTCAAACTTTTAAAAGTCAGTATAGAAAACCATCAAGCACAAGTCACTGCTGTCTTCTCTATTTGCTGAATTTTCCAAATATATCCTAGAGTTAAAAAAATACCAAGGTTTGATCAGATTCTTCAATGTAGAAAAAGTTTTGATCCGGACATGAAGAACTACCTTAAAGTGATTTAACAAAAGGCATGATTTCCTTTCGTTTTTAAGCATTTCGCAAGTACATTAACGAAAAATGTCGATTCAGAAGTCAGCGCCTCTACAATAAACCGGTGCCTTACAAACCTGTTCTCAATCCGACTTCAGTTAACATGTACGTATCAAATTGTTCTGGATCTGTCCCAAGCCCAACCCGGTAAAACTGAATTCCAGAATGAGGGTCATCAAACGCTTCCCAATGACAAGTCAGAGAGCTTGTAAAATTTTGGTAATCGACATCACTCTGAAAGTAATACGTAATAGCTTAGAAAATGATATTAACGATACTACTTTAGGATATTTAATAGGAAGATTTGTACATAAATTTATCACATGCAAGATAACAAAACACACTCACTGACTGTACACTGCTGCCATCTCTGACCACTCCTCTCTGGGGTGGAGATGAATCTAATATAAATGGATCTGAAGATACCGTTGTCCATTGTCCAGCTTTGTTCATAACCTGAATTAAAGTATGCATTTTACTGAAAAATAAGATATTCTAATAAATTACCGTATATCATGTGTTACAATTGTTGTCCTTAGTATTAATGACTGATGAAAATAATAAAAATGCAAAGTTACGTTACTTCATAGTTACTAAGATATAATATCATATGAAACAAGTTTTAAAATACCGCATATATTACAATGACATAATATATATACTAGACAGATATTTGTATACTGTACCTTTAAAACAGCATAGTATTTAAATCCGTCCTGAAACTCATTTCTAGATAGGTCTGCATACTGCTCTGTTATTATTCTAAATGGAAGTATATTATCAGTATCTGGCTGATCACCAATTCCCAAATAATAATGTCTGATTCCACTTTCTTTGTCTTCGAACCCTTTCCAGTAGACATTCAGATGTTCCGTTGCCATTATATATTTATGTCTCAAAGCACCGCCAACAGTAATTGTACCTACATCAGGAGGTGTAAAATCTACATCTACAGCAGCAGAAATGGCCTCGGCGGATAGATTTACATGGTCCATGGCTATAATTTCCAAATAAATATATATAATAATATAAAACTAGAGCTACTTTTGAGAAAAGCGCATGTCTCCCACAACTGCCTAATCATCTAAATAGTAATAAATAGTAAGTCAGTCATTATATACTGTTTACTCACTACAAATATACCTTTGAAGAGTAAAAAGGATGATTTTGGGTAATTCAAGGGCCATAATTCCGAAGTGCCTAAGGCGATTTGGCTAGTTATGAAACTTGGCTGAGGAGTTATAGACAAACACATTTTTTTCAAGTTAAGTGAAGATCGGATGAGAAATGTTCGATTTAGAAATGTTCGATTTAAAGCGCGGACAAGAGTAAAAAAGGCCGATTTTCGGTAATTCAAAGGCCATAATTCCGAAGTGCCTATGTCAATTTGGCTAGTTATCGAACTTGGCCGAGGACATATAGACAAACACATTTTGTTCAAGTTTGGTGAAGATCGGATGAGAAATGTTCGACTTAGAGCGCGGACAAGAGTAAAAATGCTGATTTTCGGTAATTCAAGGGCCATAATTATGAAGTTCCTGGGCCAGTTGAGGTCTTATGGTCAAACACATTTTGTTCAAGTTTGGTGAAGATTGGACTTAGAGCACATGCACATAAAGGACCCCAGGAGGACTCATATACTACTAGAGCGCATGCACATTCATGACACTAAAAGGATCCCTATACTACTAAGAAGTAGTATAGAATCCTTTTGGTATCAAAAATGCGCAAAAAATCTAAGCGTTTTTTGGTAATTCAAGGGCCATAATTCCGAAGTGCCTGTGACGATTTGACTAGTTATCGAACTTGGTCGAGGACTTATTGGCAAACACATTTTGTTCAAGTTTGGTGAAGATCGGATGAGAAATGTTCGACTTAGTGTGCGGATAAGCTTTGTGACAGACACACGCACGCGCACGCGCACGCGCACACATACCCACACACACAGATACACTGACAGGAACAAATCAATATGTCTCCCACAGCACTGTGTGGTGGGAGACATAACAATGTAATAAATGCAAGTCTTTCCATTTTACGCGTAACAAATCGAATTACCCAGCAAAAGAACATTATACTGTAACAAGGAAATTTATATTTTGTTTGTCAAATTATATGTTAAATATAGAAACTGAGGTATAAAAGCACCTTACCTCGCACTGTTGCATAATACTTTACACCATTTTGTAAATGTAAGCCTCTGACTTCTATAGAATGAGAGAGACCAGCACTGCTAAATGGCAGAACATCAATGCTTCCAGGTGTTGTTCCTGGAATATATAGTACACCTTTGAGTATTCATGTTAGTTTTAAATACACACGCTAAAGGAGACATCAGGTCGACCTAACTCTAGCGATTATAGTAATTTTTATTCAGATTTACATATAAGTTAAAGAATCTTTATATTTTATAACAGAAACTAAATCTGTTCATTTACTTTTAAACAGTAAAAAGCTGTTATACAGCGTACGGACAATTTGACTCGGACTACGCCCTCGGGAAATTTCTACCTGTTACGTATAAACTTTCCGTCGTTTTTGAATAACTCAAAGACTGCTTGTGATATATAACATTTCTTAAATTATATAAGTAAGAAATGGTCGCAACAATTCACATTTCAATAAATATGTTATTTAGAGGGAGAAATAGAATACCATGTCAAACATACCAACATTGTAATAACGACGAAGGAAATGAATGATTTATATCTGTTTGTAATTAAAAGACAACATATTAAACCATTTAATTGCTGTATTCCTGTTCGTTGAAATTTAATTTTTCAAACATAAATCTTTTATGTTGTTTACCTATTGCATAGTTGTATGAATAAACTGGAGATGAAAAATTCGAATGTGACAACGAAAGTCTGTCTTTAAATCCTTTCCAGGAAATGACCATTTCATTTTGACTGGACATAAATCCCTGGTTCTGATTAATGACTTTGACCTGACCAGCAATGGGAGGAGCATCGTCGATTAGAAATCCATTCCCGCATTCGTTTATTTCCTCCAGAATGTCGTCGAAGAGTTCGCGATGGACGACGGTTCTATTTGAACTTGCACATATGTAATAATTAGCTCCTGGAATCAGTTTGGTCTTATGCATTGTTACAAATCCTCCAGATGATGTGACAGACCTTATACAATTTCCCGACAACTCACAGGACCTTGACGGAATGTTCTTGTCTGTCAGTAGGTACCATGTTATATTTCTTTCATCTGCATTTGGAATAGCACCGAGAAGCAGCGTGTCCTTTTTACAGAAGTCAAGGTCTAATTTATGTAACAACAGTAAGGTTTCTCCTAGAAATTCTGCATGCAGCTTCATTTTTATGTCATCCATACTGGGATGTCTGGCATCCAGTTCATACACATGCCTGTGATTATATTCGTTAGGATGAGGAACTTCTAGCGGTGTACACGTCGTTGATATTGCTCCAGACTCACACATTGCTCGTATACAAGCATATATAGGTCGATGTAGATAGACTGACACGTTAACACACTGCCGAACCTTAAAAATGTAGAGTATGTTTTCAAGATAATAATAAAGCAAGTGTTAAGGAAATGATTTGTTCTGAAATAGTTTTGCTTTTTCCCAAACTTCATACGAAATAAAAGGTAAAACATGTGCTAGAAATAAAGGTAAAATGGACACTATGTATGTAAGGACCATGTTCTTTGCTGGAAATTTGTAAAAATGTAATTTGATTAATGGACCAAACTAATATCATTGTTTCGTTTGCCCCTAAGCATTTCAAATAACGACATACACTTTTCCAAAATGATTCGATAAATGTCGAACTTGAAAGCAGACAAAACCGTTTGATCTTTACTTAATCTCAAATGCTTCGATAGATATCACTGATTGATAGAAAAACACGACTTATCATGTCACCAAACTTATTAGCTAAAATCCAAACATAAACATCGTTATCTATCAGGAAGTGATCTTGCGTTTTAACTCGCTGGTCACAAATATCAAATGACAAGGCAGATGTCAAATATGGTGTTTATTTATATTAAAGAAGTCTGAACAAGAACAGATCGTGCCTTATCAGGTAAAAACATATCAGAATAGAAATAAACAAAGATGATTAGACAACCCTGTTCAATAAGTTGACAACCCCCCCCCCCCCCCCACCCCCCAGGTATATGCTTTTTAAAACAAATTTAAAGTTAGATGACGAGGCAAAATTTGAAGCATTTATGAAACATTTCACCGTTATAAATATTGTATTCTTAAATATATCTGCAACAAAGAACAATTTTTAACGGTAAACAAAGTATTTTATTTTTTTTACTTATTCACATGTTTTATTGCGTCATTTTGATAAAGAATTATATGTATTCACCTGCATGATAAATCTATAAAATATTTATTTAACAGCCAGAGCAACTTTAGCGTAATTATTGGTATGATGAATATACAGGATCCAGAGAGTGGCATATGGGGTTACTCATGGGCTGTTGGAAGAACTGTTTGTGGACAGGAAATTGTTAAGTACGTTGATCCACATCGACATATATCCAGTCCTAAATATTGGACGTACTCAGGATTTCATGAAGATGTCGCTCTTCCCGATGGGGAATATTATATAACGGTCGAGGCACTGAATAATGTTGTATTTGGCGGAGCCCTAGTGACAACTGTATGCCATTCTGTGCCTTTCACTGTGGACACAACCCCGCCTTTCTTTCACAAAATAACTGACGTTATGTTCGACGAAGACTTTGATATTCTTGCTGCCTACTATAACGTGTCTGACGGACAGTCTGGCATATCGCGGGTGGATTTTGGTCTCGGAATGACTAAGCACGATGTCGGACTGCGAGCCTACAGTCGCCACGATTTCCTAAATAGAAGCGATCCTTACCTAGTGATAGAAAACTTGGAGCTTCAACCAGGCATACCGGCATGGGTTAGGCTAAGGGCAGTTAACAATGGTAAAGAAATGCCATGCTTATAATTTGTATTGATTCTTTAAAAATCGTTTCAAAATTGAATAAATGATTGTATGATACTTTTAAGGGTATTCATATACTGTAAAATCATTTAATTTCGTGGGCATGAAATTTCGTGGTTTTGGTCAAAACAGCAATTTCGTTGGGATATGAATTCGTGGATTTCAACTTTTGAACATAAAATGAATGGGAGTTTTACTTGTTCGTTGGGATTAAATTTCGTGGATTGACTCAACCACGAAATCCACGAAAATTAATCCCCCACGAATATTAATGATTTCACAGTATAACACATGGAGAAATTTGATGTTATGTTTAACATAGCTTATGCCTGTTTGTGGCAAAATGTCGGTAAATTTTGATATCTGAACGAAAGACGACACAAGTAATTAGAGCACTTCTTATCTTTTTCAATTTGTACCTTTTACGTCTAGATCTCGTGCTTTGTGCAAAACAATTTTTAAAATTTAAACAATTCAGTATTATACTTTTTGTTTCTAACGATTATTTCAGTGGGCCTTTTTGCATCTGGTCATGCTGAAGCACCTATAATGGTAGACAAAACACCCCCAGTGCCAGGAGCAGTGTTTGATGGTGATGTATTCAAAGACGACATACAATATCAGTCTGATACAGAAAACATATGTGCACAGTGGAAAGATTTCTTTGATCCTGAGTCTGGTATTAAGAGGTAATAGCGTATCTACTAGTTCCAATGTGTCCCATATATTTAGTCCCATACGTCGAGTGTTGTAACTCAATGACTCTGCTTGAAAAATGTTTTTGCGAGAGGATAATGCGACTGATATGTATCTTTCATTTGTTATCATACTTTATATGTATACCAATGTAATATTATATTTTCAATGAATTGCAAGGTCTCACAGTAAACTCATATTCAATGATTGTCAAGAACTTAAATTTTGCTGATGCCGTTGATATTTTTTATATTACAATTAAATTACGTAAAATAAAGTTTTGAACAATCGATACTTTTATAACATTTGGAAAAGATATTTGAAATACGACGACATGATCAAGGCAGTCAAGTAAGGAGTAATATTGACAGCAACGTCACATAACCAGCCATGCACCGCACGTATGACAATGACAGACACGCAATTTGAATATATCTCATTTTCAAGGTTCATCTGGGGAGTTGGAACTCTACCTGAACTAGACGATATTGTTGCTTTCAAAAATATATCCAGATTTAAAAGACAGGCTTGTGAAAAGGCTCATCTTACACACAATACTACATATTATTCTATAGTGGTTGCACTTAATGATGCACTGAATTCTAAACGAAGCAACAGTTCATCGGACGGAGGTAATGATATGTTTAGTTTTATAAAACATACATTTGCATATGAAGATCGGTCAGTATAGCACATTACCAACGCTTTTAAACTGGAGAATCCTTTGGCCTAAATATTAATGTTTTACTTTATGTAAAATAACTTTTTATGCTTCATAGGTCGTCGCGAAGGTATTCAATTTCAAGTAATGATTGCCTGTAGACGTTAATTACGTAAAGTTGTGCAGCATAAACAACCAATTTATTTTTATTTATCACACATGGAATTCCAATAATATAGAAGTAAGCAATGCCATACTTGTATAAATTCTAATGTGTCGCCATCTCTCAAGTATCGTTTTCAATATTATCAATATTTACCTTAAAACTTTGAAAAATACTCAAAACTTTCAATAGTTTTACCAAAAACAATAGACTAAGAAACTTCTGTTAAATTTGTGTGGTACGAGAATTCTCCCTAGTGTAGTGGAGACAACTGCGTAGGAGATTAGATGTGGAGCTGCATGTAAGGATTTATATTTTGCTATTTTAACTTGTGTTGTGGCTTTTCAAAATCTGTGTTCATTATATACAGTATACGAATAATACGTAGAATCAAATGTTCGAATATCATATGCGTCGAACTCTCTCTGTAATATTATTGTTTTTGCTATTTGCAACTAGTATTTATTAAAAGTCCATGTAGTTCCAGGTCTATTTCATATAAATTTATAATTTGGATATAAATCTATAATTTGGATATAAATTTTTACCTGTTGCTTAGCGTTTTATTGGCAATTGTTTTTTGGTAAATGTTCAGAATAGTTGGTATTATATTTCTCTTTATTTAGTACTGGTGGATATCACACCGCCGCTCTCAGGAAATGTCAACGATAGATACACAGATCGTAAACGTATAGGCGACATTGACTTCACGTCAGAAACTGCTACAGTCTTTGCGTCTTGGTATAACTTTACCGATCCAGAAAGCGATATTGATCACTACGACATTAGTATAAAAATAAACAACGAAACTGTTAAAACAGTCCCAATGTCAACGGCTACTTTGTTACAAGACCATTCCTTAACACTGAACCATTTAGACTACATAGAAGTGCAGGTTTCCGCTTCAAATGGTGCAAAGTTACAAGCAACTTCATCATCTGATGGAATGCTAGTAGATCACACTCCTCCAATCGTACATTTTATTCATGACACAAAGAACGGAAATAGATTCCAGTCCGAGAACACAAAGCTTAATCTGGAATGGGAGTTTTCAGACCCGGAATCTAGCATAGATCAATATAGATATCAAGTAAATGAAATAGATGCTGGTATTAAGACAACAATATTCCCGCCAGGCGGAGATTTCAAGTATATATATCCTGAATCGGCAACTGTTTCTATGGAGCTTGACAAGCTACACCTTAATGACGGGGCAATTTATAAAGTGCACCTTATTGCCTTTAACAAAGCAAGACTGTCTTCCTCCCATGAATCTGAGGGGGTGCTCGTTGACACGACAACACCGATAGTGAAAAATGTAAGATTTTAATCGTTATTAATTTGAAAGCAATATCTAGGTGGCATTCTTATATGAAAAAGAGATACAAAACAACTGAAGCACATCCTGTCATGTACTAAGTCTAACCATATTAAGTTTTGTCTCACAGTATTGAATAGTATAAATGAAATAATTCAATTTTGGCTTATTATCCTCGGCATAATTTAATATTCCTGTTAAACGTTATTATTACAGTAGATTGTGTAAATATTTACACTGTTTTGTAATTGGTAACCAAATTTGTTTTTACATATAGGTCAAACTCGCCATGCCAAAAGAAGAAGAGGATTTGGATGAAACAGACACTTACGTTCTCCTTGCGGGGTCGGATAGCCTAACTGTGAGTTGGATAGCAAGGGATTCAGAGAGCGGTATTCAAACAATACAGGTTGGGATTGGTGTATTTATTGGGGATACATCGGTTTCCAATGGTTATGTCAGTTTCAATGGCGAAGAAACGCACGTAGTGTTCCGTGACTTAAACATGAAATTCTATGCAGATGAGTCACCTATCCTCTACTATGTTTCAGTAATAGCCATTAATTATGCTGGTTTGCAATCTAACAAAGCTACATCTAAACCAATCAAGATTTTACATGAAAATGTTCCAGGTATTGTTTATGATGGCCGGGAGGAGCTAACAGATGCAGTTTTCACACGAGATAAGACTTCTATTGGAATTTCTTTTGGCGGGTTTGAAAGCGAAACTTGTAATATTGTTGGTTATGAGTGGGCTGTCGGTACTACGCCATTTCTGACTGATATTTTACCATTTACTGACTATGGCATTGTACTTGTTAACAAATCGCAGGGACAAGCCCAAATTCATAAAGAGCTTTACGAATCACAAATTTATTACGCATCAGTTAGAGCAAGGACAGGTCAAATGTGTAAGCAAGAATTCATAATGTCTGTATCAGATGGTATCAAACTCGATACAAATGGGCCTGAGATAACATTATATTTGAAAAATGAATCTTACAGCCTTCGTGAAAATTCTCATCTGAAAGATCCTGTATTTCAACAGCCTATTGATAACATTGAAGCTTCATGGAAGACAACTGATGATTCTGGTATAGGCAAGGTAGATTGGATGATAGGAAATCTACCAGGAACGCAGGATGTTCACGATATGACGATATCAGAAGGTGACGTAATTCCTCTAAAGTCTGTTTCCTTGTATCCAGGAAAAGCTAACTTTCTTACAGTTAAGTCGAGTGACACGGGTGGAATGTCTTCTTTGCTGATAAGCCCAGCAATCACGGTTGATACATCTGTACCAGTAGTGAATGATTTTCTATGTACTAAGGTATTATCAGATGCCAAAAGTCTTATCGGGTGTAAATGGTCAATGATTTCAGACAGTGAAAGTCCTATCACTTCCCTTTCTTTTGGAATTAGCTTAACACCGCTTGGATTTGAAATTTTGAACTTTACAGATATTTCAATAGAAAGAAGAAATTGGTATAGAGATATTGGAAATTTCATCTCTGATACACAAATAACAAAGGTATATATGGCCTTACGAATATGGAATGCCGCAGGTAAACAGTTTATAATTGAGGAAACTGCCATTCTAGACAGGACACCTCCAGTTGATGGAAATATACTAATTGTAACACAAGATTCTCCAACTTCACCGAAAGGCCAGATACTGTGTCAGTCTTCCGACCAATATATAGAAATACAAATTAGTGGATTTACGGATAAAGAATCAGGACTTGCAAGGTGTGTAAATTAACACGTTAAACATGTTAAGTAAGTTTATTAATTAACTGCTCCTTAAAAATTGGCACTGTATATAGAAATATATATTTAAAAATTGTTTAAAAGTGATATGTGAATCAATAGTATTTATTAATATTTTAGGTATGAAATTGGTCTCGGAAGCAGCCTTGGAGGAATAGACATCTTGCAATTCAGACCTTTCGACGTTAAGGAGCACATACTGATTGACGGATTGCAACTTATTCCTGGAGCAGTAGTATTTGCTTCTGTTAAAGTCTACAATAATGTCAATTTGTTCAGTACGCATTTTTCACACCAAGTTGTTATCAGTCCTTCTCCAAAGCTTTCTGTTATTGATGGAGGCAAGTCTGTTGATCAAGATTTCCTTTCTCAACTTAACGTCATTCAAGGCCAATGGAAATATTCTGATCCATGTCCGATACAGTTTGTGGAATGGTCGATCGAAGATTTGGTCGGAAATACCATTCAATCGTTTAAGCCTATTCTTAACGCCAACACGCTTTTCCTTAATGATGAACTTCGGACTGAAAACGGCCTAACGTATGTCAATATCATACGTTCAATAGATGCTCTGAACAGAACACGGTTAGCACGTTCTGATGGAATAACCGTACGCATACAACCTCCAAAATTTGCAAGTGTAAGGGATGGGTTAGAGCACGAAGACATAAATTACCAAAGATCCACTTCGGAGCTGTCAGGCAACTGGGATGCATTCGGCGAAACCACTAAACATATTCCGTCACAAATAATCGTCAAGTATGAAGTTGCAGTAGGAAATGACAGGCGATACCCAAATACAAGGACAAACGTTCATGGCTTCGTTGATGTCGGCATGAATAGAACAATTACCTTTACAAATCTAAAACTGAACGCTAAATTAGTCCGGTACTATTTAACTGTTAGAGCCTACAGTGCTGCTGGTAGCTTCATTGAAGGTTATTCCAATGGCATAAGAGTAGGATATGAAGAAGTTATTAAACCAGGGAATCTTAAGTATAGTGGATTTCAATCTTCAACAACCACTATTAATATTGGATGGTCAGACTTTATATCTGACTACAGTATTCGACATTATGAGACGGCAGTTGGTAAAAATTCTCCAAACACAACAAATGATACTGTGGATTGCTCATTCTATAAATCAAAATTTACAAATTTTGATAAACAGGAATTGCGTAACGTTGGGCTGAATACATTCTCAAAACTAACGGGCCTTTCTCTGTTACACGGCGAAAGTTATTTTGTAACAGTTCTTGCGGAGGATGAATCCGGTTCGTGTATCTCAGTCACTTCTGGCCCAATAGAAGTAGATACAACGCGGCCAAGCACTGGAAAAATATTTCTAAACGGTGCAGAAACAGATAAACGATATAACTTTATCAACGGTTCAAGTTTGAAGGTGTCGTGGGAAAACTTTTCAGACAGCGAGAGTGGCATTGCATATTATCATGTTCAGTTGGCTGAGAAGGAAGACTGTAATACGCACCATATAATTCAAAATCAGGTTGTCAATGTAACGGAGGTAACATTTTACCACCTTAACATGGCGAAACAATATGTTATTGAACTGACGGCAACAAATAGGGCAAACTTATCAACAACAAAAACTACCGCATCTATATTTATTGACAGCAAGGGGCCACTGAAGGGTGATGTTAAGGTTGGGGAAGACTGGCAAAATGAAGTTTCAGTTCAACAATCGCAAACTACTATAAATGCTACGATGCTTATTGCAAAAACTGAAGAGAGCTATATTTGTCCGTTACAAAATGACATTCTGTTGATTTCGGATGCCTTTTCTTCAACATTGTATCCATTAGCAGGCAACTTTACGCCAGAATGTGTTACCTTTACAACAAAACGTCTACAAATTCAAGTAAAAATTGACGAGCACATTTTAACTGAGATAGTAAAAGGAGGAGTGCAGACAGACGAAATGGATATTTTAGAAGGTACTTACACATTTAAAATGAAAGGGTTAAAAGGTAAACAAATGGTCTCAAGTGTTGCTATATCACGTGATACTTCAACTATTCCATTCCAATTTAATGACACCTTGGAAGATGGGGAGCCATATGGATATGGCATTAATGGAACCGAGGGTAACCACTCAGAGAACGGGATAATAACTATAGCCGCAAAGGAGCGATATGGGACAGGCTTGCTGATACCAGGCTACCAGATTCACACTGCAACAAACTCATGGAACGTTCTGTTTTGGGCTGCTGACATGTTCAACGTCCGACAACAATGGGTTTCAATTGATTTTGACCCCACATCGACAGAGGCAAAGTATGATTTCATTCTAAAAAGAATCAATGACACTGAAGAAGTGAAATGGGAAGTTATCCTTACTATAGACGGCGTTGAAAAGGCTACAATAAATGCATTGACATATGGACTGCAGTGTCGTATTTCCATTCTCGGGTACAACAAGGATGGTTACGTTCCTAAAGTGAACGATATTTTTAATCCTTTCTATTCCGAAATAGACATTTCCACAGTTCAGATTCCCAGTAATAAGAGCATACCTTGCAAATATGGAAAATCATTTTACGACGGCGAAAGCGGAATACGTGAAATTTGGGCGGGGATATCGAATTCAATAAATCAAACTCAAACTATTATGCCTTATGCTCTTCAACAACAATATTGCCTACCGTGCAAAAATAGATGCTTTTCCGACTGCGATCCAGATTGCACACTAGAAATCAATTTTCCAACGGAATTATTTTCTATATCACTATCCAACCTTACCTTGTTACCGTCATCAAATTCGTCACGTGTTACTGAAAGAAACATTTCATCTGGTGCTGACTTTAATGATTTACAAACTGAATCCTACTACATCAACATCAAGGTAGTAGACTTTGCTGGAAATTCTGCGGAAACGGTATCGAATGCTATAATTGTTGATAATACACCTCCTGAATTTGATCAATTATCATGTGTTGATCCAGTTCACTCATTGGATGAACCTACACTTTATCAAGGAACAAATTCCAGTGTTGGTGCATTCTGGAATTGCAAAGATGACATTAGTCAAATTGAAAGGTACACAGTATGCGTCGGATCCTCTGATGGACTTTGTGATATTAAACTGGAGACGAATGTCGGTCTTCAAACTTCAGTACTCATAGATGGCCTAGATGGGTTATTACTTGACGAAACCACATACTTCTTGACAGTCAGTGCTTATAATGAAGCCAATTTGAAGGAAAGTATTATTTTATATGTACACAATTACATATCAATCTTCGGCTGATCAATACATTTTATAAAAGTATTTATAATAGTATCTTTTGAAATACATGTATATACAACGTAATTTTTTCCTAAAATCAAATAAATATTTATTCTTGCGTAAATATTATTCCCAGACAAATTGTATCTTTTAGACATTTAATAGCTAATATAATTATATCTTATACTAGGGTAAGCACGTTTCTTTTACTCTTGCTCGTTATATTATGTACAATTTTTTCGTTACAGACTAGCCGGTCATGCAACATAACTGTAGAATTAAAATCGCCAATTACTGAACATTCAAAATCAAAAGAAATGTTTAGTGTGGCAGTTGCAAACCCACCTCCAAATGTAGCATTCTCCAACCGGACTGACAGACTAGGGATTCAGTGGGAAAGCAAAAACAACGATACAGAGTTTTTTGGTAAGTATATAATCTGTTGTTTCATTATGGTACATAATATATATATATTCATTTACGTACACATTACACTTTTTTTTTGAACATGCATTTTATATTTTAAACAAATGCAGTTTGTGAAAAAACGTTACGATTTCATTTATAATTTACAGACAGGGTGCTTGACACGTTTCTACGTAGCTTTATCTTTCAGAGCAAACATCTCTACATACTGTATACAGCTGGTTTACCCAGCAGAGTTTTCTATGTCATACAATATGCCACAAGATTTCGCATTATGCAAAATAAAGGATATTAATTAGCCGTCTACTGCGCTAAAGATATTGACATATACGATATTTTTCTACAATGTACAATTTGATTTTTCAAACATTCTATTTTTTGCTGCACTTGTTTCGAAAGAATAGACCACAAAAAAAGTTTCCATAATGGAAGTATTAGTTAATACGGAAATCAGATATTGAATAGAAACATATGGATTTTACGAAACATACTCATTTGTTGATTTTCTATTTTCTGTCTGACAAAAATTACTAGGTTTATGTTCTTATTTTGAAACTGCAAGAGGCATCCCTAATTTCTCACTAACGTTGTTACGTTTTCGGAATTTTTTCACGCACCAATATTTGTTGTTATCTTAAGAAGAGTATTAAACATTGTGTGTTTTACGAATCAACACATGAGTTGTCATTTTTTTGTTTAGTGAGGGATGGGAGTTTTCTATAAATGATCCCTTTGCTATTTGTCTGATCCTGGTTTTAACTAGGTAATCGGTTACATGTTAGTGATCCATTCAGTTATAAACGTGCAAATAATTTCAAATATAATGCATCGTATGAACAAGCCAAAGAAGTAAACGTTTCTTTTTTTTCTTTATAGAATGGGAAATAGGGAGCAATTCGTACGATGCTGATATATTTCCAAGAGTGAAAATTGGTACGAAAAAGTCTAAAAAAGCTGCCATCATAGACGGTCGTCTGTGGCTGGACGGGGTCAATATAAATACCACTGTTAAAGAATACGTACTGACCAACTGGACAGAGGAGGAAATAGCTGAAGCAAAAGCGCATGGAAATTTCTTCAACTTCGAACCGGGACGTTGTATCCATATCAACTTGTACTCAGTCAACCGTGCTCACCTTTCTAGCAAAATACCAGTGAAACCAATATGTATGAAGAGTAAGTCAGGGTAGCACTGTCCTCGTAGTACATTGATTTAAAGAAGGCTTTAGTATGTTAAAATGTGTTTTGCTAGCAGAGTCTAATGTTATGTCTGAATTTGTTCTTAGATGATATTGTTATAAATACTTGTTTTCTGGCATTAGATTTTTAAGTTTGTTATTCCTGCATAATATAATACATACTTTTTAGTATAAACGTAAGTACATTAGTTAGTAAGTGAATACTTTAATTTTGTATATGAACAGTTATACTAAATTTGTGAAGAGACTTAAATATATCCTACATAACGAAAAATACATAAACACTAATATTTTCAATTAAGGAGAGAAAGATCTGTTAATAAACTTCGAGGATCAGACAACGCAAACACTTATTGCAAGTGGAAACAAATTGACGACTATTCCATCGGGAACACATTATGGAGAGAAAGACATGATCATTAACCTTAGAGGTACTTTTAAAGAAAATTTACCGCTTTAAATTCTATGCATTTAAACGCCCGTCAATTACAAATTATCTGCTATGTAATTGGTGGTAATTAATTCAAATTCAATATTAATAGCAGGTTCAACAGAACCGGAAGCAATTTTCAATCAAATCTATGCACTGTCTGATATAATTTTAAGAATGAAAATGTTAAAATATTATTTAGATACATTTTCGTTCATAATACAATGATACACATAATATTAAGGTGAATGTATTCATGCACTAGAGAAAATAGTTATGTCTCCTCCCACTGGGGGACGGGGGAGGTATATTGTTTTTGCACTGTCTGTCCGTTCGTTCATCAGTCCGTCCGTCATACTTCATTTCCGATTAACTGGAGAACCCTTCAACCTTCATAGGGTGATAGGACTTACGGAGTAAATGACCCTTGTTGTTTTTGGTGGTCACTCGATCAAAGGTCAAGGTCACAGGGGCCTGAACATAGAAAATTGTTTCCGATCAATAACTTGAGAACAATTTGACCCAGAGTGTTGAAACTTCATAGGATGATTAGAAATACAGACTAAATGATGCCTAGTGATTTTTGGGGTTACTCGATTAAAGGTCAAGGTCACAGGGGCCTGAACATGGAAACCGTTTCTGATCAATCACTTAGAACCACTTGACCCAGAATGTTGAAACTTTATAGGATGATTGGACATGCAGGGTAGATGACGCCTAACGATTTTGGGGTCACCCGATCAAAGGTCAAGGCCACAGGGCCCAAAACATGGAAAACCGTTACCGATCAATAACTTGAGAACCGTTTGACCCAGAAACTCCAAACTTCATAGACTTACAGAGTAGATGTGTTGTTTTTTGTGTTACTCGAACAAAGGTCAAGGGCAGAGGGGCTCTAACATTTAACACCTGACCTAGACCGTTGAAACTTCACGGGATGATTTGAGGTGCCTAGCAGATGACCCCTATCGATCTTGGGGCCATTCTTTCAGAGGTCAAGGTCACAGGGGCCAGAACATGGAAAACAGTTTTCAATCCATAACTTGGGAACCACTTGACACAGAACGTTGGACCTTCATGGGATAATAGGACATACCATGTAGATTATTCCTATTGCATTTCAGTCACTAAGCAAATCATCAGTGTCTCTTTGACTTTCGTTCCTGTCCCCTATTGACTTGCCTATTACTATTATGCTTTGGGGGAGACATGTATTTTTCTACAAAAGCGTCTTCTAGTTTTTGAAACATTTTCAATTTCCATGTCCGATTCATCCTTGAGTTTCTTTTTTCTGTGTAGGAACGTCTGGTGGATTAAATATTGGGTTGTTAGATGACGATGATTTGGACGGGATGTATGGGTCTGCTGCTAGTGATAAATACAATCCTTTTATTTCCTCGCCGTTAGCAAAAACAAAAACATCACGGCTGTTGAGAAAACGGTATATACAGATTTAATCTTAGTAACAACCATAACATATCAAAATTATTCATCCAAAATGGTATTGCAATTTAAATGAAATACATAACCTTTCTTGGCTTTTCTCAAGGAAACTACATCAGAATTTGCATTTGCACAGCCGAACAATCTTATGTAATTCATAATATTATCTTTTAATTAAATTTACGTAACGGTTTCAAAAACATAATAAAAAATTAAGCTAAATTTTGCTGATAAAGATATGGCGTTGTAATAGTATATCCAAAGTATTCAGGTTGAAATCTACAAATGCAAGTAGTTTATCAATGGTTTACCAATTTAATATCGTAGTTTTGGGAGTGAAAACATAAATTACGCGTATGCAGTCATATATATGTTGCTATATGCTCTCTATTCAGGTTTCATCGCTATTCTGGAATGTCCTTTTATGTTTCTCCAACCGGAGACACCACGCTCGCCGATATGATAGAGATATCTTTACATTTCAACAACACAGAGACAGCCACTCTTCCTGCTTTAGTATTCTGGGACCAAAGTATAACTTATTTTATTGAATCCTTGTTAAACTGTATACATACTAATATCGTGAACATATTGACATACTTAATGTTTAAATTCTTCCAATACCGAAAACAAATTTGATGTTTTACTATGGATTAAGTATGAATTTTCTCAAAGTGTGCCGTCGATAAGATTTGCTTATGTTCACCAGAGCATTTTAAAAGATGTGTAGAAATAAACGAGTTTTGTCTACTCTGTTTTAGTTGCTGGAGAATGGCTGCATGTTACAGAGGATTGCAAAGCAGAGGAACATATCAATTACAATACCAAAACATACAAAGCAAAGGTTTGTTCAAGGCGAAGTACCTACTTAATACCATCAGAATGTCATTTTTAAAATAAACAAATGTTCTTGCCATATTATGATATTAATAATGCCATTTGGACAAACTACAATATTGATATTTCTTACAATTTATTTAGTTTTGTCGTTCTAGGACAAGATCAAGTGTACATTTTAAACAAAAGGGAAAGTTAAATACCTATATGCTCATTTATACAACTTTCGAGACCAAAAAAAACAACAACAGATTTTCAATATTTGACAGTTATTTTTCATCTGCATGAAACCAATAACCAGTTCAATTGTACATCACAGGTCTGTATGCCATCTCAACTATCTGAAACAGGCCGTCAACGTCGCTCAGTAGATGTCTTAACTGAAGTCGATGGCCCGCGTCAGTTTTCTCTCGTCTTCATTTCTAGAGAAATAACCCAAACTGCACCTGTCATTCAAACTACTTCACTTACGTACGCGGAAGATTTGGCGACGGTAGAGCTAAAGACTATACATGTTTATGACGACGAGGACGATAATGTGACATGTAGTTTAATCGGCGGACCACTCCACGGCGATGCCAATATAACTGCGGACGGAAGACTCTACTATAAATCGGACCATGACTTTGCTGGAAATGACATAGTTGAGATTGAATGCATAGAAACATCTCTACCACCTCCTCGTGTACCACAACCAAGTCGAGCTACAATAAACCTGTTTGTGACAGAAGTGAATGATGCCCCGGACCTCTTATTCATAAGGGACAATGTAACATTTAAAGGTGATCGCAACAACAAAATCATTCTTCCTTTTGAATCAAATACTACAGGATATCTTATAGGAACATTTTTTGCAAGCGACATTGACATGAACGACAGTTTGACAGAAAATGTGTTTGAAACATCTTTCCCAGAGGCTAATTTAACACTGCAAGAAATTGATGATTTAAATATCGTGCAGCAGTTTAAATCCATCTACAACAAATCTGCGACTACCGCCAAAGTATATCAGTTAGAACTGTCTATATCTACGGACTTCTTTGGGGTGATCGAATATGGTTTAATTGTTAACGATATCGCAGGACACTGGAGTTTACCGATTAAATTGAGTATCGGAGTTCTGTTCAATCCATGCGTACATGGTGGTTGTGCTCCACTCAAGGGTTTGTCATGTTCAGATTTTTCAAGAGCTAAATCCTTTGACAATTTCTGGTGTAATTGCGAACCTGGATATGAAGGGCAATGGTGCGAAAAAGAAACTAACGAATGTGAGCCAGAACCCTGTGCTTTAATGTTTGATTGTGAAGACCTTGTCGCAGGGTATAAATGTAACATCAACATTCCTAAACTAATGGCTATTCTTATCTGCTCACTGTTGGCAATAGGCTTGGTATGCTTTGCTATCTACAGGAAGAAGGAACAACTGAATAAAAATATGAAAGTATCACATATGAAGTAAGTAAACGTTTTTCAAATAGTTCAGTTGATCAAATCTGTCGTCCGTCATATTAGCGTTATGGCTTACGTAGACTTATATCTCTGTCCTCTTGAAAAAGATTCACAGGATAAGTGATTTTCAATTCAAACAGAATAAACACACCTAATGATCTCTTAAACGGGTGCGTAAAAACTCTTTACTTGTAAAATGGAACGAAAACGTTACAACTTTAGAAAGGTTCAGTTACTGCTGTTGTTGTATATGTCTTACTGAGCGGGGGC
Organism: Mercenaria mercenaria; assembly: GCF_021730395.1. Lineage (NCBI taxonomy): Eukaryota > Metazoa > Mollusca > Bivalvia > Venerida > Veneridae > Mercenaria > Mercenaria mercenaria. The sequence continues at coordinate 60,547,901 of NC_069376.1, read as the reverse complement.
TAAAGATTTTATCAAAATACGAAAAAGGATTTATTTGGTATCATAACGATACTTTTTTGTATTTCAGTCTGCACAACCTTACCAGACATCAGTGTGACTCTCCAGACCGATTTATGATAAAGTATGGACAGAGTCCATTTGAAGCGGTACAAACCAACCACAGTGATAGCAACGGATCGGATACGGATTCAGATTTTGCTTCAGGAGCAGAAAGTTCAAGAAATGACGTTGTTGATGGCAGTACAACCAACATCAGCTCAGGAGATACTTTGCATGGGGTACAACTTGAATCAGTGGGCGTATTTAGACCACCCCATCATGCCGCTACCATCCTTACTCAGTTGAAGAAGAAACAGCTCACCCCAATTGAAAATTAATCAGCATTTGTGTTGCGAATACATAAAATTATCTAATGAATTTACAATTAAGGAATGCATGAAATATTTTACAAAATCTATAATGTCTTTGATCATTTTCATTAATTAGTATCCATTTTCGTAAATTTAACACAATTACAATAAGGATGTTATACGATATTTAACTTTATTCTTAAATCCTATGCTAATTTAGTGGCTATCGGCCAGATTTGTAGAATATTTTGCCTTTTGAATTGTTGACACAGAACTGGCTGAAAATGAACACTTTGGTATGTAAAGGACTAGAGTCTATGCACTAGAAGTAGAGTAGAACTTTTTAGAAATATAACTCAGTGATATTGTATTTTCTGGCTCTTTGGGATTTTTAGTACATTCATCTTTAGTATAATACAATTCTGCTGAAGCCGTGCTATAGGGGCGTAAGGGTTGTTGCACATTTCGTTACTTCTCATAAACAGACTCAGTCAAAGTGTGTTTGCTACTATTTTGCTTGGTTCAGTTTTATAATTCCAAAAGATCTTCTTTAAGATTTTATTCAACAGACCCATTTCTCAGAACTTATATACTTGTAACGTTACAACACCTTTATTCATAAAACGTTTTCCAGGGTGTAATAAGATTATCATACACATGTACTACAGTTAAATATAAAAATGGCAAAATATAATTGTTAACAAATTACAAAAATAGAACAAGTGGAAACTCCATAGGTCGCCCAATACGACAAAAATAAAAATAGTGCACGCTCCTGTTCATGGACGGTAGAAGAATCCTTGCTACAGTACACGCCCTCTAGCCCTGGGTTAAACGGAACTTGACATTTACCAATGTTAAATGTACCAAAATACAATGAAGGTGTTCATATGGCGGTGTACAAGGAACCTTCAATGATACACTAGAGACAATTCCATGAAAAGCCGCGTATGATCCTAGTTAAACAATGGACTATCCTGCATATCACAGAAACTGCAGCAACACAAATTTAAAGTGCATTCACTAAATCCAAATTGCGCCTCCAAGCGTTATTTCAGGCAAGGATGGACGAATGAATATAACCACCAACCTTCTGCAAGCCAGCTAGACGATTTCCCCACTTGAACGAATTCTACACCCCAATAGAGGTTTTCGAACCCATAGTGGTAGGGGGCAAGTTAATTGAAATCAGCGACTTTGATACCCTTGATTAACACATACTCGTTAGGTGTTTGTTACTTATACTTGTATCGATTATCGAATAGAATAGATTCATGTGAGGAAGCGGCTGTCTAGCTTCCAAAAGGACGGTAGGACTGTAGCTCCAACAAGATTGTCCTCCCCTGAATAATGCCCTGAAATGCACTTTAGATATATACCACTTCCACCACTTAAATTCGAAATCAAGGACAAAGTTCACATACGACATTGTGCGTGTGTGCTAATGTACGTATGCGAGTGCATTCGTGCGTGTTAGGTCACAACATACCTTAAAAGTTAAAACACTGTCATTTTTCACACGTGGTCAAATATCAAAGTCCCTCCGTAATTGCTCTTGTGTTTTCACGTTTGTGTAGTGTTCCTGCGTATACGTACTCAGCTACTGTGTACGTGTATACAGTTTCACATGTGTAGTGCTGTATGGGCGGCTCCGTTCTTTTAATGCAGCATTTCCTGTTGGACGTTTCTAGTGTTATTATAGGTTCTGTTTTTTAGAGATCGTTGAGAACACCCATAGTTTCTAGATAATAAGAGTTCCGCTTAGGTCGGTGTTAAAGAGTCCATGAGGAGTGTGGCACATTTCATTTCCTTTCACATGAACACATTGAGGTTTGGAAAATTAATTTAGGTCTATCCATATTTTAAAGGGAGAAAAATAAGACTTCCGTTTTGGAAGGATTAAGTTAACTAACCGTTGTTTAGACCATTTAGTAATTGTATCTGCATTCAACATTGATTCCATGTATTGTATATTTGAAGATGGAACCGCAAGAGAACTGTCGTCTGTGAAAAGACGTGTAACACTAATAAGGGACTGACGTAAAGGAGAAAAAGTAAAGGCCCGAGCACCAATCCCTGTGGCACGCCTGATTCTAAAACTTTTTCATTAGAGAAAGTGGAGCCGAAAAAACATTTTGGGTGCGGTTACTAAGATAGCTTAGGATCCATTCAATATTTCAAGAAATACCGTTTTGAAGAAGTTTAAATAGAAGACATTTGTGCCAAACTCTGTCGAAAGCTTTCGAAATGTCATAGATTGGTTATCGTCAAAAGATTTACATATTTGTTTATATATATCAATAAGTTAGTATATTGTAGAATGTCCTGGTAGAAATCCCGACTGGTTTTTATATATGAACTGATTAATTATATAAATATTTAAATGCCCTATTTTATTTGCTACACAAGGCATAAACTAGGCATGGGCACATGTTTATTTTCTAACCTTACCTTTAGCAGATTAATTATGTCAAATGAAATGCAAGCTTTGTAATATCTACCTATCAGCATTATAACCATAATGATAGGTGCCGTTAGTTCAATGTTTTATTAAATGCTGAAAATAATGACAGCTGAAAGAATTATTCACTACAAGGGCCATGATACATTAATTTGTAACTAAAATGTGTGTTTAGACCTACTCATTGCTTTCAAGTTCTTTGTTGTATTTCAAACTAGTTTGTTAGGAGGGCAAAGACTTTTGCAAAATTCGTACCTGTACAAAATATTGGAACACGCCTGTACACAGGGTACTTCCAGCAGCAAGCTAGCTTTTCAGCTGTGTTAAATAGGTGTCTGCAATGGATTGCTGTCTAGAAATCAAATCAGAAAGAGTATTTAGGTAGAAACTCCACTCAAAACTCCAAGAAGAGGGTCACGAAGACCCTGGATTGCTCACCTAAGTAATATGAGCTACACGTTTCAAATGTCAAACTGATGCTAAAATATTAAGAAAGGTCAGTGGGTAACATTCATGGTCACTGAAAGTCAGTTTTAAGATCGGTGTGCAAAACTGTATTTGTCATCCAAATTTCAAGGCTATATCTTAAACAAGAGGGCCAAGATGGCCCTAGGTCGCTCACCTAAGAAACACTCCATAACAGTGTAAAACATGTTTGACCTAGTGATTTCATGGAAACAAATATTCTGACCAATATTCATTAAGATTGGACCAAAAAATTGGTCTCTTGCGATAAAACAAGCATTTTCTTAGATATGACCTAGTTTTTGACCCGAGATGACCCATGTTCAAACTCGACCTAGATTTTATCAAGGCAATCATTCTGACCAAAATTCATGAAGATCAACTGAAAAATACAGCCTCTATCACATACAGAAGTTTTTTCTTTGATTTGACCAAGTGACCTAGTTTTTGACCTCAGATGACCCATATTCAAATTCGACCTAGATTTCATTAAGGCAATCAACCTGACCAAATTTCATAAATATCAACTGAAAAAACAGTCTCTATCGCATACACAAGATTTTTCTTTAATTTGACCTAGTGACCTAGTTTTTGACCTCAGATAACCCATATTCAAAACCGACCTAGTTTTCGTCAAGGCAATCACTCTGACCAAATTTCATGAAGATCAATTGAAAAATACATCCTCTATTGCATACACAATGTTTTTCTTCGATTTGACCTAGTGACTTAGTTTTTGAACCCAGATGACCCATTTTCGAAATCAGCCTAGATTTTATCAAGGTAATCATTCTGGCTAAATTTCATGAAGATCAGTTGAAAAATACAGCCTCTATTGCATACACAAGGTTTTTCTTTGATTTGACCTAGAGACCTAGTTTTTGACCCCAGATGACCCATTTTCGAACTTGGTCTAAATTTCATCAAGGCAATCATTCTGACCAAAATTCATGAAGATCAATTGAAAAATACAGCCTCTATCGCATACACAAGGTTTTTACGTGATATGACCTAGTGACCTAGTTTTTTACCCGAGATGACCCATTTTCGAACTCGGCCTAGATTTCATCAAGGTAATCATTCTGACCAAAATTCATGAAGATCAATTGAAAAATACCGCCTCTATCGCATACACAAGGTTTTTCTTAGATTTGACCTAGTGACCTAGTTTTTGACCCGAGATGACCCATTTTCGAACTCGGCCTAGATTTCATCAAGGCAATCATTCTGACTAAAATTCATGAAGATCAATTGAAAAATACAGCCTCTATCGCATACACAAGGTTTTTCTTTGATTTGACCTAGTGACCTAGTTTTTGACCCGAGATGACCCATTTTCGAACTCGGCCTAGATTTCATCAAGGTTATCATTCTGACCAATATTCATGAAGAAGAATTGAAAAATACAGCCTCTCACGCATACACAAGGTTTTTCTTTGATTTGACCTAGTGACCTAGTTTTTGACCCGAGATGACCCATTTTCGAACTCGGCTTAGATTTCATCAAGGTTATCATTCTGACCAATATTCATGAAGATTAATTGAAAAATACCACTTCTATCGCATACACAAGGTTTTTCTTTGATTTGACCTAGTGACCTAGTTTTTGACCCGAGATGACCCATTTTCGAACTCGGCCTAGATTTCATCAAAGTTATCATTCTGACCAATATTCATGAAGATTAAATGAAAAATACAGCCTCTATCGCATACACAAGGTTTTTCTTTGATTTGACCTAGTGACCTAGTTTTTGACCCGAGATGACCCATTTTCGAACTCGGCTTAGATTTCATCAAGGTTATAATTCTGACCAGTATTCATGCAGATTAATTGAAAAATACCACTTCTATCGCATACACAAGGTTTTTCTTTGATTTGACCTAGTGACCTAGTTTTTGACCCGAGATGACCCATTTTCGAACTCGGCCTAGATTTCATCAAAGTTATCATTCTGATCAATATTCATGAAGATTAAATGAAAAATACAGCCTCTATCGCATACACAAGATTTTTCTTTGATTTGACCTAGTTTTTGACCCGAGATGACCCATTTTCGAACTCGGCCTAGATTTCATCAAGGTTATCATTCTGACCAATATTCATGAAGATTAATTGAAAAATACAGCCTCTATCGCATACACAAGCTAAATGTTGACAGACGACAGACGACGGACGCCGGACATCGAGCGATCTGAAAAACTCACCTGAGCATTGCTCAGGTGAGCTAACAAGAGTGCAAGAATGTCATAATATATGCCCGTCGCAGCAAATTAGCAAATAGCAGCTGTGTTTGCAAATGGAATCTTAACTTTGTGGTTGTTTAGTAATTATTGTAATTCTTTTGTGTTTCTATGTCCACAAAAAAACTCCTTACCAAGTAGAGATACCTTAAAATACACCTAAAATTTGAAAGTAACATCTATGTTGTACCACAGAAAAGTGATCTTGGTTTTTTCCTACGGTCAATTATAAAAAAGTTACAGTATAGATTATTTATAGTAACAACTAAGGGAAGTTAATCTTAAAAAAAAAAATCCAAAAAAAAAATGTAATTCCACACAAAAATCCTTACCCTGTAGAGATAGGTCAAAATACACCTCAACATTGGATATAATATGCATGTTGTACTACAGAAAAGTGGTCTCGATTTTTCCCTACGACTAGTAATGAAAAAGTTGCAATATAAGCTATTTATAGTAACAACAAAGGGAAGTTATTCTAAAGAAGGGACCTGCGCATGACACTTCGTCTCATGATGGTGTACAATTGTGCCAAGTTACATTAAAATCCCTCCATGCATGAAGAAGAAATGCTTCGGACAAAGTCATTCTTGTATCTGACCTTTGGCCTCTAAGTGTGACCTTGACCTTAGACCTAGGGACCTGGTTCTTGCGCATGACACTCCGTCTCATGATGGTGAACTATTGTGCCAAGATACATCAAAATCCCTCCATGCATGAAGAAGATATGCTCCGGACAAAGTCATTCTTGAATTTGACCTTTGACCTCAAAGTGTGACCTTGACCTTAGACCTAGGGACCTGGCTCTTGAGAATGACACTTCGTCTCATGATGGTGAACAACTGTGCCAAGTTTCATCAAAATCCCTCCATGGATGAAGAAGACATGCTCCGGACAAAGTCTGTGGACGCCGCCCGCCAGGGGCGTTCCCATAATACGTCCCGTTTTTCAAACGGGCGTATAAAAACAAGTAAGTAGGTCAGTAGGCCAAGGTCACAGTCAAGTTACCCCTAATTACTTGGGGTCATCAGTTAATTATAATTAAACAGTCTAGGAAATATGATCAGATAATTTTTGAAGTATTTTTTTCCTATATAACCCATATACAAGTGACCCATGTGGCGGGGCCTCTTTTCACCCCAGGGGCATAATTTGAAGAATCTTGTTAGAGAACCACTAGGCAATGCTACATACCAAATATATAAGGCCTAGGCCTTGAACTTTCAGACAAGAAGATTTTTTAAAGTTTTTTCCTATACAAGTCTATGTAAAACTTGGGACACCCTGGGTGGGGCCTCTTTTCACCTCAGGGGCATAGTTTGAATAATCTTGGTAGAGGACCACTAGGCAATGCAACATATCACATATCAAAAGCCTAGGCCTTGCAGTTTCAGACAAGATTTTTAAAATTTTTCCCTATATAAGTCTATGTAGTATAAGTCTTTTCACCACAGGGGCTTAATTTGAGCAATCCTATTAGAGAACCACTAGGCAATGCTACATACCAAATATCAAAGGCCTAGGCCATGAACTTTCATACCTGAAAGCCAATGGGGACACTTGTGGGTTTCCTATCACTGAACCCAGAAAAGGGGAAAAAACTGACATATTCAAACGTCTCACAAATGACATATCATTTGCAAAGGATCAAGTGTGTAAAGCAACACCACAGTCAGATTACATGTGTTGCTAATCGGGCACGAGTTTGATGTGATTTTTATATTTTCTGTTTTAACTCTGTGCTCTCTACGAATTACTTAAAATCTTTTTAACTGACAAATGTGGTAAGAAGTATTTAAAAGTAGACTGCAACTGGTATAGGCACCAGATGTCTAATAGACTGCAAATGGTATAGGCACCAGATGTCTAATAGACTGCAACTGGTATAGGCACTAGAAGTCTAACAGACTGCAACTGGTATAGGCACTAGATGTCTAACAGACTGCAACTGGTATAGGCACCAGATGTCAATTAACAAGGTCGCCTATGTGGAAGGATTTTAATCATTCATAGAATATCTCTGCATTAATATAATTGTCAAATATAGGACACTTGGTTGCATGATAAAGATATACTATATTGTATATATCAAGTGGATCTACTCTCTGGTCAAAAAGTTAGTAAATTACAGATTAAAGTTGACAACTGTAGCAATACAGTCTCAGATGATTAAGAAAGCTATTGGCTCTGGAATAACTATTCATACCTTCCCAAAAGGAAAAAGAAGCAAAGTTAAAGCGAGTTATCAATTTATTAATGTACGTAGTAACAGTAAAAATCTACTCTCAAAACCAGCTACCCTTTGTAACTGGTAACTGTGTCTATCGATCCTTACTTGTATTCTTACAATAAAATCAAAATAAAACTGGTACATTTATGCTATAATTAATTCAATGTAATGTGAATGACAAACAGTTTAAAAAGTAACTCTTCCATTCACAATCATTCACATCTAACTAGCTGTTCTTCATCATAACACTTAAGGTAATTGTGCATGTTTGGTCAATTAGAAGTGATGGCATAAACATCATTTATATGGAAAACCTATATTTTTGTTTATGTTGGTTTTAACCTCGCACCGACACAATTATAGGTCATATGGACGATTTACCACCTCTGATGGTGGAGGAAGACCCCAGGTGCCCCTCTGTGCATTATTTCATCAAGAGCGGGCACCTTGGTAGAACCACCAACCTTCCGTAAGCCAAAGATGGCTTCCTCACATGAAGAATTCAATGCCCAAAGAGAGGCTTGAACCCACATCGATGAGGGACAAGTGATTTGAAGTCAGAAACCTTAACGTAAAACCTAGAATAATGCCCGGTAGCCATTATACTGGTAACATAAATGTTGCCTAGAATCTATCAAATCCATTTTAAAAAAGTCAGCACTACTGTCTTTCTTCAGATTGATTTTGAATATAGCCAGGTTTTGGTGTAAAATAATTCGATATTATAAGCAGCAATATAAGGACTCCTACTGATGATTGATGAATTATGAAAACTTAAGCATGCGGACCTATGCATTTTATCTTGCCATATGATTGTAAATAGGAGATCTACAAATACGAAAAATTACATTAATATTTACAATGTGAAACTTCTGTATGCAAAAATGTCATCAAAAGTATGAGCCTATTGTAAAAATCAATCAAAGGACCCATGGGGTCAGGACCCCTCCTCTGCTCCACGCTACCTCCAACAGCTCCTCTACCCCTGCAAACTGTGAGCCAATATCTTTTAGCACTTTAAAACTAACTAAACATAGATAGAGGTCATAGACCATGTTTAATTACAATTTCAGTGTGTTTTAAAAATACACTTTTTACCACCAATGCTCTTTATATAACAAGACAGAAAACTCTGAAATTGACACCATCTTGTGCTTTACACCCATTCTGTATTGCACATGCCTCAGGTACTGAAATAAATACTATTGTTTCATAGTAAACAAGCAAATTCGATGAATTGGTATCCCCTGCGGCCGAAAGGGTTTGTGGTGAGGAATGGCAAAAAATATATATAGTCAAAATCAATTTAACAGAAAATGAATGTTTTTTCGGGGGGGGGGGGGGGGGGGGGGGGGGGGGGGGGGACGCGCGTGAGGGTACAAAACTTCACACATTATGGAAAATTAAAAATTTAAAAAAAAAATGGGGTGGGTTGGGAGGGATCCTTAACCGGGGTGGTGGGCATGACTGGGTGGAGGAGTGAGGTGGGGGAATGGTACAACTTTGCATGTTGATAAATATTCATGGAAGGTTTAAAAATTAAAAGAAAGTAATTAAAAAAAATATTATTTTTTTTTTGGGGGGGGGGGGGGGGGGGGTTGGTTGGTTGGGTTTAACTGGATGGCTTCCTCACATGAAGAATTCAACGCCCTGAGTGAGGCTCGAACCCACATCGAAGAGGGGCAAGTGATTTGAAGTCAACAACCTTAACCACTCGGCCATGGAGGTCCCTATGGGGGAGGGGGAGGGGGTGTGACTAAGGCAAGGTGGTGACCAGGTGTGGGTACACAACTTCACATTTTTATAATATATGTTCATGGAAAAAAATAAAAGAAGTTTTATGAAATTCTACCAATTGGTTGGTTTGTTACGTACAAATCTGTGGATTTTAAACAATTAAAGGGCAATAACTCTAAGGAAAATTGACCAATTAAAAAAAAAAAACAAGAGTGCCAGAATGTCGCAATATACGTCCATCACAGAAAATTTCTTTACACTAGCACCTGTATTTGCAAATGGAATTTTAATTTTGTGGTAGTAATTATTGTAATTCTTTTGTTTTTCAAATCCACATAAAAACTCCTTACCAGGTAGAGATACCTTAAATCCTTAAATTACACCTAAAATTTGAAAGTAGCATCTATGTTGTACCACAGAAAAGTGGTCTTGGTTTTTCCCTACGGTCAATTATAAAAAAGTTACAATATAAGTTATGTATAGTAACAACTAAGGGAAGTTAATCTTTAAAAAAAAAAAAAAAAAAAAAAAAAAAAAATCCGCCCCAAAAAATTGTAAGTCCACAAAAAAATCCTTCCCAGGTAGAGATAGGTCAAAATACACCTCAGAATTGGATGTAACATGCATGTTGTACTACAGAAAAGTGGTCACGATTTTTCCCTACGACTAGTAATGAAAAAGTTACAATACCAGCTTTTTATAGTAACAACAAAGGGAAGTAATTCTTAATATGGGACCTGCGCATGACACTTCGTCTCATGATGGTGTACAATTGTGCCAAGTTACATCAAAATCCCTCCATGCATGAAGAAGAAATGCTTCGGACAAAGTCATTCTTGTATCTGACTTTAGCCTCTTAAGTGTGACCTTGACCTTAGACCTAGGGACCTGGTTCTTGTGAAAGACACTCCATCTCGTGGTGGTGAACAATTGTGCCAAGTTATATCACAAGAGCTGTCAAAGGAGACAGCGCGCTCGACTATTTCGATGCTGGATAGTGAAACTGGGCACATCTGAGGAAACTAGAGCTGTCACTGGAGTGTTTCATGACTCCAATTGTGGATGAAGATATTGCACAATAGCCTGAGTCTATGTCAAAAATATCAACTTAAAGTAATAAGAGAGGTAAAGATAAAATGTATCAAAACACTATGTATGTATATCCTAAGCAAAAAGGGGCATAATTCATTAAATATTGGTGCCAGAGTTATGCAGCTTGTGTCATATAGGGTGGGTGATGATGTTGAACAACTATTTTAAGTTTGAATCAAATCCGTTCAGTAATAACAGAGACAGAGTGAAAGTGCATCAAAACTTTAACCTAAAATTCTAAGTAAAAAGGGGGAATAATTAATGAAAAATTGGTGCCAGAGTTATGCACCTTGCATCATATGGTGTGGGTGATGATGTTGAACAACTATTTTAAGTTTGAATCAAATCCATTCAGTAATAACAGAGATAGAGTTAAAGTGCATAAAACTTTAACCTGAAATTCTAAGTAAAAAGGGGAATAATTCATGAAAAATTGTGCCAGAGTTATGAATCTTGTGTCATATGATGTGGGTGATGATGCTGAACAACTATTTTAAGTTTGAATCAAATCCATTTGGTAATGACAGAGGTAGAGTTAAAGTGCACCAAAACTTTAACCTGAAATTCTAAGTAAAAAGGGGGAATAATTCATGAAAAAATTGTGCCAGAGTTATGCACCTTGTGTCATATGATGTGGGTGATGATGTTGAACAACTATTTTAAGTTTGAATCAAATCCATTCAGTAATAACAGAGATAGAGTGAAAGTGCATCAAAACTTTAACCTGAAAATCTAAGTGAAAAGGGGGGATAATTCATGAAATATTGGTGCCAAAGTTATGACCCTTATGTCAGATGATGTGAATGATGATGAGGAATAAGTATTTCAAGTTTGAATCAAATCCATCAAGTAATTACAGAGATAAGTTGAAAAAAGAGAAAGTGCACCAAAACTTTAACCAAGGTGGGGACGCGGAAAGACGCAGACGCCGACGCCGGGGCGAGTAGATTAGCTCTCCTTATACTTCGTATAGTCGAGCTAAAAATCCCTCCATGCATGAAGAAGAAATGCTCCGGACAAAGTTTTCATTCTTGTATCCTTTGACCTGTAAGTGTGACCTTGACATTAGACCTAGGGACCTGGTTCTTGCGCATGACACTCCGTCTCACGATGGTGAACAATTGTGCCAAGTTACATCAAAATCTCTCCATGCACGAAGAAGATATGCTCCGGACAAAGTCATTCTTTAATTTGACCTTTGATCTCTAAGTGCGACCTTGACCTTAGACCTAGGGACCTGGTTCTTGCACATGGCACTCCGTCTCATGATGATGAACAACTGTGCCAAGTTTCATCAAAATCCCTCCATGCATGAAGAAGATATGCTCCGGACAAAGTCATTCTTGAATTTGACCTTTGACCTCAAAGTGTGACCTTGACCTTAGACCTAGGGACCTGGTTCTTGTGCAAGACACCCCGTCTCATGATGGTGAACAACTGTGCCAAATTTCATCAAAATCCCTCCATGCATGAAGAAGATATGCTCCGGACAAAGTCTGTGGACGCCGCCTGCCCGCCCGCCAGGGGCGTTCCCATAATACGTCCCTTTTTTCAAACGGGCATATAACAAGAGCACCGCCTTGCGGGTGCTGACGCTCATCTGATTTTTTTTGTGTAATAGAAATATTGTCCTACCCATGATTTTCTAAGTCTAAAAAGGGCCATCATTCTTGCAAAAAGCAGGATAGAGTTATGTTTCTTGATGTACAGTGTCCACTTATGATGGTGAAAAACTGTTGCAAGTTTTAAAGCAATAGCTTTGATAGTTTATGAGAAAAGTTGACTTAAACATAATACTCAACCAAGAAAATGATTTTCTAAGTCCAAAAGGGGCAATAATTATTGCAAAAATCAGGATGGAGTTACGCTGCTTGCTGTACAGGGTCAGCTTATGATGGTGAACAAGTGTTGCAAGTTTCAAAGCAATAGCTTTGATAGTTTAAGAGAAAAAGTTGACCTAAACATAAAACTTAACCAAGAAATCTGATATTTTCTAAGTCCAAAAGGGGCCATAAATCTTGCAAAAGCAGGATGGAGTTATGTTTCTTGCTGTACAGGTCAACTTATGATGGTGAACAAGTGTTGCAAGTTTTAAAGCAAAAGCTTTGATAGTTTAGGATAAAAGCTGACCTAAACATAAAACTTAACCAAGAAAACTGATTTTCTAAGTCCAAAAGGGGCAATAAATCTTGCAAAAAGCAAGATGGAGTTATGTTTCTTGCTGTACAGGGTCAGCTTATGATGGTGAACAAGTATTCCAAGTTTCAAAGCAATAGCTTTGACAGTTTGGGAGAAAAGTTGACCTAAACATAAAACTTAACCAAGAAATCTGATATTTTCTAAGTACAAAAGGGGCCATAAATCTTGCAAAAAGCAAGATGGAGTTATGTTTCTTGCTATACAGGGTCAGCTTATGATGGTGAACAAGTATTCCAAGTTTCAAAGCAATAGCTTTGATAGTTTAGGAGAAAAGCTGACCTAAACATAAAACTTAACCAGGCAACGCCGACGCAGACGCCGACGCCGACACCGACGCCGACGCCGACAACCGCTCAAGTGATGACAATAACTCATCATTTTTTTTCAAAAAATCAGATGAGCTAAAAATGATGGGCATCATCGAAGTATGTTGGTTCATATTTATTTCAAGTTTCATGAAATTCTACCAGTTTGTTACTGCGAAATGGCTGCAGACATGGATTTTTCATTAAATCAAGGGCAATAACTCTAAGGGAAATTGACTAATCCAAAAAGAAACTTGACAGGCATCATCGCAATATTTTGGTTCATGTTTATTTCACGTTTTATGAAATTCTACCTGTTAGTTACTTAGAAATGGCTGCGGACGGACGCACGCACAGACGGACGCCATTTCAATACCCTTCTCCCAATTTAATCGGCGGGGGATAACAATCCTTGTGTAGTAATTATCCTGTTCAATTAAGCTGAAAGCGTATCAGTTTAGTTTCTGGCTCTGCCAGCCTACGGTATAAAGCAGGTATCCCCCTCAAAGTGTTTCATAGAAGAAAAACTGAATGAAATATGGAAGTTATCAACTTCTCATTGAAACCTAAATGTCAGTTGTCGGGACCGATGTCATTTGACAAAATGGTTACAGACCTGTCGATTGATACCGAGAATTTGATCAGTTGTGCTGATTTTAATGTTGAATCAACTATTGTTTCCAAGTAACAATTTCAGAGTTTCTGGTCTTGCAATATGAAGAGAATTGATGGTAAAAAGTGCAGTTTTAAAACATGCTGAAACTGTAATAAAACACTGTCTATGTGATCCTGTTAAAATGTTAAAAGAAATTGACTGAACGCTGACAGGGGTAGAAGTGGTTTTCCTGACCCAAAGTGTCCGTGAATGAGTTCAACTAAATGAACAAAGTCCAAAACCCTATATTTTACTGGTTAAATTTCCTTATACAATAATGTTTAAAAAAAAATATTGTTTGATAAAATTCTACATTGTAGAAAAGTATCAGTTTAAAATGTGCAGAACTACCTTAAGAATTTTTGATATTTATTTGATAGTTTCTAGGTTATCATCTGATATCTTGGGCTGACTAATCAAAAATATACAATAATCTATTGTACCAACACTAAGTAGACTGCATAGATTTTGTTTATGAAAAGAAAAAAAAAAGTCCCTGACAAATGAAATATCTGTCACAAAACAAGGATTAAATTGGTTTTGCAGCATTTTAAAATTCTCTTAACTTTAAAGAAAGAATGTTTTCAAGACTATATTTTACCTATTTGTTTCTTAAGATTTCATATTTTGACACTGATATCAAGCTTAATGTCAATAATGTGATATGATCATTTGATATATAAATCTTTTGAAAAATATACATTCAAGTACTTCATTATTGTGTACACAAAGATTTCTAGCAAAAGAACTGCTTTAAGGAATGATCTAAAAATTTCTATTTCACAATTTAAAATCTACCCTCAAATCTGACTAGTATTCAAGGATCCGCCTAAGGGGCGGGATGGGGGAGGGGGGGAGGGGAAGGTGATTTGGATGTTAATAGTCAACACTGGCAGCTTGAACTTTGCTCTATTTGCACACAAGACTTTGTTGCCGTGTTTGTGAATCAATGTATCTAATTTGAACTTGGATCATATATCATCATTTAAACCCATGCTATCAAATGAGATAACACGATTCTAAAACAAATTAATGTTGACTACCGATTTCATCTGTTGTCACTTTTGAACCAATAACACCCATTTTATAAACGTGAACACAGAAGGTGCTTATGTTATGCAATAGTGACAGTTTGCTTGGATACATAATTAAATTAGACAACCATTTATCACAGTGTAGTATCTGTTTTAAACCTGTTAAAAGCAGCAATCAATAAGGAGATCACTGTAGTGTTTCATCTATGGTCAAAATATTAAGTTCAATTAACAAGATGCTTAAAAGTTATAATTGGTAAATATATTGAGCACTAACGGTAATGTAATAATGAAGCCGAATGCTGCAGTTGCCTGCCATTCCATTATTTTGCAATTTCTGTTAATTTTAAGAAAATGTCTAACATTTACAGCATGGTTACACTTACAGTTTGTAAGATCTCTCTCTCATCCCTAAAATTCTCCATAAATGAATGTATAGAGGTCATTTCTTCCTAAATTTTGTAACTTTACTGATCCTTGTTATTAAATTACATAACTGGTATAAATGCTGAAAAACAAAACGTATGATAAATCAAATAAAAAATAGTTTGACTGTAACAAGAGTGTGTACACAGACTGCGGTGTCTTAAGAAAAAACAACAATAGCCTAATGGTCAATAACAATGGCCTATTCAAAAACTACCTTCTTTACATTCATCTACCCTTGACTGGAAACCATATGGAAGTCCCATTTATTTCCTCTTGAAAGAAAGAGAATTTGGAACTGAAGGACGAGCCGCAGCAAACTGGACATTGCAAATGAAACATATTTGTGAATGATATGGAAATGAAATCAGCTGGTGATATTATAAATGCCCATTTGAAAGTACTGTGTTGTCTTAACAAATGTAGTGAGTAAAAAAACTTTCAGTAATATTACAAAATCTATTATACCATGATGTAACTTATCAAAATAAATATGTATGCATACGTTTAACTGGTTAAACTATGTTCTTTATACAGACTTATAATTGCACCAAATCCAGTATGAATCTATGTCCCTGGCAGACTCTATGCCAAACTATCAAACCTTTCAGTAAACATTTATTACACTTAATCAATATCCTTGAGCTCATGCACATAAGAACTTGACTAAACTTGATGCAAAAATTGCACATTTCAGCTCCATTGTTTCCTGTATCATTCATTTGACACTGGTACTTCAAAAGCATTCCGCTTTTTCAATTATGATCCATGATTCTCTATTTATCACAGAATTATACAAGCTTATTTATGCTTCATTATCCTGCACAAACAACATTTCATTCTTCCCTAGTCCTGCTTCCTCAAATGTTATAGGATCTGGGCAAGCGTCAGTTGGTTCACAAGGTAACGTCTTTCTCGGAAAGTTTGTAACTATGTGAAAATCGTCCGGACAATCAACATGGCAGAATGTGAAGTAATACAGGTACTGAAAATTAAAATTAATTACAAATACTTCACAAGGATGACAAACATACACAGGCAACTGATGGCTATGAAATCATTATGATCAAATACATATTTTTTAATTGCCATTAATTTACAACTGAACTTTTTCTATTTCATATCTGTCGTTGCATTCCAATGCAAATTTTTGCAGACTCAATCTTAACACCAAATGTGTATCACCTATAAGTTTAAACATGTATGTTAAAACAGAATGATTTGCTATGGCTTCATTCCTTCACAGATTAATATTGCCTTCCTGAAGTTGTGCAGTATCTTGTTGCAGACCATGAGCACATCTTTTCAATTCAGAGCTAAAAAGTAACAATCTATAATTAATTCAGTGGAATTAATTTTCATGGATTGTTGTGTCAATGTACAAAATGAAACTGTTATGAACAAATACAACTATCAAACATTTCATTTTTACAAGTAAAATCCACTACTGATTTGTCACACTAAACAGCATTTTCTTTTGAACTGGGGGTCATCTTTGCAGTACAACCAAATATTTCCCATTTCTTGCAATTTTTGAAGTACTTCCAAAAATAGGAACTATCAGAAATACTGGCGGGAATTCCCCTACCTTGGAAATACACATCAACCCTGCTACTGGAACAGCCATTCTGACGTTAAGGTTGTTAAATTTCATGATGCAAACAGAGTATTTTTCATTGGAGCATGAATGCACAACTTATCCCTAACCCATGTGTCAGAAAACTACTGCCCCCCACCCCAAAAAACATCAAACCTACTTTTAATGACTGAGATTTAAGGAACCTTCTCTCTATTCTGGTACCATGAGGAAGTTTTAACACAACTCGTACTGACTCAGGATGCCCACTCTCTGGTTCAGGAGGAATTTCATTCCTTAGTTGATCCTTTCGATTTTCTCTTTCCTGAAAATGGAAAAAAATGTAATGTATTACATAACTAGAGATGCTTTTGAGAAAAGCGCATGTCTCCCACAACTGCCCCTATGAAAAATATCTAGTTTCTCTAGATGGTTTAGACGAGTGGATCCAATCAGTAATTCAAGGGACATAAATCAAAAGTGCCTAGGCGGATATGGCTAGTTATCATACTTGGCTAAGGTCTTATGGCCAAACACATTTTGCTCAAGTTTGGTGAAGATGGGATGGGAAATGTTCGACTCAGAGAGCGGATAAGAGTAAAATGTCAGATTTTTCGGTAATTCAAGGGCCGTAACTCCAAAACGCCTGGACTGATTTGGCTAGTTATCGAACTTGGCCGAGGTCTCATGATTAAACACATTTTGTTCAAGTATGGTGAAGATTGGAAAGAAATGTTCGACTTAAGAGTGCGGACAAGAGTAAAAGGGCAGATTTTTCGATATTCGATAATTCAAGGGCCGTTACTCCAAAATGCCAGGACTGATTTGGCTAGTTATCGAACTTGACCCAGGTCTCATGGTCAAACACATTTTGTTCAAGTCTGGTGAAGATTGGATGAGAAATGTTCGACTTAAGAGTGCGGACAAGCTTTGTGACAGACAGACAGACACACACACACACACACACACACTGGAGTAAATCAATATGTCTCCCACACCACTCTGTGGTGGGAGACATAATTATATAACTTTTCGCAGTTAATGTTTCCCATTTTCAACTGAAATACAGTGATCCTGTAATACTGATGTAATGCCACAACACATCAAAGGTTGCATTTTAACATGCCTGAATTCCTAAAGATATATCCTGTCCTCACATGACACACATGGTAATGTCTGAATGAACTGCTTCTGATGAAACTGTGTGTGTTTTTTTTTTAAACAGCCCCAAAGATAGACTGTAACATTCTTAAAATTTAGTGATTCATTAATTTCAAAATTTTGTCAAATTATAGATCATACAAACCTACAAAAAACTAATTTACGTGAAACAAGTACAAAACTCTGGGCAATCAATCAATATCAATACATCATATGGCTTTCAAGCTTCGCAGAATGTTTTCCATACTGATATAAAATATTAGAAACAATACATGAATCAAACAAAAGGGCCACCTGGCCCTAAATCACTCACCTGAGTGACAATTTTGGTAGAGCGTCACATATGGAAAAAATAATATTATGTAAAATTATTTAATCTTTACCTAAATTTCATACAAACAAACATTCTACAAAGCTTTTCAATGGAATATGTGGCCTTTAGTGTGTTAACAAGATTTTTCTATGATTTGACCAAACGAGCTCAATTCTGAATTCAGGTTAACAAGTTTTAAACTTATATATGGCCTCTAAAGTGTAAAGAACGTTTTTTTCTCTGATTTGACCCAGTGATCTTGTTTTTTACCTCAGGTAAACTAGCCTTGAACTTGTCCTTCATTTCAACATGACAAATATTCTGACAAATGCTTATGATAATAAAGTACAAAATGTAGCCTCTAGTGCCTTAACAGGATTTTTCTATGATTTAACCTTGTGATCTAGTTTCAGACCTCAAATAATGTGTCTAACCTGACTCAGGCTTTACAGAGGTAAACATTCTGAGAAAGTTTTATGAAGATTAGGTAGAAAATATGGCCTACAGATGTTAACAAAGTTAACAAAGTTTTTCTATTAATTGACCTAGTGACCAAGTTTTTGATCCCAATGACCATTAACAAATTGTTCCATGATTTTATTGAAGGTAATATTCTGACAAAATTTCAATAATACTTTGACAAAATTGTTACTTCAGAGTATTAAAAATCAAACTGTTGACAACGCAGCATGTTGTATGATGACTGACACGGGGCTACCGAAATAGCTCACCTTGAGCATTTTGTGTTCGGTGAGCTAAAAACAAAAGTCTACAATGGTCATACCCTTCCAAAACCGTACCTGTAACATCTGTTCATGGTCTTCCTTTTGTTGTCTTTTCCTTGCCTCCTCTGCTTTAATTAGCTCCTTTTCTTCTCTCTTCCTTCTTTCCTGGAGAGAACAAAAACATCCTTTTTAAAGATTATAAATCACTTTTAAACTAGAAATGTGTCTGTTGTAAGGGCATGCCCTTTCAAAACGTTTGTTATTCTGTAAGAACCTCAAGCTCTTTAAAGGCTACTTCGGAACTAACAACTGATCATTTTCACTTATCTGTGTTCACAGAGTGCTTAATACATATTAGAATTTTTAAAGTTGAAGTTCAAAGATGTGTAAAGTCAGCAATCTGAAACACGTACTTAAGTTACAATGTGGGAAAACCTGGTTGGGTAATACAATACCAAATTTGGTAAGAAGTTCAGCGTATATACTTGAACAAGACCTACCTTTTCCTGATCTTGTCTAAGTGACTCAAGATAGGCCTCATCTTGTTGCTGCCTCAGTGACTGGTTAAAACTTCTCTCCTCCCTATCTGCTCTTGCTGCCACTAACGATGCCTCGTTATCTCCCATTATTGCCTCTAGCCTTTGCATTAACTGCTCACTCTCTGGAAAAGTAAGACTGTCTGTTAGTATCAGTTGTTATACCACTGAACAGTAAAATTGTTAAATATTTTGATTTACTAGAGATATCACTAGTAAATGGACAAATTTTTCTGAAGCGGTGTACCTTTGACCTTGGCCTGGGAGGGACAGACAAGGCTCTTCATCATGCCACTTCTTCCTATCATGATAAAAATCTGTGCAAAATTTCATTGGAATCCTTTAAATCGGTAACTAGACAGACACGATGGCCCTTAATTGCTCAACAGACTTAATTACCAAGATGATCTAGTACCAAATATGACCTAGATTTCATTAAATAAACATTCTGACCATGCTTGATACAACCTGGGTAGAATGTGTTAACCAAGTTTTTCTAAGCTATGACCTAGTAACCTGTTGTTTTTTTTTATCAAAGATAATTGTGTTTCAAAGTTGAATTTGACTTCATAAGACAGACATTCAGCCAAGGTTTCATCGAGCTCAAGAATAAAAGTGGCCTTTAGTATGTACACAAGACTGTTCTACGATTTGTCCTAGTGGTCTAGTTTTCAACTCCTGATTTCAGATGAACAATTCAAATCATGTCCTAGATTGCAAAGAGACAAACATTCTGACCATGTTTCATGTACCTATATATCAAGTAGAAAATGTGATGCTGAGAGTGAAAACAAAGTTTTACTATGATTTGGCATAGTGCCACAGCAAGTGATCTAGATTTGGGCCCATGACCCAGTTTGTAACTCGACCTTAATTTCATAGAGACAAACATTATGACAAAGGTTCATATATATCATGTTGAAAAGTTGGCATACGTATTAACATTTGACCTAGTGAGATACTGTTTGATCCTAGATGACCCTGTTTCAAACCTGACCCAGATTTGATTGAGACCAGCATTCTGACCAGTATTCATATACATCAACAAGCAAATTTGATGAATTGGTATCCCCCGCTGAAAGGGTTTGTGGTGAGGAATGGCAAAAAGATATACCGGCAAAAAGTTAAGGATGTTAATAAGAAGCAAATAATTTCATTAGTCAAAATCAATTTAACAGAAAACAAATGTTTAATTAAAGAGTACACAATAAATGTATGATACTTTGATCCGGACTAAAGAATTCATTTTGAATGGGATATGCTTACTGTAATGAGCTTAGCTTTTAAAATCAAATGCAGTTTATTGAAATGTGAGCTTGAAGTTTAACTGGAATGAAATATTGTCTTTGAGTGGTTTGGCACCAGGTGTTGCTGTTTTACATGTACATTTGAACTTAAAAGATCAGATGTCCTTAAGAGAACACAGATAAGATATCTTGAACATGGCTGAGGGCAAGGTTTGTGCAGTCACAACTTAACATGTTGAAGGTTTGAACATTTAAAAAAAAAAAAAAAAGGAGTGTAAATATATATATCTATATATAGATATATGTATATATTTATTTTTTTAGGGGGTGGGGGTGCAGGGGAACGGGAGAGGAAACAAAATTTCACATGCTGATTATAAATATTGATTGAAAATTAAAAATGAAAAAAAAAAAGGTAAAAGGGTGAAGTTGGGGTGGGGGGGGGGGGGGGGCAGAGGATGCATGATCAGTGGTGGGCATGACTGGGTGGAGAAGTGAGGTGGGGGAATAGTACAACTTGGAAGGTTTGAAAAAAATCTAAAATAAATGAAAAAAAGGGGGGGGGGGTTGGGGAGGGGGAGGGGGTGTGACCAAGGCAAGTGGGTGACCAGGTGTGGGTGCGCAACTTCACATGTTTATAATAAATGTTCACAGAAAAGAATGAAAGAAATTTAATGAAATTCTGCCAAATGGTAAGTTTGTTATGTACAAATATGTGGATTTTTAGACAATTAAAGGGCAATAACTCTGAAGTTACAAAAAGAAATCCGTACAAAATTGTCTGTGCACAACCACATTATAGTGCTCTAAATTCTGTTAAAGTTTCATAGTTCTAGGTCAAATATATCAAAAGTTATGATGCAGAAATTGGCATATCTATAGATCTATAGTACCCTATATAGTTAACACTAGAAACTTCTAAGGGCCATAACCCTGGTGTTACTTGGGCAATCTGTCTGAAACTTGATGGGCCC
The DNA here is from genome assembly GCF_021730395.1 of Mercenaria mercenaria. Classification (NCBI taxonomy): domain Eukaryota; kingdom Metazoa; phylum Mollusca; class Bivalvia; order Venerida; family Veneridae; genus Mercenaria; species Mercenaria mercenaria. The sequence goes on along the minus strand of NC_069376.1, from coordinate 60,526,174 downwards.
CATAACCTCATAGTGGTGAACATGTATATGAAGTTTGTTTGAAAAAAATCTAAAATAAGGAATGAATTTTTTTTTTTTTTGGGGGGGGGGGGGGGGGGGGGGGGGGGGGGGGGGGGGGGGGAGGTGTGTGATCAAGGTAAGGGGGCGACCAGGTGTGGGTACACAACTTCACATGTTTACAATAAATGTTCATGGAAAAGAATGAAAGAAATTTAATGAAATTCTACAAAATGGTAAGTTTGTTATGTACAAATATGTGGATTTTTATACAATTAAAGGGCAATAACTCTTAATTTACAAATAAATCCAAATGAAATTGTGTGTACACAACCACATTATGGTGATCTAAATTCTGTTTAAGTTTCATAGTTCTAGGTCAAATATATCAAAAGTTATGATGCAGAAATTGCCATATTTATAGTACCCTATATAGTTAACACTAGAAACTTCTAAGGGCCATAACTCTGGTGTTACTTGGGCAATCTGACTGAAACTTGACGGGCCGCAAGAACTCATTGTGGTGAACATGTATATGAAGTTTTAAATAAATATTCCCAACCATTTCCTAGATATGGCTCGGACGGACGGACGGAAAGACGGAAGGACGGACGGAAAGACGGACGGACGGACAACGCCAAAACTATATCCCTCCGACTTTCGTCGGGGGATAATAAAGAATATGTGACTTCAGTGAAGTATATTGGTTTTCTATTATTTGACCCAGTGACCTTGTCTTTTAACCACAAATGGCCCAGTATTCATGAAGATCTACATTTTAGGCTAACACACAGTCTGGCCATGTTTCATACAAACCAGGTATATAATATGGCCTTGATTTTTAACCAGATGACTATGACCAAGTTTCATAAAGATTGGGCAAAGTCTGTGACCTTTAGTGGTTTTAAACTGCGGACAACAGATGACAGACACAGGGGTATCATAACAGCTCATGTTGAGCACTTTATGTTCAGGTAGGTAAGCTAAAACGTTATATAGCTAAAACAACACAACATTTCTGATAAACTTGCAACCAGACAGTGTAACTGCTATATGCCTTCCTTCAGTGTAACAAAACAATGGACTGACTAAATTAATGTGAATCAGAAACAATGAATTATAGATATATTTGATATGCTAGTTCTCTTTAAAAATTATTGACTTGACTATTTGTTCAACACATTGGTATTATTCCTTCATCCATTTGACTGCAAATATAAATGCATGTATCATTACAGAATAATAGCAATTTTTCCCCAGCAAACTCTCAAATTTACTTTCCTCACATTTCATTTAGCAAAATATGGTTACCAAATGCATCTACAAACTTTTGACTCTGTCATTACTAACATTCAAGTATGAATTTCAATGATAGTTAACGTGTATCATGTACAAACCTATTGGTCCCTCTATTCTGGCTACAACTGTCATTCTGTTTTGACGTAAAACAATTAATGCTAGAAATGGGTATGTATTTTCCCTTAATGCTTGACTCACTGAAACAGAAATATTTCAAAAATGTTAAAACAAAATACATTTTACAAACTGTGGCATATACACATTTTTTTCTTCCTTTGCTAATCTTTTCAGACCCCAGGTGCCCCTCTGGGTATTATTTTAGACTCAGGGGCCACCTTCGTAGAACCAACGAGCATCTTTATGCCAGCTGGATGACTCTCATGTATAATTACTTCTGAACTTGTAGCACTTAGAGACAAGTGATTGGAGATCAGTAGTCACAGAGACCCCTGCTGCAACATGGTTTAATTCAATCCAACTGTTTCCCTAACAAGCTTAACTTGTTGACTCATACTAGAGCCACATAAACATGTTAAAATTGTTTAAAATACTGTACATGACATAAATACACATTTTGACGTTGTTACTCGTTGACGACATAACTCGTGTGACATACAAAACTTATGACCAAAACACTGGAAAACTGTCCAACCGCTGTAAATGTTTGCATTGTCTCAATGAAGCAATGATTAGAAACTGCACTAAATCCCCTAGGAAAGATATTTCGTCATTCCGGCCCGTTTATAAATACCATTTCTAGACGATGCTGTAACACATGAAATTTCAAACTGACTGACAATGTAAAAGGTATTTGGCCAAGTTGAAAGCCACTAAAATACTGAAATAAGTATATTCACCTCTGTATCCTTCTGGACTATTAGTGTCACAGGCCCAAAATAACATAGAGGTATTAATAAAGTTAATAACAGTTTGACTGCCCAATGTATTTCTACAGAAGCTCTCAGAGTCCTGATGGTCCATGCCATGCAGATATACCAGCAGGAACCGTAACTCTGTCTTTGCATCATTTAAAGCCTGTAAATAATACAAAAGATCACATATACAGTATCTCTTGTCTTTATACCTCAACAAGGAAAAAAACAAGGAGAAAATACAGAATGTCTAATGTTTCTACTTTTGAAGAAAAAAATAACTATCATTCCAATACAGTGTGACATAACAGGTAAACTGCAAACAGCAAAATATCAGGAATCTAATCACCAAACCAAACCAAAACAACTGAAACGTTTGGTTCAAAATCCATCCACATAATGACAGAGAAGTAAAACACACAAGAATGTGATTATGACACACATATATTTTACCCTTGCATTTAACACAGACATACTTCGAATTCATTAATATTTGCTGGGGACTAATTTTAAGGATTTCATGGTTAAATCAATGCACAAAGTAAATCCCAATAAACAAATCAAATTCCTATTCATTTTATCTTCATATGTTGGAATTAACAAATGCATGTCCTCAAGAAACAGATGTTTTGGTCAAAATCACAAAATTGCATGCCCTTAAAATAAACTGATTTTACAGCATAAAGCACAGACAGATGAAGCTGCTCAAACTTCTAAATATATCATTGCATTTAGAGGAAGTTTTCTTTTATTTTTAATTCTTATATCTAAAGTGTATTATTGCCCTTTTAATGCTATTACATAGTCACATTAAACAGGATAACTTAAATTCTGTTATTTTTAACTCTCAACAAAAAGCCAAGTAATTTCTTGTATGAGACAAAATCTCAGAATGTATCACATTCAAAATTCACTTACTTTTATTAAAGCAACTTAAAACAAGAGCTGTCTCCATAGGATGACATATGCCCCCGATGACACTTTGAATGAGTATTTATGGCCGATGTTAGAGTTTAGGACCTTTGAGCTACGGACCTGGGTCTTGCGCATGACACGTCGTCTTACTGTGGTACACATTCATGCCAAGTTATTTGAAAATCTATCCATGGATGACAAAGATATGGACCGGACACGCCCATCAATGCACTATCCTTTAACGTCTAAGTGTGACCTTGACCTTTGAGCTACGGACCTGAGTCTTGCGCGCGACACGTCGTCTTACTGTGGTACACATTCATGCCAAGTTATTTGAAAATCCATCCATGGTTGACAAAGATATGGACCGGACACGCCCATCAATGCACTATCCTTTAACGTCTAAGTGTGACCTTGACCTTTGAGCTACAGCCCTGGGTCTTGCGCGCGACACGTCGTCTTACTGTGGTACACATTCATGCCAAGTTATTTGAAAATCTATCCATCGATGACAAAGATATGGACCGGACACGCCCATCAATGCACTATCCTTTAATGTCTAAGTGTGACCTTGACCTTTGAGCTACGGACCTGGGTCTTGCGCACGACACGTCGTCTTACTGTGGTACACATTCATGCCAAGTTATTTGAAAATCCATCCATCGATGACAAAGATATGGACCGGACACGCCCATCAATGCACTATCCTTTAATGTCTAAGTGTGACCTTGACCTTTGAGCTACGGACCTGGGTCTTGCGTGCGACACGTCGTCTTACTGTGGTACACATTCATGCCAAGTTATTTGAAAATCCATCCATCGATGACAAAGATATGAACCGGACACGAAAATTGCGGACAGACTGACAGACTGACAGACTGACAGACCGACAGACGGTTCAAAAACTATATGCCTCCCTTTGGGGGCATAAAAAAAAGAGTGCCCAAAGAAATGTGGTAATAAATACTGGTAACAAAAAAACATGCAAGTGCTCTTTATTGCCACATTTTATAACAGGAGACAATCTTGCACTGTGTTTTTCATGTCATGCAGGATATGACTCACTGCTCAAGACAACATACCAGCCTTCTTTGAAAGAGCAATAAATCAAATACACTGTATTCTAGAATAAAAAATTTAGTGTAAAAGTGGTAAAGTTACCTGACTATAAGATCCTTGGTAGAACACAGGATGGTTTTCTCCGTATCTCTCGTTGTACGTTTGTATAAACCGTACTACATCACCTAAAGGATCTGTTACATCTGAAAATGTACTTTTTTATGTTAAATATGTTGTTGCTATACTGTAATGTTTTTACTAGTGCTGACTCATAACTAAATATTTCTGAACCTTTTTGGAAATTTGGTAACACTTTCTGTTTTACTTGCATGTATGAGTTTGTTTATTTTGCATAAGATTAAGAAATTACATATATTTACTGAATAAATAATGGAATTCTTTGGAATACACAATTACTGTTTTTGTGTTAAAGTGCAAAAGGACAGACAACCATTACTGGCATTAGTCTCTTTCTTACATTTCTGATATCTTGTGTTTACAACTTAAAAGGTCAGAAACATTTTGGGCATGTTTTTGTTTGTTTGTTTGTTTTGGGTTTAACGCCGTTTTTCAACAGTATTTCAGTCATGTAACGGCGGGCAGTTAACCTAACCAGTGTTCCTGGATTCTGTACCAGTACAAACCCGTTCTCTGCAAGTAACTGCCAACTTCCCCACATGAATCAGAGGTGGAGGACTAATGATTTCAGACACAATGTCATTTATCAATTAGTCACGGAAAACATACGCCCCGCCCGAGGACTGAACTCACGACCCAGAGATCCATAGACCAACGCTCTACCTACTGAGCTAAGCGGGCGGGTAGTGCATGTTTTTGTGGATCTATCACTTAAGTCTAATATGTAATTAGCTAATTGGAGGATTCGAACAGAAAGCATGTACATACTTTTGGAAACAAGCAATTTGCTTAAAACGTGGTAAATCTGCATGATTTACTTGACTATCTGCATAGTTGTGCTTCATGATCTAAAATTTGAGTACTAGTATTCACTTCTCTGTAAATATGACAAATAACCCTGTCCTAGTGTAACAAAATGTTCCATTATTCCATACAATATTAAAGAGAACATTTTCATTTACTATTTCAGAATGTCAAGATTGTTGAAAAAGCTCTGAAAAAGTTGTGATTAAAAAAAAAAAGCATTAAATGATAGGACTTAGAGATGGTACCTAAGGCCGCGTATTCAACGACAACAACAACAAATCAAGTGCAAAACTGAAGCGCATATCACTTATCTCACGCTAGCAATATTTTAACAGAGCACCTGTCAGTAAATACTGGAACTTTTGACAGCGAAACTGGCTCTGTTATTTTGATGGATTAGCTAAAGCAAGGTGAGTGTCATTTTCTTTTCACTAACACAACCATTTTATTTATACTAAAGAATGTCTGCATTGTATTAACAGAAGTTTCTGTAACAGCAGATTACGCAAGGTAAATGCGATTCTGCATGCCTCGGTCAATATGCAAATTAGTTACATTTGTAAACACAAGGTGTGTGTCATAAAAAGTGAAATAACTTCTTTCGGCACAGTTTTTGGTATGGTTTTGGTGTGACCATCAGAGAGAATATACATTTTTATATTGCTCTGTTTTTAACTCATACATTTTGAGGCCTTGATTATTCTTGGCAAACAAATTTTGTAAAATGTTGAGGGATTCGATGTCGCAAAAAACTTATAGTCTTTTTATATTTTTTCTCACGAATAATGTTTTCTTTCCTATGATCATACCATACCTGTAAATTATCGGCAGTTATGAATAATAACAATTGTTTTTGAATTATTTTGTTCAAAAATGAAAGATAATGCTCAACTTTTCTGTTTGAATGGTTGTTCACAGATCTTGAAGTGAACTATAGTTTTTGTAAACACATCCATATCTATGTGTAATTTGTTCAAATAACTGAATAGTCCTAGAAGATTATCTGTCACTGGTTTCACTTTTCCAAGTAGAACCAAATTTTTCGGATTAAATATTGCCTTTCAGCATGAAAAATGAAGTATGAAAGTTAAACCATTATATATTTGAGGTACTCGGGTATTAAGTTTTCAACAGAAAATAATATCAGATGCAATTTGAATTTTAGGTACCATCTCTATAGGACTTGATAAAGCTTGTAAGTAAAGTAAGAAAGCACAGGAAATACTTACTTCTTCTAGGATCTGGCCGTAAAATTTGAACTGAAATTAGAAGTGAAACAACCTAGTTTTAATCACCACAATTATACCTATGCCAAATCAATAGCAATTTTGCTTTGTGTTTAGCACCACATTTTAAACAGTATTTCAGTTATGTGACAGCATGGCAGTTAACCTTACCCATGTGCCTGGATTCTGTGAGTACCAGCGTGTTCTATGCAAGTAACTACTAATTTTTATCACATGAATCAGAGATTGAGAACAAATTATTTCATACATGATGTGTTGCATCCAACTGTCACAGCAAACATATGCTTTACCTGTGACCAAGCTCATGAATAGACCTTGCTTCCTGTAGATCTGTACTCTCTTTCAGCTGATGGACTTCAAAGTGATGTGTGATCAACTCAATAATTTGTTAAATGACCAAAATTAATGAAGATCAGTAAGCTTATAAATCTATACCACTGAAATTTAGCTTTCTGTGATTGCATTGACTATACATGTAGTACATAAAGCACAATTTTGTGTAAAAATTTACTTAATATGTAAAATCTCTTTCATTTTAAAAACCCTAAATTACATATACTGTATCAAAATGCTTATACTTACAAGCAAACCTAATAATATCTAACAATGTGGTGTATAAGAATCTAAATGGGAGAGTTATTATATAGTATCCCCACTGTACAATTCCCTGGGGTTGTCGTGGCTGCACTGTAAACACCCTGAAAAGTAAGATCAGTCGAGAGTAAAATAAACAGTACCCTAATCATCATACGTATGTATTTTGATTCTTAACTTAAATTTTCTGATTTTTTAAAACTGTTAACCACATACCAAGTTATCAAATCTCAGTTTTTGAGTAAACAGTACGACTTATTTGTGCAGGTAATTCTCAAGTCCACTAATTGAGCAAACCAGAGACGGTGCTATATGAGATGCAGCTGCGACCTTTATGGGGTTCAAACTGGCACTTACAGCCCTCTTATCTGTTAAAGGGACTAACCCACACATCTAAGGCAATAAATAATTTCTCTCAAAGATCCATAAAAAGTGAGTACTCTGAAAGTGACTAGTAGAACAAACTTACTGACGTAAGATTATTGCAAGATATTTTTAAAAATAACCAAATGTATTGTGCAGAAGGTGGAAAACTGTTGCAACGCTTTTGAAATATTGCAGAAAACTTACATTCCTCTTGCATTTTTACTAATATCTAATTTTTATTTTTACCCATTTTATCATTTTTTTCAGTGTCATATATTCATTCTATGGCAAACTTGGTGGAAAGCAACATGTTCAAAAATTTCACCCAAAGTTGAAACTTTGGGCAAGTAGCTTTAAACCACCACTCCCCTTTGATATTTATCTCATGTATCTTAATACAAATAAACATGACTGATTTGTCTCCCATGTGAAACAGAAGTTTTTTTCTACAGCTTATCAAATCAAAAAGTGTCACACACTAGATTCACTAGAAAAGTGTAATTTTTAAATTATACTAGTTTCCGAGAAATTAAGAGTAATCTGGTATAAAATATGTATTTCTGTTACTTTTCAACATTTTCAATATTTGGTTTAGAAAACAAAGTGTGCATAGAGCATGTTGAAACCTAAATAAATTATTTATCTTCTTTGTAAGATTATTAGGTTATCACATTGCTTAAGCAGGTAAATTAAGCAGCAGTGTTCTATTTCCAATAAGTAACAAAATAACTGAATAATTTATAGTTCATGATCATCACTAATATTTACTGAATTATTTCAAATGGACAATTAAGGTATTAGTCGCGTAATAGTAATGTTTACAAAATGGCATTTGCTTGGTATGTTCTAAAAGGTGACCATGTTTCGCACTGTTTTGCAATTTTTAAACAACTTTTACCGTGCAGTTTTTTTATAAATTTTGTATAACTTATGGTATCTCCTCAAGCTCAAGTAGAGACAAATTTCAAAGCGATGGCCACTATCCAAAATGTTTGCAGAGAACTCATTTTACCATTAATTTTAATAAAAGAAACATCAAACTATTGGTAAACAATTACAATTCACAAAATATAAATGTCAATATAATTTTTTCTAGGGTACCTCAACGACAAGTAAATGGATTTAATGAGACAGAATCCTGTGTTTCTGTTTTGAATTTTGCTTACTTCATTCAAAAATAACCTTGGGGCAGACGTAACACCTGCCAAAATTTCTTCCACGATATAAAATCAAAAGAGTGAAAGCAAAATAGAGAACTTTTACCGTATGTAAATCAATATTTTTAAAGATGTGTAACTCTACCCCTTCTGTTTAAGTAGTAAATTCACTTTGAACAGCAAGAAATCGCTTATCAACAGACAAACATCTAGTATACCTTTGTTATTACAGTATCATAAGTATAGACATCACCATTTCATTAAAAACAGGTTTATTGCTGTAACAAGATCTCTATTTTTACACATTCTCTGACAACAGAAGCCATACACACACTAAAATTGTATTTCATTTTTATAACAGTTAAAAGGAAATCCTGACTGATAACAAACTGCTGTCTTTAAAAATAAGACAGAACTTCTCATTTTACAAAGTAAAATACTGATAACACAGATTTAAGAAACTAGATTTTTTTCACACCTTCAGCCAATGATGGGCGGTTATAACCAGCAGTTTTAATCAGTTAAAACTGTCCTAGTCAATACTCCCTAAGTGGTTAATATTGGTCAATACTGGTCAATTGGTCAATACTGGTCAATTGGTCAATACTGGTCAATTGGTCAATACTGACTGTTAAGATATTTTGCAAAGTTTATGAACAATTAAATGACTGTTTAAGAGCATTTGGGGCTTGATTAAGATGAATGCAGGCATTTTCATTTAGTTAAAGCAACCTACATGTAATCAGTACTCCCAAATTGGTCAGAAGTGGTTGATTGGTCAATACTGTTTGATACTGGTCACTGAACATTTTCTGTTAGATTAGATTACAAAGATATATTATTTTCCTACAAAAAATGTGACAATAAGTGAAACAAGAGCCGTCGGAGGACAGCAACGCTCGACTATTTAACAGCCTTGTCGCTTGAATGAATAAGAAAGTCGAAAAAGGGGCATAATTTAGTAAAAAAGTAAAATAGGGTTATGGAACCTGCATAGTGCTTATCAGCTCATGACAGTGGACAAGTGTATGAAGTTTCAATCCATTCCCATTAGTGGGTACTGAGATACCAGCTTTCATATAAGAATTTAACCAAAACTCCTAAGTTGAAAAAGGGGCATAATTTTGAAAAAAAAGAGAGTAGAGTTATGGGACCTGCTTAGTGCATGTCAGTTCATCACAGTGAATAAGTGTGTGAAGTTTCAATCCATTCCCACAAGTGGTTACTGAGTTACCAGCTTACATACAAAACCTTAACCAAAATTTCTAAGTCGAAAAAGGGGCATAATTTTGTAAAAAAGCAAAATAGAATTATGGAACCTGTGCAATGTAAGTCAGTTTGTCACAGTGAATAAGTGTGTGAAGTTTCAATCCATTCCCACAAGTGGTTACTGAGATACCAGCTTACATACAAAACCTTAACCAAAATCGGGACGCGGACGCCGACGCATGGGCGAGTGCAATAGCTCACTATTCTATGAATAGTCGAGCTAAAAAACTGCTAATTTAACTGAACTTAATTTGTAGAAAGTATTTCATACAAACTGTAGCAGTAAGTCTTCAGCCAGAGGTGGTGGGAGAGTGTGTGAGGTCAAGCTACTTGCTTTCCTTCCCTACTGTCATTTATACAAGTATACACAAGCAAAGTAGAATGATCACATTGGACTAAGTATATTTACCTTTGATCTGTGGGTTCAAGGTTCATGGGAGGGGCTCGTGGCTCTGGCGGCGGCTCATCAAAGACTGACTGTCGACCTTCTTGTTCATTAAATGTGTCTTGCACTGCCACCTAGAATCAAATCAGCATTTTGTTAACTGTTTAGTTTATAAAGAAATTTGATAGTGAAGATATCTTGAAGCTTATTTGACATTCTACAGCTCAGTTCCTTCTACTTTTCACATTATCACAGTTTTACATGTAACTTGCCTGTGAGGTAAAATATCTGACCGGGTCACCCCTATGAGTGACCTTGACATTTGTGTTACAGGAATCTATCATGCAATAGAATCAAGTCATTTAGTAATGGTGACTTTTGTGTTAATTTATATGCCATGTGTGAAGTCTGAAAGCGTTTGGCCCAATAGTTTTTGAGAACGCAACTTACATGTAAACTTTTCACTAAAATTTCTATTTACTAAAACAGGCATATGATAATTTTGCCAAAATAAGAAATCAAGGTTACGTTACTTGTCTTCTGAAGACGATTCCATGTAGTTGAAATGCATTTGGCCAAGCAAAGCAAATCTAGAGTAACATGCCCTGTCATGTCATTCAGGACTTTTGTGAAATCGACGAGGACAAGAACAAAGATGCTGATGAAAGGGTGACAATAAAATCTCTACTATATGCCAATTTTCAAGTAGTCAAACTAATTTCATATGAAGTGAAACCTTTGCCATTATCAAGAAACCACTGTCAGTAGCTATGCTCCTTCCTTTTAGGCTTCTTACTACTGAGAATGCTTCATGTTTTAACCTCTGCTATACAAGATAAAATTATATATAGACAGATCTCTAAGATATAAATTCTGGTACCTCAATGTCCCAGTTATGCCTTTCCAATGTTTGCCGACATCTGTCTATTTCTTCTATCCCTGTTAAATCCTGAAAATCACAACAACTTTATAAAAGTATGTTTAACTATCAACCAGAAAAGTTAGAATACTAAATATAACACAAAATAGGGAATGACTGATGAAATATTGTTGCAAGACATGTAGACCTTTCTATCTATCTTTTTTTATTGTGCACTTGTAGACATTTATCTACAGATGTTATTGCCACATGCTTGACCAGAGTCTTAAACAATTTTCATCAGTATTGCAAGAAGCAAAGACTAAACCAGTTATGGTACATCAAGTATCAAGAGGCTAAAATAATGTTTTGCTCTCACTTTTTATGGTTTAAATCATATTGCAAGTGACAATACACAAAAGTATTCATAATTTAATCCTCGGAAAAACATGACCGCAAACTCGATAAATTATTAATATTAATCAGCACTTTTATCATTTTATTTTATTTTGTTGGGTTTAATGTCGCACTGACACAATTATAGGTCGTATGGCGACTTTCCAGCTTTGATAGTGGCGAAGACCCCACGGCGCCCCTCCATGCATTATTTCATCATGAGCAGGCACTTGGGTAGAACCACCAACCTTTCTTAAGCCAGCTGGATGGCTTCCTCACATAAAGAATTCAACGCCCCGAGTGAGACCCTAACCCACATTAATGAGGGTATAATGTAACACTTTGAATCTTTCATCAAATTCATGTTTTTCTCAGGATTGAAGGATTACAATATTAAACTTGATATGCTTTTCTTTAGTATTCTAGGTTTGGATAGCTAAAATATTAAGACTAATGTTCAAATGCCGTAACAGATTTCACAGCTAAACTGATTTGGTTGGTTGGATTCAACGTCGCACCGACACATGATAGGTGCCAGATTTCGCATTGGTATAACTTAAACAGAATTTTGTTAAGGCGCTTGCATAACCTGTTATAGCGCCGATGATGTCTTTGGAACAGCGAACCGAATACAACCAGTCTCCTCTCGATGTCAACTCGTTGTAGATGTTTAAAAGGGATTTCATCAGCTTCTTGTTGGTAAGTGATATTATGTCATCCTCCCCGACTTATATAAACAAGAGGACCATGATGGTCCTGAATCGCTCACCTATCTCCACATGACCCAGTGTTCAACTGAGTATGACATCGTTATTTCTATTATTTGACATAGTGACCTAGTTTTTGAGCACATGTGACCTAGATATCATCAAGATAAAAAATTCTGACCAATTTTCATGAAGATCCATTGAAAAATATGGCCTCTAGAGAGGTCACAAGGTTTTTCTATTATTTGACCTAATGACCTAGTTTTTGAAGGCACGTGACCCACTTTTAAACTTGACCTAGATATCATCAAGGTGAACATTCTCACCAATTTTCATGAAGATCTCGTGAAAAATATGGCCTCTAGAGAGGTCACAAGGTTTTTCTATTTTTCGACCTACTGACCTAGTTTTTGACCGCACATGACCCAGTTACGAACCTGACCTAGATATCATCAAGCTGAACATTCTCACCAATTTTCATGAAGATCCATTGAGAAATATGGCCTCTAGAGAGGTCACAAGGTTTTCCTATTTTTAGACCTACTGACCTAGTTTTTAACCCCACGTGACCCAGTTTCGAATCTGACTTAGATATCATCAAGATGAACATTCTGACCAATATTCATGAAGATCTCATGAAAAATATGGCCTCTAGAGAGGTCACAAGGTTTTTCTATTTTTAGATCTACTGACCTAGTTTTTAACCCCTCGTGACCCAGTTTCGAACTTGACCTAGATATCTTCAAGGTAAACATTCTGACCAATTTTCATGAAGATCCATTGAAAAATATCGCCTCTAGAGAGGTCACAAGGTTTTCCTATTTTTAGACCTACTGACCTAGTTTTTGACCGCACATGACCCAGTTTCGAACTTGACCTAGATATCATCAAGGTGAACATTCTGACCAATTTTCATGAAGATCCATTGAGAAATATGGCCACTAGAGAGGTCACAAGGTTTTTCTATTTTTAGATCTACTGACCTAGTTTTTGACCCCACATGACCCAGTTTCGAACTTGACCTAGATATCATCAAGGTGAACATTCTGACCAATATTCATGAAGATCTCATGAAAAATATGGCCTCTAGAGAGGTCACAAGGTTTTTCTATTTTTAGATCTACTGACCTAGTTTTTAACCCCACGTGACCCAGTTTCGAACTTGACCTAGATATCATCAAGATGAACATTCTGACCAATTTTCATGAAGATGCATTGAGAAATATGGCCTCTAGAGAGGTCACAAGGTTTTTCTATTTTAGACCTAATGACCTAGTTTTTGACCCTACGTGACCCAGTTTCGAACTTGACCTAGATATCATCAAGATAAACATTCTGACCAATATTCATGAAGATCTCATGAAAAATATGGCCTCTAGAGAGGTCACAAGGTTTTTCTATTTTTAGACCTACTGACCTAGTTTTTGACCCCACGTGACCCAGTTTCGAACTTGACCTAGATATCATCAAGGTGAACATTCTGACCAATTTTCATGAAGATCTTGTGAAATATATGGCCTCTAGAGAGGTCACAAGGTTTTTCTATTTTTAGACCTACTGACCTAGTTTTTGATGGCACGTGACCCAGTTTCGAACTTGACCTAGATATCATCAAGATGAACATTCTGACCAACTTTCATAAAGATTCCATGAAAAATGTGACCTCTAGAGTGGTCACAAGCAAAAGTTTACGGACGCACGGACGGACGACGGAAGACGGACACCGCGCGATCACAAAAGCTCACCTTGTCACTTTGTGACAGGTGAGCTAAAAATATGTCATATTTAACTACGTGAATTTGTTGAAGAAGTATTTGAAGTCGCTTCACTCATAGACCACTAGTCCCGTATGCTTCTCTGCTGAAGGGCATGTCGTTTGGGATCTGTCAAGTATTTCATTTTCTACAGAGACGTTTTATGAAGCTTGCCCGAAGTATGGCTCTCTTTTAACGTATTTATTCAGCTGACCAACAGTAGCTTTCTGTGAATGCCATAGTTATGAATTAGAATAATTAAGTGATGTTTTTTTGTTTTGTTTTTGTTTTTTTATCCATATTTATTTGTACTGCCCTGCGTAGTTTTGACCGTTTCCGGTCAAACTAATCAATCGTAGGCCCCGCGAAATTAGAATTTGGAGACTTGAACTGAAATACACGTCGATGCCTGGATATATTCGGAAATATTTAAAATGTGATTTCTATAAAAGGGGGTCTTAATTCAAGGCCCAGATGTAATTTTATAACATGTCTGGGTATCGGTGAAGGTGTTTAAATTTGTTTTTGTAATGTTTTTACTACAATTGGATCTATATCATGAAATTTTCTGCATTGCCAAAGAATTTAGAAAAAATTAATTATGTCAACAATACCGTTTTACTCTATATTTTTAAATACTTGTCATTTTGTCATTTCTTAATGTTTTTTTCTTTCTGATCTGTTATTTTGCAATTTCTAGCCAAAAGTCTATATTTAATGATCGTAGCGGTATAAATTACTTTACCTTTTAAACAAAATAGTTATTTACGATCGCGCTGTGTGAAAGTTTACAGTAAGTTTTATTGAAAATCGACCGTTTTTATATAATTTTGCTTCGTTTTATGTGAATATCTCACTAGACTAAAAATGCCCTAGAATTCTAGCTATATATGTTCTTTGTCAATGTTAAAAGCTTGAAACGAAAGTTTTTAATAATAAAAGTTCTACTCGCATTTCCTGTGTACGTGACATCTAATATTCGCGTAAGAGTTCTTAACTGAAATAGAATAGTTTTAAACTTTAAACGTGGATGTATTGTACGTTATGCAATAGTTTTCAGAGTATTTAAATCAAACATTTTGCTTGATATTTACTTTACACTTGATTGTTCGAGACAAAGCGAGTAGTGTTCCTCTATGATGAAAATAATGCCTATGATAAATAGATATGTTTGAAAGTAATGCTTACTAGTAATGATAGTGAAGTTTGAGGTTTTGAAACAAAATCATATTCACCTTAACTTAAATATTTGTGTTTAAAGTCTTTGCATTATGCATTTTAAGTTTAATTTGCATTTTATGATATGAATCTGGAAATCTGTAATTCAATAAAAAAAAACACTGATAATGTCATATTTTGTCTTTACTTTATTTTTGTACATTTGTGTACCATTCTACCTCACAGCGCAAAACTTACAAAATATGTTTTTTACCAAAATTATTGAGCTTCATTAGCAATTTTCAAGATGTATTAACTAAAATATGAACAATGCGGCAATGGAAAATAACGTTTGCACTCATGTTCTTTTCACGACCACTGAACTGCAATACGAATTTTAGCTCTCTAACAGCAAGATGACAACGACACAATCATCCGCTTCTATTCGTTTCGTCATTACTGATTTTTGCAAACTTTCGTTTTATCGGCTGAAAAAGCAGTAAATTTCTCGAGAAGATTAAAAATACACTTTGGTATGTATTCAAACAAATTTCTGTTTGCAGATAGGTATTGATATCTTAAATAATAACACGTAAAATTAGGCCAGAACACTACTTATTGACTGAGAAATCGATTACCGGACGACTAGAAAATTGCCAGGGGAAATGCTAGTCGTCCGGGTTACCGGACGACTAGAACGCAGGCTAGGCGTCTGGTTACCAGACGACTAGACACTTCCTTTTTTTGCATGTGTCAAGTGATTTGCTTTTGCTTATTTCTTCAAAAGCACACTACAGTGCTAAATTTGATGAGTTAAATTAAACTGTTTCATTTTGCTATGGAATTGCATCAAACAGTGCCAAATGTAGACCAGCCCGAAAATGCAAACATTTTACCATAGATTGCCTTGAATTTGCGGTACGCCTATAGTGCGCAATGGTGCGAAATGGAGGTAAAGTGCGCAATGGACTCACATTTTTTTTAGCATTGATTATTGGGTAAACTTGCTGGCTATAGTTAATGGGAACGTAGTTAAATGCCAAGAAATGAAAATGGCACACAAGCAGCATATATTTGTGCTAATTCAAATTGTGCGCAATGGAGGTGAAGTGCACAAAGGACCTTTCTAGGAGCGATAATTGGATGAATATTTAGAAAATACTCACAGTTGTCTGTTTAAAATTGTTTGAAAGATTTTATTTACTCTCGCTAAAATAAGCTGCCGACTGAAAAATGCTCGATGAATTCTATTGTACAGCCATTGTATACATGTAGGAACGATTATTGTGTAAACTTGTTTGAAATAATGGAATTGTCGTGAAAATTCTAAACAAAACAAGAGCTGTCTCCATAGGATGACACATGCCCCCGATGGCACTTTGAATGAATAGTTATGGCCAATGTTAGAGTTTAGGACCTTTGACCTACGGACCTGGGTCTTGCGCGTGACACGTCGTCTTACTGTGGTACACATCCATGCCCAATATTTTTAAAATCCAAGCATGAATGACAAAGATATGGACCGGACACGCCCATCAATGCACTATGTTGAAATATGACCTTTAACGTCTAAGTGTGACCTTGACCTTTGAGCTACAGACCTGGGTCTTGCGCACGACATGTCGTCTTACTGTGGTACACATTTATGCCAAGTTATTTGAAAATCCATCCATGGATGACAAAGATATGGACCGGACACAAATGCACTATCATGAAAAATGACCTTTAACGTCTAAGTGTGACCTTGACCTTTGAGCTACGGACCTGGGTCTTGCACGCGACACGTCGTCTTACTGTGGTACACATTCATGCCAAGTTATTTGAAAATCCATCCATGGATGACAAAGATATGGACCGGACACGCCCAACTATCATGAAAAATGACCTTTAACGTCTAAGTGTGACCTTGACCTTTGAGCTACGGACCTGGGTCTTTCGCGCGACACGTCGTCTTACTGTGGTACACATTCATGTCAAGTTATTTGAAAATCCATCCATCGATGACAAAGATATGGACCGGACACGAAAATTGCGGACAGACTGACAGACCGACAGACTGACAGACGGTTCAAAAACTATATGCCTCCCTTCGGGGGCATAAAAAACAAAAAAACAAGAGGACCATGATGGTCCTGAATCGCTCACCTATCTCCACATGACCCAGTGTTCAACTGAGTATGACATCGTTATTTCTATTATTTGACATAGTGACCTAGTTTTTGAGCACATGTGACCTAGATATCATCAAGATAAAAAATTCTAACCAATTTTCATGAAGATCCATTGAAAAATATGGCCTCTAGAGAGGTCACAAGGTTTTTCTATTATTTGACCTAATGACCTAGTTTTTGAAGGCACGTGACCCACTTTTAAACTTGACCTAGATATCATCAAGGTGAACATTCTCACCCAATTTTCATGAAGATCTCGTGAAAAATATGGCCTCTAGAGAGGTCACAAGGTTTTTCTATTTTTCGACCTACTGACCTAGTTTTTGACCGCACATGACCCAGTTACGAACCTGACCTAGATATCATCAAGCTGAACATTCTCACCAATTTTCATGAAGATCCATTGAGAAATATGGCCTCTAGAGAGGTCACAAGGTTTTTCTATTTTTAGACCTACTGACCTAGTTTTTGACCCCACGTGACCCAGTTTCGAATCTGACTTAGATATCATCAAGATGAACATTCTGACCAATATTCATGAAGATCTCATGAAAAATATGGCCTCTACAGAGGTCACAAGGTTTTTCTATTTTTAGATCTACTGACCCTAGTTTTTAACCCCACGTGACCCAGTTTCGAACTTGACCTAGATATCTTCAAGGTAAACATTCTGACCAATTTTCATGAAGATCCATTGAAAAATATCGCCTCTAGAGAGGTCACAAGGTTTTCCTATTTTTAGACCTACTGACCTAGTTTTTGACCGCACATGACCCAGTTTCAAACTTGACCTAGATATCATCAAGGTGAACATTCTGACCAATTTTCATGAAGATCCATTGAGAAATATGGCCACTAGAGAGGTCACAAGGTTTTTCTATTTTTAGATCTACTGACCTAGTTTTTGACCCCACATGACCCAGTTTCGAACTTGACCTAGATATCATCAAGGTGAACATTCTGACCAATATTCATGAAGATCTCATGAAAAATATGGCCTCTAGAGAGGTCACAAGGTTTTTCTTTTTTTAGATCTACTGACCTAGTTTTTAATCCCACGTGACCCAGTTTCGAACTTGACCTAGATATCATCAAGATGAACATTCTCATGAAGATGCATTGAGAAATATGGCCTCTAGAGAGGTCACAAGGTTTTTCTATTTTTAGACCTAATGACCTAGTTTTTGACCCTACGTGACCCAGTTTCAAACTTGACCTAGATATCATCAAGATAAACATTCTGACCAATATTCATGAAGATCTCATGAAAAATATGGCCTCTAGAGAGGTCACAAGGTTTTTCTATTTTTAGACCTACTGACCTAGTTTTTGACCCACGTGACCCAGTTTCGAACTTGACCTAGATATCATCAAGGTGAACATTCTGACCAATTTTCATGAAGATCTTGTGAAATATATGGCCTCTAGAGAGGTCACAAGGTTTTTCTATTTTTAGACCTACTGACCTAGTTTTTGATGGCACGTGACCCAGTTTCGAACTTGACCTAGATATCATCAAGATGAACATTCTGACCAACTTTCATAAAGATCCCATGAAAAATGTGACCTCTAGAGTGGTCACAAGCAAAAGTTTACGGACGCACGGACGGACGACGGACACCGCGCGATCACAAAAGCTCACCTTGTCACTTTGTGACAGGTGAGCTAAAAACAAAAAGAAAAAAAAACAGGCACATAACAGAAATTTCTGCTAAATCACTGGCACGCAATGGAGGCAAAGTGCGCAACGGAAACATTCTATTAGGAGCGATAACCTGTAAAAAAGTTTAAAAAATACTCACAGCTACCGATTTTCTGTTTAAAATAGTTTTACTTAATTTATTATCGGTAAATAATATTGCAATAAAATGATAGATATATCATAATTATAATTTTAAGGATTTTAATAACCCTTTTATTGCTCTATCTAAAATAAGCTGCCGACTGATTAAGGTGTATAATTGAATTATCAGGATTATCACACCTATGCTAACTGATTAAATCACGCCTCTGGTAAGTACTTCGCGCTATTTTAACTGGTTAAATCAAGAAAGAGCGCACGTGTTTATTGATCTAATTATCGCTGTATAATGTCTTTTAATGTATAAAACAGTAAGTAAGTTTTGAGATTAAATATCCTAATGCTACGATTGTTCCCAAGTTGTATTATCGCCTTTCCTAGATATACAAGTACAAATTATTCTGAAAAATGTTAACACATTATAAATAAAGTGTCATAGGTTTACTGAGCAGTGTGTAAATATCATATTTTTTGTTTATATGTACCATACTATTGTTGTTAAACATATCATTTATATTTCTTATCTTATCTGTATAAAGATGTATTAAGATCTACATGTTTTTGCCATTTTTTCTTTAAAATATGATTCTTCCATTTTACAATTAATATTAAACTAATAGACTTTTAGCATGTTGTAATAATGAGCTATAAATTCGCGTGTTTGTATGTTTAACATATAATTTATAACCTTTTTGGGGCTTCTGGAAAATTGTTTAGAGAAATAAAACTATCTATTCACGTAGTATTGTATAATACCATAGGTGAAATGTTATCTGTATGTCTGTCTGTCTATAACTTTTTCAAAATGTTAAATTATGGGTTCAAATCTATCTAGAATCAAATGTTTGTGTATATTGTTCTAACATAATTTATTTATTTAAATTCAGTTGTTTGTTGTTCTGAACTTTGTCTGTACTTCAGGAAATATTGATATAGAAATATTCTTTTATGATTTGTTATTAAGTTTAAAAAAGACTTAGAGCCGCGCATATATGACATATATTGTATGTTTAAAAATGTATGAAATATAAATGTTTTTGCTATGTTTTCATCGCATTGTTTCTTTTAAATATATTATTTCTGTTTAAGAAAAATTTGATTTGCAGCATGTTGTAAATGATTACTTTCAAATGCATTAAATTCATATGTTTGTATATTTTTAACATCATATATATCATTAAAATACGTTTAAACTTAGTATAAATATATAAAAATAACATGTAATAATATAAAATTAGGCAGTGGCTACGATTACGGTACCGTAATCCTAGCCTCTGGTTCTAGTATTACAGTAGTTCCGTATTCCTAGACAACCCTATGAGTATGAGGATAGGCTAGGATTACGGAAGTATTTAAGAGGCATCAAATATATGTTAGGATATGCATAAATGACGTTATAAAATTACTTATTTCACTATTATTTCCTGCTATCGATCCGCTGTTTTGGGTTAGTATAATCTTAATGGTGGCACGAGGAAATATTATAGAATTATCTATGTTTCATATATACCTGCAATTTTTGTCATCAAATCAACACAAATGGTCTTTAATAACATACAATATGGTTATAAATAAAAAAAATCAAAGTATAGAATATTTTTTTAAACCTAACTTTTACCCTCATATTTCTATATTTCTGCGGGCCGCCATTAATATAGCGTTTAAGATTATACTAACCCAAAATGGCGGATAGATAACACGGAATAATAAGGCAGGCATCAAAAATCGCTATTTTAATAAAGTGAAATAAGAAGTTTACAACATCATTTATGCATGTCCTAACATATTTTTGATGTCTCTTAAATACTTCCGTAATCCTAGCCTATCCTCATAGGGTTGTCTAGGAATACGGAACTTCCATAATCCTAGAACCGGAGGCTAGGATTACCGTACCGTAATCGTAGCCACTGCCATAAAATTATTTGATGTTTGTGTTTCCTTTTTAATTATTAATATTTAATTACCCTTCCAATGACATTTCATTTAAAGAAATAATCATTCCTAAAAAAAAAATCGACTCCATTGCGCATTTTACTTCCATTTCGCACTTTATCTCCATTGCGCACTATAGGCGTACCCTTGAATTTGTGATACCGTATTTTCCCGAATAGACGCCCCCGGGGGCGTTACATTTTCCAAAGAGGGGGCGTTCATTTGAGGTAAAAAAATAAAAAATAATTTTTTTTACAAAACTTAAAAACATCGTTCAAACCAACTGTAAAGTGTTTCTGTGTTGTTTAATTCCCCCAAAACGTAATTATTTGGCATCCAATTTAATGCAGTGTGTCTTAAAATTATGCATTTAAATACAGTACCTCATGTATTCCGTGACACGCTCGCGACATTACACATTACGTCATCATACCCAAACAGCTGTGTACTCCGATAATATTTTCCTTAGTACATGCGGGTACTGCAATACACAATGTCAGTCGTTTGACACGCTGCTTATGTGCCGGCTTTTAAATTAAAAGTTATTAAAACTGCCGAAGAAAAGGAAAACACTTTGCCGCAAATGTGTTTAAAGTCGACAGGAAGCTTGTGCGCGGGTGGTGCAAAAACAAATCAAAAATGGATTTACCGTTTAATTTTCTATTTGATGATTGGATACGTACCGTACTTAGTATAAACGTTTTGGATTTACGTTACATGTACTGTTTAAAAGTGTGTTTAATTCTTAATACATTGGATACTTAACTGTAAACTACTTATTATGTGGACTTATAAAAATGAGGTAGGTGATTTTTTTTCGTTCTTGTTGACTTTTTTTCCCCTCCAAAACGGGTGGGGGGCGTTAATTAGAGGGGGGGCCTTAATTCGGGAAAATACGGTATTTTTCTTGTTTCACTTGAGAAAATAAAATTTACAATTGTGCGCCAGTCATGACTGCATGAGGACCAAAACTGATTGCTGTTACAAAATACAAAATTCTGTAAACGTGGAAGCCATACCAGAGGTACATTTCCTCAAGTAATATCTATAAATAGAAAAAAGCATTGGAAATAAATTTGTGCAACTGATACATAACATAAAAATGAACAGTACACTATCAGATTTAATCATAAGAACGTTCATTAAATATCTAATTGTTATCAAACTCGTGCTGAAATACACAGTACATCCGTTTACCTGAAACTGGATTAACTTCTCCGTTTGTTCGGGCGACAAATCTTCTGCTTCTGCTTCGGCCATGTTTTTGCCAAACTACATCCGGTCATGAGTTGTACCTGTATGCCCGTTCCTTACCGTACATTAAAACTAAACAAACAGTAATCTGCAAACAGTAAGAACGCAAAATTATAAATATAAAATCATTGCATATAGCTGAAAGCATTAGCACATATTCAACACATACAAAGAAGTCATGTTTTACACATAACAGAAGTTTATTGCACATTTTATACAACTAATTAAGACTAATTGTAGGCCCTATATTTACAAAACATACTATTTAGAAATGTGGGGACAATACCAGTCAAGAGCGATACTAATTAAGAAACTGACCAATTATCATCTTATTATATCTTATCCCCGGCAATTTTCTTGTACCCATTTACAGCTGAATCGACTGAGGCAATCATCTACATCTACATGATACTCCCAACAGTCAATAACTGACTATGACTGGAAGGCGACTGTCTGGAGGACTCTTTGATGATTAAGCCACCAGGGTAGAGTATAAGCTAGGGTGCACTTATACTTCTTGCTATTGAACTAGCTTTTATAGCGACGAGGTAGAGTATCCGCCTTAGGCGTGAGAGGTCCCGGGTTCGATTCCCTGTGAGGTCTCGGGTTCGATTCCCGGTCAGAGCTAAAGTATTTTCAGTCTGCTACATTTGACGCCCAATGTTAAATAACTCTCGGGTAGATGTAAATGGACACATTGGAACGTCTCACAGAGGTTCGAACTCCTTGAATGAGAGGACGTATTCTAAAATGGAGATGGTGTATATAGGAGGGTAGAGTATAAGGGTGCACTAATACTTCATTGTTATTGAGCTAGCTTTTATAGCGACGCGGTCGAGTGTCCGCCTTAGGCATGGGAGGTCCCGGGTTCGATTCTCAGCCAGGGCTGAAGTATTTTCAGTCTGCTACAAAAACACAAAAGTAGTGTGCAATACTAAAATTAGCACTACTATATTAAAAAGTAGTTTATAAAAAAAGAGTGTTATAACACTATTTATATATGCTCGATGGGCGGTTGTACGTAATAATTTCACGACGGCACAGCCCAAGTGTATTATAAGTAGTCTTAAAACACGGTTTTGCCATAAATTATTTCGATTCTAATATGCCCTTAAACATTGACGCCACCGCACGTTAACATGACGTCATTCTAGCGTAAGAGTGTTTTAACTGAGAAAAGCATATTAGAATACAAGTTAAATGTTAAAAGATGAAAAAAAACAACATTTATTTCAGGTTAGAACATCAGTAACTCCAGGCTGTACATGATGTGGTAGGTTGTTCCAAAGTCTAATGGTTCTAGGAAAAATGAGTTCATGTGATACTGTGTGCGAGAGAAGGGGGTATGAAAATTAAGGTTCCTAGTTTGTATCAGGTATTGGTGATCTACAAAAACAATGGAATGATGTATTTTATATAACATAACTAGCAATGTGAAATTTATCCTTGTTTCTAAAGTATGCCATTTAAGTACAGTTAACATTTCTGGAACGCTTGATTTATAGTCATAGTTGTTTAGAACATATCTGGCTGCAGCTTTCTGTACTCTTTCAAATTCATATGTTAGATTTTTTTGTCACGATTGCCAACAGTTGAGCAGTATATCAATTGGGGCGAACATATGTTTTAATACACACAGTTTCTTTAAATTTTTATATTATTCGTCTGAACATTTCTTTTTATGTAGGCCTATTGTTTGCCTTGTTTGCTACATTTTGTAAGTTTGATTTCCAGCTGCTGTCCTCACTGATTGTTCCCAGCAAACAAAAGACGTCTTTTTTGGTTGATTTATGATCGCGACGTCTGTGACCAAAAAAACGTGTTTTATGTCGTTTTACCTACCAAACAAAGACGTCAATAATTAACTTGCATGTCAATAATCAAAACTATTGACCCCTAACCTTACCTTGGGCAATAGTTTAGACTATTGACCGGCAAGCCATTCAATAAGGGTATAATAATTCATGAACACCTTGCCTGTCCTGTCCGGTGTCCCTCAGGCATCCGTCCTAGGGCCCTGTCTCTTTCTGGCTTACATTAATGACCTACCAGATTCTATTAGAAGTAAGGCAAGACTGTTTGCAGATGATACCATAGTATACCTTACAGTCAAGTCCTCATCTAATGCCCAAACACTACAAAAAGATTTGTACGCCCTTGAAAAGTGGGAACGGGACTGGTCAATGGAATTCAATCCAGACAAGTGTGAGGTGCTGAGAATTACTCGCAAACGAAACCCTGTCATGTTTCCTTACACCCTGCATGACAAGGAACTGAAATCTACCGATACCGCTAAATACTTAGGTGTTACACTAACTAAAGACTTAAACTGGTCTGAACATATTAATACTATTTCCTCTAAAGCAAACAACTCTCTTAAATTCATCAAAAGAAATGTTCAGACAACAAACAAAAAGGTCAAAGAGAAAGCCTACAACACCTATGTCCGTCCACAACTCGAGTATTGCTCATCCATCTGGCACCCCTGGCAAAAGTCCCTCTCATACAAAGTCGAAAAAGTGCAAAGATCAGCTGCACGGTTTATCTTTAACGACTATAACTATACAAGCAGTGTAATCCAGATGATTAACACCCTAAACTGGCAAACTTTAGAACAACGGCGCATACAATCTTCTCTCATCTATTTTTACAAAATCCGAACAAATCATGTATGCGTCGACCATAACCATCTAACTCCGACCATAAACCTGAACTACCTAATTCCATAGTCCCGTATTCAATACCACATGAATTCCTTCTTCCCCCGTACAATCAGACTATGGAATGGCCTTCCCCAATATGTACAGTCCAGCCCCAGCCTCAACATATTTGCTGAGCGGCTGGCCACTGTACATCTGCAGTAACTTCCTTCACTATGTTTTTAACTTAGCACCTGTAGTAATTTTTATTCTTTGCACCTAATGAGTTTTCTCATTTTTAACACTGCCCAGACAAGCGCCTTCCAGTCATAATCGTTAATGATTGTTGGAAGTATCATGTAGATGTAGATGTAGATGAAAAGATTTGTCAAAAGATCCTTTGGAAGCACACAACGCGACATACTATAGCAAATCCTATTTCATCGAGTCTGTTCATGAGAGGAAATGGAATGTGCAACACCCCTCACTACCCCTAGCTCCGGCTTAAGCAGAATTCTATTATAGTATGATGAATGTACTCCATGATCCAAAAGGACAAGAAAATATGCCAAACACCGAGTCCAAGTATGGGGCGCCATACGGCACTTAAAGACTAGTACAGTGAATTTATATGAGACTAAATTTTTATGGTGATTCAGTCCATATATTGGGTCTTTCTGGATGAAATAGAAACGTACTTTTCAAAATTTTTCTCAAAGAGATTAACACAAGTATAGCTTTATATACATGACCTCCGAGCATAATTAGCATGAATATGCTAACTTGACATTATACACAATGTTAAATTTGTCCATAAAAAATGCCATTTTTCTTGTTGATAGTTTTTCAATTACAAAATGATCATACTGTGAAGTTATGATTTTGTTTCTTATCA
Organism: Mercenaria mercenaria; assembly: GCF_021730395.1. Lineage (NCBI taxonomy): Eukaryota > Metazoa > Mollusca > Bivalvia > Venerida > Veneridae > Mercenaria > Mercenaria mercenaria. The sequence goes on along the minus strand of NC_069376.1, from coordinate 60,500,503 downwards.
AATTGCTTCTATCTATTTTTTAAAATAAATTTGTTAAAAATTCGCAATCCATCCGTCAAATTATATGTATCTCTCTTTAAAGAGGATTAACAATGAGAAAATAATACATGCACTTGATTAATGACGTAACGTCGTTTATCCGGATAACGTATATTCTAACACGATCCGATTCATTTTCCTATTAAACAAAGAAGGCAGAAAACAGTGAATTATTATACAACAAATCACTGTTCTGACGTCACAATTATTACGTCATGGCGTCAAACGGCATAGCGGCGCGCTGGAAAAGAAACCGATTGAAAACGGGCAAATATTTAATGAATGTCGTCAAGGATGTACCTAAAAATCCTTAGTAACGTGTTAGAATCGAAATAATATATCTCATTTAGTGATTTGCTCTTGAATGAATCATTGTTAGTCGTTCAGATGCGTATTATTATATCACTCGGACTGCGCCCTCGTGATATAATTCCTTCGCATCTGAACTCCAAACAATGACTTATTCAACGACAAATCACTGGATGAGATATATTATTTCTTAAATAACGCATGGAATGGCATTCGGCAACGACTGGGTAAATTATTTAAACGGCAACGTTTCTATCTTTCTAAAAATAGAATATGATATCGAAAAGTTTGATACGTTAAATAGTTCCAAAAGCCTGAAATGTGCGTATCTGTTTAGTCATGGACAAATATCGCAAAAGCAAGCACACGGACCTATACAATTATTTACTTTAATACGAATGTTACTGTATACAGTATCGAAAATGGTGCTGTTTAAGTGGCATTATGAGTTACGTCGAGCGATTATGATTTTTTTGCGGGCAGGTTCCTAGTATTATCTTGTAATAACAGCCCGCTGAACTTTTTAACGTTACGTTAAGGACAATGTGACTACATAAACCTACAATTGACACCATATGTGAAGGTTATCGCATATTTCATTACCTCTCGTGAACGGAATTAATCAAACCGGGTCTGCTATATTTTGCTTGGTTTTGCTCTGTAATTCCAAAGGCTTTTCTTATAGATTTTATTTTCTAAGTATCTTCAATGTCCCGACTGACATTAAAACTCTTTTCACTATCTTCACAGTTAAACAACTCAGTGCATGTCAGGTTGTATATATGTCTGTCTAAGTCACGAAGGGCGAACGTAAAGCCTTCTACTGTCTTTGAATTGATCACACTTCTGTCCAGACACGTTCTCACGAAAACTGAGTGTCTTAACTGTTCTGTAATTACACTTTTGGGCTACAAAAAATAAAATAAAAACATTTGAGAAACAACTCAAATTGTCTTTAAATTGTTTAGCTTTGATACACCACAACCGCTATTTAGTACTTGTAAGTAAGTTTGTTAGCTAGGACATGTTCCTGTAGTGAGCGGCTTTTTCTTGCATGTCGGTAGCACAAACCTCACTTGATTTATAATCTCCGGTTGAGTCGTTTTATTTTGTCTTGATTTTGTTGATGAACTTGAAAAGTTTCTAGTGGTTGAAGGATTGAGTGTTCCCAAGCGAATGGCCTCTATTCCTTGAACTGATGGTATGAAGTATGTGGAACGGTGTATAAAATCGATAAGCCAGTAGTTATATATCCATATCCTGGGCAATAAAAGGGTAAACATACTAAGACAAACCTATGTCACATTTGACTCTTCCAAGGTTTTAGTGTTAGTGTCCTCATATGATTTGTAATGACAATTTCCACATTTATTGCAGCCACACCGTAAACATAACAAGGGCCCGGGTTGGCCCGGACATCCACCAGAATGTCTAAAAGATGAATGGTATTACACGCTTTTTAACTCATTCATATTCACTGAGAATGTTCATAGAGTTTATTCTACTGGCTTGCAAGATTGCTAAAAAAAACACACATGAATAATATGCGATGAGATAATGCTAAACATAGGATGAAAATAATATAAACTTATCTTCCTTCCACATATATATTACCCCCACCACTCAATCCAAACCCATACACACCCGTTTTGTAGTTATCATTCAAATAAAGCAGAATACTAAATAATAGTTTAATTACGTTATATCATCAATTTCCATTGTATGTCAATTTAAAAAAGGCATTGATACTTTCATAAACTAGAAAGTCACTTAAATGAAATAAGACCACATTGAAAGAATACAACAAAAATTTAACAAACCCACTTTTTGACCATTCAAAATACATCTCTCGACCGTAAATGTAGAAACTGCGTTCTCTTTTCTGCTTTTATCATTAAAAAAAGCTCATCATATACAATGTATTACACAAAGTACATTATATATTAGTAATTTCCGTTATCAAAAGCATTTTTTTTAAAAAATAAGTTCAGCAGAATATGACGACTTTCTCACATCTTATGCGATAAACATTGAAAATAACGGCGTCCATTTTGAATCCAAGAAGGCCGCCAAGAAAGTCAATAAAAAAAATTGAACCATTACTTTTCTTACACCAGAATGTCTGACGAAATTTGAAGAGAATAGCAAGCATTTTAGCAAACCCTCTTTTTTGATCATTCAAAATATACTGAAAAACTGTGTACTGTAATTTGACCAAGTGCAATCTTTTTTCTAACATCTGTATAACATCATATTGTTTCGGCACTACTTCTGAATCGTACCTTAGCAAAGTGTTACACTAGTCAAAATTTTTTATGTTTCAGTATATTGAACGAAACCTTTTACTAGGATTCGTATATAACTGACTTATAAACGTTATAATCGCTCCAGATTTAATTGAAATTTCACGAGGTATCATATTATAATGCCAGGCAATTATTTCATGCCAGGTAATTTATGAAATGATGACGTAACAATAACTATTAATGTAGGCCAATCCTATGATCTAAAAATGCAAAACCAATATATATTGTATGGAATTGCAATATCTAAAAGATAAAAGAACTCCACCAAAGATATTGCTTTTTAGCTCACTCGACCATTCCAAGTGGAGACTGAGCTCTACCAATCTTCATCGTCAGCGTCCTTATTGGTTAAAGTGGTGTCTTAGCGGAAATGAATTGAAACGATATACACTTTTGCACAGTTTTGCTTTTGCACAACGTTATGCCCCTTTTCGAAATGTTTGGTCTAGTCTTTGTACAAAAGCTAGTACCTCAGTATCCACAATTAGGAATGAATTGAATTTTCCCACACATGTTAATTATGATAATCAAACATGTGACGCACAGATTCCATAACTCTATTGTACTTTGCCTCAAATTTAAAATTTCTTTTATGTTATTTTGGGATAATGACTCTTTTAACTATTTCGTGACAAAACTTTTGAATTCATAACTTTATCATGACATCACTGTACATTAGGGGTTCTAACTGACCAATCAGAGAGCTGCATTTTCGAGTACCTCTCATTTCCACTTGGGTATAACGAGGTATATTTACAATGAACATATAGTGACTTTAGAAATAAATTTCACACATTTTAAGAAATCAGATTAAGATTTTTTCACTGCACATGCCCCAGATTATGCTACAAACAACAAAACTTTGAAGTTTCATTGACATATTATATGGATTTAATACCTTTATTCTAGTTTAAAGTTTGAGATTTTACACAGGGAGTCTATGATAAAGTCCGAGTAAAACGTAATCATTACCCAAGTGAAATTAGTATCATTCCACAATGTTTTGGACAAGTTAAAATTATGAATAGACGAGCGTTGCTTTCCTCCGTTCAGTAGGGCAGGAATTGTTGTTGATCAATTCCATGTTGATTTATGTCAATTTAAGAAATTTCAGGAAATGGCTGGCATAGGTTACCCTTTTGAGCCACGCGTCTGGCACATAATACAGCATTGTCGTATTGAATTCCTAGTGCTTCTGGTCTAAAGGTATTGACTGGCTCTACCATGTCTATTTCTGAAAGAACTTTCTACTTTACAAAGTTTCATCGATTTAATCTTGTTACGTACATGAAAGACTTAACAAACATCGTAATTATCTTTGTTTCGTCAGTATAAACTTAGTTCGTTCAATTTTAAATGCTGTCATGCAATTTTTTTCATAGAAACAATGCTTATCAGATAATTTAGTCATCACACACTTGGAGACTACTGTATAGGAGCCGATTGAAATCCTTGCACTAATATAATCTATCAGGAGATCCTTTGTAATAATAGAACACAACCAAATAATAAAAGATTCAGTTTGATTTGGTCTGTTCATGAGAGGTAATGGCAATGTATTATGTAAAACATTTGTTTCAAATTGTATTTTCCAAAGAGGCATACGAGATAATTATCAAATGGACACACACGTGTAGATACTTACTTTTCTTATAAATATGTCCAAGAAGTTTACTTTTCTTTCTTGTTATGAAAAAATATTGGTGTTACTGTATATTGTAAGGTTTGTTCTTTTGTTTACTTTAAGTGACCTTTAAAACAAACCTTGACGAGTTCGTAAAATGAGTGAAATTAAAAGATGGTTTCAATGTATTGTATTGAAATTTTCTTTATGGCATTCAAAATGTATTTGTCTAAACTTATATCAAATGTAAGAAATGTACTTTAGATAACGTTTATGACAATTGTAAAAACAATGAGGATTTGTTAAGTGTGTATACACATGTCCATTAAATAATGGATCAATGAGATATGACAATTTTCCATTCAGTGCTGTTGGTTTTCAGTGACAAGCTAAAGTCTATTTTATTTGGCAAACAAAAGTTTCCAATATATAAAATATATATAAGTCCTTAAACAAACTACTATTAATCTTCTGTTTATCTTAGGTTTTAACTTTTAATACTTGAAAGACCATAATATCAAGTGTTGAGTCCCAGTGTAGGCATGAAATAATCAGTATGAACTAGTTTCACCACCTAAGTTTGCATATCTTATCTCATTTATAGATGAAACACGTAGATCTGGATGCATTTAAATATTTAGGCTTGCATTAAATATGCTTGGCAAATTAGTCAAATCTTTAGCAGTTTTTCTTTGTGTATATCTGTACATTCTTGTTGCGGAATCATATTTTGTGAACAACCAGACATGTTTTTCTAGGATTTACCGTATGTCATTATTATGCCAATACAATTAATAATTTGATGCTATCAGATTGTTTGCTGTATTTGAAAACGATTGGAAAGCGCGACATTTATGTTCAATCTTAATCGATCAGTGTCATGTCTAGTTTTGCATGTTTTCTGGATCTGTTTGGGACTTTTCACTGTGGATAAAAGTCCTTTCTTCATATATTTCTCTTACTTGCTTAAAACTTTCACAGTAAGGTTTAGTATTGTATTTTATGAAGATGCTCCAGCTGCCATTAGTTTACTTCAGACATCACCGATTTTTGTAATTTAGCTTTCCGCTATGCATTTCATTTTCATAATATCACTTATACATATTTATTAGAGGAGGAACACGTTTTTAAGTAAAAAATGGAATGAGAGTAATGTAATTTGTTATACGTAGTAGTTGAAACTGTATTTAGTCACCGAATTATTTAAGGACCAAATCCTTCAGTTTCAAGACCTCATATAGCAAATATAAGTATCTGCGCAAGTTATCTGTTTCGGTGAGGTTATGTAAGTAAAAAGTTTAGAATTGCGAACTTTTTTTTGACTTTATATCTGATTAACTCAAAATTTTAAAATTTAACATAAAACCAGAGAAATGGACATTATTTAAAAAGATTTACCTTTACAGTCATTCAAACGTAATTAGAAAGTTCCTTTCAGTTTATATATTTCTTCAAATATTATTAATAAATTTGTTTTTATTACTAGATTCACAAGATGATGGAGAGCAGGATTACTGTACTTCAGTAACAGGAGTCACATTTCAAGTTGGTTCCGAGTTGATAATCAAGGAGAGATGTTTAAAATGCAACTGTTCTATGCTAACTGCACCAAACAGTGCTCATATGATGTGTTGCGGGTTTGACATTTTCAGTTTTTTACAATAATTATGTAGGACTTGTTTTATTATTCTTATCTAATCTTATGTCATAAAATGCTGCACCTGCCTGCATAAGTCTAATATTGCATCAGATTCGCTTATTAACATTATTATAAATGTAACATTACAACTCTTGAGAACTTTCCATCTCGGCTGTGACGACGAATGTCAGAACAATCATTTCTGAGAACATATACTTCGTGCCGGATAGATTCAAACCAGCGACATTTGCTACTGGACTAACCGATCGGGCTTTACACTAAATTAACATAATATGCAGTGTATAAAATATATTTTTGTGTCAAGATTGCATAGGATACACACCAATACACTTAAAGAATGATACTGTAGAACAAAACTATTTTCCCAAGGTCAGTAAAAGTACTTGCCACTTGACCGCAGGACCTGGGGCAAGTACAGTTGACTATAGACGAACAACCATTCAGTAAAGGTTTAATAGTAATTTTTCATAGATTTATTTCAAGCTAATGGTCAGTAAGCATGTGCTGGGTACAATGTGTATTTCACTGAATAGACTGGTCATAAAGTACTATTTATGGACCGATGATTTATATAATAACGTATTATATATTGATAATACAGGTATGGAGGAAAGGGGCACTATACAGTTCCGACAGGTTGCAGTATTACCATTGGCACAGATAATTGTACAGTCAACCTTGTTTCTGCACACAATGCGTCGAAACTATGTCCTTATTGATCATTATTATGTGTCATTAAAACATAATAAAGCATTTCTATAGTGACTTTGTTTAGTATCTTAATACCAGAAACAATTTTTATTCCCAAGAAGAGTAGTTTGCTTTTTATCAACTCCGAACAAGCCTTTAAGTTTGTAAAATCTGAAATCATTACATGCACTATTTTCTTTTCACCAATAAAATTGAAAAAAGAAATCAGGGATGTCGTTTTATTATACGAATTGTATGGTCACTGGGCAAATACAGTATCGACCTTCTAGCATGATATATTCCAAGCTGTGTTATGCTAGTGCATTTTCATGGTAAATGTTCAAATGTTACACAAAAGAATCAATTACCGAAGTTGCGTTCTCTTCCTATTAGTAAAGGATTTTTTGTACTAGACGAATCGCTAAAATATACTGAACAACAACAAAACTAGCAAACATACGCCTGAATAAACTTCTTTTGCATTTTTGTACAAACATCGTAAATACATCCAGGGAGGTAGAGATTGTATAAAAATGCAAGAATCATGAGGATGCGCGGATATGACCTCTCAAAAGTAAGCTCTGTGGCTGTGTTTGGGTTGATCTGTGCTTTCGGGAAACCTACCCTTACATTTTATCTTTTTCACTATCCTATACTCTGAAAACTATAGACCCTTGTCCAATTGCTTCCGTTTAGGAAATGGCAGCTAGTACATGTCCGTTTAGAGTGGCATCTAAATGCTACCGGGTAGTAGTCAGCAGAAAGCTTCGTTCAGTTGAGTCAGTTTAAATCAAAGTCTAGAATGACCTCCTCTAGTCTCTTGACCAAAACTGTGTCACAGCTTTAAGGTACTTGATGCGTCCATAGAGTGAAACTTCAAACACGGTTTCATCGCATTTGACACAATTAATATTGTACTCACAAACTCCACGCATGAATACCGTCATATCGGTTGAGTAATATCGACGCCTATAATTATGGTGATAGGAAGCAGAGTTTAGGAGTCATTAATGGACTCTATAACACAGAACTGTACGATGACATGCTGTAAAATATGAATGGATCGATGTTGACACCTTTTGTTTCTTTATTAACCTTTTAAATATCTTCTAAACGATTTAAACTACGATGTGAAAGGTATTTTACTGAATTCACAGTGTCCTTCAGTGTATTTAAAGTGGAGAGAGCCAACATTTGTTTTCGGCTCTAGCGTCGCTTTTGGCTCTTTTTTGGAGTTGGTTCAATTAAATTCGTTTATTCTCCCAATTTGTGGTAACATGACATAATGAGGTAAAATACATACAATGCTACATTTAACTATAAGGTGGCTTATGTATTGACATAACAACAGGTATAATATTAGCATTAAGTTCTAAAACATGTATCGAACTCATAATTACGAAATGTTTGATGTTTATTTTCATGCGGGAGAGTTACAATTTTGCAACAGTACACAATACAAATATGACATAATTGAAACAATAAGTCCTCAAATTCTAACCAAATCAATATAAATATGACTTTCCGAAAAGACAGAAAGATGCCTACCGTTTTCAAATATTTATATAATTACTATCATAAACTTCTTAAACCTCTGGATGGTATTTTTTAACAAAAATACCTATTTTTGTTATATTCTACAGTATTGAAATTCATATTTATGACATATTCGCAGTGTAAAATATTTGGAAATCTGTCAAATTCTGATTTTATATACTTCGTCAACAAGTGTTGGACATTCTAATAGATAGCGGAATTCGTCACCTTTACTTGAATTACACTATGCCCAAGTTCTATGTTTTAGTGGTATTCCATTCCAATTACCAGTTTCAACAGGTAATTTATGGTTTTAACATTTACAATGCACGGAAAATTATGTGAGTTACTGTATTTAAAATGACTAAGCAAAATAGCATAGATATTACTTGATAGTCTTATACCCAAAAGGATACAACTCTTCTTTTATATTATCAGATAGTGGTTGAACACCTGTTTTTCCACATATCATACAAATTGACACAACATGTCTTTTAAGAATTTTCATGACATTACATTTATATGTTTATATTTTATTTTTTATTTCCAGGTAAAACAGCAAATCTTTTTATTAGGACAGAATTAAATGCTCAAATCTGTTTGACGGGATTTAGATTTTCAAAGCGGCTTCACGCATGAAAAATTTCAAATATGAGAGTCTGATTAACTGCAACAGATTTCCTAGCTTTTTCAGAGACCAGTTTTACTTTCAGCAACCATTCATGCAACTGATCTGGCAAGCCATCCGTAATACAACGTATAGAATGTTGTGGAAGCGCGTCACAATATTTCAGATAACACATATAATAAGTCTTAATGCTCATGTTTATGTGAAAAAAAATTAACCGCCAAGAAAATGAAGTATCAAGAAGGGCCCCTCAGACCAATTTTTCCATAAACATTTATAACAATCATTGAAAGTGTCATAATGTGATATAAAACCTTGCGCCACAAAGTACAACTGGTGTAGTGAATATGTCAAAACATTTCTAGCCTAACCATCCTAAGATGTAATGAAATATGAGTTCTTGTCAAGTATTTATTTATGTATGTATTCATTTATTTATTTATTATAGTCTCATCAGCATATATATTATGTATAAACACAATGAGTGCTGTCACTCGATATAGAGTTATAAAAGACTTAAACTTAAACTATTTTACATACACACATATACAATACTAATCACAGCCTTTAAAATACTTAAAATTTTAATCCTATCAAGTGTGAGTAAGAATATTAAGTATGAGTAGGAATATTTGCCAAAAAGTTACCTTTATTATAATTAAATATAATATCAGTTTGATCTTACTTAATTATTTCAGCAAAAACATTGCATGCTTACTATTCGTTGCGAACCAGTACAAAGCCAAATGTTATATATATGTAGTTTAACAGATTTCACAAGTAATCATTACTTTGATATTAGATTACTAATAACTACTTTATAGGTTTAACTTCAACAAACTTTTGGCAAACTTTCTTACTCAGATTATGTACTTTATATTTTTTATCAATTCAGTTTTAAAAAATCACTTAAAATGTTCATCTATATAATATGCATGATTTATGTGGGTAGTGTGAACTGTCAAATAATACTTAAACATTTATCGATTCCTGACAATAACCCAAAGAATTTCTCTGTGTGTGTGTGTGTGTGTGTGTTTCATAAGAGTTCAAAAATCAAACAATTAATTTACTAATTGGATACCCTGATTTAACCAATAGAGGAAGGAAAGGATTTTGGCTGACTGGAACAAATAAAAATAACAATAATATCCATGAGACAGATCAAATGGCCTACACAAACAAGCATACTATTCTACTCTACTTCTACTTCTATTTTTACCTGCTCTACATAATTTAAAAACCTCAAATTCAGAGAACTGCTGACAAGCTTTAAGCATCATTTGTTGTCTTATATCAATATATAAAGGACAATGGAGTAAAACACTTTCTAGTAAAACATTGTTATATCTCCTATTTCAACCTTAATTGGTGCTGTACCACTACGGAACTTTGCTATCGCACCTCTGTGAAACCTGTTCAACACTGATTTACAATATGGCTCAACTTGAAAAATTAGTTTTAAATTAGTTTTGAAAGATCTGTAAAATCTTGGTTTATTTCTACCATTTCCTCTTTGTGTATTTATCCTGTTTACTGCAGCATGCCGCCAAGAATTAACATATTTTCGAATCAGAGTTTTACATATAGCACATGCATGTGTATTCAAATTGTATTTTAAAAACAATTTTACAACTTTGAAATTTCAATTTTACAATTTCTATTACCAAGCAAATACATTTCTATTCATTCTATTAGTTGACATATTCACTAATCTTGACAATAACTGTACTACAGTTTTCTTAACTCTACAAGTCATTGGTTGCCAGCCAATATCACCATTTACAGCAGCATCTGGTATATATTTGCCTACAAGTAAAATAACTGTGTGGAACATCAAAGGGAGTACAGCTTAGTGCACCAGTTATTACGAACAGAATCTTACCCAATAGGATGGCCATTGTGCATAAATGGAATATTGTTTCAAAATAAGTGTACATAATTGCAAAAGTGACAGGCAGCATGTATTTCCAGCAAATTTCAGTTTCCTGGCAATGTCCTGTTACAGTTGGGTGGTAACTCTCACAATATTGTAGAAAACTGCATAATTTTGCTTAGTAACATATTAATAGCAATTATTTACCATTTCGAAATTCCAACTATTTGTCCTCGGTCAAATCTGAGAAGCGGTTGACTTATATATACCAGGGCTGTCCATTCTATGTTACAAACTTATTGTCTGATCGCCCTCATTTCAGATTTTATTATACTAAAATATGGGACATACAGCAAAATATGCATTTATACAATTCAGAACTTAAACTATAATGATCATTATTACATACTCGTTTCTATTCCCCGTTAAGTTACACTGGTACAGGAAACGTCAATATTTTTCATACACTGACGCCTGAATTTCATATCAGGTGCGTGACGTAATTCAGTGTGTGTTGTGCACTATTTTTTCTATTTAGTTCAGTATTGTCAATCCTATTCAGGCTGTTGAACATATTTATGATATTTATATAATATCTATACGTGTAGATGCGTATGCAATAAAAAGGTTATTATCTTTGCATCGGGAAATATGCACTCGTTCTTCAGCGGAAGAATATTGCGCTCCTAAAGTCGCGCAATATTTCCGCTGAAGAACTCGTGCATATATCCCGATACAAAGATAATAACCTACAAATATTCAATTGTGGATAAAGATAGTCTATATGCAAGTCTAATGAGTGACTTCCTCCCAGATTTCTTTAAAATAAAATAAAATGCCAATTTCAGGCTTTTAAACATTTTAGACATCCGATTATGATTATACATTTTCCTCATTAAAGCATGTATTTAAATACTTGTCCTAACATTCTTATTCAATCCAATTTTACAAATTTTCATGTCTCCTGTTTAACATCATGTGATTTATTGCATGTCTTTCACTCAAAACGTCATTAATATTCAACATCAAACAGAGGAACTATTTTCCTTGTAATCACTTCCTTACAATTGTATACAAACAGAAAAAAACTTGAGTCATATGCCGTATGCCGTATAGTAAAGCTATATCAAACATTTCCCTTTAGCTAATATTTGCCAGTATTTTGACTCTACAAAATTAAATAGCTATCCTCCAATGGATCAAAAACTAAATTAACGGATATTAGATTCTATCTACTTGACCTTTGTAATCAAATACCGCCTATTTACCCTTTTTCACCGTACGATATTTCTCTTTTTCAACCAACAGCAACTATATGGGCCATCTATGCCAAGTTATGTAGCAGGTGATCAAGGATTGTCAATGCAAAGCAGCAGACATGAAATGATTCGACCTGGGCCTTGAGACAATACATGAATTACTCAAAGCTGCGATCTGCAGTTTAAGAAATTTCCATTATAAAATGTGTGGATTTCAATGTAGGTATCTACAATCTAACATATTATATATATATATATATTGTAATAATAAACGTATTTCTTTTTAATAGCAACCTGTATTGTGGTCATAGTTTCAAAAAAATAACGTGCATAATATCCTTATTGTCTATTATCATACTAAGTCTAACATATTTCAAACTATCATGGGATCCAGATTGTGTGGACTGACAGCCAGACAGATAGCCAAACATCACATCAAACTTCTCAGTTACTGTCTGGAATTTTTTTTACAACAATCTTGAACGTAGTCATTATTTTGATATCTTTTACACCAGCTATCATGCAAATTAGGAAGTCGTTCTAACCTCTTTTTTAAATATGGAAAAAAACATGTATTTGTCTCATTCTCCTACAAATTGCCAGGCATAATATATATGGCACAAAATTCTACATTGTCCGAATAGTCTAATTACCAACAGCGAATCATTGTTAGAAGGAAAATATATATCAATTATTCTATTGCTTGTAAAAATGATTGAATGCAGGAAACTGGGTCAAGTTTAATTTATTATAAACCCATATGTTTTAAGGTAGATATGCATGTTTGGATGAAAAATCTTCTATAATGCAGAACTTGATTAAATCCTGATTTTTTTTCAAAATTTCAGCACATAGTTTCGTCACATAAGAAAGTGTGGAGTGTGTCCTTGACTTTTTGTTAGACTTATTTTAATAGAAACTTTTAAACTCACACAAGTTTACATAATTTGAGTCACGATTTGGATGACATTTTCGCGAATAGAAATGTTTCTACATTGTAGATTTTAATCAAACATTCCACAATTATAAATTAACATATGGTCTATAATATCAGGACATAAAATATATAGGTCCTATTTGCCCATGATTAAAGACATTGCACATTTAAAGTGGATCTGAATATATTATTTGGAATTATCAGACGTATAAAACGTTTTAATATCATATTTTATCTTTCGAATGTAAGAAACGTTGCCATTTTATCAAATTATCTCACGTGTTGCTATTAATCCAAAACATGATTTTTGCGCCAGTATACGTGCCGGATAAATGGGATTACGCCATTACTTCCGGTTTATCAAACGGACTGATTTACCTTAACCACAATTCATTTACATCTTATTTAGAGTATAAGAATAGAATGAAAATATTAGCTGCTATCTGTAAACCTTTACAGTTTAAACTTTCCAAAGCTACAAAAAATATGAAAATATACAGCATTTGTTTTGGTATAGGTTTGTTTACCCTTTGTACGCAATAACGAACTGCTTCACAAAGTAACAATTTACATTTAAAGCTACCTATAATAAGTCCTATATTATACTCGTACTCCGTCTGGTTATCAAGCCAAAACCAAATTTTATATACTAGAAAAAGGATCAGAAACCAGCCAAAGTATGACCGTAAGCTGTTGCTTTGTTCTGTAGTCCGTCTTTGCGAGTGGAAGGCCTGCTGTTGTTTTCTTTTCAAGTATCGGTTATACTCAACATCTGTACACCCAGGTAGGGGGTTGTCATCTTTTCTCATCTGACGCGCGTCAAGGCGTCTTTCCCTATACCGGTTTTCAAATTTGACTTTTATCTTTTCAGTTAAATCTGAAAGTGTAACATATTTTGCAAAATAATGAAAAACAGCATAATTTATAATGTTGTAAGTTTTTTCAAACTAGACTAATGTATAATGTTATAACTAGAGTAGCTGAAAAAAAATGGTTAGATCTTAAAGACAAAAATTCTGATTTCAGTTGTGATAAAAAATGTACTTTGTCTGAAGTGTATTTTTTATTTATTTAGCCAAATGCTAGATGTCAGGTAAACTGGTCCTGTTTCTTTTTTTTATATTTTGGAACAGATTTATTATTGTGATAAGGGTATATTTGTATTTACGCATAATCTAAGTATACCTGGGTCAAAAACACATTTGTAGATCAGCTCTCTACACATTGGACACTTTGTCATTTTCGGTGTCGCTTTACATAATTGACGAAGACAATGTTCACAAAATACATGACCGCAAGAACGGACCAAATGTGGCCGAAAGAATAGCTCTAGACATATAGGACACATAAAATCATCACGAATGTCAGATTCCTATAAAGATATGTAAGAGTTTAATAATAAGACCACTTGTACCTGAAAATTTGAAAATTATAAATTTACACTGTGCCTGTCAATATGTTTGTGACTGAGTTCTTATGCCCGTCAGTCAGTCACATATTTATCCAGTCAATTAGTCAAGTACATTAACTTCTTAATTACTCGACACTATCACAAGACAACTTGCCGTGTGTAAGACTCAAACCCCAAGCTTCAAATATCGAGTTAAAACATAGCTCAAAGTTACAGGAATTTATGTTATTTTGATTATTCTATCTATAATGTTCAAGTGCATAGATGTCTATTCAAGCAGTATCACACAAGCACTCGCCAATGTGCTGAATCCCTATTACAAAGGGTGCACAGATTTATAGTGATTCTGATACCAGTTTGTAACTTTCGAATGGGCTTAAAGTCCTACCAACCCAATTTAGGTCAAATAGAGATCTTCCTTTCAGATATTGCTGGATATTGAAAAATCACGACATAAACATTGGCAATAACTACATAGTACCCCGTGCACAAAACTCCCTAGCTCAAAGATCAAGGCCAAACATGAAGTTTAACCTGATAACACAACCCCGTCTACCCCGAATTTCATCATCATATTTTTTCAAGCTACTTCCGCTTTCGATTTCTTATATTTGAACTTGCTGCGCACCCTGGCTCTGTTACCCCACCCCGTTTACCATCCCCTAAGTTTTAATTTTACCCTGAATAACTTTCGCGTGTTACTCCGATTTTTTCTATGCGGTATACTTTTACATAGTCACCCATTCTAAATCCACGCTCTAACTGATGACACTCGTAAAAGTTTAAATAAATATCGGCGTATCAATAAAGCAAAAAAAAAAACAAACAACATTTTATCGCGACAGAACGTCTATATCAATCGTAGCAGTCTACGTAAGGTCGTTACTTCCTTTATTACAAATTATCAAAACATGCAAAGAAACACAGATAAACATTTCGTATTTCCTCTTTGATAGTGCGAAGACTTGAGTACTTTATCAATTTTGTCTTTCATCCCTAATACACTGAGGGTGTATAATATATAAAATTTGGAAAATGTAACAACTACTTAAATTCTTTATTTTTCATACGTAGTAGTACTGTCGTTGATTACTATCATTTTAATTTGTGATCTTTTGAATCTTTTTTTTTTTTGGTAAAGTACGAATATCTTTAATTAAGATATAACTTAATTACGCTAAAACACGTTCTACATTATACGTTCACCTGCAATAACCCGATAATTGTGGAACAAACTGATAAACTGTTGGGTTTTTTAATGTCTCATGGTTCAAGCTCATATTCGGATAATTGAAATGCTTACTCAGAAACACTTCGTTCGTTTTCGAGATCATCAATAAGGATGGTTATTCACTGTTATACTTTTATTGGCGGATGATCTTGGCCCAGAATGATTAAATTTAAAGACAAGTAAGCTTATTACACTCTTCAGCACAGTTGGTGTTTAGAATGACTGTAAAAACACTAACCTCAAACAATGATTTCAAAACAAAGGCTATTATATTTATACCTCTCTTATGTCCTCGTCCGATTCCAGCATAGTTTCATCTACAGGTAAAATATCGAATCTATTGTAGAGCTCTAAGTCCTCATTAACATCATAGTCCACAGCTGCGTTGCTTTTAAGATCTATAGTATTCCTATTTTCTTCCATGTATCTAGATACCTACATATATAAATAGCATGTGAATGCGAGGAGTATCAGGGATGAAGATTTTATCTTTCAAAGCAGTTTATGTAGTGTATATATCAATAATTGTAGAGATTTATTAACTCATTTGATAATATATATCAATCTACATGGATGAAATAGTGTAACATGTTCTGTTCGGAATTTTCTTTCCTATTTGAAGAAGTATGAGAAAATAAATAGGCATTTGTAAGGCGAAATCTGGTATTGTATAGTAATAAAACAAGGGGCTGAACTCAAAAGTTTGACCTTTCTTTAAAATTGAAGTTTGATCATGTTATGAACATTAGAACATGAACATTTTTAAATAATATGTTTTAAACAAGAGGGTCATGATGATCCTGGATCGCTCACCTGGGTAATATGAGCTACATGTTTTAAATGTCAAACTGATGCTAAATACAATGTATTAAGAAAGTAGGTCAGTAGGTCACATTCATGGTCAATGAAAGTCAGGTTTAAGATCGGTGTGCAAAACTGTGTATTTCATCCAAATTTCAAGGCTGTATCTAAAAAACAAGAAAGTAGGTCAGCAGGCGAAGGTCACAGTCAAATGACCCAATATTATTTGGGGTCATCAGGTAATTATAATAAAACAGTCTAGGAAATATTATCAGATAAATTTTTAATTATTTTTTCCTATATAACTCATATAATAGCTAAGTAACCTCGGGGCGTGACCTCTTTTCATCCCAGGGACATAATTTGAACAATTTTGGTAGTGGACTACTAGGCAATGCATCATACCAAATATCAAAAGCCTAGGCCTTGCAGTCTCAGGCAAGAAGATTTTTAAAGTTTTTTCCTATATAAGTCTATGTAAAACTTGGGACATCCGGAGCGGGGCCACTTTTCACCCTAGGGGTATAATCCTAGGCCTTTCAGGTTCAGACAAGAAGATTTTTAAAGTGTTTTCCTATATAAGTCAATGTAAAACTTTGGACCCCGGGGCGGGGCCTCTTTTCACTTCACCCCAGGGTAACAAAATGAACACACTGGGTAGAGAACTACAAGGCAATGCTACATACTAAATATCAAAGGCCTAGGTCTTGTGGTTTCAGCCAAGAAGATTTTTAAAGCTTTTTCCTATATAAGTCTGTGTAAAACTTGGGACCCACAGGACGGGTCTTTTTCATCCTAGGTGTATAATTTGAACAATTTTGGTAGAAGACCATAAGAGATTTTTGAAAGGGTCATTTATGATTAAATGGAAGGTTACTTGAATGAGAAAAAAAATTATACAGTTTTCAGTCGGGGTTCAGACGTGGATTTTCCACGGATACCTGTCTTATCCATCTTTCAGATTTTGTCAAGTTTCAAATGGATAAAGGTAACATGGCTGGAATGGTTCTGCTGGATTTACAGAAGGCGTTCGATACAGTTAATCATAGTATTTCATTAATGAAACTGAATGCAATTGGCCTTAGTTCAGATGCTGTTCTCTGGTTTCAATCATATCTTTCTGATAGACACCAGTTAGTTGCTGTTTCATGTGTCCATTCCAGTCGTGCCCCTGTAACCTGCGGGGTTCCCAAAGGTTCAATCCTTGGTCCCCTTTTATTTTTAATCTATGTCAATGATATGTCAGCTGTGGTCAAAAATAAGTTATTACTGTATGCTGATGACTCTGGAATTCTTGTATATGGGAAAAGTATAGCTGATATTGAGTCTATTTTATCTATGGAAATGGAAAATGTAAGTGAATGGTTTATTGATAACAAGCTTTCACTCCATCTTGGTAAAACAGAGTCTATTCTCTTTGGGTCTAAGCCTAGGTTAAAGACACAAATATTTTAATTGTTTCTTGTAATGGTACAAACATTCAAGGAACCAGTTCAGAGAAGTATCTGGGTGCTACATTAGACCAAAATCTTTCAGGTGATGAAATTGCACGTTCAGTGGTCACAGAGTCTAATGCCCGGTTAAAATTCCTTCATAGAAAGAATCAGTTCTTGGATCTTCATACTAAGAAGCTTTTAGTAATGTCTCTGATAGTGTCATTGTGATTATGTATGCTCTAGTTGGTATCCAATTTTGACCAAGTATTGGAAAAATAGGCTTCAAACTACTCAAAACAAAATGATCAGATTTGTTTTGAACATGGATAGTAGGTTTCATGTTGGGTCAGAGCAATTCAAGTCTCTAAATTGGTTGCCTGTCTCAAAGAGAGTAGATCAGATAACTCTCTGTCATGTCCATAGAATAAAGTCAGGCACTGCACCGGAATATCTTAAGGAGCATTTTACATCCTCTTTTCCAGCCCATGACCATTTTACCAGATCTAGAGTGTCTGCACTTCCATCATCAAATTCTTTTGAGTCTAATTATTCCTTTGTTGATACTGGTCGGTTTTCTTTGCCAGAGGGGATGGGTAGCTTTGGTAGAAAGTCTTTTGCTTACAATGGGACTGTTTTGTGGAATGGTCTCCTTCAACATCTTAGGGATATTGAATCTTCCCATTCATTTAAGCATGCCATCAAATCCTATGTAATGCCTAATTGATTTTAATAGTCTTTCAGTTGTTGTATATTAAAATCTTTTGATTGATTTAAACAGACAAGTCTTAGAAATATAATTCTTATCTCAGTCATTTATATTTTTTATTTTTGCTGTAGTACTGATTTCATTTAAATGTAGATATACTTATATTTTTAAAGTATGAATATTTTTATTTTCGTCAGATGTAGTGAGTTTTCTATTTTGGCTGACAACTTTGTGATCATATTATCATTCATTGATCATTCCTCATGAAATATTATATGATAAATCTTTTACTGTGATACAATCATGTATGTGATCTCAATTAGCTTTCATAAATCATTTAGTATTTAAGATTATGTATCTTGCTTTATTACTCAAAAATATAATAGTTAAACATGACTTTCTGTGTCATGCCGCCAATAACAGGGACCACAATGGAAATAAGAAGAATCATTTCATCTTTTTTGTGTTATCCCTGGTATTGGTGAGCATTACATGGCTTTGCTGAGTAATATGATATAACTGTCTAATGATTTGTTGGTTTGTCACTATTTAATATTTATTATGCATTGATTTGTCATTTGTTTTATCGCTATATTGCCATGTCATGTACACTTGTGCCAAATAAAACTTACTAAAACTTACTTAAACTAAGACAATGCTACATACCAAATATCAAAGGCCTAGGTCTTGTAGTTTCAGACAAGAAGATTTTTAAACTTTTTTCCTATATAAGTCTATGTAAAACTAGGGACCCCCGGAGCGGAGCCATATTTGACCCTAGGGGGATAATTTTAACAATCTTTGTAAAGAACCACTAGATGATGCTACAAACCAGATATCAAAGCCCTAGGCCCTGTGGTTTTGGACAAGAAGATTTTTAAAGTTTTTCATTTCGGTTGCCATGACAACCACAGTTCTGCATAAATTTCAATTCTTTTGGCAATTATGAAAGGAAGCTATCCAAGGATCATTTTTGTGAAGTTTGATGTAAATCTGCCCCGTGGTTTTGAAGAAGGAAGATTTTTTTTAGAAATTGTTGACACACGACACACGACGCACGACGGTCACAAAAGCTCACATTGAGAAAAAATACATGTCTGAGTCCGGGTTGTCTCTGCAATAAACACTTTCCTACCATTTTGACCGATACAACATGAAGGAATTCGTTCTTAACGACTCTTTCTATATAGCTACATAATTAAAACAGTTTAGCTTTGGCAGCCCGTGACAAACGCTTTTCAATATCGAGTGGAAAAATTACTAAACACGGCATATAATCTGTCAGTAACTAAGTTTCAAAGCCTTTTTCAGAAATATAGCAGTATTTTAATGATATCTTATGTTTCTTTTACTTTTGGTTTCGTACCTTTTAAATATATCATTATATTATATAACATAATATGACTAGAGGGTCATTGACCCTAAAGCGCCCATCTGTGTAAAAGGCTTCAAGTGTGTTTGTATCACATAATGGTACAGTACAATAAAATAAAAAAGTGGAAAACCACAGGTCGCCGAACACGACATAAACGAAAATGTTGCAGGCTCGGTTTGATTGAGCCTGTTCATGGACGGTAGTGGAAGTGCAAGCTACCGTCCACGGCCTCTAGCCCCGGGTTGAGCAGAACTCAACATTTACACATGTTGTAAGTATAAGAATGTAATTTAGAGACATCCGCAGATGTATTTATACGGCGGTGCACATGGAACCTTCTGCAAAGCGGTCCCCAGATAAAATAATGTAAAGTACAGAATTAGGTTTACATAAATATCAAGGCTCTAGCTATTTTGAATTCAGAGAAAAAGATATTCAAAGATTCCTTTATATCAGCCTATATCATAAACATGACACACACAAGGGCATGGCCATTTTTGACCCAAGGGCAATGATTTTAGAAATTGTTGTAAAGAGTGAAACCCTTATATCGCATGCCAAAAATCAAGGCTCTATTGCTTTTATCGCTTCAGAGAAGAATTTTTGTTTTAAATTTTGATAGCTGAAAACCTATATTTAACCATAGTGACACATGTGTTCAATGAACCGGAACCATTTTAACAATTTTGAAAGTGGGCTACCAAGAGATCGTTAATGTTAAGCGTAATAAAAATCCATTCAGTGGTTTTGGAGATGTCGCTTAAACGAAAAATGGACGAGCGCACGCACGACGGACGACGGACACAGCGTAATCACAATAGCTAACCATTAGCATTTCGTAAAAAAAGTTAGTTAAATAGAAAAAAGTAGAAACTCCACAGGTCGTCAAACATGGCAAAAAAGAAAATCGTTGTAGGCTCTGTTTGATTTAGCCTGTTCATGGACGATAGAGGAATTTTATGCTACAGTTCTTTGGTGTATATAAGTATTGAAATACATAAATTATATATTTTAGAAAACTATTCATTTGTTGAAAAAATGCATAGTTAACGCTAATTTCTCGGGAAAATGCGTTTAAATTAAGTTCACTTGTAAAGGCGCTAGAGCGCACCTAGTGCGACGCTAACACGATAATATATCCGGTGCATACCATATCAGACAAGAATATATTTGTGTAAAAATAACGAAGAATGTCTTGAATTATGAGTTATATTCATTTCGACAGACGAGTTAATATTAAAAAAGAAACAGTACCTTTACTGTAGCAGTTATATTCATAATTATAAAACTTAATTCAGTTGTACATTTACAAAATCATATCGTTGGAAATTTTTCTCCCATTTTAGTTAGATGTTTTACACCTAACCTACCGTAAAATTCTGCTTTATCAATTTTCATAAAATAAAACAATAAAAAACCCATTTATTTCTCCAAATTCTCAAAATCATATACAATAATAAGGAACTATATATACCTTAGATATAGTTTCATCTGCAGCAAAATGACCAAGCCGGCTGAACATCACTATATTTTCAGTAGTATCACTTTCTGTTGACATGTTGCTTTTAAGATCTGATAACACCTCCCTTTTTGTATCTGTTGATACCTGAATGATGGGAAAATGGAAACAAGAAGGTCATGATGACCCTGGATTGCTCACCTGAGTAATATGAGCTACATGTTTCAAATGTCATCAGTTTGATGCTAAAATATTAAGAAAGTAGGTCAGTAGGTCACATTCATGGTCACTGAAAGTCAGTTTTAAGATCGGTGTGCAAAACTGTAAATGTCATCCAAATTACAAGGCTGTATCTTAAAAATAAGGAAGTAGGTCAGTAGGTCATGGTCAAAGTCAAATGACCCCTACATACTTGGAGTCATCAGGTAATTATAATTTAACAGTCTAGGAAATATTATCAGATAATTTTTGAAGTATTTTTTCCTATATACCTCTTTTCGCCCCAGGGGCATAATTTGAGCAACCTTGTTAGATAACCACTAGGCAATACAACATGCCAAATATCAAAGGCCCAGGTCTTGAACTTTCAGACAAGAGGATTTGTTTTTCCTATATAAGTCTATGTAAAACTTGGGAACCCCAGGGCAGGGCCTCTTTTCACCCCAGGGGCATAATTTGAACAAATTTGGTAGAGGAATACTAGGCAATGCAACATACCAAATATCAAAAGCCTAGGCCTTGCAGTTTCAGACAAGAAGATTTTAAAGTTTTTTCCTATATAAGTCAATGTAAAATTTTGGACCCCCAGGGTAGGGCCTCTTTTCATCCCAGGGGCATAATTTGAACAATTATGGTAGAGGACTACTAGGCGATATCAAAAGCCTAGGCCTTGTTGTTTCAGACAAGAAGATTTTTAAAGTTTTTTTCCTATATAAGTATATGTAAAACTTGGGACCCCCGGGACGGGGCCTCTTTTCACCCTAGGGTAATAATTTGAACAAGTTTGATAGAGGACCACAATGCAATCCTACATATCAAATATCAAAGGCCTAGGTCTTGTGGTTTCAAACAAGAAGATTTTTAAAGTTTTTTCCTGTATAAGTCTATGTAAAACTTGGGACCCCCGGGGCGGGGCCTCTTTTCACCCTAGGGGTAAAATCTGAACAATTTTCATAGAGGACCATTATATGATATCACATGTCAAATATCGAGGTTCTACGCCTTGCGATTTTGGACAAGAAGATTTTTTATGCTTTTCTTTTCGGTTGCCATGGCAACCAGAGTTCTGTGTGGAATTCAATTCTTTGAAAATTTTTGAAAGGGGACCACAGAAGGATGTGATGTTTGGTGTAAATCTGCCCGGTATTTTTGAAGAAGAAGATTTTTTTAGAAAATGTTGACGGACGCACGACAGACGACTGACGACGCACGACGGACGACGGACATTGAGCGGTCACAAAAGCTTACCATGAGCCTTTGGCTCAGGTGAGCTCAAACAGCTATTCAAGTATATTATCCCTTAATAGAATTTTTCTGCAGTTATTATATGTTATGACACGAGACTTCTTCTTAATGTATTTTTACAAATAGATGAATGTTTCCAAAAAGGAACCGCCACTGTATGTATAGATAACTTGCAAACGTATGTTATTTAATCAAATGCTTATTTAACAGTTTATTGATATAGGGACTTTATTACTGAAGGTCTTGCAACTTTATGAATTATCTATGTTAACATGACATCAGCATATATCTAGTTTCAAAACTATGTAAGAATTTGTTTTCAATACCTTACAATACATATTGTAAAAGATAAATCAAATCAATGACAGGCGATCATGGAGCTCGGTATACCTGTTCATACATAAAGTTAGAGAGGACATTCTTATACCAAAAAGATCACTGAGTGTAATGCATGAATTCGATCATTCTTCGGTTCTATTCAACCTATGTGTCGAAGGGTAAAAAAGCGGTTTAATAATTTGGTTGTTTTATTTTATTTTCCCCGTTTATGTCCAGTCTGTTATTCCGTATTTTTTCCAATTACTCCAATATTTGTATATGGTCCAAGAGAAAAAAATCATTGCTTACTTTTACTAATCTTACTTATATTTAAGCATGTGACTTATTTTAACTAATCATTATTTGGTCACTTCAAAGGTCAGTGTTTTGAAAAGCTTCCATTTCATACCGTGCAAAATAAGCCAAATATCCTTTGACATATTACACGTATATTTAGGTACACATATATTTAGGTAAATTACATTTGTGTACGTTGTTATTATATTTCTTGCTGTAACTGAAATGCTGTATTGATTATAAGATTCTTTCACTGGGTGTAGTTGCAGATTGGAATATCCGCATCGGAGATAACTGTTCAGGCGGTAACGAGGCTCTGCCGAGTCAACGTGTAATCAGTTACAGTTACCCGAGAGCCGGATATTCCCTTCTGCACATACAGCCAGTGATATCATCTTTTTCTTGCATACCATATTCAAGAAATGATAACAAGTCGAGAGATTTCCTGTGGCCAGAAGTTAAACAGACCAGAAATTGTTATTGATGTTTGTGTGACCACAGTCTAAAAAGTAATTTATGGGTGAAAATCGAGCTTGTTTTTTTATCGTACCATTACGCTTTAATGTAGGAAATATTACTCCATTCTACGTGTTTTACAAGTAGATCTATGAAATATACATTTCCAAATAAGTATGAAATACACAGAATCGCAACAGAAGATATTCTATTTTTAATCTAATCTAAATTTATTGTAATAGCTCTTTGGTATTTCTTAATTCTGAAAGTCATTGTTTTGAGCAAAATAACTATATTTCCCTTTTATGTATAACATTGCTTTTATCTCAACTGGTCACATTCCTTGACTATTGAAACACTTAACTAGAGCTGTCACAAATGTGATTCATGCTTTCACCTGGACGTCGTTGACATATAGAGTAAAACAACACAGAACCATAATCCAGGAAATTAAAGAGCATTTAAAAATCTCTTATGCACAACTAAGTATCAATATTGATCATTGCTGAAAGTTTGAATAAATTATATGAAATAATGAATGAGGAATTCAGATCACAAGTATTTTTCTATATATCATATAGCTCGCCAGCTATATTGCGAAAACGGCGTTCCATAAATGCGATAAACCAATCACATATCAGTAAAAAATCACGTGATATCACCCATTCCCCATGTGCTACACTACTTGTTGCATTCCAATATACCTGCGGCCTTCAGGTAATAACAATAAAATCAATCGGACGACTTTCTTTTTAGAACTATTTCTTATAGCTGCGTATTTAAACAAAGCGCGGGAAACCAAAGACGTCATGGCGTTCAAAGATAAATAACGATGTTTAGTTCCGGTTTTGCTGTATAAGGTTATGAATTTTCTATAAATAAATAAATTTCTATAAAATTAAAATGCTGCAGGCTCGGTTTAATTGAGCCTATTCATGGACGGTAGTGGAAATGCATCCTACCGTCTACGCCCTCTAGCCCCGGGTTGAGCAGAACTCAACCATTTACACATGCTGCAAGGTACAAAAACATTTTAGACTCTTATACGGCGGTGCACATGGAACCTTCAATGATACACTTGTGTGTAATTCCATGAAAAGCGGCGTATGGTCCCCAGTTGAAATAATGGGTTTGCCCTAAACGAGAACACAATGGAGACAGAACTAATCAAACTGGACTTTATAAAGGGGATACAAACAGAGACATAGTTGATGTAGGTGGATGTGAATATTAAAATTTGTAAAAGAAGAAATCTGAACATGAAGTGAATAGGAAAAGCTCTCATGTTGGTTAATGAAGACTGCTTATTCAATTTTATGTTACTGTTGACAGAAAGCAAAGAAATTTGAAAATAACCAACATGAGGGAACAGCCTAGTTGAAATTTACATGAAGAGACCCAGCAATGCATACAAAATTGTGCGTGTTCATCCGTGAGAATGAGCATAAAAAAAAAGAAGAAAAGAGTAAAATTAACATTAATTCTAGCGATCTTGATGATGGTTAAATAGGTGTCAGGAAATTGGTGTTGAACGAATAGTGATGCTATAAGATATAATATGATATATATATATGTTGTGGGAACAAACGTGTTTTAGATAACACATGAAATGATCAAGTAAATACACTTTTATGATATCTTTTATATTTTGCATAATTTATATTGTTGATTGTGTTAGGATCACGGCATAAATAAGATATTTTAAGTACAATATCGTGAACATGTACATTAATAAAAGGTATGATTCACAAGAGTGTCAAATTCATGTAAATTGAAAACCGAAAATTTCATCCGTAGATTATTGTGAGTAATTTCTAAATGTATTCATACAGCGCGAATGAAAGAAATTTGTTCGTAGTTTCATGTTAAACTTGATATAAGAAAGGAGTAATCACAATCTCTGCTATAAACGCATCGGGTTAAAGTGTGTAGTAAATTCCAACATATTTTATTGTATTTTGACCAACGCAAAACGTGCTATGTATAGATCGGACAATAACTAAACAGAAAATGTCGCAATATATCTCTAAACATGTGCCAAACAAATGAATCATACCATGCGTAAATTAGATTGGTATTTGGCAAAGGTTAAAGTTGTATATACCAATTTGAATATTACTTCTATCTTACCTGTTCTAATTGTCTGTGTTATAACTTATTGGGTCTAAAGCCTTTTCTTATTGACAGATTATTATTCTTTTTGTAATACTGTATAGTTGGTTATATTCACGGTGCCAAATGTTCGCGTTTTTTAAGGAGTTTTGAATTCACGGTGTCTTAATTTCGCGGAAACTACTTCCCCGCCATCCTCCATCTTTACTGTCGCGTGCTATTTGACAGAAAGTGATTTTAAAGCACTTAGCCAATCAATTCAATTGTTATATCACCGGTTCTGTCAATTAGCACGCGACATGGAAAATGGAGGATGTTGGCGAAAATGTTTTGAAATTTACTTGGAACTGATTTTTGTCTATGTTAAGTGAAACAGAAATATAACAATAGTGGGGAGGCTTAGTAAAATATGTTTGTTTATCGATCTGTAGCAATTACTCGCCGATAATTTGCGTTAAAGCATCATTTTACTGATGCATTCCGTGTGTACGAACGCGTGTAAATGGATCGAAATTTATTCGTTATTGTGACATACAAAGCTTGACAAAATGAACATTGTTTAAGGCATGGATGAAAGTTGTGTGTTTTCATGAGTGCCAATGTCTAGCCCTTTACTTCATAGAGAGAAACAATGGATGCAATAAAGCGTGTTAAAAATTTGTGGGTTTTGTAGAGTTAGGTAGTTCAAAGGCCCATTGAGAGCAATTTCCTTGGTCACAGTTACATATCTAGTGACCCATGTTTTTGCCCCCAGTGGCTTAGGCTGTTTATTATGCCATATTAAGTGTCTGACCCCTTTGGTCTAAACCGGTTAGAGGCTACGCTTTCACCCTATAGGTCTCTATCCAATACGTAATTTATACATTATCTCTGAAGTTTCACGTTTGCTTTTCCAATATAATATATCCTTCATATATTTAAGGTTTAGGAGTATATCACCAAAACACAGAAATATTTTATAAACGAACAACATCGTTACCAATATTTTACCTGACCATTACATGTTCTGCCGTACTGTCCCGTACTGAAAATATTCTGAAAAAGTTGTCCCCCTTTGAAAATGAATTCCATTTGTAAAGAAATAAAAATAAACAACCGCTGAAAACTGTGTTCCACCTAGTTATGTGAAATTTCAACACTCGCACGCTATTACAAATGCATCAAAACAAACATGTGTAACAGTTCCTTGAAAATGGTGAGTTTTTAACATGTTATTTTATAATAATTAAATTTATTTTTATATCAATAGACCATATCTATCAGCAATAAAAACCATATTTTCATATAAAATTATTTTCATACATATTCTTATATAAGAAGAATGTATATTTTAACATGTTTTCGAAAAACAATGTAACAAATCGGTTGAACATTTGATATCTGTAAACCATTTAGATTCAAGTTAAAGGCAAATATCGATGAAGTCTTTTATTTATTTATTTTTTTCATTTTCAATCAAATCTGAAATGTAAATGACCCTTAATCTCTAGAAAAAAGGAGGTTCGTACCCATAGACACATCCTTTTATATTTATATAGCACTAGCATTGATATTTTTACGGCGTCTCCCATATATAAAATATGCTGTCGTTGAAAAATAAAATCTGACATATATATTTAAGAAATATAATCTGATTTTACATTGTTTTAAATAACGCTGTCTTTAAGTATAATATGTGTAAAAGACCTAGGTACCACGGCCCCTTCACCCCTCCCCTCACACACACACAACAAAAAAAAAGAAGATCGAACCATGTTTTATCCGATTTTTTAACTTTTACGGCCATAACACATTCTTGTCCAAAAAAAGGAAAACAAAGACAAATATCAAACAGGGAAGTCACAAAATACTAATAAACTTGACGAATATATTTTAAAATTGTCTGATTGATATGTATTATACCTGCTGCCACTACCACGTCCATTCTTATGTCACAAAAATACATACGTAAGTTATTTTGTTGTTTTTTTTTAAACAGCTGTTTACAATTTATAATTACACAGGTGTAGGTTTTGAATTATTTTAATCTGAAATGATTGAACATCACACGTATATCAATTCAGTAATTCTTAACATATAGACAAAATAGGAAGTTTAATGAATCGAAAATTATGGTATGTTTGTAAAATTAAAAAAAAAAAAAGATAGTGTCAATCAGCGTGGTACAGGTATTTTGCCGTATCCAGGCAGACATTATTCATTTTAATATAACTACACATATTCCACCAATATATGAAAACTGTTTGCAAAATAAAAATATGCAAAAGATTAAAATCGCATGATAATTTTACCTTGTAATTACAAAACAAATACCCGTATTAAATTCAAAACGCAATTATAGCCTTATCAGTATTATAATCGTCTGTGTTGTTTTAAACGTTCCTTATTTAGAGGTAATTGGCAAGTTTTATTACAGGTCCAATAAAAATTATTTATGCGTGATGCATACAACATTTTATTACTTCTATATAGAAATTTGTTTTCATGTAAAATTATCTTGAATTGAACATGTACAATAAATTATGAAAGTAAGTTAATCACGACGACATTTATGATAACTGAAAAGATCATGAAACCAGGTAAAATGTTCACGAAACAAAAATATATCATTAAGTTACTGAAGTAAAATTCAATTCTGTTTTAAATGCAGATATTATTCGCATTGCAAAAAACATTCTTGTACACAAAAAAAAAATGCTCCGGACATATTTTCCAGCTTTAATTTGATCAAGGCGACCTTGAAATTTATTTACTCAAATTTATTAAGTAAAATATGTACAAAAAATTCTGCATTTTACTTTTTACGACAGTTTGCATTTGTGATCCAAGGGTCGATAGGAAAGCTATCTCTTTTAATGTTTAATTGACATAATTGGCATAATTGACACTTGATATTTAAATGTATATGAAATAAGGTGAGAACAACAACATAAGAAGAAATGCGCATCTCTTTCTTTTTAGAACCGAAATATTAAAATGCAATAATTATCTTATATTGTTTTTGTGATATTAACACAAAATGAATTACTCATTACTTTAACCTTTTGATCACAATACCGCATGTTCACGCGGCATACTATAATATCGTCTGCTTATGACGCTACAACAACAACTTCGTGCTGAAGTTAATTTTTCTTCGAAATTAGTGGAAATAAACCGTCTGAGAACGAATCAAATTTTTATTTCACAAAAATGAAATAAATATCATTCAAAAGATAAATTCAATGAGAGTAGGAAAGTTCTTGCACCTAAGCTTTCATATCAATGGTTTTATACAAAAAAATGCTTTGAAGAAACGCATGTTTGAGATTTTTGCACATTTTATATGGAAACAAAGAAGGAAAAAAATGACGAAATGATGGCATCAAACTTCATGTGAAGAACGAATAAAAAATTAAGATAAAATTTAATTTAAAAAAACCTTGTGATGAATCAAATGTTGAACTTTGGTAATATGTTTGCACCTAAGGTTTCTTATTTTTAGTAATGTTGTTATTAAGTAAAATGTGTACATGCCCTTCTTATTTCTATATAGAAAATCTGACCGCTATCGATCATTGGCCGGAGGAATATTCTTCGGTATGTGTAGGATCGGGTTACCCGAAACAAACATTTTTTTTGGCCTTATTTGCGATGATCCACACTATTAAATGAATATACTAAGTGAATCGACCAGAATGCTTGAGCATTTTCAGGATGCAAGATGCATTTTTTTATAGTCGGGTGTCAAGATTACAACATTAGCTATGAATAGCTATTAGCCTACTCAAAATTTTACTGAACGTCACGCATAATCAAAATTTCACTGTTTGACTGCTTCTTCGGTTGCATGTCATGGCCAGAATAAACTGTAGTACAACAACAAACAACATAGCTCCAAACATTCCCCAGAATTCTTCACGCGAAAACGTCCTTTCGGTTGTTGTTGTTGCTGCTGCTGTGTCTGAATCTGAAAAAAATACATTTATAGATAACATGTCGTACTTGAATATTTTAAGAACGAATCATGGCTGTGTAATTTTCACATCCGTATCCATGAAATACAGTGTGTTGCCGCCAAAAGTTTAAAATTTAAAGTGCATACAAAATCAAGTCAAATATCTTATTGACAAAAACATATCGGCCGTTCCATGAGAAATCCTGTATTAAATTAGTGACATAAATCAAAATTGAGACAACAGAATATTCATAAAGAACATTCTTGTACCTTTAGAAGCTGAAAATTTCAAGTAATTACCTACACAATTTTATGAGTTACAATGATTTTAAGTGAGTCACCGAATGCATTTTGAGGTCATGAAAGCAGTAGACGTCGTCGTGCATGGCGTGTATTTTTTTTACTCATTAATGCAACATTTTTGTGTATCACTTACTTAACATCAAACGATTAAATATTTAGGAACAGTTTAAAATGGTTTTACTGAAAAAGAACTTAACCGTATATTTTTTGTTTCATCACGGGCCTTTTATCTACACACCTCTATATTTTCACATAATGCATAGGTGTTTTGGAATTTCCATTGCTATGACAACACAAATTATATTTATTTGCAAAATATGGTAGAATTTGGTTTCCCTTAGATAACTGTACTTCGATATTATAAGATTCTTTCACTGGTTGTAGGTGCAGATGGGAATTTCCGGCCTCGAGGGTAACTGTTTAGGCGGTAACGAGGCTCCTGCCGAGTTACCGCGTAAACTGTTACCCGAGAGCCGGATATTCCCATCTGCGCCTACAACTAGTGACAGAATTTTTTTCTTGCATACTATTTTCAAGAAATGATAATAAAATTAAAATCAATCGAACGGCTTTCTTTTTAGAACTATTTCTTATAGCAGCGTATTTAAACAAGGCGCGGGAAACCAACGTCAGTCATAATGTTTCAAAGACAAATAACAATGTTTAGTTCCGGTTTTGTTTTATCAGATGCAGCGTAACGTTATGCATTTTTGATAAAATAACGTTTTTTGAGTCGATAAATATACTATGAGGAACAAAGAGGAAATGGGTATGGGATTTTTATTCCGTTTTTTGAAATAAAATATAAATTACTGCATAAATCTTCTACATATATGTAGTTCGCAATACGTCATTTACAGCACGAGAGTCATCTTACATCCCGGGGTGTAAGATGGATTTTTCCAGCACCGGTAAAAATACTGGAAATCCTCGTCCGGTATGCAAGAAACTTGTTTCTAGTTTCTGCAAGAACATAAGAAAAACAATGATTTTGCAGTATTTTGAACTTCTTACTAAGCAATAATTACACCATGTCTGCTCTCTAATACAGTTTTTCTCATGGAATAGACTATATATATATATATATATATATATATATCCATCGCCAAAAATCTTTTTGGCAGCTTACACATGCAGAAAAGTATGGTATGGCAATTTTCATGTTAAGGAGGTAGTATACCTTGTTACCAGGGTAAATTCAAATTAGTGGACCCGTAGCAATTTATTGTATTTCGTGTTATGTTTTAGCTGCTACAATCTCAAGTTCGTTTATCTCTGCCCCTTCAAGTACAACTTTTATCCAAGTTTGAAGTAAATGACCCTCCAAAGGTATTTTGTATTGAAAGAAGAAGGAATAAACGGATATTTAACACTTTTCAGTATATTTCGGTTTCACTGTTATCCGTAGAAGTCTGCATAGCTGATCATTTTACTAGTATGCCCGTTAGCTTTTTAATACAAGCTTAAAATGGGTTTGTCACGGGAATCGTGCTTCCATAGTAAAGCATTTTCTCTCATTTTTAAACAACTATGTATGATTACGTTAGAGAGTAAGGGGATTTCATAATTCTGTTCCAGTATCTAATGATTCGAACTTTTTGTATTACTGATAATGATGATCTTCCAAATCCGCCCAGAACTGCAGATGTTGTAGTCTGTTGACGTACACCAAGAACTTGTTTTAAAAAATGTCAATGTCGAGTGCTTTATGAAAACCCCATACTTCTGATCCATAAGTAAGGATCGGTAAAATCATACCATCCAATAATTTTATCTTCTCTGTAACATTCAAAGCTATCATATCAAATAAAGAATTCATAGAGTACAATGTTTTAATGCTTGATTGGACAAAGCTTTTTGAGCTTGGTAAAAATTCCAGTTGGAAGACAATGTCACACCAAGATAACTGAATGTCTCAATCACCTTAAGTAATACATATTATAGTTATAAGTTATAATGTTCTTCAAAGTTTTCATTTCTGTTTCCGGATTTAAAAACCATAGCAACAATTTTATCAACATTCACAACAGTAACCATTTTTGGTAGAATTGTTATACAGATTGTAAAGCAGGGTTTGTAATCCTTCCTTGTAATAGGAAATTAATACTGTATCCTCTGCAAACCACAGTTTCCAATGTAAATGTATCAATAAAATCAGTCTGCAAATTGTCATACATCGTTCAGGAAAAAATAATAAAGGTAAGAGTGGTTCCCCTTGTTTTAAGCTATCACAAGATTTCACACAACTACATATATTACGCGCCATTCTAACTACTTTTAAAGTCACTCCTAACTATTGATTTAAGCCATATTACATTTATATAAATCAAAGCATTTTGTGTATTATACATGGATATTTAAGTCTTATAGTTTTCACATGAGTGTGAAATACAGTGGATGTGATTAATACACTGATTATCAAATATTATCAGCACAAAGGTCTGTAAAAGTAACACATTGGGTATAGAGTATCGAGATGTGTATGTATTGAACATTTCAATGTGATGCTTTTTGTAGTAAAAAATATATTCAGGCATGTTTGTTGCGTTTCATATCTCGTCAGTGCCTATATGGAAGGCGAAAACCTGATCGAGTACTTCGATCACAAAGTATTTCAAAACAGATAAAAAATTCCAAACCGCTCTTGATTGATATATCAAACAATCCTATTTAGGACACCTAAAAATCAGGTTGTGATATCCTTAAACACATTCAAGAAACACTGTCATTAATTCCCTAAAATGTGCATTACTTTATCAACCGGTACGTACATAGTTTAACAACTGGTACATACTGAAATACTGTTGAAAAACTGCGTATATCATTTAGTTGAACCTTAAAACATATTTCATTTCGTTAAACCTTGACATACACAAACAACATAAAAAAACAGACGTCAGCCAGGTAGTATGGTGTCCCTTTATGGCCATTGTCGTATATTTTAAGGTCGAAACAACTAAAGGACTATACTATGAATTCCTAACTTGATACTAATATTTTGTTTCATGTCATTTTTCTATTCAATGCATATTAGCTAAATGTTTGTTCGATGATACATTTCAAACAAATTATGTAATACCGCCAAATTTACTGTAAGTTATCCCATATAGGAGAAGACCTTTATAAGCTTAGCTTTCGGACCTTATCCTTTTTCAACATGTATAATATTGATATTGTAAATTGTAAAATGTAATATGCACATATGTTTGAAATAAAATATGTTTAAATCAAAGTTGAAATAACTAAACTACGATGGTTGAGAGAAGAAATCAACGATGATAAAAACACGAAACGGCGATGTTGAAATGTCGAAACAACGAAACTAAGATGATGAAAAGTCGAAAATATTTCGTACTTTCATCATTATAGTACCTCCGATTTTTTCACCATCATGATTTTTTTCCTTTATTTTTTTATGACTTTTCAACATCGCAGTTTCGACTTTAACCATCGTAGTTTTGACTTTAAACTATCGTAATTTCGACTTTTTACCGTCGCACTTTCTACACTAACCGCCGTAGTATCGTAACTATGTATGTTATACATGAGCAAAAGATTCAAAACAATGGATGAGTACAAGGGTAACAAAGTACCGTCATCTTCTGATCTACCTCGTATAATGGTAAAAAGTCCAGTGCGCATGGTGGACAGGAAGGCGATTCGACGATGTTGAAAACTCGAAATGCGATGATAAAAAATCAATACTTCGGTGATGAAACTTTGAATAAACGAAATCACGATTTTGAAAAAAAGAAAAAAAAGAAACCACGATGATGAAAAGTCTATGATGAAAGTACGGAACAATTTCTAGTTTTCACAATCGTAGTTTCGTTTTCTTCGAATTTTCAGCATCGTAGTTTCGTGAATTCATTATCGTGTTTTCGACTTTTCACCATCATTGTTCCGTTATTTCAACTTTACGGCATCGTAGCATCGTCTTTTTAAAAAATGTGGCAATGGCTTTGGCAGGACACCGTAGGGAAGAAACCGAAAGTACAAAAGTATCATAATTCAGTGGTTTATTTTAAAACTTGCAGTGTCATACCTGCATACTAATACTAATGGTTGAGAAGGTTACAATTACAGAAAGTCGGGCAAAATCAACTACCTTTAAGGAAAAGCGATCGTTTCATTCTGGGTCTATTTGATTTTGATTCTGTGTTTGTTGTGTTTACAATCAAGGTCATATGGCGACTTTTCCTGCTTTTTGTGGTGAAGTGAAACCAAAGGAAAAGCTTAATACGTATATACACGTGTAAAGTTTATAAAAATAATTGTATCTAAAAAAAGGTACCCCACCCGGCATTATTTCTGGCATTAACCGACACCTTGGTAACACCACTGACCAGCTCGACCCTAAGTGAGGTTTTAAACCAACATCAGTGAGTAGGAAATGATCTGAAGTGAGAGACATTAACCACTCGGCCAGCTTTTTTTCTAATAATCAAAATGAGTCTTTTATAATTAGACTCGAATGCTGTTGGAATACATAAGTATGTAGCGTTAGTTTTCGTGCTTTTTAGGACTGGTAGCATAGTTATACCTAGCGGAGATATTCCTATTCTTCAAATAAATAAAACGCAAATTATAAACTTCTGGGTTGACTTGTGCAACATCTTGGGATGTATACATTTCATTTTACTTTCTAACGTTGCATACCACAACCTAGGGTCATACACCTTGTGTTATTCTATATCTCCTGTGTTTCCGCTAAGTGTTTTTAAAACACCTGCGCTTTTAAAAAGCCGACCCTAAATGTGTACACCCATACCATTACTTTAGCAAACGATTGAGGAATGTGTGTATGAATTTGCTGCACGAACCCGTACTGATATCCTATCGTCCTGTCATTATCTAAAACAATATACAGTAGAAAACTCACTATACAACGGTAAGTCATCAAAACTGTATAACTGTGTTCGTCCAGAATAAATTTCATTTGAGCCGTGCCATGAGAAAACCAACATAGTGGCTTTGCGACCAGCATGGATCCAGACGAGCCTGCGCATCCGCGCAGTCTGGTCAGGATCCATGCTGTTCGCTTTCAAAGCCTACTGCAATTAGAGAAATCGTTAGCGAACAGCATGGATCCTGACCAGACTGCGCGGATGCGCAGGCTGGTCTGGATCCATGCTGGTCGCAAAGCCACTATGTTGGTTTTCTCATGGCGCGGCTCATTTATCGAAAACAAGTCGGAAACCACTTAGACCTTTATTTCCTGTCAGATTTTCCATTTTAGAATTCAACAACATTTTTGCGCTCGCATAACTGAATTTATTCCCAATAAATTAATAATAAATATAACAGATTAATCGTACTTGCCTGTCTTAAACAGGTTTGGGCATGAATATCTAAGCTGAAAGAAACCTCTAAAATTGGAGCAATTTTTGAAGAGGACTTACCATCAGAATTGTTTCTCGTCGGTTTAAGAATTGTCGGCGGAGGATAGTTTCTACATTCTGGAAAACCTGGGGGTGGAGACGGAATTTGTGGGAAGGAATCGTTCAGCAATAATCCCATACCTGAAAAGTGATTCAGATTTAATCAAACCTTTGTCAGTTAAACAAGCATTTTAAATTACCCTACCCACTCGTGCACCTTCCATCAGATTATGGCAGATTAAGGCCAAAACTAAGTGTCATTTTTAAGCAAGTAGAGTTTACAATACTTTGATGATTTAACATTTATTTTATGCATGACGTTTATTTAGTAGAAATATTCAAAGATTCATTTTTCAAAAAAGCGGATATCCTGCAAAAACTCCACTCAATCAGAACTCGGTCAAAAAGAACGATATGGAAAATATTAAAATTATGAAATTGTTTTAAGATTTAAAGAAATATATCTCTATATGAATCCAAATCCCCGTGCAATGGTACATCAAGCATTGAACCGCGGTTTTCTAGCACGTTACTTTTTATGCCCCCCTTCGAAGAAGGAGGAGTATATTGTTTTGCAGATATCGGTCGGTCGGTCGGTCGGTCGGTCTGTATTCAGATCAATCCGTTTCCGGATGATAACTCAAAAACGCTTGGGCCTAGGACCATGAAAGTTGATAGGGAGGTTGGTCATGACCAGCAGATGACCCCTATTGATTTTGAGATAAGAATGTCAAAGGTCAAGGTCACAGTGACCCGGAACAGTAAAATGGTTTCCGGATGGTAACTCAAAAACGCTTAGGCCTATGGCCATGAAAGTTGATAGGAAGGTTGGTCATGAGCAGTAGATGATCCTTTTTGATTTTGAGGTGAGTAAGTCAAAAGTCAAGGGCACAGTGGCCCGGAATAGTTAAATGGTTCCGGATGATAACTCAAGAATGCTTAGGCCTAGGATCATGAAAGTTGATAGGGTAGTTGACCATGACTAGCAGATAACCCCTATTGATTTTGAGGTCAGTAAGTCAAAGGTCACGGTCATACTGACCTGGAACAGTTAAACCGTTTCCGGAGGATAACTTGAGAACGCTTGGGCCTAGGACCACGAAACTTGATAGGAAGGTTGGTCATGATTAACAAATGAACGCTTTTGATTTTGAGGTCAGTAGGCCAAAGGTCGAAGTTACAATGACCCGGAACAGTTAAACAGTGTCTGGACGATAACTTGAGATTACTTGGGCCTAGGTTCTCGAAACTTAATAGGGAGGTTGAGCATGACCAGCAGATGATCCCTATTGATTTTGAGGTCAGTAGGTCAAAGGTCAAGGTCACATTGACCCAAAACAGTAGCATCAATGTGGGGGGGGGGGCATTTCGTTTTCTTCGAGCTCTTGTTTATTATTGATTTTGTCAGGCTCCTGTAAAATGTGTATGTTCAGCATTTCACAATATAAAAGAAATTATAGTGTTTTGCTTCTAAGTTCAAAGATAAAACGCCGACGAAAGAGGTCTGTCTAGTAAAGTTTTATATTCACATTAAAGTTCTTACCAATCTGCATATGCATTTCTTGATGACAATGAATAAACCAAAGTCCAGGATTGTCTGCCATAAATCGTATGACCACATAACCACCGGCAGGAAGAGTAACTGTATCCTTACGCGGTAATCGTGTCACATCCACGTCCGGAATATTTCCTTCTTTCCAAGAACGATCGACCCAAGAAGCATCGGAATAGCATAGGCCAGATGGACAATTGATATCAGCAGTAAAGTTTGCGTTTGATCCTTTAAAGCCGACCTTTACCACATGAAAAGAATATCCGTGCACATGTATTGGGTGATGAACAATATTTAAAAATCCAGCGCTATAAAAGGTCATCTGCACAATGTCCCCAAAGTTCACATCGAGGGGGTGATTGCAAAAACAGACTTTATTAGGACCGCAACTGTTGGAGTTATCACAAATTCCCGTTACTTCCATTGGCTGCGTTAACGCAGACACTGTTGGAAGTTTAAGACTAATCCCACCCATGTGTCCCCAAACTTCCCCATTATCCGACAGAGCATAACCAACATTTACAAAAAATTCTTTAAAATTCCCAGAGCTCGCTGTAGGTGCTGGATCGCTCGTGTCTGGCGCCCGCATTTTATCGGATGTAATGCAGTTCCAGTTTGGAAATGTTTCAAAAGGACAATTTACAACCGTACACGGACTACTTTCTGTGCATTCGTTAGTACCAGACTCTGGGTCAGTTTCTACGGCGCCTTCATACCTTAGAATAGCTAACCCGGTTAGATTTATTGACTTGTGTAATGTATCTGCTCGGATCCAGTAATTGCCTACAGCTTCACTGGCTTCAATAACAATGTCGAATCTTTCTCCACTATGCATGATAACAAAGTCAGCAGTTATCGGTTCAATATCATTACCGTCTGTGGCAACTACCTTTAATTTATGTCCATCAACAGACAGTTTGTGTTGGATACCATACCCACCGCCCACGATTCGGAATTTATACTTCAGACCTTTTTCAACATTGAAAGTACTCAAAGGAGTTTTTGTCATTTTTCCACCCTGCTGATCCAGTACTCTTCCTCTGCCGTTGATCAAAGAAGATGTAAATTCTAACAAAGGTGAATTTGAACCATCAATTCTTTCATATGATGGGAAAAACGGTACACCGTCCGGGCTAAAAATGCCGAGTAATACTCCAGCAGTATATAAACGATCGGAATCATACAGATTGCTATAATCTTGCACGACCATGACATACTCCTTCATTTCATCCTGTTTCTTTTCCTTAACAATAAAAGCCCCAACCAAACCCATGTTTGTCTGAGCGCCGGTATGAGAATGATAGAAATATGTTCCTTTACGGTTTGGTCTAAATCTGTACGAGAATGTCTGACCAGGTAAAATCGGACACTGTGTAATAAAAGCTGCTCCATCCATCCAGGGTGTACCACGCATCTCTATACCATGGAAGTGGATTGTAACTCCGTCGCTCAGCATATGGTTTGTCACGTGAACAATAACTTCCTGATTCCTGTAAACTGTCAGGGTCGGTCCCGGCATTGTTTTATTAAAAAGGGTCAAAACTCGTTCATGCTTTGATCCGTCGGCGAGTACAACATCGTCGGGGTCCACAGGTGTCCTTGACTGATCGCCGTGGATGTAAACGTTTCCGTCAGATTCATTAATATAGACCTTTTGGTTAAAACCACGCCTCATCGGTAACCATGTCGTCACATAAAGATAAAACTCACACGTGTCTGCGTCCATGGCACAAGAATTCCGACTGTCATGTCCGAAACAGAGAGTAAGACACAACAAACCCGTCCATAGCTGTATAAAGCCCGTTGTCATTTTCGTCTGAAATCATGAATAAATTCAGCTGAGTATGATAAAACACTCAAAACACGTTAATAATGTTGATTCAATGTTCAAAATTAAAACGACCATATAGATCTACAGTTCAAAAGACAACAGTTAGACGCGTATAATTTTTCTTAATTTACTTTTGCGCCTTAGAACTATTCAAAAGAAAAGAAACAAGAGATCACAGAGTGATCTTGGCGCCCACCAATGTGTCATTTTTGTGTGTTCCAAATTTCAAGACTTACTGACTAGCTCAAGGTCAAATTTCATTTCCGTACACAACACTGTGCATGTGGTCTAAATTCGAAAGCTGTAACTTGAGAAATGTGAAAGTAGGTCACTAGATCAATTTCAAGGACAAAGTTCTTTGTACACAAAACTGTGCATGTGCATCAATTTTGAAGACTGTAGTTTGAGAAATTTGAAAGTAGGTCACTAGGTCAATCTTAAGGTCAAAGTTTATTTCGGTACACAAAACTATGCAAGTGGTCCAAATTTGAAGGCTGTAGCTTGAGAAATGAGAAAGTAGGTCACTAGGTCAAAATCAAGGTCAAATTTCACTTCACAACACAAATCTATGCATGTGGTCCAAATTTGAAGCCTGTTCCTTCAAAAATGTGAACGTAGGTCACTAGGTCAATATCAAGGTCAAAGTTTGTTTCGGTACACAATCCTATTCATGTGGTCTAAATTTGAAGCCTATAGCTACAGAAATCTGAAAGTAGGTCACTAGGTCAATCTTAAGGTCAAAGTTCATTTCGGTACACAAAACTATGCATGTGGTCCAAATTTGAAGGCTGTAGCTTGAGAAATGTGAAAGTAGGTCACTAGGTCAAAATCAAGGTCTAATTTTATTTCGGAATACAAAACTATGCATGTGGTCCAAATTTGAAGCCTGTACCTTCAAAAATGTGAAAGTAGGTCACTAGGTCAATGTAAAGGTCAAAGTTTGTTTCGGTACACGAAACCATGCATGTGGTCCAAATTTGAAGGCTGTAGCTTGAGAAATGTGAAAGTTGGTCACTAGGTCAAAATCAAGGTCAAATTTTATTTCGGAATACAGAACTATGCATGAGGTCCAAATTTGTAGCCTGTACCTTCAAAAATGTGAAAGTAGGTCACTAGGTCGATGTCAAGGTCAAAGTTTGTTTCGGTACAATTACCATGCAGGTGGTCCAAATTTGAAGGCTGTAGCTTGAGAAATGTGAAAGTAGGTCACTGGGTCAAAATCAAGGTCAAATTTCATTTCGGAACACGAAATTATGCATGTGGTCCAAATTTGAAGCATGTACCTTTAAAAATGTGAAAGTAGGTCACTAGGTCAATGTCAAGGTCAAAGTTTATTTCAGTGCACAAAACTATGCATGTGGTCCAAATTTGAAGGTTGTAGCTACAGAAATTTGAAAGTAGGTCACTAGGTCAAAATCAAGGTCAAGGTTCATCTTGCCACTCAAAACCATACATGTGGTCCAAATCTGAATGTTGTAGGTTATTGACAAGAAGTTTTTATAAGCTTTTCCCTATATAAGTCTATATGAACCATGTGACCCCCAGGGCCGGGCCATATTTAACCCTAGGGGGATAATTTTAACAAACTTGGTAGAGAACCACTAGACGATGCTACATTACAAATATCAAAGCCCTAGGCTTTGTGGTTTGGACAAGAAGATTTTCAAAGTTTTTCCCTATATAAGTCTATGTAAACCATGTGACCCCCGGGGCGGGGCCATATTTGACCCTAGGGGGATAATTTGAACAATCTTAGTTGAAGACCACTAGATGATGTCACATACAAAATATCAAAGCCCTAGGCCCTGTGGTTTTGGACAAGAGGTTTTTCAAAGTTTTTCCCTATATAAGTCTATATAAACCATGTGACCACCGGGGCGGGGCCATATTACACCCTAGGGAAATAATTTGAATCATATTGGTAGAAGACCACTAGATGATGCTTCATACCAAATATCAAAGCCCTAGGCTCTGTGGTTTGGGGCAAGAAGATTTTCAAAGTTTTTCCCTATATAAATCTATATAAATTATAGAAATAAACAAAGGGCTATAACTTACTAAAAATTTGTTGAACCAGTCTGATTTTCAGGGGGACACAACTAGGGTACCAGTACATCATTCTGACAAAGTTTGGTCAAAATCCCCCAGGTAGTTTCTGAGGAGATGCGATAACGAGAAATTGTTAACGGAAGGACGGACGGAATGACGGACGGACGGACGGACGGAAGGACGACGGACCACGGACGCAGAGTGATTTGAATAGCCCACCATCTGATGATGGTGGGCTAAAAATTTGAATGCTTAATAAAAATCAAAATCAACTTGAATATCATTAAAATTACTTTTATTGTCCGAAGTAACTGTTATGTAACCAAAACACTTGGCGGGTCACGGAAATGACCAAAAGACTAGAACTTGAGAGATTTTAAACGAAATAACAAATAATGAAAATAGCCATTTATTATAGCAGGCTGAAAGTTATTGCTAGGTGTAAGCATATTAGAAGACGTCAACAAAACAACTAAACAAATACCATATTGTATCAAATTTTGGAATTCTTTGAAATCGTCAAGAAAAGATAAAAAAGAATGTAAAATATTCAACAGTTATCTATGAAATGCTACGGGGCGGCGTCCACAGACTTTGTTCGGAGCATATCTTCTTCATGCATGGATGGATTTTGATGAAACTTAGCACAGTTGTTCACCATCATGAGACGGAGTTTCAAGTGCAAGAACCAAGGTCTAAGGTCAAGGTCACACTTTGAGGTCAAAGGTCAAATTCAAGAATGACTTTGTCCGGAGCATATCTTCTTCAACCATGGAGGGACTTTGATATAACTTGGTACAATTGTTCTCCATTATGAGACGGAGTGTCAAGCGCAAGAACCAGGTTCCTAGGTCTAAGGTCAAGATCACTCTTGGAGGTAGAAGGATACAAGAATGAAAACTTTGTCCGGAGCTTTCTTCTTCATGAATGGTGGGATTTTGATGTAACTTGGCACAAATGTACACCATCATGAGACGGAGGGTCCCTTCTTTAGAATTATTCCCTTTGTTGTTACTATAAATGGCTACTATTGTAACTTTTTCATTAATAGTCGTAGGGAAAATCGAGACCACTTTTCTGTTGTACAACATGTATGTTACATCCAATTTTGAGGTGAATTTTGACCTATCTCTACCTGGAAAGACTTACATTTTTTTTAAAGATAAACTTCCCTTACTTGAAACTATAGATAATTTATATTGTAACTTTTTTTATAACTGACCTAGTGAAAAAAACAAGACCACTTTTTTTGTGGTTCAACATAGATGTTACTTTCAAATTTTAGATGTATTTTAAGGTATCTCTGTCTGGTAAGGAGTTTTTGTGGACTTAGAAAAATAAAAGAATTACAATAATTACTAAACAACACAAATTTAAAATTCCATTGCAAATACTGGTGCTAGCGTAAAGAAATTTACTGTGACGGGCGTATATTGTGACATTCTGGCACTCTTGTATATATATGTACATTTTGTAAATGAATTGTGATCAATAAAATATTGTTTAAACCAAGAAGACATAACACCTAAACTGGGCACGGTACATTCATCTTCTAACAATGTACATGCTCCCTTCATGCTGATACTTTTCTATTCCCTTGAACTCTGTAGGAGGAATATTATCCGGACAACATTTCAGGAGAAGAACAGACGGAAGGGCAAGACGGCAACTATATTTCCCCAACCCCTAAATTTTCAGGGAAGATAAACTAATGTGTTATGAGAAAGCCATTTGCTTCATTTTATTGTTTATTATTACTTCTTGTATATGGCATGCAATAGGGTTATTATAACAGTAGCTCGACTAGGGATGCTGTATTCAGCTCGAATCGGATCTGACCTTGCAAAATCCACGAGAGCCGATACAAAATCCCAGATCTGACTACTGTTATAATAACCTTCTATCTTTTTTCTTTGTTGTTTTGCTTTTTATTGAAACGAAATCTTCAATATTTATCGATATCAAAATGGAACTAAGTGAAGTTTTTATGTGCGCTAATTATAGAACTGCGTTAGGTCATGCATATTTATGAAAGTAGTGCGGCAGCATACAATACAAAAGGTACAAGACAGAATTTAAAAGGAACAATACCGATTTTTTTTCTGCC
The DNA here is from genome assembly GCF_021730395.1 of Mercenaria mercenaria. Lineage (NCBI taxonomy): Eukaryota > Metazoa > Mollusca > Bivalvia > Venerida > Veneridae > Mercenaria > Mercenaria mercenaria. The sequence continues at coordinate 60,457,413 of NC_069376.1, read as the reverse complement.
TGCTCATATTTAATTGTGAAATACAAGCCGATTTTTTTACAGAATTTATATAGGTATATAATAAAAGTTTAAATATCACTGACAGAAAGTGTAGATGGGAATGCCCTCCCCCGAGTATCTGTTTTCTCCGTACCCCCTAAACAATCTACGATCTGTGCATATGTCCATAAAAATCTCTCATATACTTTTAAATATAATTCTAAATGTTAACATACTATTGTTTTAAAATTCGATTTCTCAAAGTTTTATACTGATAAAATACAAATATGAAATACCTTTTATTTTTATCCGCTTTAATTCTAAACCTGTATCAATTTTTTAAAAGGATTAGATACATTCCTCGGATGCGGAAAATAATGACAAGTCCGTCAGCTTTTTTCAACTGCCTGGGTCAGTTAATTTCAGTGACGTGTGCAGGGTACTCGTATATCACTTACCCGTACTTAATGTGATTGTTCATAATATTGTTCATAAACGTAAAATTTGACCGAATTTATCAAAAACCTAATCAAAGTTCATACTGGATAGTTTAAACATGCTGAACTACCTTAAGGATGACGTGAAGTCATGCCTATTAAGTTTACACTTGTTTTCTGTAACAAGATCTAACTTTATTTTAGCGTCAAAAATTAAAGCAGCTGTTTCAAAAATTCAAGTTTATAAAAAATCTTTGATTTCATTAGATTATGTAGTCTTGCATTAGTTACCAAACCAAATTTGCTTATCATAAAAGAAAGTAAATAGCAATCTCTTGTGGCCGAGTGGTTAAGTTCGCTGACTTCAAATCACTTGCCCCTCACATGTTCGAGCCTCACTCTTCATGTGCGGAAGTTATCCAGCTGGCGTACGGAAGGTCGGTGATTCTACCCAGGTGCCCGCTCGTGATGAAATAATGCACCGAGGGGCACCACGATCTTCCTCCACCATGAAAAGCTGGTAAGTCGCCGTATGACCTATATTGTGTTGGTGCGATGTTAAAACCAACAAAAACAAAAGAAAATCTTTTCAGAGGACAGTATTCTTCATAACAGGAGAAATGTCAATCAAACTGAAATGGCATTTCTGAGATAAACAGTGGACGCCCGGATGTTGATCAGCGTAGTTTTATCCTTGTATTTCTACGAGCAAGGTAGAAATGAAAATACAGTCAAACCTGTGTTAAAGACCACCTCTGAACAGAGACCACCTGGCTCTAAAGACCACATGTTTTGTTTCCCATTTTAACATTTACAGTGTATTTTAACCTGTGAATAAAGATCACCTGCCAATAAAGACCATATTTTGGCTCTCCCAAGGGTGGTCTTTATAGACAGGTTTGATTGTAATCAATACCATTATTTGGTTTATTATTTAATTACGACAGTTAATCTTTTCAGAATATCTCTTGAACATAGTAGTTTTGACGGTTTATCACGTTTTGGCCTTGCATATCTATTAATAAGAAGTAGGGTGTCGCTGTGCCCTATATACACTGAATAATTCGTACAACTTTTGTGACGATTAAGTTATAAAACGAAGCTATCAATTTACCTACTTCGTATTGTCAACCGGATATCTCCGAAACAGAATAGGTATCAGTTTCATTGCTTGCCAAAATGTTAAACGACACCGTTTTTAAATGTTTATATAATGCCCCGGTTATAAATAAAGCGGAACTTATGTAAACAAAAATTGACAAAAGCGGACAAAATATCCTAAATTTTATTTGTTTTGTGAATTAAACTCTAACATGTCAAATTGTTAAGGTTGCTGCTGCCGCCCGCATCCGCTTATTTCTATTTCTTATTGTTGATATTAGTTCTTGATTATTTAAGATAAAGTTTATATGATTGCAATCTACAATAATGATAAAGCTATGGGGTTGTTTTCACTGCTGAATATTTGTAATTTGGAGAAAGCATTTGGCTTATCTGCGAAAATAAATATTTCGAAGTAAAGACTAAAAGGAAAGTTTTAGGCATAATTAACAACTTTTATTATACATCCACAATTCAACTGTTACTTTGCCGAATTTATCACGATTTGATAAGTTTAAACAATACAACAAGTATATATCAACAACGGGTCACAGAATTAACTAATCATATAAACAAGAATTCCGCAAAGTGGGAGACAATATACGCCCGATGTATTGTGAAAGTGGGAGAGGGGAGGAGGGCGGGGGTAGTTTGTGCCGTAGCGGTGACGGAATACTAACACACAAGAAACTGAAAGTGAATGGCAGGGATGGGGTTATGCTCAGCACACAAAATATGACAGAATGATATGACCTTGCTGTGACCTTGACCTTGACATACTGACCTGGTTCATGCACTCTGCACATCGTCTCACTGCCACATACCTATATGAACGAAGTCAATACCTTGAATTGTAATTAAGTTATGCTCCGAATACGAAATATGAAGGGCATATTTGACCTTTGATTTTCATTTGCGACCTTGACCTTTGACCACTGACCTGGTTCACGTGCTCTGCACATCGTCTCATCGCCACCTACCTGTATACCAAGCTTAAAGTCAAAATATTGAACAGTTATGCCCCGAAAACATAATATGAGGGTCAAATTTGAAATTTGAGCTCCGTTTGTGACCCTTGACCTTAAACCTACCGACCTGGCTCATATGCTCTACACCTCTTCTCATCACCATTTGCCAATATGGCAAGTTTAAAGTCAATACCTTTAATGGTCATTGAGTTATGCTCCGGACACGAATATGACGGACGGACGTACAGACGCACGGACGACAGACGCACATAATACGTCCGTTTTTACAAAAAAAAATTAAAAGTCACCACTCTCACTTAACATTATTACCAAAGTAATCATATTAAATACAATGAAATATATTCATTCAGAATTGACATCAATACGTCGTAAACCCCAAAATAACGCAGCTATGTGCACACAGGATTATTACCCCTGCAACTAAAAGTTTCAGACAGAACTTAACATTGACTTTCCGAAATTACATTCAGGGGCAGGTGATAGAGCTGTCAAAATAGGAAGAAAGAATTCCAACCCATTGTTTTCTGGAGCAGGCAGGTGTATCTCTGTATGTCTACACACCACATGCTGTGCAATTTTCACGTGTTGCAAGGTTATAGAACGGCATACATTAAAGTAACCCAGACCCGACAGGTGAATCCCTTATTCATGCAATGGTAACGAAAGGCCCGATATATAAAACCCAGAAATGCTGGTGTAAATGATTATGTCAGAATCTTCTGGTCCTTTGAGACCATGAAGTTCATTTCAATATTTCAATATTTCAAAATAGCCATTATAGAATTCCTTTTGAGCCTTTGAAAGGGGCGTAGGGGTATTGCATATTTATTTACCTATCAAGAAAAGACTCAAACTGAGTCTGCTATCATTTGCTTGGCTTTGTTCTATGCTTTCAAAGGATATTCTTAAATATTTTATTGATGAACCATTTACACATGTACTCCATATCATTACAGAAGGCAGACCAACAGCACAAACACCATAAGGGACCCGACGAAGCAGGTTCGAAGAACCTCACTTGCACTCTACTCACATGTCGTCTACCACCAGTTTCGTTAGACTCGATCAGAGCGAGAAGTGAAGTGCTCTATTGTAAAAGGACCGAACAATAAAATGCACTTCATTTGCATTGCCATGATTCAGAATCTTAAAAATATTCTGTACCGCCTCGGTAGCCTAGTGGTAGAGCGTCCGCTTCGAGTGCGGGAGGCCGTGGGTTCGATCCCCGACCGCCTCGTACCAAAGACGTAAAAATGGTACTAGTAGCTTCCTCGCTTTGCGCTCAGCATTACGAGGATAGTGCTAGGACTGGTCAGCCCGGTCAGTATAATGTGACTGGGTGGGGTATCATGCCGAATGTCTACGGCGTGATATTCCAGTGAGGCAGCACTATAAAGTTGGGCATTGTGCTAAAAAAATAGACACCGTCGTTTATATGACTGAAAAATTGTTGAAAAAGACGTTAAACCCGAACACACACACACATACAAATATTCTGTAACGGCCATGTTTTGATATGGTATCACCTTGTCATAGAATTGCTGATCATTTTAATAATCACGTCTGAATTATGATAAAACTATTATTTTGACAATTGCCGCTGTTGATAACAACGTTAGTCAGGGTTTATTTGGTAACGAATTGATAATGGCCATTGAAGTCTTTAACACGAACACTTTATCTTACAAATATGATTCATTGAAAATTACATGGAACTTCCCTATCCAAATTGGGAACGTTTAAAATACTCAATTATATGTGTGCACATATATCAAATTTAGATATGGAGGGATGTAAATCCAACAACCCGAATTGTAAGTTTTATTTATTTGCATCTCCATGACATAAAATATATCGCCTATGATTATCCACACTTGAAAATATCATCCATATTGAGAGAATATTTGTTAAAAGTAGTAATTTGCAATTCTTTGTTTGTTTTGGATTCAGCACCAGTTTTAACAGTACTTCAGTGTTGTAACAGCCGGCAATTAACCTAACCAGTATTCCTGGATTCTGCACCAGTACTAATCTCTTCTCTGTAAGTAACGGCTAACTTCTCCAAATAAATCAGAGGCCTCATAATCACTCAGTCATGGAGGCAATACTAACATACTAATACCAATAAGCCTATGATGAAAACGAAGAAATAGATTTTAACTATTTGTTATGAAAGTATATGTGTGATCGTTGACGGAGTATGGCACAATAAATAAACCCGCATTTCAAATAGAGTAATGTATTTTATTCCGTTTAGCTACAAAATCTAGTTACAATCGCTACAGTCAATTTTGTTTCATCTCTTTAGATGTTTAACAGAACTTCGGAAAAAATTATAGGTTTAAATACCTTTTGAAAAATTAAAATCGTTCAGCGTAACCTCTGCCTGGAATATTTTCTTATTTAAATCTTTGAAAAGTTCCTTTGAAAGCACAGACAGCAATCAAACAACGTAATATCAAACTCGGTTTGATTAAATCTGTTTATGAGAGGTAAAGAAATGTGCAACACCATCGTGGCCCTTAGACTTGGCTTAAGCTGAATCCTATTATAGTAAAATTGAATATTTTCAATGATTCCAAAAAAAGAAAAATAACTGCGGCAAAGTACGGAGAGACTTGTAGTGACACTTAAAGATTATTGCTATGATAATTGATAAAATCTTTGAAAAGATCCTTTGGAAGGTGTGCTCTATTCTCCATATGTCATAAGTAGCCAGTGGAGCTCAATCAGCACTGGTATTGTGACTATAAAGAACACCCTAGTTATAATGTCAGTTGCTGTACCGGACATGTTGCTTTTTCCAATAAGGATACAGCTTAACAACGCATTACAATGATATTGTTGTGAGGTGACTAGGTTATCCTGGATACAGTGACGCCACTGGTCATGTGTAAGGTGTGTAGAACTTGAGGTTCAAAGCAAACCTTTAAGTGAACTTTTGAGCGTACCAAACGGTGAGTGTACATGCATTGTATAGTCTTTCAAATAACGTTTTTGATGAAAGACATTTAGAAAATACAGAGGCCTGTTCACCATCTAGCCACGTCACCAACGTAAAAAAACTTAAAGATAGTCAAACGATGTCGTCTTTGTCTGCAGATATACGTCGTCGTCTTCGTTTGGAGGTGGGACTGAGAAGAATACACCATCAAACAGTGGGATTTTGAATGTTTTGAAATGTTTGAAAACTAAACTGACTAATGTTGAAGCAAGATTGAATAAGTTCGATCCACTTGAGGAAAAGGTGTCCGCATTCGAGAAAGACCTCAAACATCTACATGTTCAGATCCATGATAAAAACAAAGCAATTGATCAAACGTTCACAAATATGGACGAAAAAGTGAATAGAGTGGAATTTATATCAGCCGACTACCAGTCGCGTATTGGTGAACTTGAAAAGGAAAACACAAACTTAAAAGGTAAAACTACTTACTTAGAATCGCAGAGCATGCGCAACAACCTAGTGATAGGTGGTTTTTAGGGAGGGCTGGTGAGAAGTTTGATTTTAAATTTTACACATTCATGGTTGATAAACTTAAACTAGCAACATCTATAGTGGAGTCCATGAAACTGGAGCGTATACACCGTATGGGAGTTCCTAGCTCAGAGTTGGTGAAGTGTCAATGGGCGTTTTAAAAACACTGCTTTATAAACTGAAACTTTACCTTTTTACAGACAGAACATTGGATATATTTAAATCTTATTTAGCTAATCGAACACAGACTCTAGAAGTAAAGAAGCTGCATTCCAAAAGAATGATAGTACAATCCGGTGTCCCGCAAGGATCCATACTAGGACCCCTTCTTTTTTCTGATATATATATCAATGACATGGCGTTAATTTCAAATACTACCAACATTGATCTATATACCGATGACTCCACCTTACATAAATCCGCCAACAGTATTACAAAAATTCAGTCTGAATTCAAGTATAGCCTAAATAGTGCCCATAATTGGTGTAAAATAAATAACATGTCACTTCATCCTTCAAAAACAAAATGTATGGTATTGAGCACTAGAGTCAAAATAAAACATACTAAAAAGCTTGAGTTAATTTTAGACGGTTCGGTCATTGAAAACGTGAAGTGTCAGGAAGTTCTAGGTGTATATATTTATGAAACTCTGTCTTGGCAATCCCATGTTAGTACCGTGGCCAATAAACTAAACTCAAAAATTGCTCTACTTAGAAGAATTGCATTTTTCTTAACAGATGAGCTGAAACTATTGTGTTACAATGCATATATTATGTCAACCATGAAATATTGTTGCAATGTCTGGGGACTTTGTCACAAATCGAACACTGATAAAATTACATCTTTGCAGAGACGCGCTATAAAAATTATTACAAATTCAAAGTATAGCAACTTTGATGAAGTACATGTATTAAAAAATTCAAAACTTCTATCTTTTGAGAACAGATGCAAATACCATATTTCATTATTAGTGTACAAAAGTAAAACAGGAGATTTACTACATTTTGTTCATAATGATCATTACAGTCTGCGCTCATCTGAAAACATGGATCTTTCTATTGTTAAACCTAAAACGAACTACCTGAAACAAACATTTAGCTACAAGGCTGTGCACTTATGGAATTAACTTCCTTCTTACATTAAGGAGGCAGTAAACAGTTGTCAGCTGTTAGTGTCGAATTGGCCAGGTCAAATTTACAAATAAGAGGCAATTTACGGATTGAAGTGGATATTTGAAGTTTAAAATAATAATAATTGCTAGAATTAAAGTTTCAGTGGCTAGAATTGAGTTTCACTTATTTAAAGAAAATCAGTTGAGTAGCCTTGATCTTGATAGTATGACGTAATGACTTGCAGGAGCGTATACATGCTTCCTCTGAGCTAGCTTAAAGTGGGGTTGTCATTTTAGCAGGGGCCTCAGGCAAACTGGAATAGTGAAAAAACGGTACGGATGGCACATATATTTGAGCTTATTTTCAGATTTTACAGTGTTACCGGAGTATGGAACAGTGTAGCTGTTGGGGCTATCATTTGCAAGGAATTTTCTACATCGATTTAAAAATTGGCAAATTAAGCTTTTTTCGTCATCAGTTTCCGCGTCCGGGAGAGCACAAAATTCAGGTTTTGTAAACAGAAAACTAGATATTAGAGATGTATTGCAGATGGTTTGTAACAATAGACATACAGTGATGTTAATGTTGCAATATCTTTATTTCAGGTGTGTGGTTACAGACTTTTGTGTGAGGTTTTGAAAGTTGGGTAGGCGACTCTAGGCCGAGGAGCTCAGAAAACTGTTTACTGCCTCCTTAACTTCATAATAATAATATAACTGCGTTCAAGCATGATTTAAAGAATTTTCTCTTGTTACAATAGTTTTTAGCAATTAATTACTTGTAATAACAAGAATTTGTTGAATTGATGTTACTGGATTCGTTTCCAATTATAATAATATTCATATTATGTTATTATTCAAATCTGGAACTATTTATTATTTTATGGGACATACTTTTTTTGTACATTTTAGTTGTCATGTACATGTATAATCTTTGTGACGCATGGTAATTCTTTTAAAACATAGTTATTGTTATATTACGTTTATTTAAGACTTCTTTAATTTGAGACGTGTTTGTCGAGAAAATTTAAGTAATTCTGATATGTGTATTTTTGTATAAATGTTTAATTATAAATTGACTGTATGATTGTGTGTATGTGTGAATGTATATCAGCTGAAGACCATACTGGAAATAAGTTGTATAATATCTGTATTTGTACACTTAGTATTTAGGCCTAACCTTCAGAAAAAAGTTATTATCATTATTATTATTTACCTCTTTACAACCGCAGTTCTGGCTAAACTCTGGCTGAACTCTGGCTACTCTGGCTGCTCTGGCTAATTTCACGCACATCTTTTTCGGTAGACCAGTTCGAATCGAATTTCTCAGAATTGTTCAGCGACATTAGAACAACTGTAATCAATGACGCTGGATCCTTTAGCTAGACCAGCGATTTCAACTTGGATAATCCTACATTTCGAGGGCCGGTAAGGTTTGGTTTTTACTCAGCCAGTACGGTTTCGTGAAACTACGGTTTTGGAACTACCCATCTAGCGTAGATCCTAAGACTCATAGATTGTTATGTAGAGCAGTGGCGCGCTAGTTTGCAATCCAATAGGGCATTGAACTGTCTGTATGTTTATATATTCAAGACGACATTGTTACATGTGAATATCTACATTTCATTAAGTCCAAAACTTTACGCCAGCCATTGACGAGATTGCGTGTTTCAGCGCACAAGTTACGTATCGAGACCGTGAGGCACGTTAGAAATTGAATTATAAGAGCTGCTTTGTGGGTCTCGTGATATCGAGGACGCGCACCTTGTCGTTCTGAAGTGCAATGTATATGTATATTTACGCTACCAGTATATCAAGTTGTATTTTTACCGACGTCCTAGTATGCATAGGTGTTTGTTTAATTAATTCCTAAAACAAGAAAAATGGTGTCACAAAGTACGTTTTCCAAAAGCTACGTTGTATCTCATATAACGACGTGTCAATTCATAAAACGTATATCGTATCGTTTTTAGTGTAGACTGAAAAGATACACTTATAAATAATATGCACATAGAGTAAGCTTTATCCGTGTAGTGTTGGCATAAACTCATTTGGCCTCAGCAAATTTTTGAAACGCACCATCCAATGGGACAGACACTAAAATACAGCGATTTAGATAGAAATGTAGAGTATTTTTTAAACTTTTAGACAACATTTAGCTATATGCAATACAAAGTGACGATTTATAGTGATGTACTTTCATAGATATCCCCGGTATTGAGATTTAAAAAGGCATTTGAGACTGCTGGTAACAAAAAATGGAAAATAAGATTTTGGCGAAACTAGTCTCCACACGAAATTAACAGGTTTTTGCCACGGTGCTTTTTAGTTCTGCCTACGTGGCGACAGAAATGTATAAAATTGCTTTGTAACCTTAAAATAAAACAACAATAGGCAATAAAAGTAATTGTCTTAATTTTCCATGAATGATATACTCACACAGGGATTACAGTGTCAAAATGTCAAGTACTTTCACTTAAGATAGAACGACAGGTCATTCGTCGTTAAATTATTTTTTCTGGTTGAAGTGAATGTGTCTGCATAGCTATGAACGTGACAACATAATTTTAACAAACTATTCAATGATGGAGGATAAACAATAATCACATATATATTGTATATCTCTACTAAATATTTAGTAAACTTAATCTTATTGATAGAGTAGATTTGATATATTTAGCATGATTTAACAAAATAGTGCGATTTTCTGTTCCTTGTTCATACTAGGTCCACGATAAAAGTATGATTTGACAATCCGTTTTCGCAAATCACAATAAACGGGGCACTCATCTTCTACATCTAACGAATTGCAAGATATACATAGTCTTTTATTTTTAGGTGTTATAGTTCGTGTATAATGTCCAGTTTGTATTCTAAGGGAATGAGCTGACATCTAGTAACATATACGTATATCTGGAAAAAGCTCAAATCCTATTTCACCATAGACACCAGCTGAACATGTAGTTGCTCTAATATATAAAATTCATTTGCAGACTTTGAGATGCATTCTTTTTATACATCTTAGACCTGGTATTGCCCCATTTTTCCGACGAATAACTTTAAATGGATTCGACAAATGTATCAAATGATTGACATAAAGGAATTGCTTATAGTTTCATCTTTTTACATTTAGCCAAATATAACAATTAATTGATTCTGAGTTGAATTAATTAGCCATATAATTAAAAAAACAAGTCCTAAATAGAACAATGATCCAGAATAGAAAAACATGAGGCCGCCTACAGTGGTATAGCCGCCCGAAACTAGTTGAATGACAATGGCGATTGTTTACTTCAACTATTAAACTTTAGTCGATTAAATTCCAAGGAAGTTAATTCACTTTCAGAGAGCTAGTTTGAGCTATAAAAAAGAAAATATATCATACGTGTAACTAAACTTCGTTAGTTCCTGAGTTGCTTAGATTGCTGGAAGCTAAGCCCAATAATGGCCTCTGTAAATGGAATACCTGTATCAATCGGTAAAATATTATTTATTATTAATATTATATTGTGTGTGCTAAGTAAAACCGCATGTCTATAACCAGAAACTAATTTGTATTTCAGAGATAAATGTATGCTAGTCCCAGTAGCAATGCTGTACTTAGATATATTAAAACTGCATTTTAATTTGCCAGTAATGTGCATAAATGGTGTGTTTATTTACAAGTGGACGCACTGGTCGAGAGGGCTGTCCTAGCCCTCTCGACCAGTGCGTCCACTTGTAAGCTTTCATACGGAGGTGAAGGTCCCTGGATCGAATCTTGGCTACTCCCATTGCGGTGTGTCCTTGGGTAAGGCACTTCGTTACGATTGCCTCAGTCGACCGAGCTGTAAATGGGTACATGTACCAGCAAATTGCTGGGGGGAAGGTATAATTGGTTTTAACTGTTCTTAAAGTAGGTTTGCTCAAAAAGCTCTGAAAAAAATATGTTAATTGTTTCACAAAGCGACGGTAAATAAAATTTACCTGTTTAGCTTCAGACGCTTAGAAACCAATAAGGAGATCTTTTGGAAGCATAGCACGCAACCAAGCAAAATAACAGCAGACTCTGTTGGACTGAATCTGTTCATGAAAGACATTCTTCTCACTCCACTGGTGATCGGTGTTAGTGGAATTCTTTTATTGATATGTAAATGGAACTCCATGATCCCAAAGCAACTACAATATAGATATAAACAATTGGTCCAGACATTTCAACTATATGATCCTTGTGAATTTATGTAGGCTTGCCAACATGCTGACAATCACATCATTAGCATACATGTGTTTCCTTCTAGTTTATTATGTGATAAAAGTAAAGTTGAAATTTCAGTTTGTTCTTGCTGTTCGTGGAGAAGAAGCTGGCCATTGAATGTTGGTATTGCTCTAGCGGTGCTGCTGGGTGTAGGAAAGTTGGTTGTAGGTAAATCATAAGGTGTATAGGCTGACGACTAAATGTAAGTATTGCCCTAACGGTGCAGCTAGGTGTAGAACAGTTGGATATAGGTAAGTCATAATGTGTATAGGCTGACGACCAAATGTAAGTATTGCCCTAGCGGTGCAGCAAGGTGTAGGAAAATTTGTTGAAGGTAAGTCATCAAATACTAAATGTAAGTATTGCCCTAGCGGTGCAGCTAGTTATAGGAAAGTTGGTTGTTGGTAAGTCATAAGGTGTATATGCGGACAAATAAATGTAAGTATTGCCCTAGCGGTGCAGCAAGGTGTAGGAGAGTTGATTGTAGGTAAGTCATCAAATACTAAATGTAAGTATTGCCCTAGCGGTGCAGCTAGTTATAGGAAAGTTGGTTGTTGGTAAGTCATAAGGTGTATATGCGGACAAATAAATGTAAGTATTGCCCTAGCGCTGCAGCTTTGTGTAGGAAAGTTGGTTGTTGGTAAGTCATCAAAAACTAAATGTAAGTATTGCCGTAGGGGTGCGGCTAGGTGTAGGAGAGTTAATTGTTGGTAAGTCATTAAAGACTAAATGTAAATATTGCCCTAGCGATGCGGCTAGGTATAGGAAAGTTGGTTGTTGGTAAGTCATAAGGTGTATATGCGGACAAATAAATGTAAGTATTGCCCTAGCGGTGCAGCTAGGTGTAGGAAAGTTGACTGTAGGTAAGTCATCAAAGACTAAATATAAGTATTGCCCTAGCGGTGCAGCTAGGTGTAGGAAAGTTGGTTGTTGGTAAGTCATCAAAAACTAAATGTAAGTATTGCCCTAGGGGTGCGGCTAGGTGTAGGAAAGCTAGTTGTTGGTAAGTCATCAAAGACTAAATGTAAATATTGCCCTAGCAATGCGGCTAGGTGTAGGAAATTGGTTGTTGGTAAGTCATCAAAGTGTATAAGCTGACGAGTAAATGTCGGTATTGCCCTAGCGGTATTGTTGGGTGAAGGAAAATCGTTGTAGGTAAGTGTGTGATAGCCAAAATATGTATTTGAAATATTGGATGGAATTCACATTTAGCATTGTTTTACGTCACAGTGTACTCGTTCATTTCAATGTTTGTGAAATTGGAGACTTTGGAAAGATACGCTTTTTTAGCAACAATGTAACATCCTATCAAGCAGTTACAATATAAAACTTGATCAAGTAATGAATTTAAATAGCTTGCTATTTGCAACTGTGTGTGTCTTAAGATGTACAATGCAAATGACAATAGCGTCATAGCCAATGAAGCACCCCGGCCTAACATATAAAGAGAAAATAAGCATTAACATGCAAACATTTTTTATTTTAAAGATATTTTCAGTCCCCATACTAGATAAAACTACATATGTACTAGATGCTAAATGTACATACAGAATAGCGACATGTGATGGCCTCCGTATTGGAACATCTTGAACCCCATCCCTTCTCATACCCGTCTTATCTATTACCTGAACAAATACAGGCATTTCAATCTCTATGTAGTTTTTACTTTTGTTTCAAATGAGTCTTTTGCTTTGAATTTAAAAGGCATTTGTTGATAACAAAAACTCGTTTACCGACGTCTAGATTATAATAGAAAGAACGACTGAGGTATTACTTTGAAGTTATTTATATGCATTAGTTGGATAAAAGTTTCAGTATTTTCAATAATCCCGCAGCTTCATAAAAAGGGAAAAAGCAAATTACCTTCGAAATGATTGAACTTCAATCTTTTAAGATTGGTGAAAAGGTCTTGAATTCCTCCGAATATTTCTTCTTTGGATTCTTTATGAGCACTTTTGGTATCATTACACATTATTATACCTTAAAATACTTTACAGGAGCTAACAACACGAGGAGTTGTACTTTGGAAAACAATGCACCCGTGTTCATTCTTGGGAGTCTTATGGCCCCTGTGATATATTTGGTTTTTGTCAAAGTCGTCCAGTTCCGCCGTGGACATGAAATCCCTGCTCAGCAAGGGAAAGCAGACCATAGAGAGAGTGAAGATGCAACGAGAAGCGGGAAAATCATTTGTGGTATATTAGCTATCGCAAACATCGCCTGGCAGATGGCAGGTAATATCTAAACATGGCAATTTCAACTTCGTTTTAAATATACCAAGTTATAATCAATGTTCTATCTATAAACTATGTATTTATGATCGAGATTTATGTCCAGTACGTTTTAAAATGCTAAATAACATTACCTTCCCGTAAGCAGGAGCGAAGGAACGGGCGGGGTCTGGTTTAATTGTACAATTTATTGCACTTTTTATAAATGTACAGAACTGATGTTTAGACTATTTATTCCGACTTTTAAATCAATTTTAGCACATGTGCAGCTTTCAGCTACACGCAAGCAAGTACATCTGCTTGCGGCGAACACCTAATCACGCGACCTCACGCGACCGGCGTAGTCATCGAAGCACGATGTTACCCTGCAGTTTTAACATGAAAACAGTTTCATGTTTATGAATACACGAAAAGACTTTAGCATATTAATGTAAATGTGCAATATAATTCCAGGTACGAGATGGGTATACTCAGTGTATCAGACAGTATGGGTTGATGGTTCTGTCCCTTGTACAGCTGATAATAAGCCGGCAGGATGTACTGATGGGAAATGCGATGAAATCTTTGTCAAAATTGCATGCGCTTTCATCTCCATAGACTGGATTTGTCTCGTGTTCTGCTGTGTGTACTTGCTATATGTTGTATGTAAAAGGTGTAATATAGTTTGCACCGTTTCAACTGAGGCAAATGAAGACGTGCAAGTGGTCGGCGTTTCTACAGGGGCAATACAACAAACGTGTGTGCAGGTTGGAGAGGAGATCGTGAAAGATGCTGGGGCGTTTGTAGGTGAAGTTCTTGAAGGAAAAAAATAGATGAAGATGATGAAATGTGAAATAACACGGTGTAAAATAAAGCTGATTTTTATATATACCCTGTCGGATCCACCTTTTATATTATAAAATTGAATTAGAATAATTAGATATATTCAAAACCTAAGGAAAATAAAACATCTTATTTCATAACATTATTGTCATTAATTTGAATATATTAAAATTTGATATATCTCTGAACCTTGTGGTGTGCGGTGCATATAATCCATTGACGTTTCTTCAATGTCAATGTCAGGTAAAGTTCATGAAGAATAAACTGAGCATAAGTTTGTTATTTTTAGTGCGATTTTATTTTTTTTCAAAATTTCAACACCATAGTGAGCAAGGTACTGATTGTGTGTTTCTTATTTCATGATCATAGTCATGGTGGGTCAGAAAGGGTCATAAATACTGCACGTTTTTTTGTTTTGCCGCTTATTTGTCCTAGCGGCATATGTCACTTTTCTGTTAGAAAGTTTTCATTTTTTATGTCTCTATCAATATTTATAGTTATAAATATTTCTCATATACAATTTGGCCCATATCTTATGAGTTTGAAAGCTTTTACATTGTTTTACCCTCACATGTTGTTTTGTCCAATGAATTTAGCAAGCAGCGATAAATGCGTTAATTTACTCTGGGTAAAAGGAAACTTCAGCAAATGTACCAAGGACTCTAATTTAATAAATTCTTTAAGAAGAACCGAACGCAACCAAACAAAATAAGTAGTAGACTCGATTTACTTTAAACACAAAATCAGTCTCAATACTCTAGTTCATGATGTACGTGCAGTTAATAGGTAAAACTTGACACCTACAATATAAAAAATAGATACATTATGTCTTTTGATCAAAATGTCCAATCGTGACAACCAGTCCGTAACAAGTAGGGTACAGTCCCCCTTATTTTTCATGACAATTTTTTTTCTTAAAATAAACTAACAGTACTTTATAAAAGTAATTGTCCTATTATTCTACGAAGGATATACTTATGTGTAAAAATATAATGTTACAAATGTCAAGTACCTCCTGTTATTGACCGATAGAAACAATATAGAAAAACTTTGACACTCGCTATATTGTTTTGAAAGGGACTGAAACTAAAAAATAAAACGTGATTTAGTTTGGTTTAATTAAAAAAAGAAAGATATTAGTTTCAAAGTAAAGAAAAACGTGACATGCTGTCAAAAATGTCCATTAACTACGAGCGATTTATTTGTATATTTGGCTCCATAAAAGCGCCATGAAATAGAGTTTTCCTGTTTTGTCTACTGCACATAGGAATCAAATAATATACAGCAGAACCATTTTTTGAGAGTTCTCAACAATACTAAGGTATTATACGCCGCGGAATAATTTCACTTTTTTATTAAGATATAAAACGATTAAGTGCAAACTATAAAATTTGTCTGAGAGTAGGCCCTAAAATCGCAACAATAAAATGTTTCAGATTGAAATTGAATACTTAGTTCGCGCATAAAACTCGGAAGACTCTGGTAGCAATACATATGAACGTAAGTCAATTCTATTGAATATCGAATAAATCACTTGCAATTTCATCACATAAAGTTTAAAAGTTTGATTTTTTAATAAAAATTTTAATGCAAAAACTGTAAAATCAAAACTGTTATAGAACTTATATGTGTAATACTCTGTCAAAAGTGTTATCAGTAAAACACGACAATATAGTATATTCATTAACTAGTCTATCTTTCATCTTACTATCAGAGAGGCCTAAGAATGAAGGCGGTGCAATAATATAAATGGCAGATTGATAAACAGAACAATATGTGATTTTCAAGTCTCTTGAAAATTGTAAAAGCAGATTTCCAGACAAGACTTTCATACGTTTTGTGTTATATAAAAAATTAAGGGCCAAAACTCCTTAACTGGATGGTACACGGTTTACATAGATGCCCTGACAACAGTTGCAGATTACTTCATATCAATACATTTCATCAAGTTTAAACCAAATGCCGTGAACACTGTATGAAGTATTAAACGGACTATGAGATTAGTACAAGAAATATGTGCATAAAAAGTACGAATTGTGCACCTTCTGTGAAAAGCATGAAACTTGGCATTTTAGTAGATAATTATAATGGGCTTCGTTTTAGCCTGGGAAGCGGTTTGTGGAAATCCGAGATGGCCGCTATAATTCACAGTTTTATATATAGATAAGAAATGGCAAAACAAGCGTACATGCCTTGCAAAAAGCTTTAACATTGGATTAATAGAGGAATGTCCCAAAAACATGATACATCTTTGAGCTTGTTTAACTTTATTGTTAAACAATATATAATACTAAGAAGAGAATTTATCACAGAATTTATCACAATACTTTGGATGTAGATCTATATATCTCCGAGTCACAATGTTTTTCACATAAGATGTTCTATATATGTCCCCCTTTTTGCGATTTTACCACAGGAATTCTGGTTCTGAAATTAGCGATTACCGCCTTGTAGGTGTCAACACTGATTTTACTGATCTCTCGTCTAATGACCCTCTTCAGACTACTCAGACGTGTCGGTTTGGGAGAGTATACCTTGCTTTTAAGATGTCCCCAAAGATAAAAATCTAGGGGGTTCAAGTCTGGAGAGTGAGGCGGCCAGATTGTGTACGTTTTCCATGAAATGACTCTACAGTATCTCCGTCATCCAGGTAGCGAATGTTAGCTTGGCAGTGACATCACCTGATTTCAAATGTTGCATCTTTTGAACATTGTAAGGATTCTTTTTTAAATCATATCGTAGAATTCTTTGAATACTGGACTTACTAAAGTTAAGATTGTTCTCACTTTTTAATCTGCGTGTTGATTTTGAAGGTGTTTCTTCAACCAATGCGTTCATCGAGTCAATATTTTCTGACAATCTGACTGATGATGGTCTCCCGGAAAGTCCCTTTCGTCTGTCACTAACAGATCCATGCTTCTCAAATTTCCTGACCAATCTGTTGATCTGTAGTCTGGGTAATGGCTTCATGCCAGGGTACTGTTAATTAATGTTTTGTTAACTAATGTAGGCGATTTCAACTCATAATATAATTTTATGACTTCTGCCTCGGCGGCCATCTTGGATTTTGATGGAGTTTGGTTACATCATCAATGACGTCATATGTGACGTCATGACGTCACATGGAACACATCAATGATTATTAATTGAAATTTAGTTAATTATGCTAATTATTGGAACAATAATCATTGATATACCATGTCATTTGAATATGAGATGTCGTTTGAAAGATGTAACATGTTTTTTGGGACACCCTGTACTACATCTCATCCAAGATGGCCGCCAAAAGTCTTTTATTTGAAAATGGCGAAACAATGTTTTACATCTCGTAAAAGGGATGTAAATTGGAACAGTAATATATACAAGAGCTGTCTGATGACAGCGCGCTCGACTATTCGAAGAATTGATTGAAGAATGGGGTCAAAATATTTCCACGGATATTCAGACAAAAGGAATAAATAGATTAGACAAACAATGTTCCTGTATTACTTTGATTTCGATAAGTCTTGCACTAAATGGCAATATATGAGCCAATTTCAAAGTCCAAAAAGGGCCATAATTCAGTCAAAATAGTTATGTACTCTTGCCTACAGATGGAAATCATAATGATAAACAAGTGTTCAAAGTTTAAAGGCCATATGTCAAATAGTTTTGACAAAACATGGACTTGTATGAAAACAGAACCAATTTCAAAATCCAAAAAGGACCATAATTCAGCCAAAATAGATGACAGAGTTATGTTCTCTTTCCTACAGATAGAGACTATTATACTAAACAAGTGATAAAAGTTTCAAAGCCATATGTCAAACACTTTATAAAAAATATGAACTGGTACGAAAAACTTAACAAAGATTTCTAAGTCAAAATGGGCCATAATTCAGCCAAAATCCTTGATGGAGTTATGTACTCTTGCCTATAACTGGACATGGTGATGGTAAACAGGTGTTGAAAGTTTCAAAGCTTTATCTCAAAAGACTTTGTCAAAATATGAACTGGTACGAAATATCAACCCAGATTTCTAAGTCAAAAAGGGCCATAATTCAGCCAAAATCCTTGATGGAGTTATGTACTCTTGCCTATAACTGGACATGGTGATGGTAAACAATTATTGAAAGTTTCAAAGCTTTATCTCAAAAGACTTTGTCAAAAAATGAACTGGTACGAAAAACTTAACCATGATTTCTAAGACAAAAGGGGCCATAATTCAGCCAAAATCCTTGATGAAGTTATGTACTCTTGCCTATAACTGGACATGGTGATGGTAAACAGGTGTTGAAAGTTTCAAAGCTTTATCTCAAAAGACTGTCAAAATATGAACTGGTACGAAATATTAACCCAGATTTCTAAGTCAAAAAGGGCCATAATTCAGCCCAAATCCTTGATGGAGTTATGTGCTCTTACCTACAACTGGAAATGGTGATGGTAAACAAATATTGAAAGTTTCAAAGCTTTATCTCAAAAGACTTTGTCAAAATATGAACTGGTACGAAAAACTTAACCATGATTTCTAAGTCAAAAGGGGCCATAATTCAGCCAAAATCCTTAACTGAGTTATGTGCTCTTGCCTATAACTGGCCATGATGATGGTAAACAAGTGTTGAAAGTTTCAAAGCTTTATCTCAAAAGACTTTGTCAAAATATTGACTGGTACGAAAAACTTAACCCAAGGTGTGACGCCGACGCCGACGCCGACGCCGACGCCGTGGTGAGTAGGATAGCTCTACTTATTCTTCGAATAGTCGAGCTAAAAATGTGTACTCTTATTTAACGAAGCAATATCCATTATGGTTACCATATTCCAAGTTGGCCAGCATTATAAATCAATTTATGGATTCACTTGATTGTTTTTACTGAAGTATATAGGCCATTTTGTATAATATTGTCTGGACTGAAAATATACATTATCTTATCTAATCTTACTTGTATTCTTTGATACTTAACAGTTATGTACAAATGTTGTTTCCTTCTGTTTACAATGAATGTTGCCCCCCCCCCCCCCCCCCCACCCCCACACACATTGATTAAATGCAGCCATAAATTAAATACAGTATCTAAATTGTCAACGGTGAAACTCAGAAACTGATTTCCAGAACCTTTCAAATTAGCAAAATATTATTTTACCAACTTATTTCATGAGAAATTTTTGTTAGTATAAATAAATGATTTTTAGAAATAATTGTTTTACCTGATACTGCAACAAAGGTAACAATTGTCTGAGACAGGTTTAGAGCAAATGTTTCTCAGATCAATAATACAAATGTTAGTGTACAGTGCATAAAGGGAAATGAAAAACTGTTGTTTTTTTATTGTGATATTACTTTGTTATCAAAACTAAGACAAGAAGTGTAAAATAGCTTTGCAACACGGACACATATATATCTTATAGATCATTTACTGACAAAAATAGAATACAAATACATTTTTTTATTTCAAATACATGTATCAAAGGTACATCAACTAGTGCACTACACACATTTTAATATCCAAACCACATCATTTACATAGTAACATACAGTTTGTAAATGTATGAACCAAGTATTTAATTTGAGCTATTGTTCATTTAATGTTCTGTTTATAATCAATCCTTAAGTTGTACTACTTACATACCGGTAACAGAAGCACTGTCCCTAACAAATCTATACTGAGCAAAACTTCCAACTAGACCATTGAAGAATGCATATATATTTTTTTATTTAAAAAGGCAAGCTAATGAATTTTAAACATCGTTTCATTGACCTGAATGCCTACACAAATATCGGTAAAATATGTTTTACTTTTGCGAACGTCCCGTGCTTGGCTGTTCACGTGCAAATCGTTATTTTGTCATTTGTATTCTTAAAGTTTGGTTGAATTTAATTTTTGTTTTATGTCTCAAGAAGCCTGACGTTTTATGTAAGCTAAAACCAGAAAACATCTTAAATAAACTGAATATACCTCGCATGCGACTCGATGAAAGGGCGCGTGCTGTAATAATGATGAAAGCAGGAACTTCACGACTTCAGGTAAGCATTGTGATTCATGTTACAATTGTCATTGTTTTTTGTAAGAAAGTTCTCTAATATCATTACACAAGAAAACAATTATTAGGAAGTGACATTCAGTACGTTTTCTGCTTTATTCCAAGTGGACAGAATCATAAATAGGCATGTGTCAACCATTCCTGCTTCCAACATTCCTATAGTATGCTATCTTTCATCGAGTCGCATCCGAGCATATTCAGTTTATTTCAGATGTTTTCTGCTTTTTGCTTACAAAAAAAACCCCCAAGTATCTCGAGACACACAACAAAATTAAATTTAACCAATTTATAAGAATATAAATGATAAAATCACAATTCGCTCGTGCACAGCCAAGCACGGGTTTTTTCGCAAAATCCGATATTTATGTAGGCATTCAGGTCAATAAAACAATGTCTAAAATTCATTAGCTTACCTTTTAAAATAAAAAAGATATATATATTCTTCAAGGGTCTAGTTGGAAGTTTTGCTCAGTTTAGATGGAATGCCGTCCAAGCCTGTTGCCTTGTTAGCACTTAAAATATTTAAATACTTCAGAATTTTATTTTCAGAGACAATACTGAAAGAAAAACTATTAGGAACAACTCCTTTAGAAGCATAAAAATTACTTACAAAATTCTTACCAAAAATGTTAGAACAATTGGGTAACTTTTCTACAAGTTTAGAAGTAATATTAGTATAAAAGGAGTTAAATTTCTCAGCAACATTTATCATATGTAAGATCTCCATCAATTTTGAGACCAATGTTACAAGCAGACACACAGCCTTTCTTAGAAGGCAGACTTAACTCTTTTAAAGTTTTCCATAGGAATTTTAAATGTTTTTTGTATTTTTCAAGTTTCTCCTTATAATACCTTAGCTTAGCATTAAACACAAGATACTGAGTTCTGTTTCTACATTGTTTAAAAAGATTTAAGTTTAAGGATTTGTTCTTCTTGTAAATACGGAACATTTTATCTCTCTCTTTGATACTCGACAGAACGTCAGATGTTATCCAAGGTTCTGTTCGCTGTTTAATTCGACACTCTTTTACATGTGCAATGTTGTTAATAACAGACATAAATATAACTTTAACAAAACATTATCAGAAAACATTACACTGCTCCAGTCAGTTGATAAAAGAGATTGCTGGATGTCTTCTTTATTGTAGCTTTTCATAGATCTAAGTTTAACAGTGTTGTGTTTCCCAATAGAAGATTTTGTTACTTCACCCGTACAAAAGATCAATGAATGATCACTGATGGAAGAGTCAATCACACCACTCTGAGTAATTCTGTCCCTTTCTGAAACGAGTATCAGATCAATACATGCACATGTAGAATTACAAATTCTTGTAGTTTCCTGAATACGTTTACTGTAATTAAATAAATTTGCAAAATTAGACAAATTTTCACAAAGAGAACACTTTTTAAGCACATCAACGTTAAAATCACCAAGAACTATGGTTTCGGAAGTTACTTGAATTAAAGAATACACTATTTCAAACACTTGAAAAAAGTTAAGCTGTTTCGGTGGACGATAAATAACTCCACAGAGTATGGGTTTGGTCTAAGCCAGAAGAATATCAATCAAAATTGCTTCCAAATCAGAATTGTTCAAGTCATCTCTAGGATTAAATGCTAAGTCTTGTCTAACGTAGACACAGACTCCTCCGCCGTGTCGATTTTGGTCACGCCTACTAATCACATAGCTGTGGATTGTAATCTCGTTGTCTTCTACCGACTCGTCCAACCAAGTCTCTGAGAGACATGCTATTTTCAGTATGAAATAATGTTAACAATATGGCAAGCTTTTGGTAGTAGTTTACTACTGTATATGTGCTTGCAATGACATTTACTTTTGGAGAAAATACATCTGTATAATCAGCATGTCATAAGTTTGTTTGTTTGTTTTGGGTTTAACGCCGTTTTTCAACAGTATTTCAGTCATGTAACGGTGGGCAGTTAACCTAACCAGTGTTCCTGGATTCTGTACCAGTATCCGCAAGTAACTTCCAACTTCCCCACATGAATCAGAGGTGGAGGACTAATGATTTTAGACACAATGTCGTTTATCAAATAGTCACGGAGAACATACGCCCAGCCCGAGGATCGAACTCACGACCCCGCGATCCGTAGATCAACGCTCTACCTACTGAGCTAAGCGGACGCATGTCATATGTAAGCTCACAGTGGATGTTTGGTTGTTTCTGGGCATATTAGACAAAGCTTAATTCTAGTAACCCCCTTATCTAACGGTGAGCATAGTAACCCCCTTATCTAACGGTGAGCATGTCATATGTAAGCTCACCGTTAGATAAGGGGGTTACTAGAATTAAGCTTTGTCTAGTATGCCAAAAAACAACCAAACATCCACTGCAATGTCCTGCAAATCTGAATCCTGGAATTGTAGACATTACAAGGGCGTTACACCATTCATAAGCATTATCAAGGCAGCTATCTACCACCAAAATCTCAACTAGACTGCATTTACGGTATGGAACCAGCCTCTATATGCAACTGCCAAAACAGAAGCTGCCAGCAGTGGAATAGGCCACTGACATATGGCGAGAATAAGGTTTTCATCGCACTTAGCGGATTGCATATAAAGATGGCCCCATGGAAGCATATTTGTGACCTGCTAGACAATAGTGGATGTTGTGATCAAAGTGTTTATGGAGTATTCAACATAGGTACTTCAATCATAATGTAAAGGCTCTTCCCAGAACGCTGTGAAAAAGGGAACAAATCTGCACTTCCTTGAAAAACAACGTTGGGGCTTATAGCACAGAACAATGCAACAGAATCATTGTGTCAATTCTACTTTTTCTTTGTCATCTTGGAATTTGGTGGCCATTTTGAATGTTTACAACCTGCTTCCTAGGCTTAAATGAAGCATAATGCATTCATCTACAATCCTGCCAAATTTCATACTTTTCACACGGAGAGCACAATTGTTTCACCAATTTCTTGCACTAATTCGGAAGAGCGTGAACAATAATAAACAAATAATTGAACTTAGAATATCTGACATTTTCGGTCTTGATGGCCTATTGGTAGAGCGTCCGCTTCGAGTGCGGGAGGTCATGGGTTCGATCCCCGGCCGCTTCATAACAAAGACGTGAAAAATGGTACCAGTCGTTCCCTTGCTTGGCGCTTAGCATTAAAAGGGAAACTGGCCTCTTCTCTCATACCTTCGTTGCGATGGATTCCATCAGGAATGAGGTGTCGAGAGTGATTAACATAAGCTGTAGTATTTGCTTCGCAATCGACCTAAAATGAATTAGTATAAACTTATAACTCTTTCCTTACGTTGAATGAGCAACTGAATCGTAACATTTCAACAGAGCAAGTTCCGTCAACCAACTACGAATATTAGAGTTGACTTTCGATATACATTTGTAGTGAATGGAGAGCAAGCTTCTAGTTGCACAATCATTTAATACGTCCATTCAGACAGAAAACTACCGCGGGAGAAGTATTAAAAAATGAAAAAGTTAACCGTATAGCCCACTAATAAACGGATGTGTTTCCACATTTCTAGAAGAAAGTAAGTGTTTGGCAGAAGAACAAAATGGATTTAGAAAAAAAAGAGATCGTTTGAAAATCATGTGTACACATTAAATACAATTGTTAGAAACAATGACAAAGTCCTTTGAAAACTTTTATGTTCATGAATAGAAGACAAAATGTACAATACATTCAGTTCTATGTATGATAAACACAGTCCTGTATCAGAATTAATGAAAACTATGTAAACACAATGATTCGATTGCTAAACGGGCGTCGTCCAGGGAAATATAGTATTGCCGACGCTTTTTGCAGTGCTCATTACTGTTCTCAGGCCAATAATGATAAGGATGATCTTCAGGCAATATTAAATTTATTACAAGAAATGGATCTAGTGCTGATTAGTACTACAAAGTCTAAATAATTATGTCTATATTCGGAAAGGTAGACGGACAAGATCAGTTGTTTTTTTCTTCACCAAACTGGCAATATTGTAGAAACTTTAAGTGAATACAATAACTCGATGTGATCAGAAAACTCATACTTTAACTTACTCATACATTTATGATATGCATGTATCATTTATTTGATATTTTTCAAAATTAACTGCTGTACAGATAAAGTAGGTCATTTTCTATATTCATGCAGTCATTTATAAGGGGTTATCATACGCCATTCTTCAGGTCGTTGATTTAGGATTCTAATTAATAATGAATCTGTTTATCTTTTTCGCACTTTCAGCAGTAAGAAAAACTGTTTAGTCGAAGTTCTCTCTTAATTATTCAAAAAAAAAAAAAAAAAAGATTAGAAGCAAGCTAAAAAATTTATATGTTGCTTTATTATAGACATTTAAAGGTAACAACAAAAAGCTTTTGTATATAAGATGCACTTTTCTGCATAACTAGTCCATTGCTGAAATTGTTCAAACATTATCCTGTTAAATTTAGTTTAATTTAAACTTAGTTAAAAACAGTGACTTAAAACACCATGGGGCTGTGAGTTTTTAATTGTTGTATATGTTTATAAAATATAACACAAGTCACTTTAATAAAAAGAAAAGTACTTGATATGTTGTTGACAATTGTATTGAAAACTATCCGGTAAGTATTTGTGAAAAAGGAAAGATGAATCTTAAATATATACGCTAAGGTATTGTAGGAATAGGTTCAGTAATTAGTCCAAAAACATGCGTCCGTTGTGTAGGTATTGTTGAAAGAAGTCAAAAGTAAATAGATCATATTTTTTCCACTTCATGTGTATTTTCTCAGTAATAATATGATCTATTTAATACTGTCTATTTTCGCCACTGTTTTCGTGCATAACGGATGATTCAATCACATTTGTCACTATTAGAATGTACTGAGAAGGTTGCCACGCAAATATACAAACGATGGCAAATTTTGCAGGATTTATAAGCAGACCACCACTGACTGACATTTCATTAGGAACCATTCATCCACCAATTTTCATTTTATGTTTTCGTAAATTCCTGATGAAACTTCCATGAAAATAACGTGAATGAAAAAATAATGTTCAGTCCTATAAAGATACGTTAATCAAAACTGGCACAAAAGGGAACCATTAGTGACCTTTAAGCTGTAAGAGCAGAAATAATACTTTTTTCGGAGCAGATAACAGAACTAGTCTTTTTAAAATAGTCATAAATCGGTCGTATATTATATGAAATGGCGTTTTCAATGCAAACTAATCATGGAGTTTGAACAGTTTTGAAATTTTGACTATATCTTTACGCCTATATTATTTCCGCTATTTCTTGGCCAAAATGTCAATTTTTATGTTTGCAATGTCAGAAATTGTGCAAAATGCATCCATTTCGCTCTAATTCATGACAAAGTTGAGTCATATTTCAGAATCTACGATGAAATAACAAAAAAAAAAACTTTTACCAAAACTTGCAGGGTCTAAATGTCTATCTTTTTAAATACTTAAAATTTCTCTATATGGAATGTTTGGTACTGTATCTTTCTTTAACATTAATGTGAGCAAGTTTTGAAATTTTATAGAAAATATTTCTTGTATTGACATTCTTCATATTTTAAAGACATTTTTGCAAGTATTGGCAGATTTGTATTTTTCAAATTAAGAAAATGCAATAAAATTGCAAACCCGGCGGCCTATACTTTTATCGATTATTTGAAAATACTTGTCGAGGTCTAATCAAAAAAATCACGAAAAAAAAAAAAAAAAAAACTACAAATGTGTAAGACTTTGAAAACCTTAATTTATCAAGACATAGGTATGAATTTTGTATATTATTATAATTGATTCGTGTAACTATTTAACGAAAAAGGGTCAAACGTTTTTGGATTTGTACTGTTATACAAATAATCCATTTTAAGTGAATTGGAGACAATAATATTTAGGAAACAAAAAGGATAACCCAGCATGTATTTTTAATAAAATCTGGGACATAGCATAGCCTTAACTGGAAACTTTGGTATCTGCTATCAACATTGTTCATTGCTTTATATTTTTATTTCAAGAGTCTAAATTTAAATGATTTCTTCGACAAATTACAGGTTTCAAGTGACTTCTGGGCGGCCTGCCTCATAAATCTGGTAGGCTTTCCCCGTCACTCCTAGCTGGTACAGTTGAACTCTCTCTCTCTCTCTTTCTCTCTCTCTCTCTCTCTTGTTCTCTCTCACTCCCCCACCCGCCCCCCGCACACACACACACACACACACACACTTAAGGAAATAAAGGCTAAAAAACCGGAATAATAAATTTAACAGTTTCTCGTAAATCAATCACGCAAATTGGTAAAAGTAAAATCAATAATTAAAATAATCAAAGTTTTGTTACTGTAGAAATTTATAATATTTCAAATGCTATCAAATGATTGTTATTACTTTCAAGAAACAAGAATATTTAAATAAAAGAAATAAAAAAATGCATATGTATAATTTCGAATTCAAGACGGAATGGAGAATTTTTCAAAGAAAGCCAAATAGGATGTGTTGCATGAATTCTGATGTCGGATAGCACAAATGAAAAAGAGCAGCCATTACATATTATCACACGGCATAGAAACAACAGTCTATTTATATATCCGTATATCAAGGCGGCCTCAGCAGTATCAACGTATTTCTCATTGGATACTGCTGGGGTCGCCCGATTGTGTAACCAATGAGAACTACGGTGATACTGCTGAGGTCTCCTCACAGCAGTATCACCGTAGTTCTCATTGGTTACACAATCGGGCGACCCCAGCAGTATCTACATATTTCTCATTGGTAACACATAGGGTACTTCAGCAGTATCAACGTTTTTCTCATTTGTTACACATAGGAGACCTCAGCAGTATCGCCGTATTTCTCATTGGTAACACAGTGGCGACCATTGGTAATACAGTGGCGACCCCAGCAGTATCAACGTATTTCTGATATTTCAATATTATGAAATTTGAATTCTATTTTCTGCTGATGAGTGTGTCTTTTTTGCCAAGGGCTATTGCATGAAACTTCTCTGGATTTGCTTTTATTTGATTTTTGAGAACAACTCTATAAGTGTTGAACTGTCATTTTCCAGAGGATTAGTTAAAAATCTGTCAGGCAGGACCTTGAATAAGAAAGAGTGTTGTCTTCAGTATAGTTGTATAACTGCCTTCGGTCAATAAAGTAAAAGATATCATTAAAAATATGTTAAACGGAATAGGACCGAGTATGCAGCCCTGCGGAACACCTTAAACAATATTCTGATTTTCACTACATATAATTATTTCCAATTGTCACACACTGCTTTTTATCAGAAGGTAACTTTCAATAGGTAAATTCATTTTCAATAGCAACAGATCATGAGGTAAGCAGGCCTCTTTTTTTAGACATGCGCTATTAATCTGTTAACACAACGATCTCTTTGTTATAGCCAAAGATTTGAAACTCTTCCGGGTCAGATTTAAACCCCATTTACCCTGTAAACATGAAGTCAGTGGGCCAACGACGGAAAATCGTCAAAGAATAATCGTTGTTGGGCTACTGCTGGCCCAACAATGATTAATAAGTATTGTAAATACAACTGTTGGGCCAACGTTGAACCAACTTTGAATTTCAGTCACAAATATCTCTGCATTGGCCCAATATTGATTTTCAGAGAAAGACTTATACAGAGAAAACATCGTTGGCCCAACGTTGGCCCATTAGAAGTAATAATATAATAATTATATATTTTACAGGTGACTGTTTTATCACAAGCCCCATACAGGTATACACGTTGTGTATGTGTAACATGCAATATTTAATTAATAATTAAATACTTTTCTGCACCAATTTGTAATTAGTTAAATTTGGGCTAATTAAACTTAAAACTTATCTGCAGCCGTAATGACATTTTGAACTATTTCAAATCTACTACCTTGAAAAAAAATTGTGAACAAAATATTGAAAAAAAAACAACAACAAAAACTTCTAACTCTATAACAAATATCTAATTTTATGCAATCATAGAATGTTTACAAAAGATCTGTTGAATATTCCAAAACATGAACTCTCGTTAACCCGAGTTATGTAAGAAATCCCAGAAAATGTGGTTAATTTTACTCTCTAGGCCCGATTTCTAGCTGCATATATGTAAAGTAAAGGAAACTATTATACATGTGATAGATCTAGATTTAACAAAATCCCGGCCTACCAGCTATAAACTGTAAGTAGAAGTTTTTGAATATTTTTGGATAAAGCTGTGGAATCTTATAGAGAATTTCTTATTTTTATCCTGTATGCAAGTAATATCCATGTGACTTGAACATATGTTAAATACTTTTATCTAAAGCTGGCGGATGGCACTTGTGTTGAGTATTAAATTCTTTAAATAAATAACTCATATTCTCATTAATTCTAACATATTTTTCTCGGTTAAATACAGACAAAAATAAATTTCAAACATTTTACGCAAGTTTATGTTCAGGGGTTTATGTGCCTTTCTTTAGTTATTGTTATTAATTTGACGTAGATGGTTTAATCAACATTATATATATTCTTTTTTACAGGGTGCTGTTCAAGAGAATAATAATGGAGTGCCTAGCACTGTAGTGCACAAGAAAAAACAAGAAAAAAAAGAAAGCAGCAACTTCAATGAGAAAAGAAAACAATTAAACAGAACTTGGATACATAATGAGTTAATATACAGACAGTAATTCACTTTAGTAGGATTTAATCAGTGACTGAAAAAAAAAATTAGATTTATAAAAGGCTGGAATCAATATTTGACATGTTGTAGTGATAAAATATTTTGCTATATTTCTTCAGGAAAATTGCAAACAAACTTTAACTAAATATTAATTTTCTTTTTGTTAAACTTTAACAAAATCACAACTATTTGAAAATAAAATACGTACTAAATATGCTAGTTTTAGTTTTTTTTCAGTTTCTTAATCGTTGGGATAACGTTGGCTCAATGCTGGACCAACCATGATAGACGAAAAATGCTGTTGGCCCAATGGGGGGCCAACGATAAGTGCAGGATACCAGTTGTTGGCCCAATGGGGGGCCAACGATAAGTGCAGGGTACCAGTTGTTGACCTAATGGAGGGCCAACGATAAGTGTAGGATACCAGTCGTTGGGCCAACGGTGTACCAACCGTTGGGCCAACATTGCGCCAATAAGCAAAATGGCGTTGGGCCAATGTTGGAAATCTTCGTTGGGCCAACGAAGAGTCTGCCGTTGGCCCAACGTTGGGCCGACACATGTCTGCTATCTACTTTCAAAATGCTCTTTTATTATGTACAGTTTTAACAATATGTATTAAATCGTGTTTGAGTCATGTGCTATGAGTACATCAGATAAAGGGAAGTGATTTAAAAGTAGAAAATACATAGTGCACTTTCTCTTTTTGCACACTTTCAGTGTGTGAAGTTGTAACAAAATTTTGAAATAATGCTCCTGAAATAAGTGTTATGAGTAAATCAAAGAAAGGCAGACAGGAATTATTCCTAACGAAAACCCCGACTTTTGGCGTTAGAATAAAAATATGATTTTAGATAAAGTGATCCGATAATGTTGCTTTTAGTCTCATGCTACCTGTTCTAAACTATAAATGGTGGATAAAAACTCCATTCATTTCGTTTAGAAACTTCACAAGCACGCAAGTGATACTATGGCAATTTTTGCAAAAGGTTTGATATTAATATGGGCAATAAGATAACTTCAGTGAATATGAAAACCATGCCAGAAGTCTTTCAGCCGACGACTAAGGTTTGGTTACCATTTACACGGAATACGGTACGGAATGGCAAGTAATTTAAGTTACTTCCCTTTTTTTCCAAAACGCCATTTGTAACTTTGCAAGCTCTGCAAATTAAGCGAGGTTTGTATTATTTTTATCTAATTTCATGTCATAATGATTTTTTAAATCACTATAAAATTTTCCTTTTCCTATATTTGGCCCAGTGTTCTTTTATTTTCTACATCTTTTTGGCTTGACGGGCTCGAAAGTATCTAAAGACTACGTCCCTGTACCACCACTTTTTTGTTGGTTTTGATTACAAGATGAAAATTATGTTTTTGGACGCTCGTACGTATGAAAGACAAACCAGTTGTGTTTTTGAACATAACATTTACTGATAAGTTTTATTGGCTGTAAAAAGTCATGTCCTAGATTTTGACACATAAATTTTTGGAAGTGTCTAGCGGTCTGGTAACCGGACGACTAGCCTGCGTTCTAGACGTCCAGTTACCAGATGGCTAGCAAATCCTCAGGGCATTTTCTAGCCGTCCATTATAGATTTCCTTATGAATAAGTAATGATACATGTTATTTACTGAAGATATCGATACTTATTAATAGTGTTGTATCCAGGATGTATGAAGGGTATGGGGCAGTGAAAAGGGGCATGGGGCTAAGGGGAAAATTTTGAAATCATGTGCGTCATTTTGCACAATTTGGAGGCATTCTGTATGTATTTGTGTGATGATGTACCATTGTATTTTAGTCAAAATACATGTGTTATAAGACAATGAACATATTACCGAAAAAAGTATAAAAATAGCTCTATTTCATAATCAACAATGTGTAATTATTTTGACTAGAGGTAACAAAAGCAATTGAATTTAAACAGTTAAAGTAGTTGTAAAAATTGAAAATAGCACGTTACTAGTGCATCACAAACTAAAATTCCTTCTGCACTGCTATCAGACGCGAGTCACTGATGCACGTGTATACGTGAACGAGTACATTAATTTTCTCAAAATGTATTTTCAGAAACGCATATCACTTCATAAGCATGAGTAAACAAGTAAAATATAGATTTATTTACCTTTTAAAGAACGAAGGTAAACTCCTGTTTGTTTGTGCAATTTTAGCACGCTCATTTTGGAGTTGAATTTTCTTCCGTTTTTCAGAAGGCATATGATTTACTTTTACACTGGTAATGTCAAAGTTTCTAGAAAGACTGACAACCTACATAACACTTTCTTGGCCAAAAAACTCTGTACAATAAGATAATTATAGTATATTACCTTTTAATTACCGTTTAAATTAATTCTGTTAATCCTCAGATGCTTGCCAACGTGACAAAAACAATCCTTAATTAAAATACTTTCCAACATTTCTTACAATCGGTCGCTTTTTTCTGCGAAAAACAACAATTATCCAAATCAGTTTCGATGACAAACACACGCCGCATATACATTTATGTAATTGACTCAATAAACTTGCATCCTGTTTAATGTACACAGATCAATACACACAGACACATGCGACCTTGATTACATGACATAACTAGCGATAGCGAGAATCAGCCGATTGATGCTTTGATTGCTTGTCAATCAGTCGCAGTTTTGGCGCGTGATTAGTGGAATAAGGCGGGACTTCACAAAGGACAATTAGAGTGGTGCAGATACACATCGAATGGCGCTAAATACGGGCAGGAGGGCGCAAGAAAGAATAGGCGGGGCGCTCCGCCCTTCTAAATCTCTCTGGATACAACACTATTACATGCAAACAAAATTTTGTGTGAATATATACTAAAGATTTACTTTTAATTGTCTCGAATGAATCGCAGCATTATTAAGCCATTAGAACAAAAGTTTGCCGAAATCAGTAATGGCGAGATCGCCGTGACGTCATTCATAAATATTTTTTTTTATATATATTTGTGTTAAAACATGAACATTCGGTGATCAATGTTTTATCATGTCGTAAAATTGAATGTCAAAGAACTCATTTGTTTTGTCAGCTGAAAAATCAGTAATCTATTCGAGACAATGAAAAATATACTTTGGTATGTATTCACACATTTTTTTTACAGATAAGTGTAGATATCTTAAGTAAATAACAGTTAAAACTATAGAAAATCATTACTTATTCATTAATTAATCAATTACCGCCCTGCCCTTATTTAGCAGCCCCCTTCCTAATTATGCCCGTTTGCCTTTCTCATACATGTGATAAGTTCAGAATCCCAAAACTGGAGGTTTGCTATTT
This sequence comes from Mercenaria mercenaria, assembly GCF_021730395.1. Classification (NCBI taxonomy): domain Eukaryota; kingdom Metazoa; phylum Mollusca; class Bivalvia; order Venerida; family Veneridae; genus Mercenaria; species Mercenaria mercenaria. Next base: position 60,425,090 of record NC_069376.1, on the reverse strand, counting down.
TTCAGCTGGAGTTGGGGTCTCAAAACTGGAGGTTTTTATCAACACAAATTAAGCACGCGAAGGCAAAACTTAGAGACAAAATCCAAAATTTGATGTTATTTTCTATTCTATGTACATTTAACCTCAAAACCTAACATATATTTATTTTAACAACTTTTATCAAGTAGCACATTAATTTTCAAGTTTTACTGGTAGATATTCAAATGAATTACAAAATCAAGGTATCCCCTAGTGAAATTTAGAGAATTTATTTTTCAAGATTTTCTTTCTAGGTGGCTGATTCTTAATAAAGCTTTCTTCAGCACCCTTTTGCCCTTTCAGCACTGCTGCTTTAACCCTTCAGCAGCTATCTTTGTCTGGTCAAAGTTCAAGGATACAAAAATATTTGTAGTAGAGCAACTAGGAGGGTCCAGGGGTATGCTCCCTCGGAAAAGTTTGAAAACAATGAATTCATCTGGTGCATTCTGGGCGTTCTAAGGTACTTTATTTGGTATTGAAAAAGGACAGGTTTTGTGACAAAATCAACACAGTGTGAGAAAATATGCATATTTTGTATTTTTCACTCAGAACAAAAGACAAATTATGTATTTGAGCGTAGTGAGCGAGAAAAAAATGCAGTTTTCATCCGGAATAAAAAGTCTAAAGCTAAGATATAAATAAATTAACAGAAAGAAAATTATTCTTCATATATGGTATTATTATGGATAGGGCTGACTGAATTATGAATATAAGACTCTCGGTATTAATTAGTACACCCAGAATGAAATTATATCATGACAGATTTCTGGCATGATTTCTGGTTATGTTTCAGTACAGGGTTCATTTCAGCTCAGAGATCCCAAACAGCATATAACATCTCTAATGCTAAATATTTTTAGCAATAACCAAAGGAAAGATATCTCTTGCAAACCCTTGGTTTAAAGATTGTCCAAAAAAAATTGAGATGCTCGCAGTCACTTTTCATAATCAGCTTTATATGTTGCATAGAGTATTTCTAAATACTGGATGATTTTAATACATAAAATGTAGCAGATTGAAACTAAACTATACTACACTTGTTTTCCGAAGTGAAAGTAGATCTGCCATAATGGAGCCAAAATTTCATTTGTAATGCTTTCTTGAAATGCTCCATAATCTGTCTTAAAACTTATTAAGAGCTGTTTCAAAATTAGAGCCCTTTTATCATAACAGTGAACATTAGCTGTATATAGCTATTTAACAACACAGATTTTCAAACATCTAGCTTAAGTTTGAAACCTAATAAAAGCTATTTACCTGTCAGTTGGCCTAAATTGAAAAGTCTTATAAATGCTATTTTATTTTGTGTTTTAGGAATCATATAGAATCATCATTTACGTTACCAGATCAGTATGATGAAAAGGCCAGTGTTTGATGCTAAAATCAGTAGACATTGATACGAAGTTGATGCTTTCATCTAAGGAGAAGCAGTTGTTAAGACATGTAATATATTAACAGATTGGTGTGATGTAAAGGCCAGTGAATGTTGATTTGAAGTTGATGAGTATGTTTTAAAAAGTAAGGGAAGAAGCTGTATAACATGTAAAGCTGTGAGTGACATTGACATAGACACTAAACATACTGTGCTCCTGTGTTTGGTGAAAAGTTGATTACTCTTCAGGTTGTTAAAAACAAGACTTGCAGACTGATGATTGGTTTGAGAAATATTGCATTAACTAATTATGTTCACAGTTTCTAGGATTTTGGTTGCTTGGAGAATATTAAGAAGACATTTGAATGTAGATAAGAGGCATTTTAAAATGATATAATGAAATAAATGCAAGAAAATAAATTTGTGAAGATGGTATAGTTGATATACAAGGAAAGGAACCAGACATATGTCAGTCCAATGAATTCATATCTAAATTTCTGCACATAGAGATGTTGAGATGGAACCAGAACGAGAATCTCACATGGACAGCCATTCTGAAGAAAGACCATTTAAATGCACTGTTTGCCACAAAACATTTACAATGAATCATTATTTAAAGTTACATATGCAGGTTCATAATAAAGAGCGACCATTTGAATGCATTAAATGCAAGAAAACATTCAAAATGTCTCGTCGTTTAAAGGTTCATGTGTGCATCCGCCCAAAAAGTCGACCATTTGAATGTTACATATGCAAGAAATCATTTAAGTCATCCTACACTCTGAAGACACATATGCATGTACACACCAATGAGCGCCCATACAAATGTACCGTGTGTAAAACAGCATTTACGTGGCCTGATGGTTTGAAGGTTCACATGCGAATCCACACAAAAGAAATTCCATACAGGTGTACAATCTGCAGCCGAGCATTTTCTCAATGTGGAACACTGAGCAAACACATGCTTATACATACTGGAGACCGTCCTCATACTTGTGTTATTTGTGGAAAAGAATTTTCTCAACTGAATAGTTTAAAGTTACATATGAGTATACATATAGGTGACCAATATGAATGTGAGATATGTAAGAAGTCGTTCGGACAATTACGAGCCTTAAAAAGACACATGTATGTCCACACAGAAGTGCAACCTCATGAATGCACTGTTTGCAAAAAAAGGTTCTCTCGTATAGACCAGTTAAAGATACACAAAAATATACACACCCGAGAACGTGTTTATGAATGTGAAATTTGTAAAAAGACATTATTTCATTCTTCATCTTTTAAATATCACATGCTGAAGCATTCAGGAGAATATCCAGAGAGTCTTAGATGTAAAGTATGTTATAAAGGTATGCCTAATTTTTATAGTTTGAAGAAGCATATGAAAATTCATACTGAAGAACGTCCTTATCAGTGTGATATTTGCTTGAAAAAATTCCGCCAACGAGAATCACTTAAGACGCACATGAACATCCATTTAGAGGATTGTCCATACAAGTGCAAGATTTGTACGAGAAATTGTGGTAGTTCTGGTAGTCTAAAATGTCATATGTTAACTCATACACGTGAGAAAAATTATGAATGTAAAATATGTAACAAAAAGGTTGCAAGGAAATTTGACTTAAAGACTCACAACGCTAGGCACCATGTGGCTAAGGGCCAATATGAATGTGATATTTGCAAGAAAACATTTCACCAGTCTGAAGGATTAAAAACACACATGTTATTTCATACAAAAGAACGTCCATATGAATGTGATATATGTAAGAAAACATACATTACACTTAGTAATCTGAAGCTTCACATGCGCATTCACACTGGGGAAGCTCATTTTGCATGTGGTAAGTGCGGAAAGGTGCTAAGAAGTTCAGCGAGTCTAAAAAAACACCTGCAGATTCATGAAAAGGAGCCCTTTGTATGCAACATATGTGGAAAAACTGTTGTCTATAAGGAAAATGTAGAGTTGCATATGACACTTTTCCATTCTGATAACCAATGTCCTAATGTTTGAGGTTTAAATGTTTTGCACAGTTATACTAAAAATGTTTAAGGTACATGAGAATTCATATAGTAAATATAATGATAGCCAGATCTATGCTGGGTATTGAAAGGGTAGTTTGAAGATGCTGCCAGAAAATGAATTTAGGTCTGTGACAAACAATCAGTAATTAAATCAAATACATCATTTTCCATTCTTATGCTGTTCTTCATTTTAAATCATTCTGTTTCTGTGAAAAGGGAGTTCATTTATTAACATTAATTGTAATTAAGGATTGCAAGAATAGACAAGATCAGATAAACAGCTTAGAGTTACTTCGGCAATCTTGTTTATGAATAGATCTGTAGTATATTTATAATTTAGAAATATTAATATATCCCAAACAATGATTTATTGTTGAATAAAATCACTGTTTGGAGTTCTGATGCAAAGGAATTATATCCTGAGGGAAAAGCCCCAGTGACATAATAATGTGCATATTGTTGACAAACGATGATTTTATTAGCTCGATCAACTATTCACAAAATAGTCGAGCTTTTGGACTTGCCCATGCATCCGCGTCCGTGTCCCGATTTGGTTAAGGTTTTGTATGTAAGCTGCTACCTCAGTATCCACTTGTGGGAATGGATTGAAACTTCACAAACTTATTCACTGTGATAAACTGACTTACAGTGCACAGGTTCAATAACTCTATTTTTTGCTTTGTACAAAATTATGCCCCTTTTTCGACTTAGAAATTTTTGGTTAATAAGGTTTTGTATGTGAGCTGGTATCTCAGTACTCACTAATGGGAATGGATTGAAACTTCACACACTTGTTCACTGTCATGATCTGACATGCACTAAGCAGGTCGCATAACGGATTAACTCTACTTTGTTTTTTTGCACTTTATAAGCACTGTGCAGGTTCCATAACTTTTGTATTTATTCAATTGACAAGGCTGTTGAATAGTTGAGCCATGCTGTCCTCCTACAGCTCTTGTTAAAGCTACAGTCACACATACGGATATATATGTCCATGCGTTGAGGTACGGTGCGAATAGGATTAGTCTGTGGGTGTATAACTACGGAGCAGTACGTCTTAGTACGGGAAAAATGGTGAGAAACAGGAAACAAGCAAAACAATACAGGACGCAAATAAGTACGGATAGGTACGAGGTACTACGTGGAATTTTACTGCGCCTTGCAGCTTGCCCAGCGCATGGACGGGTCTGCGGTAAACTATGCTTAAGTACGAGCAGCCACGGATGGCTACGTTCAGCTACGGCGAGGTACGTAACAGCACGGATAGCTACGTTTAAGAACGTTTAACTACGGATGAATAAGTTTCAGCCAAGTTGGACTAAAGTCACGCTCAAATGGCTACGGTTTGCTCAAACTTTTGTGCATGTTCAAAAGTTGGAGAAACTTGCAAGAATGGAATAAGTTTTGAATACGTTTTGACCACGTCTTGGTACAGGTTAATACGAATGACTACTCTGAGGTACGGCTCAGGTACGGATCGATACGGATTACTACGTTTCTGTCCGTAGCTAGACGTAGCTTTCCGCGCTGTATGTGTGACTGGGGTATAAAGAACAAATCACTGTTTTGAGATATTTATTTTGTTTAACTTTGCTGACATCCACCAGATATTTGCCTAATTTATGAGTGTTTCTTTTTAACTGTGATGTTTTAGTTGTGACATGCAGAAGGTGAATTGTTGCATAACTAAACTGGCTCCCATCCCTATGTTTGTTCTGTCATATCTCATATATAAATTTCCTCAAGGACACGTCACGGCTTAGATAGTTTAGCATTATTGCAATACACAATCGGTATTAAAATTGTGTTTCCAATACATATGCTCATTAGATAAATCCTCAATATCTATGTGAAAACAAGGGATGTGTTTTGTATGATTGCAAAACTGTGAGTTGCTCTAATTAGTGACAAATGACTGAAACAATAGGAATTCGTACGTGACTTAGATAGACAAAACGACAGTGAGGTAACAATATATTCTTTTATTGTTTTAATTTATGAGTTGTAAGCTACAATATAGAATACCATTTTTATGAAAATCAAACTGGAAGTTAGAAATAACAGAAAAAAAATTTGGTCATGAGTCATCATATAACTGTCAAAATTTGTCACGAGAGGTCAACATTATTTTTATCTCTCTATTCTGCAAATGCATTGTTTTTGTAAGTATCTTGATCGGATACTGTAGTGTGTAACTTACTTTACATTCTACATTAATATTTGTGCTTGAAATTGCTTTGTTGAGCTCACCGAAGTCATGTATGAATTTCTATTGTTTTAGTTTATTTATCTCCCCGCCAAAGGCGAAGGGGGATATTAGAAATGCTCTGCGTCCGTCCGTCCACAACAATCTTTATTCGGAGCATAACTCCAAAAGTACTGGAGGGATTTTCTTCAAACTTCATACACTGATAGAACACATTGGGAGCAAGTGCAGTGTGCAAGAACAATAACTCTTCCTTGCCTATTTTTTGAGTTATTCCCCTTTATCTTATTTTCTTAAAAAAAATTGTCCAGAGCATAAATCCAAAAGTACTGGAGGGATTCTCTTCAAACTTTATACACTGATAGAACACATTGGGAGGAAATGCAGTGTGCAAGAACAATAACTCTACCTTGCTATTTTTTTGAGTTATTCCCCTTTATCTTATTTTCTTAAAACATTTTGTCTGGAGCATAACTCCAAAAGTACTGGAGGGATTTTCTTCAAACTTCATACACTGATAGAACACATTGGGAGGAAGTGCAGTGTGCAAGAACAATAACTCTACCTTGCCTATTTTTTGAGTTATTCCCCTTTATCATATTTTCTTAAAAAAATTTGTCCGGAACATATCTTTTTCATGCATGGAGGGATTTTGATATATGTTGGCAAAAATGTTCACCACCACGAGGCGGAGTGTCTTGCGCAAGAACCAGGTCCCTAGGTCTAAGGTCAAGGTCACACTTAGAGGTCAAAGGATACAAGAATGAAAACCTTGTCCTGAGCATTTCTTCTTCATGCATAGAGGGATTTTGATATAACTTGGCACAAATGTTCACCACTACGAGACAGTGTCATGCGCATGATCCAGGTCCCTAGGTCTAAGGTCAAGGTCACACTTAGAGGCCAAAGGTTAGATACAAGAATGACTTTGTCCGAAGCATTTCTTCTTCATGCATGGAGGGATTTTGATGTAACTTGGCACAATTATACACCATCATGAGACGAAGTGTCATGCACAGTTCCTTTCTTTAGAATTACCTCCCTTTGTTGTTACTTTAAATAGCTTTTATTGTAACTTTTTCATTACTAGTCGTAGGGAAAAATCGAGACCACTTTTCTGTAGTACAACATGCATGCTACATCCAATTTTGAGGTGTATTTTGACCAATCTCTACCTGGTAAAGATTTTTGTGTGGACTTACAATTTTTTTTTTTTTTTTTTTTTTTTTTTTTTAAAAGATTAACTTCCCTTAGTTGTTACTATAAATAACTTATATTGTAACATTTTTATAATATTGACCATAGGCAAAAACCAAGACCACTTTTCTGTGGTACAACATGGATGTTACTTTCCAATTTTAGGTGTATTTTAAGATATCTCTACCTGGTAAGGAGTTTTTTTGTGGACTTAGAAAAACAAAAGACTTACAATGATTACTAAACAACCACAAAATTAAAATTCCATTTGCAAATACAGCTGCTAGAGTAAACAAATTTGCTCTGACGGGCATATATTGTGACATTCTGGCACTCGCATTCCCTGTTAGCTTTCCATTCCTTCTTTTTACAGTAGCCATATAGAAAAACATCATAGCTTTCCTGTTCATGAAAATTAATAAAATTTAGCAGTAAACCACCTCACCACTGACTTATTCTTTCTTCCACATCTTTAAAACCCCTGATGCGGACCACAACTAAATGGTTCTTCAAAGCTTTCCCCAAAATTAATATTTTCAGACCCTAACTTGCTAGGAACTTTAGCCTTCAATTATAATATGCCCGGCGGGGGGATTGGCCATGTCTAACATGGCTCTTGTTGTCTGTTATAAAGGTACCAAATCTCAATATTAAGGTTACGAAGAAGTCCTAGAGAAACAAAAATCAAACAGCACCAAGTCATAGAAAGAAAGATTTGTTTGACATGAAAATTGAACAGCATGTAAAAGATGTTTATTACTTTACGAAACAAGTGTCAGTATACTGATATAAACATTGAATTCCAGAAAATGACTGCCTGTAGGGGCCCCACTTCCGGACAGTCAAACCCCTTTAAAAACTCACCATTTTCAAGCAACTGTTACACATGTTCGTTTTTATGCATTTTCAATGGCGTGCGAGTGGTGAAATTTCACATAACAAGGTGAAACACAGTTTCCAGCAATTGTTTATCTTTATTTCTTTACAAATGACATTGATTTTCAAAGGGAAACAACTTTTTCTCGACGATTACTTAAAATAATCGGAAAAAGTTGTTTCGCCTCCGAAAATGAATGCCATTTGTACCTGAAGTATTCCGAAAAAGTTGTCTCCCTTTGAAAATGAATACCATTTGTAAAGAAATAAAGATAAACAATTGCTGAAAACTGTGTTCCACCTTGTTATGCGAAATTTCACCACTCGCACGCTATTGCAAATGCATCAAAACGAACATGTGCAACTATTCTTTAAAAATGGTGAGTTTTTAAAGGCGTTTAACTGTCCGGAAGTGGAGCCCCTTTAGGTGGTCCTTTTCCGGAATTCAATGTCTTTATCAGTATACTGACACTAGCTTCGTAAAATAATATACATGTTTTACATGCTGTTCAATTTTCATGTCAAACAACTCTTTCTTTCTATGATTCGGTGTTGTTTGAGTTTTGTTTCTCAATGCCTGATTCTCATCCTTAAGATATAAGAATTGTTCCTTTCTGGTAGACAACGGAAACTATTTGGTTGAATCATAACATAAAGGTTTTTGGAAAGAACTGAATATTCTTTTGTTTTTTGTTATTCACCGGAAATTAAAAACATGACATCACCTTAATTAAGAGTGGAAGTAACTCCAGCAGGTTGTTTTTGTATTGAAAATTTTTATTGCCCCTTGTCATGAAATCACGAGTATTATTTTCATTAACGAATTGATTATTTTCTAAAGTATTATTTGTTTTGATATTTAAAGTAAAGCAATTCCTCATGAAATTAATGTAGGTCATACATGTCTTCTTAGGAGCTGATACTGTGAAATCATTTATATTTGTGGGGAACTAATTTTCGTGGTTGAGTCAATCCACGAAATTCAACCCCAACGAACAAGTAAAATTCCCATTAATTTTATGTTCAAAAATAAAAATCCACAAATTAATATCCCCACGAAATTGCAGTTCTGACCAAAACCACGAAATTTCATGCCCACAAAATTAAATGATTTTAAAGTATTATTTTGCTCCTACATATTGTTGTATGCTCCTAATATTGTATTATGTAAGATCTGTGAGGATTAGTGATGTGCATTTCATGTTGTATTATATAATTTTGACTTCAAGAAGAAAAAGTGCTATAAAACTCTAGAAGTTAGAATTTTGTAGGTCATTACAATGGATTAGTGGTGAAAGAAAGATAAATTTGGATTTAAATGGATTTACAAATAAAAAGGAATATACTGAATTTATAATGATTAAATTTTATTGCTTTATCATTTATGGCTTTGCGACCAGCATGGATCCAGACAAGCCTGCACGTATATGAGAAGCCTGGCTGGTCTGGATCCATGCTGGTTGCAAAGCCACTATGTTGGTTTTCTCGTGGCGCAGCTCATACGGTTTAGCCATCAGATAAAATGTGTTATTTTAGAGGCTTAAAATTTACTTGTAAGAGCTGTGCAGTCTTTAAAAAAGTAACCAGGGAGCCAGGCATTATAATAACACATAATTGTCAGTGTTCTATGTTTACTAGGAAAACAATGCATGAGCCGTGCCATGAGAAAACCAACATAGTGGCTTTGCGATCCACAAGATCGATCCAGACCAGCCTGCGCATCCACACAGTCTGGTCAGGATCCATGCTGTTCACTAACAGTTTCTCTAACTGCAATAGGTTTTGAAAGCAAACAGCATGGATCCTGACCAGACTGCTCGGATGCGTAGGCTGGTCGCAAAGCTACTATGTTGGTTTACTCACGGCGTGGCTCAATTATTATATTTTAATAATAAATATGAAAAGTTAGCAATTATTATATTCTAATAATAAATATGAAAAGTTAGCAATTATTATATTTTAATAATAAATATGAAAAGTTATCAATTTTTATATTTTAATAATAAATATGAAAAGTTATTCCCCAACTTTGTTCAAAGCCCTATACTGTATATTCATTGTAACAGTGGACCTATACTTTATGTAAGACTTCACTGTAATACGGTATAATAATATTTAAGCAATTTCTTAATGGCCCTGTTACTGGACTTTGGACAGTCATATTGCTGCAATATAAATATCATCAAACTATTTGAATTTTTAGCTCGACTTTTCGAAGAAAAAGTAGAGCTATTGTACTCGCCCCAGCGTCGGCTTCGCCGTTGGTTAAAGTTTTTGATAAAGTCAAATATCTCTGTTACTATCAAAGCTATTGACTTGAAACTTAAAATAGTTATTTACTATCAAAGTCTACACTAGGAGAAACAATCCCCATAACTCTGATTTGAATTTTGACAGAATTATGCCCCTTTTTAACTTAGAATATTTGGTTAAAGTTTTTGATAAAGTCAAATATCTCTGTTACTATCAAAGCTATTGACTTGAAACTTAAAATACTTGTTTACCATCAAAGTCTACACCAGGAGAAACAATCCCCATAACTCTGAATTGAATTTTGACAGAATTATGTCCCTTTTTAACTTAGATTTTTTTTTGTTAAATTGTTTTGATAAAGTCGAACATCTCTGTTACTATTAAAGCTTTTGACTTGAAACTCAAAGTAGTTACTTACTATCAAAGTCTACACCAGCAGACACAATTCCCCTAACTCCGATTTGAATTTTGACAGAGTTATGTCCCTTTTTAACTTGGATTGAGCTATTGTGACCGCTTGATGTCCGTCTTGCGTCGTCTGCCGTCCGTCAACAATTTCTAAAAAAATCTTCTTCTTGAAAACCACTGGGCAGAATTACACCAAACTTCACAGGAATGATCCTTGGGTGGTCCCCTTTCAAACTTGTTCAAAGAATTCAAAAAACTTTAAAAATCTTCTTGTCCAAAACCACAAGGCCTAGGGCTTTGATATCTGGTGTGTAGCATCATCTAGTGGTCCTCTACCAAAATTTTTCAAACTATCCCCCTAGGGTCAAATATGGCCCCGCCCAGGGGGTCACTTGGTTTATATAGACTTATATAGGGAAAACTTTGAAAATCTTCTTGTACAAAACCACATGGCCTAGGGCTTTGATATTTGGTATGTAGCATCATCTAGTGGTCCTCTACCAAGAGTGTTCAAATTATCCCCCTAGGGTCAAATGTGGCCCCGCCCGGGGGTCCCAAGGTTTACATAGATTTATATAGGAAGAAAAGTTTAAAAATCTTCTTGTCTGAAACCACAACACTTAGACCTTTGATATTTGGTTTGTAGCATTGTCTTATGGTCCTCAACCAAAATTGTTCAAATTGTACCCCTTGGGTGAAAAGAGGCCCTGCCCAGGGAGTCCTAAGTTTTATATAGACTTATATAGGAAAAAGCTTTAAAAATCTTCTTGTCTGAAACCATACAACCTAGGCTTTTGATATTTGGTATGATGCATTGTCTAGTAGTCCTCTACCAAAATTGTTTAAATTATGCCCCTGGGGTTAAAAGAGGCCCTGCCCTGGGGTCACTTAGTTATTATGTGAGTTATATAGGAAAAATCCTTAAAAAATAATCTGATCCTATTTCCAAGACAGTTTAATTATAATTACCTGATGACCCCAAGTAATATGATGTCACTTGACTGTGACCTTGACCTACTGACCTACTTTCTTGTTTTGTAAGATAAGCCTTGAAATTTTGATGACATACACAGTTTTGCACACAAATCATAAAACTGAATTTCATTGACCTACTGACTTTCTTAATATTTTATCATCATTTTGACATTTGAAACATGTAGCCCATATTACTCAGGTGAGCGATCCACGGTCATCATGACCCTCTTGTTTTTTTACTGGCAAAGCTCTAATTCAGAGTCAAGCACTGAGAAAAGTCGAGCGCGCTGTCTTACAGACAGCTCTTGTTAAAGTATACATTCCATGGTAGTAGAGAGTGTAGAGCTTGCTGACAACTTCATGCTGCAATAATCTTGCCTCATACTGAGGATTTCATTTTTAGCCCACCATCATCAGATGGTGGGCTATTCAAATCACTCTGCGTCCGTGGTCCGTCGTCCGTCCGTCAGTCCGTCCGTTAACAATTTCTCGTTATCGCATCTCCTCAGAAACTACAGGGTGGATTTTGACCAAACTTTGTCAGAATGATGTATTGATACCCTAGTTGTGTCCCCCTGAAAATCAGACTGGTTTAACAATTTTTTAGTGAGTTATGGCCCTTTGTTTATTTCTATAATTTACATAGATTTATATAGGGAAAAACTTTGAAAATCTTCTTGTCCCAAACCACAGAGCCTAGGGCTTTGATATTTGGTATGAAGCATCATCTAGTGGTCCTCTACCAAGATTATTCAAATTATTTCCTTGGGGTCTAATATGGCCCCGCCACGGGGGTCACATGGTTTATATAGACTTATATAGGGAAAAACTTTGAAAAACCTCTTGTTCAAAACCACAGGGCCTAGGGCTTTGATATTTTGTATATGACATCATCTAGTGGTTTCTACTAAGATTGTTCAAATTATCCTCCTAGGGTCAAATATGGCCCCGCCCCAGGGGTCACAGGGTTTACATAGACTTATATAGGGAAAATCTTTGAAAATCTTCTTTTCCAAACCACAAAGCCTAGGGCTTTGGCATTTGTAATGTAGCATCATCAAGTGGTTCTCTACCAAGTTTGTTCAAATTATCCCCCTAGGGTCAAATATGGCCCCGCCCTGGGGGACACATGGTGCATATAGACTTAAATAGGGAAAATATTTTAAAATCTTCTTGTCAATAACCTACAACATTCAAATTTGGACCACATGTATGGTTTTGAGTGGCAAGATGAACCTTGACATGAGTTGACCTTGATTTTGACCTAGTGACCTACTTTCACATTTCTGTAGCTACAGCCTTCAAATTTGGACCTCATGCATAGTTTTGTGCACTGAAAAGAACTTTGACCTTGACATTGACCTAGTGACCTACTTTCACATTTTTGAAGGTACAGGCTTCAAATTTGGACCACATGCATAGTTTCATGTTCCGAAATGGAACTTGACCTTGATTTTTACCTACTGACCTACTTTCACATTTCTCAAGCTACAGCCTTCAAATTTGGACCACATGCATAGTTTTGTGTACCGAAACAAACTTTGACCATTACATTGACCTAGTGCCCTACTTTCACATTTTTGAAGGTACAGGCTTCAAATTTGGAACACATGCATAGTTCTGTGTTCCGAAATAAAGTTTGACCTTGATTTTGACCTAGTGACCTACTTTCACATTTCTCGAGCTACAGCCTTCAAATTTGGACCACTTGCATAGTTTTGTGTACCGAAATGAACTTTGACCTTAAGATTGACCTAGTGAACTACTTTCACATTTCTGTAGCTACAGGCTTCAAATTTAGACCACATGCATAGGATTGTGTACCAAAACAAACTTTGACCTTGACATTGACCTAGTGACCTACTTTCACATTTTTGAAAGTACAGGCTTTAAATTTGGACCACATGCATAAATTTGTGTTCTGAAGTGTAATTTGACCTTGATTTTGACCTAGTGACCTACTTTCACATTTCGTCCTTGAAATTGATCTAGTGACCTACTTTCACATTTCTCAAGCTACAGCTTTCGAATTTGGACCACATGCACAGTGTTGTGTACGAAATGAAATTTGACCTTGAGCTAGTCAGTAAGTCTTGAAATTTGGAACACTCAAAAATGGCACATTGGTGGGCGCCAAGATCACTCTGTGATCTCTTGTTTCTGTTGGGTAATTAACTGGGTTTTTTTGTATCCTAGAAACTTATACCTGGTATGTAAAATATCAAGAAACAGCAATCAGAATATATTAAAAATGCTAACTTGTTGCCAAGGAAACCAGATATACAATGCATGGTCAGATGTTTTTGTTCTTTTTGAGAAGAGGAGGGTGATATGATATTTTGATGTAACTTTTCTTCAGAAAAAAAGATAAATGTAATTGTTGGAACAGTAAATTTGCATTGACAGAAACTTTGTTTTCTGTACTCATTGTTGTATTTGATATTTGCTGAATGGTTGCCATGATGATTTATTTTTTTCTGATGTTGCTGAAATTTACAATGTTGTAATGTTTGTTATTCATGCTGACATCTGTACCCAGAATTGTTCTGTGTTACACCTGTATTTATAGGTCACATGAGAGGTACACATTCGATCAATAAAAATATTAAGTTGCAGTTATGGTTTTTCCTTACTTTACACGACCTTATTTTCAAGAAACATCTACTTACTTTCATGAACCACTAGTATGAGGACCCAAAACCAGTAGGGTAACATGTTTTTAGCCTCATTCTGTGAAGTATATGGATTCCATATTATGGAATGCTGTCTTACTTACCATGATGTTGACATCCATGTCATATTCTCCAGATATAAAGTATATGGTGGCTGTATTGGATTCAAGCATGTCCATTAATTGGTCTGTTCATCCATCCGTCCCGTCTGCTCTATAATCTTCTTAACCAATGGGAATATTTTCATAAAATTTGCATCAAATATTAACTTTATCAAGACAACGCGCAGAGTACAATGCCCACAAAGCAGGTAAATAGGTCCATGGTCAAATAGCTTAACTTCATGTCTGCTCAAACTAACATCAAGTACAAAGTGCTCAACCCAGATTCTCGGGTCAAGGTCATAGAGGTCAGACAGCTAAACTGTGTCAGCTCCATATGTTTCAAACTGCTAATTTCATAAAACTAACATCACATATTTTCCTCATCAAGACGACATGCAGAGCACACAACCTATATTAGTAGATCAAAGGTAAAGATCACACTTGGAGGTCAAACGGATCAGATTACTTAAATTTGTTCGAAATTTCTTTAACCACTGAAACAATTTTCGTAAAACAAGCATCAGTTGGTAATCTTAACAAAACGACATGCACTATCACAACCCAGGTCACACTTAAAGGTCAATGATCACATAGTTCAAATTTGTGCCAGCTACATATTTTTTAGTACCAGTTGAACACCGGAGAGAACTACAGTAATGCCCTCCCTCCGTCCGTCCAAGCCCACATTTGCATACTTAGGTGGCTATAGGAACAATAGGTAACTGTACTTTTTCTTTGATGTCATTCATTCCGTAAGCTTTTCTGTGGCTATTGTTCTTTTACGTGGCTAAGAGTAGCCACGTAAATACCCATATGTAGGAACTTCCATCCGTCTGTTCATTTGTAAAGCTTGATCCTGCGATAACTCCAATCTGACTAAAGTACTTGATCTTCTAAACGAAGATCTGAGAACGACCCATTCACATTCGTCTTCTGTATATTTTGGATTTCCAAGATTGCTATTTTTATTTTCGCAAATCTATTTTTGTTTGAACCAATCAGACAACTTGTTCGAAAGTCAGAGAGTAAGAAAAATTGAGATGTACTTTAGTCAGATTGCGATAACTCAAAAAGTATTCAAGCTAGTTTCATAAAACTTGGTATGTGGATAGAGGGTAATATGCAGATTATGCACGTACATGACTTATGCTTGTATTCTAATTGCATTGAAGGATTTTTGTACCACACAGAAATGTTCCCTATGATTAGATTATGGGCACGAGATTTTGTCGGTCAAATGTCATGGTCACTATTGAAGGTCAAGTAAAATTGTTTTTCACCAGTTGGGGACATCTGTATTGTCACTGCAATACTCGATCACTTGTTAACTTAACCACTGAAGTGAATTAGCACCGATTGTTAACCACATCAAGAAAAAATGCAACGTACACAACCCAGATAACTAAGTGCAAGGTCAATGTTGAACTTAGAGAGTTCAAATTCGTGTCCGTTCAATATGTTCTTAAGGCCTATGCTATTTTGACAATGCAAAATTCCTATGTAAAACTGAGATTGTTGTAACAACGCGAGAAATGCACGGGGATAAAAAAGAAACTAATAATAATACAAAAATGTATCTCCGAATAACTTATAAAGTATCAATGACACTCAAAAACATGTCCCAACAGTGCACTAGAAGAAAATACATAGAAATATTCGGGGTAAGTATTTGGTACCGTAAATCTCTCATATATATACAATATATATATTATTCAATTAAGGATATGTCAGTGTAAATGAGCTGAGCGTTAGTTTTCTAAGAAAACTTTAAACTGTGTTACACGAATCACACGTGCACCGCTCTTTTACAAAAATATGTCCACCACGTTTTCTTCAGTGAACGAAATAAAAGGGGTATTTTACCTTAGACTTCCTTATTGTAGAGTACGATTGACTTTCTAATGTAAATAAAGCATCACTTTTTCATAACATCCCACTGTCCGATCTTTCTGATCACTTAACGATCACTCACAATTACAAAATAAAACCAACGTGTCCTCAAAATTATCACTTTACACGGCTTCGTGGACATCACGGCCTACTTACAGTAAATTTGTAATCATGCGCCAACCAAACAAATGATGAAAGATCGAGACTTTTTCAAAGATATGTTTTATTTCCTGTAATTTTCTGATATTCTAACCTTTAAACAACCGGATTGTATGCACAGAAATAACGAAAGATTTATGCAATATAGCTTTTAGTTTAAATTTTGGACCTATCTTTTTCAAGCCCAACAACAGACATGTATATCCTTAGGACGGCCAGCACATATTTATGCAATCTCGCCAGCCACATGTATGTTTTTGACAACACAGAAAATGACGTCACTCGACCTTCAGCTATTTCCGGAAGTAAATAAAATGAAAGTAGAAATGCTAAACTTGAAAACGAAAGCCGCATTTTGATTCGTAGATAGTCAGGGGTCACGCGCAGGGGTCACCCCGTCTAAATGTATGCGTGTGGACTTCTTTTTTTTTTTTTTTTTTTTGCTATTGGGGAGCCAATTTTCAGCACTTAAATTTATTACGAATTGAAATTACCTGGGCTTTAGTACAGCATGTCAGCTTTTAATCTATGAAAACATATTTGAGCTCTGTATAAACATAAATCCCACAGGGGTCCGGACGAAGGGTACATCGATAATTTTGGAACTTCATCAAATCGCTCAAAATGTCATTTTTGATGTTGTCTGAGAGTGTCAGTATATGCCTCAGATGTAAGATATAATCGTACTTGAGAGCTGCAGACCTAGACATTTCAGAAATATTTTCAAAATAAGTTTCGTGTAATAAATGTTGTTTCTACGGAAGCGTGAAAGGGCCATCAGACGCTAATACGTTTTAGTACGTTAAGGCTGCGGAAAGGATATGTCACCAACCCGGCCTGTACCTCGAAATCAGTGTCAAAAGTTACTAGAACATAAATACAATAAATAAACAACCGCTTACTATGTTCTTGTAAGTCCTGTAAGATGAAACGGCTCGTGTGTTACTCTCAATCAAACAAAATAAACATTGTTCCCGTTTTTGTTTGTTTGTTTGTTTATATTTGTATATAAATGAATATGCAAAATGGGTTTGTTTGTTTCTGTGTAACGTCAAAATATAATATTACAATTATAGATCAACAGTGAACGCCACATGCATTATATTTTCACGAGCGTTAAATGCTTTTAAAATCTCACATGTAAAACAAACATATTCCTCATGTATAAAAGGTAAAGGTAAATATATATGTATATGTTTGTGTACTCGTGGAATTAAATGTTAAGTGTAAAAAGTATATATTCACAGTGCAAATCATCCATGCTAAATAATACGTACGATATGTTTGCTTTCTCACTGTCTAATATGTCCGAAATGATCTATTCGATTTTTATAACAGAGTTCTAGTTTATTACTCACCTTAAATTAAAGCAATTTTAAACTTAAACTTTGAAACTAGTAGGCTGTAGCATTCTCTGGGTCAAGGGTATTTTATTGCCTTCTGTAGTCAGTCATTATCTATTGAAAAAAAATCTTTTTTAACCAAACTGGAAAATTTCAGGTACTTGAAAATGCAGCTTTCTAAAAGGTCAGTTAGAATTCTCGATGTCATTTGTCAGACATACCTTGTAAATAAATAATATTATTGCAAAATTAATAATGCTATTTCTTTGGTTGCACTTTGCGGACTTATGATAAAGTTATTATCTGAGCAGTGGACTCCCTGTAAATGAGCACCACGTAAGCGCTCAGGCCCTTCTCGCACACCATACCTATAGTTCGGACTTCTTTCATGTGTCAAGGCATGTGCACCAAAAATGACAAATTTTGCCAACACCTGGTAAACTGTAATGTGTTTTTTAGAAAGGTAATAAACGGAAATAGAAAAATAGCTCTCAGCTCATTTACACGGACAGTTTAGCTTTATTATGTATGTATGTTATAGTTTTTCGAAGTTATGCACGATGACATAGAATACTTACCCCGAAAATTGTGACACGAACATACTGATAACTTTTCCCACTTTATTTTTTTAATTAAAGTAAGAGTTCAGCACTTCGTGGTTTTGATGTATTGTCACATTGGAATAAGTTTGTTTTACAGTAACTTCGAAATTCCTCAGAAATAATATCATGTACCCCACCCACCTATTTCATAATTTCAAAATAGCATAGGCCTTAACTGGCATCCATTATTAACCTCCTCGGGGACGAGATGCACAGCGCACAATCCAGGTCACTAGATCTAAAGTCAAGATCATACTTTGATACCAAAGATCAGATATCTCAAATCTGTGACCACCATATCTTTTTAGCCAGTGCTTTAGCAATTGGCTATAGCTCTAAATCAACTAACAAGTTTCAACCTCGCGACGTTTGAGTTTTCTGACCGCATCACACAAATATTCTGGACGTGTAAAAAATAGTCCCATATCTTGGTTGCATTGTTTATTAGAAAAAATACCCTCGATAACTTAACTGTTTCGTAGAAATTTATGCCATAGTCAGGCTGATCATGCATTGTGTATGTGACTTATATTTGTTTGTATAATATTTGTTTATATGTCATTTGTTTATGCCACGTCTTTGCCATATTGTTTGCTATATTGTAAATGGCCAAAGGCAATTATTTGTCGATTTTGCCAATAAACTTGAAACTTGAAACTTGGTATTGTGTGAGTGTGTGAGCAACTGAGGATTAGAGTGTTATAAACAACAAAAACAAGCAGCAACGGATTCTAGAATAATTACGAACTTTATATTCACATTCGATATTTTTTTTTATGTTCTTTTTCACCAAATGTAGTACATGTTAATGCAATTGAATTGCATCTTTTTTTGTACTTTTACATCTTTTTGTACACTGACTAGTCACAAATATGTTTGTCTGTATAAGTCACATGTACTCGTTTCTCCTTTTTAAAGTTTGTTTTTTTTTCTCCCAAATATAGTACATGTTAATGCAAATTAATTGCATCATTTTTACTCTTACATACTGTAAAATCATTTAATTTCGTGGGCATGAAATTTCGTGGTTTTGGTCAAAACGGCAATATCGTGGGCATATGAATTCGTGGATTTCAACTTTTCATCATAAAATGAATGGGAATTTTGCATGTTCGTTGGGATTAAATTTCGTGGATTGACTCAACAACGAAATCCACGAAAATGAGTCCCCCACGAATATTCATGATTTCACAGTATATCTATACATTGCCACTAGTCACAAATGTGATTGCTTTTATAAGTACATGTACTTGTACCTCATACTTATGTCAACTCTTTTCTTTTTCTTTCCTTTTTTTTGTAGCTATTATATTGTAAATTTATTATTTACCACACATGTATCTGATTAGTTGTCATTGTTGTAAATTAAATATTTAAATATTTGCATTAGGGAAGACCCATTACTAATGTTGCGAGAACTTGTTGGTCGACCCTTTTGCCTATTATATGTACAATTGACGTAGTTATCTGTTTATATATGTATATATTGGCAATAAAATATGTTTAAACATATTCGGAATCACTCCGCTCTAGGGTTAGGGTTGAAACTGGCCCCAACCTGGGGCAAACTTAGTTTTACATAGAGTTGTAAAGGGAAAACCTTTAAAAATCTTCTTTTCTAGAACCACAATGCACAGAGCTTAGATAGTTAGGATGTTGCATTGTCCAGCGGACCTCTACCAACATTGTTCAAATCATGACTGAAATGTTGATTCTTCAGGTGTATCGGTTGAAATATCACTCGATAAGCTTTGGCTATCGGTCCTTTCAGGGCTTTGATTTTTAACTGGAAAGGTTTTGATAAAACTAAAATCAGTTGTTGAACATCATAAAAACGACATGCTAACTAATTCTCATATACATTGTTGCAAAATTTCATAAACGGGTCAGCTCTTGCGCTGAATAAATGATAAAAATTGTGGTTAAGCAACGATGAAGTGGATTTGTTAAGTGTCGATGCTCAGTGTGTATCTAAACGAAAGTTGTATAGGCCGCCCTGCTCCTACAGAGTTAATTTTAAAACAGACATGTGCACACAGTCCGAGGAAATTAAGAACCAATCGTGTTCCTGTAAAGTGGAATATGTCAATTAATTAATATTTTCAAAATTTTCTGACTGCCATCTTCTGTCAAATGACAAATTTTTGCGACTATTTGCGAAGAAGTGTGACTACGTAATTCAAATGATTGTAGCTTGTATTCTTCCTTTGTGTATCTAGAGACAACTGTTATAGCTATTGTTCACATGGCATCACTTTGCCAAATCGCCTACAATAAAAATGTCATCTTGCAACAGAGTTTCATCTTTCGTACTATCATTCGCAGAGTAAAGTTTCTTGTCGTCAACGTCAACATATACCTTAATTGCACAGTTCATAGCTTAAGGAAAATCATTGATATGGATTAGAAATAATACCGGCACACTGCCTTGTGACACATTAATACTACTAGGTTCCAGGGAGAACTTTAACCATTGAGTCTTTGTTGTCAGATCACACAAGAAATTTTCGATCTATATGTAAATTTTACCTCTTGTACCACAGCTCCAAACTTTAAAGGGAAACTGCATGGAACGTTGCTTTTGAAATCGTGATAATTATATTATATTACATTCTGCTTTTTAGCTCACCTGAGCAATGCTCAGGTGAGTTTTTCTGATCACTCGATGTCCGTCGTCTGTCTGTCTGTCTGTCCGTCAACATTTAGTTTGTGTATGCAATAGAGGCTGTATTTTTCAATTAATCTTCATGAATTTTGGTCAGAATGATTACCTTGATGAAATCTAGGCCGAGTTTGAAAATGAGTCATCTGGGGTCAAAAACTAGGTCACTAGGTCAAATCAAAGAAAAACATTGTGTATGCGATAAAGGCTGTATTTTTCAATTAATCTTCATGAATTTTGGTCAGAATGATAAACTTGATAAAATCTAGGCCAAGTTTGAAAATGGGTCATCTGGGGTCAAAAACTAGGTCACTAGTTCAAATCAAAGAAAAGCCTTGTGTATGCGATAGAGGCTGTATTTTTCAATTAATCTTCATGAATTTAGGTCAGAACGATTGCCTTGATGAAACCTAGGTCAAGTTCAAATGTGGGTCAACTGGGGTCAGAAAGTAGGTCATTAAGTCAAATCAAAGAAAAACATTGTGTATGCGATAGAGGCTATATTTTTCAATTGATCTTCATGAAATTAAGTCAGAATGATTGCCTTGATGAAATCTAGGTCAAGTTTGAATATGGGTCATCTTGGGTCAAAAATTAGGTCAATAGGTCAAATCAAAGAAAAACATTGTGTATGCGATAGTGGCTGTCATCTGTGGTCAAAAAGTAGGTCACTAGGTTAAATCAAAGAAAAATCTCGTGTATGTGATAGAGGCTGTATTTTTCAACTGATCTTCATGAAATTTTGTCTGAATGATAGCCTTGATAAAATTCGAATATGATGCGCACAGACCGCATCAAGGAATTCCTCCGCGGCGCCTGAACTAGTACAAAACGCGCTACGGTCCGACTGATGGAGTTCCACCGCGGCGCCCGAACTAGTACAAAACACGCTATGGTCCGAGTGGTGGAACATTCCATCGCGGCGCCCGAACTAGTACAAAACGCGCTACGGTCCGAGTGGTGGAACATTCCATCGCGGCGCCCGAACTAGTACAAAACGCGCTACGGTCCGAGTGGTGGAACATTCCATCGCGGCGCCCGAACTAGTACAAAACGCGCTACGGTCCGAGTGGAGGAATAGCCCTTGCCGCACCGTGATGCGCACAGACCGCATCAAGGACTTCCTCCGCGGCGCCCGAACTAGTACAAAACGCGCTACGGTCTGACTAATGGAGTTCCACCGCGGTGCCCGAACTAGTACAAAACGCGCTACGGTCCGAGTAGTGGAACATTCCATCGCGGCGCCCAAACTAGTACAAAACGCGCTACGATCCGAGTGGAAGAATAGCCCTTGCCGCACCGTGATGCGCACAGACCGCATGAAGGGCTTCCTCCGCGGCGCCCGAACTAGTACAAAACGCGCTACGGTCCGAGTGGAGGTGTTCCTTGCCGCACCGAAATGGAAGGAATTCTGAAGTCATACCTATCATAAATATTGCTCACCTACACCTTAAAGGTACCACTTCACTGTAAAAGAATAGCTATTAATTTAATACATGTTATAACAGCAGTAATTGTTCACTTACAAAATTGCCAAGGGTTCCTTTCCCTTGTTAATATATTTCAAGCCTAAGTTTACTAACTTCAGTTGAATTCCTAGTAAGAACTAGCCTACACCTTAAAGGTACCACTTCATGTAAAAGAATATTTTTTGATTTAAAGATACAAGGACAATTTGGCTTATTGATTAATACATAAGAAGCCTAAGTTACAGTTAAAAGGGCTTCAGTGAATTCCCCCCGCACCGAGTGCGCTATACACAATTCAACATTCGCATGAAGAAACACCTCCGCGGCGCCCGAACTAGTACAAAACGCGCTACGGTCCGAGTGGTGGAACATTCCATCGCGGCGCCCGAACTAGTACAAAACGCGCTACGGTCCGAGTGGAGGAACAGCCCTTGCCGCACCGTGATGCGCACAGACCGCATCAAGGGCTTCCTCCGCGGCGCC
Source organism: Mercenaria mercenaria (assembly GCF_021730395.1). NCBI lineage: Eukaryota > Metazoa > Mollusca > Bivalvia > Venerida > Veneridae > Mercenaria > Mercenaria mercenaria. Next base: position 60,402,376 of record NC_069376.1, on the reverse strand, counting down.
CGAACTAGTACAAAACGCGCTACGGTCCGACTGATGGAGTTCCACCGCGGCGCCCGAACTAGTACAAAACGCGCTACGGTCCGAGTGGAGGTGTTCCTTGCCGCACCGAAATGGAAGGAATTCTGAAGTCATACCTATCATAAATATTGCTCACCTACGGTCCGAGTGGAGGAACAGCCCTTGCCGCACCGTGATGCGCACAGACCGCATCAAGGGCTTCCTCCGCGGCGCCCGAACTAGTACAAAACGCGCTACGGTCCGACTGATGGAGTTCCACCGCGGCGCGCGAACTAGTACAAAACGCGCTACGGACTAGTACAAAACGCACCGCGGCCCCCGAACTAGTACAAAACGCGCACGGTCGAGGGAGGTGTTCCTTGCCGCACGAAAAGGAAGGAATCTGAAGTATACCCATCAAATATTGCTCACCCACGGTCCGTGGAGGAAGCCTTGCCGCAAACCGTGATTCGAACAGACCGCATCAAGGGCTTCCTCCCCGGCGCCCGAAAACTTGTACAAAAAGCGCTACGGTCCGGACTGATGGAGTTTCCCCGCGGCGCCCGAACTAGTACAAAACGCGCTACGGTCGAGGGAGGTGTCTGCCGCACCGAATGGAAGGATTTTGAAGTCTATATATAAATATTGCTCACCAAACCCTTTAAGGTACCACTTTACTGTAAAAGATAGCTATTAAATTTAATAAATGTTATAACAGCAGTAATGTTCATTACAAAAATTTCCAAGGGTTCCTTTCCCTTTTTAATATATTTCAAGCCTAAGTTTACCCAATTCATTTGAATTCCCAGTAAGAACTGCACACCTTTAAAGGTTTCCCCTTCACTGAAAAGAAATATTTATTGATTTAACAGATGCAAGGATCAATTTTTCTTATTGATTTAATACATAAGAACCTAAGTTTCAGTTAACTGAATTCACTGAATTTCTCCCGCACGAGTGGCATTAAAACAATTCAACATCCGCAGAAGAAACACCTCGCGGCGCCCCGAACTAGTACAAAACGCGCTACGGTCCGAGTGGTGGAACATTCCATCGCGGCGCCCGAACTAGTACAAAACGCGCTACGGTCCGAGTGGAGGAATAGCCCTTGCCGCACCGTGATGCGCACAGACCGCATCAAGGGCTTCCTCCGCGGCGCCCGAACTAGTACAAAACGCGCTACGGTCCGACTGATGGAGTTCCACCGCGGCGCCCGAACTAGTACAAAACGCGCACGGTCCGAGTGGAGGTGTTTTCCCTTTCCGCACCGAAATGGAAGGAATTCTGAAGTCTACTATCATAAATATTTCTCCCTACACCTTAAAGGTACCACTTTTACTGTAAAAGAATAGCTATTAATTTAATTTCATGTTATAACAGCAGTAATTGTTCACTTACAAAATTGCCAAGGGTTCCTTTCCCTTGTTAATATATTTCAAGCCTAAGTTTACTAACTTCAGTTGAATTCCTAGTAAGAACTAGCCTACACCTTAAAGGTACCACTTCACTGTAAAAGAATATTTATTGATTTAACAGATACAAGGATCAATTTGTCTTATTGATTAATACATAAGAAGCCTAAGTTACAGTTAACTGACTTCAGTTGAATTCCTCCCCGCACCGAGTGCGCATATACACAATTCAACATCCGCATGAAGAAACACCTCCGCGGCGCCCGAACTAGTACAAAACGCGCTACGGTCCGAGTGGTGGAACATTCCATCGCGGCGCCCGAACTAGTACAAAACGCGCTACGGTCCGAGTGGAGGAATAGCCCTTGCCGCACCGTGATGCGCACAGACCGCATCAAGGGCTTCCTCCGCGGCGCCCGAACTAGTACAAAACGCGCTACGGTCCGACTGATGGAGTTCCACCGCGGCGCCCGAACTAGTACAAAACGCGCTACGGTCCGAGTGGAGGTGTTCCTTGCCGCACCGAAATGGAAGGAATTCTGAAGTCATACCTATCATAAATATTGCTCACCTACACCTTAAAGGTACCACTTCACTGTAAAAGAATAGCTATTAATTTAATACATGTTATAACAGCAGTAATTGTTCACTTACAAAATTGCCAAGGGTTCCTTTCCCTTGTTAATATATTTCAAGCCTAAGTTTACTAACTTCAGTTGAATTCCTAGTAAGAACTAGCCTACACCTTAAAGGTACCACTTCACTGTAAAAGAATATTTATTGATTTAACAGATACAAGGATCAATTTGTCTTATTGATTAATACATAAGAAGCCTAAGTTACAGTTAACTGACTTCAGTTGAATTCCTCCCCGCACCGAGTGCGCATATACACAATTCAACATCCGCATGAAGAAACACCTCCGCGGCGCCCGAACTAGTACAAAACGCGCTACGGTCCGAGTGGTGGAACATTCCATCGCGGCGCCCGAACTAGTACAAAACGCGCTACGGTCCGAGTGGAGGAACAGCCCTTGCCGCACCGTGATGCGCACAGACCGCATCAAGGGCTTCCTCCGCGGCGCCCGAACTAGTACAAAACGCGCTACGGTCCGACTGATGGAGTTCCACCGCGGCGCCCGAACTAGTACAAAACGCGCTACGGTCCGAGTGGAGGTGTTCCTTGCCGCACCGAAATGGAAGGAATTCTGAAGTCATACCTATCATAAATATTGCTCACCTACACCTTAAAGGTACCACTTCACTGTAAAAGAATAGCTATTAATTTAATACATGTTATAACAGCAGTAATTGTTCACTTACAAAATTGCCAAGGGTTCCTTTCCCTTGTTAATATATTTCAAGCCTAAGTTTACTAACTTCAGTTGAATTCCTAGTAAGAACTAGCCTACACCTTAAAGGTACCACTTCACTGTAAAAGAATATTTATTGATTTAACAGATACAAGGATCAATTTGTCTTATTGATTAATACATAAGAAGCCTAAGTTACAGTTAACTGACTTCAGTTGAATTCCTCCCCGCACCGAGTGCGCATATACACAATTCAACATCCGCATGAAGAAACACCTCCGCGGCGCCCGAACTAGTACAAAACGCGCTACGGTCCGAGTGGTGGAACATTCCATCGCGGCGCCCGAACTAGTACAAAACGCGCTACGGTCCGAGTGGAGGAATAGCCCTTGCCGCACCGTGATGCGCACAGACCGCATCAAGGGCTTCCTCCGCGGCGCCCGAACTAGTACAAAACGCGCTACGGTCCGACTGATGGAGTTCCACCGCGGCGCCCGAACTAGTACAAAACGCGCTACGGTCCGAGTGGAGGTGTTCCTTGCCGCACCGAAATGGAAGGAATTCTGAAGTCATACCTATCATAAATATTGCTCACCTACACCTTAAAGGTACCACTTCACTGTAAAAGAATAGCTATTAATTTAATACATGTTATAACAGCAGTAATTGTTCACTTACAAAATTGCCAAGGGTTCCTTTCCCTTGTTAATATATTTCAAGCCTAAGTTTACTAACTTCAGTTGAATTCCTAGTAAGAAACTAGCCACACCTTAAAGGTACCACTTCACTGTTTAAAAGAATATTTATTTATTTAACGATACAAGGATCAATTTGTCTTATTGATTAATACATAAGAAGCCTAAGTTACAGTTAACTGACTTCAGCTGAATTCCTCCCCGCACCGAGTGCGCATATACACAATTCAACATCCGCATGAAGAAACACCTCCGCGGCGCCCGAACTAGTACAAAACGCGCTACGGTCCGAGTGGTGGAACATTCCATCGCGGCGCCCGAACTAGTACAAAACGCGCTACGGTCCGAGTGGAGGAACAGCCCGTGCCGCACCGTGATGCGCACAGACCGCATCAAGGGCTTCCTCCGCGGCGCCCGAACTAGTACAAAACGCGCTACGGTCCGACTGATGGAGTTCCACCGCGGCGCCCGAACTAGTACAAAACGCGCTACGGTCCGAGTGGAGGTGTTCCTTGCCGCACCGAAATGGAAGGAATTCTGAAGTCATACCTATCAAAATATTGCTCACCTACACCTTAAAGGTACCCCTTCACTGTAAAAGAATAGCTATTAATTTAATAATGTTATAACAGCAGTAATTGTTCACTTACAATTGCCCAAGGGTTCCTTTCCTTGTTAATATTTTCAAGCCTAAGTTTACTAACTTCAGTTGAATTCCTAGTAAGAACTAGCCTACACCTTAAAAGGGACCACTTCACTGAAAAGAATATTTATTGATTTAACAGATGCAAGGATCAATTTGTCTTATTGATTAATACATAAGAAGCCTAAGTTACAGTTAACTGACTTCAGCTGAATTCCTCCCCGCACCGAGTGCGCATATACACAATTCAACATCCGCATGAAGAAACACCTCCGCGGCGCCCGAACTAGTACAAAACGCGCTACGGTCCGAGTGGTGGAACATTCCATCGCGGCGCCCGAACTAGTACAAAACGCGCTACGGTCCGAGTGGAGGAACAGCCCTTGCCGCACCGTGATGCGCACAGACCGCATCAAGGGCTTCCTCCGCGGCGCCCGAACTAGTACAAAACGCGCTACGGTCCGACTGATGGAGTTCCACCGCGGCGCCCGAACTAGTACAAAACGCGCTACGGTCCGAGTGGAGGTGTTCCTTGCCGCACCGAAATGGAAGGAATTCTGAAATCATACCTATCATAAATATTGCTCACCCACACCCTTTAAAAGGGACCACTTCACTGTAAAAGAATAGCTATTAATTTAATACATGTTATAACAGCAGTAATTGTTCATTACAAAATTGCCCAAAGGGTTTCCTTTCCCTTGTTAATATATTTCAAGCCCAAGTTTACTAACTTCAGTTGAATTCTAGTAAGAACTAGCCTACACCCTTTAAAAGGTACCACTTCACTGTAAAAGAATATTTATTGATTTATAGGTACAAGGATTCATTTGTCTTATTAATACATCACAAGCCTAAGTTAATGTTAACTGACTTCAGTTGAATTCCTCCCCGCACCGAGTGCGCATAAACACAATGAACGTCCGCATGAAGAAACACCTCCGCGGCGCCCGAACTAGTACAAAACGCGCTACGGTCCGAGTGGTGGAACATTCCATCGCAGCGCCGAACTAGTTACAAAACGGCTTCGGTCCGAGTGGAGGAACACCCCTTTCCGCACCGTGATGCGCACAGACCCCATCAAGGGGTTCCTCCGCGGCGCCCGAATGTACAAACGCGCTCGGTTTCCGGGCTGATGGAGTTCCACCGCGGCGCCCGAACTAGTACAAAACGCGCTACGGTCCGAGTGGAGGTGTTCCTTGCCGCACCGAAATGGAAGGGGAAATTTTGAAAATATACCTATCATAAATATTCTCACCTACACCTTAAAGGTACCACTTCACTGTAAAAGGAATAGCTATTAATTAATACATGTTATAAAAGCAGTAATTGGGTTTATTACAAAATTGCCAAGGGTTCCTTTCCCTTGTTATATATTTCAAGCCTAGTTTACTAACTTCAGTTGAATTCCTAGTAAGAACTAGCCTACACCTTAAAGGTACCACTTCACTGTAAAAGAATATTTATTGATTTAACAGATGCAAGGATCAATTTGTCTTATTGATTAATACATAAGAAGCCTAAGTTACAGTTAACTGACTTCAGCTGAATTCCTCCCCGCACCGAGTGCGCATATACACAATTCAAAAATCCGCATGAAAAAAGCACCTCCGCGGCGCCCGAACTAGTACAAAAGCGCTACGGTCCGAGTGGTGGAACATTCCATCGCGGCGCCCGAACTAGTACAAAACGCGCTACGGTCCGAGTGGAGGAACAGCCCTTGCCGCACCGTGATGCGCACAGACCGCATCAAGGGCTTCCTCCGCGGCGCCCGAACTAGTACAAAACGCGCTACGGTCCGACTGATGGAGTTCCACCGCGGCGCCCAAACTAGTACAAAACGCGCTACGGTCCGAGTGGAGGTTTTCCTTGCCGCACCGAAATGGAAGGAATTCTGAAGTCATACCTATCATAAATATTGCTCACCTACACCTTAAAGGTACCATTAGTATTAGAATTACCGAAGCGAACTCAATTCTGACCCTCCTGACCCCCGTCCCCATTCTATAAATGGACTTTAACCTACCCCAAACTTAAAATACTAAAATTAGTACCCTTAATACCCCAAAAAAACTTTTAAATCTTTAGTTTAAACCGAATGAAACCTTTGGTTTAACCTCATTTGACCTTTTGACCCTCGGTCCAGACTGACCAATGCTGGACAATTAAAAAAAGAAAAAAAAGATTTTAACAAATTATTGTTAAAAAAACCCATAGTAAAATAAAAATAAACTATTTTTAGTAACGTTTCAATGTAAATGCCTATTTTTAGTAACGTTTACAATGTAAACGCCTATTTTTAGTAACATCTATTTTTTAGTAACGTTTACAATGTAAACGCCCATTTTTATAACATCTAATTTTAGTAAAGGTTTACAAATGTAAACGCCTTTTTTAGTTAAAATTTACAATGTAAACGCTTATCTTTATATTTTGAAATACCATGCACCCAAAGTTTGTGTTTATTTTTTAGTAAAAGTTTTACAATGTAAACGCATTTTGGTTCCGTTCAAGTTTATTTTTAACATTAATGGAATTTCTTTATGTTCTATACTTTTATTTATAGTAACGTTTACAATGTAAACGCATGTCACTTTCATATATTGTTAACCATACATCGTCGAATGGTTTCAGTTGTTTATACAACATATTTGATCTTATTTTCAATATGCATGTTCATTCGATACAGGTTATACATGTTCATCCGATACAGATTCATCCGATACAGTATTCGATGTAGGTTCATCCGATATGTATAATCTGATGTAACTAACCGGCAAAAGCGTAAATTGTTACTTCTGTTAGATTCTGGATCGTTATAAGGATGTATATCAAACATTGTTATCCTTGGGTTAGATAAACTTTATTTCTTTTCTTTTAATTTATGATATAACCGATCCAGTGTCAAAGTCCTCAGCTTCTATATTTATTATAGTACTGCCATACGATACCAAGAATTAGATCATCATCATCATACCACCGCCTATATATTAAAACTGCGATATTGGGCTTTTAATCGGTGTATCCGGTCACCTATGGGCCTGCCCCGTTAATATAAATTTAATATCTATTATTTTCTTTCCAGTTTTTCTGGCCGACAAACACACCATTCAAAAAAACCCCCTTTTGTACAGCTACCATTATATTGGTGGTTTATGTGTATAATATCTTTATAATCTACGAAATTTCCAAATCTTATATCCTTTACTTTTAAATATGTTCAGATCATCCATTCCTTCATATGTTGAATGTATCCAAGCACCAAGACGGTTTTATTAGGTAAATAAGACCTTTTTCATTTTTATCATTATGTATAAAAAAACTGTTTATTCAATTGAAACAACTTCATGTCCCACTTCCTCTAGCATGTTTTTCTATTTTTTGTGTCTTTTTTTTTAAGGTTTAAGAATTATTTTTCAGCTAAATCATCAAGGCGTTTTGTTCAGTTGTGGCAACTTCAGAAGCAGATATGATTGTCAACTGTAGTCTTTGTTCTAGCTTATTGTTAGGTTTTCTTGTTTTAAGTAAAGCATCGTTTGACTTCTATATTTTTTGCCTATTTATGTAGAAATTTTTTCATCGTTAGTTCAAATTCTTCGACATTAGCGGTTATTGCTTTAGTTTTTTGCAGTAATTACTGGGTAATTAGCAGTTGTGATTGATTTCTCCTTGGTTAGCTGATATTTTAACTGCAGAGGTAAGATCATTTATTATTTTTTTAATCTTTATCATTTAAATTCATTAATATCTTCTTGGAACAAACCTTTATGTTTACTTAACTCTTTGTACTGCTATTGTGACGTGCATCAACATTATTAATCAGATCTACAAGTTGTTTCTTCAAATTTTCTAGCTGATTATTAACTGTGTTAATTGCTTCAGTATTAGCAGTAATTGCTTCAGTATTAGCAGTAATTAACTCTCCTTGTTTAACTGATTTTTCAACTACAAAGTCCAGTTCATTTTTATGTTCTTCAACTTTAGCATTAAGCTGCGTCATATCTTCTTGTAATTTTTTTGTAATATTACTTAAGTCTGCATACTTTAAATTATGACGGTTGTCAACAATACTAATCCAATTTCGAATTTGTTTTTTAAAGTCATCTATTTTAGAATTAATTTCTTTTTTAAAATCCTCTAATGCTGTATCATGATCATCACCTCTTTGTGAAGCTGCCTTTTCCAATTCAGATTTATATTCTGCAAGTTTATTTGAAATTAATTCTAATAAATCTTTATGCTTATTTTCAGTTTCAGTATTTAGTTTATTTATTTCTGTTCTGATTTCTAACTGATACATATTTTGTAACTTTTTCTCAGCTTCAATAATCTTGTCTTTTAGTTCTTCATGTTTAATCATACTATCTTTTAATTCTTGAATTTGGGTGAATAAAATGTTTAAATTAACTCGAAATACTTCTTTTATGTTATCATCTGTCAAATCTGATTTCTCTTCAAGTTCTTTAATAGAATCAACCATAGCTTTCATTTCTTCTTCAATTTTACCTTGTAATTCAACTATTAATAATGAATTCTTTTTAAAATCTTTTGTTAATTCTTCAATATTCTTTACTTCTGCTTCTAGTGTTTGTTTTATACTTTTAATATCTTCAAGATTATAGTCATCTATTACACTTTGAACTTTTTTATACACAAACCGTCTTGAAACTACATCGGTGGATTTATCTGGATTTCCTAGGTTAATTATTTTATTACCTCCCATATCTAATGCTCTGTTCATTGTGTTATCAAGTTCCTTATTTCTGTGAAGAAATGATTCCATGTCTTTCTAAGCTTTTTATATTGTTTTTAGTAGCATAATCACTTAAATCAATATCAAATTTAACTTTACTTACACTTTCAGGTTCACTTATTTGTTCTATATTATTAAAAACACCCATTATATATTACCAGTAAAGTTTTTTCTTAAAAACTTCCTTGGTTTGTCAATATATAAGAAATCATATTTTTGATTTGTTGCATTAGCAAAAGTATCACGATCTATATTTTGTTCATTACAAATCATATCATTTTCTCGTTTACCGGACTTTCAAATAAAATATAATGTGAACAGTTAATTCGAAATCTTTGGTGTTTTATAGTAAGACTGACTTAAATAAATAACACAACAGTTTTTGTGACGTCCTTGAATAAAGTATTTTGTTATTTCATTTTGAACTTTTTTATCTTCACATACAAAATCATCAAATATTACTACTTTTTGTTTTTCTGATTCAAGATTCTCACAAGTTCAATTTGGTTGGGATCACTGAATATTCAAGTATTTCATTTGGATCTACTTTAATTTTTTTGCAATTTGGCTTAATGGTTTAATTAAAAACTTAATTTAGATTGTTTTTAAAAGGAATTCTGAAGTCATACCTATCATAAATATTGCTCACCTACACCTTAAAGGTACCACTTCACTGTAAAAGAATACTAGTAGCTATTCATTTAATAGCTAATATTAATTTAATAGTAATTGTTCACTTACAAAATTGTAATTAGTAAGAATTGCCTACCTACCTACCTACCTACCTACCTACACCTTAAAGGTACCACTTCACTGTAACTGTACGCCTTTAATGTGATAACACAGGAAATAATACAAACGTGACTGAAGAAAAAATTACTTACAGATTGTACAGTGGCATGTTAAACAAACGTAACAAACTTCCAACGCAGCTGAAGAGAATTGACAAACCATCTTTTTTATATACTTTTGTGGGTTCATTTCGTCATCATTAACTTCCACAGACTGATATCATCTCTGTCCGAAACTCTTCGTCACCACTTCACTGTAAAAGAATATTTATTAATTTAACTGATACATCTTCTGTAAACAAGATAATTGACACATGTTATACTGGAAGTGATTATAATTGTTCCCTTACAAAATTGTCAAGGATTCATTTCTCTTATTAATGTATTTCAAGCCTATATAAACTAGCTTCAGTTGAATTCCTCCCCGCACTAAGTGTGCACGAACACCTCACTGTCCGCATCTGAACTAGTTAGACACTTGTGCACTGACATTACAATTTTGAAAAAGAGTACAGTAACCAAAGACATAGAGTAAGTAACCCTAGTAACCAAAGGTATACAGTGAGTTACAAATGGACACATTTGTGCAGAGGTGCACATTTTGGGCCATATATGGAACTAGTACTAAACGTGCTACGGTCCGAGTGGTGGAATTCCATCCTCACATCCGAACTAGTACAAAACGCTATACAGTCCATATGGAGGAATCTCTTGCCACACTGACACATACAAAAGCATTCGCACCTGAACTAGTACAAAACGCGCTATGGTCCGAATGATGGAATTCCACGCTAGGTCGTAATTTTATAATGGAAGTCTATGGGAATAAAATTGGTGGTCTCTAACTTAGGTTTTTGGTTAATCTGATTTGATACCAGTGCGAAAAAAAAAACAAGAGCTGTCCGTGCTCGACTATACGAATCGTTGTCACAGAAGCAGGAATATTAATCTAATGTTGAAATATCAACAGAGTTTCAACCAAAACGCTCACCAGAAGTTTTCCAAGTCCAAAAGGGGACATAATTGCCCAAAATACAAGTCAGAGTTATGAGACTTGATGCAATCAACTAGTTTTATAACCCCGAAGAAGTTTCATTTTAATATCTGCATTTGTTGTGCAGACGCAAAACTTTAACCAGAATTTTCTAAGCCCAAATGGGGGCATAATTTGCCCAAAACACATGTCAGAGTTATGGGACATGACCCAGTGAGGTTGGTAATTGATCTAGAAAAAAAGAAAAAATAAGTTTCAAAGCTATGCCTTTAAGTAATAGCTGTATGTACTTGCACGCAAAACTTTAACCAGGATTTTCAAGTCCAAAAGGGTGCTGCATAATTTGGCCAAATGCATATCAGAATTATGGGACTTGATCCTATCAACTAGTTTTATAACCCAGAAGACAAATGTGAAGTTTCAATTCAATATCTGTATGTAAAACTTTAACCAGAATTTTCTAAGTCCAAAAGGGGGCATATTTATCCAAAATACATGTTAGAGTTATGGGACTTGACCCAGTGGGGATATTGGTGGTAAGAAAAGTGTCTCATAACCGTTCACTTTTTTCGCAAATTTGAGTGTAATCTAGACGGATGGATGGATGGCCATTTCCGATTCGTCCGACTTCTGTTACCTCGGGTAAGATTTTAGATCCGACCGACTGCACGGAGCTAGGAAAATCGGACGATTCAAGCACTTTATTTTACACAGTAACTACTCGTCCGCAGGAATCATTAGTTCTATGAACATCATAAATAACCAGTTGAATATAAATGCCTTTAATATATATCTATCTATTTTATTTAAAAAACGTACCCGGGCCAAATGCGAAACTGTCCCCTGCCACTAATTATGGGAATCTGAGTTGATACCAGTGCAAAGAAATCATTAAAAAAAATCCAATTTTAAGAAATGCCAGGAAAGCGTAAAGTGAATATATTGCGTATACTTAGCACTTTATCCTGTGACATTTCAAGCCTGCCGATTCCATTGTTTCTATGATAAAAACGAGTAAAACTCCAGTTTTAGGCCACTGAATTTTGAGTAGCAACAACCGCCACTTTTTTGTTGTTTTTGATTTCAAGATGAAAATTATGTTTTTGGACTCTTATATGTGTATAAAAGACAAATTAATTCTGTTTTTGAAGTTTTATTTGGTGTTAAAAGTCATGTCCAAGATTTTGACACGTAACCAATTTTTCAGTTTTCGTAGCAGAAGTGACCGTACCTAATTGAATATTTTGTCCTATATGTAATTAATTTATTTTAATATGACTTATTTATGTATTACAAAGGAAGATTTCCCCAATTTCTTTAGATAGTTAATGCAGCCATTCAGTAAAAAAATGAAAATGAAATTTTAGCCCCATTCAAACACACATGGTACTTTCACTTTCGAAAACAGTGTATAATTTCCAATCTCCATACTTTCCCGTTTTAAAACTCATACAGTATTTCTGATACCTTCAACAAAATAAGCTAGGTTTAAAAAGCGTTTTCAAGCGTTTAAATTTTTTCGGGGGTCACATTTGTTTGAAATCAGGTGTTTGCAAGAGATATCTTTCTTGTGGGTTGTTGCTATTTTGAGGCGAAAACTTTCCATGGACAGCTTTCCAGAGTGATTCGTAACTTTATCATGACATCAGGGCTTCTAACTGGCCAATCAGAGAGCTGCATTTTCGAGTACCTGCCAGTCTCCACTTTGGTAAAACTAAGTATTTTTACAATAAACATATAGTGACTTTAGAAATAAATATCATACTATTTCAGAAATCAAATTAAGATTTTTCACTGCACATGCTCAAGATGATGCTACAAACAACAAAACTTCAAAGTTTTATTGAAATACTAGTATTACATGAATTTAATACTTTGATTTTACTTTAAAGTTTCAGATTTTACACAGATAGTCTATGATAAAGTCAGAGTAAAATATAAGCATTATCCAAGTGAAATTAGTATCATTCTGCAATGTTTCGGACATGTTAAAATTATGAATTTCATGGACGTCCATCAACAGTTTCCAAGAGTTATTCCATGGTCGTCCAAGGACAGTTTTCTGCGGTTGTCCAGGAAGTTCTGCTGACAGTATTATTCAATACAAAGAGATATAAAAATATTTATACTTCTTTGTTCAATAGCACTACATGTGATTTATGAGACTTTTTGTGGTTCCTGTATAGTGAGCAATAATACTTACAAGCAATATAGCTTTATTGCATGTGATGACTTTGCAGTTTCAAACACTATATGATGTGTATGAACATTTGAAATACACTTTTGCCAATTAAAAATGGCTGATTAGAAAACTTTTTAAACATATACACTTGTGAACAAAGATCAATTACACGAAAAACAATGATGAATCATTCAAACAAAAATATCTAAAGTCATCTGTTTTAAATGTCATATTAATATGCATATTATTTATAAAAAAATTCCCTTACGAAATAATCAAAAAGATGCGAACATGCCACGAACATACCTATTCGCAGAAAGTATTCGCGAAATATTCACTGCTACCCGCGACTGATTTGATACTAGTTCGTAGTATATTCGCAGGAAGACCAATGATCGCGACATGATCACAAGAAGAACTTAGAACATTGTTTTAGTCTTTGATAAGAGCAGGTAACTATAGATCAATTAATTTGTAACATTATCTGTAAGGTCACAGTATGAGTCTTATTAGTTAATTACAACCAGATATTTTGGACATGTCTAGAGGGAAATAGGTATACATTACAGACATTTTCCATATGTTTAAATGGAGCTTCTTATATATTCTTATTTGTGGCAAGTCAGAAAATTTATGTTTGATATCTATACTCATATGTCTGAATAAACATAAGGAATTTTGAAAATGAAATAGATGCTTAAACTTTTGCAGAGCTGAATCAGAATATCTAAAAGGAAATATAACAGTGACTTTCAGCTTCATAAGTTTTATAAGTAAGATGTACAACAAGGCAGTCTGAAAGACAGCTATATCCCCACCACTGTTATGGATAATGGAAGGGTTGATGGTATTGTGTGGAGCTATTAAGCTGACAGAGGTGAATTTTGAATTCAGCACATTGCCTTGATAAGGGGAATATTACAGTCAAGTCGTATAATAAGATTTTCAAGGGGTTTAGGAGATAAAGAGCAGACATAAAATGCACGGATCAAACATTTTACGCTGAGGTCTGACCTTGACCTTTAGCAAACATAGCCGACTCGTTAGTTGTGCACATTATCTTGATGAGGTGATCAATTGCTCTAAGTTTCATGAAAATCCTTCACAGGGTTTAGGAGATACAGAGCGAACACAAAATGGAAGGCTCAAACATTTGACCCAGTTCTGTGACCTTGACCTTAAGCCGACATGGCTGACTCGTAAGTTCTCACGTTCTCACATCGTTTTGATGAGGTGATCATTTGACCCAAGTTTCTTGAAATAACTTCAAGGGGTTTAGGAGATACATATCTCAAATATTTTTCCTTGAGTTGTGCCCTTGACCTTGAGCTGACATGGCTGACTCATGAGTTCTTGATGAGGTGATCATTTGACCTTTGTTTGATGAAAATCCTTCAAGGGGTTTAGGAGATACAGAGCGGACACAAAACTGAAGGCTAAAACATTTGAACCTAAGTTGTGACCTTGACCTTGAGCAGGCATGGCTGACTCATGAGTTCTGTACATCGTCTTGGTGAGGTGATCATTTGAACCAGGTTTCATAAGAATCCTTCAAGGGGATTAGGAGATACAGAGCGGACACAAATGGAAGGCTCAAACCTTTGACCCTGGGTTGTGACCTTGACCTTAAGTTATAAGTTCTGCACATTTTCTTGATGAGGTGATTATTTGACCAAAGTTTCATGAAAATCCTTTAAGGGGTTTAGGAGATACAGAGCAGACACAAAATGGAAGGCTCAAACATTTGACCCTAAGTTGTGACCTTGACCTTGAGCAGGCATGGCTGACTCATGAGTTCTGCACATAGTCTTAACGGGGTGATCATTTGACCCATGTTTCATGAAAATCCTTCAAGGGGTTAGGAGATATGGAACGATACGAAAGTGTTACGGACGGACGGAGGCCATTCCTATACCCCCCCCACCCCCCCCCCTCCACACACACACACAGCACCACCACCACTCATTGCGGGGGATTGATAAATTTAATCCCTGATACCTGTTAATTTATTTGTTTTCGAACTTTTTCTGTGCATGCTATTTTGGTAGTCATAGTTTTCAGCTAGTTCATGGCATGTTCGCAGCAACTAGTTCTTGGGATGATCGCTTTCAACTTTTCTCAGTGCTTGTCTCTGAATCAGAGCCTTGCCAGTAAAAACTTTTTAAAACTTTAACCAAAAAAATCTAAGTTAAAAAGATGCATAACTCAGTCAAAATTCAAATCAGAGTTATGGGGATTGTTTCTCCTGGTGTATAATTTGATAGTAAATAACTATTTTAGGTTTCAAGTTAATATTAATAGCTTTGATAGTAACAGAAAAATTTGACTTCACTAAAAACTAACCAAAAATTCAAAGTTAAAAAGGGGCATAACTCTGTCATAATTCAAATCAGAGTTATTGGGATTGTTTCTCCTAGTGTAGACTTTTATAGTAAATAACTATTTAAGTTTCAAGTCAAAAGCTTTGATAGTTAAAGAGATATTTGACTTTATCAATAAACTTTAACCAAAAAGTTCTAAGTTAAAAAGATGCATAACTCTGTCAAAATTCAAGTCAGAGTTATGGAGATTGTTTCTCCTGGTGTATAATTTAATAGCAAATAACTGTTTTAGGTTCCAAGTTGATATTAAAAGTTTTGATAGTAACAGAGATATTTGACTTAATCAAAAACTTTAACCGAAAATCCAAAGTTAAAAAGGGGCACAACTCTGTCATAATTCAAATAAGAGTTATTGGGATTGCTTCTCCTAGTGTAGACTTTTATAGTAAATAACTATTTAAGTTTCAAGTCGGAAGCTTTGATAGTTAAAGAGATATTTGACTTTATCAAAAACCTTTAATCAAAAAAAGTTAAAAGGGGCATAATTCAGTCAAAATTCAATCAGAGTTATGGGCATTGTTTTTCCTGGTGTTGTAGACTTTGATAGTAAATAACTATTTTAAGTTTCAAGTTATTATTAAGTAAGTTTCAAGTTAATATTAATAGCTTTGATAGTAACAGAGATATTTGACTTAATCAAAAACTTTAACCAAAAATTCTAAGTTAAAAAAGCTAGGGCATAATTCAGTCAAAATTCAAATCAGAGTTATGGGAATTGTTTCTCCTGGTGTAGACTTTGATAGTAAATAACTATTTTAAGTTTAAAGTTAATATTAATAAGGAATCGATCCCTCTATAGTAACATGCGATATATAGCGAATGAGATATACTATCAAACTAACAAGAGCTGTCGGAGGACAGCAACGCTCAACTATTCAACAGTCTTGTCGATTGAATGAATACGGAAGTCGAAAAAGGGACATAATTTAGTAAAAAGGCAAAATAGGGTTATGGAACCTGCATAGTGCTTATCAGCTCATGACAGTGGACAAGTGTGTGAAATTTCAATCCATTCCCATTAGTGGGTATTAAGATACCAGCTTACATAATAGGAATTTAACCAAAAACTCCTAAGTCGAAAAAGGGGCATAATTTTGTAAAATGCGAAGTTGAGTTATTGACCCTTTTCATTGCATGTCATATCATGACAGTGAACAAGTGTGTGCAATTTCAATTCTTTCCTATTAGTGAATACTGAGATACCAGCTTACATACAAAAACTTAACGAAAAATTTCTATGTTGGAAAAGGGGCATAATTTTGAAAAAAAAGCAAAATAAAGTTATGGGACCTGCTTTGTGCATGTCAGATCATGACAGTGAACAAGTGTGTGAAGTTTCAATCCATTCCAATTAGTGAGTACTGAGATACCAGCTTAAATACAAAACCATAACCAAAAAATTCTAAGTCGAAAAAGGGGCATAATTTTGTAAAAAAGCAAAATAGAGTTACGGAACCTGTGCAATGTAAGTCAGTTTATCACAGTAAATAATTGTGTGAAGTTTCAATCCATTCCGACAAGTGGTTACTGAGATACCAGCTTACATACAAAACCTTAACCAAAAATTTCTAAGTCGAAAAAGGGGCATAATTTTGTAAAAAAGCATAATAGAGTTATAGAGTTATGGAACCTGTGCAATGTAGGTCAGTTTATCACAGTGAATAAGTGTGTGAAGTTTCAATCCATTCCCACAAGTGGTTGCTGAGATACCAGCTTACATACAAAAACTTAACCAAATCGGGACGCGGACGCGGACGCCGACGCCGACGCATGGGTGAGTCCAATAGCTCTACTATTCTATGAATAGTCGAGCTAAAAATGTGGTCTTCCGGCACGTGCACAGAGCGTCTGACTTCTGATTTTTTGGAAGAATACGCTTTTTCCTTGTGCGTAATAAACGTCCACATAACTTATCCGAACCACAACGTGTTGCACATCAGTACAAATATGAACAGTATTGTTTTTTTTCCAAACTCTACCTTTAAATTGATAAAAATGAATATTTCTGGGCAAGTTGATGGACTGTAACGATTCCTGATTGAGGCATATTGCTTTATTTCATTTTAGCTTTGATAGTAACAGAGATATTTGACTTAATCAAAAACTTTAACCAAACATTCTAAGTTAAACAAGAGCACCGCCTTGCGGGTGCTGACGCTCATCTGATTTTTTTTGTATAATAGAAATATTGTCCTACCCATGATTTTCTAAGTCTAAAAAGGGCCATCACTCTTGCAAAAAGCAGGATAGAGTTATGTTTCTTGATGTACAGTGTCCACTTATGATGGTGAAAAACTGTTGCAAGTTTTAAAGCAATAGCTTTGATAGTTTATGAGAAAAGTTGACTTAAACATAATATTCAACCAAGAAAATGATTTTTCTAAGTCCAAAAGGGGCAATAATTATTGCAAAAAGCAAGATGGAGTTATGTTGCTTGCTGTACAGGGTCAGCTTATGATGGTGAACAAGAGTTGCAAGTTTTAAAGCAATAGCTTTGATAGTTTGTTGTGCAGTGAAAAATCAGAAAAATCGATAGAAAATCAGATAGCACAAAAATGTATATCTTTTAACATAGAAAGCACAATAAGGATAAATTATTCATTAAGTTTATGTTGCTAAAATTTTAAATAACGAAAATTCTTTTTATGTTTTCATGACACTTGTCAAAACTTTATTGTTGTCTCAACTTTGACACATTTATGCACTTTAATCTTTGATAGTCCAGAATGTGCTAAAAGGCTTCTAAATCTATTTGTGATAGGGTCATTGTGACTGACTTGATAATTTAAATGTTAAAACTTCCTGACTGATAAGGTGTTGATTGCTGTCAAAACTTCTTAATATTTCAAATACTTGTAATTTTATTACCATGTATGCTTTCTTGAATTCGATTGGTTTATACTGTTAATTGCACTTACACTAAGGATCATTTCAATTGGTCAGTTATGATATGCTGAGAAAACATATATTTTGAAGATAGCAAGTTTGAGAGAATAGATTTGGATTTCCAAGTAGAAACATCGTGGTTTTCCACTAGAACGCTAGAATTGTTAATACTTAAATCTTTTTTCTAATTGTTATATTCTACGGATAACTGTGTGAAAACTGTTCATTGTTGACTGTTGATGTGTGGTTTTCCACAGAAGAAAAATAAAGAAGATAATCTGGAACTGTGTTTTATCATTTGAACATAACAAGTAGTGCCAGTAACATCATAATACCTTTAACATTACAACATATTTACGGCATTACACTTGGCGGTGAACAGTGGTCTTTCCCAACCTCTCAATTAGCAAGCGAGATACGAAATTCCCCAGGGAAAATGA
Source organism: Mercenaria mercenaria (assembly GCF_021730395.1). Taxonomy (NCBI): domain Eukaryota; kingdom Metazoa; phylum Mollusca; class Bivalvia; order Venerida; family Veneridae; genus Mercenaria; species Mercenaria mercenaria. The sequence goes on along the minus strand of NC_069376.1, from coordinate 60,383,890 downwards.
CAATAAAAATGTGCAGTGGATTACCACTAAGAAATTCATGTCAACAATGTGGACTTAAACACGATCAAAAATGTTATGCTGAGACAGCAACATGCAACAGATGCAACAAAATTGGACATTACGCGAGAGTTTGTAAATCTAAAGCAAATGGACACACTTACAAATCGGAAAATTCAAAACAACGAGACAGAGAACGCATGACAGCCTTTATTAACAGGAAAACAGCAGAAACATCATTGCCATTTTACAACGCAGACATTGACTTTATCTTAAGCAGCCAGACAAATTCCTCCATGCCAACAACTTCAGACAACTCGAAGCAAAATAATCTGAGAACTCTAAACATTAAACTGGTAAAAGAAGTTTGTGACTTGCGAAATCACAACGAAACGTTACAGAAGATCGTCAAAGAAACCATCAATGCAGTCAATATATTTAAAACTGAAAACAAGAGGCTCGAGAATCGTTTTAAGGAAGGTCAGACGGTTATGCAGCAAATGGTTATTTCTATGGCAGCAACAAAGTCAGCCCTTCAAGTCGAAAAAGAGGAAAATCAGAAGCTGCATATCAGAATTCATGAACTCAAGGAACAAATGGAAGGCAGTGCAAATACAAGAAATAAACAGGACTTATTTGAAAGACACAAGTAAATGTAAATTCTTTGTGCAATATAACTCTTATGTTATAGCAGATTGTGCGGCTACTTGTATGCATGTTTGTTTGTCTTTGATACTTATATACATTAAGTATAATTTGGTATTTATATAAGAACTTACGGTGCATCTTACGTGGCTTGAGCAGTTTAGTTATTATTTATTCATTATATTGCATTTTGAATTTCCCATCCTCAAAGACTAGAGTGACATTATTTTAAAAAGGGAGGTAGTGTTGTGTTGTTAAAATTCATTTTTTTTTTTAAAAATCAATTCCATAAAATTTCATGTAAAATAATGAATGAATTCTTTGTGCAATGCGTATTTATAAATTTCTGATGCCACATTTATGCAGAGATATTCGTCTTTGTTGATACTTATATACTTAAAGTATAATCTGGTATTTATACGAACTGTGTATTTTTGGTTGATGTATTACTTATGCATTGTACTTTGATTTTTTTTCTTTTCACAGGAGTGAAATATTTTTTAGGGGGGAGGTAGTGTTGTGCAGTGAAAAATCAGAAAAATCGATAGAAAATCAGATAGCACAAAAATGTATATCTTTTAACATAGAAAGCACAATAAGGATAAATTATTCATTAAGTTTATGTTGCTAAAATTTTAAATAACGAAAATTCTTTTTATGTTTTCATGACACTTGTCAAAACTTTATTGTTGTCTCAACTTTGACACATTTATGCACTTTAATCTTTGATAGTCCAGAATGTGCTAAAAGGCTTCTAAATCTATTTGTGATAGGGTCATTGTGACTGACTTGATAATTTAAATGTTAAAACTTCCTGACTGATAAGGTGTTGATTGCTGTCAAAACTTCTTAATATTTCAAATACTTGTAATTTTATTACCCTGTATGCTTTCTTGAATTTGATTGGTTTATACTGTTAATTGCACTTACACTAAGGATCATTTCAATTGGTCAGTTATGATATGCTGAGAAAACATATATTTTGAAGATAGCAAGTTTGAGAGAATAGATTTGGATTTCCAAGTAGAAACATCGTGGTTTTCCACTAGAACGCTAGAATTGTTAATACTTAAATCTTTTTTCTAATTGTTATATTCTACGGATAACTGTGTGAAAACTGTTCATTGTTGACTGTTGATGTGTGGTTTTCCACAGAAGAAAAATAAAGAAGATAATCTGGAACTGTGTTTTATCATTTGAACATAACAAGTAGTGCCAGTAACATCATAATACCTTTAACATTACAACATATTTACGGCATTACATAGTTTAAGAGAAAAAGTTGACCTAAACATAAAACTTAACCAAGAAATCTGATATTTTCTAAGTCCAAAAGGGGCCATAAATCTTGCAAAAAGCAAGATGGAGTTATGTTTCTTGCTGTACAGGGTCAGCTTATGATGGTGAACAAGTGTTGCAAGTTTTAAAGGAATAGCTTTGATAGTTTAGGATAAAAGCTGACCTAAACATAAAACTTAACCAAGAAAACTGATTTTCTAAGTCCAAAAGGGGCAATAATTCTTGCAAAAAGCAAGATGGAGTTATGTTTCTTGATGTACAGGGTCTGCTTATGATGGTGAACAAGTATTCCAAGTTTCAAAGCAAAAGCTTTGATAGTTTAGGAGAAAAGTTGACCTAAACATAAAACTTAACCAAGAAATCTGATATTTTCTAAGTACAAAAGGGGCCATATAAATCTTGCAAAAAGCAAGATGGAGTTATGTTTCTTGCTATACAGGGTCAGCTTATGATGGTGAACAAGTATTCCAAGTTTCAAAGCAATAGCTTTGATAGTTTAGGAGAAAAGCTGTCCTAAACATAAAACTTAACCAGGCAACGCCGACGCAGACGCCGACGCCGACAACCGCTCAAGTGATGACAATAACTCATCATTTTTTTTTCAAAAAATCAGATGAGCTAAAAAGGGCATAACTCTGTCAAAATTCAAATCAGAGTTATGGGGATTGTTTTTCCTGGTGTGGACTTTGATAGTAAATAACTGCTTTAAGTTTCAAGTTAATAGCTATGATATTTGACTTGATCAAAAACTTTAACCAAAAATTCTATGTTAAAAAGGGGCATACCTCTGTCAAAATTAAAACAGAGTTATGAGGATTATTTCTCCTGGTGTAGACTATGATAGTAAATAACTACTTTAAGTTTCAATGGCTTTGATAGTAACAGAGATGTTTGACTTTATCAAAAACTTTAACCAACTGCGATGCCGACGCTGGGGCAAGTGCAATAGCTTTACTTTTTCTTTGAAAAGTCGAGCTAAAAATCACAGTTTGGGCCAGGCAAAAAAAATGGGTACATTTTGACTTTCACAAGTGGGTAGTATACATTTTGACTTCATGTAGGTACATTTTTACTTTTTTTTTTTTTTACGTTTTGACCTACATCCGGCCAAACATAATAGGTAGGTCGGGATACCAGAAACAATATTTTTATGCCTTAAATTACCTCTCATAGCAAAGTTTCACTAATTTCTACGCAACATGTTAACATCAGACTTCAAGTTACACATTTTGAAAATTCCTATAATCTATTTGTAAGATCAGTTGATCTTATTTGACTTGATCAAAAACTTTAACCAAAAATCTATTTGCTGAGCTTCATCACAAAGTATTACAAGTCTGAAGCTTACTGTTTTCTAAAATTCCTCAGGAAATGCCAGAGTTATTTTGCAGAGTTAAACAACCAGAAATTTTTCAAGTGCTACATTTTCACAATGTCTGTGAACATTCCATGAACATTTTGAAACATGTCCGGAGTGATTTCCAGAGATGTCCATGGTAATTCTTCGCAAACACTCTGGACATGTTATATAACAGGTAACTTTTCATTGGAAATACCTACTTTCAATTGAAGTTTTGCATTTGTCCGCAGTTTTTCCATAGTTACTCTGTAATATCTACAGCCATGAAAACAATCAAAATTTAAATAAAAGATAAGTTTTCAGAGTGAGTTGGTTATTATCCCATAGTTCTAGTTTGAGAACAGAATTTGGTATTCTTAAAAACACAATTTTTTACCCTACAATCCCCAGATTCAAATTTGGCCTAATTCTTAACAATTTAAATTTCATGAAGATAGGGTCATAAATATGGCCTGTACAGTGTTAACAAGCTTTTCCTTTGATTTGACTGGGATATTATTATTTTTGACCCCACATGACCCAGTTTCGGATTTGACCTAGGGATCATCAATACAAACATTCTGACCAGGTTTCATGAAAATAGAGTCATAAATGAGACCTCTAGTGTTAACGAGCTTTTCCTTTTATTTAAACGGTTGACCTAGTTTTTGTCCTCCGCATGACCCAGTTTAAAACTTGGCCTAGCAATTATTAAGATAAACATTCTGACCAGATTTCATGAAGATAGAGCCATAAATGAGGCCTCTAGAATGTTAACAAACTTTTTCCTTTGATTTGAACGGGTGACCTAGTTTTTGACTCCGTATGACCCAGTTTCTAACTTCCCCTAGCAATCCAATTCATACCCCACCCTGCTCTTATGCCTTTGCATTGTAATAGATTTTGTTTTTCTTCTTCATCAAAGTTCTTCATCAAAGCTCTTCTTTTATAGTAATGGCAAATGCTCAATATGATACATTATGGCCATGCGTTGGGACCACGGTGGGGGTTAGAGAAAGTAAAAGACTGTCAGGTGCTTCCTTACAGTCAGTAAGATAAAAAGAAGGTGCAAAAACCTAACAATGGTCTTGAAGTTTTTCAGAATTGCACTTCTAAATTGTTTGATGAAAATCATGTATACCGGTAATTCCCTGATTCCCTATTCAGCCTGTATTTTCAAGTGAAATTATCCTAAGGTGAACAATGTGGGCCTATGTGGTCTCTATTATTAATTCTTAAATTCATAAAGGTAAACAATACCCTGAATTTCCCATAAAACATATTTCTTTCATACCTAGATTTTGACCATATTTCATCCCTAAATTCTATAGCCAGTAAAATCTGGTAAAGCCATTGGGAGGCAAAAGTAAAATATAATTGTAACACATACCTTTATTTCCTATTAGACTGATGCAACAATCTCAAATGTAATCAAGTCAATTTTTATTAATTTACCAAAAAATACTAAATCAAAAATTATAAACCATCTATGCACAGCAAGTAGTAATGTTTGTGTACACTGTAAGTCATGAATAAGTCATGAAAATTTTAACACATAACTGTTCATTTATTGGTCATCCATGCAAGTGGTACAAAGTATGTCCAGAGGGTACATAATAGCAGCTAGACTGAATGAATAATAACTATTATAAATATAATATGAGAGCCCTACCACTACAAATGTGAAACCAAAATTTGTAGTCCTGTTTGGCGCCAACCTATACTGTGTTGGTGCGCCTTAAAACCCAAATAAATAAATAAACTACACCTACAAAACAAGGTTTTGGGAGTATATTGAAATCACTTTATAGTTCGTCTATTAATATGTCACAAATTACCAGTAAGAGGTCATCCATTTGGAGGGAGTTCTATGGGAATAGTGATTTTTATAGAAAAAAGTCCAGCTTGATTTGCTTGAAGTTAGTCTTGCTTTTATATAATTGAATTTCAAAATAAAAAATTGGCATTTAAATCTATGTTAGCATATTTCTGCCAGCGAGGTAGCTATTGTGATTCTTAAAAAAGCTATCTTGATAAAGCGAAGTTTCTGAAAAGATGATTTATCTCAATAGCTGAAAGTTTCCTGGAAATATTGTTGGAAAATTTACATTTATCTCAATATCAGTAAGACGTCAGCTATCTAAACACTTTGAGCAATTATCTTGATTTTTCTAACTTTTCTGAATACTATCTCAATAGCCTAAAGTTTCCTGGAAATAAAAAGCATATCTTGAAAACAGTAATTTATTGCATAAAGTTTTCAGAAAAATGCACAGTTTTTCTAGAATATGTTTAAGAATGTTATCATAATAGTTACCAAGCATCTTGTGGCAGTTTCAAGCACTAACATGAAATTTTGTGCTAAAAATTAATTAATATTTTCAGGAAACAAATGAAATATCTATAAAATATTATGTTTTGCTGAAATGTTTTCAGAAAAATGCTCAAGCTTCACGGGAAGTTTACAATATTATCCTCATAGCTATCTGTGAAAGAAATAAGTATGCCCCCAAACAAATCAAAGAAAAGACAAGATGCTGATCACAGGACACTGGAGCCCCAACTTCCCATCATTTAAAGGTTGACCATATTTTACTTGCTGTCAATGCAAGACTGTAAACCATTTAGGAAAATATTGCTGTTGAACAAATAAATACAAACCCATTTAATATCTATAATTGATACCAATGAACACAGTAAATAACATGTTAATAATTTCCAGATGAGTAAATGGTTTATTCATAATAACCCTTACCGTGCTAAATTTCTATAACGAACTTATCCATCTTTCAATTTGGACTACCATTAATTGTTAGAAGGGGTGGACACCAAAAAAGATACTAACTGAAAGGCGACAATGCAGATCTTGATCAGTCTGCACATCTTGATCAGCCTGCACATTCATTCATTCATTCATTCATTCACTCACTCCCTCACTCACTCACTCCCTCCCTCCCTCCCTCCCTCCCTCACTCACTCACTCATTCATTCATTCATTCATTCATTCATTCATTCATTCATTCATTTAATTGAAAAACCGATATCAGCCAGTGCAATATTAGGTAGAAGTCTGCAATATTGCCCTTGAATCCGTGACCCCTTGCTTATATACGGCAATGCCTTACTGGCCGAACATACTGGCTGCCTGACATATTTATTACCTTATTGTGACTCAGTTGGTGAAACATGTCTGAACATAGACTGAACCCTGTCTGAACCATTTTTAGCAGTCTGAATCTTTCTGAACAGGGAGTTTATGTTGTGGACATTTCTGAGTGTTCCTGAACTTGTACTGAACTGTATCCGAAAGATTTAGAGACAAATTCGGAAAGTTTCAAAAGATGATTTTTCTGAGCTTTTACTGAAATAGTCCTGAAAGATTAAAAAGTAATTAAATTAAGGATATTCCGTTTGACAATTTTTTCTAAAATACCACTGAAATGCACATATCAGAAATAAGTTAAAATGTTTCTTGTTATGAATTTCTAAATTCACAATTTCAAAAATATTTTTATACACAAAAGATACCTATGCATATATTTTTTCATTAATTCATTACATTATTTTACAAGAGAAAAAAATTAGTATGTCCATGATCATTATCATTTCAACTCTACTGGAAATTTTATTTTGTAATTAAAGGCCACCGGCCCACAATACATAAACATACAAGTAGTAAGACAAGTGGTGAGTAAGTAATGCATGTTTGGATAAGTGTGTATTCTCCCTTTAACATTCACATAAATAATCTATGTATTCAGTAAATGTTAAACAATCACTGCTATATTCCATTAAAAAGATTTTTAATTTTTTTTCCAGAAAGAAAAATTTGGTACAGCCTTTCAAAACCAAGACCTTTTTAAGACCCTTCACTGTCTTTTTCTCACATGTATATAGACTTCAACAATATTACAATTAATCAACAAAATGATATATTCATTTTTCCTTAATGCACTTGGCGTTCATAGCAAAACTGTGGCTGCCACATTATAAACCAGGCATTGGGAAACTGCTCTCGGAAATTGTCTAAATTAATTGGGAAAATCTGCAAAATACAAAAATCTATCGGGCATGTTAAAGAACTGGACAGTCCATTCGCAAAAAGCTAGGTTGTTAGCCAGACAGGCCTGTATCAAATGTTATAATTTCTCTTTGTTCATGGACCTCTCTGTGTCCCGTTGTTTAGATCATTCTTTGTTAGTACTGGTTGAATGGTACCCTGTGTGACTGCCCTTTTATGTAAAATGTTTATCATGAAAAGGGCGCTATAATATAGTAATAATGTACTTTAAACGTAATCCTTACCTAAATACTGACTGAACATACAAGTCTGTATTATTGTTACATTTAAATACTCCTAAAAGTTTCTCCTGAATTATTCTATTCTGGTGCTGGACTATTAAAACAGAAAACATTTTTATTCAATTCTGAACAAAAAATAACTTGATGTAAGTGTATTGATTATTTACAGATCAAGGTTTTAAAATAAAAGTCAAATGCAGAAAGTGTTAATGAAAAGCATAATTATGTTAAGAAAAGTTTCAGAAATACTCAGAAGTTTTTCACAAATATAGTTTTCAGATTTTCTAAATGGCTGAATATTTCTGTATTGATGCCTGAGATTTTCTAAATGTGATTGAACTGATTTATAAAAATGTCTGAATCATGTCTGAATAATTCTGAATTATATTTGAACATTTCTGAAGTGATCTGAATATTTCTGAACTAATGTCTGAACATTTCTGCATTGATGTTTGAACATTTCTGATTTTTTTTCTGAATTTTGCCAATTGAAGCAAGTATTCAGAAATAAGCAGAGAAGGGATTTTCAGACAAATTCAGAAATGTTCAGCAATTATTCAGATTACAATTCCCAAATATTCAGGGTTTTTTCAATGAGGGAAGGTTACACCAGTCAATTTTTTTAAATGAATAAATACATGCAGTATGACTACAAAATGTTATATTTTTTTCACACAGAAACATTTGATATGTGTTCTTTTGTGATTTGATTATTTCAGTCACATTTTATCCAATATCTTCAGACAGCTGCTAAAAGGAAACTTAGGTATCACAATTACCCAATGAATGAGTCCTGAACAAGGCCTTATTATTACATTTTCTTGAAGAAAAAGTGCATTAGCTATGACCACTTGATTAAATACATGCAAACATTTTTTCAACAAAGCCATCTTAATGACTTGCCAATGGTATAGATATGGCAATGTAGATATGGCAATAACATTGTTAGACCTTAGTAACCTTGTAGGGAATTAATCGCCAAATCTACTTCCCTTTTTAGCTCACCTGTCACATAGTGATGGGGTGAGCTTTGTGATCGCCCTTCGTCCGTCCGTCCGTCCGTCCGTCCACAATTTCTTGTCAACAAGATAGAGACCACATTTTGCAAGCAATTTTAATCAAACTTTTACAAAACTTGTATTGGCATGATATCTCATTTCCTTTTGAAAACTGGCAAGATCCCACCATGGATTCTAGAGTTATTGCCCCTTAAAGGGCCAGAATTTGCTATTTTTGTGCCTCAACAATTTCTTGTCTGCACGATAGTGGTTTTATTTATGATTTTATTTTAACCAAACTTGCACACAACTTGTATCACCATAAGATCTTGGTTCCTTTCTTGAACTGACCAGATCCCATTATGGGTTCCAGGGTTATGACCCCTGAAGGGCCAAAATTAGCTATTTTGACCTTGTCTGCACAATAGCAGCTTTATTTATGATTTGATTTTTACCAAACTTGCACACTATTTGTATCACCATAGGATCTTGGTTCCTCTCTTGAACTGGTCAGATTCCTTTATGGGTTCCAGAGTTATGGCCCCTGAAAGGGCCAAAATTAGCTATTTTGACCTTGTCTGCACAAAAGCACCTTCATTTATGATTTGAATTTAACCAAACTAGCACACAACTTATATCACCATAAGATCTTGGTTCCTTTCTTGAACTGGCCAGATTCCTCATAGGTTCCAGAGTTATGGCCCCTGATAGGGCCAGAATTAGCTATTTTGACTTTGTCTGCACAATAGCAGCTTCATTTATGTTTGAATTTAATCAAACTTGCACAAAACTTGTGTCACAATAAGATCTTGGTTCCTTTCTTGTACTGGCCAGATCCCGTAATGGGTTCTAGAGTTATGGCCCCTGAAAGAGCCAAAATTAGCTTTTTTGACCTTGTCTGCACAATAGCAGCTTCATTGATGATTTGATTTTAACCAAACTTGCACACAACTTGTATCACCACAAGATCTTGGTTCCTTTCTTCAACTGGCCAGATTCCTTTATAGGTTCCAGAGTTATGGCCCCTGATAGGGCCAGAATTAGTTATTTTGACCTTGTCTGCACAATAGCAGCTTCATTTATGATTTGAATTTAATCAAACTTGCACAAAACTTGTGGCACAATAAGATCTTGGTTCCTTTCTTGAACTTGAACTGGCCAGATCCCATAATGGGTTCTAGAGTTATGGCCCCAAACTTGCACACAACTTGTATCACCATCTCGATTCCTTTTTATACGCCAAAGGGACATATTATGTTATCGCCTCGGTGTCTGTCTGTCTGTATGTCTGTTGGTTAGCAATGTCCCTTCCGCTCTGTAACTCTTGAACCCCAAGAAGGATTTCAAAGAAACCTGACACAAATGTTCACCTCATCGAAATGATGTGCAGAGCGCATGTTTCGGATGGCTCACTTCAAGGTCAAGGTCACACTTAGGGGTCAAAGGTTATATCACTTTGTTTAGTGTGTATATTGCTCTGCACTTGTGTCGATTGCAGTTCTCTTGTTTTTATTTGGCAGATCCTTCTTTTGTTCACTTACAATAATTTTTTTTAATTACTTCCCTTTTATGTAACTATAAATAGCTTATTTAGTAACTTTTTTATTATTGGCTGTAGGGAAAAACCGAGACCACTTTTCTGTGGTACAACATGGCTGGTACCTCCAATTTTTAGGTGTATTTTGACATATCTGTACCTTGTAAGATTTTTTTTTCTTTTTGGTTAAATTCTTCCCTTTTTGTTCCTGTCCTTTGGGCTTCATCAGTCAAAATTTTGCTCCTTACCTCCTCTGATGTAATCCTTCAGGCATGAAACTACTGGCCTGATTTGAAAATAATTCTATTTGAAGTAACTTTAAGAAAATTTCAACTATATTTTCTCATAGTTCTTTTGATTGATCTTGATTATGATTTTTGGTTGCGGGTTTACCTGCTACCAAATTCAAAGTGTATTTCTGACAATCATAGCATCTTTATTTCAATTTTCGAATCACATCCAAATGATGTTCATGTGCTACACAAAATAGTCCCATTCATGAACAATGCGGATGAATTATCAATGAACAAGCAGTTCTTATTCAACCTGTATCCACTCACACTGACCTTTTAGATTATATAAGATCTATCAATGATAAGGTATTCCAGCCCACGGTTACACCACAAGCTGGGTCAGGCAGAGTTCATCTTAGATATGAGGCACGTTAAATTTGTATTTGTTTCTCATTCATGTATATTCATAGACTGGCATTTAAACAGAAAATAAATCTACCAAAAACCCGCAACCATCAGACATTTCAAGGCTTTGATTTCACCTTCTTGTCCTTAAGTGCAACGATAACAGGTGAGCGATATAGGGCCATTTTGGCCCTCTTGTTTCAGATTAACCTTCCTTAGTTATTACTATAAATAACTTATGCATGTAACCTTTCTCATGTTGGCATCCGTGTCTGTGACACATTTCTAGTTTCTTTTTTTAGCTAAATTACCAAATTCACTGGGTCAAGTCCTATAACTCTGACATGCATTTTTGCCAAATAATGCCTCCTTTTGGACTTAGAAAAATCCTGGTTAAAATTTTGCATGCAAGTTACTATCTACAGATCAAATGCAGATATTGAATTGAAACTTTACATGTGTCTTCAGGGTTATAAAACTAGGTTATAGCATCAAATCCCATAACTCTGACATGCATTTTGGCCAAATTATATCCCCTGTGAACTTAAAACTTCTGGTTAAAGTTTTGCATGCAAGTTACTCCAAAACTGATGCAGATACTGGATTGAAACTCAATAAATATTCTAACATTTAGGGTAATATTCCTGCTTCTTAGACAACAATTCGAATAGTTAAGCATTTGCTGTCTTATGGACAGCTCTTGTTTAAATTTCGCAATTATATTTCACAAATAATGAAGTAATGAGCTCATTTAGGATAAGGAAACCACCAATTTCTTCTCCTGTTACAGAAATCTTTATAGAAGGAAAAAAGTGTCAGTTTTCTTAAAAAGAGCAATTATCATGTATGAATTTTCCAATTTAAAAGACCAAATGTCCTGATGAAACGCCCAGTCTGTTGTGAAGTTAAAAGGAATTCATGCTCAATCTTTATTCTGTAAGATTCTTAATTTGTATGTCTGATTTTAATAGGAATTTTTGACATATGAATGATGCATAATTTACATAATAATACCTGCTTGTTAATTATACCCCCACAAAACGAAGTTTGAGTGGGGTCGGGGGGGTATATAGGAGTGAGCTTGGCGGGCGGTCGGTCCGTCCGTTGGTTTTCATGGTTTCCGGATGATAACTCATGAAAGGCTTGACCGATTTAAATAATTCATGGTACACAGGTGAAACATCTGAAAATACAGGTCAAGTTCGACTTTGGGGTCAGCAGGTTAAAGGTTAAGGTCACAGTGACCCTGAACAGTTAAATAGTTTCCGGATGATAACTTGAGAACGATTGGGTCTAGGATCATAAATTTTTGTACACAGGTGCAGGCACTACCTTAGCCTGGAAAATTAAGGAGAAGTAACTTCTCCAGGAGAAATAGGGAGAAGTTTTGAAATTTAGGGAGAAGTTTTGCAAATGCGGGACAGGACATTACTTGCATGCATTAAATAACAATGACATTGTTTATTCAGTTTCATTTGTAGTATCATATAAATAAAAACAGTGCAATGTTTCAACAATACAGTACAAAACAGTGCAATGTTTCAACAATACAGTACATATTTGCACTGTTTTTACTGTAAAATGTTTGACAACTTGACACAACACCTCTTTTCTCATACAACCAGTACTTACTATTTGTTGGATTTCTTCCTTCTCAGGCCCAGCTTTTTTAATGGACCTATTCAATGTGGCATTGTTAACGTATGTGAGCATTTAGAGTTTAAAAATTATATATGTACTTCCTTTAATTTGACAAACTACAGAGTTTAAAAAAACTATCGAACTTTCAATGAAATGTTATTTGTATTGATCAGTAGATAAAGAATAAAAAATCTGGGGCAATGTATCATAAAAAATCTAATAACTGGTTAAATGTATTACCTCCCTTTTATACATATCAAAATGAACTAAAAGAGTCGTCTGCTATTTCTATCAAACAACAAATTTAATAGTTTGTCAAGGACATTATATTTAACTTATATGTTTTTTAATGAAAGAAATACAGACTCAGAAATAAAGATAAAAAATGTTTAGCAAGCAGATCCCGATGGAGAAATAAACGTCGGGAGTAACGGGTAGATATGATGCTTGGGGGCGATAGTGTCCCAGATTTGAAAATGACAAAGATGTTGGCTGTCTTTAAAGTGGTAGTTTCAGACCGAGTACCAATAGGTCCCTTAGCATTTGTTGTATTAACTTCATTTATGACTTCTAGCAACCTATTTAGTTATGTGTTGTTGTTTTTTTATGTTTTCAATGGTCAAGGTATTAGACACTTACGAAATTGTTATTCATTTCACATCTATATGATATTTCTTGGTCATCTGATGGTAAGTGTATTTTGATACGTAACGCATATATAACATAACGCGTTTTCTTTACATTAAATATATGTTGTTTTTACAGACTCGGTTCATATTTTTCATCCATTTTTTCTCTTATTTTTATTGCATTCTGCACTACACATGTCTACAAATGAGTTGTAATGTTTTGGGTATGGAATATGTTTTATCAGTTATTTGGGATAGGTTCTTCCCAGAATCTCAGCTTCTGTGTTAATGGATGCAGTCCAATTAATACTCTAGGTCTTCCTGCATGGCAATTAATTACCTTTTCTGTTACTTGTATCTGGGTGTAACTTTTCATTTTAGTTTGAAAAAATAATGCAAAGTTAAAGGACAGGAGTCGTGATCAGTTTTCCCAAGACCCGAGTAATTTCTTCGTTCGTGAACGAGATCCAGTGGCGCATCTGTATGTTGTTGGTCGTTTAAGTTGTTTTAACAGAAACAAATCCTTGATGCCCCTAAGGCTGATACTGCCTAAGTGGTCATCACTAATTCACAAGGCTTCCTCCACGTAGCGTTTCATTCAGAAATGTCAACAGTTTATGTGCATTTTCTTCTTTGCTGTTCGGACTTTGTATATACAACAAAAATGCAGTCTATCGTCTTTCAATAATTTCATGTCACACCACAACAATTCTTTCATTGGTTGGGGTGGGGGGGGGGGGGGGGACATTGCGTGCCCGGGGAAATTGCTGAAGCACCTTTGTTTAAGCCGAACTATTTCTAAGTAACATATAATAATAAAAGATACCATTTTCATAATTATCTTGAAGGTTATATATTAAGTGTGTTGTTAATTATTGTCCCATTTGAAAGTGATTCTGATATATATCCCAGATGTCCCTTCGTGCATATTATTTCAGACACAAGATGGCACCTGAGTAGTACTAAATGGCTGAACGGCTTCCTCATATGAAGAATTCTACTCCCCCTAGCGAGGTTTCGAATCCATATCGGTGAGGGGCAAGTGAATCAAAGTCGGCGACCTTTAGCATCCGGTCACGGAGGCCCTAATGAAGAAATGAAATTAATTCTAGTGGATGCGGCCATGTCTGGATCTGAGGCGCGTTGTAAATACAGAAATCAGTTTGCATGCACATATACATGTAGATGATTTGCATGTTCTTGATTAGGAGGCATGCGTGTAAAATTTAATTATTTGAAACAGCTGGCGTATTGTATTGCCTGTTGAACCTAAATAAGACCTGCATATTCCTGCGCATATTCATTTAACATGACACCAATACTGAATACAGATTTAGCAGAATGATAAACAATATTCCCAGCATTTTTAAAATAGTGCAAAATTTGTAAATTGATAATGCATAGATTATTACAAAAGAATCCAGACGGGAAATCAGTTGTGTGCTACTTGTGCCTACGGGTACGGATCCGTACCGCCAGAATCTGATCCTAAAATACACATCCGCAGCTCTAGACATGACCTGGCTACCGCTTGAGGCCAATGTCGAGTCCCTGAGATGGTTCTAGATATGAAGGTGGCCGGATATTGCTGGATACTTTAACCATACCAGAAAGGTTTTTGACCTGGTCCGAGTCCTACAACAAGAAAATATACCTATAATACTATACATGGGCATACAACTACAAAGTTTAAACATGAGAAGTTCTAGATACCAGCTAAAATAGTTAACAAGTTAAAGCATAGCAAAAGTTCCTTCTAGGGCACATCTATATAAATATATAATGATCATCTTGTAAACTTTTGGTTGCAATGACTGTTTTATACTGCCAAAAAATGTCAAGTAGGTATTTATGCTAGTTATTATTTAACATAAATTGTTAAATCCAACAACAAATTAAATCTGTTACCACTTTCAGTTGAGTAAATACGGCAATAAGACATTGACCCGGTCAATCCTTTATGATTCGATGCCTGAATTTGTTGCACATAACAGGGGCGTAGCCAGGATTTTGGAAAATGTACGCAGTACGAGGCACGAAGTGCCGAGTGGGGAGAGTGTGGGAGGGGGCCTCCCCCGGGAAAATTTTGAAAAAAAGAACATGAAAAGACGCATTCTGGTGCATTTTAAGAAACGCATATAGCGAGATATAATGTTGTCAAAAAAGGAAATGATTAAAGTACAATAGGAGAGATCGCCCTGATGTCACGCATCAACATATGTATATCTGGCGGTGGGCAAAACAAAATGTTTTTACATCGTTTGTGTATGGGACCGGAATTTTCAATTTAATATATAAAAGTTATCAATAAATTGCTTGTTTTATATTCTTTCCACTGATCAAAAAATATGTTGATATCGTTTGTGTTAAGAAAGTTTAAGTTGTTAGAAACTAACATCACTTTTAACAAAAAAAAACATGGACGCTCGGCGTCTGCCCACCGATCTTTGTCTTATCAGTTCTAAAAACAGAATATACAACGGATTTGTATACAAACACGATCTCTCCTATTGTAGGAAAAAATACGTTTCGACCTCTCCAATAGGTCTCATCAGGCGGTGATGAGTACATAATTTGATCTCATAGATGTCCCCGCGACGTTTTTTTTTTATTGTTTTTTCTTAGTGTTTTTTTTTTTTTGTTTTTTTTTTTTGTGTGTATTTTTATTAGTTTTGTATTTTTATTCAATTTTATATGGTTTTATGTAGACAGAAGTATTTTTCTTTGCTTTCTCTGCATGCTTCTGATTTTGTTATTGCCTCAATTATCAAAAACCAGTGCGATTCGTCGATGCCCAGACACATCGAAATCACGTATAACCTGGTCGATATCGATCTGGTGATTGCGATGGATATGCATCAGAGCGAGTCCAGTCAGCCGTTCCTCGGTCATCGTATTTCTTAGATAAGTTTTAAGGCGGCGAAGGCTACTAAATGATCTTTCAGCAGAGGCCGTGGACACTGGCATTGTCAGGAGGATCTTCAGCACAACATGTATGTTTGGGTATAGTTGATATGTTTCATCAACTGCCTCTGCCAAGCCTTGTATGGGCGAATCCGCTGCAACTCTCTTCCAGACGTCAAGTTCAGTATCTATAGCCTGGCAGTCTATGAACGGAGAATACTCCTGCTTGATATCGGCCCACATTTCGGGCGAAAGTTGCCGAAGTTTTGTTGGCAATAGATACTGAGCGTTCAGTCTTGTAGTCGAGAGGCACAGTCTGTCGTGCAGTTGGGACAAAAGGTGATCCATGAATGGTACAAACATATTCAACCTCCAATATTCCTTTGGGGTTTCTGCGGCTATGTTATTCCTGTGTTGTTGCCTTGCAGCAACTCGAGGCTGACAGACATTGATGTCATGCGCAGTTGCCAAGGCGACAGCCTTTTCCCAAAGTCCTCCAAAATACCCAATGTCATTGCGTCTCTCGGCCAGCAACCCATGAAGAACTTTAGCATGCTGTGCTGCTTTGACCAAGTCACATTGAGGGTCTTGCATTGAATCCGTCAAAGGATTCAATGTATCTAAGGGACCGCTGACGCAACACAAAGCGACAACAAAGTCAAAAGACAGGACAGCCTTTTGAAGGCTTGACGCTGTGGACATAGTTTTGGTGTCCATGCCAACTTGAAGGTCAGTAAGTGTTTCTACAATTGACTTGAAGTGGGTATAGAAAGCAGTGATGCTTTCCGAGTGCTGAGACCACCGTGTTGGGCAGAACTTCTTTAAGGCTTCTCCGTCATCGTTATGAGAGCTATAAACTCCGAGACGTTTCGGAGAACTTGTGATAAAAAACAATACATCCCCAACAACGGTAAACATCGACTGCACAAACGCTACCCTGCAAGCATGACATATTGCTAAGTTTAGACGGTGGTTGCGACAGTGAATATACTTTGCGTTTGGAAATTCTGCAGAAAATCTTGCCTGCACTCCACGGTGACAACCGGACATGTTCCCAGCACCGTCGTAACCTTGTCCAACGATAAAGTTTGGGTTCAGGTTGTGTTTGTGTATTTCATCTAGTAGCAACTGGTGTAGTGTTTCACCTGTTGTTTCTGTTGTCTGAACAAATGAAAGAAAGTCCTCGTGGAGCACATGCTTCCCGGAACTCTGACGTTCAATATAACGCAGACAAAAAGCAAACTGTTCTGTATTGCTGACATCAGCAGATTCATCTGCAAGAATAGAAAAGTACCTCGCATCTTGGCAACGGTGCACGATAGAGTCCGAAATCTGATTGCCGCATATATGTATGAATTCGTTTTGAATAGAGGGGCTTAAATACTGTGCATGTTTGGGAGAATTTGCTAGATGGTCGTGCAAATCACTGTCTACTTCAGCGCGATAATTTATCAAAGCTCTGAAGTTACTTTTTTCTTCTGTTTTGCCACGAAAGGCTATGTTTTGTTTTTTCCCAGCAAAACTATTGTTTTAACAATAGATGTCAAGGCTTTCTTATTTTTCTCGACTTTGTTTCTGTAAGCGTTCGAGCCAAACTCAACAACACTTTTTCTTGATTTTGACATATTTTCATGAATTTGTCAGCTTAATCATTGCATTACTGTGATCAGGTGATTTTTTATGCATCCCTATAATCCTAGAAACATTGCTCCAGTCTACAAGGGGCTTAGCAACGAGAGTGTTTTCAGATGAATTAAAGACGAAACAAGGTGCACAAAAAACACCATTGACTGAAGGACTATACCTTAAATACGGGTAGTTTACAGTATCAAACACTAGGTCAGGTACACGCCTAGCTGCCCCGCTTTTGCCGTGAGTGCTTTTAGGCTTTACCCAACTCCGCGAAGGCTCAAACCTTGATATTAAAGTCGACATTTTCATGGAATCAGACATTCGGAGTCTTCTTGTGACATCAATGGTTCCAATGTCTAGAAACCGCGCACCCAGGGAGCAACCCGCTGAGTACCCATCATTCTGGCAGTGATCTGCCTGAAATTGTTTTGGGGAAGATGTGGACTCTTTGGGAGAAGATTTTGTGTTGTCACCCGAAAATGACTGAGAATTATCAGCAGGAACAGTTGATGAACTTTCACTGTCATCTGGAGTAGAATTTGGGGTTTTAAAACACTGAAAAATGGACTTTTGTCCAGGAAGAGGTCGAGGAGGTTTTCTGGAGCTCATCTCTATTAAATATAAAGAGAGATCTATATAGAGCTCAAAAATGCCTTTGTAATATATATATATAGATATATATTTATCACATATATAATCTGTAATTTTTACAGAAATTACAAAGTATGAAAAAAAATTCAGTTAGATATTTGCGTACTCGTACGTGTATTATATTAATATAATGCTGTACTCTAAATAGTGACCAGAACCGAATCGCTACACATACATGTAAACGATAAGTTAGTGCTACGTAGGAGTGACGTCATCGGTATAGACGGAGTTAAATGTGACATTTTGGCAGGTGTCAAAACTGACCTAGATTATTGATTTAGGTTGCTTTCAGTACCCAGTACTCTTGCACTAAGTTCAAACTCGTTTACACCATATCATGTTTATAAATTATACGTGTAGTAAATGAAATACATTGGATATGAACTTGATTTTTTTAAAAAAAAAAAACATGCTCTTCAATATTTCATATTTCAAAAAGTCAAGTCAGCCAAAAAAGTATTACGCAGTTGCGTAAACTGCGTAATGGGCGCTACGCCCTTGCATAATTAGAGGGTCGCAATGGGGTTTGTTTTCACATATCGTGCATTCATGTACTCACTCAACACCCGTACATATATTATGTACTTACTCGGTCACTTACTCAACATCTGTACACTCCTGTTCCCACTCGGTCACTTACTCAATTGTCATACATTCATGTACTTAATCGGTCATTTACTCAACTTCGTGCATTCATGTACACACTCAACATCAGTACATGTATTATGTACTCACTCAGTCAGTTGCACCACATTCATACATTCATGTACTCTCTTAACTTACTCATTTGATTTGCAACTCTCAGCTTCTAGCTAGTTAATCGCGGCCGATGAGGCCGCGATCATTTTGAATAGGACAAGTATATACGCACTGGGGAAAATATTTCATGATGGACCTGTGAATTCTTTATAAATACTTATGGGTGAAACAGGTCTCATAAGCGTAAATACGACTAGCTTCTACTGATTATAAAACATACCGTACGATTTGTTGTGAATTAACTGTTGTTGTACTTTTAGTAGTTCAACCGCCACCCTTGTTTAAGAGCAACATTTAAAAAAACAGAGTTTTTTTTCATCCTCAAATAATAAGTAAGTACACCGCCCAGTTTAATCAATCTAGACGCACAATCTATTTTTATACATAGAGCGCGTACTTCACCCGATTTACATTCGGAACATTTTCACGCGTTTCGGGCTTTATCGTATGTTTAACATGGGATTTTTGAACCGTCCAAAGATGATTGAAATGTTTGTCTCATTGTTTATTTTTTTAATAAAACTGTTACTGCTTTCATTGTCTACCACTTTTTTTCCACCCTTGCCTGAAAAAACAGTAATGAGTTTGTACACTGTTCAGACAATTGTGCTCTGTTGAAATTTAACCAAACACAAGTTTACCTGCATAAACAGAAAGCATGATATATCACCATGCGCGGATCCAGAAGCGGGGGGGGGGGGGGGGGGGGGCGGGTGTCCGGACACCCTCTGGAAAATCTTTAAAAAAGGAAAGAAGACAAGAAGGAAAGAAAATGTTTTTCGAAAAAGGCAACATTAGGACTGCATGTAAAGTGTATGCGGCTACTGCTACATACGACCCCGACATAATTCATATTATTTATCTAAAAGAAACTAAGAATTTTACCTTCAAGAAAGCTTGATTTTATCATTTTCCCAAAGGTAACAGGTTAGTCCATAAAAATGTCCCAGAATGCAAAAAATGCAGTGCTAAATTTCAAACTTTCCAGTGGGGGGGGGGGGGGGGGGGGGGCAGGGGATCGGAGCCCCTCTGAGAAAATTGGCTGTGTCCGTGCATGGTCACTATACCTGTCCAGTACTGGACATTATGGTAAACGCTTCTTTCCTGCACAAATGACAATTTCGCAACTTCTGTCCGGTTTCTACAAATTTTGGCCGCGATAAAGCATTTGACTTGTTTCACCTTGAACAGAGATTTTATTCATACTGGTTTTATAAAAGCACATTTGAATATGTATATTGTCTCTTGTAGTTCTAGTTAGAACGGTCATTTACAATACAATTGTTTTATGTGTATGTAAATCTAAATGTTTGTAAATGAATGAGACGTAAATAAACTATAGAACTATTTACCATGCATTTGAAGATAACCATAATATTTAGTTGTTTACATGTTTGTACATATGTTATGTTCTTGAAGAATGGAGGAAATAAAAGAATCAGTCATAGTAATATGTAATCCATGGACGCGTTCAGTCAGAGAGCCGCCTCAATTAGGAAAGAATAGTTTTAACGTCAGAGGTTATTTCTAAGGTCACGGAGTTTGACTGGCCAGCTTGTAATGACAACAGCTTTCGATATCAGTAGCTCAGTCAAGTGTGACTTACCAAACTATAATATTCCTTCTACATCTACATCTACATCTACATCGTTACAACCAACAATCGATTTCCGATTATGACTGGTCGGCGCTGTCAGAGAAACAGTTGTTAAAGAAATTTAGTATATTACAGTATTAAAAGTAAAAGATAAAAGGACAGTATGCTACAGTTAAAATAGGACAGAATGGAAGAATTACATAGTGACCGCCGCCAGCCTCTCTGTAAAGATACTGAGGCTGGGGCTAGCTTTGACTGATGTGGGGAGGGAGTTCCAGAGACGGATGGTTCTAGGGAAATAAGAGTTAGCAAAGTATTGAGTGCTGGAATAAGGGATCAAGTAGTTCAGGTTTCTAATGGGGGACAAGTAACCTTGGTCAATAGCAACGGTCAGGGTCCTTACTTTGTAAAACAAAAGTAATGAACAGTTTAACCTACGGTACTGGAGAGTTTTCCATTCTAAGGATTTCAACATTTCAGTTACACTGCTTGTATAGTTGTAATCATTCATAACATACCTAGCTGCTGACCTTTGGACTCGTTCAAGTTTATGGGTGAGGGTTTTCTGCCAGGGATGCCACACAGTTGAACAGTATTCTAGCTGTGGGCGGACATAGGTGGTGTATGCAGCTTCTTTGACCTTTATGTTATCTGTCTTGACATTTCTCTGAATAAATCGAAGGGAAGAGGTTGCCTTAGAAGTTATGTTTTCTATGTGTTGTGACCAGTTCAAGTCATTGGAGATAGTTACTCCTAGGTATTTAGCTGATGAGGTGGACTTCAACTCTGTATTATGTAACCTGTAGGGATATATAACGGGATTTCTCTTCCTCCTTACTCTAAGGACTTCACATTTGTCGGGGTTAAATTCCATTTGCCAGACTCTTTCCCATGTTTCTAATTTATGGAGATCTTTTTGAAGGGCTATGCTATCATTATTTGATTTGACAGTGAGGTAAACGATGGTGTCATCTGCAAACATATGGGTTTTACATTTGACTGAGTCAGGCAGGTCGTTAATGTATACAAGGAAAAGGCAAGGCCCAAGGACAGACCCCTGTGGAACTCCAGACAGGACTGGAAGTTCGTTGGACAGGTGACCTTCAACTGCGACCTTCTGGGTACGATTAGAGAGGAAGGATTTGACCCAATTAGTTATTTGGGGACTAACACCTAGGGATTGTAACTTGTAAATTAGCCTCAAATGGTCAACTTTGTCAAATGCCTTAGAAAAATCCATTACGATGACGTCAGTTTGTTGGCCTTGTTCTAAATTACTATAAAGTTCCTGGGTAAAATTAATAAGCTGAGTTTCGCAACTATGACCCGACCTGAAACCATGCTGGAACTGGCTGATAATATTGTGTTTGTCAAAGAAGGACATAAGATTTGAAACCACGATGTGCTCAAGGAGTTTGGACGCAATACAGGTCAGAGAGATTGGTCGATAGTTGCTGGGTTTTGATTTGAGACCTTTTTTAAAGACTGGTGCAACTGTTGCCTTTTTCCAGTCTTGAGGGACAATGCCTGTATTTAGGGATAAATTGAAGATGTGGCAAAGGACGGGGGCGATTTCTTGATGAAGTTCCTTGAGAACACGGGGGATAATTCGTCTGGCCCCGACGCTTTATGTGGGATAGGCCAAGAAGGAGTTTGTCAACACCCTCTGGAGTCACATTTATTTGGTCCATTAGGGAGGAAGGGGATGTTAACAGTTTGGAGCACAAATGTTTAAGGCTTAGGGGCTTAGGTGGGGGAGAAAACTGATTCAAATTGCTTATTAAGGATGTTTGCTTTAGTGACAGGATCAGTATGGGTGAAACCATCTGATTTGAGTGGGGCTATGCCGACATTTTTTTTTTGTTATGTTTGATGTAGCTATAGAATTTCTTATTTCTACCAGGTTGGGAATCATGGCTAAAGATGACGTTTTCCATGTATGACCAGTAGGAGGCTCTTATTTGCCTTTGTATGTAGGATTTTAGGGACTTCAGTTTCTGGTTCTTAGCTTGATTTGGGGATTTGTTGAGTTTGTGATAGAGTTTATCACGCTTGTGGATAAGCCTGATAATTCTGGGAGTTAACCAAGGCAAGTCGGCACGGGATTTGGGTATTTTAGTAGGGATATGCTTGATACAAGATTCATTTAAGCTGTCCTTAAATGAGTTCCAAGCCTCATCAGGGTTTGTATAGGCCTTACTAATAAAACTACTACTAAATGAGCGCATGTCAGATCTGATCGCCTCCCAGTTAGTTTTCCGATATTGTTTTATTAGTCTCTTTGGCTGGATGGGTCGCCCTCTGTTTATTTTGACCTCATGAAATACTATATCATGGTCAGAGGTTGCAAGGCCGGGAAGTGTCTTGACGAGGTGGACATGGGATGGGTGGGAGGTAAGGAAGAGGTCAAGGGTATTGGACAACCTGGTTGGGACTTTTACCATCTGTTCCAAATTTAGGTGGGACAGTTTTTCCATAAAATCTTCATAGAGACTTCTATTTTTACAATTTGGTTTGAGTGTTTCATTGACCCAGTTGATATCAGGCATGTTGAAGTCTCCGAGGAGCCATATTATGCTATTCTTCGGGATTTTACTTAAGGATGACCACAGTTCAGACAATGACAGTTCGTCAAGTTCATGTGGTTTATAGTATGCTCCAACATAAATGTTTTTTATACCAGTTAAAGTTATTTTTGACCATGTTATATTACAGTTCAGTTTAAGTCAGGTTGTTCTGACTGAGTAACGCTTTAGGATGGCAATCATCACTCCCCGCCCTGTCACACACCTATCATCCTACAGAACTCATAGTTAGGGTATCTGGAAAATTCAGAAGAACTGACGTCAGGTAACAGTTGTTAGTGGAAAATAATATCAGTTGACTGCTACATTGATCAAGTAAGGTATTTTATTCTTTACGGACCTACAATTGATGTTGAGAATAGTGAGGCGCTCGGAGTTATTGAGTTTGACTTTAGGTGGCCTTGACTTACTTTTGGGGTTGGGGGTGGATGTTGCTTTTGGGGTTGAAGGAGCGTCTTGAAGAAAAGAGGAGTGGTCTACATTTGTACTGATATTATCATGATCATTAGTGAGGGGTGCATAATATGAAGTATCACTAAGACTATTAAGGGAGTCAGTCAACGAAACTGAATAATTAGGAGAACCACATTGACAACAATACCAGCTAAACTTAGAGTCCGATAACCTGTTGTAAAGAGAAGGAACAATGAATTGATGTATAAAAGAGTAATTTTGAGTAGCTGTTGCATTTTGCGGACAGTAACTGTTGTTTGAGTCACTACATGTTGGGTACCTACATTTTAAAAAAAAGATGTGCCACATACGTATGTGTCGGTAGCTGTTTTTGCTATTTAAGATTCAGTAAAATATCTTCCAAATTCCGCTCAGAAGTTTAGGGGAGGTAGTCCGAACAAATTTATTCATTGACATTTGACAGACGGACGTTTTTATTTTGAGGATAAAAAGGCAACATTAAGTTGTAATTTTGAGTCGGTAAGTCAAATCTTTGATTTGTGTTTGTGTGTTGGGGTGGAGGGCGGGGGTATTCATATATTCAGATACACCCGCACGGTTTAGCGCAGACGACTTTTGCAGCTGTTGATGGTGTAGGAAGACCTCACGTGCACCTTCAGGCATTGTTTCAGACATGATCGTGATTTTGAGATTTTTAGCAACAAAATTGCACTTAATAAAATTTGTTTTATTTAGTGAATAATTTGATTTTAGTCAAAACAGAAGTAATGAAATAAATAAATAAATTCACATGTCAGTTTTATACCAGCGTAAAAATTAGGTGAGACAGATTTTCGTACAACGAACATAATTAAGTGCGTAATTTGGTACAAATGTCAACACGGGTCTGTTTGGTTTGAGGACCAGGTTTCTTAAGCAGGCATTCTAAAAAAAACCCAAAAAAACTTAAGTATGTTTGCAATATAGCAGCAGTTAAAGATAGATCTATCTGATGTATTCTACTCTAAACACGTTTTGTTTGTAATGAATGATAATAAACTATTTGAATTGTCTCACAAATTTAAACCGTGAGATTTAAGCAAAGATAAAACAATAATATTCAGCACTTTATAAACAAATAAATGTATATACTAATGGTATATATATTGTCCACGAAAACAAAGTTTGTATACATATGATAAATTGTGTAAATGCCAGATAAGGATTAAAGTTTGACCTAATGACTTTTTGTGCTTAACTTAAAAGTTCTACACAGTGTTGTGCATGTAATATACTATATAGAGGAAATACTTCTCATTTAGCAGTGGAATTTATTATCTACGTGAGTATTAAACATATCTTCAATCATATTTTATAAAGTTGTTAGAAAAATGTAGAACGTTCCATTGTCTTGAAGGACATTTTTTCTAACCGTGAGTTTTTGTCAGTAGAAATGATCCACACTACCCGGCCAGTTTGTAAACTAGGAACTTGAAATTGTTTTGATTTTATTGCCAGAATATATTTTTCATGGGAAATCCTTACTGCACATGAACAATTCTGAAAATGTCGAAAAATTGTATCTTTGGTAGATCTAACTGTATCATACCATTCGCATTTATGCTTATCTGTCAGAGTCTAAATATCATATTTACTCCTAGTCAATGGGTAGGACGTGAAGTGGTTGCACACTTACTTCAAGCGAGCGAATGGTTGCAAACGGACAAAATGGCGAATATTTGCTAAAATTATCGCACGTTCGCTAGTACTCACTATATCTTTCAACAATCTGCATGACTAAATCAACTATCAAATACAATATATAAGTGGCCAGTCACTTTTAAGTAACATTCTATAACATTTTTCACACGTTAGAGATTTATTTAAGGGACAAAAATACCCGTCACATATAACAGGGTCACTCAAGATCGTTTTGAAAGACCCTGGCCGGCCCTGTTGGGTCCCAGTTTCAAATCATGACTGTGTATTTTATTGATCGTTATCAAATTTTGTTATCAAGCCACTGTGATATGAAAATTCTGTTAAAAACTGAGTATTTCTTTTTATTTCAATACAGTTTCTATATATGGGTGCCCAAATTTTCAATGGAAGCTCCCACTCTATCTCGCATCCTTTATCCTGTCAAATTACTTTCATTTCGCATAACAAATTTAGTATACAAAACTGTTCAGAACTGAACACAACCGTTACCAACCGTTTGAATTCTGTGATGTACGAAGATCTATCACAAAACCATTTCAAGTATATATACCTGTACTGAAGAGCGCACGCAGTGGTCCAGTGACTACGAAACTAGGGGTCGTGAGTTAGAGCCCCTGTTCTTCTAACTAAAAATTACTATGGGTGTTATACACCTGGCACGTTAAAGAACCAGGGAAGCTTCTGGAATTGGAGCATTTTCTGTGTCTTGCACTATCCTCAGATTAACATTACTGACAGTCTTCTGGAGGAGTCGCCAATATGGGTTACCGGTGGTGGCTATAAATTTATTTATAAGCTTATATACAAACAAACAAATTTCGCCTTAATTAGAACAGACATATTAAAAGGACGAAACAAATACAATGACATTCTGATATACACTTTACATGTTTGCCCCTTGTGTAATTTTTCATATGAAAATTAATATCCTGTACTGACTAAATTGGTGTGCATTTATAAAACATCGATGAATGAAAAGTATTTGATGTAAATTTAAAAAGCTGGATATATCATTGAAAAGAGCGGCGATGAAAGAAAAAAACATGCATTTTTATTAAAAGCTGGGTGTTTTGGAAAGAATTGACACTTTCCTTCTGAAATACAGGAAAATCTACTAAATACATTTTCTTTGAATTGGAAAGCATCGAAAGCATGTCTAGACTACGCATACCCTAAAGCATTGAGGGAACACGAGATAATTTGTGACCCATTGCCAGGGCCTCACTTTTCGGATACCTTTGATAATTTACCCTATAATGTTTGTCCGAGATAACTATTTCTGCCTGATGGAAAGGTCATGGCCTGGATATGAAAGGTCATGCTGCCAACAATAACAGAAGGCACACCGATATCGTGTAATTTTATTTCAAAGAAATAAGCCGTCATTATGAGCAAGCAAGTGCTAATCGTCTTTTTGTCTACGTATTTCAGTTCTGTCATTAATTATCTGACTTCAGCATGTGTCTAGAGCAGTAAGCCGGGAACGAATTTAGCAACAACCACAGGAGAGATAATTCTTGCAAACACCTGATTTCCAAAAAATGTGACCACAAAAATTTTTAACTTTTGAAAACGCCTTTTAAACCTAGCGTATTGTGTTGCATAGAAGGTATCCTAAATACTGTATGATTTTTTAAGATGGGAAAATATGGAGATTGGAAATTATACACTATTTTCCAAAGTGAAAGTACCATGTGTGTTTGTCAGAATAGGGCTAAAATTTCATTTTCATTTTCTTACTGAATGGCTGCATAAACACTCTAAAGAAATCTTCCTTTGTAACAGATAAATAAGTCTTGTTAAAATAAATCAATTACATATATAGGACAAATGCAATTAGCTGCGGTCACTTCTGCTAGTATTGTAACTAGTAACAAAAACTGAAAAATTTGTTATGTGTCAAATTCTAGGGCATGACATTGAACACCCAATAAAACTTTATCAGTAAATTGTATATTAAAAAAACAATAGATTTGTCTTTCATACACATACAAGAGTCCAAAAACATAATTTTCATCTTGTAATCAAAGCCAACAAAAAAGTGGTGGTTGCATGTTGCTGAACGAGTTGAGAATGAGAGCACTTTTCGGACAGCTTAACCCACAGGTGGATGTAACGTATCTAGGATACAGTATCAGTATGGGCCCATGGGCCATATACACTAAAATATATAACAACAGGCTCGGATGCAGGGCCGGCCCGAGAGGGTCCATGCCTCCTCCCCCCCCAGTTGGCTGAGAAGTGACATATATACTCATCAAAGTTGCACCCAATTATTTATTATTTATATGATTAAATTTAAACCCCAAAATGCACCTGAGGCCACTATTTAATACTTATATTTCACAATTTTCCAGGGAAAGAGCCCCCTGACCCATCTAAAATTAGGGGGATATCCCCTCCTATATTTCAAAATTACGACAAAAAAATTTACCAGAGGCCACCATTTCATATCTATAGTTCAAAATTTTACAGGGGTTACCCCCTCCAGTACCTCAAAACCCCACCCCACCCCACCCCACCCCATAAAACGCACAGAGCCCCCCTCCAGTATCTACCCATCGCGGGCCATGCACTTCAGCGATGACGCCTTCGTTCTAAACGGGTACACCCCCATTTCCCCAATCAAGTATTCCTGGATCCGGGCCTGTTACAATGTAATGTTTTCTGAAAAAAACATTGCCAATAAGTCATTAAGATGAATGGTTTCAGACACTATATTTTATCAGATCGTCATGAGGAACAAACGCCATGTCCAAGGATTGAACTCATGACCCTTCCATCTGTATATCTGCACTCTCCCTGTTGAGCTCAGCTGGTAAGTTAAAAGAGAGAATGAGAGCACAAAACTAGGAGGAGCAAGTCTCCCGTGCATGTGCACTGTGGCATAATTAAATTAGGGGAATCTGGGAACATGCTACCAAGGATGTAAATATCTATGGCACCAGGAAGACAAAAAGTATACACTTGTGTAACTGCAACTACATGAGCACCAAGAAGACAAAACATGTACTAGTGTAGCCACACTTTTAAACACCAGGATGACAAAGGTGCACAGATGTACATCCACCAAGACACCAGGAAGACAAAAACTTAAAAGTGCATTGGTGTAGCCCAAATAAGGCACAAGGAAGACACAAAATGCACTGGTAAAGACCCCTAAAGCACCAGCTAGGTAGGGCTGTCATTGATTGGGTCTTAGGCATATCGACGATACCGATATATCAGAAGACAAATATCGACGATACATCGATATATCGATTATTAAGTTAGATTAACAATCTATTTGTTCGTATGCATACTATATACCTTTCTGTAAATGCTATTTTTAGTTTTATTGCCTATTTTTCATATTACTGTTTGATTGTGTTGTATTTGTATTTATGAAATTAAAGAAAATAATAAAAATTAATAAAATCTTTCATTTTTATTTTGCCTCCACTTCTCTTTTGCATTTATCCAAATTTACAACTTTGTGAACTTAATAGTTTTTGAGGGTCTGAGTGTTTATCTGGATAGTTTTTTCTCTCTGTAAAATATCGATTTTTGAAAATGGGAATCGATAATCGATCGACAAAAAAATATCGTTGATACATCGATATCGTTTCTATCGATGACAGCCGTACAGCTAGGAAGACAAAAAGTGCACTGATTTAGGCACAAAGTGCACTTATATAACCCAAAAGGCACCAGAAAGACAAAAAGTGTGCTGGTGTAGCCCCACTAAGGCACCAGGAAGACAAAAGCTCACTGGAGAAGATCTACTTTGGCACTGTAGTCCTTGAATTACACAGAATTTTCAGAATTGGTGTTTTCAAGATAAAATTTTTGATACTAGAAAGCCCAAAAGCATAAAAAATGGGGACAAACCATGTCCCTGTACCACCTTGCTGGTCAGGCCTTAACATGTGCAGTCAAACTTCATTCGCTGAAGCTTGACAGGACGGGCAAACCCTGTTCCAGATCAGTACTTCAAGCCATCAAACAAAATATACATTATATAGGGATTTTCCCTGGACCTGACGATGAGTTTGAGCAAAGGGCATTGTTCAAATTATCTGAGTTCGAGCGAATAAAGTTTGACTGAATCTTGGTCTAGCTATGCCCCTGAAATATGTTGTAAAAAGGTTTTCCTCTAAAGGGAACACTAAAATAATGCTTAATTAGAAAGAAAGTACAAATATTATACATGTACATTTCTTTATAGAGAGCCCCATGTGGTTCTGGGACGATCTGTGTATGAAAAGAATTGGAACCACTGCCTTACCCTTGCATGATCATAAAAGGCGACTAATAGGGTCTTAACACTTGGTTTTGCAGTAACTCTGTGATTCCAGCAGGTTTGCAAATTTTGATCCATACCTCATGTTTTTATTTCGATGTAAATGAGATGTGGAACCAAAATTTGTAGACCTGTTTAGCGCCATATAACCTAAACTGTGTTGATGCGCCGTAAAACCCAAATAAATAAATTCTTTGTAGAGAGGTGCTCATCAAAAGTGTTCTTAATAAAAGGTGATGACTCAAGAGGCATATATATACTTTCCATCACAATGTTGACATCATTCTTGTTTATTATTCAGATTGGCTAAGCACTCTAGAGTGTCTGTAGCTGAGTCCTACGACACCCTGATAAAGAAGGCCAAAATGTCATCAGAAAGACCACACCCTGTCCAGGAGTTACAAGCTATATCTCAACAGATAGGTCATGACCTTGACACAGTTGAGTTTGCTCGACACATGGACTCAGTAGATCCATTGAGACAGCTTAGGCAAGAGTTTTGTTATCCCAAAATGAAGACTCTTGGATCAGGTAAGATATCATATATACCTATAACAGGATTAGGTAAAGTATCTTGTTAAATGGTACAAGGATAGGGGCCAGTTGTTGATAATATTTTTGCCTATTAAACGCTTATGAATATATCTTCTATGTGGGGTAGAAGGCCCTACTCCTGACCTGGCGAGTGCTGAACTTGACTGCAGTCTCCACTCTTTACCAAGCATAGGTCAAAGAAACAGTTACGGAGTGTGGTTTACTTATGTGGAGAGACTGTCTATAAAATGAATAGGTTTTTTCAAAGTTTCAGAGAGTGTCAAACGTCTCGCAAGCTCAAACTCAGGGATCAGTTTTATAAAACTAAAAATTGAAAATTTGTATCTTTCATCACTGTTGCTTTTAGCTTGACTATACAAAGTATATGGAGAGCAATCCTACTCTCCCTGGCATCGGCTTTTGCGTTCTTCCGCATCCACACCTTGGTTAAAGTTTTGATGCAGCAGCAGTCTCCCCCAGCGTCGGCGTTGCCGTTGGTTAAAGTTTTTGATAAAGTCAGATATCTCTGTTACTATCAAAGCTATTGACTTGAAACTTAATATATTATTTACTATTAAAATCTACATCAGAAGAAGCAATCCCCGTAACTCTGATTTGAAATTTAACAGAGTTATGCCCCTTTGTGATGTAGAATCTTTTATTAAAGTTTTTGATAAAGTACAATATCTTTGTTACTATCAAAGCTTTTGACTTGAAACTTAAATTAATTATTTACTATCAAAGTCTACACCAGGAGAAACAATCATCATAACTCTGATTTTAATGTTGACAGAGTTATGCCCCTTTTTAACTTAGAATTTTTGGGTTAAAGTTTTTGATAAAGTCAAATATCTCTGTTACTATCAAAGCTTTTGACTTGAAACTTAAATTAGTTATTTACTATCAAAGTCTACACCAGGAGAAACAATCGTCATAGCTCTGATTTTAATGTTGACAGAGTTATGCCCCTTTTTAATATAGCATTTTTATTAAAGTTTTTGGTAAAGTACAATATCTTTGTTACTGTCAAAGCTTTTGACTTGAAACTTAAAATATTTATTTACTGTCAAAGTCTACACCAGGAGAAACAATCCCATAACTTTGATTTGAATTTTGACAGAGTAATGTCCCTTTTTAACTTAGAATTTTTTGGTTTAAAGTTTTATAAAGTTTTACTGGCATAGCTTTAATTCAGAGTCAAGTACTGAGAAAAGTTGAGCGTGCTCTCTTATGGAAAGCTCTTGTTTCTCTTTATTTCTGTAATCACTTCATGGATTTGCTTCAAACTTAACATAGTTATTCCTCATCATCACCCTCATCATCTGGCTCAAGGGCCATAACTCTCACAC
Source organism: Mercenaria mercenaria (assembly GCF_021730395.1). Taxonomy (NCBI): domain Eukaryota; kingdom Metazoa; phylum Mollusca; class Bivalvia; order Venerida; family Veneridae; genus Mercenaria; species Mercenaria mercenaria. Next base: position 60,352,457 of record NC_069376.1, on the reverse strand, counting down.
CAATATTTTATAAATTATCCCCCCTTTTTCCTTAGAATTTCAGTTTAAAGTTTTGAAGCACTTTCACAGTTTCACTCTATCTCAGTTATTACGAATGGATTTGATTCAAACTTAAAATTTTTGTTCCACATTATCACCCAAATCATATGACACAAGGTTCATAACTCTGGCACCATTTTTTTAATCCCCCACCATGGCGGAGGGATTATAGGAATGGTCTGCGTCCGTCCGTCCTTCCGTCCGTAACAAAATCGTGTCCGGTCCATATCTCCTAAATCCCTAGAGGGATTTTCATGAAACTTGGGTCAAATGATCACCTCATCAAGACGATGTGCAGAACCCATGAGTCAGCCTTGTCGGTTCAAGGTCAAGGTCACAACTCAAAGTCAAAGGTTTGAGCCTGCCATTTTGTGTCCGCTCTATATCTCATAAACCCCTTGAAGGAATTTTATAAAACTTGGGTCAAATGATCACCTCATCAAGATGATGTGCAGAACCCATGAGTCAGCCATGCCGGCTCAAGGCCAAGGTCACAACTTAGGGTGAAAGGTTTTGAGCCTTCCATTTTGTGTCCGCTCTATATCTTCTAAACTCCTTGAAGGATTTTCATGAAACTTGGGTAAAATGATCACCTCATCAAGACGATGTGCAGAATCCATGGGTCAGCCTTGTCGGCTCAGGTCAAGGTCACAACTCAAGGTCAAAGGTTTGAGCTTTCCATTTTGTGTCCGCTCTATATCTCCTAAACCCCTTGAAGGAATTTTTTCAAACTTGGGTCAGATGATCACCTCATCTAGACGATGTGCAGAACCCATGAGTCAGTCATGCCGGCTCAAGGTCAAGGTCACAACTTAGAGTCAAAGGTTTGAGCCTTCCATTTCGTGTCCACTCTCTCTTAAACCCCTTTTTACTTAGAAATTTAGGGTAATTTGATGCATTTTCTCCATATCTCTGTTATTACTGAAGGGATTTGATGCAAACTTGAAACAATTGTTCATCATCATCACTCACATCATATGACACAAGGGTCATAACTCTGGCACCAATATTTCATGAATTATGCCCCCTTTTTGCATAAAATTTCACGTTAAAGTTTTGATGCACTTTCATTCTATATCAATATATTAAAATAGTTGTAGCACATCATCACCCACATCATATGACACAGGGGTCATAACTCTGGCACCAATACTTCATGAAGTATGCCCCTTTTTACTTAAAATTTAAGGTTAATGTTGTTGCACTTTCATTTTATCTTTGTTATTACTTAATGAATTTTATTCAAACTTGAAATAGTTCTTCCACATCATAGCCACATCATACAACATAAGGTCCGTAATTCTGGCACAAATATTTAGTGACTTATCCTTTTAGGTTTTTGAGGTTAAAAGTAGAATAGAAAATAACATAATATTTTGGATTTTGTCTCTAAGTTTTGCGTTCGCACGCTTAATTTATGTAGTTGAAAAACCTCCAATTTTGAGACCCCAACTCCAGCTGAAAAATAGCAAACCTCCAGTTTTGGGATTCTGAACTTACCACATGTATGGACTTATGTCCCCATTTTTAGTTGGAATTTCAGTTTAATTTTGATGCTTTTTCACTATATCTCTGTTGTTATTAAATGGATTTTATTCAAACTTAAAACAGTTGTTCCACATGATCACCCACATCATATGACACAATGTTCATGATGCTGGCACAAAAATGCTATGAGTTATTCCCCCTTTTTACTAGAATCTCAGGTTCAAGTTAATGATGTACTTCCGCTCTATCTCACTTATTTGATTAAAACTTCAAATAGTTGCTCCACATTATTAGCTACATGATATGACACAATGTCATGATGCATTACTTTTGCAGAAATTTTCCATGAATTATGTCCCTTTTATACTTATTTAATGTTTTGATACACTTTTCTATCCCTGTTAGACACAGACTGTTACATTTGACATAACTATTGTCTGATATCTTCATCCACATTGGAGTAATTAAACACTCCAGTGACAGCTCCAGCTTCCTCAGATGTGCCCAATTTCACTATCCAACATCGAAATAGTTGAGCGCGCTGAATCCTGTGACAGCTCTTGTTTCTTATTACTTCCTGCAGTAAGTTCTAAAGTGTTGAGACACTCAGACTTTTTTTCTAAAGTTTAGAAGTACCTAATATTAGTGGATAATGTGTTTGGATAAAATATACCCACAGCAGTTACCAATATAATATATGGGAAACCTTTCCAGGAAAATGCCAGTCATTTTAGGGTTTGGAGGGTTACTGAGCTCAAGGTACAGCAGATACTCCAATGTTAGAAGTGCCTGTGTTTGCTGTTTTTGCATGCCAGGTGTACACCACCCTTACACAGGATTCTTGTCCAAAAGATTAGAAACTGGTAGTTTTAGATGGAGATTACAGAAGCAGGGCATGAACTAACAACCCGTAGCTGGCTGAACTCCAAATCCCTGTTTTCATAGTCAAGTGTCACACAGCATCTAATAATAACATAGTATGATCTCACAGTATCTTTCACTTCGATTGATTGTAGTTGACCAAAGCTTGGTGGACCCAGAAGAGGACTGTGTGTATTTCTGTGGAAACTCATTAGGTATATGCCCAAAGAAGACAAGAGAATATGTGACAGTTGAAGTTGATAAATGGGAGAAAACGTGAGTTCACTCAACAGTTACGTAAACATTTGCCAAAAACAATTCCTAATAAGTTTGATGATATTTTTAACATTCAAACTAATCAGTATGTTGATTTTGCTTTTATGTAGTATATGCTACGTTTTTAAGCCTGGCATTTTTAGCATGACTATTCGAAGAATAAGGAGAGCTATCTTACTCAGCACGGCGTCGGTGTTACACCTTGGTTAAGTTTTTCGTACCAGTCCACGTTTTGGCAAAACCTTTTGACATATGGCTTTGAAACTTTCAACACTTGTGTACCATCACCATGTCCAGTTTTAGGCAAGAGTATAACTCCATCAAGCATTTTGAGTTATAGTCCCTTTTAACTTACAAATCTTGGTTAAGTTTTTCATACCAGTTCATATTTTGTGTAAACTGTTTGACATATGGCTTTGAAACTTTTATCACTTGTTTATTATAACAGTTGCTACCTGTAAGCAAGAGTGCATAACTCTGTCAAGTATTTTGGCTGAGTGATGGCCCTTTTTGGACTTGGAAATGGGTTCAGTTTTCGTAAATGTTGACGTTTTGTCAAAACTATTTGATATGTGGCTTCCAAACTTAATGAACACTTGTTTATTGTAACAGTCTTTATCTGTAGGCAAGAATACATAACTCTATCAAGTATTTTTGCTGAATTATGGCCCTTTTCGGTCTTGGAAATTGGTTTAGTTTCCGTACAAGTCAACATTTTGTCAAAACTATTTGACATGTGGCTTTGAAACTTTGAATAGTTGTCCATTGTCATGATCTCCATCTGTAATCTAGAGTATGTAACTATGTCAAAGATATTTGGCTGAATTATGGCACTTTTTGGACATGGAAATTGGTTCAGTTTTCGCACAAGTCCATATTTTGTCTAAACTGTTCGACATATGGCTTTGAAACTTGACCACTTATTTACCATCATAGTCTCCATATGTAGGCAAGACTACATAACTAAGACAAGGATATTGGCTCAGTTGTGGCCCGTTTTTGACATAGAAATTAGTTAATAATAATAATAAGTTACACATTGCCATGTAGTGCAAGACTTATGCAGTACTACAAAATAATACAGGTTCATTGTTTGTCTTTTTTATTTTCCTTCTTTTCTCTGAAAATCTCTGGTTATATTTTGACCCCATACTTACATCAATTCTTCAAATAGTCGAGCGCCCTGTCAACAGAAACTATGGTTTGACTAACTGAGATTCTCTCTTCATCTATATAGAAGTGATTGTATAGGGTAGAGAGACATTAAAATTATGTTTACAACTTTAGGGCTTTAGAAGGGCATACAAATGGAGATTTACCATGGGCGTGGTGTGATGAAGGGCTGGATGACCAGATGGCAACTATTGTTGGTAAATTATTATCCCCCGACGAAAGTCGGAGGGATATAGTTTTGGCGTTGTCCGTCCGTCTTTCCGTCCGTCCGAGCTCACATTTGCATACTTAGGTGGCTAAAGGAACAATAGGTAACTGTACTTTTTCTTTGATGTCATTCATTCCGTAAGGCTTTTATGTGGCTATTTTTCTCTTACGTGGCTAAAAGAACAATAGAGAGAACAAAAGAGTAGCCACATAAGTATCCATATGTAGGAACGTCCGTCTTTCCATCCGTCCGTCCGGAGCCATATCTAGGAAATGGTTGGGAATATTTATGTATTACTTCATACACATGTTAACCATTATGAGTTTTTGCAGCCCGCCAAGTTTCAGTCAGATTGCCCTAGTAACACCAGAGTTATGGCCCTTAGAAGTTTCTAGTGTTAACTATATAGGGTACTATAAATATGGCAATTTCTGCATCAAAACTTTTGATATATTTGACCTAGAACTATGAAACTTAAACAGACTTTAGATCACCATAATGTGGTTGTGTACACACAATTTCGTTCAGATTTATTTTGTAAATTAAGAGTTATTGCCCTTTAATTGTATAAAAATCTACATATTTGTACATAACAAACTTACCATTTGATAGAATTTCATTAAATTTCTTTCATTCTTTTCCATGAACATTTATTGTAAACATGTGAAGTTGTGTACCCACACCTGGTCACCCCCTTACCTTGATCACACCCCCCCCCCCCCCCCCCCCCCCCCCCCCCCCCAAAAAAAAATTATTCCTTATTTTAGACTTTTTTCAAACAAACGTCATGTACATGTTCACCACTATGAGGTTATGGGGCCCATCAAGTTTCAGTCAGATTGCCCAAGTAACACCAGAGTTATGGCCCTTAGAAGTTTCTAGTGTTAACTATATAGGGCACTATAAATATGGCAATTTCTGCATCATAACTTTTGATATATTTGACCTAGAACTATGAAACTTAAACAGAATTTAGAGCACTATAATGTGGTTGTGCACACACAGTTCCGTAGGGATTTCTTTTGTAACTTTAGAGTTATTGCCCTTTAATTGTCTAAAAATCCACATATTTGTACATAACAAACTTACCGTTTGGCAGAATTTCATTAAATATCTTTTATTTCTTTTCCCTGAACATTTATTATTAACATGTGAAGTTGTTCACCCACATCTGGTCACCATTCAAAATAAATTCTTTAGTCAGGATCAAAGTATCATACATTTATTATGTACTCTTTAATTAAACATTTGTTTTCTGTTAAATTGATTTTGACTAATGAAATTACTTGCTTCTTCTTAACATCCTTAACTTTTTGCCGGATATATTTTTTTGCCATTCCTCACCACAGACCCTTTCGGCGGGGGATACCAATTCATCGAATTTGCTTGTTGTTACGTGTTTTGATCTGTGCTTTAAACCGGAGGAAAGAGTTCATTTGATAGTTTAATGACAATAACTTCAGTTATGTCACACTGTTTGACGCTGGTGTTTACACATAGAGTGACTTGATCATTAGAATCAGAATGTATTAGGAGTTTCTTGTTTGTCTTTAACCTTTACCCTGCTAAATTTCTTAAATGAACTGGTCCACCATCAATTTGGGCAGTACCATTTATCAATGGAAGGGGTGTTCACTAAAAAATGCTGACTGAACAGTACAGACCATGATCAGCCTGCACAGATGTGCAGGCTGATCTTAGTCTGCACTGGTCACAAACACAAAACTTCATGGGTGGCTGGCTTTGCAGTTTTAGGCTTTGGTTGCATTTGAGGTACTCAAGTCTTCATGGGAGTCTGCTGTTTTTTAAAAGTATTTTTAATGTTTTAAGAGAGTAATTTAGTTCTACATTTGAGCCGCACCACGAGAAAACCAACATTGTGCATTTGCGACCAGCATGGATCCAGACCAGCCTGCGCATCTGCGCAGTCTAGTCAGGATCCATGCTGTTAGCTAACAGTTTCTCTAATTGCAATAGGCTTTGAAAGCGAAGAGCATGGACCCTGATCAGACTGAGCAGAAGCGCAGGCTGGTCTGGATCCATGCTGGTCACAAATGCATTATGTTGGTTTTCTCGTGGTGTGGCTCATTTTACACTCAACAAGAGGAGTTTTAACATCTGATACACAAGTTCTGTTTGTATTTCCTTCAATGTAATGAAACTGTTCTCTATATATCTGCAATATAATTGTCTCGTTTTAGGTGCCAAGCCAGGGGAAGTGAGCATAATGAATGGATTGACTGTCAATTTGCATTTACTACTGGTGAGAGTTTATTTATTATTGAAAGAAACCACTGTTCTGATTAAAAGTTTATCAGTAAATCAGTAACAAACACATCTAGAGATAAGAATCATTTGACAGTGGCAAAACTATGTAACATGTTTGTCGACACCTGGTAAATCAAATACTGGGAAATTTCCATCTATGTCACGACATTTAGGAAAATGTTGAAAGTGTGTAATGTGTTTAGGTTTGTTATTGATCTGTCAAATTTGTTGACTGCATCCACAAATCTTTCAAATAAATACATGGTTTACATTATTACCAGTGTAAAAGCCAGGAAAAGATACAATTTTGCATTTCAGTTTTATTTTTTATTTTTTTGTCATTTTTCATTCATAATACAAGCAAAATATGTAATATTCAACTACTGAGATGTAAATATTGCTAAAAAAAAATCGAATAAAATTCTACCCAATTTATACACAGTAGCAGTGTCCACTATATACATAAAGGGAAGTAACTCTAATTTGGAGTTTGATGAAATGATTGAAACATTCTAGTTGTCTATCAGCAGTTCAAGGACAAACATGTCTTATCAGTTTGAGAGAGAGTTGTACCTCTGGACTTTAAACACACTCCTATGCTCAACATAATAAAATAATAAATTAAATTAAATAATAATAATTAATCAATATTTATTCTATCTGACCACATTTCCTATAACATAAATGTTTATATTTTGTTGTCAGTCATATATTTTTCCTAAAAGCAGTATAATATTTTCTCACAGGGTTGATAGCTTAACATTTGACAATGTTTTTTCAAGCTTTCTGCTATATTTCACTGACATTATGAAATGTAAATACCCTATATTTTATGTTTAACTCAAGGTGTACATTGTATCCTGCCGCTGTAAGTATACTCACACACAACAGCACATTTGTGAACTTTTAAAACTATTTAAGGTAGCTCTGCACCTTTGATAAACTTTAAATATGGCGTGACGTCATTGTAGGGATAATACACGTTTTTTTGTGTATTAACGTCTGCAGAAGCCTGCGGGATTGTTTGTGACCGAGACCGAAGGTCGAGGTCACAAACATATCCCAAGGGCTTCTGCAGGCGTTAATACACAAAACAAACGTGTATTGTCGCTATTCTTGCATAAAAAAAACATTACACGACGACTAAATGCATTGTTTTCATATGTGATGACTTGACGATTCCGGTACATTTTTTATTTACCATTCCTGTTGTTCTTGGAAACGGTAAACACATTTTAAATATCCGTAACCGGGGCACACATAACAACAACATTACTAAAAGCGTGATTTGAAGGTTTTTGAGCATCTTACTTTTATGCCCCCGAAGGGAGGCATATAGTTTTTGAACCGTCTGTCCGTCTGTCCGTCTGTCAGTCTGTCGGTCTGTCAGTCTGTCCGCAATTTTCGTGTCCGGTCCATATCTTTGTCATCGATGGATGGATTTTCAAATAACTTGGCATGAATGTGTACCACAGTAAGACGATGTGTCGCGCCCAAGACCTAGGTCCGTAGCTCAAAGGTCAAGGTCACACTTAGACATTAAAGGATAGTGCATTGATTGGCGTGTCCGTTCCATATCTTTGTCATCGATGGATGGATTTTCAAATAACTTGGCATGAATGTGTACCACAGTAAGACGACATGTCGCGCGCAAGACCCAGGTCCGTAGCTCAAAGGTCAAAGTCACACTTAGACATTAAAGGATAGTGCATTGATGGGCGTGTCCGGTCCATATCTTTGTCATTGATGGATGGATTTTCAAATAACTTGGCATGAATGTGTACCACAGTAAGACGATGTGTCGCGCGCAAGACCCAGGTCCGTAGCTCAAAGGTCAAGGTCACACTTAGACTTTAAAGGATAGTGCATTGATGGGCGTGTCCGGTCCATATCTTTGTCAACCATGGATGGATTTTCAAATAACTTGGCATGAATGTGTACCACAGTAAGACGACGTGTCGCGCGCAAGACCCAGGTCCGTAGCTCAAAGGTCAAGGTCACACTTAGACGTTAAAGGTCATTTTTCATGATAGTGCATTGATGGGCGTGTCCGGTCCATATCTTTGTCATTCATGCATGGATTTTAAAATAACTACGCATTAATGTGTGACACAGTAAGACGACGTGACGTGCGTAAGACCCAGCTCCGTAGGTCAAAGGTCCTAAACTCTAACATCGGCCATAACTACTCATTCAAAGTGCCATCGGGGGCATATGTCATCCTATGGAGACAGCTCTTGTTATTTTTAGTTATTACAAACGTGACATTACACATGATTTTGCATATAACTTAAAAATTTGATAAACAGGAACACAACTGTTTTAAGAGTAACAACTTTACATTCGAATTATTTTGAGTATGAACAAACAAGAGTACGGATGAGTACGAAGCTAGTGACTAGCTTTCGAGGTTTATTATATGAATTCTGCGAACAATCAGGTAAAAACAAACCGACTGATACTAACAAAAAACATTAATATAATACCTAAAAACGGGCAATAGCACAAGTTACACGCGATACTTATTTATTCACAGTTATTTACAATAACTGAACAGACGCTTTGTAAAGGGAGTAAACTCTTAGAGAAGCTAGAGCGTACATTGATGGGGGCAGTACGTTTGGGGATGGAAACTGATACAGCTAAACATACTATGGATTGCATTGTATCTATAATGCTACAAGAAGAGGTTATTATGGAAGAAACAAGATGCAGATGCCAAATATCAGTCTGCACAGAAATACATACATACATCCCTGACAAAGCATTTAAAAAATAAAAATCATGTATTACCAGCACGTGAATTGCCTTGTTTGCACAAGATTTTTCTCCCGTTTATACATGGGCGGATCTAGTGAAAAAAGTAGTTTTTATGCAAGAATTGTCTGAACAAGATAGACTAAAGCCCGCACTGGATATACAGAACTGAAAATCATTATTATGAATAAATTATTAAAACAGCCACGTTACTATTGTTCTCAAGATAAAATATGATAGTAAATCTCTTTAATCATGGTCAAATATCTCAAAAAACAAACACAAGAACATATACATTTTATTTCACCATATTAAAGATCATATTTTTGTTTACAACTGTGAGAAGTTTCATTGAAATATACATTGTAGAAAAATTTCTTTGCACAGAAATGCTATTAGTAGAATTATGATTTTCCCATAGACACCCATTATGAAAACTTGTGTGACGTCGAAATTTTTCAGATCAGTTTTAAATTAGCAAAAAATGTAGCTCACAACCCTATCTTTCATTTTCCGAATTTTCTAAATGTATACTGAAGTTTTGAAAAATCAGGGTTTAGAAAAAAAAAATATCCAAAGGTGCAGAACTACTTTAAGATAGATGAGTTGTGCAATTTACAAACACTGGTAAAAGGAGCAGGAATCCAGCACTGTGTTGGGGTTAGATTTTATGGATTTACACTACCATGATATCTAAAAAGTTAATCACCTTCAAATAATAATGATTTGACGGTTTACAGAATAATTGCAACAGTTGTGGATTATTTTTTTAAATTTGAAAACTTTTAAAATATTATTTTTATTGAAACAAGTTCTTATATTATTTTGAGGAATGTATTTAATTGAATGTTACAGGTGTCATTTTACAGACCAACCCAAACACGTTATAAGGTGTTAATGGAAGGCCATGCTTTCCCTTCAGATCATGTAAGATTTATATATCTGTTGTTATTGTCATTACTGATTATTGGTACTTGAGGACTTTTATTATACTTTTTTTATTAAAAAGCATCTAAGGTGTCAAGATTGACCTGCTATAAACATGCATGTTTATGAATACAGTCAAACTTTGTTATCCCGATTTTGACGGAAGCGGCAAAATTTGATCGAGTTATCAGTAGTTCCAACCATCGCACAATATAGATTATATAGGGATTTGGCCGGGACCTAATGATGAGTTCGACAAAAGGTGCTATTTGAATGATCTGAATTGAAGCGAACAAAGTTTGACCAACTTATAAAAAGTCACTTTGGTGTTCAAAACGATGCACCTTTAAGGGTAGCAAGTCACTCAATTTATTTATGAAACAGTATATTGGATGCATTTTGTTCATTAACACATACAATGTATTTTGCACAGCAGGATTAGCACAAGAATGATGTTTGTTGATGTCAGTTGATATTTTGACTATGTATTACTAGTATTGCAAACTATTTCATCAGTTTTTGTAGTAGAAAAACAAGTAAACCAAAATTACAGAAATACCCTGTATGTGCCAGTGAATAAAACCATTTTGTATCAGAATAAAAAGCATTTAAGGATAACATGGTGTAATAGCCATATTTCATATCTTGTAACTGGATGGTAATATTTTAATGAAATTTGGTCACTTTAAAGACAAACAAAATTAAAAACTTTTCACTGAGAGATTTTTCAAATTTTATCATTTTTGGGGGAGATAATCGGTATTGAAGTTAACATTGATGCCTTTTGGGGAAAATATAATTTCTTTGATTATGAGAATCTGAACTTGTGTTTCGAGAAAATTTTGCAGTAGAAAGCTGCATAATATGATTCTGATACAAATATCAAAAAGAAATCTAAAATTCCCCGTAGGGAAAAGGAGAAAATCATTTTTTTTTTCTAGTTTCCAAGGGAGATAACTCATGAAAAAACAAAATTATCAGGGGTTGTAATCTAAAGGAAATTTTTTAGAACCTCTGTTACTATATAACTTGTCAATATGCATCTTATTTCTATTGTTTGACATTTTTAAAGCTTAAATTATCAAGTTGTATGTACACTTTTGGTGAAATTGAGGCCTGTTACACCATGTTATCCTTAATCTGCCTACTGAGTGTAACCAAATCTTTTATTTGTATTTCAGTATGCTGTAGAAAGTCAAATAAAGTTAAAGGGCTATAACCCAGAAACTGCCATGATTTTAATGGAACCAAGGGAGGTAAGCAGTTCTCACAGAAATATAGCAACTTGAGCTGTATGTTAATTATATAGACTGATCAAAATTCATATTGCTGGTGTGTCTGGAATACATTTTATGATATATCTCATAGCTTTATGACTGTCATTTAATTTGCAGCAATATTTTCATTTTGATAAAAGTCTACAGTAGCAGATATGTGGGAAGGGAGATAATTTAGTTTTAAATATATTCTAAAAAAAACCCAACTTATCACTATATTTTCAATGACAAGGCCTATGTTCTTCGTGACGACTGACAGAAAACAGTATATAATTATGGTCATTTGTCTACCACTTCCGATTCTTGTGGAGAAGTTGTAAGACACTTTTAGAGAAATAGATGAGACGCACCATGAGAAAACCAACATAGTGGCTTTGCGACCAGCATGGATCCAGACCAGCCCGTGCATCCGTGCAGTCTGGTTAGAATCCATGCTCTTCGCTTTCAAAGCCTATTGCAATTAGAGAAACTGTTAGCGAACAGCATGGATCCTGACCAGACTGCGAGGATGCGCAGGCTAGTCTGGATCCATGCTGGTCGCAAAGCCACTATGTTTTTTAGCTCACCTGTCACATAGTGACAAGGTGAGCTTTTGTGATCACGCAGCGTCCGTCGTCCGTCGTCCGTCCGTCCGTGCGTTAGTCCGTCCGTCCGTAAACTTTTGCTTGTGACCACTCTAGAGGTCACATTTTTTGTGGGATCTTTATGAAAGTTGGTCAGAATGTTCATCTTGATGATATCTAGGTCAAGTTCGAAAGTGGGTCACTTGCCATCAAAAACTAGGTCAGTAGGTCTAAAAATAGAAAAACCTTGTGACCTCTCTAGAGGCCATATATTTCATAAAATCTTCATGAAAATTGGTCAGAAAGTTCATCTTGATGATATCTAGGTCAAGTTCGAAACTGGGTCACATGCCATCAAAAACTAGGTCAATAGGTCTAAAAATAGAAAAACCTTGTGACCTCTCTAGAGGCCATATATTACAAAGATCTTCATGAAAATTGGTCAGAAGGTTCACCTTGATGATATCTAGATCAAGTTCGAAACTGGGTCATGTGCCTTCAAAAACTAGGTCAGTAGAGCTAAAAATAGAAAAACCTTGTGACCTCTCTAGAGGCCATATATTTCATGAAATCTTCATGAAAATTGGTCAGAATGTTCACCTTGATGATATTAAGGTCAAGTTTGAAAGTGGGTCACGTGCCATCAAAAACTAGGTCAGTAGGTCAAATAATAGAAAAACAGTGTGACCTCTCTAGAGGCTATATTTTTCATGGGATCTGTATGAAAATTGGTCAGAATGTTCATCTTGATGATATCTAGGTCAAGTTCGAAAGTGGGTCACGTGCCATCAAAAACTAGGTCAGTAGGTCAAATAATAGAAAAACCTTGTGACCTCTCTAAAGGCCATATTTTTCATGGGATCTGTATGAAAGTTGGTCTGAATGTTCATCTTGATGATATCTAGGTCAAGTTCGAAACAGGGTCATGTGCGGTCAAAAACTAGGTCAGTAGGTCTAAAAATAGAAAAACCTTGTGACCTCTCTAGAGGCCATACTTATGAATGGATCTCCATAAAAATTGGTCAGAATGTTCATCTTGATGATATCTAGGTCAAGTTCGAAAGTGGGTCACGTGCCTTCAAAAAGTAGGTCAGTAGGTCAAATAATGAAAAAACGTTGTGACCTCTCTAGAGGCCATATTTTTCATGGGATCTGTATGAAAGTTGGTCTGAATGTTAATCTTGATGATGTATAGGTCAAGTTTGAAACTGGGTCAACTGCGATTAAAAACTAGGTCAGTAGGTCTTGAAATAGAAAAACCTTGTGACCTCTCTAGAGGCCATACCCTGGAATGGATCTTCATGAAAATTGGTCAGAGTGTTCACCTTGATGATATCTAGGTCAAGTTTGAAACTGGGTCACGTGCCTTAAAAAACTAGGTCAGTAGGTCAAATAATAAAAAAACCTTGTGACCTCTCTAGAGGCCATACTTTTCATGGGATCTGTATGAAAGTTGATCTGAATGTTCATCTTGATGATATCTTGGTCAAGTTTGAAACTGGGTCAACTGCGGTCAAAAACTAGGTCAGTAGGTCTAAAATTATTAAAATATTTTGACCTCTCTAGAGGCCATATTTTTCAATGGATCTTCATTGAAAATTGATCTGAATGTTCACCTTGATGATATCTAGGTCAGTTTCAAAACTTGGTCACGTGCGATCAAAAACTAGGCCAGTAGATATAAAAATAGAAAAACCTTGTGACCTCTCTAAAGGCCATATTTTTCACGAGATCTTCATGAAAATTTGTGAGAATGTTCACCTTGATGATATCTAGGTAAGGGTCAAAACAGGGTCACGTATCTTCGAAAACTAGGTCAATAGGTCAAATAATAGAAAAACCTTGTGACCTCTCTAGAGACCATATTTTTCAATGGATCTTCATGAAAATTGGTCAGAATTTTTATCTTGATAATATCTAGGTCAAGTTCAAAACTGGGTCACATGAGCTCAAAAACTAGGTCACTATGTCAAATAATAGAAAAAACGACGTCATACTCAAAACTGGGTCATGTGGGAAGAGGTGAGCGATTCAGGACCATCGTGGTCCTCTTGTTTTCCATGGCTTGGCTCATAATGTTAGTAAGACATCCAGGAACCCTGGTTAGGTTGTCTATTGTATATAACTGAATTTCTGTTTGAAAAAGTAAAAATGAATTAAACACAACAATAAAAAAAAATGATGACTAATTTGACGTAGACTTCAATCTCTTTACTGATTTTAAGGTCTAGATTGTTAATACACATAAATTCAGAAGAATTTGTAGTATACAATATTATACTGTTATATTTTACAGGGAGAACACACCCTAAGAAAGGAGGATATTTTACAGACAATAGAAGATCAAGGAGATTCTATAGCTCTTGTATGTTTCAGCGGGGTACAGTATTATACTGGACAAAAATTTGATATGGAAGCTATAACACTGGCTGGTCAGAAAAAGGTAATTGTTTTCTCTTAATGTAGACCCAGCCTTTCAGCTTGTGTCCTGTATTAACCATTGTGCCATCTGTTTGTTCCAGTTCTTATGAAGGAGGACATGGGAATCTTGTTTTTGTTAGTTGTAACATGTATTCAATTCCATTTGAAAAAAAAATAAAGAAATGAGGCCTTTAATTTAAGTAGTCAACCTGTAATGGCAGTTAGTAATTTTCGTGCTGTTAAGTTTTTCTGGTACCTTAAGTCTTTGGTTATTAATGTATTAAAGTAGTTCAGACTGGTTCATACCTTCCTGTATCAGCTAGAGCGTACTGAATCCACAGTCAGATAATACATTATACAGTTTCTAAGAAGTTGGCATTTTTCATTACAGATTGGCCACCTTAATTATACAGTTTTGAAATTTGGAGTAATTGTAGGAACAAACACTTACATTTTACATTATTTTTAGCATTATAGAATTCATTAAAATATAAGACCATTTTAGAGTTACATATGTTTTTGCATTTTAGGGATGTGTTGTAGGCTGGGATCTGGCACATGCTGCAGGCAATGTAGAAGTAAAGCTTCATGATTGGGGAGTAGATTTTGCATGCTGGTGTACTTATAAGGTACAGTTGCACATACCTATCATAGAAAATATGCAAAATAACAACTGTTGGAAGTTTCTTTAAAATCTACATTGTAGGATTTTTAATGTACATGAAAATCTAATGGAGATTGTTATTTTCCATAGATTTGAATTATGAAAACATGCTTGAGATCCATTTTGTTTTGAAATCAATTCAGCAGAATGTCAGGCACACATTCCTATTATTTTTTAGCTCACCTGTCACAAAGTGACAAGGTGAGCTTTTGTGATCGCGCGGTGTCCGTCGTCCGTTGTCCGTCCGTCCGTAAACTTTTGCTTGTGACCACTCTAGAGGTCACATTTTTCATGGGATCTTTATGAAAGTTGGTCAGAATGTTCATCTTGATGATATCTAGGTCAAGTTCGAAACTGGGTCACGTGCCTTCAAAAACTAGGTCAGTAGGTCTAAAAATAGAAAAACCTTATGACCTCTCTAGAGGCCATATATTTCACAAGATCTTCATGAAAATTGGTCAGAATGTTCACCTTGATGATATCTAGGTCAAGTTCGAAACTGGGTCACGTGCCGTCAAAAACTAGGTCAGTAGTTCTAAAAATAGAAAAACCTTGTGACCTCTCTAGAAGCCATATATTTCAAAAGATCTTCATGAAAATTGGTCAGAATGTTCACCTTGATGATATCTAGGTCAAGTTTGAAACTGGGTCACGTGCCGTCAAAAACTAGGTCAGTAGGTCAAATAATAGCAAAACCTTGTGACCTCTCTACAGGCCATATATTTCATGAGATCTTCATGAAAATTGGTCAGAATGTTCACCTTGATGATATCTAGGTCAAGTTCGAAAGTGGGTCACGTGCCATCAAAAACTAGGTCAGTAGGTCAAATAATAGAAAAACCTTTTGACCTCTCTAGAGGCCATATTTTTTATGGGATCTGTATGAAAGTTGGTCTGAATGTTCATCTTGATGATATCTAGGTCAAGTTCGAAAGTGGGTCACGTGCCGACGAAAACTAGGCCAGTAGGTCAAAAAATAGAAAAACCTTGTGACCTCTCTAAAGGCCACATTTTTCATGGGATCTGTATGAAAATTGGTCTGAATGTTCATCTTGATGATATCTAGGTCATGTTCGAAACAGGGTCATGTGCGGTCAAAAACTAGGTCAGTAGGTCTAAAAATAGAAAAACCTTGTGACCTCTCTAGAGGCCATACTTGTGAATGGATCTCCATAAAAATTGGTCAGAATGTTCACCTTGATGATATCTAGGTCAAGTTTGAAACTGGATCACGTGCCTTTAAAAACTAGGTCAGTAGGTCAAATAATAAAAAAAACCTTGTGACATCTCTAGAGGCCATACTTTTCATGAGATCTGTATGAAAGTTGGTCGGAATGTTCATCTTGATGATATCTAGGTCAAGTTTGAAACTGGGTCAACTGCGGTCAAAAACTAGGTCAGTAGGTCTAAAATTATAGATAAACCTTGTGACCTCTCTAAAGGCCATATTTTTCAATGGATCTTCATGAAAATTGATCTGAATGTTCACCTTGATGATATCTAGCTCATTTTCGAAACTGGGTCACGTGCAGTCAAAAACTAGGCCAGTAGGTATGAAAATAGAAAAACCTTGTGACCTCTCTAGAGGCCATATTTTTCATGAGATCTTCATGAAAATTAGTGAGAATGTTCACCTTGATGATATCTAGGTAAAGTTCAAAACAGGGTCACATACCTTCGAAAACTAGGTCAATAGGTCAAATAATAGAAAAACCTTGTGACCTCTCTAGAGACCATATTTTTCAATGGATCTTCATGAAAATTGGTCAGAATTTTTATCTTAATAATATCTAGGTCAAGTTCAAAACTGGGTCACATCAGCTCAAAAACTAGGTCACTATGTCAAATAATAGAAAAAACGACGTCATACTCAAAACTGGGTCATGTGGGAAGAGGTGAGCGATTCAGGACCATCATGGTCCTCTTGTATTTGCTGACTTTTACCCTTGTCTGTTAATCCATCTGGATGTCCACCCATTCATCTGTCCAAATTTATGTTGTGCATATTTGACCGAGAGCGTAGCCAGAGATTATTGGCTATAAGTACTTATATTGAACAAATCAAGAAGGCAACAGTTGTAAGAATTTTAAATCCAATAACTTGAAACTAATAGAGAAAGAAGTAGTCCAATCCAAACTTTTCAGCATTTGGTAATTTTTATGCCCCCGGCATCTATTGATGCGGGAGGCATATAGTGATTGTCCTGTCTGTCCGTCCGTTCATTCGTTCGTCCGTCCGTACGAGGTTAACCAAATGTGACCGTTTCGTCTAGCATCATCTAGCATTCGTCTACCTCTAACTAGAATGACTTCATACTAATGCAGAAGTAACCTGTGACCATTCCTCATCTTCAGACATCACCTGACCTCAGTTTGACCTTGACCTTGACCCTCGTTTTGGACTTAGGTTGCTTTGTATCAACAAGGCATCAAGTGTTTATTGAATGCAGCTCCTTGTTTCCTTTTTTTTTTAGGATGCCACTTTGTTAAACACCAAAAACATGTTCCGGGCTGTGCCCACCAGTCAGCATGAATTTTTATCATTTATCATGACATTGTATCTGTGTTTAGGCTAATGAAAAGGACTGCAAAGATTTGATAATCTTATTATTATGTCTCCCACCACACAGTGGTGTGGGTGGCATATTGATTTACTCCAGTCTGTCTGTGTGTCAGTCACAAAGCTTGTCCGCACTCTAAGTCGAACATTTCTCATCCAATTTTCACCAAACTTGAACAAAATGTGTTTGACCATAAGAGCTCGGCCAAGTTCGATAACTAGCCAAATCGGTCCAGGCGTCTTGGAGTTATGGCCCTTGAATTACCAAAAATCGGCCTTTTTACTCTTGTCCGCACTCTTATTCAAACATTTCTCATCCGATCTTCACCAAACTTGAACAAAATGTGTTTGACCATGAGACCTCGTCCAAATTTGATAACTAGCCAAATCGGTCCAGGCATTATGGAGTTACGGCCCTTGAATTATCGAAAAATTGGCAGTTTTACTCTTGTCCGCACTCTAAGTCGAACATTTCTCATCCGATCTTCACCAAACTTGAACAAAATGTGTTTGACCATGAGACCTCGGCCAAGTTCGATAACTAGCCAAATCAGTCCAGGCATTTTGGAGTTACGGCCCTTGAATTATCGAAAAATTGGCAGGTTTACTCTTGTCCGCACTCTAAGTCGAACATTTCTCATCCGATCTTCACCAAACTTGAACAAAATGTGTTTGACCATGAGACCTCGGCCAGGTTTGATAACTAGCCAAATCGGTCTAGGCATTTTGGAGTTACGGCCCTTGAATTACTGAAAAATCTGCCTTTTTACTCTTGTCCGCTCTCTAAATCCAACATTTCTCATCCGATCTTCACTAAACTTGGACAAAATGCATTTGGCCATAAGACCTTAGCCAAGTTCGATAACTAGCCAAATCCACCCAAGCACTTTTGATTTATGGCCCTTCAATTACTGATTAGATCCACTCATCCAGACCATATAATTGGATCCACTCATCTAAACCATCTAAAGAAACTAGACATTTTACATAGGGGCAGTTGTGGGAGACATGCGCTTTTCTCAAAAGCATCTCTAGTTATTTTACGCTTTTGAAGATTATTATCTGGTATGACTGTTGGGGAAACTTGTTTGTATTTACTGTTGGGGTAACTGGTTTGTATGTACTGTTGCTAAGTGGTTTGTATGTACTGTTGGGGTAACTGGTTTGTATGTACTGTTGGGGTAACTGGTTTGTATGTACTGTTGCTAACTGGTTTGTATGTACTGTTGGGGTAACTGGTTTGTATGTACTGTTGCTAACTGGTTTGTATGCACTGTTGGGGTAACTTGTTTGTATGCACTGTTGGGGAAACTTGTTTGTATGCACTGTTTGGGTAACTTGTTTGTATGCACTGTTTGGGAAACTTGTTTGTATGCACTGTTGGGGTAACTTGTTTGTATGCACTGTTGGGGAAACTTGTTTGTATGCACCGTTGGGGTAACTGGTTTGTATGCACTGTTGGGGAAACTTGTTTGTATGTACTGTTGGGGAAACCTGTTTGTATGCACTGTTGGGGTAACTTGTTTGTATTCACTGTTGGGGAAACCTGTTTGTATGTACTGTTGGGGAAACTTGTTTGTATGTACTGTTGGGGTAACTGGTTTGTATGCACTGTTGGGGTAACTTGTTTGTATGCACTGTTGGGGTAACTGGTTTGTATGCACCGTTGGGGTATCTGGGTTTGTATGCACTGTTGGGGTAACTGGTTTGTATGTACTGTTGGGGTAACTGGTTTGTATGCACTGTTAGGGTAACCGGTTTGTATGTACTGTTGGGTTAACCGGTTTGTATGTACTGTTAGGGAAACTTGTTTGTATGCACTGTTAGGGTAACCAGTTTGTATGTACTGTTGGGTTAACCGGTTTGTA
Source organism: Mercenaria mercenaria (assembly GCF_021730395.1). NCBI lineage: Eukaryota > Metazoa > Mollusca > Bivalvia > Venerida > Veneridae > Mercenaria > Mercenaria mercenaria. Next base: position 60,333,107 of record NC_069376.1, on the reverse strand, counting down.
TGTACTGTTGGGGTTACTGGTTTGTATGCACTGTTAGGGTAACCGGTTTGTATGCACTGTTGGGTTAACCGGTTTGTATGCACTGTTGGGTTAACTGGTTTGTATGTACTGTTGGGGTAACTGGTTTGTATGTACTGTTGGGGTAACCGGTTTGTTTGCACTGTTAGGGTAACTGGTTTGTATGTACTGTTGGGTTAACCGTATTGTATGTACTGTTGGGGTAACTGGTTTGTATGTACTGTTGGGGTAACTTGATTGTATATACTGTTGGGGAAACTTGTTTGTATGTACTGTTGGGGTAACCTGTTTGTATGCACTGTTGGGGTAACCTGTTTGTATGCACTGTTGGGGTAACCGGTTTGTATGTACTGTTGGGGTAACCGGTTTGTATGCACTGTTGGGGTAACTTGTTTGTATGCACTGTTGGGGTAACTTGTTTGTATGTACTGTTTGGGAAACTTGTTTGTATGTACTGTTGGGGTAACTGGTTTGCATGCACTGTTGGGGTAACTTGTTTGTATGCACTGTTCGGGTAACTGGTTTGTATGTACTGTTGGGGTAACTGGTTTTTATGCACTGTTTGTATGCACTGTTGGGGTAACTTGTTTGTATGTACTGTTGGGGTAACTGGTTTGTATGCACTGTTGGGGTAACTTGTTTGTATGCCCTGTTGGGGTAACTTGTTTCTATGTACTGTTGGGGAAACTTGTTTGTATGCACTGTTGGGGTAACTGGTTTGTATGCACTGTTGGGGTAACTGGTTTGTATGCACTGTTGGGGTAACTGGTTTGTATGCACTGTTGGGGTAACTGGTTTGTATGCACTGTTGGGGTAACTGGTTTGTATGCACTGTTGGGGTAACCGGTTTGTATGCACTGTTGGGTTAACCGGTTTGTATGTACTGTTGGGGTAACCGGTTTGTATGTACTGTTGGGGTAACCGGTTTGTATGTACTGTTGGGTTAACCGGTTTGTATGTACTGTTAGGGTAACTGGTTTGTATGTACTGTTGGGTTAACCGGTTTGTATGTACTGTTGGGGTAACTGGTTTGTATGCACTGTTGGGGTAACTGGTTTGTATGCACCGTTGGGGTAACTGGTTTGTATGCACTGTTGGGTTAACTGGTTTGTATGCACTGTTGGGGTAACTTGTTTGTATGCACTGTTGGGGTAACTTGTTTGTATGTACTGTTGGGGTAACCGGTTTGTATGTACTGTTGGGTTAACCGGTTTGTATGTACTGTTGGGGTAACTTGTTTGTATGTACTGTTTCAGTATATGAACTGTGGTGCAGGATGTCTGTCAGGACTGTTTATACATGAAAAACATTACAACAATGACTACCCTCGTCTCACTGGTTGGTGGGGACATCAACTCTCCACAAGATTTGAGATGGACAACAGTATGTTTTCCTTGTTATTATCTGAATCTTGTAATGAGTTACCTGCATGCAGAATGAAGATTATGAAATTTTGAAATTAAGACATTGTCACTGTTAACAAAACGTCAGTCATGACATAGCAGTAAAAAAAATTTAAAAAACGTGTTCACACTACAGAAAATTGATTTATTAGTGGAATAGTGTCAAAATCTCATACAGTATTTTCTGGACATGATTTGCATGAACTTTGATATTGACACCTTAACAATTACAAAATTTTCTTTAATATGAAAGTGCCGCCCACTTAGTAAGGGAGAGCGTTGGTCTACGGATCGCTTGGTCGCAAGTTTGATCCCCGGGCGGGGCGTATGTTCTCTTTGATGATTTGATAAAAGAAATTGTGTCTGAAATAATTCGTCCTCCACCTGTGATAATTAATGTGGGGAAGTTGGCAGTTCCTTGTGGAGAACAGGTTTGTACTGGTACAGAATCCAGGAACACTGGTTAGGTCAACTGCCAGTCGTTACATGACTGAAATACTGTTGAAAAATGGTGTTAAACCCAAAACAAACAAATTAATATGAAAGTAATATGCATTTCATATTATGTAATTAAATTACATTTGTAAAAGATTTTTTAATGAAAGTTGTAGTATTTCTTGATATTGTTGATGTATATTTCAGAATTCCATCCTTATCCTGGGGCTAGGGGTTATAGGTTGAGTAATACGCCTGGTTTTCTCTGTCCACCTATCAAAGCCAGCTTGGAGGTGAGTTTTGCAATAAGAATACATCCTTTCTAGCTTGACTATTCGCTGTCGGCATCGCACCTTGGTTAAATTTTGCATGCAAGTATGTATAACTATCGTTTAAAGGCATATACAATGTAGCTTGTAAACTTATTTTTTATGCCCCCGAAAGGAGGCATATAGTTTTTGAACCGTCTGTCGGTCTGTCCGCAATTTTCGTGTCCGGTCCATATCTTTGTCATCGATGGATGGATTTTCAAATAACTTGGCATGAATGTGTACCACAGTAAGACGACATGTCGCACGAAAGACCCAGGTCCGTAGCTCAAAGGTCAAGGTCACAGACGTTAACGGTCATTTTTCATGATGTGCATTCGTGTCCGGTCCATATCTTTGTCATTGATGGATGGATTTTCAAATAACTTGGCATGAATGTGTACCACAGTAAGACAACATGTCGCGCGAAAGACCCAGGTCCGTAGCTCAAAGGTCAAGGTCACACTTAGACGTTAAAGGTCATTTTTCATGATGTGCATTCATGTCCGGTCCATATCTTTGGCATCGATGGATGGATTTTCAAATAACTTGGCATGAATGTGTACCACAGTAAGACGACGTGTCGCTTGCAAGACCCAGGTCCGTAGCTCAAAGGTCAAAGGTCATATTTCATGATAGTGCATTGATGGGCATGTCCGGTCCATATCTTTGTCATTCATGCATGGATTTTAAAATTATTGGGCATGAATGTGTACCACAGTAAGACGACGTGTCGCGCGCAAGACCCAGGTCCGTAGGTCAAAGGTCCTAAACTCTGGCGATAACTGTTTATTCAAAGTGCCATCGGGGGCATGTGTCATCCTATGAAGACAGCTCTTGTTCTTTTTCTAGGTCAATTACCAACCTCACTGGATCAGGTCCCATAACTCTATTACATGTATTTTAGCCAAATTATGCACCCTTTTGGACTTAATTAAAAATTACTGGTTGAAGTTTTGCATGCAAGTTACTGTCACCAAAACTAATGCAGATATTGAAATGAAACTTCACATGTGTCTTTGGGGTTATAAAACTAGGTGATAGCATCAAGTCGCACAACTCTGGTGTGAATTTTGGCAAAATTATGCCCCCTTTTGGACTTAATTAAAAATTCCTGGTTAAAATTTTGCATGCAAGTTACTATCTTCAAAACTAATGCAGATATTGAAAGGAAACTTCACACGTGTCTTTGGGGTTATAAAACTAGGTGATAGCATCAAGTCGCATAACTCTGATACGCATTTTGGCCAAATTATGCCCAACCAAGATAGCGTTAATTTAGCATAAGTATAAATTCAATAAACACATTTTGTCTAAGGAATATTATGAGTATAAGTACTACTGTATTAGCGTTGTCAAGATTTGCATTGACCAGAACATATTTTGTCAAAATTCATTGGAAATGCAAGTTTATACAATTTTTATTACCTCCCTTTGTCTGTCTTGGTTGCGCAGCCAAGATAGATTTAAAATAAATTAATTCCGAAGCTACACGTTGTTTCAAAACTTGACTTTTGTTGAAATATTCCAATATATATCAATTACAAATGTAAAACTAGAAATTATAATAAAGTTAAAAGAAATAACTCACTTTTTAAACACGTTTGTATTAAAGGGAGATAATTACAAAATTTTATAAAAAGTAATAAATCATGCATTTCCAGGAATCTAACTCTGTAATGGGTCTTTTTGTTCCTTAGAGGGAAATGCAACGTTGTTCTTATGTTAATTTCGTCAGCTGGGATTTCTTTAAAACATTTAAAGAAGTGAAAGAATTATCAAAATCGGCCTAAAAATGAGAAAGTTATGAGCATTTAAATATTTGGTCAAATTGATGGCCATTTTGTTTCCATGGCAACAACAAACAAAATGGCGGATTTATTAAATTTTTAGATACACATTTGAACTGTATTTACTTATTTCAGTAAAATAATTTCTCTACTTTTTCCAGCTATAATGAAAGAAATTATCATGTTTTACACCTTCACGGCTACTAAACGCTAGCGCCACCACCAAATTGTGGTGATAACGAAAAGAGCTATCGACATTTCCGTGGTGCAGCTATCGCCCGTTTCTACTTGTAAACACGTGAGTAAAATTTATATTTTATCTTATATTTTCATTGATAGAACGTTTTTCGAAAATCGGAGAATGTAGTTCCGTGTAACAACACTTTTACAACAGGTTGGCTGTAATTTCATTAAAATATTATGCAAATTGTGGTGCCAGGAGCTTTTCTCCCGAATTTGACAGTGGCATATTTTCATATCGGCCAGTATTCGAACACCATTCCGATGATTAGACACACTGTAAGAACATACCTGCGCATGCAAATGGTGTAGAAATGAATTACACTTATTCCCATACACAAAAGAATTACGAAACACAGTAAAATATTAAAACACGACTATTTTTGAAAGTGGTGGCGCTATCATTCAAGTGGTGGCGCTATACAGTAGTGGTGGTGCTGTTATATATGATTAGTGGCTGATATATTCAATTTTAATACATGAAAATGTCTGTCTGCAAGCCACGGAAATTTCTACAATAATGGATGTTATCAACCTATCCCACACTACACCCAAATTACGTTACTCAACAAAATACATGTAGTAACCTCTACATGATCGCAAAATAATCTACATGTATATGGATTTGACAGATTGTACATCTAAGCTCTATTGATTAATCATATTCAATCGATTGGAACTGAAAATGCACTGTACTCACTTTTCAGAAAGAATTGTGACAGTAAGGTCTTTTGTTTACAATGACATGCAAACGACGTATAAAAACAAAGGGAAGTAACATTCAGAATCTTAATATAACAAATAAATTCTACACTATCTTCAGATTATTTCCTGGACACAAATCTTTGTTTGAAATAAAAGTATTGCTGCTATTTTTCTTGACCTGAATTTAAAGTACACTTAGGTTTGTATTTAAGTAGAATATTTAAAGGTTAGAAATAATTCTACATTTAGTAACGTTTTAAACACTTTGACTACAAGAGTCCCAAGGGTCTGTGAGTATTTTGTTCTTTTTTTTTTTCTTAGATAGAGAATGTTTCATCAAGGTAAATAAACTATGATCGTGTTTTTCTTTCTTTAATAACATAATTCCTTGCAGGAAAATTATCAGTTAGAGAATGTTGGTGTTTGTTTTGTTCCGGATGCGTTAGCAGTTCGTATTATTGTATGCCGTAACAGCACCACCACTACTGTATAGCGCCATCACTAGAGTTATAGCGCCACCACTTTTAAAAATCCTGGTATATTTCTTCTAACCTGAGATTCTATTATTCATGGTGTGTGCTTATATAGTTATTTATCATTTCTACACCATTTGCATGCGCAGGTATGTTCTTACAGTGTGTCTATACATCAGAATGGTGTTCGAATACTGGCCGATATGAAAATTTGCCACTGTCAGATTCAGAAGAAAAGCTCCTGACACCACAATTTGCATATTATTTTAATGAAATCACAGCCAACCTGTAGTAAAAGTGTTGTTACACGGAACTACATTCTCTGATTTTCGAAAAAAGTTCTATCAATGAAAATAGAAGATAAAATATAAATTTTACTCACGTGTTTACAAGTAGAAACGGGCGATAGCTGCACCACGGAAATGTCGATAGCTCTTTTCGTTATCACCACAATTTGGTGGTGGCGCTAGCGTTTAGTAGCCGTGACCTTACACTCAAAACATGTTATAGAAGGCTTGAAGATGGCTTTCATATAAAATTAACTTATGGTCAGGCTTTCCTTACCCTTTAAATAAATCTCTAACAGAATATATGAAAACTGAAAAATGTCAGAAAATGTTGCTCAGATGTGATTGACCACCTTTAAAGTTTTGCATGCAAGTACATGTAGCTATTATTTAAAGGCATAATTTCAATGCAGATATTGAATTGAAACTTCACACGTTTCTTTGGTTTTATAAAACTAGGTAGTAGCATCTTGTCTCATAACTCTGACATGTATTTGCAAAATTATGTCCCCTTTTGAACTTAAAAACCTTTGGTTTAAGTTTTGCATTCAAGATACTATATCCAAAACTGATGCAGACACTGGATTGAAACTGTATGGATATTTTAACATTTAGGGTAATATTCCTGCTTCTGGGACAGTTCGAATAGTCGAGCATTGGCTGTCTTACAGACCGCTCTTGTTTTAAATAAAAATTTGTATTGTGTATTAAGTAACCTGATATGATATCATGTCAGCATGTGGCGATTGTTGACCAGTAGAAATAATAGAAAGTTGAGGCAAGCAAGCTAAGTAATTCATGTCAGTTTCATAGTGTAGTTATCTGCTCTTACCAGGAAGAACTTTGTAACTTTTTTCTCCTGAATATCTGTGCCAAAAGGAGAGTTTTGTTTATTTTATGAATAATGTTGACAATTCTTACATTTCTTCATAAGGATACTTTACTTTGTTTTTGTATGTTCAGATATTCCAGAAAACCTCCATGTCGGAATTAACAGAGAAATGCCGTCTGCTGACAGGGTATTTAGAAGCTAGAATTATTCGCCAATATGGCTACCCTGATAAAAACATTCAGAATGGAAACATTGAAAATGGAACAGAAAGTATAAATGGCGATAGTAGTCAAGGACCAGCTAAGCATGTTTATGTAGAAATTCTCACGCCATCTGATCTGTCTCAGCGAGGAGCTCAACTCTCCTTGTCCTTCTCAGTCAACATTACGCAGGTGTTTAAAGAACTCATGAAACGTGGAGTAGTGGTATGTATAATTGAACACTGGAAAATAATTTAACTTCTTGAGTATGAAAATCTGTGGCTTTTTTGCCAAAACAGTTTTGCTGAGGGAAATAGATTCAAGGGTTTCAATCTTTGAAGATACCATTAAAATGAATGAGAATTTCGTTTATTTGTTTGTTTGTTTGGATTTACTCAACTTGAAATCCAAGAAATTTAGTCCCTTACAAATATGCATAACTTCCTAGTACTTCATTAATGTTGCCCTTGTCTGTCTTTCTGGCTGTCTCTCCATCCAAATTGATGCATATCTCCATGTTTGACCCCTAGTCATCAAACCTCACAGGATTGTTAATCAGCATGGGAAGTTTTGCACCTTAAGTTTAAATTTGGATCTCACACAGTCAGACCAGAGTTATGGCCCTTGACTTGGTCAAAAACATGCATATTAAGGGCCTAAGTTTGTGTCACATGTATCTCAAAAAGTATTTGACCTAGGATTATGAAACATTACAGGAATATTATTCAGTGTGTGAAGTTGTGCACCAGGGGTTTTGTTAGAGATACTGCTCAGCCAGACTGTCTTTCCATCCATATGTCCAGATTTGTGTCATGGGTATCTCTAAAGTGTTCGACCCAGAGTCATCAAACCTCACAGGATTGTTCAGCATGGGAAGTGGTGCACCCGATGTTTGAATTTGGATCTAACACAGCCAGACCAGAGTTATGACCATTGACTTAGTCAAAAATGTGTATAAAACCGCATAAAAGTCTGTGTCGCACATATTCCAAGAACTATTTGCCTAGGGTCATGAAACATCATAGGAATATTATTCCGCACGTGGAGTTGTGCACTTGGGATTTTGTTCCGGATTCCTGCCAGTCAGACCAGAGTTATTGCTGTTGGCTGTCAATAATATTCATGAAGGGCATACATGTTTGTTTCACATGTATCTCTAAAAGTGTTTGACTTAAGAGTCTTGAAACATTAGGGGATTGTTATATAGCATGTGAAGTTGCCCACCTGGTGTTCTGTTTGGTATTTTAAAATTTTACACAACCAGACAAGAGTTATGGTCCTTGACTTAGAGAAAAATACACATAATGTGCTTAAAAGTCTGCGTTGCATTAAACCATGTAGGAATATTATTCAGCTTGTGAATTTGTGCACCTGAGTTTTTTTATTTCACTTTGCAATACCAGAGTTATAGCCCTGACTATCAAAAATAAAGTTTGTGTCCCAGTGTCCCAAAATGATTGTACTTGAACTAGTGTCATAAAACAGAGGATTAATACATAGTTGTGCACCAGGTGTTCTCTTTGGAATTTCACTTAGCTAGAGTTACGGTCCTACACTTAGTGAAAAATACACATAAAGTGCTTAAAAGTTTGTGTTGCTTTACATAGAGTCATGAAACCATATTCATTGACAGGACTGGTGGTGGGGGGAGGGGCACCTGTGTCATATTGACACATTTAGTTATAACTTTAAAATCTGTATAATCCTGAACAACTAATTTCTGTTGATGTTGTGGTTAGGTCATTCCAGGAATTCAAATTCCGATGATTAAATGAAACTAAATTTTATACCCCCTCAGAAGTTTTTGAGTTAAGCACAAAGATAAAATTAAAATCCTTGTCTGTAGATCTATCAATGCAGATGTTTGTCCACTTGTCACATGCATATCTCTAAAAGTATTTGACCCGGGGTCATGGAACCTTATAGGAATATCTTTCAGCATGTGAAATTTTGCACCTTTGGATTTGTTTTGAATTTCTCTTAGCCAGACCAGAGTTATGACCATTTAATCAAAAGTGTGCATGAAAGTAGAAGTTTGTGTTACACACACACATTTCAATAAGTATTTGACTTAGAGACATGGAATATTATAGTATAGTAAAAATATGCATAAAGGACCTAAAAGTTTGTAGGAATATTATTCATTATGTCAAGTTGTGTTTTGCTCTGGATTTCTCTCTGCAAGACCAGTGTTATGACCCTTGTCTAAGTCAAATATATGCATTAAGGGCCTAAAAATTGTGTTGCATGTGTCTCAAAAAGTATCTGAACCTTTGAACTGTTTTAAAATCCATATATTTCTTTCTTTGTATTGATCAGAATGCTTTTGGCCTTAAAGTTTCTATTTAATATACATATGTAGTAAATATTCTGGGTCAGATTTTAATCAGATTGAAACATTGCAAACTCCAACACAGTGTTACTTCCCCTTATCAGTACAGTAGGCACTGCCATTACATATAAATTGGGCTGAATTTCAGCCAAGTTATAATTTTCTTTCTTTTTTAAAATTTTGTTGTACAAAGTTTGTATCTCAATAAATAAATAAATGAATGAGCAAAAACTAAAAAGGAATGCAGTAATACTGAAATTACGTCTTTTTTTTCTGGTATTATGATGCACACCCGCTAAAAACATAAACAGTGAAATTATTTGACAGTATTTTCAGTACAGTCAGGGAATTTGAAGAATCGCATACTGTAAAATATAGATCCATTGATTACTTTCATTATGTTCTTAAAGGTTGTGACATAAATGTCAATAATTTGCCTGTAGATTATGGCAAGCATTTGATATACCAAGTGTAGCTAAGTATGTCGCCATTTTAGGGTCACATGATTTTATCATTGTTATATGAATTGTTTGAAGGCAGGGATGATTGTTTGACATATATTCCTGTGCAGAGGTTTGAAACGTTGTAAAAAAGTGAAAGATGTTATTTTTTTTCAGTGTGACGAGAGGAAACCGAAAGTGATTCGTATAGCTCCAGCACCATTGTACTGTTCGTTTGAGGATGTTCACAGGTTTATGAAGTATCTAGACGAGGCCCTTCATGCAGCGCATGCTCTGGAATAATGCAGACTTTATATGTTACAATTTACACAGATTTTACATTACACAGTTTATACAGACTTTACATTACACAGTTACACAGACTTCACACAATTATACAGACTACATTACACCATGATGCAGATGTTACATTACACAATAACACAGACTTTACATTACACAGTTTATGCAATTTTTACATTACACAATTATACAGACTTTACATTACACCATGATGCAGACATTACATTACACACTGATACAGACTGTACATTACATTACACTATGATACAGACTTTATATTACACAGTGATACAAACTTTACATTACACACTGATACAGACTGTACAATGTACATTACACTATGATACAGACTTTACATTACACACTGTTCATTACACATTGATACAGACTGTACAATGTACATTACACCATGATAAAGACTACATTACAAAGTGATGAAGACTGTACATTACACCGTGATACAGACTGTACATTACACCATGATACAGACTTTACGTTACACAGTGATACAGACTTACATTACACAATGATACAGACCTACATTACACTATGATACAGACAACATACATGTGCTAGTTACTGAATGTCTTTCATAAAAATCTGTGATAAAAAATCACAGTAATGTATAGTTTTAAGTTTAATTAACTCTTGGTATATGTAGTGACTTCTGCTGTAGAAAGCTAAGCTTTAAACTTGCTTCCAAATCTTTTTATGTTTGTTGGTGGAACACAAGACTTCCTACAAGGAGGCTGTAGATATGAATCTCTGGTAAAATGTAGTATTTCTATGATGATAACTTGAAGACATCTTTGATCTCACATTTATGGGAAGAACAACTTATATACTGGTAAGAAATCCTGAAATTGCAGTGAAATGTTTTCTTTTGTAGATGCTCACTGCTTAGGTTTGACTATGGAAGAATTCTTTTTAAATGAAATGTGATAGCACATTATGCATTAAGTGAATTTTTTATATATATTTATTTACAAACACTTGAATAGTGTATGGGCAATGGTTAAATATTGTTTGTGCTTGTATTTTTGATTTTTTCTACCAGTGCATTTATGCTCTAGTTAAAGTGTTTTTTGTTTTCTGCTAGATACTAATGCTTAATTTAATGTACGTACAGTTATTAAGTAAGAAATGTTATTGATATCAATTTGACAATAAAGGAATGGTCAAAGATGACATTTGTTGTGTATTTCTGCAAAAGACTGCGATACAATAGTGTAATTTACACATCAATATACACTGAGAAAAATTCCTCACTTTTTTTGGATTGTCTAATTGGGATGTTGTTACTGGATGTTGAAAACACCTATCGGTTTGGAACTTTAAACACTTTTTTCATAAATCAGCTAGAGCTGGTTGCCTTTATGCCAGCTTCCTATACCAAATAAAAACCTGTTCTATAGCTGTAGAACATCTGTGTATAACCCGGGTGTTTTTTTTTTAATTACAAGACTTTGTAAAAGGTTTATGGGGCTATAATTAATTCAGTCTATTCATCAGATAAGGTTCACTGAACAGACAACCAAGTTGTAACCAGGCCATAACTTCCCAAAACATTGGTGGATTGTGATTGAAATGGAACTTGCCCTGTACCTCATAATCATATACCTGTGTACCAAAAGCAATTTCAGTCCATTCATCTTTTTGAAAGTTTTAGAGCAGACATTGGCATTTTGCAGAACTTTTAAGGTAGAAAAGGTCCATTATTTTGTCAAATATTTATGGACTACAGGTATAACTTAAAATAAATTTAGCTTGTGTTTTACTATCACGTACCTGTGTACTCAATTGAATTAAATTCATTTATCCCCTAAAAGTGATACAGCACAGAAACCAAACTTTAGGTCATTAAATGGCCATAGCTATGCCAAATGTTGGTGGATTGTTACCAAAATCGAACTTGGCCTTACTTCAAACAGTTAAACATCCTGCATGTGAAGATGGTATGTAGAGGACAGCACAGTATAAGTGGATGTTTCCATGTCCTAAGGACACAAACCTAGTTAAAATAATAGGAAAGCTTTAGCCTTGAAATGTACAGACATCATTACTTGAGCAGGTAAGGTAACTACACAACATACAGCTGAATACATGTACTTTGTCACAATATCTTTTCACGTGGGCTTTTACAGCAGTAAGGCATGATGTTAGTAACCTGGAAATATTTGTGGTGGTACAAGAGCTTGAATTAACGATAAAACGAGCTTTAAATGGTTGTTTATGTAATTTTGGAATCCAGTACATTGTAGGAAGTTTAATCTGCTGGTCATATATACGAACTTTCAAATTGAAAACTTCAGTGATATGTTGTTCAACAGAAGTACTCAGTGTATAAGCTTTAGTACTATTTAGTTCGTTTCGTAAAACATTTATATAATGTAGGCGTCAAATGATGATAATATTGTTAGCCGCCTTGTCCGCTGGAACTAAAACGTATTTAGAATGAAATTCTTGGATTTCTTTTTTCAGATGTCTTAAAGTGAACTTGGGCTTAGGTGAAAGTAGGTGCTCAGTTGTTTTTATAAAGTTAAATAAGGGAATCGACAATAGAGAATTTGAGATTTCAACCTTCGCCTTCCCCTTCAACGTCTTTTGCGAAGTTAACGTATGAAGTTGAAGTTCGATAAAAATTCTTTGAGATTTCAATTTTTAGCATGAACCTTACTTTATTTAAGGGGACGCATATTGCTACATTCACAGTTCATACAGAAATGCGGAAGGGGTGCATATTCAAGAAATCAATGGTGGGAAAATAAAAAACATATTCCTAAACTGATATAATACTGATGGACACCTGTAATATTCAGTATTTTGTGGATAAGGATGTGGTACTATGAATGTAATAGGAAAACAGAGGTCTTTGTGAAAGTACATTCAACACAATATATTAAGCTTTTGTATAAGGAAAAAACAGGTTTTTTACAATAACAGTGTTCCAAATAATGTTGAAGGGATGAGATTTTCTTTCTAACATACCAGGTTTGCTTAAACATGTAAAAATTTAACGCCACGTCATTTCAGCTCGGGATGGACGCCATATTTCTCATTGATAAAAATGTAAACAAAAAATATCGGAGTGGGATTAGCATTGCAAGGGCATAACATGACATTCTACACAATGCACGGCTACTAAACGCTAGCGCCACCACCAAATTGTGGTGATAACGAAAAGAGCTATCGACATTTCCGTGGTGCAGCTATCGCCCGTTTCTACTTGTAAACACGTGAGTAAAATTTATATTTTATCTTATATTTTCATTGATAGAACGTTTTTCGAAAATCGGAGAATGTAGTTCCGTGTAACAACACTTTTACAACAGGTTGGCTGTAATTTCATTAAAATATTATGCAAATTGTGGTGCCAGGAGCTTTTCTCCCGAATTTGACAGTGGCATATTTTCATATCGGCCAGTATTCGAACACCATTCCGATGATTAGACACACTGTAAGAACATACCTGCGCATGCAAATGGTGTAGAAATGAATTACACTTATTCCCATACACAAAAGAATTACGAAACATACAGTAAAATATTAAAACACGACTATTTGTGAAAGTGGTGGCGCTATCATTCAAGTGGTGGCGCTATACAGTAGTGGTGGCGCTGTTATATATGATTAGTGGCTGATATATTCAATTTTAATACATGAAAATGTCTGTCTGCAAGCCACGGAAATTTCTACAATAATGGATGTTATCAACCTATCCCACACTACACCCAAATTACGTTACTCAACAAAATACATGTAGTAACCTCTACATGATCGCAAAATAATCTACATGTATATGGATTTGACAGATTGTACATCTAAGCTCTATTGATTAATCATATTCAATCGATTGGAACTGAAAATGCACTGTACTCACTTTTCAGAAAGAATTGTGACAGTAAGGTCTTTTGTTTACAATGACATGCAAACGACGTATAAAAACAAAGGGAAGTAACATTCAGAATCTTAATATAACAAATAAATTCTACACTATCTTCAGATTATTTCCTGGACACAAATCTTTGTTTGAAATAAAAGTATTGCTGCTATTTTTCTTGACCTGAATTTAAAGTACACTTAGGTTTGTATTTAAGTAGAATATTTAAAGGTTAGAAATAATTCTACATTTAGTAACGTTTTAAACACTTTGACTACAAGAGTCCCAAGGGTCTGTGAGTATTTTGTTCTTTTTTTTTTCTTAGATAGAGAATGTTTCATCAAGGTAAATAAACTATGATCGTGTTTTTCTTTCTTTAATAACATAATTCCTTGCAGGAAAATTATCAGTTAGAGAATGTTGGTGTTTGTTTTGTTCCGGATGCGTTAGCAGTTCGTATTATTGTATGCCGTAACAGCGCCACCACTACTGTATAGCGCCATCACTAGAGTTATAGCGCCACCACTTTTAAAAATCCTGGTATATTTCTTCTAACCTGAGATTCTATTATTCATGGTGTGTGCTTATATAGTTATTTATCATTTCTACACCATTTGCATGCGCAGGTATGTTCTTACAGTGTGTCTATACATCAGAATGGTGTTCGAATACTGGCCGATATGAAAATTTGCCACTGTCAGATTCGGAAGAAAAGCTCCTGACACCACAATTTGCATATTATTTTAATGAAATCACAGCCAACCTGTAGTAAAAGTGTTGTTACACGGAACTACATTCTCTGATTTTCGAAAAAAGTTCTATCAATAAAAATAGAAGATAAAATATAAATTTTACTCACGTGTTTACAAGTAGAAACGGGCGATAGCTGCACCACGGAAATGTCGATAGCTCTTTTCGTTATCACCACAATTTGGTGGTGGCGCTAGCGTTTAGTAGCCGTGCAATGAATACCTTAGAACAGATATCTAAGATGCTACACAGGTCAGGCGGGTTAAATGCATAATGGCGATCACTTGAAATTCATCTTGAAAAGTTGGTTAATTTTAGTTTATTTACATGGTTTTTAATTTTCCCACGACTTCTCGGCGATTCACTGTAAATGTATTACTGCGCCGGACGAAAGGTAACTCTAATAAACAACGGGAGACAACTTAGGTGTCAGCACGTGTACGATTTCTAAAAAAAACATGTCGATGATTATAATTTCTTATCAAATAATGAATCCTATTCAGATATTCGTCTTTAATATTAGAAAATTATTAATTTCTGTGGACATTTGTCAAAAAATATTACTTACATTGGACTACTTTGCGCATCAAACTGGTTTCCGCTTCAGTTGTGAGGCACTTCCGTTATACTTTTTAACAACAATAACAAAACACAAAATGAATCAATAAAGTCACTTGATAAACCGACTGCTACTTAAATCAGTGTAAGTAAAGTTGTTGTTACAACATTATACATGTTCGTTACGTTATGAGATAAAGTTTATCTTGAACTGCATAATCCATTAATTACGTTTAGATGATATTGCATTTGCAACTTATTTGACCCCATTTTTTACGTGAATGACAGCATTCTCGTGCAACTCGTGCAAACAGAGTTATGAAAAGTATGGTGGAGAATTCAAGGACAAATTATGAATGACATTAAAGTGAGGATAACTGTATATTCGTCCAGTTTTTATCATTGACATGCCTGCTGTGTATTAGTAACTTTTGTGAACAAGATTAGAATGTTACTTTTGCACATATACACATTGATTGGACCTCTCAACCAAATTTCATACCTTATTTTAGGGATTTTTAAGACAATACATTTTCAAAAGTTTGTTGAATGTGTTTTGATATTTAAGTGCATTGTAGTTCATGAATACCAAGTTAAAAATTAATAATGGCAACATTTCTAGGCCCTTATTATAAGCTAGACTTCTGTAAGGATAAATGTTTAATGTATTAAGGGGAATATACTCTTTTAGTTTTGGAATGTGGCATTCCTTGACCACCGTATCTTTTCTTATGCACTACTTTGTAAACAAACTAAATAATGTGTTTTAGCTTACATATGCAAAATGAAAAGCAAGACAGTGACCATATTTCACATTCTTTCTTTAAATTAGAATCTGTAGGACATTGATAAATGTTTGGACACGGTGAAGCACTATTATTTTCGCACCAAAAAGTCTTAATTGTTGACTTTGAATGTACACAAGAAGTCTTATGTAATTCAACAATAACTTTCTTGTTTCAGTTTTCTCATTTTTATTTTAGTGAGCAATCTTTTATGTACTTATAACAGTTGAAACAGTATCCATTTCATGTACCAAAACCTTGTACTTTTTTGCATGTAAATTTTATCATACCCCACCCACTTTTTTCTAATTTCAAAGTATGCGTCCCCTTAATCCGCCTAGTCAATTTATCCGTAATTATGATCGTTTCTTTCGTGCATTTTGATATAAATTGTCCTAAAGGCAGGGATTTTACAAGAGGTTTTAAAAATGAAAATTAAATAAAAACATTTCTATTAATATAATTATCGCATGGATATCAGTGCGATTACGATAAAAAGCGAAATAATGTGATGACAGTATACAATTAATATTTTTTCAAACAAAACATGCAACGCCAACTATTACAAATGCATAAACGATGTACCTGATAAACATCTAACATATGTTGATAACATGAGCTAATATACATATGTATATGACTCTGTATAATGCCAAACTCCCTTACAGCACAATAAAATCTTGCTAAGTCACCATGTGTCTAGCGAAACAATCAAGAAATGTTAGGCGGAGGCGGAAATTGTCGCACAAAAAACATGTGGGCATATACATGTATTTGTTTGAATATACTATTTTTATAAGTAAAGCATGTGCAGATCGAGGAATTTCGGACACCAACTTTAAACAAGAGGTCACCCATTTTGGTGTGGGTGGGGTGTCACATCGAGTTTCAAGACCGATTTTCTTTGTAAAATGTAAGAATCAAAGGGGGGATTAACCCACAATGGCCCTCTGCCAGGCTCTGGGTCCGGGATATTATAGATTTGAAATTGTCAGATACCTCAAAAGAATTTTCCGTCTTACTAGTACCATTTTATGTTTATACTTAAAAACGCAACTGTCGTATAAAATGTCAGGCAGAAACGGATTGTTTTTATCTGGTAGTGAAAATAAATGTTCCACCAAATGATAATCGCGCATTATTATTTATTTTTCAATTTAAATGACTGTCATGCCATGTACCTCCATCCAGATTTCAGTCTTTGATGCTGAATATGTGGACAGAGTACTTAAAAAAAGACTGAAGTTTTTACTTTCGTGATATCACATCTCCGGACGTTCAAAACTTCACTTCATACGACAAAAAGGCCAATCTAGTATAATCGATACCGCCTGGGGACACAAATATGCCGTAGAAGTTAAAGTTTGAACAAAATCTCAATTTTTCTCAAAATCAGTTGATAACTTCATACTTTCAGGTTCAAATCAATGTATTTAGTTAAAATTATTAGCAATACAAAACTTCATTATTCTTATACTTATTGACAGTGTTCCGCATCAAATTTAGTCTAATTATACATATGGATAATCGAATAACTTAATAAGCAGAAATTCTGAAGCAAAAGTTTTTATTTCACATAGTTATAAAGGGAAGTCTTAGGTTTACTTGATATAACATGAAAAACTTTAGTAGCAACGTCGAATATAGATAAAATAGACGCATAACGGTGACGTTTAACCCAAAATATATATGAGAGACGTTGAAGGGGAAGGCGAAGGTTGGAATCTCAAACTCTCTAATATTAAAGATGTTACGTTTCCAAGACGATAATGCATTTGGATCAGCATTTTCACGTCGGCACCATTTAACACAAAAAGTTTTGATGGATTCTGCAATCTGACCACGACATGCATCAAAGTCAATATTTAAGGAATTCTGTATTAAGGCCCTTTAAAAATAAATGAGCCGTGCCATGGGAAAACCAACATAGTGGGTATGCGACCAGCATGGATCCAGACCAGCCTGCGCATCCGCGCAGTCTGGTCAGGATCCATGCTGTTCGCTAACAGTTTCTCCAATTCCAATAGGCTTTAAAAGCGAACATGGAGCCTGACCAGACTGCGCAGATGCGCAGGCTTGTCTGGATCCATGCTGGTCGCATACCCACTATGTTGGTTTTCTCATGGCACGGCTCAAATTACGAATAAGTTCAAAATTACCAGTAATGACATGGCCTGCATCTGCATAGCAAAATTTAGAGTGTTTACATTCACAGAACGTTGGAGAATTTGTACATACATCTAGGTCTGAAACAATTTTATTCTAACTGAATTTAATATTTCTTACGGGTGTTTTATATTTATAACAGATAATCGGAACTTCAAAGTTTCTGAAATATTTCGGTACAGAAAACCTGTTTCACAAAAAACTAGCTTTGCATTTTTTTTTGCATTAAAACTTTATTGAAACCAAACCAACGGTGGCCATCTAACTCTAATGAACAGTCATTAAAAAAGATGGTTTCAGCAATTATATCAAAGTTAAAATCGAGTACGCTAGATAACCGGAGGTGATATTTGTCAAAGTTAATGTTATTATACAAGCGCGCTCATTCTAAAACCTTGCGCTCACCTAATATTGACGCTGGCCTTTGTATATGCCCTGCCCATCCGTTACTCTGTCCAGTTCCGCGTCCATTACGCTCTCTGAACAATTTCGGTACCGATGACATTTCATTTGTTTTGGTAGCCATTACAACCGTTTTATCTCCACGATAATAATGTTGATCATAACGACGTGGGAACGGTAACTATTATTCACAGTCTCGAAAACTAGAGTCAGCATTATCTCGGCCTTTTCAAACAAGATAAAACACTTCTTGCATACGAGACTGGGATTTCTAGTATTTGTCCGGTGCTGGAAAGATCCATCTCACACCTTGGTGTGTAAAATGACTCTCGTGCAGTAAATGACGTATTACGAACTACATATATGTAGAAGATTTATGTAGTAATTTATATTTCATTTAAAAGAACGAAATTAAAATCTAATACCTTGACAGTCCTTCTTTGGTCCCAATAATATATTTCTAGAATCAAAAACGTTATCTTATTAAAAATTCATAATGTTACGCTGCAATTGATAAAACTAAACCGTAACTAGACATTATTATTTGTCTTTGAAACGTCATGACGTCTTTCCTGTTTACGGACGTTCGTTTCCCGCGCATTGTTTCAATACATTGCTAACAGAAATAGTTCTAAAAAGAAAGCCGTTAGACCGA
Source organism: Mercenaria mercenaria (assembly GCF_021730395.1). NCBI lineage: Eukaryota > Metazoa > Mollusca > Bivalvia > Venerida > Veneridae > Mercenaria > Mercenaria mercenaria. The sequence continues at coordinate 60,314,145 of NC_069376.1, read as the reverse complement.
TTTTATTCTTATTATGTTTGATTACGGTATCGATAAAAAATTCGTTCAATGGTTGTAGGTGTAGATGGGAATATCCGGCTCGCGGTAGTGCCTCTTTACCGCATAAACAGTTACTCTCGAGGCAGGAAATTCCCATCTGCACCTACAATCAGTGAAATAACCTTTAATGTACCTCTAAAATCCAGGCCATGTTGTTTCAATGCGGCAGGTATATAAGTGCTAAAGTAACACGACATCATCCGATCTTCTGGAAATCGGTCGTTACTAATAAAAAAAGCTTATTGGCAAAAAAAACGTGCTACTATAACACCAGACGGCTTGCTATCGTTTTTCCAGCTTGTACGGTTTGCACTGACACATGTAATATTTCTAAATTTCAAGTTATCTTTTATCAAGGACTTCACTTTGTTCAATGTATTCACAAATGACAGCATTCATAGTTATATACTTACTTACGTTAGGTCGATCACTTGATTTAGAAATAAAGTTGTCCACTTTCGAATTCGAGTCATTGAGCTACGTGGTAGCAGCAGCGCGGGTAGACTCACGAAAGGACTCAAGATGACCATCAACATCGGAGTTCAGTATTTACCCGTTGTCAAGATTTTGGGACATCTTTGAAGCAAATCGTCGCTCTAATCCAGTCTCTAATTTATGCATGCATTCTTTAAGGGAGAATCAATAGCAGGCGCATGTCGTCCTGAAGTTTGGTTGTAAGATCTTCAGCGGAAGGATTTGCCATCTACATAAACATCCGCACTTGTAACAACAACGTCACTGGTTAAAATAAACTGTATAAGTTTTGTCTTGCAACATTTGTAACTTTTGGTTTCTTGGTTGCCGGAAGCATTATATTACTACACGGCTACTAAACGCTAGCGCCACCACCAAATTGTGGTGATAACGAAAAGAGCTATCGACATTTCCGTGGTGCAGCTATCGCCCGTTTCTACTTGTAAACACGTGAGTAAAATTTATATTTTATCTTATATTTTCATTGATAGAACGTTTTTCGAAAATCGGAGAATGTAGTTCCGTGTAACAACACTTTTACAACAGGTTGGCTGTAATTTCATTAAAATATTATGCAAATTGTGGTGCCAGGAGCTTTTCTCCCGAATTTGACAGTGGCATATTTTCATATCGGCCAGTATTCGAACACCATTCCGATGATTAGACACACTGTAAGAACATACCTGCGCATGCAAATGGTGTAGAAATGAATTACACTTATTCCCATACACAAAAGAATTACGAAACATACAGTAAAATATTAAAACACGACTATTTTTGAAAGTGGTGGCGCTATCATTCAAGTGGTGGCGCTATACAGTAGTGGTGGCGCTGTTATATATGATTAGTGGCTGATATATTCAATTTTAATACATGAAAATGTCTGTCTGCAAGCCACGGAAATTTCTACAATAATGGATGTTATCAACCTATCCCACACTACACCCAAATTACGTTACTCAACAAAATACATGTAGTAACCTCTACATGATCGCAAAATAATCTACATGTATATGGATTTGACAGATTGTACATCTAAGCTCTATTGATTAATCATATTCAATCGATTGGAACTGAAAATGCACTGTACTCACTTTTCAGAAAGAATTGTGACAGTAAGGTCTTTTGTTTACAATGACATGCAAACGACGTATAAAAACAAAGGGAAGTAACATTCAGAATCTTAATATAACAAATAAATTCTACACTATCTTCAGATTATTTCCTGGACACAAATCTTTGTTTGAAATAAAAGTATTGCTGCTATTTTTCTTGACCTGAATTTAAAGTACACTTAGGTTTGTATTTAAGTAGAATATTTAAAGGTTAGAAATAATTCTACATTTAGTAACGTTTTAAAACACTTTGACTACAAGAGTCCCAAGGGTCTGTGAGTATTTTGTTCTTTTTTTTTTTCTTAGATAGAGAATGTTTCATCAAGGTAAATAAACTATGATCGTGTTTTTCTTTCTTTAATAACATAATTCCTTGCAGGAAAATTATCAGTTAGAGAATGTTGGTGTTTGTTTTGTTCCGGATGCGTTAGCAGTTCGTATTATTGTATGCCGTAACAGCGCCACCACTACTGTATAGCGCCATCACTAGAGTTATAGCGCCACCACTTTTAAAAATCCTGGTATATTTCTTCTAACCTGAGATTCTATTATTCATGGTGTGTGCTTATATAGTTATTTATCATTTCTACACCATTTGCATGCGCAGGTATGTTCTTACAGTGTGTCTATACATCAGAATGGTGTTCGAATACTGGCCGATATGAAAATTTGCCACTGTCAGATTCGGAAGAAAAGCTCCTGACACCACAATTTGCATATTATTTTAATGAAATCACAGCCAACCTGTAGTAAAAGTGTTGTTACACGGAACTACATTCTCTGATTTTCGAAAAAAGTTCTATCAATAAAAATAGAAGATAAAATATAAATTTTACTCACGTGTTTACAAGTAGAAACGGGCGATAGCTGCACCACGGAAATGTCGATAGCTCTTTTCGTTATCACCACAATTTGGTGGTGGCGCTAGCGTTTAGTAGCCGTGTACTATAAGATCTGCTTCTTTTAGGACCTCAGGATATAGGAGTATCAACCGTATAAGACAAGTCCAGGAACAATGACATATTCCATAAAATCTGCAACGGTACGACACTCGAAATTTAATTTCGACGCATAGATTTCAGTAGCAGAGCGAATAGCATTTACAACTTTTGTGTCACAAGCGCGCTTCAGTCAAGTACCGTAATGTTCTATACAAATACATTTTAACCGTTCCATCTGCCGGGGACTCTAAATAGTGTCAACCTAAGCTGATCCTGTAGGATGCAATTAACTAGCAACCCTGAAGTTCACTTAAGTTTCACGCAGCATGAACCTTTTCCACTCATGCTATAACTACCCTAGGTCCGTACACTGGGTATATCGGTTTACTCTCAAGTTATATCAACTGAAGACCAAACTGAATAACGGTTTTTAAATTTATTTACAAAGCCTTTAACAATAGTAAACATTGAAGCTATAATACGAGAATATCATCATAAAATATGACAAGAAGTAAAACCATGAATACTGTAGTCAATTGAATAAATTTAAAGACAAGTTTCCACTATTGAACCCACGGGTTGTGACGGAAGAGGGCCGTCTGTAACCCATTTTGTACCAGGGCCTACTTTAGGGTTTTGACAGAATGTGTCAGTCTGCTCCCCTTTAGATATAGAAAACTAAGTATTTAATAACAGGGATCCACTTGGAAACCTCCCTTAGGGTTATGCCTGAAACCCCGATTTGTGACAAACAAACATACTAGACGTAGGGTCAGAGTTGCTGAGCAGATTTAAATATGATATAAGTATTTATCTAAACTTTCAATAACAGTCGAACTGGTCTAAAATTAGCATATTAACCTATTTATAAACAATAAATGTTTCTTTCATATCCATAATTACAAATCACTTTCATTTTAAAGATATATTTAATTGCTCTAAGAATTAGTGTGTAATTTAAAAAAAACTTTTGCTGTGAAAAAGTGTACACCGGCTCACATAACTGAGTCTCTCTGGATGTTTTCGTTTTAGACTTAAGATTGCCTTTGTTTCCTGTTTGTGTCCTAGAACATTTTTTCCATGCGGTCAAAGTGTTTCATTTTTGAAAGCGCTTGCTGCAGGGTCCGCCTTTTAAAATGATTAAATGAAAAAGATACGTGCTCGTTAGAATTTTTTTTTTTTTTTTTTTTTTTTTTTTTGCTAAAAATCTTTAAAAATCGTAGTTAAATGCCGAAAAGAACGACGTGTTAGACTGTAGAAACCGTGACGTTACAGTGCTAATTACGTGTAATAGAATAACTTTCCTACATCACGGCAGTGTTCTTATAATGATTCTAAACGGTGTGACAGAAAACTGATTTATTTTATCAGCAGGACATGAATATAAGAAGCGACAGACTCGCCCACACTCTGAGAGACATGTTGTTTTAACCATGACGAGAACTGGCCTAGATTTAAACGATATATTAGTAAGAGCAGCATGTCGCTTCTGACTATTGACAATAAATAACAAATACTGATTGAATGGGATAATTTTTTTTGTTTTTGTTGGATTTAAGGTCGCACCGACACATGATAGGTCATATGGCGACTTTCCAGCTTTAATGGAGGAGGAAGACCCCAGGTGCCCCTCCGTGCATTATTTCATCACGAGCGGGCACCTGGGTAGAACCACCGACCTTCCGTAAGCCAGCTGGATGGCTTCCTCACATGAAGAATTCAACGCCCCGAGTGAGGCTCGAACCGACATCGATGAGGGGCAAGTGATTTGAATGGGATAAGGCCGTGACTTTTATTATTATAATATTATTACAGAAATTAATGAAATATCATGGCATATTGTATGAGATGGAAGTATCATAAAAAATTGAAATAGCATGAAATGATAGATTTCTAGCCAAAATGATAGAAACAAAATAGGCAACGCTATGATGATGAAGCTCTATATATGATAAGGGCACATATACTAGACAATGGAGGGGAAAGAATGCGAATTGTGCTAGCAAATGCAGCTACCGAAAATCCGAGGCCAAGATGTTCAACGAATTCTCAACGTCATGACAATGGATTTTGCTCTGATTGCCTAAAGTATGCTGATAGACGGGTATACAATATGCCATACCGAAATGCACAAAGTGTGTTGAGGGCCACCAAATATTTTATGAAATAAAATTTGCCCACTAAGGGGTACATTGAATAATGTATTTAATTACTGAACAGCCACGTGCAAACATTCATTTCTTCAATAATATCAGATCTTCTGGATTATTTACTTTCAAAGATGGCATTATAAGCTATAATCAACTCTATTTGATAATATTTCTCTTGATTTTACCTAATCAACACTATACAGCAGTTACTTTTTCCTCGCAAATTTGTTGGATCTAATCCGAAATATATCAGACACGTACTTTTTAATTCAGCTATTATTCAAGTATGTAATTACGTATATTTGAATAGATCAATACTTTTACTTAATAGTTGTTTTTGCTTACCCTACTAGCAAAGTTTCCATTTGTTTTCACCAGTCCAAGGCGAAAGAACTCTACCGAGGTCATGCCACCCTGCCACTCCCAGTGTATATTTAGATTTAGCAAAGTCTCTAATTCAGTCCGCCAAATGGTTCGACAGTGCTCTCATGCTGCCCTTCTATTCTTAGTGTACTGTTTCAAATGACAAGAGGATGTAGAAGCTGCATGCACAAGGAACTAAATAAAAGTAAATATAATATCAAAATTATTTTTTTTTGTATTTTAATGGGTTTAATGTCGTCAATTCAAATCTTTAAATAACAGAAATACCATACGTGTTTTTTTGTTTCTTTTTTTTCTTTTTTTTTTTTTTTTTTAATTATTGATGAATGATTCATTATAACGATAATGACACAATGCGTACAACCCTAGATTTGGCACTGTGAACGAAAATAATTAGTTAGATGGCGGCAGTAAGATATCATATTGACGCAATATTCAAGAATCGTTGTTATTGCAATTTCTTACGACTAAGCCATTGGCAGTATAATACGAAATATTTTCATACGTAATACATACATGCACAAAAAGCATCTAGCACCAAATAAGCAAAGTCGCATTTCAAAAGCAAAATTTGTGTGACATATGCCGTTCAAATCACTTCGATCAATTTAACCTCCATAGACAACCTGTTTTACAAAAGCCGCAGGAAAACAGTTTAATAACAAGCATTAGCATAGATATTACGGGCACAAACCTATGTATAGTATGTATCACATACGGTAGAACAACGTTTCAATAACATCGAAATTTATCCTCTGCTTCTATAACAACCACATCAAAACAGTTTTTAATAACAAGCGTTTAAATAGATAATTTGGTCACTAACCGATTTAGATGGCAGAGCAAAACAGACCAAAGACGACGGTTTAATAACATATACCTTTTACCTGAGTACTTACCTTCAGGTGTTGCTACCAAGAACATATTTTAACAACTTTACCAAATAACAGCATAAATTTCTATTGTCTACCTGTATGTTTTCTTTACCCATCACCCTAAAGAAATTTCCTTTCAATACCTGCTTAGAAATAAAACAAAGCAAAAGATTGTACTGATGAATATACTTAATGCATGATTAATTTTTTTTAACCATTTCCAGTTTCGGAAGGTCAATATTGTACTGCCGTAATTATCGCCTAATATACAGTAAAATGCATAGCCTAATAATCATCATCATAAACACCACTACCATCACCATCACCATCATCGTATTTTACTTTTGTGTTTAAAGGTATGATTAATAGCACAACGTCGCCATCAACATCCTCACCATGAGGATACCATCAAAATTGTATTAATAGAACAAAAGTAAATATCCACGATATTATATTTCTTAAACTAGAGATGCTTTTGAGAAAAGCGCATGTCTCCCACAACTGTCTTATCAGATTTTCAGTGCTTTGATTATAACTGACTGCCTTATCAGACTTTCAGTGCTTTGGTTATAAAAAACAAGTTTCAAGGGCCAAAATTCCAAAGTGCATGGGCCGATTCGGCAGGTTATCGAACTTTGCCGAGGACTTATGGTCGAACACATTTTATTTAAGTTTGGTGAAGACTGTTACGCTTTCAAAGTATTCAACTGCTATTGGCAACAACCAAAGAAAGATGCGTTCATTCATTCCCATATTGGCAATCATATATATATATATATATTGGCAATCATATATATATATATATATATATATCATAAATAACCGATGTTTTTTGGACATTAATAAATAACACATGGAAATATTTAGAATTACATTGTATTCAAGAGCTTTAGTGGCCAATTATTGTAACTTTTCATTCATCTTTAAGGTAACTTGACATGAACAACCAAGATGGCGTCGCGAAATTAGGGTTGGTCACATTATTTACCCCTATAGACAATATGCTGCTATAGAAGTCTAAAGATGCATTTTAATCATTTAACACACACATAAACAATTGTAAAAATGCATTTAATTGATAAAATTATAAAATCAAATGTTCTGAAACTCACCATGAAAACTAGTCAATTTTTGTGTGCATTTTGCGGAAAAGTTATGTATCCAAACTGAAAATAATTTATATCATCATATGTTTGAATATGTCCTTCAGGTGCTCCACCTATGAACAAAAGAATTTATCCTCTGAGTTTTATGCTATTTGCTCTGGAATTTCATCAGTAAATTATAAATTTCAATATTTTGTTGCAAATAAATTCAGTAACAAGGGGCTATGCAATTCCAAAAATATGTTTATTGTAAAACTCACCCAGTCCTGTGAATGGAAAATGAACCTAAACATAGCTGATTTTGGGTATATTACATTATGTTTTATGACCTTTCATGTTCAAATGAAGAAATCCTTATCTAAACTGTCTCTATATTTTTTGGGAGGCAACAGAAAATCAAGAAAATGTACTTTATCAATTACATTAAACATACATTAATTTAGTATGGCCTAAGATCCATGCTTTGCATGAGATTTCCATGCAAGTCAGTAAAGTTTTGACATTGAGGGTTATTCAAACAGTAGCAAACACATTTGAACTAGGACACAGATTGAAAAGATTGTAAATGTTTTATAAAATTTAAATACAAACAATGTAGAATAACTAAGAAATGAACACATCACTCAAAACTCTTAATATGTGAAGATGTAAAGTCTCAGAAATAAGGACAAAGTAAACTTACATGTACTTTGAATTTTTTTAACGACCCTCATACTGCAGGCAGGTTTCAACATTTTAGGGTGTAAAATATAGAAATTTATAATTTACTGATGAAATTCCGGAGCAAATAGCATAAAACTCAGTGGATAAGTTTTTTTGTTCATAGGTGGAGCACCTGAAGGACACATTCAAAGATATGAGGATATAAATTATTTTCAGTTTGGATACATAACTTTTCCGCAAAATGCGCACAAAAATTGACTAGATTTCATGGTGAGTTTTAGAACATTTGGTTATATATTTTTATAAATTAAATGCATTTTTACAAGTGTTTATGTGTGTGTTAAATGATTAAAATGCATCTTTAGACCTCTGTAGCAGCATATTGTCTATAATAGTAAATAATGTGACCAACCCTAATTTCGTGACGCCATCTTGGTTTTCCCTGTCAAGTTACCTTAATTTAATGAAATACGTTATAAATAAAAAATGCAATTTGTTCAAAAACTTATCTTCATTTTCTTGCATCCTCCTCTTTGTGGCAACTTTACTGGAAAACGCCAGCTCTTCAAACATGTGATGAAGGTATTTTTGTACACGAACTATCGACTTGTCTGCTTAATTATTTGTGAAGAGAAAAAACCGGTTTGAATATAAAATGATAAAATTGACCACACCCGTGACCTTCTCGTGCGTGAAATTGATTAATCGAGGCATGTCATATTGTATGGACTGGATTAGAGTAATAGAAGCAGAAATCATGGCTCTTGTGTACCTACTGAAAATAACATTAGATTTATTTCTCAAGAGAACATAAATTCCTTTGGTATATTTTACTTAAAGTAGCCACACAGTTTATTAAAATGAGAAGCTTCGCATCTATGTGTAACAATGCACCCTAAACAGTAGCACACGGAAGAACTGGAAGAAAAGAATTTGTGATTTGCAGGAACAATATTCCGGAGAACGACAGTTATTTCAGACGCTCCTGTTTAACAAACCATCATTTTTACTTAAAGAAAAGGGGTCTTTAGAAGACGAAAATGTCTGCCTGGCTCTGGAATGTTATTCAGTGGCTTCTGGCAGTAGATATTTATATTTTATATCAAAGTCGTCACATAGTTTAGTTTATGAGTTTATGAATTATGTTAAGAAGCAGCTTAGTATGTTTTAAATATTTTTGGCTAAGTTAAACCGGTTGCTAATTAATTATAATTGAGCCGCACCATAAGAAAACCAACGTAGTGTATCTGCGACCAGCATTGATCCAGACCAGCCTGCATATCCGCGCAGTCCGGTCAGGATCCATACTGTTCGCTTTCAAACCCTATTGCCATTAGAGAAACTGTTATCGAACGGTATGGGTCCTGACCAGACTGCGCGGATGCGCAGGCTGGTCTGGATTCATGCTGGTCGCAAATGCACTATGTTTGTTATCTCATGGTGCGGCTCATATTTCATCGAGACCTGAATACTTGTATCAATAATGGAAGCTGAATCTCCTCACAGAGATGGTGTCATGATCAAGATGAGCTTTACTCAGTATTTGACCGCACATCTCCCCTACCTCCGACAAAGTTGTGGGACGGTTATTTAGGAGTCAGTTTGACGGTTGGTATCTTGGCTTTGCTGATTTACGGCCCCTCATAGCAAAATAGTGTGTGGTAAACTACATAAACAATGGACTTGCACATTTTCTTGGAGAAAGGATCTGAAACTTTGTGAGCATGATTGCCAGCAACGGTACACATTCTGTTGTACATCCACTCGCGACAGTTATGGCCAGCAAGGGTAGAAGTGTGTAATATTTCATAATACACAATTATGGTGTGCATCCCATGCGACGTTGCGGCTAAGACATTTTTTATAACAAAATATAATTTACGTCTTTGTATCTGTTTTTTTTTTCATGGTAAAAAGTTGTAAAACATTCACTAATTTGCTTAATCTCTTACATACTGTGCCGCGTGTTAAAGTACATTGTCCATTTACATGTATTTCCTTGTGCATTTAATATGTGGAAGTTAATATACATTAAAGACAGCACTGTAAACTGAAAACTGTAATTATGTCCTTAATTAAAAACTGCAAGATGAAAATAACTTGTTATGAATAATCTTCCCTCAAACGTGCGGTTAGCTATGGCATGTAGGTGTGTACATGACTGAAGCAAGTGTCGAATAGAATGGAAACCTGTTATACTGGTATTCTGTATGTGTATGATGTCAGGCAGAAGCCCTGTACGTCTATTCATTCATACCAGTCCGTCAGTCCCTTTATCCGGCTTTTCGTCTGTTCATTCAAACTATTTGTTCGGTTGTCCATCCTTCTATTTCTCCATCAATCCATATACCACTCAAAGTCTGCCTTAGATTAATAATATATGTCATGTGTTTACGCATCGGATAGAAATATCCGTCCCGAGCGCACCTGCGCTTTTGCCGGTAACGAGGATTGCCGACTTACTGCCCATGCGATGGTGGCCGAAGGAAGGATATTTCTATCCGATTCATAAATACATGACTGATATTTTTCTTTCATATCGTATAGATCTACGTATAAGCTTTTTATTCTGACAGAATATTTTTCTTTCATATAATAGAATAAAAAAGCAAATAGAAATACTTTCTTTGTAGCACTCTTTCTATAGTAGAGTATGTACACAAAGAGCGGGAAATTAGCGTCTGTAAGCAGAAATGCTGTCATAACATTTCAGTGACGCACAATAACAAAGTTCCACTTTTAATTAGTTTTATCGTTTATAGTGTAACGGAATGTTCTTACCGTAAAATAACGTATTCTGAATCAAAGAAAGGCTAGAAACTATCACTATATTTGATTTTTTTTGTATTTTACAAAAACAATATATATAATGAGTGCATGAACCGTTAGTGGTGATTAACAGCAATAGAGTCATCTGACATGGGGGTGAGGGTGGAGGGGGGGGGGGGAGCAGATGGGTTTTGCCGGCATGGGTAAAATCAACGGAAACGTCAGTCCAGTGTGCAGGAAATTATATTTCTTACTGGGTGATTCAATTTTGTGTTCTAGGATTAATTGTTTAAAGATATAATGTACATGTCTAAAGTTTAAATGTTTATGTACAGTGCATTTCTGAATGTCAATGTTATTATTTGTATGCAGATTCTTTTTAAATAACCATTATTTTAATATGTTTAATGTGTGAATTTTCATTCTATTTTAAAATGAAATAAAAGAATAAACTCTAAGAAACTGCCGAAATGTTAGATGTTTTAAACAAATAAATTTTGATATACTTAGTTATAAATTGTTGTTTTAATACAGCCATGCTACCCGTTTGTATGTATAACGATTATATCTCATGTCTAAAATGTGCCTGCATAATAATTAATTGAAAATTAAGCTTTATCACATTAGTCTTAATGAATTTTTAAATGATTTATTAGTCATAATATTAAAGGTAAAACGGTGGTTTAAATTTTCAGCCGGAAAGAAATTGCCCAAAAGCAAAGGCAGTGAATAAAAAAAAGACTGGTGTTCAGTTAAGAACATATATAATCATATATAAGTCGAACAAGTTTATCTAAAGCAGTAGTTTTAACGTGTACGCAAAAGCGTCAGATAAAAAAAATACATATATTCTGAAAATACAGAGTTTGATCTATAACTGAGCCAAATGTCACACTTTTCCGTTAAACTTCTATATTCCGGTCCTAAGGTGTGGATCGACCTTAAAGTATATATTTTTACATTCTTTATAGAATCAACTATCAAAAGCGTCTGGTGGTCAACACTTTGATAGCACAGCAATTTATAATCCTGTAAGTCTTATATATTCTATTATACATGGGCTGGGCATTATAATCTATTTTTTTCCGATGGGAAAATTAAATGTCCTTTTTCATCATTATAAGTTTATAAATAAGTATGTTAAGTTATCAGATGTCCATTACTTTTCAGTTTTATAATTTTTGTAAAAATGCTAATAAAACTACAGTTAGGCAATGGAGGACAGTCTTAGATCGAAATATTTTTCACCAAAATTGGATTTAAGAAATAATAAATCTGTTTCTATATTTTATCAGTTAATAAAATATGGGCAGGAGTTAGGATGCGTAATAATTAAATCACGAGTGCTTAGCACGAGTGATATAATTTTCCGCATACGAACGACATATTTTATTAACTGATAAAATCATTGGAACATGTTCTGTTTCGATTCTAACAACGCAAATAATTTGCATTTACAGTACTACATTTTCAGCGTAATACGTCATTCGTGTCATATGGTGTTACAATTTACCCCTATGGTTAAAAAGTGTTGCATAGCCAACGGAACCTTTAGAAATGTTTTTTTTTATCAAAATTTTCAGAAGTATTTAAAAATAAGTAATCTTACAGCTCACAAACTAGATCTATTCAATAACAGAATCATAAACTTTTGTCCGTGTTTGAGCTTAACTTTTCTTATTATGACGTCATATTTTATTTCATACTTTTATGATGTCACGCTGAATCATAACTGAGCTAATTCTCTCCTAGAGATCAAAACATGTTTTACTTCCTTTCAGATAAATCAGTACGACTTTCTATCATAATTACGTTTTTGAAATGTTGTTTACAACCATTTGGCACTGGAATAATATTCGTACGTAATGGAACAGAAGTAGAATCTCTCATGTTACAATCGTTGGGGGTAAAATGTATCAGCCAGCCATATTGTATCGAAGATTCATATAGGCTGTTTGCTATATCTTTATATAGCAATTAATGCGTGTCGTGTTAGAATGATTGTTTATTTATATTTATTGTTCGTTGTACATTGACTGTTTATTGTATATTGATTGTTATTGTACATTGTAGGAACTACCTTTCGTACATAAGTTATCGTCTGTTGAAACAGGAAACATGTTTTATATCAGCGGAATACCTTCTAAGAATGCGGGACGGTAATTGTCATGTTCATTCTACAACATTGATCTAACATTGTCAAGTGATTAATAAGAAAATGTCGTACTGACTCATAGGTGGAGCCAAACATTACGTATTGACGTCAATTCAATGTGAGGTCGTATCTATTGCAAAAAAATGACCAACCGCTGCAAATTTTCGCATTTGATTTCTCTGCATCAAATTATCCTTCAAAGTACTGTATTAATGAATAAAACAAGTGTTGCCTATTATCAAGGTCAATATAAGGATTTATTGATCTAAAAAAGGTGATATCAAGCTAAGCTAAGACTACGCCCTCGGTCGATATCACTCTTTACTGGTTGATAAATCCTCATATCAACCACACTAAAAGGCAAAATTGTACACTACTGTATTATCTCATTTTTCAAGGAGTTTTGATAGTTGTAAGAACCATATTCTTTTAAAGTTTCATTGAAATATGCTTTATGTTATATCTATATATCGTGAATATCTATGCTAGTACTGTACCCATGGCTCCGACGACAGCAATGTTCCATTTGCTTTGCATTCATATATAGTATACTTCAATTATATATCACAAGTTAGTGTTATTATTTTAGTTCACCCTCTATAAGCACATGTATTCATTTCACTATCTGATACTATATAAGCTATGTAACGAGAAACATTGTATTGTTTAAGTTACTGGTAATAAAGAATATGTTCTGTTATCATAAAACTAATACAGAAAATTCAAGAATTAAAATTTTGATCAAGGTATGAATTTTATTCATTCATCCAACTTCAATGAATACGACAACAGTGTTTACCGTAGCTGCGTTTTGCTATCTTTACAGATTTAGCATCAATTTTGAGGGTCGACAAGGCGCCACAATTTTTCATATTGGCGTCAGGCAGGACCAGGGTGTAACTGTAAGGAACACATTCTGTAACGGTAGTTGGAATAAAGAGGAAAGGGCACTGAATGGAAAGTTTCCTTTTCAAGCAGATGCATTCTTTGATATGAACATTCTTGTTCAGTCGTCCGGCTTTAAGGTAACTATTTACTAAACTAACTGAGACCAAGACACAAAGCTAGTAATAAGTCCTCCATCAAAAGAATTAAATATAAAGTGTACTCAACGACATTTCAACACGAGTTTCCTATAAATTAGACACCAGAATCTGATGCAAGAAGGATATAACAATTTTGAAACGTGTCTCAATGCTTTTGCGATGATAGACCTTTATTGAATTTGTTTGTTTGTTTTTTTTACTACAGAAAAAGAACAAAAAAGTTTCCTGCACAATGAATCTACAGAAACCTGTATAACAAAACCATGAAAATGAATTTGAATTAAACTTCTTCTTTCCTTTCTTAAGTTTCGATTTCCTGTGACATAAACACGTAATGCTTCGATCTCAAAATTCGAAAGATCGACGCTTAAATTTTCTGTTTGCAGGTAGCAATTAACAATGAACCTTTGTTCGACTTTACGCACAGAATACCTTTACTTATCAATATGTATATTCATATTCTATTGCTTAAAGAAACAAATAGTCTAGCGTTTAATGTAGTAAATGTTTACTTTTATATTGTTACTTACATTTTAATGTAGAAAAAACTTATCTTTATTGCTGAAAATAGAGAGTACAATAAAAGTATTTTTGTATTTTCTTTGGGCAGGCACCTGAATAGAACCCCCGGCCTTCCGTAAGCCAGCTGGATGGCTTCCTCACAAGAAGAGATAAATGTAATTTAACGAATTATACCAGACCTGAAACAATAATCGTTACTACCTTGTACATCACAAAGAATGGCTATCAATTTATTTAATAAGTTTTTGAATTTGTTTACAAATGCTCCCAGACTTATTCTGTTCTAATCATTTACTTTATGTTAAGTATACAGGGTGTCGCCTGTCTACTAGTATATGTGTATGCATGTAGCCGGATTTGCCAGTGGAAAACACATTAATCTTATATAAAGAAACAAAAAACAGAAACGGAGGATTGATAAGTCCAAGTTCTGCTGAAGCTGGTGATAGGGGGTGAATGGGTGTTGCACTTAACTCATTACCTCCCATGGACAGACTTGGTCAGTAGTTATATATATGGGGTTTTTGGCTCACTTTTGACCCAACTTAATTTTAACCCTTGACCTAAACCGCCCAATGCTGACCAATTTCAACAAATTTAAAACAAATTTTAACAAATTATTGTTAAAACCTATAGTAAAATATGATTAAAGATAATTTTAAACACTTCCACCAAATATTTGCCAAAATCCTGCCAAGTGGCAGCAATGTGGCAGTCGCTGCCAACTTGACAAACTTTTGGCAGAACGTTGGCAAACACAAATTCAACCAATCAAAAGCCTGCCATTTTTCTGCCAAGTGGCAGCAATGTGACAATGTCTGCCAACTTGGCAAACTTTTGGCAAACTTTTGGCAGATTATATTTATTAATAAAATGTAATGTATTTGATCTTATTTTGAATTAATAACTACATTATTAGTCTTTAAATAATTTTAAATACATTTGATATAGATGAGTTTACAAAATAAAATATATTGTTTGAAAGAAAGAAGATTTACTGATAATATAAATCCTCATTATGTTACAACAAAAAACGGGAGAAAAATGATAAGGGCTACTTGTTCATCTTGTGGAAAAATGAAATCAAAGTTTGTTAAAAGTACAGGGGGTAATTTAGATATTCACAAAGCAATGTTACCTTTATTACCTAAGAAAGGTTTAACACTTCCAGGATATAATTATTGTGGGCCAGGAAATCCCCTAGATAATGGACCCCCTGTCAATGAACTGGATGCAGTATGTATGGACCATGATATTTGCTATGACAGTGATGTAAAAAAGAGTACATGTGATAAGCAAATGCTTTCCAATTTAAATAAAACTAAATCAAAAACATTTGGAGAAAAGATTGCAAAACATTTAGTTGTAAAACCAGCCATCAAAACGAAATACACACTTGGTCTCGGACAAAAATCAAAAAACGGGAAAAGGGGGTAGAGTATACCCCCGAAATAAATTGGAGTGATGAATTAGCAGAAGAATTACACAAACCAATTAAAAGGAAATTTAGGAAACGAAGAGTGATAGTTAATGATATTGATGATACTTGGTCAGCTGATTTAGTTGACATGCAAGCTTTTTCAAAATATAATAAAGGAGTAAAGTACTTGTTAACCGTTATTGATATATTTAGTAAATATGCTTGGGTTATTCCATTAAAGAATAAAACCGGAGAATCTGTTACAGAAGCATTTGAAAAAATAATTTCTGAAGATAGAATTCAGGGACAAAAGTCCCCGAAGACTGCAAGGATTCCACAAAATTTATGGGTAGATGAAGGAAAAGAATTTTATAATAAAAAGTTTGAATCATTTTTGAATAAAAATAAAATTAATATGTACCATACATTTAATGAAGGAAAGGCTGTAGTAATAGAAAGATTTAATAGAAGTTTAAAAAGAATAATGTGGAAATATTTTACAGCAAATAATACTTATACTTATTTAGATAATTTGCAGGATATGGTTGATAAATATAACAAAACAAAACATTCTAGTATAAAAATGACACCAACCGAAGCTAGTAAAAACTTAAATAAAGGTACTGTTTACTTTAATTTATATGGTGATTTAAAGATACCAAAGAGCAAAGCAAAATTTAAAATTGGTGATCGAGTTCGCTTAAGCAAACTTAAAAGGCATTTTGAAAAAGGATATACACCAAACTGGACAGAGGAAATATTTATAATTTATAAAATTAATAATACAAATCCCAGAACATACACTATTAAAGATTTAAATGATGAAATAATTCAAGGTTCATTTTATAAACAAGAACTTTTACCTACTACACAAGAAGTTTTTAGAATTGAAAAAGTTATTAGACGAGACTATAAGAAAAAACAAGCTTTAGTAAAATGGAAAGGTTACAATGAAAAATTTAATAGTTGGGTACCATTTAGCGATCTTGAACAAATTTAATTTAGAAATAAAAAGTTTAATTATATAAATGAGCAATAAAAATCTAATTTCTAATAATAATGGAATAGAAACAATAGATCAATTAATTATTCACTTAACTAAACTAGCTGCTGCTTACAGAAAAAGTTATAAATTTTGTGGGAGAGTAAGTACTGGGTTATATATTACAGCAGGTGTCTTTGGTTGTTCAGCTGCATTAGCACTTGTTCCAGCTATTCCTGTATTTGTAGCAGTTGCTGGCGCTGTTCCATCAGTAATTACCATATTTACTAACAGACTAAAACTTGACGACAAGAATTTTTTTTTAAAATCACATCATCATAAAATAAAACAACTTATAACAAAAGCACGGATCGGAAAAGTAAATAAAGAAGATCCAAATAAAGTTATTCAGGATATTTTTACAATACTATTAGAAATGCAGAAAGAAAAAAAATTATTCAACACCTCTTGAAATGCATATGAAGGAATTTAAACTTAATGGATATAAAAGTAAAAAAGAAGAAGAGCTTTATTAACTTTAACTTTAATTAAAGATTTTTTCTATAAGTATTTTATATAAATGAGAAAAATTATATCAGTTGAAGGTAATATTGCATCAGGAAAAAGTACGTTTTTAGATATTATTAAAGAATATAATCCTAATTTTAATATAATTCCAGAACCAATTCACGAATGGCAAAATGTTATGGACTTTGATTATAATTCATATAACCTTTTTGAACTTGCTGCTCAAGAACCTTCCAAATATTTATTTCCTTTTCAGCTAACAACTTTAAACAGTCATATAAAAATGTTATCTTCTGCTAAACAGTTTGATGGTGTTTCTGTCCTTGAACGTTGTTATTTAACTAACAGTAACGTTTTTACAAAACAACATCACGACAACGGTGTTATAATTGACCCCGAGTGGGCAGTATACAATCTTTTCTTAACTGATTATATTATAAAACCATACGGAAAAAACCCAATTGATGGATTTGTTTATGTTAAAACCGACCCAGAAATATGTTTTAAAAGACTTCAAAAAAGAAACAGAACGGAAGAAAACAAAGTTGGTTTAGATTATTTAGAAAAACTACACAAATTACACGAAGAATGGTTAAACAGAATGTTTCAAGAAGGTATTAAAATTTTAACAGTTGATAACAATTTAGAAAAAATGACTTTAAAATCTTATTCAAAAGATATAGATAATATAAACAAATTTCTCAAATCAATATAATTTCATTAGGTGTGTTTTTAAAGATTTTTTTCTATAAGTATATTATATATAGATGGTTAATAGAAAGGTAGATAGAATGATTATGCCGAAATTATCTAGCACTTTAGGAGAAATAATGAATCCAGACAAAAATTCATATAAGAAAGTTCTTAAAAGAAGAAATGTTATTAAATCAAAACTTGATCAAATAGTTAGCGATGAATATAAAAATCATGTCATTGATAAATTACAAAATGTTATAGATCCTTATCTTTTAAAAAATAATTTATTTGAATGGAACTGTGGTTGTCTATTAATTGAAGAAGAAAATGCTGAAAGATTATGTGATTGTCCCAGACCAAATAATATTCGAAACAATCCTAAAAAAGTTATTGTAACCGACTGTGATACTAATGAAGAAAAAACATATAAAAGCAATTATGCAGCGTCTAAAGACCTTGGTATTAATTCTGGGTTAATAACAATGTGCTGCAAAGGAGAAAACCGAGTAAAATGTGGAATATCAAAAACTAACGGAAAAAGATATAAATTTAAATATTTTATTTCTTCTTAAAGATAATTTAAAACTTTATTTATTTTATTACTTTTTTTTTTAATTATTTTTTTAATCCTTTTTTGCTTAACGAATTTTATTTTCTAAATATAATATATAGATGGAAATCGAGAGATCTACAAAACAATATTATAAGAAATTTGAAATTAAAATTACATATAGACAAGATCCAAAAAATCAATTATATTTAATAGGGATGGGAACGAATACTGAAATCAATATTCGAATATTCGGTTTGCCATATTCGAATATATTCGAATATTCGGTTTGTTTTAATGGAAGCTTTAAATTCTTATTAAGTGATTGGCATATACACAACGTATTCATTTGTTTAAAGCGTGGATCATCGTAAGTAATAAGGCCAAAAAATATTTGTTTCGGGTAACCCGATCCTACCTAGCTAAACCCGCCGATCCTAGCGTTTTATTTCACGATTCTGTCAGTATAACCATGAATATATTTAACTAATTCAGTCAAAATCAAAACGATTATAATTTAGACCGTCGCAATTTTATCTAAAAATAGCAGGTCGTCCCATTTAAGCACGTGACGCGCTGTTGTATTACCGCCGCCATTTTGAAAATTTTCAATCAGCGTGTAAAAAGCAAGTAAGGCAGACATAAACCTCCTTCAGCATGAACGTATGCATCAATCATATGTTATTTCTTGATCTTCTAATAAAGTACTTCAAAATTTAATTTGAATACGGCCGATTGCGAATGAAAACCGATTCTGCGGATGGTTTGAAACGTCGTACAAAATATTGTGAAAAGATCGGCAATATCTACAAGTTTGGTATTGTTTTCGAAAAAAAAAATCTACAATTACATAAAACAGGCGCCAATAAAAATGAACAAAAGATAAAAAGATATCGCATTTAAGCCTAATACAAACTGTTAATCCTTAGCGATGACCCCAGGTAATTATGCATTGCAGTTTTCTTGTTAATTGGACATCCTTTGACATTCATCTGATACATTGACGCCTGTTGCAAACTGTTAATCCGTAACGATTGCCCCTGCCAATTATGCATTGTTATTTTCTTGTTAATTGGACACCTTTTGATACTCGATAAACAAACATGACATGGTTTTATTCTGTAGAATTAGCATGCTCATATTGCCCAAAATCAATGATACTTATTTTGAAAAAAAAAATGCAAAAATTTAAGAATATTCGAATTTGATTTTCATATTCGAATATTCGACCGATTTCCGAATATTCGAATATTCGAATATTCGTTCCCATCCCTAATATTTAACTATAAACGACTCTTATGAAATACTTAAATCTGAACTTAAAACTTTAAAAGGTATAAAAATAAACGTTGTTTTAAAAATAACTTTTGCAAAAATGGATAAAACTGATACAATATATAAATCAGCTTATTTTCAATCAAAGGCTTTAGAAATTATTAACACAAACGAAATAAAAAAAACTTTACATCAAGCTTTTGATGAAATAATAAATAGAATTGGTAATTGGATTTCTGAAGGAAGCGGCTGGAGAATAGAGTCAGTTGATGCTCATTATATAAATAGATATAAGTATAGTCCTTTGGCTGCTTCAAGTTATTTAGAATTACCAAAACCATTACAACATCCAATGAAAGGATTAATAAATATAAAGAATGATGATAACGAATGTTTTAGATGGTGCCATTTAGCTTACAAATTTCCTGTAACAAAAAATTCTGAAAGAGTTTCAAAATATAAAAAACATATAAACGATCTTGATTATACTGGAATTAAATTTCCTGTTACATTAAATCAAATACCTAAAATAGAAGTTTTAAATGAAATATCATTTAATATATTTGGTTATGAAGAACCTACGGGAATTTATCCATTGTACATATCAAAATATCAATACGAAGAACACTGTGACATGTTGCTAATTACTAATGATAAAATAAATGATAAAATAAATGATAAAATAAATGATAAAATAACTGATGATGACTGTAAACCCTCAAGAACTGTAGTCCAACATTATGTTTGGATAAAAGACTTTAATAGATTAATGTTTCAAAAAACCAAACATAAAGAAAAAAAACATTTTTGTAAATCATGTCTACAGAATTTTTCACAAGAAAGAATATTAAATGAACATATTCCAAATTGTTTAGCTATTAATGGTATCCAAGGCGTAAAAATGCCAAAAGAGGGAAGTAAAGTACAATTTAAAAATTATCATAAAGGTTTAGCAGTACCTTTTGTAATTTATGCTGATTTTGAATCAATAACTAAAAAAGTTTTAACTGCTTTACCATCAACTGAATCTTCATTTACTGAACCATATCAAAATCATATAGATTGTGGTTACGGCTATAAAGTTGTTTGTTGTTATGACGATAAATATACTAAACCAACCCAGATTTATAGAGGCCCTAATGCAGTTTATAAGTTTATTGAAAAAATGCTTGAGGAAGAGGAATATTGTAAAGAAATATTTAAAGAACATTTTAACAAAGAACTAAGAATGTCTAAAAATGATTCAACCGAATTTAAAAAACAAAAGTTTTGTCATATCTGTGAAAAAGAATATAAGGAAAATGAAAATCCTGTCCGGGATCATTGTCATATAACAGGAAAATTCAGAGGAAGTGCTCACTCAGAATGTAATATTAATTTTAGACTAACACACAAAATTCCTGTTATTTTTCATAATTTAAGAGGTTATGACGGTCATTTTATTATGCAACAAATAAGAAAATTTAAAAAAGAAATTAATGTTATTCCTAACAATATGGAAAGATATATGGCATTTATGATTTCTGACGTGGTCTTTATTGATTCATTCCAATTTATGTCTCAATCATTGGATAACTTAGTAAAAAATATTCCAGAATTTAAATATTTATCTCAAGAATTTGATTGTGAAAATGTTGAATTATTAAAGACAAAAGGTGTTTATCCATATGATTACATGGATTCATTTAAAAAATTCAAAGAAACAAAATTACCTTCTAAAGAAGATTTTTATTCAATTTTAAATGAAACACACATATCAGACAACGAATATGAGCATGCTAAAAATATCTGGAAAAAATTTAAAATAAAAACAATGGGAGAATATCACGATCTATATTTAAAAACTGACGTATTACTTTTAGCTGATGTATTCGAAAATTTTAGAAAACTATGTTTGGAGTACTACAAATTAGATCCTTGTCATTATTTTAGTAGTCCTGGTTTAGCTTGGGATGCAATGTTAAAAATGACTGGAATTAAGTTAGATTTAATAACTGATATTGATATGTATCTTTTTATTGAAAAGGGACTGAGAGGAGGAATAAGTTATATTTCAAACAGATACAGTAAAGCAAACAATAAATATATGAAGGATTATAATTCAAAAGAAGAAAGCAAATACATTATGTACCTCGACGCCAATAACCTTTACGGTTGGGCCATGTCGCGACCTTTACCCTCTGGAAACTTTAAATTTATATCCGAAAAACAATTTAAGAAATTAATTGCAAAAGGTAAAACTAACTTTATAGTTGAATGTGATCTTGAATATCCAAAAGAATTACATAAAACCCACAATGATTATCCTTTAGCTCCTGAAAAAATTAAAATACCAGATCAATGGCTTTCTGATTATAGTAAAAATATTAAAACAGAATTTGAAATAGGAAAAAGTAATGTAAAAAAATTAGTTCCAACTTTAATGAAAAAACAAAATTATGTAGTTCATTATAAAAATCTTGAAAATATATACACAATTAGGGTTAAAAGTAACAAAAATACATAAAATATTAACTTTTGACGAAAGTCCTTGGTTAAAAAAGTATATTGATTTTAATACTCAAAAAAGATCTAAAGCAAAAAATTCATTTGAAAAGGACTTTTTTAAGTTAATGAACAATTCTGTATTCGGTAAGACGATGGAGAATTTACGTAAGAGGGTTAATATTAAATTAACTCATGATGAAAATATTTTATTAAAATACATAGCCAAACCTTCATTTGTTAGTTCAACGATGTTTAACTCTAACCTTTTTGGTATTCATAGAATAAAAGAAAGTTTGTTATTAAACAGACCTTGTTATGTTGGAATGTGCATTCTAGATTTATCAAAATATTTAATGTATGATTTTCATTATAATTATATTAAGGAAAAGTACGAGGGTAATTGTAAATTATTGTTTACTGACACTGATTCATTATGTTATGAAATTAAAACCAAAGATGCATATAAAGACTTTTATAAGGACAAAGATTTATTTGATAATAGTGATTATGATAGTAATTCAAAATTTTATTTCGATAATAATAAAAAAGTAATTGGAAAATTTAAAGATGAAGCTGCTGGTGTAGTAATTGTTGAATTTGTTGGATTAAGAAGTAAAATGTATTCTTATTTATTAGAAAATGAAGTAAACATTAAAAAATGTAAAGGAATTAAAAACTTGTTGTTAAGAAAACAATAGTTCATAAAAATTACAAAGATACTTTGTTTAATTCAACCCAAAGTAATCACACCTTTAAAGTTATTCGTTCTAATAAACACAATCTTTCCAGTTATGTTATAAATAAAACATCTTTATCATGTTATGATGATAAAAGATATATTCTTGATAATGGTATTGATACATTAGCTTATTCTTAAATTAATTAAAGTTTTTATTAAAGTTTTTATTAAAGATTTTATTAAATTATAGAACCATAAATTGTTAACTGAATATTTTTAACGTTTAAAGAATTAATAGAAATAACATCATTTACTTTAAATTTATTAGCATAATTAATAGAAATAGATTCATTTTTCCTATTATTTTTTGCATTGTAACTTTGAAGAATTACATTTTCTTTATTTTTTAGTTGTAATTTAGCTTCTCCTTTATCTAATTTAATTGCATCAACAAGAATAATTAAAATGCAATTAAAATTAATTCTTACATTATTACCTTTTTGAACTAAACCAGGACTAGCATTTACAGTTTTCCATTGAAATAATCCACCATCAGTATCTTGAGTATAACATGTTAAAAACAATGGAGGTTTTCTTATTAATTGTCTTTCTATTTGTTTTTCTATTTTATTTACTTTTTCATTTATATTATTGAATATTCCCATTATATTAATTATTCCAGTTAAATTTCAGTTAAATAAATGTCCTTTTTTATTAAAATAATTTATAATAGTTTGTTCATTTACTCTTTGATTATTAATTTTTAGTATTTTATACAATAAATCATACAACGGTACTTTATCTTGTAACATTTTAATGAAAAATAAACAATAATATCCGCAAAGCATACTTGTTTTGTCTTGATATTGAACATTGTTGTATTTTACATTTGGTATATACTTAATTACTTCTTTCGGCGGAGGAAGTCCAAATGGATCGAAATACATATTATTTAAATAACAAACCCAATGTGTTCCAGGTCCAACAGAGTCATCTAAATTGATTATTCCACACTCATCATTTATTTTTAATTTTAGTAAATTATTTCTACTAAATACACCCCTAAAGTTTTTAATTTTTAATTGTTTTACCCATTGTTCTATTTCAAAGTTAGATATTGGTTTGTTTATAAATTTTATTTTTTTTTTACTATAGGAATTCGTCTGTAAGGTCTCCGTTGTGAATCAATCTGTAGTCCTTTTCCACTTAACAAAGATGTAATCAAAGGTATCCCTAGACTAGCAGCCAACATACCTAAAAACCCACCGTCTTGTTTTTGTTTTTGTGTTAATTTAATCACTCCAGATCCTACTAATTGCTTTCTTTGATTAGGTGTAAGATATGGTGATATCATATTTCTCTTATCATTAGCTACTGAAATTATACCATTTCCAAGTATTTTACTAACACCAGTACTGGCCAGTCCAGACAAAGCGCCAATGCCTAGAGGGGCTAATATTTTTGGAGCTATTTTTGCTGCCATTGGAAGAATTGTTTTTCCTAACAAACCAGCCAAAGCTCCTAAAAATCCACCATTTTGACCTTGACTGGACATTTGTTTCTTTGAAATTGTAATTTCTAATCCCTTCTTATTTGCAACAGCTTTTTTAATTTGATTAATTTGTGTTTTTGTTAATAGTAAAGGGAAGTTTCCATGTAATTGTTCATGTTTTAATCTAAAAGTATGTGGAATTTTGTTGTTGTAGGCTCGGGCTAAATTTTTCTTTTGTCCATCTGTAAGGTTAATTTTATATTCAATATAATTTGATGACATTATATACTTTATATTTATTTTAATTTATATTTATTTTATTTAAACAATAACAAGTTCATTTCCAATAGTATTTATTTCAACTGTTTCCTCATATAATACAATTGCGTAAACACGAATATTAGCTGCTGGTGGAATATTTAATTTAGCTGTTAATGTAATATGCTTAGGATCTTCTGTAGTTACTTCCTTTTTATATTCCAAGTTAAAATGAATAAATCCAAACAAACTTTTAAAATTAAATCTATTTAAGAGACTTCCAGTAGTTTTGTTATTTTGTTTATAATAATAATTAATTACATCATCATATATTCTTGATATACTTGTGTATTCTGTTTCTGGATAAAAAACACCATTACCAACTTCAAGACGACAAGAGCTCAAAATGCAATTTTCATTTGCTGCATTAATTTTAAATGTATCTAATAAATGTGGATTATGTTCTTGTGAATTACTTTTATCAGGTCGTTGTAAATAAACAAATACATGTTGTGGTTTTGTTACACCAGCCGTTATTCTAAAGGTTATATTAGTTTGTTGTGTGTCAGTTGATTGTGTCACCATTTCCCTAAGGTATGACCATCTTGCTTTTGTAAATCTTTCAGTAGTAATTAGATCAAACCCAAATTCATTAAAAATTAAACGTGGAACCCATAGAATTAATTTTGTTACAATTACTCTACCAGCATCAGCAGCATTAGCTCTAAAAATTAATTCATCATCATCTGTCAGCTGCAGTGTTATTTGAATTTGACTTGGAGGTAAAATATTAGTTTCTAAACCCTGAAAAAATGAATAATTATTTAATGGAATTTTAGTGTTTACCTCTTTACCACCCTGGATTAAATCCTTTCTAAATTTAAAACCTGAATTATCAGCAGTAGCAGCAGTATCAGTAGTATCTAAATAAATAAATTCATTTGTTCCAGTTGATTTTACATAATCTTCAGATAGTTCAACCAAACTCTTTACATTTATTACTTTGTATAAATTATTACAATCATAAACAATTTTTCCATTTTGTTTAACCACTAACTGATCAATTAATGAAGCTGCATTATTAATTAGAGCAATTTGATCTCCATCACCGTAATTATTACCATTAGCAAGCTTATTTACTTTAAAACTTACTTCAAAATAACCATTAAACCAATCAAAATATGAACTTCTATCATTAATTGTAAAGTGATATCCGTTTTTTTGTTGCTTAACATTATTTCCCAGGACAGATATTAATGCTGTATCTAATTGAATAGGAGTTAATTCATATCTTTCGCAATATTCTTTTGTTCTAAACATGTATATATTATATATTATTTTATTTTTTTATTCTAGTTTTTATTCTAGTTTTTATTTTAGTTTTTATTTTATTTTTTATTTTATTTTTTTATAAATTAATCTGTTAATACGTTTTTGTTGAGCTGAAGTTCCAGCACGAGCTAAAGTCCCAGATCCTGACAATAATCTATTTAATCTTATATTAATATCCTCCTCATTATCATTATTATTTTCATTATTATTTTTATTATTATTTTTACTGTTATTCTTTTCTTGTAATTCCTTAGCAATTAAATTACCAACTGCCGGAGCAGGTTTCTTTTTAAATTTTTCAACAATTTTAGCTGCAGCTAAATTTCCAACTTCTGTTCCAACCTTTTTTGTTCCACTTTCAAGTGCTGCTTTTCCTGCTGTTTCCAAAGCTTTTTTTCCAGCTGTGCTAATTGAGGATTGAATTAATTTCGTTAAAGTGTCAAAGATACCTGTCCCGTGTATGATTTCTTCTCCTGTGTGAGCATCAACATAAATAAATATTCCTTTATTTTTGTCATAAACTTTTTTGTACATTATATAAAACTAAATTTTAATAAAAGTTTTAAAACTTTAGTTTTAATTAATTTCTTTTAATATTAATGTAAAACTTGTTTCAACCTCATTAAAATTAATTATTCTACCAAATACATCTGTAATATATATTCTAATTGAATTTATAATATATTTATTAATTTCAGAATATCCAACTCTTTGTGGTTCTTTTGTAAAAGGATAAGCTCTTGTTAAATCTGCAGTACTTAAAGCATAGATAATATCGCTGAAATTACCATCAACAAGTGAATTATCAATAAGATCACAATGAATGTAAATTGTATCCACAGAGTTAGTTATATTTGGTGTTGTAGTTCCCCATTCAGTTTTGTCTAATTTTTTTTTCTCAAATCCAAGCAATGTATGAAAATTTGATATTTCCAAATCCAACATAAAATTATCTGTAATTGAAATCAAAATCTTAAAACTACTTAAATCAAATTCCAAACTTATTGGAGCAATTTCTGATTTATCAAATTCATAATCACCATTACTTATTAATGTTTCCCTAATATAATTATTAATATCTGTGTAACTGTAAGAACCATTTGTAAATATAATATCTTTCCAATCCTTACCATTATTATAACGAATTCTTTTATTGTCATATTCATCACTAATATTATGCCAAGAATAGGTCATAGTGTTAATACTATCCAAACCAACAACATAAGTTTTATTTTTATCTAAAATTAAAGAACGACTAAATCTGATTGTAAAATCACTCGGTTTATTTTTATTATCTTTAACTGTTTCAGAACTTAATACTATTTTTTGTTCCATTTATATAATTATCAAACATATCTTTTTAATTAAAATCTAAATTCAAGAAAAATAATTTTTATATAACATTTCATGTTGTTCTGGTAAAAGAGAATTCATTTTTAATAGTTCATCAATTATTCTAATACCTTCATTTTTTAGTTCTTCATTATTATTTCCAGCATTAATTGAACCACAAATTAACTCCAAGTCATTAACCAATTCTTTTGGATTACATGGACAAACGTCATAACCTTGTCCTCTAATTACTTTTTTAAATTTCATAGATCTTTTATTGATAGGTAATCCTGACTTTTCTGTTAATTCTTTAAATATTTTTATTGAATGAATTGAATGCTTTTTCTTATTGTTATATCTTTTATTAATTAAATCAATTAAATCATCATCTACTTTAGTGTTAATTACTTCTTTTCCAGTTATTCTATCCTTAGCAATTAACTTATTTTGACCATAAAGTTTATTTAAGTTAATAATTAAATTACCATATTGTCCATTTGGTGAAACTTTATATGGGTTATGATGTTTTATTCCTTGTCCTGTATATTTTTCTGTTTTTAGAACATCAATGATTGCGTCTCTATAATTTTTATAATTTTCCTTCTTGGCTATAATTGCTTTCTGTTGTTTTAAATCAAGATCTGTGGGATTTTTCATTCTGGATATTGCACCAGATTCATTACCCAATTTTTTTATATCCACTGATACATTTTCTATGATATCCTCTACTTCTTTTCTAGTCATTTTTTCATCAGGATTTTCAGATTCAGTGTGAAAAAAATCAAACACTTCTTGCGGTGTATAATATTGTTCTTTATCTAAAAGATCTAAATCAATATCTTTATTAAAATTAACTGTAAATTCTTTTGGTCTTGCTCCCAATTCTTCTGATTCTTCAAACTTATCATCTTCATCATCCGAAACCATATGATCTTTCGGCGGTAATCGTGTTGGTTCTCGGAATGGTTGTGGTAATGGTTGTAATGGTGGTTCTTGGAATAGCTGTGGTACACCCTGGTATGTTTGTATGTCTTTCATTTCATCACCTAATAACGCTAATTGTTGTTTTATTCCAGGTAATGCTTTTAACTGACTTGATAATTGTTCTTTTTGACTTTCTATTTTTTCAGTAATTGGCTTATAAATTTCAGTATACATATCCCGATTTGTAGCTTTTCTTATTTTTTCTCTCATTATTTCTTCTCTAAGATTTCTCATCTTTTGTCCGACTATTTTTTTTCTTATTATCATTTCATTAAGTTTTGATTGCATTTATATAATAATGTAAGATAATGTAAAATAATGTAAAATAATGTAAGATAATGTAAGATATTGTAAAATAATGTAATATTATATAAATGGAAATTCCAAATTATGATACAAAAAATGATAAATTCAATAACTTTAAACAATTTTATCCTTTTATGCCAGATTCATGTTTTAGAATGTTAATATGTGGATCTTCTATTGATCTGGAAAAACAAATACACTAATGCATATACTTCGAAAACCTCTTATATATTATGATAAATTATACTTGTATGCTAAAAACTTAGAACAATCTAAATATCAGGATTTAATTAACAACTTAAATGAAATTGCAAAAAAGATTAAATTAGATCCAAATGAAATACTTGAATATTCAGCTGATCCCGACCAAATTGAACCTTGTGAGAATCTTGAATCAGAAAAACAAAAAGTAGTAATATTTGATGATTTTGTATGTGAAGATAAAAAAGTTCAAAATGAAATAACAAAATACTTTATTCAAGGACGCCACAAAAACTGTTGTGTTATTTATTTAAGTCAGTCTTACTATAAAACACCAGAGGATATTCGGATTAACTGTTCACATTATATTTTATTTGAAAGTCCAGTTAAAATGGAAAATAATAGGACTTGTGATGAACAAAATATAGATCGTGATACTTTTGCTAATGCAACAAATCAAAAATATGATTTCTTATATATTGACAAACCAAGGAAGTTTTTAAGAAAAAACTTTACTGGTAATATATAATAATTATATAATGGGAGTTTTTAATGATGTAAAACAAATTAATCAACCTGACAGTATAAGTAAAGTTAAATTTGATATTGATTTAAGTGATTATGCTACTAAAAAGCAATTCAAAAAGCTTAAAAAGGAAACGGAATCGTATCTTCACAGAAATAAGGAACTTGATAACACAATGAACAGAGCATTAGATATGGGAGGTAATGAAATAATCAACCTAGGAAATCCAGATAAACCCAACGATGCAGTTCCAAGACGGTTTGTGTATAAAAAATTCAAAGTGTAATAGATGACTATAAACTTGAAGACATCAAAAGTATAAAACAAACACTAGAAGTAAAGTAAAGAATATTGAAGAATAACAAAAGATTTTAAAAAGAATTCATTATTAATTAATCAATTACAAGGTAAAATTGAAGAGGAAATGAAAGCTATGACTGATTCTATTAAAGAACTTGAAGAGAAATCTGATTTGACAGATGACAACATAAAAGAAGTATTTCGAGTTAATTTAAACATTTTATTCACTCAAGTTCAAGAATTAAAAGATAGTATGATTAAACATGAAGAACTAAAAGACAAGATTATTGAAGCTGAGAAAAAGTTACAAAATATGTATCAGTTAGAAATCAGAACAGAAATAAATAAACTAAATACTGAAATGGCAAAAGGGAATCAAGATTTACTCGATACATTTTCAAATAAATTTGCAGAATATAAATCTGAACTGGAAAAGGCAGCTTCACAAAGAGGTGATGACCATGATACAGCATTAAATAACCTTAAAAAAGAAATTAATTCTAAAATAGATGACTTTAAAAAACAAATTCGAAATTGGATTAGTATTGTTGACAACCGTCACAATTTAAAATATGCAGAATTAAGTAATATTACAAAAAAATTACAAGAAGATATTAATGAATTTAATGATCAAATTAAAAAAATAACAAATGATTTGGACTCTGTAGTTGAAATATCAGCTAAACAAGAAGAAGCAATTAAGATAATTAATGATAAAATTAATGATAAAATTAAAAAAATAACAAATGATTTGGACTCTGTAGTTAAAATATCGGATAAACAAGGAGAATCAATCACTGCTAATACCCAAGTAATTACTGCTAATACTAAAGCAATAACCGCTAATGTCGAAGAAATTACCACTAATACCCAAGAAATTACAAAAGTAAAAAATGTTTTCTTAAAACAAGAAACACAATTAGCTAGAACAAAAGGTGTTGTTGACAATTTATCTGCTTCTGAAGTTGCTACAACAAAACGACTTGATGATTTAGCTGAAATAATTCTTAAACTTAAAAAGAAAGACAGGAAAATAGAAGAAAAACTAGAAAAAGTAAAACATGAAGTGTTTCTCTTTGAATACTATAATAAAATTTTTTATGATTATGTAAAAATGAAAAAGTATTTTAACCGTCATGGTGCCTGGATATATTCAACATATGAAGATCTGGGCGGTCTGGGCTATTTAAATATATTTCAATTAAGACCTGGAATTATCGTAGATTATAAAGATTTTATAAACACAAACCAAGAATATAAAATAGATGTACTAGATGTGACTTTGAAGGGTGTGTTTATAGCCGAAAAAACTGGAATTTATATAATAGATATTAATATTTTATTAACGGGGGCCAGGCCCATAGGTGAACCAGATAAACCGATTAAAAGCCCAATATCACATTTTATATTTAGGTGGTGGAATGATAGGTTTCGGGATGGTGTTGATGATCTATTTTTTGGTAAATTTAGCAGTAATATAATAAATATAGCAGCTGAGGCAGCTGAGGACTTTGACACTGATCAGTTAATATCTATGTATAAGAAAAAAATTAAAATTTATTTAACACAAGGGACAATGTTTGACATTCATCCTTATGACGATTCAGCATCTACAGAAGTAACATTTTCACTTATGAGGGATAGTTACATTAGATTCTACATATCGGATGAATCTATACCGGATGGACGTGCCGATATAAGCAAACTTTTGAATTAAAAGCTTAATTAAAAATTATTTAAAACTTCATTTAATTACTATGTGTACCCTAATAATATACTTACTAATTGAAAATAAGATCAAATAAGTTACATTTTATCAATAAAAATAATCTGCCAAAAGTTTGCCAAAAGTTTGCCAAGTTGGCAGACATTGTCACATTGCTGCCACTTGGCAGAAAAATGGCAGGCTTTTGATTGGTTGAATTTGTGTTTGCCAACGTTCTGCCAAAAGTTTGTCAAGTTGGCAGCGACTGCCACATTGCTGCCACTTGGCAGGATTTTGGCAAATATTTGGTGGAAGTGTTTAAAATTATCTTTAATCATATTTTACTATAGGTTTTAACAATAATTTGTTAAAATTTGTTTTAAATTTGTTGAAATTGGTCAGCATTGGTCGGTTTAGGTCAAGGGTTAAAATTAAGTTGGGTCAAAAGTGAGCCAAAAACCCCATATATATAACTACTTTGGTCTAACCGTGTAAACGAATCAGCATGCGTTCTTTCCTCCCAACGGATATTTTTAGAGAATTCAAGGGTACGTTAAGTATGTAATCACCCCTATTCTTCATAACACACGGACTGAACGTAATATTTTAAAAACAGATCAAAACTTAAGTCAATAAGGATTTACTGCGTTTACAAGCTTGACCGGACTTTGTACGAATGCTACAAGCAATGGCATTAGATATATCCCTAATAAATCAGTAAATATGTACATATATTCGTTACCTGAATTTATAGATGATTGTAGACGATCAACCAGTCAATATTTATGCAGTTTACATTCGTCATTGTCATGACAGCCGTCTGCATCAATAAGCAGGTTTTCATCTGTATGTTAGACTGCATCTTTATTACTTCAGTCCCATTTGCGTTGCGATTACCTGCAATAATGTCATTTTTGCAGTCGTGGGTTAATTCTGCAATGTGATCCTTTCAGTCACACAGTAGGATCCGTCCCTCGTTTAGTCTGCAACTTGTAGCAAGACTGGCTACAAGCCCTCGAGGGTATTTTCCTACCATTACCCAAGACAAACTTCCATTGTCAAAGACCAGTCGCACGATTTGTTACGACAGTTCATGCCTGGTTATGCAATGTTGTTCAACTGGTCGTGACTGGTCTTACGGATAGTCGTGCAACTGTTGGCTAACTGGAGAGTCCTTTAATTATTCACGACAACATTAGACTACTAAAGACATGTAGCAAAACGTTGCACTACGACTTTAGACTTACTTAAGACCACATTGATCAGTTTGGACGCAGGCATGGTTTGAGCCTTTCTCCAGATACGCAAGCAGATATTATAACTGGATTTAATAATACATCACGCTATCTGGATGATATTCTTAATATGGATAATCCGTTTTTTGGTCACTTGGTGGGTACTATTTATCCTAGGGAGCTTCAGTTAATTAAAACTAATTCGGATACTGATGCTTCATTTTTAGATTTACATCTCTCTATTTATGACAATATTTACATACCAAAATTTATGACAAGAGGGATGATTTTAATTTTAGTATTGTAAATTTTCCCCATTTGGATGGGGATGTACCTCAGGCTACATCTTACGGGGTATATATTTCTCAATTAATTCGGTTTGCCAGAGCGCGTAGTCATGTCAAGCATTTCAATGAACGTAATCAATATATTACAAGTAAACTTCTTCAGCAAGGCTACCGTTATCGTTATTACAAATTGCGTAAATATTTTACTAAATTTTATTATCGTAATTCTGATTTAGTTTTAAAATTCAATAGTAATTTAAAGACACTTCTGCGAGAAGGTATTTCTAAACCCGTTTTTTATGGGGATGTGGTCTACAAACTTCGTAAGATCTTGGGTCATAGTAATTTTCCAAACGTTTTATTAAAAGAGGTTACGACCCAACTGTTTTGAGACATACCGCATGTTTAGTGTTCAACCCGTTTACAGTTGGACACTACGCTTCCCTCTTTGATTGCGTCTGACGGAAGAGGGGGAGGACTCTATGATGAGCAGTTTTAAATCCTACCAGGACTGAACTGTTTTGATATTTGTCTTCTGACCTGTTTCGTCGGGCCCTTAAGGGTGTTTCTCTTGTTGCTCTGTCTTCTGAAAAGGCATTGAGTACATACGTTTTTGGTTCTTAAGGTTTGCTTTTTATATATTTATACACGAGCATTTTTGTGTTTTACATGCCATGCCTTTTTGTTTCCATTTCGTGTGTTAGAGATTCACCTGGAGGGGATTACTTTTATTTACACTGTCCCATGTCTTTGGAACATGGTGGGGGTAAGAGTGAGGTTGGGTGCGCACCATAAACCGGTTTAAGTTCCCCAGTGGTGTTTTTGTCACTGACCGTTCCAAGGCGGTGCCCCACTGTGTTCCTTTGTTTGTTCGTTTTGTCCTTGTGTGTTGACTTTGTGTGCGCGCGTGTGTGTATGCTTATTGTTCGTCTTGTCCTTATGTGTTGGCTTTGAGTGTGTGTGTGTGTGTGTGTGTGTGTGTGTGTGTGTGTGTGTGTGTGTGTGTGTGTGTGTTGTTCGTTTTGTCCTGATGTGTAAGCTTTGAGTGTGTGTGTGGTGCACGCGTTTGCGTGCTGGGGGGTTCGTTTTGAGGAGGCTGCGCTTTTG
This sequence comes from Mercenaria mercenaria, assembly GCF_021730395.1. Lineage (NCBI taxonomy): Eukaryota > Metazoa > Mollusca > Bivalvia > Venerida > Veneridae > Mercenaria > Mercenaria mercenaria. The sequence continues at coordinate 60,280,224 of NC_069376.1, read as the reverse complement.
GTGCGTGGCACTCCCTGTTTGATATTTTTCTTTTTTTTAGATATGGTGCCTGCTTTTTAATTTTGTCTTTTGGCAGTTCCTGTGATATGCAGGCTCCATAACCTCAGATCCCCTTTCTAAATTCCAGTTTGTTTAGTTCTGCTCATTGTTTTCTCGTTTATGGCAAACCCATTATTTTAACTGGGGACCATACGCCGCTTTTCATGGAATTACACACTAGTGTAGCATTGAAGGTTCCATGTGCACCGCCGTATGAACACATCTGCGGATGTCTCTAAATTGTTTATTGTACTTTTAGCATGTGTAAATGTTGAGTTCTGCTCAACCCGGGGCTAGAGGGCGTGGACGGTAGCATGCATTTCCACTACCGTCCAACCAGGTTCAATCAAACCGAGTCTGCAACATTTTCGTTTTTGTTGTGTTGAGCGACCTGTGGAGTTTCCACTTTTTCTATTTTAGTACATAATTTAAAGCTTTCCTTCGACCTAATTCGGACGGGCGACTACCCAAAACCATTCAGACCACTAGGAACTTATGGCCAGACTTCTCTACGATTTCTTGTGATTACATGTAATAGCCGATTTTAGCATGTTGTAAGATATCGTATCTGTTAGTATGACCGGGGATTAACTGACAAAATTATTAAACGGCGTACTAGCAACCAAAGTACAGATGGCAGTCCGTTCAAGTTTAAAATCATAAGAGTCCAAACGTTAGCTATATTACTTCGTATCATACAATGCAAATCTTCGAACGCATATAATGTTTTTGAATATCAATAATTGCTTTACACAGCTGTACATAAGCTTCATATGAGTCTATTTTAAAAAAAACGCAAATTGTTTTATGAAGTAAATAATGAATATTAGATTATTTTCTTTCACGTATAAACTTTTAATCCGGGAAATAGTAATATCCTTTTACCACTGTATTCATTTTATCATTTCGAATGATGTTTAAATGAAACAATAGATATTTTAATTAGTTTCCATTTTATTACCAAAAATGGATTTTACATATACATATGTATATAAAGTATTAGGCCATTAATTTTGAAACGGACATGTACTTTTATTTTTAAATGCTTTTTGTATGTTTACCACGAAATAATTTGGAAGGTTTCGGGGGAATCCGGCATCAACTGGAACCTGGTAAACTTGGAAACTTGTATGTGGACCAGGTGCAATGCAAATGCTATCAGCAAGGATCTAATTGAGTATGGTAATTAACAGAAGATAAGTCACAGTTATGTAAAGAATAATAGTAATTACTTTGGATAAAACATTGCGGAGATGATTTAATGTCTAAATGATTGCTCTTGTAGTTAGAAAATATGTACATTATTCTAAATCTTCATGAAAATATGTACATTATTCTAAATCTTCATAAAATGTGTACATTATTCTAAGGCTTCATATATTTCATGTAATTGTCTGATTTTTTTTTTCTGCATGTAGGTGTGCTTGTGTGTCTAAAGCTGTGCCAAGCAGTGTTATTATATCGTACTTGTCTATTTTTCTATGTTAGTTACTTGAGAGCGGTTGTGTGTTTATCTTTGATACATGAATGCCTGTGCTATTGTGGTTTACGTTGTAATGTAACTGTGATTAAGGAACGTGGCATTCCTTTTGTATATTCATCATTGTTCTACTTTCCCCTTCAACCTTCTCCCCCACCTCCTTTCTACCCCTTACCACTTCCTCCCCCTCTGTTTATAATTGGCATACGTTTATATGTACTTGTTAGATTTTTGAAGCAACACGTCTGTAATATTTTTCCGTTACAGCTTCTTTTTGTTGTGGACCTACTTTGCAAATGCGTGGCTCTGAGGCTGTGTTTTAGAATAACATTTATAGCTCAGGCAATATTTTTGCCATCGTGTGAACAGGTCTCCATGTACACGCTATATCGTTGTCATTTACACACATGGTTGATCTTAAAACATGAAAATGGCTTTCTGCACAAAATTTTCCCGGTTTCATACGAAGCATTTTGTCAGCTCAGGGAAAGGGAAAGTGAAAGGTTTAACAGTATTTGAAATTCTAGTCTGAATTGTTGTCCAACAAACATTTCCAGCTGGCATCGCGTAGATTATTTTCAAAAGACTAACTAAAAGTGGCTGCAATGACACTGAAATATTTTTCTTCTGTTTTTTTCCCCATTCATGTTCGGACTCTCGCTAGCGTCAGTCAAACACTGTCGCTTGAGCTTGGCACATGTATTTCCTCCTTCCGGTAAGGTGTCGGAAATCAATCTTTGGAGATAATTAAATGATATATTTAGTCCTCGTACACACACCCCTCGTCAAGTTGCTTTTGAGGTCATCATCGTTTCATGTAAGTTTTTTGGCGGATACATGCTTGTGAGAATAATACGTATTTCACTGAAACGTTTCGCCTTAACTTTTAAGAGATATATTTATCATTTACAACAGTTTTGAAAACCATTTATCATTTACAACAGTTTTGAAAACCAGAAGGTATCTAACACATAGTATTCACTAACATTCTCTTACGTTTTCATTACACATAATATATATGCATAACGATTTCGGCGTTTACAAGTATTTAACATTTTTCTTATGATTTTCTCTCTCCCTCCCTCTTTCTCTATAAAAGTATGTTTGTATAATAATATGTTTCATTCTGTGTATTTGAAATTTAACAGAATTTTAGTCTATGAGATGGAAAGGACTTATCTTGTACAGGAACGCAGTCTGAAAATATGGAAACCTTCATGAACATACATGTAAAAACTTGAACAATAATACAATAGCCAACATTGATCAGTTAGACCTGTAGGCTCTATTAAACAAAGTTCTGTTACATATACCGGGTACATTTTGTTTGAATGTTTCATAATGCTGGTAACTAAATATTATTTGTTGGTTGCATAGTCATATTTTTTTTTAGAAAGTATGGAATATCAAAACTTAGCTATCTTTTTACAGAGAGCCAGTAAATGGCAGCTGAAATGTGAATAAATTTTTGTATAATTATATTACAATTTCCAGAAAATCTATTTTTTGTACGAAGCTTGATATATAGCATGTTAATCAAAACTCTAAGCCATCAATTACCGATCGAATTCTATATTATGCAGTTATTAAGTTTAAGTTTTATATTGTCAGATAAACAGGAAAATTACACTACTTGTGATGATTTCTATGGTTTTTCATATGGAAATCAAACAAAATATTTTAATGATTTAAAATCCGAGTTTAGATACAGACTAAGATACAAGCTTAATTTCTAGTCTCACTTCACATGTCAGTAAAATTCGCCTGTTGTCTTTGTTGACAAAAAATCTCTCAACACAAGTAAATTTGCCTATTAAATTCTAGTATTCATAGTTAAAGAGAATGTAAAAAAGTGATCTTTATAAAACAACTTTTACAGTAGTTGCCTATATCCAGAGGTTATCTAAAGCACATATTTGTTTTATATAGTTTACAAAAGTTTTAAAAAGTATTATTTGTTACAGATGCTGAATTTTGAACTAGTTCAACAAATTAAATCTGACTACACTGTATGAGTGTATATCTTTTTTTTTTCATTATTTCTATGAATCATGTACACATTGTACTACAAATAGTATAGAAACAGTAAATACAAATATGCACATCTTCCTTTAGCATTTATAAGATGGTCATAGTGAGGCTAACTGGTTTCTATGCATATCTGACGAAACATATTCGCTTTTCTTCTCTGATTCATGTAAGGTGATTTCAGTCATGCTACATTTTTGACATTTGTTATTCAAGAAATAATATATCTCAAACAGTAATTAGTCGTTTAATGAACTCATTGTTTGGAGTTCATATGCGAAAGAATTAGCAGCCCGAGTGATATAATAATACGCACCTGAACGACAAACAATGATTTTATTCAAGAGCAAATCACCAAATGAGATATATGATTTCGATTATAACACGTTACTGAGGATTTTAAGGTTAATGCTTGACGACATCCATTAAATATTTGCCTATTTTCTGTTAATATTTTCCCGCGCACCGCTATGCCGTTTGACGTAATAATTGTGACGTCAGAAAAGGGGTCGTGTTAGAAAAAATATGATTTGTTTCTGCTACAGATGTCTCCGTAAATCACCTTACTAAATCACTGTTTGATGCTTATGATTATGCAATCGCAAGTCACCAGTTAAATATGTATTGCATTGTCCCCAATGTCAGTTTTAGTGTAAAAAGAAAATTAGATTTAGAAATCATACTAATTATACACGTCCTTGATGTCGATTATTGAGTTAAATTTTCGCGTCAAATTATATTAGTTCCTGCAAAAACAAAACAAAATCCTGAAATGATGAAAACATGCTTGTCAACTATCGATCTTTAAGTTTGAAGCCCGTACCGCGTATCCAAGGGAATGTGATCCTGTCAAAATGGAGCGTAGAAGAGGAGAGTTTAAAGCAGATTTAAATTCCATTGATTGTAAATTGACTACTTCTTTCTGAACTTTCTAATAAACATGCTGCCCATAATTGTTTTATATGAATTCCTTTCATTTTGTGAAGTTAGTAAACTGAAACATGTATATGTTCTTCGTAGGTAAGACATATTCCCATAACCTAAAACTGGAAAATACGGCAAGGAAAGATAGATAAAACTAGGAAGAAAAGTATTTCCCTTTAAGAATACTTGTAGGGACATATGAGAGATTTTAATTGTACCGCGATGTTGCATGCAACTGCACCTACCAACTCTTCTGGAGCAATACCTAGGGTTTTTATCAAATACCTTTCGAATTACAACTTTTTAATGATTTTTAACACAACTAAAAAAGTATATTGCTATGCCCCCACATTTATGTGGGGCAAATAGCGTTGCTGCTGTCCGTACGTCCCGAAAATTTGTATGCCAAACTCTTTCCACAGTAGCCTGATTTGCTGTCACAGATAAACAAGCTTGATGTGCAGATGACCATAACTGAAGGAACTTTTGCTGTGATTTTTTAATCGCAGACATGGTCCTTTGATAGTGATGCTATATAGATATTGAGAAAAATCTTGTGTGTCCAACTCCTCCAACAGTATAAGCCTGATTTGCTTCAAAGCAAGCTTGATGTGCAGATGACTATTAAGGAATTTGTGCTGTGACTATTCTTACCGCAGTTACGACCATTTGATATTTTTGCTATATAGGATATAGAGAAAAATCGTGTTTGTCCAACTCCTCAAATACTATTGAAAGGATATGCTTGAATGTTTTCACAGATGAAGGACCTTAATGTGAAGATGACCATAAATAATGAACTTTTTTTTCTGTTGCTTGTTTCTATATAAAGGCGTACCTATTGCAATATAGCAGCCATTTTGAAATTCAAGATGGCTGCCATACTGATGGCCGAAAAACAATTTTACCAATGGAATTCATAATAATCGGCACGTAAGCTTTATAGAAGCATAACTTTTCAAAAACATCCACAGGATTACAGTTCGCCACAGCCTATATGGTTTACAGCGTTTATAGTCGCCACAGATCTGTCACTAGCTGTAGATGCAAAGATAATATCCGGCTCCAGGGTAACTGCTTTGGGAGTGTCGAGCTTGGCCGGGTTACCATATAAAATACATGAAAGCTGGATATTCCCGTTTGAACCTACACTCAGTTGTAGATTACGTTTCTTGCATGTCGCATTTTACAAATTATGGAATTAATAAAGCATAATTCTTTTCTTTTTATCCTACCTTCATGCAAAATAAAGGCAAAAATCAAGGGGTCAGATAAATTTTACTTTATCTGGTCACTGACTAAATAAAGCTTGGCGGACTACTTTTTGGATTTTTTTTAAAACGACGCCATCTTGTTTTTGAGAATAACTGCTAAAAGACATATTTATGCAATTATTTTCATAAACGCGCTTTTATAAGGTATGTGAGACCATCACAAATGTATAGTGTATGCATACCGTACTTGCAATTACTACAAAAAGTTTTTATAACGGAAACGCTCGGAGAAACGGAAAGTGACTCATGTATAGCGTTTGTTCAGAATTTTAGCTTTCTACTCGTCAATCTAGGAATATATTGCATCTGTAATGGAGTGTTATTGAATAAAATCATCGAGGAAACGGTTTGCCTATTCGTTTTGTCAAGCGGCGATATGGCGTGTATATAAGTCTCGTCAATCGTTTGCTTGGTGAGGATGGGCAATCCGACATTCAACTGAACTTCGGACAGAACAAGGTTAGCCTTTGTTTTTCGGCTCTAATTTTATAATATTTTTATTTTAAAGACCTGTTTGTGTAATGGTGGGGTGTATTAATTTCTGTGCAAGACAGACTCAGATCTAGTTGGTGGTAAATTTTGAATTTTAATTAAAGAATGATTTTAGATCAGAAGGTAGGATAAATAGAACATTAGGTTACTGTCTTATAAATTTAAATTTATTAAGTTCTTCTACGCTCCGGCTCACTTAATAAATTTAAATTTATAAGACAGTAACCTAATATTCTCTATATAACACCCTTTCTTATAATATCGTATTAAAACAAACCACGGTAAATAAACGTTCGTAAAATGACGTAATAACATTTCAAAGACAAACAAAAACATACTGGTTTTATAGCGTAACTTTATGTGTTTTATTTCGTAAATATATTCTGTTCTGAAAAGACAAAAAAAAATCATATTAACAAAAAACAAGTGCAAATATCAAGGTATATGATTTTTTACAGAATTCAACATAAGCGTATATATAAGTCATAACAGCAACAGAATGTACGCAAGCAAGGTGTGCAAGAATGTGGGAAGTTTATCATTTGAAGATTAACACAACGATATGAAGCTGGAAAATACCTGCGGGACATTGGCACCTTTCCCCATATTCTGCCTAGGCCCTGTACATATTTGCCGACTTTATTTTTAGGGCCGCATCAATGTTATCACATAAACTAATATCTCCATAGTTGCCGGATTCATGAGGGAAACAGATACACAATGTAACATGCATGTCTTGCATTTAACGCCGTGATGCATTAACTAATTTCGTTGAATGCAAATACCTTTAGCTATTATAATATTTCATGTATTAAATGCGATGCTTCGTGTGAGTTAAACGAACGATATATATTTTAAATGAATAATACAAAGAATAGTTTATGTCACATAAGAAATTTACACGTCCATAATCAAAGTTAAACATGTTTTTGTCTGCTATATTACTTTATGCTAATATATGACTCCTATTTTCCATGGAATATGGTTACTTTAGAAAACAATTGAAATATCTACATGTAAAATGTGCTAATAATTAGCTTACTGTTTACTTGAAAGAAACCCCTCTTTTTAAATATCTCTTATGTTCAGTTCAATATCATATTTGATATGATATAAGTAATGAAAATGCAGCAGAACCCAGCCTTTCTACCACCCCGAAATAAAAACCGGAATCACAAATGAATTATTCGTTATTACCCGAAGGCGTTAAATACTCCGCAAACCGATATGATATCTACGTCCCTGGAATATTGCGGAGTATTTTATAGTATTTATTGTATAGGTCATAAAAGATCGACAGTTTCGTTCCTAGTCGCAATTGTTACTGTCGATCTTTTATGACCTATACATTCTCGGAAAATGCATTGAAAAGACCACATCTTGAATCTTGAAAATAAAAATATGTGACCCTGTTTATTGAGCCAAAACTTTTCTAATAAAAGAAGTTCGTATCTGTTACTAACAACCACCTTCGACAAGTTATTAAAAATATATACTGAGGAGAAAGGTGCGACATTTTTAGATTGCATATTATTTGATTTTGGCTAGAGTAAATGGGTCATAAGTAGCAGATCGATCTTTCGTTACTGACGACTGTAAAAAGGAAAAAAAGGAAATTTCTTAAGTAACATCAGCTCGAAAAGTATATGTCAATCGGTACTTGCAGATTTGCTTTCCTATGAGGTTATAATATTTGATGACAAGTTTGTAAAACGAGTATATAGAGTATCTTTGTTTCAATTTTCTTATTTTCAGTTACGATCTTTTATTTCTCTGCGGTCGATAGAGGAAATGGTATTGACATGCTGGCCTAGGCTCTGAATTCAGCACGTTTTGTTGATGTCACAGGGTGACAAAATATGCAGTCAGTCCAGAGCTCGAACCCGGGACCCTCGCTTACAAGGCGAGTGCTGTACCAACTGAGCTAATCGGCTGCCTGGCACATCTTCTTCCCTAACATGACCAAGTCCGTACCGTGACATACAACCCCAAAACCTGAAAATTCGTCCTCGAATTCCGGAGGTACATATTATTGCTTGCGTCGTAAGACTGACCAAGCAAGCATGCCTCGGTTCCCTGTTGGGCGCCAAATGTCACAGTGTGAGAATAATGTCATATTGATGTGTGAAATAAAGAATCGAGCTCTATGAAAGTCGTTCTAGCGTTTAAGAAGAGTAAAACGGACATAAAATAAAGTTTGACGTAAAGCGTATCTCTGCATCTTGAGACAAATAGTTAATGGTTGATCGATAATTGAACATCCTTCCAGCAATTTCAAATATTTAGAGTGGACTTTATAATTGATATTATACCAGAGTTACCAGATTTATCCGTCCCCATTGATTATTCGGTAATTATATACTTAAACTATGCTCTAAAATGACTTGAAAGAAAGAAAATGGCTCCAAATGCATCATTGCTCGAAAGGCTTGTCCTTAGAGACCTAAGAACAATTTTATTTTACAGCAGAGTTTATATATGTAAGTAGCGAATTATCAGTGGAAACGGAAAAGTATATTACAAATCAAATGTATTTTTGAAAATGGCCGTATTAAGTAACCTTTCACCTATCTATAATCTCAATAACATCAGTTACCATCATCCATTCTCTTACATTCCGCATAACATTTCAATATAACTTCACAAAAACCGCAAAATATTGATCATTATTCAGAAAAATATTTTGGCAACTGGCTGTTTAAAAGTAGTTCAAATAAAAAAAAAATGCTCAGAATCACGTACTTTCAAGATAAAAGCTATTATTTTTGCACAGTTGCTGACGCGTAAACGTCATGACATCGGTGACGTCATTTTAATGCAACAATGTTTTGTAGCGTTTCTTAGGTAATTTATTCATTATCTCCGCCTTGTTAAACCATTAAGCATAAGATCAGACACGGATAAATGTTTTTTTTTCTGCAAAATAAATATACAAACACATTTAATTTGTCGTAAACGTTGTCGTAAATCCTCAAGTTAGCTTCCGGTTGGGCATGCACACATACAAATATTAAGGTAACCAACCTCCTTAAAATAAATAGTAAACAATTAAGGACAAAGTTGAGAATAGCTCTGGAACGGCCACCATCAAACAACACCATCCACTGGGAGCTTGACAATCGGTTAATTGCGCCACTGACTGTTCCACTGCAGTGCCCCGATGAATTCATATATTTGTTTGTATATCGGCTACCAGTTAAAGGTTGAACACCAAAAATGCTATATTGACTAATTAGGTAAGTGAAAAGCATATTTTTTTCCAAACAAAAAGGAAACAGTAGTACACGTTCACTCAATTTTAAATTTCATTTCCATATTGAAATATCAAATATTTACATCAGTAGCAAAACTTAATAATACTTTCACTTTTATCATTGAGATATCGATGCGTATCGGTTCAACTCAGTAGTGTGTACGATTAAATTGATACAAAAAGGAGCACGGTATTAATCTTTAATGATTTCATCTTTTGTAGCAGAGCTACCGTCGCATTACGGCTAGACGTGTACAAAAACAGTGAACGGAAAACAACCTACGCATTATATATAATTGATGCCATGAAGAAATCATGGCAGTATCGTGAATCAATGTTATCATGCCCTTGCTAGAAGAACAGGTAGTCTTTAGTCCTAATCACATGGATGCTTGCAACGCTCTTTTAAAGCGTCTCAAATGGAATTGAAATCCAAAGCAGGGGCTATTTCGAAAGAGCTTCCGGTATTCACAGACCTCCTTCAATCTGTTTTAACTGTCAAGAAGCGCTTTTGCATCTTTCGATTTAATTTATGAAAACAGGAGCATTTAGAAAGAATTCCTAGCGCCAAAAGGGGACGGCATCGTTGTACTGTTTTGTCTTAGACTTTTAGAGGAGATTTTCAAGAATTCTGTATACATCGAGAATGTAATATCGGTATGTGAACGTCTACGCAGGAAACGCGTAGATCTGTAAAATTCACACTTTTATTATTATTATTATACCAGATTTGTATAATAATAATAATAATATAATAATAATATATAATAATAATTTAGAAAAGCCTACCCGTAATAAGACTTTCTGTTGGTCTGTTTTCTGGTCTTTGGGATAAAAGTGTCCACTCAATTTTACTATCTGAAGTAGGATCTAGAGTAACATAGTACTTTGTAACCTTTGTAAAAGGAATTGGGGACATAAACGCCTCAGGGGCATGCCAACTTCACACTAATTCTAAATTTAATTTAATTGACGAAGCATAGGCTAAATAAAGTAAATCCTTGTTAACATAAGCTACCAAATATGCGGATGTAGAAACAAGCACCTAGGGGACTTTATACACATTTATTCAGTAAGAATCTTTTGCGTTAATAAAAACATAAAATACACGCAGTATCTCTAAGAAAACTGAGAAAGTGTGACTGACGGACGATGGAAGATAAATTATCATTTATTCAATATGTATATCACAGGTACTCATTTTCCAAACTGCATGTTTCAGGTCAGGAATAGGCAATTGTAATGGACTGGTATATTTTCCCGTTAGATACCGTGGTTCTCACAGTATAACTAGGATTATGGTACTACATGTACATGTACTACTGTTTTGCTTGGTTGCATTCTATTGCGTATAGTCATATTTAGGATAACAAGGCAATCTAACTTTCAGTAAAAAAAAGAAAAAAAAAATGAAATTGGTTCTCGTATTAAACTCAGAAACGTAAGAAGAGTAACAAACACAGCTACGTGACAATTTAACCAAACAATATGTGTTCAATCATATAATTATTTGAACTCCATGCAAAGAAAACCTCTATTTATATTGTGCCTTAACTCAATATTCAGTAATGTAATCATTGAATGGAAGTAAATCAACGTAAATTTCGCTTTTAAGATCAAAATTCATGAAATTTTCATGAAATTTCGTCCATGAAATACCATATCTATTTTACCTCATAAATGCATTGCACATAAAAAATATTTATAACATTCTATAAATAAAAGATTATTTGAATGGCAACAAGAAGTGATTTGAAAGTAACAAATAAAAATAAACTATTTGAATCCGCCATTAAGCGACTCAACATGTGAATAATGTATGAATTAAACTTGACCTTGTTTGTTCACTTGTTGATCAATTACAACAACATTGATTAAAATGTAATCAAAATACAAAATAATATAGAATTCTGTAAAAAATTTACGAGTGAAAATGAAATGAGCCGTGCCATGAGAAAACCAACATAGTGGGTATGCGACCAGCATGGATCCAGACCAGACTGCGCATCCGCGCAGTCTGGTCAGGCTCCATGCTGTTCGCTTTTAAAGCCTATTGGAATTGGAGAAACTATTAGCGAACAGCATGGATCCTGACCAGACTGCGCGGATGCGCAGGCTGGTCTGGATCCATGCTGGTCGCATACCCACTATGTTGGTTTTCCCATGGCACGGCTCAAATTTATTTCCAACATCGTATGCTAATTCAAAGGAGTTTAAAATTTGACTTGTTTACAATATCTTTAGATTCCATTTTTTAAACATTAAATCGTATAATAAAAAGTTCGATCCAGAATAAATATCAGACAAGTGAATACGATTCTTAACATGTTGTCATATCAGTGTAGGTACGTAGTATGATTACTCTATTAAACTAAATAAACATAAAAACTGTTCACATACACATACACCTCTTCATTGTTTTCCATATCAGTTTGAAATGCAAACACTTTTTGAACATGTTCGACCGCTGACCATTGCAGTTTTCAAAAATTCCAAAGTATATGATTCCTTTCCTTTCTCTTAAATTAATAAAAGAAAGAAGTATTTGTATTGCATTATATCAAAGCAATTTCACACACGGCAGGAATAGACATGGAGCATGGCAGATCATACCAATGTTTAAACAATAATTCAATGGCCACACAGTCTTCATTTGCCACACCAATTCCATTGTTGGGTTGAAATAATCCCCAGCAAGTGAAATTCAATTCATCACCATGTACGTCCAACCAGGCATCTTCTGTTTGTGAATCTGTTACCCCAATCCATACCTTAAAGTCAGTCGATGCCACTTTAATAAAATACGAAAGACAGAGCATATAGCAAGAAATATAAAATAAATTGCTATAAAGATAGTCCTCAAACAAAGTTCATATTTAGAATTAAAACCGAGAATATACAAGTCCGTCTGTGTCGTTGTAATAATAAGTGCTTCATTATTGGAAAGAAAAACATGAAACGTGTAGTTCTAATATACTTATACATAATACAATGTAGCCAGTTTGTAACAATACATATCCCTACTACTATGTGGCCAGTTTGTAACGATACATTCCGCCACTACTACATAATAGTTTGTAACGATATTTTCCGCCACTGCTATGTAACCAGTTTGCAACAAAACTTATCCCTACTACTATGTAGCCAGTTTGTAACGATACTTTCCGCCACTACTATGTAGCTAGTTTGCAACAATACTTACACCCACTCATATGTTGCCAGTTTGCAACAATACTTATCCCCACTACTATGTAGCCAGTTTGTAACGATACTTTCCGCCACTACTATGTAGCTAGTTTGCAACAATACTTTCCGCCACTACTATGTAGCTAGTTTGCAACAATACTTTCCGCCACTACTATGTAGCCAGTTTGCAACAATATTTATCCCTACTACTATGTAGCCAGTTTGTAACGCTACTTTCCGCCACTACCATATAGCCAGTTTGTTATAATACTTACATCCAATACTATGTAGCCAGTTTGCAACAATACGTATCCCTACTACTATGTAGCCAGTTTGTAACGGTACTTTCCGCCACTACTATGTAGCCAGTCTGCAACAATACTTATCCCTACTACTAAGTAGCTAGTTTGTAACGATACTTTCCGCCACTACTATGTAGCCAGTTTGTGACAAAACTTATCCCTACTACTATATAGCTAGTTTGTAACGATACTTTCCGCCACTACTATGTAGCCAGTTAGTAGCAATATTTACACCCACTAATATGTAGCCAGTTTGCAACAATAGTTATCCCTTCTACTATGTAGCCAGTTTGTAACGATACTTTCTGCCTCTACTATATTGCTAGTCTCCAACTATATTTTCCGCCACTACTATGTAGGCAGTTAGTAGCAATACTTACACCTACTACAATGTAGCCAGTTTGCATCAATACTTATCCCTACTACTATGTAGCCAGTTTGTAACGATACTTTCTGCCACTACTATATTGCTAGTTTGCACCGATATTTTCCGCCACTACTTTGTAGCCAGTTAGTAGCAATACTTACACCCACTACTGTGTAGCCAGTTTGCAACAGTACTTATCCCTACTACTATTTAGCCAGTTTGTAACGATACTTTCCGCCACTACTATGTAGCCAGTTAGTAGCAATACTAACACCCACTACTATGTAGCCAGTTTGCAACAATACTTATCCCTACAACTATGTAGCCAGTTTGTGACGATACTTTCCGCCACTATTATGTAACCAATTTGCAACAATACTTATTCCTACTAATATGTAGTAAGTTTGTAACGAAACTTTTCGCCACTACTATGTAGCTAGCTTGCAACAATTCTTACACCCACTACTATGTCGCCAGTTTGCAACAATACTTATCCCTACTACTATTTAGCCAGTTTGTAACGATACTTTCTGCCACTACTATGTAACCAGTTTGCAACAATACTTATCCCTACTAATATGTAGCCAGTTTGTAACGATACTTTCCGCCACTACTATTTAGCTAGCTTGCAACAATACTTACACCCACTACTATGTAGCCAGTTTGCAACAATACTTATCCCTACTACTATGTAGCCAGTTTGTAACGATATTTTCCGCTACTACTATGTAGCCAGTTTGTAAACAATACTTACCGTATCTACTATGTATCAGACTTGTCAGAATATTTACTGCCATTGCTATGTAGTCAGTTTGCAAAAATACTTACACGAAGTACTACCTAGCCAGTTTATAACAATAGTTACCGCGACTAATAACGCCCACTTGTTACAATACTTACCGCCATTATCTTTCAGCCAATTTGCTACATAACTGTTCTCATCAGAGCTTTCAATGGTCGCTAAATATCCATTTAAATTCTCACAGTAAAACTGTAAAATAAGGTATAATGCATCACCTCATTATAATGACACGAATGATAATATTTCACGAGAAGCTTAGTATGAAATATAAGATGACGTTGTTCTATTTAAGCGTAAGATAGAAATTAATCTTAAGAGAACAACATTCACATTTCAAAAGTGGTGCTATATGGTGCTCTTGGGAAAAAGTTTTTTTTTTACTAAAACCAAACACGGTCTAAATTCGGTATCTCGTAATTCGAAAGTTTGGGCGCTTTAATTGCAGTAAGCGGGTGCTGACTGTATCTGGTATAGGTGAAAGATAAAACTCATTTTTTCTTGTGAGAACCGTACAGATATTCGTATCTTCATGTCTTGGGAGAGGATGTTGGTGAAACTGTAATAAAAAGCAAAAAGTAGTTTGGAAGGAGAACAAGGCCCATAAACTAAATAAAATGTCCAAGCTTGGCATTCGGAATTTTGTACAAGTGTGTGTGTGCATGTGTGCGTGTGCGTGCGTTTTATCCCTTATCATGCTAGACACGATGCGACCAGTGTAGATCATGACCAGCCTGTACATCCGTGCAGTCTGATCCAGATCTGCACTGTTCGCCATTCAGTCAGTATCCTCTTGGTAAGCACCCCTTTTAACAGTGAATGGTACTGTCCTTATTGAAAGATCGACAAGTTCATTATAGGAACTTAGCAGGGTAAAGGTTTAAGAACTTCTATTTCAGTAGGTCTTCAAAGCGTCATTATGTCTTACTAATGCTTGATAAAATTTTCACGATATGATCTTTGAAATGATTTTGAATTTCTGAAGCTTTTCCTGTTGAAACGTGTCCATGCTTGAGTGTATTTCTCATTGCGTTTTGAAATGTGACAGTGACCTAAGGGTATCAAACCGTTAATCCGACGATATGTGTCACGTAGGAAGACAAATCATTATGCGAAGTCTTACGATAATATTAATGAGAGAATTATATGAGCCGCGCAAAGGGAAAACCAACATAGTGGCTTTGCGACCAGCATGGATCCAGACCAGCCTGCGCATCCGCGCAGTCTGGTCAGGATCGATGCTGTTCGCTAACGGTTTCTCTAATTGCAGTAGGCTTTAAAAGCGAACAGCATGGATCCTGACCAGACTGCGCGGATGCGCAGCTGGTCTGGATCCAGGCTGGTCGCAAACCCACTATGTTGATTTTCTCATGGCGCGGCTGAATTATGGTGAAATTGAGAAGCTTGCCATTAATGGAACGGCAACGCCAGTTTGAGTATACATTAGGGAAAACAATTAATAAACAACTTGCGGCAGTCATATGCCACAATTCCCTCTGGTTATGCAATTGTGAAATTATTCCACGGGTCGTTTATAATGATTATATGCTACATGTACATGTATTCTGTTATTAAGTGTTTTCTAAATAAAAATGTTTTTTCAGCTTCCGTATTCTCTAACACAACATAGTGATTTATTTTCTGTAGCAAGGTTTAAAATCTGCACACCTGGGAGAATTATGTCAGTTTGTTAGTAATTTAGGTTTCCTTAGTTTGTATTTTTTGTAATGGGAAGAAATTTCAGAGAGATTTCGTTAGGTTTAGGTAATTCTACCTACAAAACGTTTTATAAAGAATAAAATGTTTAGCAAGCTGTCAAAAGTATTAGTCACGCTATTCAAATTTGAAATAATGTATCATTTAGCAATTTAGCACTTTGAATAACAAATGTTAAAAATCAGTTTTATAAAAAATACTGATTTTCGATATCTGATATCAATTTATGTCTAATAGAATTCCGTTTAAGGAATGCGTTATCATATATTTGATACAGTATTTGAATAGCAATATATCTAGAACCTGTAAGTAGTACAGTAATTGTTTGTGCGAAGACAGTATAACCTCATTTGACCTTTTGACCCTTGGTCAGGACTGGTCAATGCCGGACAATTTAAAATCCACAGGTTTTAAACCCAGTAAAAACCGACTAAAAAGTTTTAAAGTTAAATTTAAACACATATAATATAATGAGTTTACAAAATAAAATATATTGTTTGAAAGAAAGAAAATTTACTGATAATATAAATCCTCACTATGTTACGGCCAAAAATGGGAAAAGAATTTTAATGGCTACCTTCGCACCTTGTGGATAAATGAAATCACAGTTTGGTTAAAGTATATCACAGCAGGTAATTTAATATTCCCAAAGCAATGTTACCTTTTTACCTAAGAAAGTTTTAACACCTCCCAGGATAATAACTATTGTGACCAGGAAATCATTTAGATAACGGACCTCCTGTCAACTAACTAAAAAGAACTGATCAGTAGTATGGACCATGACTTTTGTTATGACAGTGGTGTAAAAATGGGTACATGCCGACAAAAAAATCTTCCAATTTAAAATAAAACTACATCAAAAACATTTGGAGAAATGATTTGCAAACTTTTAGTTGTAAAACAAGCTATCAAACGAAATACAAACTTGATCTCGGTACAAAATCAAAAAACGGGAAAAGGGGTGTAGAGCAAACTTTACTACCCCGCGAAATAAATTGGAGTGATGAATTAGCAGAGAAGAATTACACTAACCAATTAAACAAAATTTCCAAAACGAAGGGTAATATTAATGACATTGATGATACTTGGTCAACTGATTTAGTTGACATCAAGCTTGTCAAATACAATACAGGAGTAAAAGTACTTGTTAACCGTTTATTGATATATTCATTAAATATGCTTGGGTTATTCCATTAAAGAATAAAACCGGAGAATCTGTTTACAGAAAGCATTTGAAACAATAAATTAAAAGCGCGATTACCAATAAATTTTAATGGGTGGAGAAGGAAAAGAATTTTAATAATAAATAGTTTGAATCTTTTTGTATAAAAACAAGATTAATATGTATCATACATTTATGAAGGCAAAGCTGTAGTAATTGAAGATTTAATAAACTTTAAAAGATAATGTGGAAATATTTTACAGCAAATAATACTTATACTTATTTAAATAATTTGCAGGAATTATGGTTGATAAATATAGCAAAACAAAACTTCTATATAAAAATGGGGGGGACACCACTGAAGCCGAGTAAAAACGTAAATAAAGGTCTGTATTACTTTAATTGATATGGTAATTTAAAGATACCAAAGAGTAACGCAAAATTTAAAATTGGTGATCGAGTTCGCTTAAGCAAACTTAAAAGACATTTTCGAAAAGGATCTTTACCAAACTGGAACAGAGAAATATTTATAAGTTATAAAATTAATAATACAAATCCAGAACATACTCTATAAAGATTTAAATAATGAAATTGTTCAAGGTTCATTTTACGGACAAGAACTTTTACCTACCTACACAAGAAGTTTTTAGAATTGAAAAAGTTATTAGAACGAACCTATAAGAAAAAACAAGCTTAGTAAAATGGAGGGTTAATAGCGAAAAAATTAATATTGGTTCCGTTAGACGATCTGAACAAATGTAATTTTAGAAAATAAAGTTTAATTATATAAATGAGTAATAAAAATCTAATTTCTAATAATATGAATAAAACAATAGATCAATTAATTTGTTAAAAAAAAAAAATTCACAAACTTAACTAAACTAGCTGCGCTTACAGAAAAAGTTTATAAATTTTTGTGGGAGAGTAAGTACTGGTTATATATTACAGCAGGTCTTTTGGGGGAGTTCAGCTGCATTATGCACTTGTTTCAGCTATTCCCTGGAATTTGTAGCGTGGCTGGTGCTGTTTTCCATCAAGTAATTACCATTATTTACTAACTGACTAAAACTTGACGACAAGAAATTTATTTTAAAAACACATCATCACAAAATAAAAACTACAGTATAACAAAAGCACGGATTGAAAAGTAAATAAAGAAGATCCAAATAAAGTTATTCGAGGATATTTTTACAAATAAAAAACTAATTAAAATGCAGAAAGAAAAAAATTATTCAACACCTCTTGAAATGGCATATGAAGGGAATTTAAACTTTACGGAATATAAAAGCAAAAAGAAGAAGAGTTGTATTAAAGATTATTAAAGATTATTAAAGATTTATTCTATAAGTATTTTATATAAATGAGAAAAATTATATCAGGGGAGGTATTATTGCTCAGAGGAAAAAGTACGTTTTAGATATTACATTAAAGAATATAATCCTAATTTTAATATAAAATTTTTCCAGAACCAATTCACGAATGGGAAAAATGTTTATGGATCCCACGTGCAACCGAAGTTCCACTTCGCAAGTTAGAATTTCATATAATCTGTTTGAACTTGCTGCGCAACAAGAACCTTCCCTAATATTTATTTCCTTTCATCTAACAACTTAAACAGTCCATATAAAAATGTTATCTTTCTGCTAAACAGTATGATGGTGTTTTCTGTCTTGAACGTTGTTATTTAACTTAACAAGTAAACGTTTTTTTACAAAACAACATCACGACAAACGTGTTTAGAAATGACCCCGAGTGGGCAGTATACTATCGTTTCTAACGACATATTATAAAACACATCTGAAATAACCCAATTGATGATTGGGTTTGATGTTAAACCGACCCGAAATATGTTTTAAAGACGTCAAAAAAAGAAACAGAACGGAAGAAACAAAGTTGGTTTAGATTAATTTTAGAAAAACACACAAATTACACGAAAGAATGGTTAAACAAATTTTCAAGAGGTATTAAAATTTTACCAGTGATAACCATTTAGAAAAATTACTTTAAAATCTTTTAAAAGATATAGATAATATAAACAAATTTCTCCAAATCATTAATAATTTCATTAGGTGCGTTTTAAAAGATTTTTCTATAAAATATTAATATAGATGGTTAATAGAAAGTAATAGAATGAAGTATGCCAAAAATTATCTAGCACGTTAGGAGAAATAATGAATCCAGACAAAAATTCATATAAAAAAGTTTCTTACAAGAAGAAATGTTATTAAAATCAAAACTTAATCAAAATAGTTAGCGATGAATATAAAACCATGTCATTGTAAATTACAAAATGTTATAGATCCATATCTTTTAAAAAATAATTATTTAATGGAACTGTAGTTGTCTATTAACGGAAGAAGAAAATGCTGAAAGATTAGTGATTGGCCCCAACCAATAAATAATTTCAAACAATCCTAAAAAAGTTATTGTAACCGACTGTGATACTAATGAAGAAAAACATATAAAATTGCAATTATTGCAGCGTCTAAAGGACCTTGTATAATTCTGGGTTAATAACAATGTGCGCAAAGAGAAAACCCGAGTAAAATGTGATATCAAAAACTAATTGGACAAAGATATTAAATTCTTAAAGATAATTTAAAAAAACTTTATTTATTTTATTATTTTTTTAATTATTTTTTTTAATCAATCCTTTTTTTGCTAACGAATTTTATTTTCTAAATATATTATATAGGTGGAAATCGAGAGATCTACAAAACAATAATATAAAATTTTGAAATTAAAAGACATATAGACCAAGATCCAAAGAATCTATTATATTTAACTATACACGACTCTTATTGAAATACTTAAATCTGACTTAAAAACTTTAAAAGGTATAAAAATAAACTTTGTTTTAAAAATAACTTTTGCAAAAAGGGATAATACTGAATACAATATATAAATCAGCTTATTTTCAATCAAAAAAGGCTTTAGAAATATTAACATAAATGAAATAAAAAATAACTTTACATCAAGCTTTTTGGAGAAATAATAAATATAATTGGTATTGATTCAGAAGGAAGTGGCTGCAGATAGATCAGTTGAGGCTCATTATATAAATAGATATAAAGTAATAGTCCATTGGCTTGCTTCAAGTTATTTAGAATTTACCTAAAACCATTACAAAATTCAATGAAAGATTAATAAATATAAAGAAAGATGAATCATGAATGTTGTAGATGTGTCATTAGTCTTTATACAGTCCTGTAACGAAACATTTCTGAAAGAGTTTTCAAATTATAAAAAACATTTAAACATCTTAATTATAAAGGAATAAAGTTACCTGTTCATTAAATCAAATACGCTAAAATTGAAGTTTTAAATGAAATATCATTTAATATATTGTTATGAAGAACCTACGGAATTTAAACCATTGTACATATCAAAATATCAATACGAAGAACACTGTGACATGTTCTACTTACTAATGATAAAATAACTGATGATGACTGTAAGAGGGTTAAACCACTGTAGTCCAACATTATGTTTGGATAAAACACTTTAATAGATTAATGAAGAACAAACAAAAAAATACAAACTAGAAACATTTTTGTAAAATTGATTACAACATTTTACTCAATGAAAGAATATTAAATGAACATATTCCAAACTGTTTAGCTTTAATGGACTCACGGTATAAAATGCCAAAAGAGGGAAGTAAAGTAACAATTTAAAAATTATTATAAAGGTTAGCCATACCTTTTTGTAATTTATGCCTGAAGTTTGAATCAATAACTAAAAAGTTTTAACTGCTTTACCATCAACTGAATCTTCATTTACTGACCATATCAAAATCGAATAGATTTTTACGGGTTAAGTTGTTTTGTTGTTATTGATAACAGTTTTAGACTAAACCAACCCCGATTTTATAGAGGGCCCTAATGCAAGTTTATAAGTTTATTGAAAAAATGCTGAGGAAGAGAATATTGTATGAAATATTTAAGAAACATTTTAACAAGAACTAAGAATGTCTAAAAAAGATGAAAGTGGTATTTAAAAACATAAGTTGTCATATCTGTGAAAAAGAAATATTAGAATGAAGTGGCCAGTACGTGAGGAAAAAACAAAGTTTTCCAAACGGACCAAAGGTCCGGGATCATTGTCAAATAACAGGAAAATTCAGAGAAGGCCACTCCGAAGTAATATTAATTTTAGACAACACCAAAATTCCGGTTATTTTTTTCAATAATTTTAAGAGGTATGACATGCATTTTAATTAGGCAACAAATAGGAAATTCAAAAAAGAAATTAAATGTTATTCCTAACAGATGAAAGATCTATTGGCATTTATGATTTCCTGACTTGGTCTTTATTGATGTCATTCCATTTTATGTCTCAATCATTGTATAACTTAGTAAAAAATATTCCAGAATATCAATGACTTTATCTCAAAATTTGATTACATAAATATTAAGACAAAAGGTGTTTATCCATATGATACATGGATTCATTTGAAAATTCAAAAAAACAAAATTACCTTCAAAGAAGATTTTTAGTGTCAATTTTAAATGATACACACATACGACAACGAATACGAGCATGCCAAAAAATATCTGGAAAAAATTTCAAAATAAAAACAATAGTATGGAGATTACCAGATCTATATTTAAAAACTGTCGTATTACTGTTTAGCCGATGTAGTCGAAATTTTAGAAAATTATGTTTGAGTAACTACAAATTAGATCCTTGTCATTATTTTTAGTACCCGGTTTAGCTTGGGATGCAAGTTAAAAATGACTGAATTTAAATTAGAATTTATAACGATATTGGAGATGAATCTTTTTATTGAAAAAGGACTGAGAGGAGGAAATAAGTTATCATTTTCCCCCGCTCCAGACACGCACACCCAATCTTGACCAAGAATCAGCTCCTACCCTTGACAGCACAATACATTCATGTCCCCACGCTGGTCCAATACCCATCACGGTAGGCCAATGTGTCCACCCCTTTGCCCTCCAGGCCACTTTTAAAATTATATCCGAAAAACCCATTCCAGACATTTGATTGCAAACGGTAAAAGAAACTTTAAGTTTCATGTGATCTTGAATATCCCAAAAAATTACATACAACCCACAACGCAAATCCTTTATAGCCCTGAAAAAATTAAAATCCCAGCGAATGGCTTTCCAATTATAGTAAAAAAATTAAAACCCAATTGAAATAGGAACAAGTAATGTTAAACAAAACTTAGTTCCAACTTTACTAAAAACAAAATTATGTAGTTTCATTATAAAAAACTTGAACTATGTACACCATTAGGGTTAACAGTCACAAAATTACACAAAAGATCAACTTTTGATTCATCTCCTAGGTTAAAAAGGTATATAGGATTTAATACTCAACAAAGATCTAAAGCCACAAATCATTTGAAAAGGCCTTATTTAAGTTACTGAACAACTCTGTAATCGGTACGACGATGCGAATTTACGCAAGAGGTTAATATTAAATTAACTCAGATGAAAACCATTATTAATATATATGGCAAAACCTTCAATTTGTTAGTTCAACGATGATTTAACAAGAATTTGTTTGGAATTCATAGAACAAAAGAAAGTTTGTTATTACACAGACCTTGTTATGTTGGAATGTGCATTTTTAGATTTATCAACAATATTAATGTAGAATTTTCATTATAATAACATTAAGGAAAAGTAACGAGGGTAATTGTAAATTATTATTCACTACACTGATTCATTATGTTAGGAAAATAAAACCAAAGATGCATATGAGGATTTTATAAGGACAAAGATTTATTTGATATAGTGATTATGAAAGAAATTCAAAATTTTTATTTGATAATAATAAAAAGTAATTGGAAAATTAAAGACGAAGCCTGCCTGCATTCCCCATTGTTTGAATTTGACGATTAAGAAGTAAAATGTATTCATATTTTTATTAGAAAACGAAGTTAACGTAAAAAAGTAAAGGAATTAAAAAAACTTGTTGTTAAGAAAACACTAGTTCAAGAAAAATTACAAAGATTCTTTGTTTAAAATTCAACCCAAAGTAATCACACCTTTAAAGTTATTCGTTCTATTAAACACAATCTTTCCAGTTAAGTTATAAAAAAAACACTTTATCAGTTTATGCCGATAAAAGATATATTCTTGATAATGGTATTACTACATTACTTATACTTAAATACTCTAAATTAACTCTTAAATTATAGGAACCTAAATTGTTAACTGAATATTTTTAAAAACGTTTAAAAGAATTAATATAAATAACATCATTTATTTTAAATTTATAAGCATAATTAATAGAAATAGAATTCATTTTTTTTCTGTTATTTTTTACATCGTAACTTTGGGGGGGGAAATATGTATGATTTTCGTTATTTTTTTTAGTTGTAATTTAGCTTCTCCCTTTATCTAATTTAATTGCATCAACAAGAATAATTAAAAGATGCAATAAAACTAATTCTTTACATTAAATGCCAATTTGAACTAAACCAGGACTAGCATGTTACAGTTTCCATTGAAATAATCCACTATCGGTATCCTGGTTAACATGTTAAAAACAATGAGGTTTTCTTATTAATTGTCTTTCTATTTTATTTACTTTTCATTTATATATGAATATTTCCCATTATATTAATTAATTCTAGTTAATCAAAACAACAAGTTTTTTAATAAGTTTAATTAAAACCCGGAAAAAAATTACTATATCCTTATTGGTTAAAATTAATTTAAATAGTTGTTCATTTTGTTTGACATTTATTATTTTTAGTATTTTATAACATTAAATCATAAATGTTTTATACCATCTTGTAACATTTATAAAATAAACAATAATATCCGCCAAAGCATACTTGTTGTGTCCTTGAATTGAACATGTTGTATTTGACATTTGGTATCTACTTATTACTTCTTTCGGCGGAGGAAGTCGCAAATGGATCGAAATACAAAGCATTTCTCAGCAAACCTCTGTACTTATCGAAGTACATATTATTTTAAGTAACAAACCAATGTAGTTCCAGGCCAGCAGAGTCATCTAAATTGATTATTCCACACTCGTCCTTTACTTTTAATTTTATAAATTATTTCTACTAAATACACCCCTAAGTTTTTTAATTTTTAATTGTTTTTACCCATAGTTCAATTTTTCAAAGTTAGAAAATTGGTTTGTTTATAATTTTATATTTTTAACTATAGGAATCGTCTGTAAGGTCTTTTTCTGAGAATCAATCTGTAACCAAAACCGCTTGGTTCCTGGTAATTATAATTCCACCCTGACCATGTCCTTACCCACCACTTGAGCAAAGATGTAATCAAAGGTACCCTAGTCTAGCACCAACATACCTAAAAAGCCGCCATTTTGTCTTTGTTTTATTGAGTAATTTAATCACTCCAATCCTACTATTGCTTTCTTAGATTTGGTGTAAATATGGTGATAAATCTTTTCTCTTATCATTAGCTACTGAAATCAATACCATTCCTCAATAACTTACTAACATCCAGTACTGGCAGCCCAGAGAGGGCTCCGAATGCGCCTAGAGGGGCTAATATTTTTGGAGCTATTTTTGCTGCCAATGAAGAATTTGTTTTATCCGTAACAAACCAGCAGCCAAAGCTCCTAAAAAGCCACCATTTTGAACCTTGAACTGGACATTTGGTTTATTGAAATTTTAATTTCAATCCCTTTCTTATTTGCACAGCTTTTTTAAATTTGATTAATTTGTGTTTTTTGTTAAAAGTAGAGGAAAGTTTTCCATGTAATTGTTCATGTTTTAATCTAAAAGTATGTGGAAATTTATTTATTATAAGCTTGTGCTAAATTCTTCTTTGTCCACTCGTTTTAGGTAGAACTTTATATATCAATATAAATTTGATGTCATTATAATAATTTATATTTATTTTATTTAAACAATAACAAGTTTCATTTCCAATAGTATTTATTTCATACTGTTCCCTCATATAATACAATTGCGTAAATACGATATCTCTTGCAGCGGGAAGTGTATTAATTTAATTGTTTATGTAATTTGTTTAGGATCTTCTGTTATTACTTCCTTTTTTATTATCCAAGTTAAAATGACCAAATCCCAATAAACTATAAAATTTGATCTATTAGCAGACTCCCGGTAGTCTTATTATTTTGTTTATAATAAAAATTAATACATCTTCATATATTCTTTGATAACTTTGTGTAATTTCTGTTTTCTGGATACAAAAACACCATTACCACTCAAGACACAAGAGCTCAAAGTACAAGTACTAGTCAGCTCTTTGCATCACTTTAAATGTAATCTAATAAATGTGGATTTATGTTTGTGCATTACTTTTTATCAGGTCGTTGTAAATAAAACAAATACATGTTTGTGGTTTTGTACACAACCAGCCGTCTATTTTAAAAGTTGTAATTTTTTTTTTGGGGTTAATCTGTTGTGTACAGTTGATTGCATGAACAATCATCATTTCCCGAAGGTATGACCAGCTTGCTTTGTAAAAATCTATCAGCAATTAGATTAAGGCCCAAATTCATTGAAAATTAAACGTGGAACCCAATAGAATTAATTTTGTTACAATTACTCTACCTGTCCTCCGCCAGCTCTAAAAATTAAATTCCATCATCATCTTGTCACTGCAGTGTTATTTTGAATTGACTTGGAGAAAATATTAGTTTCTGAACCTGAAAAAACTCTGAATAATATTAATGAATCTAGCATTTACCTCATTGCCAATCTTCGATTAATACTTTCTATAGCCAAACCCAGAATTAATCCAGCTTGACCATTCGCTCTCACAACACCAGTAGTATCTAAATAGATAAATTCATTTGGTCCAGTTGTTTTTTCTTACATAAACTTCAGGACAATTCAACCAACCTTTACATATTACTACTTTATATAAATTATAAACAATCAAAACAATTTTTCCATTTTGGTTTAACCATAACTGATCAATTAATGAAGCTGCTTATTACTTAAAGCAATTTGATCTCCATCAGCATAATTTATTACTACAGTACTAGCTTATTTACCTTTAAAACTTACTTCAAAATAACCATTAAACCAGATCAAAATATATCTTCTATCATTTAATTGTAATATGATATCCGTTTTTTTTTGTTGCTTAACATATTTTCCCAAGACAATATTAAGGCTGTAATAATTGAATAGGAGTTAATTCATATCTTTCACATATGTTTTGGTTCTAAACATGCAAAAATTATATATTATTTTTATTTTTTTATATAAGAAGATAAAACTTTAGTTTTTATAAAAAGTTAAAACTTAGTTTTTATAAATTATCTGTTAATACGTTTACGTGTCCAGATCCAGCTGACAATATTCTATTATTCTCATATGAATATCCTCCTCCTCCTTATTATTTTATTGTCATTTTTACTGTTATTCTTTCTTGTAATTCCTTAGCAGTTAAATTACCAACTGCTGGAGCAGGTTTCTTTTTAAATTTTCAACAATTTTATCAGCAGCTAAATTTCCAACTTCTCTGTACCAAACCTTTTTTGTTCCACTTTCCAGTGCTGCTTTTCCAGCTGTTTTCCACCTCCAAAGCTTTTTTTTTCCAGCTGTGCTTAATTGAAGATGCAACTCCACTTGAAAGCAATTTGGTTTAATGGTGTTAAAGATAACCTGTTTTCCGTGTATGATTTCTTCTTCGGTCCGGAGCATCAACATCAATAAAATAGTCCTTTATTTTTGTCATAAACTTTTGGGGGGGTGACATTATATAAAACTAAAATTTTATAATTTCATATTCTTTTAATATTAGTGTAAAACTTGTTTCAACCTCATTAAAATTAATTATTCTACCAAATACATCTGGAATATATAATCTAATTGAATTGATAATATATTTTTTTAATTTTAATTCAGAATATCCAACTCTTTGTGTTCTTTTTGTAAATATAGCACTTGTTAAATGCTGCAGTACTTAAAGCATAGATAATACACGGAAATTATTTACCATCTACAAGCGAATTATCATAAGACACAATAATGTATATTGTATCCACAGAGTTAGTTATATTTTGGTGTTGTAGTTTCCCCATTCAGTATTGTTTATTTTTTTTCTCATATCAAGCATGTATGAAAATTGATATTCCCAATCCAACTCGAAATTATCTGTAATTGAAATCAAATCTTAAAAACGCTTAAATCAAATTCCCAAACTTATTGGAGCAATTCCTGAATTATAATCAAATTCATATCTCCATTACTTTATAATGTTGTCCCTATTATAAATATTAATAGCCCTGTGTAAACAGTAAAACCGTTAGTAAATAGGATATCTTTCAATCCTTACCATTATGATAACGAATTTCTTTTATTGTCATATCATCACTAATATTATGCCAAGAGTAGGTTCATAGTGTTGCATACTATCCAAACCACAGCATAAGTGTTTTTATTTTTTATCTAAAATTAAAGAACGACAAAATCTGATTGTAAAATCACTCGGAGTATTTTTATTATCTTTTACTGTTTTCAGACTTAATACTATTTTTTGTTCCATTATAATTCAAGAAAAATATTTTTATATAACATTCATGGTTGTTCTGGTAAGTGAATTCATTTTTTAATAATTGATCTACTACCCAAGACTTCATTTTTTAATTCTCATTCTTATTACCTGCATCAACGAACACACAAATTAAACTCCAACTCATTAACCAATTCCTTCGGATTACATGGACAAACGTCATAACCTTGTCCTCTTAAGTACTTTTTTAAATTTCATAGATCTTTTATTGATAGGTAATCCTGACTTTTCTGTTAATTCGTTGAATATTTTTCTTGAATGAATGAATGTTTTTTATTATTGTTTATATCTTTTATTAATCAATCAATCAATCATTAATCTACTTCAATATTACTTACATTCATTTTCCAGTTCTTTGATCCTTAAGCAATTAAATTGTTGAGACCATAAAGTTTATTTAAGTAATAATTAAATTACCATCTTGTCCATTTGTGAAAGTCTTTATATGGGTTATGATACTTATTCCTTATCCCATTTACGTTTTTCCTTGTTTTAAAATATACAATGATACGTCTCTATATTTTTTATAAATTTTCCGACTTACTATAATTCTTCCTTTTGCTTCAGATCGAAATTTGTTTTGTTTTCTTTCTCTATTATTGCACCAGATTCATTACTCAATTTTTTTATATCCTTTGATACTTTTCTATGATATTTTCTACTTCTTCTTCTAGTCATTTTTTTCATCTGATCTTTAGATAGGGCTGTGAAAACAATCAACACTTCTGCGGCGTATAATATGTTTTTCATCTAAAAGATCTTAAATCAATATCTTTATTAAAATTAACTTTGTAAATTCTTTTGGTCTTGCTCCCAATTCTTCTTCTAATTCTTTCGATTCTTCAGAAATTCTCTAGTGTCCTTCAAAACTCATTCATCTTCACATCCAAACCCATATGATCTTTCGGCGGTAATAATCGTATTGGTTCTTGGAATACTCTTCCAACCCTTTTTAGATTTTCTGCGCTTCTGTATCTTATCAGCAAACTGTTCTGGAATTTAATGCCATTGTTCTTTAATTCCAGATAATGCTTTTTAAAACTGACTTGATAATTGTTTCTTTTGACTTTTCTATTCCTTCAGTAATTGGCTTTATAAATTTCAGATAACATATCCGATTTGTAGCTTTTTTAATTTTTTCTCTCATTATTTTCGTCTCAAAAGAGCTCTCACCATCTTTTGCCCGACTAATTTTTTTCTTATTCTTTATTTCATTAAGTTTGATGCAATTTATATAATAACGTAAGATAATATAAAATAATGCAAGATAATGAAAATAATGTATTATTATTATATATAAAATGAAATTCCAAATTATGATACAAAAAGTGATAAATCAAAATTTACACAATTTTATCCTTTTATGCCAGATTCATGTTTAGATTGTTAAATGTGGATCGTCTGGATCTGAAAAACAAATACACTAATGCATAACTTCGAAAACCTCTTATATAATATGATACATTAACTTATATCTAAAAACCTAGAACAATCAAAATATCAGGATTTAATTAAACTTTAAATGGAATTGCAGAAAAAACAATAAAAAAAAATAACATCCAATGAAATACTGAATATTCAGCTGATCCTAACCAAATTGAAACCATGCGATAGCCCTTGTATCAGAAAAACAAAAAGTAAGTAATATTTATGAGGTTGTATGTGAAGATAAAAAGGTTCAAAATGAAATAAACAAAATACTTTATTTCCACAGGACGTCACAAAAAACTGTTTGTGTTATTTATTTAGGTCAGTCTTACTTAAAACACCAAAGATAATCCGTATTAAACTGTTCTCATTATATTTTATTTGAAAGTCCAGGTAAACGAGAAAATGATATGAGTTGTAATGAACAAAATATTTAACCCTAACTATGTTGCTAATCAACAAATCAAAAAATATGATTTCTTATATAGTGCCCAAACCAAGGAAGTTTTTTTTAGAAAAAACTTTTACTGGTAATATTATAAAATATATATAATGGGAGTTTTAATAACATAGAACAAATAAGTGAACCTGGCAGTATAAGTAAATTAAATTTGATAATGATTTAAGTGATATGCTACTAAAAAAAAATTCAAAAAACTTAAAAAGGAAACGAATCGTATCTTCAAATTAAAAATAAGGAACTTGATAACACAATGAACAGAGCAATTGGATATGGGAGGTAATGAAATAAATCAACCTATGGATATCCAGATAAAACCAAACGATGCAGTTTCAAGAACGATTTTATGTTTAAAAAAGTTTCAAAGTGGAAATAGATAACTATAATCTTGAAGACATCAAATCTAAAAACAGACATTAGAAGCAGAAGTAAAGCATATTGACGAATTAAACAAAAGAGTTTAAAAAGAATTCATTATTAATAGATTAATTACCAAGGTAAAATTGAAGAAAGAAATGAAAAAGCGTATGGTTGGATTCTATTAAAGAACTTGAAGAGAAATCTGATTTGACAGACGACAACATCAAAGAAGTAATTTCGAGTTTATTTATAACATTTTTAATCACTCAAATTCAAGAATTAAAAGATAGTATGATTAAACATGAAGACTAAAAGACAAGATTATGAGCTGAGAAAAAGTTACATAATATGTATCAGTTAGAAAATCAGAACAGAAATATATAAACTAAATATGAAACTGAAAATATGCATAAAGGATTTTATTAGAATTTATTTCAAATAAACTTCAGAATATGAATCGGAACTGGAAAAGGCAGCTCACAAAGAAGTGATGATCATGACACAGCAAGATTAACCTTAAAAAAGAGCTCAATTCCTAAAATAGATGACTTTAAAAAACAAAATTCGAGTTTTGGATAGTACTGTTGACAACCGTCAATAAATTTAAAGTAGCCGACTTAAGAAAAAAACAAAAAAATTACAAGATATATTAATGAATTTAATGCTAAAGTTTGAAAACATAAAATGAACATGGACTTTGTATTGAAAGATCAGTTAAACACGGAGAATCAATCACTGCTAATGCTAAAGCAATTAACACAATAATGATCAGGTAGAAAATTTTTAAGAAACAACTTCAGAACTTGATTAATACTGTTGACACACGTCACAATATAAAGTAACGCAGACTTAAGTAAACTACAGTTAATTACAAAAAGTATTAATGAATTTAAAGATAAATTTAAATGATAAAATTAAAAAAAAAGAAATGACTGGACTCGGTATTGAAATATCAGCCAAAACAAGGAGAATCAATTACACTGCTAATACCCAAATTAATTTCACTAATACCCAAAAATTACAAAAGTAAAAAAATGCTTTTTTCTAAAACAAGAAACACAATTAGCTAAACAAAAGGCGTTGTTACAATTTATCTGCTTCAGAAGTTGCTAACAACAAAACGACTTGATGATTTAGCTGAAATAAATTCTTACACTTAAAAAGATGATATAAAAATAAAAGAAGAATTTGAAAACGAAATAGAAAAAGTAAACCTGAAGTGTTTCTCTTTGAATACATTAATAAAAGTTTTTATGATTTCCGTAAAAATTAACAAAGTATTTTTGACGCGCGGGTGCCTGGATAAAATATTCAACATATGAAGATATGACCGGTTTGAACTATTTTAAATGCATTTAATTAAAACCTGGAATTATTGAGATTATAAAGATTTTATACACATAGACCAAGAAGATAAACGAGCTGTACCCGATGTGGCTTTTGAAGGGTGTGTTTTTTTGTCGAAAAAACTGGAATTTTATAATAGATATTACTTATTTTTATTAACTGGACCAGACCTATAGGTGAACCGGATCAAACCGAATAAAAGTCCCAATATCACATTTTATATTTAGAATGGCGGAATGATTTGGAGTAGGATTAATTATCCATTTTTTTAGGTTATTTGTGGAAATTTGAAATAAATATAGCAGCCTGAGGACTTTGACACGGGATCCAGTTATTATCTATGTATAAGAAAAAATTAAAAAATCATCTTAACCACAAAGGGCCAGTGTTTTGACATTTCTAGTTTAACATAAAAGTATTATGATATTCAATCATGTGTATACCTATAGCATACTCAAACACGGTTGTCAGTGGATTTCAGTTGTTTGTACTTAAATCTTGTAATACTTGTTTAATAGTTGTTCAAAAATGCCAAAAGCCGTGTTTATGTACTTTATTTTTAACCCCGACTCCAGGTAGAATTTATTACGTGCACACCCGACGCCGGGGTGAACCATTATCCTTTCCTAAGCGAACCTCATCTGTAGGCTCCACCCATACAGCTGGTTTTTCCCTAAATCATCAAACCTGCCCGTTTTGGCAGCCAAAAATCACCTTCAACCCCATTGTTCGATGCCTCCCGAAACCTCGAAACTAGAGAACAAGAACGAAGTAATGCAATTCAGTTCTATTTACAACATTGACAATAATTCTTTATGTGCACCACAGTCAATGTCATAACAGCAGACTGTAACCGTTAACAGACAAGGCGACCCAGTACACAAACCATACTGCAAGCTACCTTTAAACAGACAAGGAAGCGTAACACAACACGACTCAATGATATAAAAGTTGAAACCGGTTATATATAGTGTATATTCTTTATTATAATAGTGTTATGGTTTTGAAATTATCATAATTTTATTTTCATGTGTTATAATTAATTCAATTACTTTTTGTTTTTAAATAATAACAACTCCTAAAGTAATTTTATTCTTCCAATATTAATTAAAATAATTTGTATGAATTTCAATTATCAAAGGGAGATATTACTTTTTTTTTTTTTAATTTCAATTATTAAAAAGGGGGATAGATTTATAAATAACCTGACCTTGTTATATTTGTTATATTTAGCATTTGGTTTCCCGGTCTGTGTTATTTTTAGTTTGAAATTTTCTTGTTTCATGGATAATTATTAATGTATTTATTGGTATTTTGTACATTTTGTGTCATTTCTAATGTCTTTAACAGTTGTTTTATCTATGTAGAAGGATTACAAAACAAGGAAGTAAAAGAGTAATTTAAACAGAAAATAAATGTGGTCTAAATTCAACCACATTATATTTTACTTCCTGTATGTTATATTAGGCCAAACTTATTCTACATTTTGTCTCTCGGTGTAGTGTTTAAAGATTATTTAAAAGTTTTTAAGTGGAAACTATTTTTAAATAAAGACATATGTTTTCTTCATTTTAAATCATCTTTAGTTAAATCAGAGGTTTTTACTGGGTTTAAAACCTGTGGATTTTAAATTGTCCGGCATTGACCAGTCCTGACCAAGGGTCAAAAGGTCAAATGAGGTTATACTGTCTTCGCACAAACAATTACTTTACTACTCCTGTATAAAAAATATAGTAGTCAAGATATCATTGGTATAATTAGTATTCCAATATCAAAACCCTATAGCAGCGTATGTATTCATGTGTACATTGTAAAAACATACCTAATACCATTGACAAAATAAAACATACGGACAACAAAGATATAAGATCAAATAAACACTGTTGGACACCGCCTTGGAACGGTCAGTGGCAAAATTGTGATAGATGTGACAGGAAATTTCAGTTTTCCTTAACTAGACGAACTCTTTCATAAACTTTGGAATTATACATTATTACGAATATACGGTCTTTGTATTATTATATACATATGAAATTTCACTTGCATTTAATGTATTGCAAAAGGTATATGCAAGTAATTTTAACAATTTTCTCTGTATTTCATCTAAATTTAAGAAAACATTTACTCCGCAATCATGCGCACCTTTGCAGCGTCCCATGTCATCTGAGTATCCGTATATATATAACAAGAAGTGTTGAACTGGCCATATGTACTTGGACATTCTGTAGAAAATATATATTTCGTAAAGGAAAACAAAAATAGGAAATTAGGTTTACTACAAATTTATCCAAATTCTGTAAAAAGTAAACTCAAGCAGTATTACTAAACAATATACATTTGTAATGTGCATAATAAATCATAACAACAATCGAAGAAATTTCTTTGCCAATTTCTTCCAAATATTTGCCCAACAGTTTAAACAATACTTCAGTAGTATCCCACCGCTATTTTGCTTTTGTTCAAATGACTTACTTGCTTCATAATGTACAGATCCCTCGCTGACAAGAAGGGAATCTCTGATCAATAGGGAGAAACAGCCCAGACACAATTCTGACTCGGGATAGTAGAAGACACGGGCGCATCTATAAGCTGCGCACGCTGAGAGACACATTCTTTTGTTTTTCATATTACCAAATGATGTTGCAACATCGCCATGTTCACACATATATCCATCGTATTGTGTATTTTTTACATACAATAAACTACTTTCCTTAGAAAATTCAGCGAAAATCGCTAACATATAAAGCGAAATTATTTTGAACATACTGCGGACAAAATACATATTGACAGCTTTAAGACTTTCCTATGACTGCGACAACAAGTGTTTGGGTTGCTACAAGGGTAACGTCAGAATACTTTATTTCTTACAACCACGTGAAAACTGTACGTCGCAAACAAACATCTTAATCGTGAATTAAATGTAATTGACAAACCACAAAGAATTTGTTTATTTCGAAAGAAATGTTATGAAAACGCGAGAAGCACCTACGGAGTCAATATTCAATCAATACTCTTCAATATACTAAATTGTGCTCGTCAACTACGATTGTTTTTGGTGACCATGACGTCCTATAAATTCATAGGATAGGGACTGGGCCACCGACCTTCCTGAAGCCATTTGAATGGCCTCCTAATATGAATAATTTCTATGCCCAAAGCAAGGCTCGAACCTACATTGGTAAGGGGCATATTGGAGTAAGCAACCATAACCACTCGGGCTCTCATCGCTAAACTGATTGCTTTGAAAGCTCGGATGTCTCAAAACTTAAGCATTTGTCTGTGGAACGCATTTTACGCAGAGATAATAATGCTGCCTAAATGTCAAGCACAGATGTGTCAACCCATTTCAGCAAACAATTGCAATGAAAGTTAGGAAACATAGCTCTACAAAGGAAAATGAGAACTATTTGAAGTCGTCATTATGGGTCGCGCCATTCGCCTATTTAGTGTCTGTATATCCATAACAGTATACTGCTCCCTATTTCTGGTGATAAAGAAGCGGTGCCGATTAAAGGTAGCAATTAAGAACAAAATATATTCAAATAAAAAAAGCTGTAACTCCACAGCCACGGCAACATCTCGAAGAACAGTTTAAATATAGTTAAAAGAAATTGCGTCATATCTGTTAGCTTGGGGCAGTTCAATGCCATAAAAGTAACATATAGAGGAAATAGAAGGCGATCAGCCTAGGCCTAGACTGTTTGAATGGTGCGCAGCTTTATTTTATAATAGGACGACCACATGAAAATATAACTGTTCTGTATAAATCTATCATTTTTTGCAGGAACCATCGATAGCTGTTAAACAAGTGTACGCGTTTTCATAATTATAAATAAAGTAAGCCTGGACTGGAAAAGGTTACATTTAGGCAAATTTATCATTCATATCCAAAACTTAGCATTTGTATATATTTTTCTGGTTCTAAAGAAATCATATTCTATGAAAAATACCATATTCTTATCGTATTATGTTGTCATGTGTTTCATAGAAACCAGAAAAGCTGTCAAATACTTAATAGCCATAATGATATGGAACTTATTTCAAGCATTTCGTCCTTAATTTTATTTTCAGCCGAATGGTCTTTTAATGTTTCTTTCAAAATGAAATTGAATCATACTGAAGCCATTTCAACCGGTTTTGTGCTTTAAACAAAATGAAAGTTAAAAGCTTGTGTATGTATACGTTTTACTGTGACCACTTACTCAGTTTCGCGACGTTTATGGTTCAAATAAGTGACTATCAACTTTTTACTGTGGACACTTACTCAGTTTCGCGACGTTCATGATTCAAATAAGTGACTACCAACTTTTTTACTGTGACAACTTACTCAGTTTCGCGACGTGCATGGTTCAAATAAGTGACTATCAACGAAACTAGACGATTCAAAAATTATAATTATACATACATGTAGCAAAGTAGAAATCAAATTAATCAACTAAATGATCTATAAATATGTTTCTGAGAAATAATCAATATCTTATTGCATTAGATATTCATAAATCAGATATAGATTACATAGGGAACATTAGTTCAATGTAAATTGTTGATCTCATGATTTTTTATGACATAGAACAAGAGGCGCATGTACTGAAGTATGGAATCAACGCAATCTTAGAGTTTAAAATAAATACAAACATAGTAAGCATTTAATTACAAATTTATTTTGCTGAATTTTTCTATTCGGTTTTATTGGTATTTAATCAAAAGTGCATTTGTTCAGACCTTTGTAAAAGATTTAGAATAATCTTAAAAACAACAACAACAACAAAAACGACAACAAAAAAAGATATAATGTAAAATCAAATTTGTGTAAAAGGTAACGTTTTCAAATTCCATGTCTGATCGGAGATGATCCTATCAAATACTTTTTTGCCATTGACTGAAATAGACGCAATATACCTTATGAATTAAAAACCCGAAATATTTTAAGAAACTTGACATGATGTAAATATTTTTTTTTTTACATTCTAAAGAAAGAAAGTAACGTAAAACGTTGCCATAGACCTTAGATATATTTCTAAAATCAATGTGAGGAAGAAATGATACACGTCATACAGCAGTTTCATGTTTTCAGAATAATTGTGTTCTTACTGATCGTTCTAAGGCAGTGTCTCTTTTTTAACTTCTTTCTTTTGTCAGTTCCATATACATTTATCGTGAAACAGTCTCCTCTACACCAACACAAACATACAATATGAAACAGATAAACGACAATCTACTCCTCTTAAAATAAACAAACGTGTTTGTAAACATGGACGGTTCAAAACTGAAGGGAAAGAAGCATTTTATAGAAATATTTCGATGGCAAAATACTATACATATCTGTAGCCCTGACCAACATATAAACCGGGCCATAATATAAGTACAACAACACTGTTGACCCATTTAAACGAGGAGTATCAAATTTAAGTATTATTTGTTTTTGATTGTTTGCAAACTTGTATCTTTTTACAATTAATATTATCAATATGAGATTTAAAAACCGTTCTATAAATAAATTTCTAGCGTCAAGCTGAACTGAATGATTGAACACGTATTTTAGAAACTAAATGCAATTGCTATTTCTTTTTATTTCGAAACCGAGTCACAGCGTCTCAGATCATCAGTGACGCGGTAAAATAAATCTAAAATGGTACAAATAATATATAATTTATGAATTGGGCTGTTAGATTAATGGAATCATATTAATTTACTCACGTTCAATAAATCTTATCTGTCATTCTATAATGTTTACGTGACAAATCGTACCTTATCTGTGAAACGCATATTTTAATACAGTAATTGTATATTAGGAATGTAGACTGATATGAGCATTCAAATGACAATGGAACTAACCCTTTTGTCAGAGATGACTCGAAAGTTACACATTTTGATGCCTGTCATGTGTGCATGTCTGACCATACGCAAGAGAAACGAATACTCATTGACTTGTTTGGGTAATGTATAGCCCATGTTTACAATCACAGTTTAGAATGGTTCTTCGAAGATATTATATCTATTTATTGTATATAAATCTATTTATTGTATATACAAACTGCAAAAATCTTCTGCTAGTTTACAGTTCCTAGAGATTCATGATGCAATGCAGTCTGTATTGTCCTTTGTATGAAACATAATCATACTAGGGAAATTGTGTTATTATGCCTGATACGCCAGCCTGATTATAAAACTGAATCTTGAGGCAAATTTGAGACTCTCTTGTTTTTCTCTACTCTACGATAAAAGGTAAAATAAATCAGCAAAGATCTTTAATTCAATTACCACCTTAGGCAGGTTGTATGCTTTTAGACTCTATATACAACTCTTTTATTTAAAGTCATTTGAACAGAGGATTTGTTGAGGAGTAGCTATGACAGGTTGACATTCAGTACTTCATATTTATCAAAAGCACACATGATAGTTTCTTCCTAATATAGAGATTTTCTTATAATTTTTCTAGGATACTAAAATTAGAATGCAGTGGAACTTCTGAATACCGGACCTTCCAAATACCGGAAACTTCCCAAAAATGAGCGATTTTCTCGATCTCGATTTTTCTCCTTTTATTTTCTGAAACAAAGATTGATGGAACATTTAGTAATAATCTCTTCGCTTTTGACCAGGAAGGACCGGGATGATCGTGGAGGAGGTAATATGACGTTGGTTAAGTCAGACTTGCCTCTGACTGGGACAAATTTTGTTCTTTCAGTTGTAAAAATCATACTGTGGCAGTTACTAATAGCAATTAAAACATGTTTATTACAACAAAGTGTCGCAGAATTTGTTAACCGTCAAGTTACGTACGACTTTTCACTATTTTTTAAATTTTCAAATTTTTAACTAAATGTTCTAAATAAAAAGGATCCATTATATGTAACAAATTTATGGATTTTTCTGGTTTTAATAGATAGTAATTCATATCACCAGCTGCAATTATTGTCATAATTCAAAAGCATTTATCCAAACATTTTGTTAGGTCTGAATAAAATATTTTGTCTGATTGTGATAGGGGTCTGAACACAAACAATAGTCTCCATTTCCTTTTATCAAGACAAAATTTTCAACTCTAAATCTAGAGTTTCCCAGTCTGAGGCAAGTCTGACCTAACGAAAGTCATATTACCTCCTCCACAATCATCCTGGCCCTTGTGTGTATGGTAACCGTCAACAGCGATGAGATTATTACTAAATGTTCCACCAATCTTTGTTTCAGAGATACAAAATAACCCAAAAGGTATTAGTCAAATAATTACTATAATGTTTCTTATGATATTCAGCTAACATGTCCAATTATGGGTCTTTGTTTCTGAGTATTTTGACTTCCAAACACTTTTCAGATTTTTCATAATTACAATGTATCTGATACAATGTGAGGCTGCCTTTTTAGCTTGCATCTTCTTCATCAATGTAGGGGACATAATAGCCATTTATATGTATCCTTGTAGCAGAACATGTTGTGTCCCTTTCACTGATGATACGGAGAATGTAAATTATTCCTTCCGTACATTTATGATGAATTAGAATTTGCATTCTTTGCAAAACCATGATGTGTTTAATTGATATAGTTGTTACTATTCATTTGAAGAAATATTTAGCATGACGAGTATGCTTGTTCTTTATTCCTTTTTCAAATAAGGAATAAGGAAATAGCCAGGTCATAGCACGAGTAAGGAAGATTGAATAACCGAATAAGGAATAAGGAACCGGTTCCCTATTCCTTTTTTAAAGTCGAATCATGAATAGAACACAGAAAATAAATAATACTTTAATCACAATAATATATTTTCAAAATGTGTATATACATTGTCGTCATAAACTGTTTTAATGATATAAGTGTTATTTCCAACGGATTTCAGACAGTATGACTCAAAATAGAGGAACCCAGTTCGAATAAGGTACTGGACTATTCGGAGACGACTTGGTACAAGCAGTGAGATAATAATACTTAATAGCGGTTGAAAACGTTCCACAGCATAAAATGAACATGTTAGATCATAACAAGAGTAAGTAAGATCGAAAACCCGAATAAGGAATTTATAAGGAACTGGTTCCTTCTGCCTTTTTCTAAAGTCGAATAAGGTAGGGCTGGGACGATTTCAAAATTTTGAAACCGGTTAATAGTCTGTTTGAAATCGAATAGACCCGGTTAATCGGCCACCATATTACAAATGCCGTTTCCATTCCTGACGACCATATCAAGGTACTTCCAGCAGCTGACTTCATTAGAAACTTACCGACTTTATCGTTCACAAACAGTATGACAATTCGTAAGTCATATTTTGGTGTATTTTATTTCAAATATTTCACGACATGCAAATTCAAGACTATTGATTATGTTCAAGTTGATGTGTTTTAGCGGAAATGTACTGTGGATTTATGTGCTGGTCAAAGAAGTAAATAAAGATAAAGTACGACTCGTGATGTTTATTTTTTGAGAACGATACGCGGTTTGGCAAAATTGAAACCGGTTTCACCTAGTAGTCGAGTCGGATCCGATTAACCAAGTAATCGCCCCAGTCCTACAATAAGGAATAGATCTCAGAAAATTAAAATATTTTATTCATGATAAAATCTTTTCAAAAAGTGTACGAGAAGTGTTCGATATGAATTGCTTATTGTCCTCTAGCTCGATATCCACGTGGGGCACGATAAAAACCAATATCTACCTGTATAGGGTTATTCAATACCTACACAACGGTGTATAAATGTACATGTTAGACGAAGTGTAAGACATAAAATTTGCCATTTGAATACACGCAATCATTGGCCACTGTAGTAAAAATGGTTGGTAGAAGCGTCGACAAGAAAGATGAAATATGGGCTTACATCAAAGCTCGCTCAAAACTTGGTTGTTCTTTGAAGCAGCTGATGACTGAACTTTCTACTGCTTATGGACCTTCTTGTGTGTCTTATGACACAGTTCGGCGGTGGAAAAAGAAATTTGAGTCTGGTATAGAGTCCATCAAAAATGCACCGAAATCAGGTAGGCCAAAATCTGCATCTCGTAAAGAAATCGTTTCCAAAGTAAAGGAAATCATTGAAGGAGATGCCAGATTTACAGTTCGTGATATTGCACGAAAGGTAGACATATCACTATCAATGGTTCACCTTATTTTGAAGAAGCATTTGAAAGTCAGAAAGATTTCTGCTAGATGGGTGCCACATCTGTTGACTGATGAGCAAAAGAGGCAACGGGTTAAAGTGGCCAAAAAGCTGCTTCAAATGTTTCTAAAATATGACAAAAAGCAGTTTGCCAATGTCATAACAGGTGATGAAACCTGGGTCCATTATTTTGAGCCCGTCAGAAAAGTTAGCAATAAGATCTGAGCCACTAAACACAGCAAACGCCCAATAATTGCCAAACGTTCTTTGAGTGCAAAGAAGGTTTTGTATGCAATCTTCTTCTCTGGTGAAGGAGTCGCAATAAAAGTGCCGGTGAAAAAGGGCAAAAGCATCACCGGAAAGTACTACAAAGACGTAGTACTGAAGAAACTGAAAAAGTATTATCAGAAACGACGCCCTGCCACTGGTTTTAAACATGTCCGTTTTCTACATGACAATGCCCCCGCTCATACCTCCGCAATAGTTACGGCGTTTTTTAAGAAAGAAAAAGTAACTGTTTTGCCTCACCCCCCGTATTCCCCAGACCTTGCCCCATGTGATTTCTTTTTGTTTCCGAAATTGAAATCATTCCTTGCTTGGCGGAAATACCAGTCCCGACAGGCACTTGGATCTGCCATTCATCAGTACCTTATTACTGTGCCCAAATCAGCGTACCGTGACGCCTTCAAGAAGTGGATACATCGGCTGAAACTTTGCATTTCTAGCCACGGGGAGTACTTCGAGGGCATGAAATGAGCCCTTTTGGGCTAACTTGAAATTTGAAGTCTCCAGATAGAAATAAGCAATTCATTTCGAACATCTCCCGTATATACATTGTATGTTAAAATGTTTTAAGGATATAAGTGGTATTTTACAGGGATGTGAGAGAGTATGACTCAAACTAGAGGCATCAAGGTTCGAATAAGGAACTGGACTTTTCCTAGACGACATGGTACAAGCAATTAGAAAATAATCCTTACTCGCGGTTAAAAACGTTCCACAGCTAAAAATGAACACGTTAGATTATAACACGAGTAACTAAGATCGAAAAACCGAATAAGGAATAAGGAACTTATACTCTATTTCTTGTTCAAAAGTCTCTTTTTTTACCGTTAACAGATGAAGAGATATGTTCTCTTTACCTGAAAAAATATATTTGAAATGTAATATTTAATATATCCCAACTTTCAACTGGAAATCAAAAATGGCAGTGGAAAGTTAAAATTTAGGGGAACTTGATTTTACCCACGAGTCATTCTAGGTGTATTAGGACAGCTGAAGTAAACTCTAGCTTTCCCTCTTTCGCTGAATATTTGTAAATGTTCATGTGATGATATAACACATTT
Source organism: Mercenaria mercenaria (assembly GCF_021730395.1). Taxonomy (NCBI): domain Eukaryota; kingdom Metazoa; phylum Mollusca; class Bivalvia; order Venerida; family Veneridae; genus Mercenaria; species Mercenaria mercenaria. Next base: position 60,238,670 of record NC_069376.1, on the reverse strand, counting down.
GCCTAGAATTTATAATAACAAAATCATTTTTAAGTAGATGAACAGAAATAATCTTTGACGTGCATGTATTACATATCAGTTTCAGGAGCAGAGCTATATGCATATACATGTAGATCTACAGCTAAAACAACATACACGTAGCGGGAAATTGTCACTGGTCAATGCGTGACTACTTTGGCTGGTCAATGTGCAGAGTAATATTGAACGTGCCTCCATAGATGTTTGAATTTCCAAAAACGGAACTCGGTAAAATGTTGCTGTGAATGTTGAAGAGGTTGTTTCTTGAAGTTGCGACTGTGATATGTGTATATGAGGGCTTCATGTTGCAGCTGAACGATGGAGATCCTCGAGCTAGTTTAAACTGTTACTTAGCTTTGTCTGGACATTCTTTCAAGTCGTGGCCAGTTGATGCCAAGATTCTGGACATGTTTGGCTGATGCCTGTTAGTGATCTTCCTGTAGTTAGTTTGAAGAATGTGGATGTTTGTAACCAGTTACTTGAGCTGCTTGGTCATCTGGAACATTATTGTTCAAATGTTTCTGGCACAAATGCTTTCTGAAACTGGTGTTTGTAAGACGTTTGTTGTTACGACTATGTATGTAAGCTCAGTCATTTTTGTCATAAGATTATTTAATTTATTTACTCCAATGGGCTGTGAAATGAACGACCTTTCATGCTCTGCTGGTTGCTCATTTTTTGTTATCGTAGCTAAATAAAAGAGGTCGTCAATTTATACTAATGTTAATTCATAATTCATTTATTAGATTAAACAAATAATACATATTAGTTGAAAATTTCATCACATTATATATTTTATGAATCTTTTTAAGAAGTGTTCTATAGACATGCATAAATGAGAATTACAGTGATTAATTGGTCCATGTATTTTGGCAAAAATAAACATGTATTTCGCAGTTAATTTCAGTAATATTTCAGACAAAGAAGTACTTCAATTCATTTTATGCTCTAAAGAATATGACGGTGCCTTTCAGCTCACCTGTCACAAAGTGACAAGGTGAGCTTTTGTGATCGCGCGGCGTCCGTCGTCCGTCCGTGCGTCCGTCCATGCATCCGTAAACTGTTGCTTGTGACCACTCTAGAGGTCACATTTTTCATGGGATTTTTATGAAAGTTAGTCAGAATGTTCATCTAAGTCAAGTTTGAAACTGGGTCATGTGCAGTCCAAAACTAGGTCAGTAGGTCTATAAATTAAACAATCTTATGACAAAAATGACTGAGCTTACATACATAGTATAAAAATAGAAAATCCTTGTGACCTCCCTAGAGGCCATATTTTTCAATGGATCTTCATGAAAATTGGTCAGAATGTTTACCTTTTGAAACTAGGTCAAGTTTGAAACTGGGTCGCGTGAGGTAAAAAACTAGGTCAGTAGGTCTAAAAATAGAAAAACCTTGTGACCTCTCTAGAGTCCATACTTTTTAGTAGATCTTCATGAAAATTAATCAGAATGTTCATCTTGATGATATCTAGTTCAAGTTTGAAACTGGGTCACGTGCGGTCAAAAACTAGGTCAGTAGGTCTAAAAATAGAGAAACCTTGTGACCTTTCTAGAGGCCATACTTTTCAATGGAACTTCGTGAAAATTGGTCAGAATGTTTATCTTGATGATATCTAGTTCAAGTTTGAAACTGGGTCACGTGCCATCAAAAACTAGGTCATTAGGTCAAATAATAGAAAAACCTTGTGACCTCTCTAGAGGCGAAATTTATCAGGGGATCTGTACGAAAATTGGTCTGAATATTTATCTTGATGATATCTAGATCTTTTTTGTAACTGGGTCAACTGCGGTTAAAAACTAGGTCAGTAGGTTTAAAAATAGAGAAACCTTGTGACCTCTCTAGAGTCCATACTTTTCAATTGATCTTCATGACATTTGGTCAGAATGTTCACTTTGATGATATCTAGTTCAGATTCGAAACTGGATTACGTGCCATCAGAAACTAGGTCAGTAGGTCAAATTATAGAAACACCTTGTGACCTCTCTAGAGGCGATATTTTTTAATGGGATCTGTATGAAAATTGGTTTGAATATTCATCTTGATGATATCTAGGTTAAGTTCAAAACTGGGTCAACTGCGGTCAAAAACTAGGTCAGTAGGTCTACGTCGTCCATGTGTCCGTGCGTAAACGTTTGCTTGTGACCACTCTAGTTTAAGATCCTGCCTTGAAATGTGGATGACATGCACAGTTTTGCATACTAATCTTTAAACTGTCTTTCAGTGACCATGAATGTGACCTACAGATCTACTTTCTAATATTTAAACATCAGTTTGCCATCTGAAACATGTGGTTCAATATACTCAGGTGAGCGATTCAGGGTCATCATGACCCTCTTGTTCAAATTTGGTGGCAGTTAGATAGACTATGGTATCAGCTAATAAAATTTGTATGAACTTTCTTTGGAAACATAGAAGGCAACCATGCAAAATAATAGCAGACTCGGTTTGACTGAATCTTTTTAACATGCAAAACACCTTACGATCTTTAGCGCTTTTGAATAGATTCCATGATCCCATAGGACAAGAAAACATAAGAACCTGAATCTAAGTTCGGACAGACTTTTTTTGGGCGCCACACGGCACTTAAAAATTGCTGTTGTTATCGTAAATAAAATCCTTATGAAGATAGCAGAGATAAACGAAAGTGCAGCATCTCTCCAGCCTCAAGATGTGCATATCATGTTAAGCTCCCATACCAGTGATATACAATATAAATATATGAGCATGTTGTTTGAGAAGCCATATCTATTTTCAGAGAGTCTTATTGAAGGGCTCTTACAATAGTGTACTGTTATTGTCTCTTAGAAATACTAAACTACTGAAAATGTGCCTTTTGTTGTGTTAATCTTCCAGCAGACTTTCTGTCTATATGTGACTTTATGTGTTTATCTGCCAGTAAGCACTTTCTTGGCATATGTGTTTGGCTTTATTCCCTTATATTAAAACTTGATACGCAAAACGCCTCAACTTTTACCTTTAAGTGATCAATTAACATGTTTTTATGGGTTATGTTATCATATCTTTGATCTACAGGATCAAACGGCCAAATGGCAGTAATAAATTAAAAATATCTTCAATGGAAAAAAACGTGGTTGCTGATCCCAATCATGTCAATAGTATCAAACTCGGATGACCTCTTTATCCAGCATAAGTTTGGAAACACATATGGCATATGTACTAGGTTTTTTTCTTTGGATTTTCTACTCGGGTTGTAAGGGGAAAGGTTACAGTTATTTTTAGGGAGAGTGATACCCTGCGCTGACTCCTTCATTCTAGATCCGGTTGTGTGTCTGTAAGCGTGGTCACAAAGCTTCTCATAGATTCTTACGTAGCTTGGTTACAAAGTGTATTACTCTAAAACTTGGAATAAATGCCATCCATGTTGAATCCTGGCAAATCCATATTGTGGAAGGATGCGTTTTTACAATTGATAAGATGCACATTGCTGACCTCAGAAAGAGACTATATTCTTCTGAGTGTATGTTTACCAAATTTGCACGTTGTTTTTATGCTATACAAAATTTTCTCATTGCTGACAAACTTATTTACAGGAGTTGAGTACTTTGGTACTTCGTTATATTAAATGGCCTTCTTGTTCTTTCTTATAATTGTTAGTTTTTACTTTTTTAGATATAATACATACAACAAACGTTTCACAAATCCGAAACCAACTTGGACTTTCAAAATAACAAAGGAGCATGTAGGCAAATCAGTTATTCTCTTTAAAGGTCTGTATGTTGGTTATAAACCTGCCCGATGTTTGAAAGCTTTGCTAGCCACGCTCCCTCGGTTTATAAATCCCGCGCAAATCTTTAAACACCATGTAGACATATTATTCTTCGAACGGTAACTTTCACTAATCTGATCGGCGCAGACATTTGTATTACGCTTTATTTAGTTACTAAAAAAATACTAAATAAACAATAGAGTATTTTATGTGTATTTTATTCACAATGAAACTGATCCTCAAAAATATTTGAGAAAAACAACCCATTTCTCGATCACATGACCGTTACCCTGTGAGAGTGTAATACTTTCTCCGTCGTACTAGCAAAGGAACAACGTTCAATTTCGATATTTGAACGATGTTTTACGTGCCTCTCGTTCAGTGTGGATTTTGCCATTTAAATTACCATCATTTAGTACTGCTTTTACAGCACACCGGGCGTTATTACAGGTTGTACACAGTAAAGTTATCAGAACAGAACAAAACAGAACAACACATATTCTTTATTCTATTTTTACATAGTACATCATCAGAGCATTAACAAATTATATTACAACTATTATCTATGCATAAAAGTGCTGTTCTTGTCATTTATCGGTGGTGTTTTTACAGATGCGTAAACGTGTGTTCTCGTTCTCGCGTATTGTTAAAACACTTTTCTATATAAGCGCATTCCGTGTCAAAACATGAACGTTATCATTTACATACATGTTGTCTGTTTTCATGAAGTTTACATATTATATGTATTTTACGGTTACACAAGAACTACAGAAAAAGTTATAAAAGCATAGAAAGTTCTCCCTTCATACTATAAAATGACATTTGGTATATTGGTATACAAAATGTATGAGTGTACAACAATACTAATCTACATATATATCAAAGGTTGATACATGGATGCTAGCTGTATTAACATTACATCACATTTAATATTTAAACAAAATGCTATTGTCTTTTGACATTAATATTTTACAGCACAACACTTTTTACTTATTTCCTTGAATATCAACCAGCCGGTATTCTTAATGATGAACCAGAATTCTGAATTATATTATTCTTAATGATGAACCAGAATTCTGAATTAAGTCAAGAATAATCTTAAAAGATAAGAATATTTACTTAGGTACATCTCATAGTCTAATATTAACACAATTATACTGTTCTACATTCTGCTGATTTCAATACCAGCATTCCACTATTGTATAAATGTATTGATTCATACTTTTTTTATTAATTTCCTCATAATGGTATCTAGTGCATATATCAGAACAGATATTAACAAAAGCACCACATAATTTATACAATATTTTAGGCTTCAGTGTATATTATAATCAAAGCCTTGAGATGTCTGGTGGTTTCGGGTTTTGCTAGAGTTATTTTCATTTTAAATGCCAATCTATAAATATACATGTATAAGAAACAAATACTAATGTGCCTTATATCTAAGATAAACTCTGCCTGACCTTACATGAACAGCTGGAAGTCAGTGATGTAACCGTGGGCTGGAATACCTAATCATTGACATATCTTATATGATCTAAATGGCCAGTGTGAATGGATAGAGGATGAATAAGAACTTCTTGATCATTGATAATTCATCCGCATTGTTTATGAATGGGACTACTTTGTGTAGCACATGAACATCCTTTGGATGTGATTTGGAATCAAATAAAGATGCTACATGATTGTCAGAAATACACACCTTTGGTAGCGGGATAAAGCCGCAACCAAAAAAAATCAAATAAACGCCCGACTTGCATATATCACGTCGTTATACTAGAAACGTCGCTCATTGTGGAGCGGCGTTAGAACGTTTAATATCTAACATGCAGAAGTTTGTTGTCAATTTTTATATTCTTTATATTCTTATCTTCAGAAAACTGCAATACCTGACTAAATCAAATAAAGTCAATGAAAGAGAAAAAAAACACCCTGAAAATATATGATATGAAATGCTCCTAGAGTAGCTTCCAGCTATGTGTGAAATACAGTGTCTATGTTAAAAGAGGGTTTGGAGATATATCTGTGTGTTCCAAAAAAGATACAAGAACTGCTCTAAATATTTCACTTTCAAAATGTGCGTAGTAAAAAGATATATTTCCTGTCACATGTTCGCAGATTGACAGTAATTAAAATGGTGAAACGGGAAATGTAATTTTCAATTTTGTTTGTTCATCTAAACTGAGTATTGCCAACAAATCCGCGCTTTTGTATGAATAAGTACACAATCTTAGTAACTGTTCCAAATTTCAAGTATTTCAATGAAGTTTATTGTGCTAAATGAATATTAAACAACAACAACTAGAACAACAACAACAAGCTTACTAAGCTAAACAGAAAACAGTATTTTATGCATACTATATTTTAATTGCAAGCCATGTCTGCTCACTGACAGCATGAAGAACACACAAGACAGGAGGCTTTAGGATCGAATCAAGGCCGAAGCATGTACTCTACCTAGTGACTGACTGAAGACACAATTACATCGCTCGTTTTCCACTTCATTATTAACGTGTGTGTGTGTGTGTGTGTTTGTGTGTGTGTGTGTGTGTGTGTGTGTGTGTGTGTTCGGGTTTAACGTCTTTTTCAACAATTTTTCAGTCATAAACGACGGTGTCTACTTGTAGCAGTGAGCACAATGCCCAACTTAATAGTGCTGCCTCACTGGAATATCACGCCGTAAACACGTGGCATGATACCACACCCAGTCACATTATACTGACACCGGGCTGACCAGTCCTAGCACTATCCTCTTAATGCTGAGCGCCAAGCGAGGAAGCTACAAGTACCATTTGTTACGTCTTTGGTATGACGCGGCCGGGGATTGAACCCACGCCCTCCCGCACTCAAAGCGGATGCTCTCCCACTAGGCTACCGAGGCGTACAAGTGGTTTATGAGTATATTTACTTAGGCCCTATTCTTTTCCATTGAAACATTTAACGTTCATTTTATATGAACAGCAAAAGGAAAGGCGCGAAAGTTACGTCAACACTGCTTAGTGATAATGTGCCGCTGTTTTGACGACGTCCGCGTATAGTCAGAGAGAACGTTCGTTAGATGACATTACAGTTGTTCCATCTGGTGAACAGAATATAAGGATCTTACATGCCTGTCTGTTTAAGACAGATTTTTCACTACCCGAGGGACAGAGTGGAATGAAGCTGTCCCGAGTGTTGGGGAAAAAACTGTCTTATAAAGGCAAACATGTTGGATCATTTTTCTTGCCTATCGCGTTCAAAATAGATCGTGATGACTAAATGATCTGGGTATTTCCTGTCATTATTTTTATAGTTTATGATGTCATAATAGTATAAGTATTATGTGACGTCACCGGAGTGCACGCTATTTTAGACAAGAATAAAAGATCAGGAATGACAGGAATATCTATGCCTGGCACGTGCTCGGACAAATGTATACTTGCCCTGCTAGGTAGGCAAGAATATAAGGATCTTACATACCTGCTTGTGTAAGACAGGGTTTTCCCTACCCGAGGGACAGTGTGGAATGAAAAACCGAGCGTTAGTGTGGTTTTTTATCCAAGCTGTCCCGAGGGTTGGGAAAAACGCTGTCTTATCACGTTCAAAATAGATCGAGATGACGAAAAGTTTTGGGTACTTCCTGGCATTATTTTGATAGTTTATGACGCCATAATAGTACCAGTACTTTGTTACGTCACCGAGTGCACGCTATTTTAGACAAGGTTTTTCCCTAGGGAACGCCAGACAGGAATATCTATCCCTGGCGCGTGCTCGGATAAATGTATACTTTCCCTGCTAGGTAGGCAAGAATGAGCGGAAAGCTGAATTTAATGGTAAATGCAACAAATGTTTGCACTTTATAATATGATATTGCTTACACATGGAAAGGAAATATAATGTAAATATAAGAAATGAAATGTATTATGTTTCGGTGTTAATGCGAAATGGACAACAAAATAGGATCGGCAAATTAAACAAGAATCGCTATATGTCGATCCTATTCTGTCGTTCATTTTGCATGAACACCGAAACAAATACATTTAATTTCTTAATACGAAATCCTCATAAAAACAAATAAATAGACTACGTTGATAAAATAACACGTATTCGGTCACAAGATTCGTGCAATACATGTACCCTGAAACTAAAATAAAAAGTGACAGACTTCATTAACCACGTTTTGCGTTTTAAAATAGCAAGCCTAAAAGGATACGTTAAAATAGTACTTTAATTTGTAATAGATATAAATTATTTCAGCTTGCACTTGTTTTTTGTTGGAGCCGCTAAGGCTATCATTTTACTGTTATGATAGTACTTTATGAGTAAAGAACGTTATTCAGTATACGTAAGTGTTGTTTCAAATTGTACTGCCTAAACCTCTTACTCTAACGTCGTTAAATTTCATTCCCATTTTTAACACAAAACGTTTTCACTGCATGTCAAACGTTATGATGTAAGTCCTGAAACATGCTACTTGTCACTTTGATAATAACTCAAGGGTTAGTTAGAATTTTAGTGTGGTATTAGTTTACATTTCTTCTCTCGCAAACATACGTGTAAGGATATGAACAAATGAACGTTTTCCACACTCATACAGATTGAAAGTTGGTCAAAATAACGCAGTCATGTGTTGTGTCCGGCTCATTGGATGAGAAGTTGGTGTAAAGAGGCGCTGTCATGTCGTCCCAAACAAAATCAGCCCTTTCAATCTTATTAAGGCCTGCCCAAAGAAGAGCGGACCAGTCCCCAAAGTTGGAAAAGATATTGTTTAGTTCATCGTTCAATTCCTGCATTTCCGTCTCGTCGGCCACTTTCACCAGAATTGCCTGTCCTTTCATACACGCATCTTTGCTTGCAACCCATGATAAGCCACTTGAACCATATTCATCATACAAAAGCTTTGGAATCATCAAACAATGCTTACTCGTCTCTATTCCTAATCCGCAGTCGCCCTTTTCATAAAGACGCCATGACGGCTGATTGAGATAGGCATCCGTGTAGAAATCAAAAGGTTTTGTATTGATTTCACACGTTCCAGATGGATGTATGTTGAAAGAAACACATGTCTGATTTTGTTTGCAGATCAACACACACTGTAAAAGAGTTATGTTGTCAAAACTAGCGTCAACGTTTTCTATATAGTTTACCAATTATTTTCATATATGTGGCTGGAAAACACCCACGTAGGCATTTCGTGAAGATGAAAGTTTTATGTGTTATGTGTGAAGTATATGATATAAGTAGTACATTGAGGCCGGTAGTCACAATTCTAAGGTCAAATTAAGATCAAGAAATTAGGTCAAAGGTCATTAAATGCAGTTTTTACTTATTTCACTTATATGGCATCATATCTTCGCCATTTTGATGAAATAAGTGAGCAAAATGGTATTTGATTGAAAGCAATGTATTTAACATTATAATTATGCAAATTAGCTCATTTGCATATTAACTAATATTAATGAAAATGACAAAATCGTACAAAATTACGATAAAAAATTGGCATGTATGTACAGCTGTACAATATTTGTTGTTTTATATATAATTTTCATGATTTGAAAAACATAATGTTAACAAATGATATGTGGGATACTCATTTCTTGATAAACGCAACTGTTTATATCGCCATCAAAAGTGTTTTATGTGTAGATACTGCTAGAAGTGGGTGGGTTGAGTTGACTTCTGACCAACAGTTATTTTTAGCATAATTGTGTAGTTGTTTTCACAAAAGCAAGGTAATTTTTTTGTATTAGGTACATATCTGCCGGCTATTTCAAACTGTGAACCTATGTCACACAGCCAATATGGCTGTCATTTTTTTTCAAAATGGCGACAAAACAACCGCCAAAGGTAAGTATGTTCAAAAGTATGCATATATATGACCGTTTACATAAGTTTTAATGTAATTTATTGCAATAATAAGATTGATAAATACAACTGATAATAAGACCATACGCCATGTAGGCAACCTCAGATAACCAAAATGGCGCTCATATTTTCAACATGGCTGCCAAATGTCAATATGTTAAGGCTTCTTTGCACACATTATAGAGTTTACATAGTTGTTTTATGTAGTTTAGCACAGTATTGTGATTGAAAAATATTACTATTTTAAATCAGGTTGACACCATCTCAGACAACCAATAAGACAGCCACTTTTCACAATGACCGTCAAGAAGTCAGTATGTTCAGTTTTTCTAATATTCTGGAGAATGTACATAAGGTTTTATGTAAGGTTTTGAAGTATTTTGACGGATAATTAAACGATATACTATTTAAAACATATTGGGTTTACAGACCGGATAGCCTAAATTGGTATCAATAGTATACTTGGTATAACGACTGGGCACTAAACGTATCTAGTGGTATAGAGAAGGCAAGTATGTATCTTTGGCATATCGGCAGGCAAACTTGGTTTTTCATACATGCCACTATGGATATTCTTAGGATACAGACAGGCAAACTGTGTAGAAGTGATATATAGTCAGGCCATTTTTGGTATCATTTGTTTACAGACACGTCATCCGAGCTAAATATTGATGCCACTATCGGTATCGAGCGTATACAGGCATGCCACTCTGGGTATCCTCTCTGTATGTAGACTGGCCCTACTTGCTAAACATACAGACATCTAGGGAAAACCTGGCTATACATATAGACAACAATAGGTAGCCTTGATACAGAGACAGATAAAATGGGTATTCTAGTTATACAGAAAAAATATCCTGGGTATACATACATGTACATTCCACTATAGGTATCTTAGTTATACAATCATTCACTCTGTGCGTTTTGTGCATACATGTATAGCCAACCTGGCCATACATACAGTCCACTTTGGGTACCTTGACAATGAATACAGGTCATGGGTATACAGAAAAGCCAATCTGGGTATCCTGTGCATACAGACAGGTCATATTGGCTACACATGTATACATACTGACAAATACTGATATACTGAATACACAGACAGGCAATTCTGGGTGTTCTGGATATACAGAAGGGCAAACCGAGTTTCCTTGCAACTCTGGATATTCTGGGTACACAGGCATGTCATCCTGGCATTACAGTTGTATATAAATGCTACTAAGGGTATCTTCGATTTACATACACACCATTTTTGGTATCTTGGGTATATAGACACGCCATCACGGCTTTACATTCAGGTCACCTTGGATGATATTGGTATACAGACAGGTTACCTATGAATCCACGGTATAACGCCATGCCACTCTGTGTAGCCTGGATATACAAACATGCCATCGTGGCCATATATACTGGCCATTATGGATATCCCGGTATTACATAATAAGCCTTTATGGGTAAAAAAATGGGTATACAGGCAGACCATCGTTGCTATACACTAGGCCAGTATATGTGTTGAGTATGCCTGGTATATAGACAGGTCACCTGAGTGCATCCTATGTAGGCCACCTTAAGTATCCTGGGTATACAAAAATCCTGACCGTTTACTTAATGTCACCTATATGAATATCCTGGGTATAAATACATCCCACCGGTGTACCGGTATAAAGGCAGGTCTATCTGGGTATCCTTGGTATACTGTCAGGTCTTCTTGGCTGTAAATACAGACCACTATTGGATCCTGGGTACTGCTATTTGTAAACTTGCTATACATAAAGACCACTCTGGGTATGCTGGGTATATAGGTCTTCCTGGTTATATATACAGAATACTATAGGTGTACAAACAGGCCTCTTGTTGTATCCATTGTATACATATAGGCTATCTGGGCTATATATGTATGCCAATACGGATATCCTTGATATACATAAAGACCGACAATGTTTCCAAGGTAGACAGGTCACTCTGGGTAAGTAATATGAATAAACATACAGGTCAGGTTAGTGATACATACAGATACACTTTGAGTGGCCGTGGCATAAAAAGAGGCAACTGTCGGTACCTTAGGTATAGATGCAGGACATTTTGGGTATCTGGGTTATACAGACTGACAACATGTGTATCCTGTTTATACAGACAGACACTCATAGCTATACATATATGCCAGTTATATACATACTAATTACGCTTCACAACTTTGCATCGATAGCGTAAAATAATGGATCTTAGTTTGCATGCGTACAAAAGATACCACGGGTGACATGTATGACTGTATTCCTATAATACCTAACGTAACATATTATATACTAATGTGGATTGCAAGACGAAATGTGACAGTTAAATGTGCAAATGCTGCCGACCCAACCAGGTTTGCATGTTTGAATTGCATGCATGGCTATTTATATACCAACTTTAAAAATGTACATGACAACAAGGACAATAAAGTTGTGACATTTTTAAAACAAAGTCCTATGGTATTGTGTAAAGAGAAACGCCTATGAGCAAGATTGAACTGTGTAAACTACGTTGTGCAGTATTTGAATAAGTGCTAATAATATATATTCCTAATGCATGGAATATTTACAAGCTTTACTTGGACATTTATAAAACTGATAAGATTCTTATCAGTGGTTAAGAACAGATACATATGTACTAAATGAACGTTTTAAATGCACATTTAATACATTTCAATTAATATTCATGAGTATGCAAATGAGCTGAAACGCTCTTAATTAATATTCATGAAGAACACTATTCCAAAATCGAAATATCTTACTATCTCAAAATATGGTTTATATTTGAGAAATGTAAATATTGTCAGTTTTTTTAATAATTGTTTTTTCATGATTAATATACCCCACTCACTTTTGACAGTATTTACTCTTGCAAACAATAAATAATGATACAAACAGATATATGTTTATATAAAGTAATGTTTCAAATGTAATATTGCTTATTTTTGTCCATCTATAAGCACAAATAGTGAAGATTTTATCTTTGTATTATTTAATAATAACATTTTTAACGAATTATCTGCCCATTTTTTCAAGTTTTCATGAATACTCATCATAAGTATGTAAATGAGAAAATTTGTGATTAAGTGCTTGTAAATAAATGTATAAAGCCCTGGCTTTATTTTGATACCATTGTTGTTATTCTACACCAAAACTTGACAAAGATACAAGGTATTTTATGTGATACACATGAAAAATATGCACCGAATGACCTTTGACCTCGTTTATTTCACTATAAAGGGCATCTCAAGCGTGACTACCGGGCAAGTCTTTCTTGTGGCACCTAGTAGATAACGTTTAACATGGTAGTCGTCCATCTTCAGAGAATGCCTACGCAAGTCACAATTTTGAAAATCCTAGGTATACTGATACGTATAAATGTTGTCAAATCTCCAGCGTGTAAATTTTTACAAATCCACAACTAACGTGCTTCTCACAATAACGTGGAAATATAGAAAGCCGAATTTTAGTCCACATCTTATATTATTATAGAATTTCATTTTGACACGAATAGTGTTATTGCCAGACTTTATGCGGAGCGATAAGTATCCCCAAGAGAAGGCATTTGCCACGTGACTAAATAATTTATTAATTGTCCATTCTATATTCTATCATATGACGTTATGGAACATATATTCTCGATTTTTAGTACTAGTTTTATAAATTTTTAAAGACCTAATTACCTACTTTTTCCTACTCGCATGACTTGGTGCAAATCATTCTGATAATACTGGTACAATACAACTATTCTACAATATGACAGGTGGACAAGTTAGGCCCTCCTTGAATTAATGTGTCTGTAAATATATTCAGTGATTCTTTTTTCAGTATAGTTTTATAAACATAGAATAATAACTGTCTTACACTGTAGAAACAAAGCTCACCTTAATACATCAAGTACTGTGGATTATTTAATAATATATTTAGACATTAAACATATTGTCTTGGCCTTATATATGTCACTGTCAATGTGTAACTAGATACCTGTTATTTCTCATTTTCATCAGGCAAAGCATGTATAATTACCATCATGGAAATACAAAAGAATACAGTTAGTTTGAGGTGTGTCTTTATACAGATTACTTACACAGTATACATGTTTTGCCAGTTTTCACGAAGAAATCATAAAAAAAAATGAATCGACTAAATGGTGTGACCGGTTAGTGTAAGACAAAAACGAATTATTAAAGACGCGCCACAGAATAATTGTATTCTTTTGTATTTCCATGATGGTAATTTTACATGTTTTGCATAGGATTCAATATTTGCACACGTTACATGTACCAAAATGTTTAAGAGACATTCACAGATCACATTCACTGGTACGAAAAAAAAATAGAGACATCCACAGATCATATTCACTGGTACGAAAAACTAGAGACATCCACAAATCATTTTCACTGGTACGAAAATAAACTTAGAGACATCCACAAATCACTTTCACTGGTATGACCATTTTCATAATTATGATTTTGGATGTAATTGTTTTTCATTATAAACGGATAATTGCAATGTATTTGTTAATGCAGTGTCTGCAATATTTGTTCGAGTTATCGATAGTTCACTATCGAACAAGGTAGATTATATAGGGATTTTGGTGGGGACTGGCGATCAGTTCTAGCGGGGAGGTGTGGTCGAATCATGCAAGTTCAAGCGAACGGATCGATTATATGTATATCAAAGTGGTTATTTTCAACATGTTTTAGACATCAAAGAGACAGCAGCGAGAGATATCAATAACTCAAATATTGTTAATGATGCATGTCTTTAGTGCCTCGACTACTGTACCATAGGGATGACTTTATTTTCTTTTTATCATTTGATCTGTTAAGAGTTGATTGCTTTTTTCTGTATGGTTATACGGGCATAAACAAAATCTTTTGTATCCATGAACCACGTTAGCAATTCTTAGATCATTTGCAAGAAGTCCAAATATGGTTTATATGCAAATGAACGAACAAAAGAAAGCATTCAAGTATTACATTAACATTTTTAAAAGTAACGTGCTACAGAAATGAGTGGTTTGTTCTCTATGATTATCAGAAAATCAAAATGAATGTCTTCAGCGTGTGAATAGAACAGCAAAAAAGCCCCACCAACGTTAAATTGTTAAATTCGCCTTCCTATAAACATTCCTTATTTCTATCTCAAATACGAAAAACATATAGTCCTGTAGATTCGATGTTGATCATTTGTTTTTGTTTTTGTTGGGGGTTAAAGTCACACCAACACAATTATAAGTCAGTCATAAGTCATATGTTATTTCGTCGAGGGCGGGCACCTGGGTACTTCGCACAAGTGATCAGTACCAACCTAACTTGTGCATGGTGCATGTTAGGTTCTTTCAGAACTTTTGGACTTTTTTTGTTACTATACTTTATACATAAAGTCTATATACATATACAGTCCACATAATTATGCAATCTTGTGTTCGTCAAATTGCAATGTACTGTGTCAGTGCGTGCGGAGGTACATTTATCACCTTCAGTGATAGGTCTGATTTTACACTGCCCGTTATACAATACAATGAATACATAGGCATTATATTTGAAAAGGCAACAGCAGTCGAACCAGAATTTGTGATTTCAGCGATAAACTTGTGTGTTTTTTTTTGGTCTAGTACAGCTGTTTATTAAGCACGTTAGTGTCCACTCTTTTTATACAGTTTTGTACATCAGTTTTGTTTTAAATGTATTTTACATGCCCCTTTCGTTTATCGTGTAAATTGTTTATCTAATCTAAAACTGTCTATCGTTTTAAACTGTATTTACATAGTCTCTTATAATTCTGTATAGAACGGTCATGTACATGTAAATGTAAATTCTGTAGCAAACACGTTGTATTATATTGAGCATGTATGCAGATGAAACTTTAATAAATAAATATACAAAAACACAGAATTGGTTTGTTCACCTTAGGTCTTATAAAGAAAACAAATGGTATAGACATATGAGCAAAAAATGGCTGTAATGCATCTACGTCTACATCTACGGCGTACTGCCCAACAATCCATTCTGATCATGATTTTGGGGCTCTTGTCTGGGACAAATTGTTAAAAGATATGCAAGTTCATAAGGTGCATAAAGAAAGGGTGGTTCTCAGGAAAATTAAGAGACATGAAACAGTGCGATTTGTGGGTTTCATGTGTTATAAGTACGTTTATCACCTGTTTACATCATGAAAGTGAAATCGATGCCTGAATAGTTTTATTTCACCTTTGTCTTTAAATTCAAATTATAATATATCATCGGGATACACGTTAAACTACCTATACACGATTACTTACATGTATTTTATGCATATCTTCCTTTTAAAAATCACCAGACTGCAACATTTAAGAGCAGCCAGTACAAAGGTCTTGTACTTTTCATGGGAGATTATAATGTCGAACTACGAGCAAGGCAGGAACATCATTTCCATTTAGATAGTCGTGGTAATTTACTTGTTTACATCATGTTTCACAATCGTCTAGTTGCAACAGAAGGTATGAATCTCAGTACCGGTGCAATTTACAGTAACGTGCCGCATAATAGATTGAGAGAAACTCTAGTAGACCATATGTTAATACTTTATTAGGTCAAAATGACATTGAACTTGTTAACTCCTGTTTTATTCTTAAAGAAGATTTTTTTAATGTTTCAAATCATTGCCGTCTCGTCTGTGCACTAACACAGACTGTAACAGTAAATACGCCAGGTATTGATACCTATAATTTTATAAAGTTGAAAAATGTTAAACACCAATGCATCGAAATATTTCGTAGGCATTTGAATAACAAATGAATGCTATTTTAAAAAATATGTTACTACGCGATATTTCGTCGGAAAAGGACGTAGATGACTTGCTTCTGAAGGATCTACTTTCCAGATTTTATTTTTTTATTTTTTTTTTTTTTTTTTGTAATCAGAAATTGTTCATGCTATTCAATTAGCATCGGACAAATGTATTCCGAAATCGAAATTCAAATTGTTTATTAAGCCATACTGGACTAATGACCTAGAATGATACTGCCGATAATAATGAATTCTGACGATTGATAAATAAGGGAGAAAACAACGTAAAAGCTGTCCTGTTTTAGAAATGATGGTAATATTTGCGATACCACTCAAGATATAAACCGTGGCTGGGGAAATTATTTTGCGGAACTTTACAAACCAACTTGTATCAAGGAATTTGACGACGATTACCTGTCGGCGCGAGAGGCAGACTTCCGCGATATTAATACGAATACCAAACTGTACCTGGATGATTATAACAAATTGACGAATTTATGGTTAGAAAGCAGTTTAACACTTGTAAAAATGTAGATACGACCGTGTTAATTATGAACATATTAAAAATGGGGGCGATTTACTAATATCCGTTTTGACAAAGCTTTTTCATAAAATGTCAGATCTTTGTCATGTTCCTGATGATCCAAAGAAAGGTGTTATTACAACACTTTTCAAAGGTCGGAATGAAAGAAAAAAAGACCCAAATAGGTATAGGGCCATCTCATTATGCTTAAATATCCTCAAACTATATGAAAAGGTTATCTTGAATATTATTGAAAATACGGAAATGTTAAGATTAATGCTTAACAGGGTGGGTTCCAAAAAGGATACAGTTGTACAATGACATCATTTCTGTTGCGAGGAAGTATTCATTTCGCTGCAGATGCTTATGCTAAAGTTATATAACACAGTTAACGGTCATATTTATAAAATATTATCAGACATTTTCACATTTTCAAAAACTGTGTTAGAACTCAAGGCATAACATTGGTTCCAGATAGCACAAGGCACGCTCCAAGGTCAATGTATTAGTCCCTGGTTATATTTACTCTTTGTGAATTGACCTGGTGAATACCATTGACTAATCTGAATACAGTTTTAAGGTATATGGAACTTCCTATGGATGCCCAACGCATGCCAATGATATGGCACTACTCTCCTGCAGCAAATTTGGTCTAGAAAAGCTAAATGAAATGCTGTAGAAATTCCACAATAGAAACGTATATGTATAATACCAGAAAATGTAGTATTATTGTTTTGAATGAGGCTGAAAAGGTATTTAAGAAAACTAACAGAAATTGGAGTTTAGGTACCCAAAATATTGAAGAATTCGAGACATATGTTCACTTAGGAATCGTTTGCGACGAGTACATGTATCTTGATGAGAATATCAAAGATGCATGTTCCAAAATACGTAAAACGTTCTTTTTTTTCTTTGGTATGTCGGATTTTGGCGTAAATAAGAACGGTTTTCGCCCTCTGTCCGTAAAACATCTATATCTGACTATTGTCTTACCGAAAGCTTTGTATGGCTGCTAAAATAACGGACACGCAGTTACATTCGCTTGAAACGGCTTATCTGCAATGCATTAAATTTATGCGGTCAATGTCGCGACGTACAAGGACAGGTATTGCTCTTGGATGCATTGGTGCCCTAACTCTTGAGCAAGAAATTGATAAACGTAACTGATCAGTTGAGTAATATGAACCCAGATAAACGAGTGAAAGAATTATTTGAGCCGTGCCATGAGAAAACCAACATAGTGGCTTTGCGACCAGCATGGATCCAGACCAGCCTGCGCATCCGCGCAGTCTGGTCAGGATCCATTCTGTTCGCTAACAGTTTCTCTAATAGCAATAGGCTTTGAAAGCGAACAGCATGGATCCTGACCAGACTGCGCGGATGCGCAGGCTGGTCTGGATCCATGCTGGTCGCACACCCACTATGTTGGTTTTCCCATGGCACGGCTCATTTAATGTCGGTGTTACACAGTACCTAAATAAACCTAGCAAAATCTTTCGATATATGCCCGTTATATATAACGTATACTTGGTAAATACGGTCTAAGACACCATTTGCATGATTTGCGTTATTATGTGATCACTGACAAATTTCCTGGCACTGTTGAATAGAAATCAGTTGTTAAAAAAGCATTATCAGGCTAGCAAAGTATGAGCATAGGTTACGTTTGGTCCTCGGTGAAAGTTTGTATGGCTTTAGGAGCATTCACGGAGAGCTTAGCTCATGTAATATATGTCGCTTTTGTCAAATATATAGGAACTATTTGCCTCTGTTGTCGTCGAAGTCAGTAAATTTTTTACCACTACGTATAATGCATTCTGTCCTTAATGTAAGTTGGCGGCAGAATCAGTCCCTGTACAAACAAATGATAATATAAGACAAAATATGTGGTATATTTTGCATAAATGCCTGGGTGATGATAACTTCAACAACCTATGTAATATGCCTTGCATGGATCAGGTTATTGAAATGTTATCAGAGTTTATCTCGCTAATTATGGATGATGTAAATCGGATTAAATCCTTCAAGACAATTCTGAGATATATACATCACTTAACAAAAATATTGAATTACCTGCTGTACAATGAGCTTTATATATATACATGTATAAGATTTTAAAATTCCACTAATGATGGAATGTGGGTGGTGTTCAAGTGAACGTACATTGCAATGTCTGTAGAGCAACACTCTTTGGGAGATACAAATATTAACTGTTATGTTGAGGTTGTTGTTCTTGAGGGGTAAATGTGATAGTATATTTCAGCTTAGGGAAATTTTGATGATGTTGTTATAGAGAGGTTTTTGCATAAGAGAGAGAGAGAGAGCCGCTCTTGAGAGGTTGCACTGTATATACTTAATCTCATACATGTTCAATACCAAAAATATGCAAAGTCATCTGTACTGAATGCACAAAGGCCAAAAGAATTGAAACGTTGTTATAAGTCCTGCAGTTGAAATGAGGTAAAATTCTGATTACATACGATTACAGGCTACATACATAAAATAAGGACATATAGTGGGAGTTATGTAAAGCTAAACAAAGCTTGGGTTAGAAGATTTTTAAAGGCATTTATAGCAGAAATAAACTATATTTTCATTAAACATAATAATAATAAATCATGCCCCGAGCCTAGCACTACATTGGTCTAATTTATTGTTGCACAGAAACAATTATTATCAGTTGTGATAATCAAATATATAAATAACTGTTTGCATACGGTGTGTTGCTTGTTTCCTGTTGCAAGACGTTTTATGGAAAACACGTATTAGTATTCCCATAAAGTATACCAATTCGACCTTTCTTACAGCTACGTATTAAGTATACAGGGATATAAACAAGGTTTTTATTTAGGGGCTCAGACTGTCTAGTCAAAAAATGATATTAAACATTAGGTATATGGGCATTATGGGTATAGGTTCTAGAAGTAGGTTCCCGTCAATGAATACTCAAATATGACGTGTATAAATTTAATCAATCCTTCTAAATTACGTCACAAGTATAAAAACTATATTTCATATTGGTTTAAGCTTGAATTTCAGTTAAGGTATTAGACCCGTAATAGAGTAACTCCTTTTTGAAGAGTATTCAATTCTTACTCTACACCTACTTTGACTGCAATTTTCATGAGGGCGTAGGTTCAAGCCCCACTGGGACCAAACATTTATTTCCTTATTTTCCATTTTTTCTAGTAGGTTTTTACTTCTTTCAAGACTTATTAATGATTTATTGTACAAAAGTGGAATTGTTTTTTATTTGATAAGCGATTTATTGCTGTTCAAAGTGAATTTACCTCTGAAATAGAAGGAGTAGATTTAGACATCTTTAAAAATACAGAGTTATATGCGGTAAAAGTTCTCCTTTTTGCCTTCACTCTTTGGACTACATTTTGTGGAAGAAATTCAGATAGTTTTACGTCTGCCCTAACGTTATTTTTTAATGAAGTAAGCAAAAAAGCGGAAAAAGGAATTAAATGCACCTCTATAATTTTGCATCTCGTAGTAATAAGGCCAAGAACTCGACTTACACTGTAAAGTGATGTTGAAATATAAATTATCAGTCAAACCGTAACCTAGGACTTCAAAAATATCATTACCACAAAAATAGCATCAGATCTAATAACTAATTTAAAAATATATCTAAAACGAACTATTTTTCTCTTATTTCAATTAACATACATGTCTCTTGTAAACACCAGTCATTCAGAGATTTAACAATCACTATAAGTCATTAGAGTTTTCAGAAAGCAGCACAACGTCGTCAGTGTACAATAATTATAATATACATACTAACTTTTTCATGACCAAGAGCTACTCCTGATTCAAAGGACATCAGACGAAACATCATGTCATTGATAAACAGATTGAATAAAAGAGCTGAAATAATACCTACCACCTTGCTGTTGTAACCTCAAACTGATCAGTATTAAAAGAAGAAGTTACGTAAGTATAAAGTAAGGTTAAACTCGATGCATCTTCCCACCTTCCCTCATAAAGAAATATCTTAAATTTTTGGGTGCAGGGGTCGCCTCTAGCTGCAGACATTAAGTCGGAAATGGAGGATTGGCAAGCTATTTTTTTCCTTTACTCATGTAAAAATGTGTACAAAAAGGATATAGATTTGTATTCTTTCTTTCCGAAATACTAAAGAAAAATGAAATAAATTTAATGATTAAAGCTAATAGATTTCGAAAATGTCTTATGCATGACGTTAAGGCGAATGTAATAGTCAATGACCGTGAACGCAAGTGCTGTTAAAATCCACAGGGACGAATATTGAACCTGGGACAAAAATATGATCAGACTGATGAAAAGCCCGGTTTTCATCCTAAATCTGTCCAAAATGAAAAATTTGTAATGAAGTATGAGCCCAATTTATATAATATGACTGTACGATATACTGTTGGCCGGTATCCAGACAGTCGAGCCTGCCAGGAATGGGTTCACTTCCCAGGCTGTTGTGAAATAAATTCTCCAGCAATTTACGCAAACTATCTATCACTATTTCACGTATGTATTTAGGTACAAAATGAAACCGACCACAAGTCTGTATTCCTTCGTTCATGAAATATCAGTCAGGAAACAATACCCTCCTGTTGATAAAAATGCGGCACAACGAAGTGGTACGGAAACATTAATTTAAATAAAGTTTTCATCCGAGCATTGGTCAAATTTACTAGCCATTACTAACAAGTATAACTATATATGCAAATTAAGGCCACTGATGAGCGTCAGTACTAGGATATGCTACTCACGAAATTTACTTTTTGATTTTTCCCTCGGTTTCCGCCATTGAAAGCGATATGATAATATCCGTGTAAATTTTGTGCGAAACGTTGTGGTTCTGTGGAGGTATGTCGCTATATATTGACAAATCAGAAAAATACGTTTCAAAATAATGAAGGAATTCTGTTCAATGGTGGCAAATGCAATCGAAAGACCTATTGGAATATAAACAAGAAGTATCTTTAACAAGAGTGTCAGACTGCCACAAAATACGCCCGTCATCGAATTTGGTCTAATTCAAAGGGCACAATCCAAGTGTGCCTACGACAATTTGGCTAGTTACCGAACTTGGCTAAGATATTATGCCAACACACATTATCCGCAAGTGTGTGGAAGATAGGATGAAAATTGTTTGACTTAGAGAGACGACAAGACTAATTTCGCATTTTTTGAGTAATTTAAGGGCCATAATCCAAGAGTTCCTGCGGCCACTTAGCTTGTTATCAAACTTGGCCGAGATGTTATGCCCACAAACATTGTCACAAAGTTTGGTGGAGTTCGGATGAAATCCTGTTTGTCTTAGAGGGCGGACAATGCTAAATTTGCAATTTTGAGTATTTCAAGGGCCATAACTCACAAGTGCCTAAAGGAATTTTGCTGGTTACCGGACTTGGCCGAGATATTATGCCCACAAATATTGTCACTAAGTTTAGTGAAGATCGAAAGAAAACTGTTTGACTTAGAGGGCGGGCAAGCCTAAATTTGCAGATTTTGGGTAATTCAAGGGCCATAAATCAAGAGTGCCTGGAGGGAGTTTGCTGGTTATCTAACTTGGCCGAGATATTACGCCCACAAACATTGTCACTAAGTTTGGTGAAGATCGGAAGAAAACTGTTTGACTTAGAAAGCTGACATACTTTTGGACGCCGACCGTCCGCCTGCCCGCCCGCCACCCGCCACGGGTGTTCACATAATACGCCCCGCTCTTTCAGAGACGGGCGTATAAAAAGGATATACGGCCGCATTAGCCAATGCAAACGTTAAGCTACGAAACGCGCATGCACTCTGTGCTTTTACATGCGATCGGATATATATAACGCAAAACAAAATGTAATTTTTAAAGTAAGATTTTCATGCTTTCTTTGTAGAACATATTTTACAAAACACATATCTTACATCATAATTAAATTAAACATAATCTAAGGAATTTTGACAAAAATAAAAACTAAAAAGGAGGGTCCGGAAAGTGGGGGGATGGGGACGAAATGACTAATTTGAAATCGTCAAGGGATACCAAGTTTGATTTAATCATACTTTATTGCTTCTAATTTAAATAAAAATGCACAAATCATACAATGAAAAAGGAATGCTTATTTTTGAATTAACAAATTAATAACAATATGATCAATTCAACTTACATAAAAGCAAAAACGCCTGTAGCGTTTACATGATTTCTTAAATGTATGAAATGGTTTTGTAAATACAGTCATTATGGAAGACAGAAAATGAGTTTTCCTAAGAGAAAAAGAGTCACACAGTGGTACTTATTTTAAAGTAATAACTGTGTTTTGTTTTCATATTTTGGGTGTAGTTATGACATAACGGTCTAAAAAAAAAAGAAACAGAGGACAGATATAGGCTGGTATGCTCAATAAATGTTCTAACAAAAGAATCTAACCATCTAATTTGTCATTCAACCCATGTTAGTTAAATATTTATAACAGGAATTGATCACATGATGAAGAGAAACAACATCGTCGCTATGGTAATTAGGTCGAGTCAATAAAGATACGGGCTATTAGTAACATTTGAATAATTATTATCAATATCTCCCATTACAGTCTTTTAGACATAGTGAAAATGGCCACTTGTTTATATATACAGTCAAACCAATGTTAAAGTCCAGTTAACAGATAGTAACGACTTATCGAAATAATGTATAGCAAAATCAAGTTTTACTTAGATAGAACAAAATTTTTAAGACCACACGTAACTATCTACATTCACCTGTACAAAACGATCCCCTGAAAATAAACATTTTGATCTCCCAAGTCCAAGTCTGGTCTAGATATCTGGACTATATGGGATTTCAATTTTTGTGGACAATAACTCTTTTTTCTCGAATAATAACACATATATGCATTTGAAACCTAATAGAGTTCGCATGAATTATTATTCTAAGGATGTTCGGAAATTCTTTGTAAGATGGCCTCCCCTGGTTTGTTGTACTAGGAATGGTATATAGCCATTTGTTTTTACAGAATTATTTGCATTTATGATAATCCCTAATTCCTGAATGAAATAGAAGTTGTTATAAATCTTATATTGCATTAATATGTAATCTCAACATGTGAAAACTTGGCAAATATTCTAAACAAACGGTATACTACAGCACCAAGTTGAGAAGAAAAAACGTTACTGAATAATTTCCATTAATCATATTGACACATAATGTATCGACAGGTTTACATAAATTCTGATCATAGAAATCAATCACAAAGCATAAATGCTTCAAATATAAAAACTTGTCGTGTGAAATAGTTAATAAAATCTTAAAAAGATCCTTCGGAAGCAAAGAATGCAGCCGAGAAGAATAATAGCAGACTCGGTTTGATGGGGTCTGTTCATGAGAGGTAATGAAATGTGCAACACCTCTCACGCCCCCTAGCACCGGCTTAAGCGGAACTCTATTACACATATTAAACCTAACAATCTCAATAGGCCTTTATTACTAGTTTTTCGGATGAATGTTTGGAAATGAAGACAGTGTAAATATGTTATATTCTTTTGATAGACTTCTTCATCCAAGTGAAAATTCCATTATATATAGAAATCGGAACTTACGTACTCTGACCGTTGCAATTCTTTTTAATGTCATTATTGTTGTCAAATTACGTTCTTTTTGGAAGAAAAATGGGCCAAAATTCATTCAATATACACTGCTATGGTAGACCTATGGCATGGAAGAATGACAAACATTTACATTGTACATTTTTTGTTTTAAAGCTACACGCCTACAGTTTGGGAGAAAGTTTTCAACATGTTCATTTCCACCAGGTTTGACAAAAAATGCATATACTAGTATGACACTAAAAATGATAAAGTGGTTGAAAATAAAAGTTCGATCTTGGTAAAAATGCAAGAAGAATGTAATTTTTTGTATTATTTTAAAAGCGTTGTAACAGTTTCTACATTCTGCTCAATATTTGTGGTTATTTATAAGAATATCTTGCAAAGTCACAATGTCAATATATTTGTACCACTAGTAACTTTCAGAGTACTCACTTTTTATGGAGTTTAAGAGAAAACAGTTTTCACAGAAAATGTGTCGGATAATTTCTTTAAATTCAAAGAAAAAAGATTTTAAAAATATTATTGACCAGAGGAAAACACTGTTGGCCGAAATTCTCGAAACCCCTGTTCAATTTACTGAGCTCCAAACAGTCTAGGGGTTTTAAACAACACAAATGTTCAGTTCACTTCTTAGCTCTATAGGGATAGTAATAGGGACCTTTAGCATTTTTTAATTCTCCATTTTATAGACATTTATTCTAAGTGTAAAATTCTGGTCAATGTTTTTGTGAGATAGCAGTTGTAATGTACTGGAAGACTGTATCGGAGAACGAAGAAAATCAGCATATGCTTTTCCGTGCCTTTCAGTAAAGATTCCAAAACTTTTATTCATAACTTCTATCTACAGGTAGAACATTGAAACCTGAAATCTAAACAAAACACTGGTAAAATTTAAACATGAATTATTTTTTACAATATTTGCAAAATTCATGATAAATGCAATAGAAAAAAAAAGGTTTAATAAAAAAGTCAGCTTGTCTGGGATTGAACTCCCGAACTCTTGAATGTGAAGCGTAGGCACTAAACTTGGATCTATTTAGGGAACTGTGACGTCATACGATGCAAAACAATATATTTGTAATATTAATTACGACAGCGCGATGAGATTCGTGTCACATTGAAATTTATGTTGCAATATTTCGCACTGTTTTTACGTTGTTATTCAATATTTTAAACAATAAGCAAGACGTTTGAATCGCCAGTAAACTACAAGCGTCTATTGACACCGTTAAGTACTTCGCGCAGTCCTATGGAAGAAAACCGAATAACACCGATTCCATCAAATACCACGAGTTTTCAACTTGTTATGAAAATAATCTAATTTGTTTTTCACACGTCTAACCGTAATCCAACATTATCGGTACTGTTTCGCAGCGCCAGTAGCTCTGCTATTATTTCGTTCTCTGTCACTAACCAGGATACTCTTAACTGATATGTAATGTAAGAATCTAGGTCCTAGTAATTATAAGAAGCATTTGCGTTTGAAATTGTATATGCTCGGAAGATTGGAACATAGATTTTTGGTATTATTGTGCTAATGTCCTACCATACAGTGAAAGCAGTGAAAGGCGAAATTCAAAACTGATTATAACTGACAAAGTAATTTGTTTTAAATTTCTAAATACAGTGCGTGCTACATGATAAACCTCATAACAAAGCACATGCGTTAATAAATACATTGAAAAAATATCCGTTATGCCTAGTTCACATTTGGCCTGCGATGTGTTTTCCGAGCCAATAGACTGCTTTTATCCTCTTTTCCTTGCGGCCTGCGTGCAGAGGCTGGAGCCTCTGCATGGAAGCCATACGGGCGTCGTACGATTTTCCTGGGAAGCTTGCGGAGACTGCACGTCTACTACACGGCAATTGCACTGAAATTGCACGATTTCCGCGCAGCGTCCGTACGGATTTCTCCCAGTCTTCCACCGTGAGCAAGTACAAAAATGGCACGATGCTCGTATTTAATGTGAACACATATGCCGTAGCCCGTAGCCATCTACGATGCCCATAAAAATCGCAAGGAAAATCGTAGACTAATTTATCGCACGGCGCCCGGATCAAATGTGAATTAGGCATTAATCTATGGTAAATTACTTGAACGTTTATTGAACTGAACCTAATTGGTAACATTGATTGTCTCAGACCATTAACAGCATTTCAGACCTTATGATTTCTATGGGAAAATTTCACAAAACTATGTATAAATTGTAAGTAACCTGTATTAAATATTTATAAAACAAGTACTTACAATCGTGTATGTACGCTTGATCAAATTAAGTTATAGATTATTAATAAATGATTTAATCACGTGACGAATGTCGACCTGTCAGGCTATTCTCGCGGACACTATCGCTCTGCGTAAAATCTGGCAATACCACATCTCGTTTCAAAATGAAACACTACAAAAGCATAATATGTGGATTAAAACTCGGATTTTTGTATTTTCATGTAATTGTGAGAAGCACAATAGTTGTAGATTTTGAGAAATTTACGCGCTGGACATTTGAAAACATACGTATAAATAACGTCGACGCTACTTTTTACAATAAAACGCTTTTGCAATGTGCATTGATATGTACAAATTTTCAAAGATGTGTCTCTTTCAACATACATCCATCTGGATCGTGCGAAATCAATACTAAACCGTTTGATTGGTACACCACCTCCTACCTCAATCAGCCGTCATGGCGTCTTTATGAAAAGGGCGATTGTGGATTAGGAATAGAGACGAGTAAGCATTGTTTGATGCTTCCAAATTTTTCACATGGCTCATCATGGATTGCGAGCAAAGATGCGTGTACGAAAGGACAGGCAACTCTCGTCAAAGTCGCCGACGAGACGGAAATGCAGGAATTGAACCATGAACTAAACAATATCTTTCCAAGCTTGGGGAATTGGAATGGTGTTCTCTGGACAGGCCTGAATAAGATTGGAAGGGCAGATTTTATTTGGGACGACATGACAGTGCCTGTATACAATAACTTTACATTTGGCGAGCCAAATACAGCACATGACTGCGTTATATTGACCAACTTTCAATCTTCATGGGTGTGGAAAACGTACAGTTGCTCACAGCCTTGGTCGTTTGTTTGTGAGAGAAGAAATGTTAAATAATTCAACGATAAAACTCTAATTAATCATTGAGTTATTATCAATATGACAAGCGGCATGTTTCAAGATTTACGTCTGACATACAGTGAGCACGTTTGTGTATACCTTACTTTACTCTCAGTAGAAGTAGAATGCCAACATGTTTCTGGAAAATATTTTCAGCTTTTTATCGGATAAATCGGAGATATTTTGAAAAGTAATTTAAAAATGCAATATCCAATAGTGCATAGTATTCATAGAAAAGGATTTTCTCTCTCTCTCTCACTCTCTCTGGTAAATTTAGATTCTGCTGACTTTTTCCGCAGGTATTTTTTTACCTTTGTGGTTATATATTTTAAAAATTTATATTATATTGAAACGGTTTTGCCTTTTCTATATGCTAATTGAAAGTATATTACCTCTAGCTTTATTCTGTAATCGCATAAATTAATTCCCCTTTATTCTGAACATTTAAATTACATTTCTTCGACAGCAAATCTAAAGTTTGTTAAAATTACACCCAAATTCTTAGAGCAATTTAATGTATCTTAAAGGTGTAATGATATGAGAGAAACATTTAGTGTTTATAAATAGGTTAGTATGTTAATTTTAGACCAGTTCGATTGTTATTGAAAGTTTAGATAAATACTTTGGTAATTATTAAATCTGTATAATCTGGGTCAGCAACTCTGTCTATTATGTTTATTTGTCACAGATCGGGGTTTCCGGCAGCGATTATCTGTCATAACCGTAAGGGAGGTTCCCGAGTGGATCCCTGTTATTAAATGCTTAGTTTTCTGCATCTATAGGGGAGTAGACAGTCACATTCTATCATAACCCTGAAATAGGACCTGGTACAAATTGGGCTTCTGTCACAACCCGTATGTTAATAGTGGAAACATGTCTTTAAAGAGAATTCCTATAGTTTTTTTCCTTTCATAGATTTTTTTTAATTCACATATATACTTTATTATGTTATATTTACTTACTTACTTACTATATTGGGAGTACGGATGAGCATAGGGTTAACACCCATAAAGAGGATCTTTAACCTTGTTCAACCATGCTTTCACCTTCCCCTGGTAGTTATTACATTTTCAGCAGATTGAAAGGTAAATTCAGGAATTCGGGGAAACCATAGAACTGAGACTGAACTAACACTGTATCATCGATAGATTTCTGCGGGGATTAGTGATTTTTCTTCCCTTGGAAAAATAAATATGGTCGTTCTTTTTTGTTTTGTCAGTGTTAGGGACCTACCAAGGGCAAGGACATGTATATATGGTTTAATCATTCCTTTGCTTATCATGTTAAATATATTGATATCAACAATTTAGAATGTTTGTTAATGTAATATCAATGTATTTGATGTAAGGTTGGAGAATTATTTTATTGTGGCTTACTATGTTAAATATATTGATATCTACAATTTAAATTAATTGTTAATGTGATATCAATGTCTTTGATGTAAGGTTAGGTATTTTACCATTGCTTATTATCTACAATTTTAGACAATTGTTAATGTGTTATCAATATCTTTTATGTAAGGTTAGATATTTTTAATCATATTTTTGCTTATTAGCTGTTGTGTTTGATGTTGAAGTGTGAACCGATCAGTTTGATATTAAGAGATCTACAGATGTGACGACATCTAATAATGGCATATCAGGATGTGTCGACATCTGAGTGATATTCGGTGGAATAGGAGGTCCGCTTTTTAAACTGTGTCAACTGTCCACTTACAAGTCCCTCAGGTTCCTTTGAGGCACATGCATGGCACTATTGGCAACAGCTGGGGCTGCTTATTTGATAACTGTGTCTTAAATGCATTTGGTTGACTGTTTAAACTAGAAATTATGCCGGACTGTATGATTTAATCGTAAATTATTTATGTTAAACAGATGCTAGGTCATATTGGTTTGGGTTCTTCTGGGTCGGTTTTGACTTCTTTAACAGATAATTATTTAAGTTTAATATTCGAAGGGTTGACCCTTAAAATCTCCGTATTTAGGAATGATACCTGTCCTGTATGACCTCGTGCTGTTTGGGTCAGCTTTGCCTACTTATTAATAGTTAGGTTTTGGTTACTAATTATGAATCAATTTCAATCTTAAAATTGCATGTTGTTACTACATTGTTGGGCATGTTAGCATAATAATGAAACATAGAGCCAATGTTCATTAGCTTGCTGCATGTATAATTCATCACTCATAATTTTATTTAAAAAAAAAACATTCCTTTGTCATGTTTCTTTGTGTACATAGAGGGAAGAAATGAAACGGTTTTTGGCATTTTATATGCTCATTGGAAGTATAGTAACTGTGATCGCATGAATTAATTGCCTAAGGCTTTTATTCTGAAAATTTAAATTACATTTCTTTCAAAGCAAATCTAAAGTTTGTTAAAATTACACAAACATTCTTAGAACAATTTAATATATCATTAAAATGACAGAGATTTGTAATTATGATTTGAGAAAACATTTATTGTTTATAAATAGGTTAATATGCTAATTTTAGACCTGTTCGATTGTTATTGAAAGTTTAGATAAATACTTAGGAAATTATTAAGTCTGCGTCAGTAACTCTCACTCCACATCAAGTATGTTTGTTTGTCACAAATCGGATATCCGGCAGCCATTTTCTGTCATAACCATAATGGAGGTTTCCCAGTTGATCCCTGTTACTGATATTTCGTTTTCTATATCTAAAGGGGTGCAGAAGTCATACTCACTTCAGAGTTGCTAGCTAAGTGCGTCCTACAGGATCAGCTTAGGTTGACACTATTTAGCGTCCCGGTAGATAGAATGGTTAAAATATAACACACATTTATAGAACACCCTACAGTCGGCGAATCGCCACACTTGACTGAAGCCCACTTGTGACAAGAGCTGTAAATGCTATTCGCTCTGCTACTGAATTTTATGCGTCGAAATTAAATTTCTAAATTTCGAGTGTCGTGATGCTGTAGATTTTGTAGAATATATCATTGTCCTCCGCGCTGCTGTTACCACGGAGCTCAAACTCAAATTCGAAAGAGGACAACTTAATTTCTAACTCTAGTGATCGACCTAACGTAAGTAAGTATATAACTGTTGTTAAGGTTCATTCTATCGGAAAAATAGTGAGTCTAAATAATTTAGATTGGCGGGTTTGTTACTGAACAAAAGTTATAAAAAGTATACACCAATAGATTCGTCTTGGAACGAAGTATACGACTATTTAATCAAACTACGACTACGACGCTTTCATACGTCGTACGACGACGAATTTGATAACAAAATTGGTCATGTTTTTTCAAAATCAAGGGCTGCTTCAAAATACATGCGGAGTCCATTTAAAATGTATTAATAGACAGACAAGACATGTATCTAGTTCCTGCCACCCTTTAAATTTCACATACTTTTTCTTAAAGGCTGACAATTTACGATTGAAAATATACTTTAAAATGCTTCAGACTATTGTTTTCATCGTGTTCTGTTGACATGACGGACTACTTTTTTGTTACTATAAATACTAATATTGCACGGTGAAAACGTGCTCGATTCCTGCCAAATATAATAAAGGATAGTTCTTCACGCCGTTTACCTGAAGGGAGGGTTCTTTATCCCGATTATCATTCTCGGCAGATTTTATAGATCCAATAACACTATTCTAATAGTACAGTCAAAAGGTATTCGAAGAATAATCATTTTTTTTTTCAAAATATTCTACAACCTGAAATGAAATCTAGAATATCTGATTCATTGAACTATCCAACATTTTTTCAAACGGTCTACTTATTATGATAAAAGCGTTATCGTTCCAAACTTTGTAAAAAAATTCTTTCATCCATAACGTTTTTCTAAAAAAAACTGACTACCTCAGGGGTACGTTCTGGGGTACTTTATTTGTTATTGACAAAGGACAGGTTTTGTGACAAAATCAACACAAATAACAGGCTAATTATAGTCACGTCTTATGAATTGTCAGACTTATTCTTGCGCGAGTATTTCGGAATTTCTTAGCCATTCGTTTTTTGAGGATTTTCATGGAGAGGATTTACCTAGAACTAAAATAAAAAGTTTTTTTTGGAGCTCATGCAAACTTTCAGATTTTAAATGTGCCAGCATAGCGAGCGAGAAAAAAATGCATTTTTTCCATCAATAAAAAAAACAAAAACAAAAAAAACAAGTAAGACAAATTACCTGTGAGATAGAGATAAGATGCATTTTTATGTTTAACCCAGAACAGAAGACAAATTAAGTTTTCGAGCGTAGCAAGCGAGAAAAAATATGCATATTTTTCAGCCGGAACAAAAGATTAATCATTAGTGCGAGCGTAGCGAGCGAGAAAAAATGCATATTTCATATTCTTCAGTCAGAATAAAAAACAAATTATGTATCCAAGCGGAGCGAGCGAGAAAAAATGTATATTTTGCAATTATTTTACCAAGAACATAAGACACCAATTACCTATGCTCCGGCGATCTTAGGGACGGGAGCGCCCCGGTGACCCCTCCCCCCCCCCCCCCCCCCCCCCCCAAAGACCTCCGCTATGAATTCACTAATGGTAAAACTTCAGTCTGTACGCAGAAATGATTACTGTACAAAATTCATAACCATTTGAACTATTTATTCAAACTTGATGGAGTTTTATTTTACAAAAACGGCTTTTGTTTTGGGGTTTAAGTATGCCTGCATCTTAAGCCTGACAACAGAACAACTTCATAATCTCTGCCGACGTCGTTGATAAGCTTAAATGTTGTAAAACTTTGCTCGATCCCTCTTCCGACATTGACCTTAAAGGCCTTTATCATACTTAAGGGCAGGTCCGCATCTAGCCTGGGAATCCAGACAATTTCTAACTATTTTTCTACCTGCAAATTGACAATATCAGATACTCGGATGAATGCCAATTAACATTAATTAGCATAATTTAAGTTGGATCTTTAATGTAGGTAAGATTTCTTCTGACAATTATTGTCAACGGCTTCCCAGGTTAGTCCAGATCCAGAAATGCCTTTATTGGATGCAGCGAGGCAACAGTTTAGAAAGAATGTGATACCAGCGAGACACATAGCTCCCAGCGTGAGTAGGAGTCAGGGTGTTCTCCCTCTGCAAAAGTTTGAAATATAGTTATGTAATGGTGGTATCTGATAGAACTTTTTGGTCTGAATTTTGAGAAAATATGTTTAGTATACAGCATCTTCTGTGTATGACTGTGCTATTTACGATAAAAAGGATGAAAGTGACGACAAGTAAAGTAATCAATGACGACTGTTTTATTTTGCAGTATAACAAATTCATGCATGTTCACACAAATAAAAGTGTTATGTATATGAGCAAGGCACAATAATGCATAGACAGTTGTGCTACAAAAGGAAGCAAACTCTTCATTATCGGTATAGTTTGACAATATTCCTTCACGGAGGTTGCAAAGCGAACTAGAATGATGTCGACAAAAATGTTTCATTCAATAACTTATAATAACGACGGGTCAATAATGTTATTAAGGAAAAATATATAGAAGTTAAACAACTGAACAAGAAACAAATGCGCATGTCTACATAATCACGGTGGGGAAACCACGTGACTAAATCGGATAACGTGCACGCAAAAGTGCTAAAAATAGGCCCGCTTCAGGTATGTTTTTTCACTATAACTTTTTTGATCCGCAATTGTTTTAAACGAGATAACGTGCATAAACCCCGCAATAAAAAGTTCTTTCAGCGGATATATGTAACTTGATGAAACCCCCTCCCGTTTTTACGTAATCCTTGCCCAACCGATTCGAAAGATGCAAAATATTTTGGTAACGAACACGTCTGTTCACAAGTTACGCATCTAGGACATATTCTGCAGAGAATTTTCGCTGGAATTAGGTTTAGAATAAAGCTTGTCATTGTCCAAAGTCCTGTACCAAATTTTTAACATGACTAAGCCTTCATGAATATGAAGATATCGTAAGACAAAGGTGCGGTAACGTACACGTTGCGGTTTTCAGGAGTAACGTACACGTCATTTTTCCAGAGGGTAACGTACACGTCAAAGACTATTATCACGCATGTAGAACATTTTGTTTTTAAATGACTGAATTGTAAACATTTTGATATGTTAAAAAAGATGCAGATGCTGGGAATAGGCTGTTTTTCTTTCGATAGGCTATTATAACAGAAATGCTACAGTGAAAATGAGCAGCAGTTGGAATTTTATGTTTTTTCTTTCGATAGGCTATTATATACAGAAATGCTACAGTGAAAATGAGCAGCAGTTGGAATTTTATGGTCTAAACGTGTATGTTATTTTGACAAGTAGACATTGTTAGCATTTTCCATTTAAATGTCAACTTGTTTTCTTTCCAAATATCAAAAGTCGATTAGGTTTCTGGAATAACCATATAGTTTTGTCTGTCAGCGGTGTTTAATCAAATCCATGTGTCAAATCTTTTTGATGACCCCGTTGAACTGTAAACATTTTTTGTGTTGTTAAAAGATGCTGGAATTAGTATAAATTCGACCGATAACTCGAACGAATAACATGTTTTGATAACCATGATTTTCTTCATTAAAACATTTCAATACAGAAAATCTTTTGTATAATATGACAGCATGCACTTTATTTGTATCATTGACAACATTTTCAGTTCAGTTATGCATGGGACCATAACAATCAACCAATAATATAAACACGTTGTCGTTTTAAACTATCGTGCGGGAGTAATATGTTATTCTTTCTGGAGGTTAGTGACATATCATTTTGCTGGTCAGCTAGATTATTCATTTAGACCTCCTACTGAAACAACATATCAGTATTGACCTAAATTTAGCATATCTAAAGACTATAGCCATTCCATGATTGATTAAGTTATAAATGCTGACATATTCTGATAATATAGATCTATAAATGCGTCAATTACATTCAAAGCTTTAAAATAACGACTCGGTTAAGTCACAAAATCAAATATCTTATATGTTTTGATAATGATTTCATTTTTTTCCTAATTTATTGTACATGTATAAACATTAAAGAGATTATAATTAACTATTAAACTAAACTAAGCATATTGGATTGCGATTTTATAAAAATGTGAGTATTTTTAAACAAGTACAGATAACTTAGACAGTTTTTTGTGTCGCCTGCTACAAAGTAGCTGCGACATATAGGTATCACTTTTCCGTCGTCTGTCTGTCTGTCCGTCTGCCGACTGATAGGCGTCCGTCACGCTTCTTGTCCGGAGCATAACTCAAGAAGTATTAATGGTGCTAATTTGTTACTTCACACAATGATAGAACACAATGGGAGGATGTGCAGTATCGAAGAACCATAACTCTAGGTAGTCCCATTTTTCAGTTATAAAAATCCATACAATAATTTAATACAGTTGAGTACTGATTTCATAAATAACAAATGGATAATTTGACCTGTCGATGAAACACAAAGTTACCTTCTTCGCAAGGCCACTCATATCAACCACGCATGTGTACAGTATTTTAACATTATAGTACCAGATCATCATTGGCATAAGTATTCATGTATCTTTAAGCCTTTGATGATATGTTGGAACTTTTTAAAAGTGTTTAATGTTATGGAATACAGTACATGGGCGTACCCTAATATTAGGAGCCTGGCTAAAGTTGTTGTGAAATGCTGACGGACTGGAAAGCCCGCCATCGAATAAAGATTCCTTTGAAATTTAGATTTAAAGGAAACCTTTATTTTTCACGTTTTATTTTACTCTTGAACAATGTTACCACATACATTTATGATCCGTCTCCGTTGTCAAGTGCTTAAGGTCCCTTATCTCAAGTCGCTGTAACCTCTTACTGATAGACGGTCATGAATTCGAGCCCCTCGCTAACGATATGCAGCCTGACTGGGACTCAAATCCGGGGCCTTTTACTTATAAGGCAAAAGCTCTACCGACTGAGCTTACGAGCCACTTACACATTTCCCCAACATTAGTAATTAGATTCGATCTAGCGCATACACCCCTGCAACCATAATTTCAGGACTCCAACGCTAAGGATAAATCATAACACTACAAGCGCTGTAAGACTTTCCATGCAATGTTGCCACGTTCAAACGTTATTTGGGAAAGTTGGCAGTTGCTTATAGAGAATGGGAGTCTAGTACTTGCTGTGGCATCATTTTAGTGGATTCTTGATAGAAAAAAAACTTAAAGTGTATAGGTTTCTTTAATAATTTATAATTTTAGATCGATTGTAGAGTTAAAATTCATACACATTATATCGTCCACTCTCCAGACTGTTTCCTTGAGTTCTGCCAGTACTCGCGAGGAACGAATGCATTGTGATGGTAGCAGTCAAATACTGCGGACGTAATTCGAACCTGCGGCCTCCGGGCTACAAGTCCAACGCTCTACCCATACATTATGATCTTAGATTTAGACTGATAAATTAAAACAGATTTTGATGAATTGAATATATCCGAACTTACCGATGTCTGGTTAGATGGGCTTTTGAAGAGTAGTTTTCCCACAACCGTGTAAGGACACGCTTCACTGTGTCTCTTCTCGTGCTCTTTAAATTACTTTTTCTCCGAAAAGACTTTCTGCACTCTGGCACATTTATTCATTCTCCATGCTATAAATAGATAATAATTATTATAGTTTTAATGCTGTTACCCTCGGTGCAACAATGATAACTATGTGCGTATTAAATGTTAATACTTATTTTTGTTTGTCTTTGATTTACGTCTCTTTCAAACGTCATAATCATATGGTGCGGACAACTAAAACTAACCATCGTTACTGGAAAGAACAAGTACTAGGCTTCCATCCCCCGTAAACAACTGTCAACATTTTCACTCAAAGATACATGGTCGGTTGTGCATATGATATATTTAGAGCAAAATAATTTCAAATTTTATCATTTACCTTTTTATGTATAGATATACAAGAAACGTTTAAAGAGCAGTAAACGTATAATTATTTCCAAGTTTGGGTGAAGAATGACGCTGCTCATTTTCACTGTAGCATTTTTGTGTATATACTAACCTATCGAAAGAAAAACAGCCTATTTCCAGCATCTGCATCTTTTTAACCATATCAAAATGTTTACAGTTCAATCATTTAAAGACAATTATGTTCTACATGCATGATGAATAGTCTTTGACGTGTACGTTATCCTCTGGGGAAAATGACGTGTACGTTACCTCCTGAAAACCGCAACGTGTACGTTACCGCACCCTTTGTCTTACGATATCTTCAATATTCATGAATAGTCATGTTAAATATTTGGTACAGGACTTTGGACAATGACAAGCTTTATTCTAAACCTACATTCCAGCGAAAATTCTCTGCAGAATATGTCCTAGATGCGTAACTTGTGAACAGACGTGTTCGTTACCAAAATATTTTGCATCTTTCGAATCGGTTGGGCAAGGATTACGTAAAAACGGGAGGGGGGTTCATCAGGTTACATATATCCGCTGAAAGAGCTTTTTATTGCGGGGTTTATGCACGTTATCTCGTTTAAAACAACTGCGGATCAAAAAAGTTATAGTGAAAAAACATACCTGAAGCGGGCCTATTTTTAGCACTTTTGCGTGCACGTTATCCGATTTAGTCACGTGGTTTCCCCACCGTGGATCATAAAAGTCAGGGCAACATGTACATATTCATTTCATGCTTCTGATGTATACCTAGTTTCAATTCAGTTGGATGGATTTGTTCGACTTAAGTTCACGAGTTCACGATGTGATGAATTAGTTCAAGATCAAATAGGGCAACAACTCCAGAAAAAAAAAACAATAACAAGTAATTGTTAGAAAAAAAGAAAAAAGAGAAAAAAAAAGAGTTAGCATCTTTCATCTCACATTTATGGGAAGAACAACTTACATACTGGTAAGAAATCCTGAAATTGCAGTGAAATGTTTTCTTTTGTAGATGCTCACTGCTTAGGTTTGACTATGGAAGAATTCTTTTTAAATGAAATGTGATAGCACATTATGCATTAAGTGAATTTTTTATATATATTTATTTACAAACACTTGAATAGTGTATGGGCAATGGTTAAATATTGTTTGTGCTTGTATTTTTGATTTTTTCTACCAGTGCATTTATGCTCTAGTTAAGTGTTTTTTGTTTTCTGCTAATTACTAATGCTTAATTTAATGTACGTACAGTTATTAAGTAAGAAATGTTATTGATATCAATTTGACAATAAAGGAATGGTCAAAGATGACATTTGTTGTGTATTTCTGCAAAAGACTGCGATACAATAGTGTAATTTACACATATCAATATACACTGAGAAAAATTCCTCACTTTTTTTGGATTGTCTAATTGGGGTGTTGTTACTGGATGTTGAAAACACACCTATCGGTTTGGAATGTTAAACACTTTTTTCATAAATCAGCTAGAGCTGGTTGCCTTTATGCCAGCTTCCTATACCAAATAAAAACCTGTTCTATAGCTGTATATAACCCGGGTGTTTTTTTTTTTAATTACAAGACTTTGTAAAAGGTTTATGGGGCTATAATTAATTCAGTCTATTCATCAGATAAGGTTCACTGAACAGACAACCAAGTTGTAACCAGGCCATAACTTCCCAAAACATTGGTGGATTGTGATTGAAATTGAACTTGCCCTGTACGTCATAATCATATACCTGTGTACCAAAAACAATTTCAATCCATTCATCTTTTTGAAAGTTTTAGAGCAGACATTGGCATTTTGCAGAACTTTTAAGGTAGGCCTAGAAAAGGTTCATTATTTTGTCAAATATTTATGAACTACAGGTATAACTTAAAATAAATTTAGCTTGTGTTTTACTATCACGTACCTGTGTACTCAATTTAATTAAATTCATTTATCCCCTAAAAGTGATACAGCACAGAAACCAAACTTTAGGTCATTAAATGGCCATAGCTATGCCAAATGTTGGTGGATTGTTACCAAAATCGAACTTGGCCTTGCTTCAAACATTTTTAAACATCCTGCATGTGAAGATGGTATGTAGAGGACAGCACAGTATAAGTGGATGTTTCCATGTCCTAAGGACACAAACCTAGTTAAAATAATAGGATAGCTTTAGCCTTGAAATGTACAGACATCATTACTTGAGCAGGTAAGGTAACTACACAACATACTGCTGAATACACATGTATAAAGCTTTTACACAAGATCAATATTTTATTGCAACATATACTCAGTAGGAGCACATGCAGTCGGAATGATCTCTGTACAGTACTGGTCTTGGATGTAAGAAAGTTATAAAAATATGTATTATTTACAGTATTATGTCAATTTCAATAACTATCCATTTCAGACCATACCCCTGGAGTTACGACTTTCGGCAATGTCAACATTATAATGATAGCTTGCTCTTCAACCAGCTTTAGTTGAATATCTAACATATAA
This sequence comes from Mercenaria mercenaria, assembly GCF_021730395.1. Taxonomy (NCBI): domain Eukaryota; kingdom Metazoa; phylum Mollusca; class Bivalvia; order Venerida; family Veneridae; genus Mercenaria; species Mercenaria mercenaria. The sequence goes on along the minus strand of NC_069376.1, from coordinate 60,199,743 downwards.
AGAATGACTATAATACTAAGGCAGTTTTGATAAGCAGTCTAGAGGTTACAGCCCTTGACCTGATCAAACTGTAACTTGAGAGCAAGTTTGGTACATAAAAGTTCTGAATCAGAAACAACTTGACTTGACCTTCAGTAGTGACCTCGACTAGACTAGACAACCATGGGTCATGTGTGACACAGTCTAATCATGGGGAACAGAATTGTGTGTGCATTACCACATTATACTGATCTAAATTCAGTTTTAAGTTTCATAGTTCTAGGTCAAATATGTCAAGTTATGAAGCAGAAATTGCCACATTTAAAGTTATATAGTTAACACTAGAAACTTCTAAGGGCAATAACTCTGGTGTTACTTCAGCAATCTGAAACTCGACGGACCAAATTTCCCTACAGTGATGAACATGTCATATATGGCCCAAAAAGTGCACCTCTGCGCATAGGTATACATTTGTAACCACCTATAACCTGTATATGGTTTTATTTAAATATTACAAACCATTTCCTAGATACGGCTCTGGACTGACAATGTCAAAAATATATCCCTCTGCCTTCGGCGGGGAATTAATAAGACGTTACATAGAATGCATTATTTTCATGAAATAACAAGACACAAAATGTTTTGACAATTCTTTTATTGTTTTTTTCTTCAAAGACTTGTTAGTCAACAAACAATTTCAAAAAAATATCCCTGATCCATTGTTGCCAGTACAATACCTACATCTTCACATGCACCGGTATCTCGCTACTTTAATACATGCAAGAACATTCTTGTTCTGTCTCTGAATTATCAAGAAATGTAATTATATTTGTATACTGAGCATTTAAATGATTACTGTACAGCTTTAATTCGGACATTTACCTTGCTATAATGTTTACAGTAATATACATCTAACTTCAGTGTTTATTTATCAAACAATCCATTGACTACACTGCCATATCTGCTCTGCAGAATGAAAACATAAGCATATGACTAGCTTGTATCTCATTTTGAAAAGAGGTGAATAAGGCATATTAACTACTGGTATATAGGTGTACAAAAAAAGGAATGCAAAAATGATAATTACCGAGAATGCTGGGTCACCATTTTTTTGTTTAAAGTGCCATAAAAACACATAATTTATATATCAGATAATATGACAAGCAAATTTACAAATAACCTCGTATATCTGTAGATTCAACAAAAATGTAACTGGCAACAATATTATTCAGTCTATTCTGTTCACACACATATATAAATTCACACAAGTATAATAATGTAATAGCCATAATGAATTTAAGTCCATGGGCAATAATTCTTGTAAGGCTAGCTGCAACATGATTATTTAAGATTCAAAAATGTCTATGAGTTGGCTATGGTCAATTTTTTAGAAGTTTCTGGAAAGTCTCGTCAATGGCATCGAGGAAGTCCATTGTGTACAGATACTGTTCCGGCTTCACGCTGCAAACAGATACAAAGCAAAATGAAGTACAGTGCAAAAAGGAGGTTGATCAATGTAAGACTTCATTTAGTAACAAAACAAGTATTATAAAACAAGTATTTTTGCTGGGTTTTAAGGCACATCAATGCAATATAGGTCAAATGGCAACATATGGCAACATTCAAGCTTTTAATGGTACAGGAAGACTCCAGGTACACTTCGTCACATTATTACAGTTATGTATTTATTTATCTATTTTGTTGGATTTAACGTTGCACGGACACAATTATAGGTCATATGGCGACTTCCAGCTTTGATGGTGGAGGAAGACCCCAGGTGCCTCTCCATGCATTATTTCATCAAGAGCGGGCACCTGGGTAGAACCACCGACCTTCAGTAAGCCAGCTGGATGGCTTCCTCACATGAATAATTCAATGCCCCGAGTGAGGCTCGAACCCACATTAGTGAGGGGCTAGTGATTTGAAGTCAGCGACCTTAACCACTCGGCCTTGGAGGCCCCTTCAGTTATGTATAGGTACCTAGATAGAACCACCGACTTCTGTAAGCCAGCTGTATGGCATCCTCACGCGAAAGGAATCTAAATCATCTTGTGGGGTTCCAAAGTGGTGAGCAGTCAGATAACAGTGCTAGCCTCCTATGGACAACATCCAGTAAAATGCACACAATTTGTATCATATAACATAACAATGTGGCATATGTAATGAAAGTGTCCAATCAAACATTGTGACCTCTGAAATATTCTGCCTACTTGTGTAGAACCATCAATATCCCAAGGCCAGCTGGATGACAACCTCGAGCTGAATCTCAGAGTGGAGGGGGAAGTGACAGTGAAATTAACCACTCAGCCAATATTTTCAACAAGAGTATATTGTTTTTAATATCACTTACTTCTTGAGTCCATAAATACATCCTGCCAGATCTTTGGTCATTTTTCCACTATCTACTGTGTCTACACAGGCTTTCTCTAACGTGAGAGCCCATCTTTGTAATTCCTCATTACCGTCCAATTTGCCTCGGTGTTCCAAACCTCTTGTCCAGGCAAAAATACTGGCAACAGGATTGGTGCTCGTTGGGTTTCCCTAAAACATTTTATGGCAAAGAAATATGACCAAATTGTAACTTTATATAGTCTTCTGTCAGATGAATAGAAAACTGTTTAACAAAGCGCAAAAACATTACAAAAAAAAGTATATAAATAATATTTCCTAGCCAGAATGATATACTTGTACCCAGAATTTGTCAACTAATTACCCACAAATATAAGTACATAAAGAATAAAAGTATCTGAAATTGGGAAATTTCAACTTTGTTAAATATTTATAACCAAGGGAAGATTTAGCTCTATGCACTCCATACTTTACTTGATATGTTAAAACATGCTTATTACTATTGCATTAGTCCCTGGTAAGTTCTATTAACTACGTTTATTGATTACCTTCTGGTGTTCTCTGTAGTGACGTGTGACTGTACCGTGAGCTGCCTCGGCCTCGATGGTTTTACCGTCTGGGCACACAAGTACACTTGTCATTAAACCAAGTGATCCATAGCCTGAATATGACAGCATTTTCATAAGTATACAGGTAGATATACTGCAAATCCATTTATGACAAAACAGCAATTTTGTTGCAATATAAATTTATGGATTTTTACCTTTGAACACAAAATAAATGGGAATTCTACTGCTTTGCAGGGATAAAAATGAGTCCACCATGAAAATTAACCATTTCACAGTATGACAGGAAGCCGCAGTAGAGCTATATCTGTATAACATTACCATACCTTCAAACAAACCTTTCTTTATGTTCATCTAAACATGAAGGATGACTGTCTGAGAAAATCTATAACAGATTCTTAATACTAGATATTTATGATTAACAAATAAATAATTGTAAAACTACATTGCCTCGATTTTGAGCAAGGAGGTGCTAAATAACGCGAGAAAGATCAGACAAATGCGGACCACACTTACCCTGTGCTACCACATCAGACTGTACATCACCATCATAGTTCTTACAGGCCCAAACGAAACCACCACTTGATTTGAGAGCCTGGGCAACCATATCATCAATAAGACGATGTTCGTACCAGATTCCGAGCTTCTCAAACTCTGGTCTGTACTGTGCTCTGAAAACATTTATCATTATTGTATCATACCAGTATTTCCTTCTACCTTTATACCTGTACTAAAAATATTTATTAGCCATAAAACTAAAAGTACATGCACAATTTTTCAGTATGTAATGTCTTTTAATTTGGTAAAGTTGTTACATTTACTAGTAAGTACAAACATTTTACCTGATTAGAAATCGCCCTTCACTTGATTTTTATCATACAGAAAAACACAATTACAGTTTAAAGGAAACTAGAAGATGTGGAAAGAAAGCTAACATGATTTTGTGTATACTAATATGAATGTCCGGACATGGACAAATCGCACAGGATCACAATGAAATGTACATACTGGTAGATCTCCTCAAAGATATCCTTGAACCTTCCATCATAACGCTTTAGAATTGTGTTCTTGGTGCTCATGTAAAGTGGCCATTTCTTCATAATAGCATACTGGAAACATGCATGGGCAAATCCTGTGATCGACTGAAAGAGAGAACAAGATTTGTCTTTATTTCTTCTTAACTATTGATTTACAAAACAATTCTAAGTTTTAAATTCATAAATTTAATTTCTATTGTATCAGGATTTGTCTACAAGACGATAAAATAATACTTGCAGCACTAACTTTATATTGTTTCAGCTCTCAAATCTGGTTCAATTTTGAGTTTGAACCTTTTATTAGTCTGGAATAAGTTTATACTGTAGACAGTTTAACTTCAAAACAGATCAAAAGTGAAAGTGTGGAAACATTTTAGTGAAAGCTGCTTAGCATAATTATACCTCATCAGTGTTGTACATGGCCATACCACAGCCGCCACCATTCTTGAATGTGAATACGTCAGTCTTGGTCTCAGAGCCACCCTCTGGTGTCCAGCTGACCTGGAACTTGCCAGGACCATCAAATACCATATCTGTTGCTTTGTACTGAAAACACATATATTAATATTATATAATATTCTGACCTACTGAGGTGGTCACGCTTGAAAAGAAGTAGCGTAAGAAAATCCTTTCACAGTCGTGTTGAAGGCTAGTATTTTTGTATTTAAATACATGTCAGAGGGAACCTTGGGAAAAGCTTAACTGGCAAGTGTGACTAATTGTTCATAAATTACAAGAATTTCAAAAACTTGTCATAGAACCTTTTTGTCTTGATGGAAGCTTTTTATTTAGTAAAGATTTTTGCCATGTTTTTTAGAATATTTTGTGATTCATTGACATTCTAAAGAACATCTTCCTGTAACATTTATTTGTGTCTTAAACAAAATAATTATAAATGTAAAATATCACCTGGTCACCATGGGCGTGTCTGCCAATCACAATTGCTTCAGTCCAGCCAGGTACCAGCCTGGGGATTTTCTGACAGAGGATTGGTTCCCTGAACACTGTTCCACCAAGAATGTTTCTGATAGTTCCATTGGGACTCAGCCACATCTTCTTCAGCTTGAATTCTGTCAAAAGTAAAATGCTTAACATACAAAGTTTACCCAATTTAGTTCGTTTTAATCATAAACATTAACATTCATCTGTACATAATCTTAAGATTTTTATATAACAAATACACAATCAAGAGCATACAGCGACTTCTCAGCTCGAAAGATAAAGAAAGACCCTCGGTGCCCATCTTAACTTCTTAAGCAGGCATCTGGGTTGAAATTGCAACCTGCAAGTCAGCTGGATAGCTCATATGAAAGAATTTTACATGTAATGCAGGAACTTTTAAACACTGGTGTGAGAGGCAACTGATCTGAAGTTAGCCCTAACTGTTGTCCCAGAAGCAGGAATATTATTCTAAATGTTAAAATATCTATACAGCTTCAAACCAGTATCTGCATTAGTTTTTGGGATAGTAACTTGCATGCAAAACTTTAACCAGGATTATTAAGTCCAAAAGGGGACATCATTTGGCCAAAATACATGTCAGAGCTATGGCTATGGGACTTGATGCTATCACCTATTTTTATAACACTGAAGACACAAATGAAGTTTCAAATCACTATAGATCTGCATTAGTTTTGGAGATTGAGTAACTTGCATGCAAAACCAGTCCAAAAGGGGGCATAATTTGGCCAAAATACATATCAGAATTATGGGACTTGACCCAGTGAGGTTGGTAAATGACCTAGAAAAAGAAAAAAATAAGTTTCAAAGCTATATGCCTTGAACTGATAGCTATACGTACTTGCATGCAAAACTTAAACCAAGGTGTGACGCCGACACCAAGGTGAGTACAATAGCTTGGACTATTCTTCGAATAGTCAATCTAACAAGCGCTGTCCGTAAAACAGCATGCTTGACTTTTCTCAGTGCTTGACCCTGAACTAGAGCTTTGCCAGTAAAAAAAAAAATCCAAGTTAAAAAGGGACATAACTCTGTCAAAATTCAAACAAGAGTTTTGGGAATTGTGTCTCCTGATGCAGACTTTGATAGTAAATAACTATTTTGAGTTTCAAGTCAAAAGCTTTAACAGTAACAGAGATAATTGACTTTTATCAAAAATTTTAACAAACAATTCTATGTTAAAAAGGGACATAATTCTATCAAAATTCAAATCAGAGTTATGAGAATTGTGTCTCCTGGTGAAGATTTTGATAGTAAATAACTACTTTGAGTTTCAAGTCAAAAGCTTTAATAGTAACAGAGATATTTGACTTTTATCAAAAACTTTAAACAAAACTTCTAAGTTAAAAATGGGCATAATTCTGTCAAAATTAAAATCAGAGTTATGAGGATTGTTTCTCCTGGTGTAGACTTTGATAGTAACAGAGATATTTGACTTTATCAAAAAAATTCAACCAACCGCAACGCCGATGCTGGGGCTAGTACAATATCTCTACTTTTTCTTCGAAAAGTCGAGCTAAAAATGATTAAATGCTCTCATATTTTTTTTATTCAACTTGTTGAATAGATTCAATATGAAAGGACACTTGTGTAATATCCTCTATCAAGACATCATGAAGTCAACCTTGCTTTAAATTTCATCAGTACACTTTGAATATTTTTCTCAAAACTGAAAGATCATCATTTTGAAGAATGATTATAAAAAAACACAATCCTGCTTAGAAACTAAGCTAAATCTTCATCTTTAAAAAAAAACTATTTTTGCAACTTTTCTTGCAGTATTCACCTTCAACTCTTTGTTCATCAGGAGTGATGGTGGCACATTTTATACCAACATTGTACTTTCTGATCGCCTCAGCAGAGTCAATGGTCACCTGGTCATCTGTGGCATCACGATATGGCAGTCCAAGGTCATAATACTTGCAGTCAACATCAAGGTATGGGAAAATCAACTGCAAGAAAATACATAATGGTTATAAGACAGCATATTATTTTTATATGAATTAGATGGCAAAATAATTACATATCTCATTAATGACTCATAACATATACCAGTTTTTATGATTTGTCGCAAATTGTATTAACTGGCCACTTGCAATCACCCTATTAACTGTTGACCAAAATATTCTTTAGTTACTGAGCAAAACTGTTTTCAGTTCAGGTAACTGTCACCTTAACAACTTGACCTTTTGACACCCAAAACAATAGCAATCATCTACTGACCATAGGCAAACACCGTATGTAGTTTTGCAACTGTAGGCCAAGGAATCCCTATGTTATAAAGCTTTAGCCTGCTGGCGGCGAATATTTCAGCCTTTGCGACCAGCCCAGACCAAGATCAGCCTGCACATCCGTGCAGTCTGATCATGGTCTGCACTGTTCGCTATTCAATCAGTAAATTTTCAGTAAACACCCCTTCAAATGATAAATGGTATTGCCCAAATTGAATGATGGACCAGTCCATTTAGGAAATTTAGCAGACTGAGGGTTAAGCAGAATATTCGGTCTCAAGGTCACTGTGATCTTTACTTTTGACGACACCTCCAAACATTATGGAGCATCTTCTGACCTCGGGCAACCATCCGTGAGTTTGACTACTGTAGGCCAAAGCATTCTGTTACTGATCAGAAAGAAGTTGTCAGTCTTTGACCTACGGAGCAATCACTATCTTCTTTGATGTGGAAATAAATACACAAACATTCATAATATTAAACTGTACTGCTAATAAACTGCTTTCACATCTGATTATACCTTTCATTTTACAACAAAGATCGGTATTAAGTATGATCAAAATGAGTGTACCGGTACATGCAATAACCTTTTTGTCCAGTGCTGCAGTATTGAGGGCAGGACCCCATTGGAGGGAAAACCATGTCATAATACCTAAACACACACACACCAAAATAAAAGCAGTATTTCTGATATATATTGTTACTCATGGTACTCTCCAGAAGAAATGAACTAAAAGCACATTTGTTTGTGTTTCAGATGTTATTTAGAGGTTTTGGTTGGAATAAGTCAAAATTATTGAATTTTTGTAAAACAAGAGGGTCATGATGACCCTGGATCGCTCACCTGAGAAATATGAGCTACATGTTTCAAATGTCAAATTGATGATTTTTAGAAATTTTTTGGAAGATTTTCCGATGTACAATCAAGTAACCCCTGGGGTGGGGCCAATTTTACCCCAGGGGTCATGACTTCAAAAACGTTTTAAGAAGTCTACTAGGCAATGTTACATATCAAATATCTAAGATCTAGGCCTTCTGGTTTATTTTTTTAGCAAATTTATAAGTTTTCCTCTATGTACAATCAATACCCCTGGCGAGTCAATCTACCTGATGGGGGGGGGGGTCAAGATTTGAACAAATTTTGTAAAGGTCCACTAGGCAATGCTACATGTCAAATATCTAAGCTCTTGGCCTTCTGGTTTATTTTGAGAAAATTTTTGAAGATTTTTCTATGTACAATCAAGTAACCGACGGCATCTACCGGGGCTGATGAAAATTGGTCGAGTCTGAACCCATGGCGGGTCAATTGACCAGGTCATTTTGAACAAATTTTGTAGAGGTCCACTAGGCAATGCAACATGTCAAAATATCTAGTGCTCTAGCCTTTGGTTTATTTAAGAAAAATTTTGAAGATTTTCCTATGTACAATCAAGTAACCTCATGGGGCGGGGTCAATTTAATCCTGGGGGTCATGATTTGAATAAATTTTGTAGAGGTCCACTAGGCAATGCTACATGTCAAATATCTAAGCTCTAGGCCTTCTGGTTTATTTTTAGAAAATTTTTGAAGATTTTTCTATGTACAATCAAGTAACCCCATGGGGCGGGGTTAATTTGACCCTGGGGTCATGATTGATCAAATTTTGTAGAGGTCCACTAGGCAATGCTACATGTCAAATATCTAAGCTCTATGCCTTCTGGTTTATTTTAGAAATTTTTTGAAGATTTTTCTATGTAAAATCAAGTACCCCTGGTGGGGTCTGATTTGAAAAATTTGTAGAGTCCACTGGTAATGCTACATGCAATATCTAAGTCAGCTCTATTAATTTTTTATTTTTTGTAGAGTTTTCCTAAAAATTATGCAATCAGTGACCCTGTGCGGGTCAATTTGACCGGTCATGTTTGAACAATTTATGAGTTCACTAGCATGCTAATGTCAATATCTAGCTCTAGGTTCTGTTTTTGAGAAAAAATTTTTTTAAGATTTTCCTATGTAAAATCAGTGACCCCTGGGGCAGGGGTCAATTTTGACCCCGGGGTCATGATTTGAACAAATTTGGTAGAGGTCCACTAGGCAATGCTTCACACCAAATATCTAAGCTCTAGGGCTTCTGGTTTTTGAGAAGAAGATTTTTTAAGTTCAGTATGGAATTCATAATTCTTTGAACAATTTTGAAAGAGGACCATCCATGGAACATCCCTGTGAAGTTCCATCAAAATTGGCCTGGTGGTTTAGGAGATGTTGTTTCAACGAAAGTGTGGAGGGACGGACGCCCGACAGTGAGCGATCACAATAGCTCACCCTGAGCACTTTGTGCTCAGGTGAGCTAAAAATAACAGAAACAAAATTTTTAGTAAGAAGTTATCAAATAAACTTAAGAACACTGGTCTACAATCTTAACTCTGTAGCGGGAAAGGCAAGTATGAACATGGCAAGTATGAACATGCTGTGCAACTACAATCAATATATTGGTATTTTGTTATCTACCATAATCTAATCTTAAGCATTACATTGACACCCCAATACTTGTCTTTCATTACAAATGTTCTTAAAATACATTCTTTGCAACTGAAAAAGAGATCAATTATTATGTTAGTTTATGAATAAAGGGGGCAAAATGTTCTTTAAAATAAAGTAAATTTGTTATTTTATGAATACAGCATTCAGTAGTAATAGGATGTACAGCTTTTGTAATTTAATTCGCAAAATATTTATTTCACACTCATCCTATTCATTGTCTTTTTAATTTGCTTAAAAAGAGAATAAAACATGTAATTAAAAGCCAGTGGTAGGTGATAAGTGGCTGCTAAAGGCAGCATTTACTCAAGTTCTGGGGGAAATATCAAAATGTCAATCCACGAAGTTTGCAGATAAGCAGCATAAGGCCAATGCCTGCTTAATTCGCATGAATTCCTATGCAGGATATAAACAGTATCTGTTTTATAATGACTGCAGTGAGTTTTTCAGGTAAAAGTACTGTTCAACCACAATATATGACAGTTGCCTGGAATTCTGACCAGTACTTTCACATTGTTAAGAGAATGCTGATGATGCAATTGTCTGACCTAGTAAGATGTTTGCATACTCTCCACAACAATCCTTTGACAAATTTAACTAGGAGCAACATGCAAATTATTACAGACATTATAATCTGAAAACCCGTTTTCACTGTTTAACAAGACTTCTATTGAGTATTTAGTCAAAATGACGTTATTTAGGACAACCTTTGGGCATTGTTTGGTCTTACATGGCAGTGCCTTTTATCAGGAAATTGGGAGAGGCCTTGGCCTTTCAAATTGGGAAAATTATGCGCGATAATTGTCCATTTTGGGAAAAATAATCAACTGGAAGTAAACACTGAAAGACAAATTAAATTTATCTCCCCTGAAACACAGACTAAAATCCAGGCCATGGAACATAACAGATTAGACTGGTAATGTGTCACATGTGGTTCTGTACGCTGTTAGGCTATAGTGAGACAAAAAAATGATACCAAACGCTTCCTCTGGAAATACTAAAATGCAAAAAAATGTTAACCATTTGTTGGCATGATTTTGGGAAATCTAATACCTTGCATTTTGGGAAATATCTCTGCCACAGTTGGGGAAAAAAATAGTATATAAATAATTTTTGGACTGGGAAGTGGCCTAGTATAGGCCTATGTTATATAAGGATGAAAAGCCCTGCATGGGTAAGAAGTTTGGTAGAACAGTCTGTTCTTTTCAAACATTGCAAGCCAGAGAGATTCCTAAAATGGCCATATAAACAGGACTTCGACCCAAAAGGAAAATAGTGAAGTAATTTGATCCAAGCAACTTCAGCCAATCTGACAATGATGGAGGCCCTAATGAATATAACACCTATAAACTGCAGTAGAGTTTTCAGTTGATCCCTAAATTTTAAAATCCTTTTTCCAAATATTTTTATTACAACTGAATTTCTTAAAGAAGGGATTTAATATATAAACCTCTTTCAACACTCATGAAGAATTCAACAGATTTCTGCTCAATAATGATGAAATTCATTCTACTTTCAGTTCAACATTTACACAAGAACACAAATTCAATTTTGTTGAACATTATGTTTTCAAGTGACACTGTACAGGTTTTACAGAATGACAAAATGTGTGTTTAGCAGAGTTGTATTACCCCCTATATCAAGTAGAATTTCTTCTTATTTCTCACCTTTTCCTTAATTTTTTCCCAGATGATTCTTGTCATTTCATCTCCATCCAGTTCCACAACTGGGTTAGCGACCTTGATACGACTTCCCTGGCCATCTGAAAATGCACAAACACAGATATTTAACATGTTTAATAATACAGAACTTTTTCCAAATTCCTAATCGTTGTCTGTAACTCCATTGCCTGTTTGAATTTCCTTAAACTGCATTACTGTTGTAAGCCAACAAACTGCCTGGATAGACACAATGATTACTAAGCTGTTCTTGGCCAGGGTGAACAGGATGGGGAACAGTCTAGAACAAGTTATTATTAATAATTACAACTATAGGGTAAAATATATCATAAACTTTTCTGTTGCTGGTTTATCTTGCAAAACACAACTAAAATAAATGTGTAATTATAGTTTAACTAACTTGCAATCTATGGAAAACTTGTGATTTTTCTGGTCTAAATACAAAACATTAATTGGCTGATATTCATGTTTCTTGAGACTTATCAGGTCTAACAAATTGGTAAATTTACAAATAATCTGTAAATATAGTGGTAAGTTTTCAGAGTTTTCAATCTATAACTTTGAAGTGTTTGAAAACTGTTTAAATTTCATTTTTCCTCAAAATTGCAGCTTGAAGTTATCTGACATTTCTTGTGAATATTATGGACAAAATTTAATGCATGTTTACTGGCTGTTTGTGAAGATGAAAACAGAATGACAGTTCTTTCAGCAACAGGAAGAACCTGAAAAGTGACAGCAGTGTTATTTCCATTGATTTGGAAATGAGGCGGGGGCCTTTACAATTGGGAAAAATGCGTCGTATAACATCTAAATTGGGAATTGTTAAAAGTCATATTTTCTATTAAAATGTCACAATTAAGAAAGAAAATTGTTATAAAACTGATCATTATGCATTAAGTAAGCGAACTGTCTCATGTTTCAACATTTCATAGGTACAGTCTTCTTTGAAAAAGTTGAAAAAAAAAGTAAGAAAAATTCAACTTAGGGAATTTTAGCTTTCAAATAGGGAAAAAAACATACTATTTGCAACTGGGATTTTTTTTTTTATTTCGGCCCCAAATTGGCAAGAAAAAAAGCACTGGACAGGGTTACTAAATGTTAAAACAGGGCTATAAACTAGCTACTTTTTTTTTTTTTTTTTGGTTGGATTTAATGTCGCACCGACACATGATAGGTCATATGGCAACTTTCCAGCTTTTAATGGTGGAGGAAGACCCCCAGGTGCCCCTCCGTGCATTATTTCATCATGAGCGGGCACCTGGGTAGAACCACTGACCTTCCGTAAGCCAGCTGGATGGCTCCCTCACATGAAGAATTCAATGCCCCAAGTGAGGCTCGAACCCACATCGATGAGGGGCAAGTGATTTGAAGTCGGCGACCTTAAGGTTTCGATGGAGGCATTGAGAAACAAAAATCAAACAACACCAAATCATAGAAAGAAAGAGTTGTTTGACATGAAAATTGAACAGCATGTAAAACATGTATATTACTTTAAGAAACAAGTGTCAGTATATTGATATAAACATTGAATTCCGGAAAAGGGCTGCCAAAAGGGGCTCCACTTCCGGACAGTTAAACGCCTTTAAAAACTCACCATTTTCAAAGAACTGTTACACATGTTCGTTTTGATGCATTTGCAATAGCGTGCGAGTGGTGAAATTTCGCATAACAAGGTGGAACACAGTTTTCAGCAATTGTTTATCTTTATTTCTTTACAAATGGCATTCATTTTCAAAGGGAGACAACTGTTCCTGATTATTTTAAGTACAAATGGCATTCATTTTCAAAGGGAAACAACTTTTCCCAATTATTTTAAGTAATCTTTGAGAAAAAGTTGTCTCCCTTTGAAAATGAATGCCATTTGTAAAGAAAAAAAGATAAACAATTACTGAAAACTATGTTCCACCTTGTTACGTGAAATTTCACCACTCGCACGCTATTGCAAATGCATCAAAACAAACATGTGTAACAGTTCTTTGAAAATGGTGAGTTTTTAAAGGCGTTTAACTGTCCGGAAGTGGAGCCCCTTTTGGCAGCCCTTTTCCGGAATTCAATGTTTATATCAGTATACTGACACTTGTTTCGTAAAGTAATATACATGTTTTACATGCTGTTCAATTTTCATGTCAAACAACTCTTTCTTTCTATGATTTGGTGTTGTTTGATTTTTGTTTCTCAAGGCCTCCATCGAAACCTTAACCACTCGGCCACGGAGGGCCCTCTACTTTTTAAAGTTTTTTTTAGGGGCCCAGATTGTCAAAAATAAATGTTTAACATTAGGTATATGGGCATTTTCTCCAATAATTTAGGGGCCCAGCCCAAAATCTAGGGGCCATGGGCTACTGGCGGCCGTCCGGGCCCCTGATAATTTATATCCCTGTAAAATAAAGAATAATTAATAACTGCATAACTAAATGTCATTTGTGAGTTTCAGCTATAACAGCTGACTCTTGATTTATTTTTCATTTATTTACTTATTTTTTTTTTTTTTTTTTTTTTGCTTTTCAGTAAAATCAAAGTCAACAGAAATGACTGGAATTCAAATGACCTTTATGAATTACAGACAGGATTACATGCAAGTCAGAAATGTTAGTATAAACAGTAAGCATAATAAGAAAACTGGTAATGAATATTGTCATACACAGTGACACTTGAAATGAAAGTATTTCCAGTCGGAATTTAAAATATATAATAAGTTAATGTTATAAAATGTGGTGGAGAATCCTGGTAGAGTAAAATAGTGGGAGGGGTCTCCAGTAACAAATATATTGCGTGTCAGTAACAATATTACTTTTCCCTTGATTGACTGTTTCTTTTAATTATTTTTTCAATTTTTTGACAGTTTTATAGTTACTTTCGCAGACAATATAACTAAGGGTGATAAAAAGTTCAAAAGAACAGGTGCCCGTTCAAGGTGACAATTAAGGTTTTACTGAAATTTCGCGATAATACATTAAAACTTACAATGTCTTTTCTGTGTTGCATTTATAGTTGCTGGAGCTGTCAAATTCTGCAACTGACTGCCAACACGGCACACAGCTTTAGCAACTTTAGCCACTGGACTTGCCATCGTTATTCGCCCTTGCTTACAGAAACCGGCACCGGAAGTGAAAGAACGAATATCAAGCAGGGGGGATATATTTTAGTTTTGGTATATCCGGTTTATTAATTAAAAGAAGTACGATGGTTTAACATCAGCTACATATGAATTTGATATATACTCGTATCAAAACTTAAAAATTACTGCTTTGTATATATATTTTGAACAAGATTTAAAAAAAAATGTGAACAATTATCATATGCACCCCTTCCATAAAATAAAACCATCCACTTTCTGAATGACGTCGGTTTTATTCGCGCGCTGATTGGCTAATTGCTACCTTTCTCTTACGGCGGCCATCGTTTCCGTGGCAAGACCTTGAACAAAATCAGGGTTGGCTGTATTTTAGCCGAATGTGGCTGTAGTTCGATACAGTAAGTTATTTGTCTGTATTGTTTCGATTTATAATGATTTGTTTCTTTAATAGACGTTTGCATTAAGGATGTCGTTTATCAAATGAATTGCTGTCGGCAAATATCTTTTCGTTTCACCCGACGTTTGTCAACACAGCTGACCTTCATTTTTAGTCTACTGTAGTGTAGGGTATTTAGACAGTTGAGTATGCTAAGTTTCACGAGAAGTATATCGAGCAGTATATGGACCAACGTGCCAGTACTAAACCTTCGCAAATGCTTGATGCATCACACAAAAAATACTCGTGCAGTTTTTTTATGTCATCAAGTGTCAAAATCACTCCGCTGGATAGGCGACATGCAGAATAGTGTTCTTCTGCAAGATTTTCTTGGTCTGCTTGCTGCTGGTACACTAACAGTCACCAATTGTTACAGCTGGTGGGTCTTACAAGCATCAGTCTGACATGCAAACGATCCAGTCTAAGGGATGCAAACGAATAGGAGAGACGGAGTACCATGCCCTTTTGCTATTTTAAGCAAACATATTTTTCCTGTGTAAAACAAGCTCTGGCCACTAAGTTGGACAGAACACACTTAAGCATTACAGAAATTTGTTTATGGAATACTGAATTGTCAGTGAAGTCCACAGGGCCACCAGTGGAAATTCTCTGTAAAAATACGCTATTTTTTGGCTGTTAGAATACAAATACTATTTAATCCATATAAAAACTACTTTAATTTATAAAAGAAAAACATTTCATTTAAATATGTTGTTGTATCAGAAAGAATAAATAAGTATATGTACAAATCATTTACTTGTCATATTTGTGCCAAGAGGAATGTGCACTCAGTCATAGGGTTGGATACCGGTTCCCGGTATCGGTACAATACCGAATGATCACTTCGAAAAGTACCGGTATATACCGTTTCGTAAAAGAACCGGTACCGATTTCGGTATTTCCATAAAAGTAAAAACAAAATTCTTACAAAATCTGCGGCAAAATAAAGCAGAAATTTAAGCAAATAGCGTAATAACGCGATCGACATTGTTTACTGTGATCAGAGTAACCTCCCTTGACATGGAGAGCCAACCGTGCGAATAGTTTCGTATGCTAAATATTACCTGAAATACTTCTTTCCCCGTCGTTTTAAACAACGTAAACCAATACTTAATTTCAAAATATACAACACTATTTTTCTTTGTAGTTTTCTTTTAAAACCAATGAAAAAAAATGATGTAAATAAAAAATTACGAGACTAAGCTGTTACCTACGTAAACAAATAATCGGTTTTCGCGAACCATTAGAAATAATGTTATTGTTGGAATGTTGGTTGTTTAAAGTGTTTTGAAGGTTATTGTTCAATTAAAATGTGTTGCAAAGTGTTTCACTTTAAAAACATTACCAGTCAACCTACTCGAAGATTATCATGAGTGAGAATGAGTCCGACTTGTTAGAGGGGTAATTTGAAAGCTAATAAGTGTTCAGTTTAACAGTTCTAGACAGTACTGAGGTTTAAAAGCATTAATACAGTGAGTGTTTTCATAGATTTAAATTGCATTGCGAGCGAGGTATCTGCTCTAGATTTTTATTTTGGAAAACTAGTCTTTAAGATATGTTTACTTTTTACTCTTTCATAATCTGATACATAAAACATTCCATTAACAAATATAAAATGTTCATATATCACAGCAAATTTTCATGTATATCTACTTACATAGGTGTATATAATACTAAGCATATCATTGCTTATGTAATGTACTACAAAGCATGGTATCGGTATCGTTAAAAATACCGTATCGTTTCGTTGGTATCGGTATCGGACCGCTTCGTCCTTAACGATATCCAACCCTACTCAGTCACATGGCTAGAGGTTCGTAGTACAAAGAGGTTGGCTGCATTTGATAATAAAAGTATCCATGTGTAATGCCAGAAACAGTTGGGGACAAAGAGCAAGGCTATTGTGTGCAGCAAAGTAAAGCAGTGCATTTTATTTTATGGTATAAACTGGTAAAGTACTGAAAATTATCTGAGAGATACTTCTCTATATCACACACTGTGCCAACTTATTTCAGTTATTAATCAGTATATAATAAATGGGTGCTGGATTTATTTTTGGGTCCTGGACTGTCTATAAATGTTTTTTATAATGTGTATCATTGTTATTGACAAAACAATGCGCTGAATGCATATGGGTTAAACAAGCCAATCAGTCTGACTATTTAAGTACATCTCCAATTAACGCTACACTTTGGATCTGAAGACCTGCTATTAATAGACTAGTTCTGACGACCCTTCCGCTAACCAATCAGAGCCTTGCTTTCAATATTTTGGAAGTGAAAGTAGAAGTTTAAAAAATCTGTATTAGGCCTGGGTTTTTCATGTTTATTTTGACAACCACATCATGACTGCATCCTCATGTTTTGAGAGGTATCATATGGCATGCTATGAACTTGGTTACGTAAGTGGAGAATATGTGTCAGCCGGTTAGCTCAATCGGTAGAGCAGTCGCCCTGTAGGCGAGGGGTCCCCGGTTCGAGCCCCAGACTGACTGCACATTTTTTCTCACCATGTGACATTTGACGCTCAGGGCTCCAGATAAGATGCGTATTAGCGTAAATTACGCTTTGAAATAATGCATATACGCATGTCTGCTAAATTTTTAGCGTATAAAAACGTACATGAAATTACAGAAACGCATGCAATGACTTTTTACTAGCGTAAACAAAATCTGAATCGTCTGGATGCTTTACATAACAGAGCACGATCGGCATTCATTCTGCCACATTGAACGTACACAGGCATTGATTGGTACTCTATAAACTTAGGTTAAACTATATTATACACTCAATTCGTGCGTAAATCAAATTGTTGGGAATTGATATTGATGGTAAGGTACATGTAGTGTATTTTAAAGCGGTGTCGATTTACAATATCAACTTCCGGTGTAGAGTAAACAACAACATGTCTCTTTCAAAGAATGAAAGTGAACAAACGTGCTATGCATTCTTTAAATCAACAAAAAATGATTCCCAGAACATTGTTAAAGGTATATTGAATAATCTATTGGATTTGGCAGTGAGTGTGAAGCTAAAGCAAACCAATGGAGAAAAAGAAGCAAAAACTTGAATGCTGAATTGAAACTGAACTGCAAACAAATTCATGGGTGTTACACCCAATAAATATGTTATAAAACTCATTTCTGTTTTTTTTCTCATTTAAAAATTTTCAGGAGTAAAAATACTCTAGTCAGTTTCAGATTTTACCATTTTACTCATTTGCAAGAATTATGATGAGTAAAAGCTCATAGGCCCAAAAAATTATCTGGAGCCCTGGACGCTGCTTTGATTGTTCAGCCAAATGCTTGTTGAAAGAAGTCATCTGATTTGTTCAAATGAAAATAAATTTGGGAAAATAAAAATAGCAATGTCGGAAATCCAAATATAAGATGAATGTGAATAGGTCATCCTCAGATCTTCATTTAGAAGATCAAATACTTTAGTCAGATTGACAAGCCAATTTCAGTCCATATCAAACTGGTTTGATGTCTTTTCCCATGTAACAATGTTTAGTTCAAAGTGTTTGAATATCTTTTCAAAAAAACCTATATCTGTCCCTCTACTGTTACTGTAGTATGAAAAAGGGAAATAAAACTAGAAGGCATTAATAACATTTCCGAATTTGTTGAATTTTGAAATATTGAGAAGTGTTAAATTGGTTATGTATGTCACTCCAAATATTGTCATTCTCGCATACCAGAGGTCTACCGTGGTTCCCCGGATGAACCTCTGGCACATTTCGCCGATATTTATGGTTTGGTTACATTACAGGTAAAACGTATCAGCCAATCAGCGTCGTTTCGCCACAAATCGTAGCGAACCAATCAAAATCGTCCGTGAAAAGCGTGACCGCGTCCTTTCCATATTATCGAGGGAATACGATGTCCATTTACGACGAATATTATTATTTCTTGATGTAAATCTCTTAACGTCGAATTACAGGAATAAATCTTTATTTATCGCAATCATGGAATACAGCCTTTATCCATCGTTAGCAAGTATCTTGTTTACATATTTTTTGAAAGTTTCAATTCGGAGTTCCAAATAATGGCGAACAATGATTGGCTGAAACCACTCCCGATAGTTATTACGAGTGCGCATGCTCACCAAGTAAACGATAGAAATAAATCAGAGGTTCGTCTCGGGATTTTGACGAACCTCTGATGGATGAGAATGAATATTGTAAACATTTTATTATTTTCCCTGTTTCTTGGGGGTCTTTCCTCTTTATTTCATTCAAGATAGCTTTCAATTTTAGTAAAAAAAAAAAAATCCGGTACAATATTAAATTTTGTGTTTTTCAAATAATTATTTAAAAGAGTTTTTCATGTAACTAGATACTTATTACTTAATTTTATGTAATATGTATAGTTAAACATGCTGTCTTTTCTTGGTTGCTTTAATCCACTGAATTAAATGCAAACAAAACAAAACAATAATTCTATTCATTTTATCTTCAAAAGTTGATGGCCACTAGATTCATGTCCTCAAAACAGACATTGGAAATTGTATCCCCACAAAATTAAATGTCATAGCAAAAAAATTATCAATGCTCCAAGCTATGAGATCATTTTAATTTGTTCTACCGGGTTACTTCATTCGAAAAATGTGTGACTAGTATGACCTAAGTTTTGTTTTAAATAATTATTTTTTTAAAAAATTGCTAAGTTTCATTTCATACAGTTATAGATACAAGTTATTCTGAATGGCGATGAAACAAGTAAAAATCTTGGACGAAGATTAAATTCTAAAGATATTTAAATGAAAATGTATGATATATTAAATTAAACTTACCATTGTGTTAAAACGTTTAAGTCCATTAATATTTACCATTACTGTACAATAGAGCCAAATGAACACTCAGAGAACTAAAGGTTTAAGTTGAATTATAACAGTGGAAAAGTACAAGGTCGTTAAATAGGTCTTGTACATTAAGGACTTTGACTAGAATAGATAATGTTGCATCCCCAAGTATCATGCATGGGCCTTTAAAAATATAGGTCAAGTTTGATAATTTCTGCTTTGCACTTGGCCTTCCCCAAAATTGTGCCCTTGGAAACTAGACACAAAGGAATTTTTTTAGGAAAATGTGTCATTTGCAAACTTTCAAGTAGCAATATTCTTAAATTTAAAAACAGTCAATGGTCCTTAACAGTGGGCATACGTGGGTTATGATGTAGAGATTATATAAAGTTAAAGCAGGTATCTTGGTGGATGGGTGAAAATAACTGATGTTAAACTTGACTGAATGACTCTTAAGGCCCAGTTCAAGATTTTAAAAAATAATAAAACAATTTGAAATCTTGTTTCCTTAAACTTTAGTCTGCTGACGGCAAGTGATTCTGCACTGTTCGCTATTCAGTCATTCAGTAGTAATTTTCAGTGAACACCCCTTCAAATGATAAATGGTACTGCCCAAATTGAATGATGGATTGGTCCATTTTAGAGATTAAGCAGGATAAAGGTTAAATTATCAGTATACATATATTTTATAAAGTTAGTAGATGTTGCTTTAAAAATTTTTTTTGAAGTATCTATTGCACTTCTAATCAAATAGGATTTGCTGTTATGAAGTGACAGCAACACATTCATTAGATGGACAGTAAATGATCTATAGCTGTTTTGCATGCCCATTTTGAAAAAAAAAAACTATTTTGGAATAATGACTTTCATTTGGGTACCTGGGTAAATACTTACACCTTCCATGGTTCCACTGAACATATTGATGTATCCTTTGTGTGATTTTATCATTTCAGGTTGAAGTGACAACCCGCTAGACAGCCATGTTGCCCAGGTTACATTCGGTGGCCATCTTGGCTGACCTCGGCTGTCATATACAGAAGCTTTCTGTCCGCTGCAGTCGTGGCTTCAAGAATGCTCCCCGGAATTTCTGCCAGAAGGCGGAGGAAAAAGTTGTTGCCGGCACCCCATACGAGAAAATGACAGTTGGTATACCCAAAGAAATGTTTCCCAATGAAAGAAGGGTAGCCATTTCTCCTACAGCTGTGCAAGTGCTTGTAAAGAAAGGATTCAATGTTAATATAGAGGAAGGCGCTGGAGTTGAGTCTAAATTTACAAATGACGAATTCGCTGCATCTGGGGCAGCCATTAAAAAAAGGGACGAAATATTTCATTCTGATATAGTATTAAAAGTTAGGCCTCCATTGGAAACTGAAGTTCCCTTATTCAAGGAAAATGGTATCTTAATTAGTTTTCTCTACCCACAGCAAAATGCTGACCTTGTAAAACTGATAAATGATAGAAAGGTTACCTCATTTGCAATGGACAAAGTGCCAAGAATATCAAGAGCTCAAGTTTTTGATGCACTATCATCAATGGCAAATATTTCTGGATACAAAGCAGTGATAGAGGCAGCAAATAATTATGGGAGATTCTTCAGTGGTAAGTCAAGTAACTGCAGGCCTGTTTGTTGCTTCTAAACAGATTTTATGGAAATTCAGATTTGAAAGGAATGAAGTTTTATAATATTATTGTAATGGTTTCCATTGGTTGCAAGTTGGAAGTGTTGAGTTTTGAGGCTGTCTTGAATCTTAAGAATCTGAGTACAAATAAAGTGAAAACAAAAGTTATGACCAAAATAGTTTCAAAAAATGCAGTAAATTAATACTTTACTTTATTAATAGACTAGGAGCCTGAGGCAGTTCCCTTTATCACCAGGTCTTGCAACAGTATCAACATGCAACCATTTAAAAACGTTAAATTTCCGGTATGAATTCTGTTACTAAGGTTACCAGTAGAGTTTGTATATTTCAGGTCAGATAACAGCTGCAGGGAAAGTACCACCTGCAAAGATTTTCATCATAGGTGGTGGTGTAGCTGGCCTTGCTGCTGCCGGAGCAGCCAAGAACCTCGGCGCGATCACTAGGTTGTATGATGTGAGACCTGCAGTGAAAGAACAAGCCGAATCACTGGGAGCTGAATTCTTAGAAGTCTCTGTCAAGGTATATATGCTCAGTGTACATTTTAATCTTTCGTTAGAGAACTGTATACAACTTTAGCCCTGGTTTAGACTTTTCTAAACATAAGAAAAGAACAGCCTACATTTTTCAGTCTTTCTTAGTGTACTCTGATTTTTGTTTGAAGCAGATGTGAAATATCTTCAAAGGGAATGAATTGTTTGAATGATTTAAAACTTTTCTTCATCAGGTTAGCTTAATAGGTTATTGAAAGAGCATTAGGCTGTGAATCAAGAGAATGTTGTAGGAAACTTCAGGGCAAAGCAATGAACTCTGTGACAGTGTTTTAACTTTGCGGCAGGGTAATTTTCGCTGTGACGGTGTTCAAACTTTGGGGTGGAGTATTAATGTTCGCTGTGACATTGTTTAAACTTTGTGGCAGGGTAATTTTCGCTGTGACGGTGTTCAAACTCTGGGGCGGAGTAATGTTCGCTGTGACAGTGTTCAAACTTTGGGGTGGAGTATTAATGTTCGCTGTGACATTGTTTAAACTTTGCGGCAGGGTAATTTTCGCTGTGACGGTGTTCAAACTCTGGGGCGGAGTAATGTTCGCTGTGACAGTGTTCAAACTTCGGGGTGGAGTATTAATGTTCGCTGTGACATTGTTTAACTTTAGCAGTAATTTTCGCTGTGATGATGTCAACTTGGCGGAAATGTTCGTGTGACAGTGTTCAAACTCTGGGGCGGAGCACTGCTTTTTATGACAATTGTCAGTCTCCGGGGCAGAGCAATGTTCTCTGTGACAATGTCCAAGCTCGGGGCAGAGCAATGTTCTCTGTGACAATGTCCAAGCTCGAGGCAGAGCAATGTTCTCTGTGACAATGTCCAAGCTCGGGGCAGAGCAGTGTTCTCTGACTGCCACAACACAACTGACTTACTTTTAAGAAACCCCACCTCAAATTAAACTAATTATTCAAACTGTGACACTGAATGTTACTATGTGTATACTAGGAATCTGGTGCTGCAGCAGGTGGATATGCCAAAGATATCAAAGAAATGTCTACAGAGTTCCAGGACGCAGTGAAGAATCTGTACGCCAAACAATGTAAGGAGGTGGACGTAGTCATCACCACTGCCCTTATACCTGGCAAGAAAGCCCCAATACTCATTACAAAGGTAGGCTTAAGTGATTCTACTTAAGTGACAGTTTTTAGCCCACCATCATCAGATGGTGGGCTATTAAAATCACTCTGCGTCCGTGGTCCGTCCGTCCGTCATTCCGTCCGTCCGTCCGTTAACAATTTCTCGTTATCGCATCTCCTCAGAAACTACTGGGGGGATTTTGACCAAACTTTGTCAGAATGATGTATTGGTACCCTAGTTGTGTCCCCCTGAAAATCAGACTGGTTCAACAATTTATGAGTGAGTTATGGCCCTTTGTTTATTTCTATATTTTACATAGATTTATATAGGGAAAAGCTTTGAAAACCTTCTTGTCCAAAACCACAGAGCCTAGGGCTTTGATATTTGGTTTGAAGCATCATCTAGTGGTCCTCTACAAAGATGATTCAAATTATTTCTCTAGGGTCAAATATGGCCCCGCCCTGGGGGTCACATGGTTTATATAGACTTATATAGGGAAAAACTTTGAATAACCTCTTGTCCGTCCGTTAACAATTTCTCGTTATCGCATCTCCTCAGAAACTACTGGGGGGATTTTGACCAAACTTTGTCAGAATGATGTATTGGTACCCTAGTTGTGTCCCCCTGAAAATCAGACTGGTTCAACAATTTATGAGTGAGTTATGGCCCTTTGTTTATTTCTATATTTTACATAGATTTATATAGGGAAAAACTTTGAAAACCTTCTTGTCCAAAACCACAGAGCCTAGGGCTTTGATATTTGGTTTGAAGCATCATCTAGTGGTCCTCTACAAAGATGATTCAAATTATTTCTCTAGGGTCAAATATGGCCCCGCCCTGGGGGTCACATGGTTTATATAGACTTATATAGGGAAAAACTTTGAATAACCTCTTGTCCAAAACCACAGGGCCTAGGGCTTTGATATTTTGTATGTGACATCATCTAGTGGTCTTCAACTAAAATTGTTCAAATTATACCCCTAGGGTCAAATGTGGCCCCGCCCTGGGGGTCATATGTGGTTTACATAGACATATAAGGAAAAACTTTGAAAATCTTCTTGTCCAAACCACAAAGCCTAGGGCTTTGATACTTGTAATGTAGCTCATCTAGTGGTTCTCTACCAAGTTAGTTCAAATTATCCCCCTAGGGTCAAAAATGGCCACGCCCTGGTGGTCACATGGTTCATATAGACTTATATAGGGAAAAGCTTTTAAAATGTTCTTGTCTCTTGTCAATAACTACAACATTCAAATTTGGACCACATATATATTTTTGAGTGGCAAGATGAACCTTGACATGAGTTGACCTTGATTTTGACCTAGTGACCTACTTTCACATTTCTGTAGCTACAGCTTTCAAATTTGGACCACATGTATATTTTTGAGTGGCAAGATGAACCTTGACATGAGTTGACCTTGATTTTGACCTAGTGACCTACTTTCACATTTCTGTAGCTACAGCCTTCAAATTTGGACCACATGCATAGTTTTGTGCACTGGAAAAAAACTTTGACCTTGATTTTGACCTAGTGACCTACTTTCACATTTTTGAAGGTACAGGCGTCAAATTTGGACCATATGCATAGTTCCGTGTTTCAAAATGAAATTTGACATTGATTTTGACCAAGTGACCTACTTTCACATTTCTCAAGCTACAGCCTTCAAATTTGGACCACATGCATAGTTTTATGTACCGAAAAAAACTTTGACCTTCACATTGACCTAGTGACCTACTTTCACATTTTTGAAGGTACAGGCTTCAAATTTGGACCACATGCATAGTTTTGTATTCCAAAATAAAATTTGACCTTGATTTTGACCTAGTGACCTACTTTTACATTTCTCAAGCTACAGCCTTCAAATTTGGACCACATGCATAGTTTTGTGTACCGAAATGAACTTTGACCTTTACATTGACCTAGTGACCTATTTTCACATTTTTGAAGGTACAGGCTTCAAATTTGGACCACATGCATAGTTTTGTATTCCGAAATAGAATTTGATCTTGATTTTGACCTAGTGACCTACTTTTACATTTCTCAAGCTACAGCCTTCAGATTTGGACCACTTGCATAGTTTTGTGTACCGAAATGAACTTTGACCTTAAGATTGACCTAGTGACCTACTTTCACATTTCTGTAGCTACAGGCTTCAAATTTAGACCACATGCATAGGATTGTGTACCGAAACAAACTTTGACCTTGACATTGACCTAGTGACCTACTTTCACATTTCTCAAGCTACAGCTTTCGAATTTGGACAACATGCACAGTTGTGTAGGGAAATGAAATTTGACCTTGAGCTAGTCAGTAAGTCTTGAAATTTGGAACACTCAAAAATGGCACATTGGTGGGCGCCAAGATCACTCTGTGATCTCTTGTTAGAAGAAAAGCTTACAATACACCTGCAATTTCCAAAAGATTGTTGGATAATTTTTAGCTCGACTATCTAAAGAATAGCGGAACTATTGGACTCACCCATGCGTCGGCGTCCGCGTCCCGATTTGGTTAAGGTTTTGTATGTAAGCTGGTATCTCAGTAACCACTTGTGGGAATGAATTGAAACTTCACACACTTATTCACTGTGATAAACTGACCTACATTGCACAGGTTCCATAACTCTGTTTTGCTTTTTGACAAAATTATGCCCCCTTTTCGACTTAGAAATTCTTAGTTAAGGTTTTGTATGTAAGCTTGTATCTCAGTAACCACTTGTGGGAATGGATTGAAACTTCACACACTTGTTCACTGTGATAAACTAACCTATACTGCACAGGTTCCATAACTCTGTTTTGCTTTTTGACAAAATTATGCCCCCTTTTCGACTTAGAAATTCTTGGTTAAGGTTTTGTATGTAAGCTGGTATCTCAGTACCCACTAATGGGAATGGATTGAAACTTAACACACTTGTTCACTGTGATAAACTGACCTATATTGCACAGGTTCCATAATTCTGTTTTGCTTTTTGACAAAATTATGCCCCCTTTTTGACTTAGAAATTCTTGGTTAAGGTTTTGTATGTAAGCTGGTATCTCAGTACCCACTAACGGGAATGGATTGAAACTTCACACACTTGTTCACTGTGATAAACTGACCTACATTACACAGGTTCCATAACTCTGTTTTGCTTTTTTACAAAATTATGCCCCTTTTTCGACTTAGAAATTCTTGGTTAAGGTTTTGTATGTAAGCTGGTATCTCAGTACCCACTAATGGGAATGGATTGAAACTTCACACACTTCTTTACTGTCATGATCTGACATGCACTGTGTAGGTCCCATAACTCTACTTTGCATTTTTTTTTCAAAATTATGCCCCTTTTTCAACTTAGCAGTTTTTGGTTAAGTTTTTCTATGTATGCTTGTATTTCAGTATCCACTTATGGAAATGGATTGAAACTTCACACACTTGATCATTTTATGAGCTGATAAGCATTATGAAGGTTCCATAACCCTTTCTCCCATTTTTACAAAATTATGCCCCTTTTTCGACTTCTGTATTCATTCAATTGACAAGGCTGTTGAATATTCGAGCGTTGCTGTCCTCCGACAGCTCTTGTTCTTAGTAGACTTCAGCCTGTCCTGCTCTTATAAAAACTTTGATATATACTATTGGCTATATTGAAAGAAAACCTTTGAATGCCTGTGATACTGTTGCAAAGATGTGACACTGAATTAGGATATAAAGTATACCGGTATATTCAACTTTCCTCCAGTCAGCATAATAGGGCCTATGTATTTGGCTTTTTGGTAAGGTGTTTCAGTAAATAAAATGTGTTGATTTGTTATGTGAAATCTAGAGATAGCTTTGTTTATTGAGGTCTAGAATACCTGAAATAATAAAATTTATGTAATGTAATCTTATTGTGTTTGATGTCTATTGGTTAAATATATATGTTTAGGAAATGATAGAATCCATGAAGCCAGGATCTGTTGTTGTGGATTTGGCAGCTGAAGCTGGTGGCAACATCGAGACAATACATCCGGGTGAAAAGTACAAATACAATGACGTGACACATATAGGATATACAGATCTGCCTAGTCGATTACCTACTCAATCCAGTACCTTGTATGGGAACAACATTACCAAACTTCTCCTCTCAATGGGTATGCACTTTGTTGTTTTGTCTATCTTAAACAGTTTTAGACTCGGCTGTTGAATTCTTAATTTGAGGAAGCCATCCAGCTGGCTTACAGAAGGTCACTGGTTCTGCCCAGGTGCCCACCTTGATGAAATAATGCTGGGATTGGCCCCTGGGGCCTTCCTGCACCATCAAAGCTAGGATGTTGCCATATGACCTATTATTGTGTTGGTGCGACATTAAACCCAACTAAAACAACACATACAGTTTCAGACGATACAGTTAGAAATTGAATTGAATTGTTAAATGTAAGGAGGTTGTCGATCTAGCTTGTGAAACATTAGTGGTTCTACTTTTAATGGTTGTCCTTGTCAAGGTTTAAATACCGGTAGATATAAACAGACATAAACACACTTTTATGATACTGCATATTGCACTGACTGTACTGAATGAAAGTTTGTGAAATAATTTGCAGAAATTATGAAAGTTAAAAACAACCTATTCTGATATGTTGATCTGCTGTTCTTCAAAAGCTGTTTAAAGGTTTCAGCTGATAATTTTTTTGTGTTTGTTTCTACAGGTGAGAAGAATCATTTTAACATTAATCTTGAAGATGAAGTTGTAAGGGGCAGTATTGTTACACAAAATGTAAGTCACTTATGATCAATATTACTTGGTTACATGTAATTCTCTACGCTTGAATATTTGAAGTGATTAAATTTGTGTCACTTTTCCGTTGCAAAATATTTTTGAACATAGAATGCCATTCAGAAAGTTTGTGGAAAGACAAGGTGACCTGGAACCACTTGACCCTTTGTATGTTCCAGCTGTTGTGGGGTCTTAATTAGAGCTAGGGTCTTTCTCTACCCAAGTCAACATATAATGACCTAAAATAAGTCCATGTGGCTTAAAACCCATGAAACAAATAAAGCTTGTAGGAGGTTCTACCCAGGTGCTCTGCAGTGACAGTAACAATACCTGAAGGAGCCTGCCATTTAAAAACTGGGGAGTTACCTTTACATTTCACTTTCAAACAAAACAGGAGTATCATGTTGAAGAAAGGTTGGAAAAAAGTGGATCATGATGAATAGCTCTTTTCAACTGATTTAGCCTACACATTAGCATCTAACTCAAGGTAATGAGCAAAGACTTGAGGGTTAGAAGCTTGTTCTATGAGACAAAGATATTGAGGTTTGCTTATATGACGTACAGTATAAAGAAGCTTCTGATATTACATTCTTATATCAATACAGGGTGAGATCCTTCCTCCAGCACCTCCACCGCAGCTTGATGCTGCTGTAGAAGCCAAGCCAAAAGCCGTCGGTGTTCCATCTCCCCCTCCAGTTGACCCTAAAACAAAAACATTTAATACTGCAATGAGGTACACCGCAGGACTGGGAACAATGCTTGCTCTTGGATCTGTTTCACCTAACCCAGCATTCACTACCATGGTAACAACATTTGGTCTAGCTGGAATCACAGGTAAATCGTTTGTGTGGTGTATATAATGTATGATCATTATTCCCTCATTATGTCAATCAAAGAACTTCACAATCAAATGGAAGAAACAGTGTTTTTGTATATTGAAATCCATGAACACAAGCCATGTCCTTGAAGTAGCAGCTTTTGCAGAAAACTTGATATTTAATGGCAGCTGAATGATTTTATATTTGAAGAGACTGTGGCCACTTTTATTTTGCTTTCCAAAGGGACTATGTTCCAGATTTATGTCAAAGAAAATTCAGATGAAAAGGAAACACTGACTATAACGAAGTGAAAGCAATTGGATCAGAGGAGTTTGGCAATATTTATTTTAAAAATCACTGAGAATGTATAATATATAAAAACAAATCTTTTATCCTGTTAGTCTTTTCAGAAAAAGGAAATGCTTTCTAAATTTCTTTAATAGTCTTTTTTTTCACAAAAGACAGTAATCAGCACAAGACTTTAATGAGCTTTTAAATTAATACTTTTAATATATGCTTTTAATTGCAAAAAAAACCAACATCTATGTACATTATAAAATGACATTCTATTTATTTGGTTATGTAGATTTTATCATTGCCTTGTCTTTCAGGTTACTACACTGTATGGAATGTAACACCAGCTCTACATTCGCCTCTAATGTCAGTGACAAACGCGATCTCCGGTATCACAGCTGTCGGTGGTATGTTGTTGATGAGTAAGGGATACACGCCAACAAATACAATAGAAAGTCTGGCAGCTGTAGCTTGCTTTATCTCGAGTATCAATATTGGAGGAGGGTTTACTGTAACACAGAGAATGTTGGACATGTTCAGAAGACCAGGTAACCTAAATGTTGGTCACGTAAAAAAATAATGCAGATTTCTGAGTAAATTGGCCGTTGCTTTACCGTTACTTTTGATTTTCATGGATGACTGGTTTTCTGTTTTACGTGGTTCAATCATTTATGAAATTTAATTATAATGAACAAATTTATTTCCTCTCATTTTCATCTTTAAATTTGAAGTCCACATATTCATGTCTCTTTATAAAGACCTTTTGAAATTTGTGGCAATAATTTAATGATTTTATAGCATCTGACACTTAACGTTGTAATAAAAGTTACATGATGTGAATTTTAGAAGTCAGTTCTAGCACCGGGCAATACAGAAAAAAGTACATATTGCCTGGTCTGGCAAATAAGGTGCATGCCAGCATAAAAGTCAGGGACAGAAATGACCACAATATGAATAATTTCTGTAATCATGGTATTAATAAAAAGTAATACTTCATGAACTTTCAAATCAACAGGAACACAAGATAAACAGTCCTTTGACTGGATGGAATTGTTATTCTGCACTAAGAAAGAGATTGAACATTTGACAGTAAAATTTGCATGTTTGGAGTACATGAAGTATTCATCATGTTGGTTCTCTTACAGATGATCCCCCAGAGTACAACTACTTCTATGCCTTGCCAGGTCTAGGGATGCTTGGAGGGTATGGTGCCCTGGCTGCATCAGGATCCTACCCAGACATACATCAGATGACATACTTCGCAGCCTCTTTGTGCTGTGTTGGTGCTCTGACTGGACTGTCCTCTCAGACAACCTGCAGATTAGGTATGATCAGCATCACCTAGTTACTGTGTTACCAAACATTTTAATTCTTAAACTTAATCAAGACTTTGAATTACAAATACAGTCATTTTTCACTGCCATTGTTACTTAGCACATATTGTAATGAAACATTGCATGAATGTGCATTCAAAAATTTTACGACTATTCAGCAAAGATTCAGTAATATTAATGTGCAAAAAAAAATGGAAATTAAATATTTACCTTTCTTAAGTCGGCTTCAGACTGATCAGCCGCTTAGCTCAATAGGGAAAACACAGATCTACGGATCTCGGGGGTTGTGAGTTTGATCCCCGGGCTGGGCGTATGTTCTCCTGACGATTTGATAAAAGACATTGCGTCTGAAATATTCGTCCTCCACCTCTGATTCATGTGGGGAAGATGGCAGCTACTTGCGGAGAACAGGTTTGTACTGGTACAGAATCCAGCAACACTGGTTAGTTTAACTGATCGCCATTAGATAACTGAAATACTGTTGAAAAACGGCGTTAAACCCAAAACAAAACTAAATGGGGAAAAAAGACAAACAGTATTTCATTTCTTAAATTAGAATACAGAACAGTTGATTGTTTTGCCCAGGTGCTTGCCAAATGACTATTGTAATTACCAGACCAAACCTGAGGTTTTCCTCTGCTGTATGACACTTGAAAGATAATATTTGACTCAAACACTTGTCAAAAAAATACTTCCCGACACAATGCAGTGTATTCAGAGATGATTTGAGTATTGAGGGTTCCACTATCAATATGACATTGATTCTTTTACAGGTAATGCCCTTGGAATGATCGGAGTATCGTCAGGTCTTGCAGCTACAGTGGGTCTCCTTGCACCAACTCCAGAATCCTTCGCTCAGATGGCAGCTTGTGTAGGCACAGGTAATTATATATATACAGCACAAGTAAAAAAAAGTCTGCAGCAATTCTGAACTTCTTCCTTGTGCGCATTTAAAGTATTTTTAGTCTTCTCTTTCATAATTATTTCCATGGATGCAAATATATTTAAAAGAAATTCATTAAAAAATTCTTGTACTGTTAAATCATAATTATTTGTTGGGGATTAATTTTCATGGATTTCAAGGTCGCTTTAATCCACGGAAAATAGAAAGCTAACAAATCAAATTTATCATATCTTTAAAATTTGAAATACTCAAATGCAGATCCCTAAGAAGTTGCAGTTTTGACCTAAAACCTAAAACTTTATGCCAGCCAATAATTTCAGTGTTCTACAGGGTAAAAACTAACTACCCTGTACATGTTAATGTAGAAAATCTGTATGTATAGTTGTAAGGGTCTGTTTACTATTGATAAAATTAATGTTGTCACTAGCAGCATGTATATCTACACTTTTAAATCTGTTAATTATAATTTTACAGCTGAATGTTTATGGCTCTATTATGTAAATAACATCCAGTGTTTATAATTTTGACAATTTCGACACTTACTCAAATAAAGAATATAATGGTCTACCATTACAAATGTAAAGCCACACCCTCTCTATTATTATGTCTCCCACACCACTGTGGTGGGAGACATATTGATTTACTTCTGTGTGTGTGTTTCCCGTCCGTCTGTCTGTCACAAATCTTGTCCACGCTCTAAGTCGAACAGTTCTCGTCCGATCTTCACCAAACTTGAACAAAATTTGTTTGCCAATAAGTCCTCAGCCAAGTTCGATAAATAGCGAAATCGGCCCAGGCACTTCGGAATTATGGCCCTTGAATTACTGAAAATACTGATGCCAGTGATACAGGTCTTGGTGCATGGGTCACTAAGATACATACTGGAGAAGATATGCCAATCTAGATGATTAGGCAGTTGTGGGAGACATGCCTTTTTCTCAAAAGCAGCTCTAGTGTAATATAATGTTATCCATTTTCCTCAGGTGGATTGATCGGTGTTATTGGAGGTAAGAAGGTTGAAGTGACCGACCTTCCTCAGATGGTAGCGTTGTTCCACAGTCTTGTAGGTGCTGCTGCTGTAGTCACCTGTATCGCTAACTTCATGTACGAGAACCCACATTTCGCCACTGACCCAGCTGCCAATGTGATGAAGACAGCCCTTTTCTTGGGAACTTACATCGGTGGTGTGACCTTCACAGGGTCTTTGGTAGCCTTTGGCAAACTTCAAGGTAAATTGTAACATTTTTTAAGGAAATGAAGAATTCTTTGCTAAAATACAACTTTAATTCTACACTTGTTTCACTCATTAAGTTCTCAGGTATAGATCTATACCTGTTTAAAGAACTAAGATATCGAAAAAAAAAACAGGGTAAACAAATTTCATTTTAATATCAACATGTTGATTGATGCAAAATTTCAGAGTATCATTCCAAAGTAAGAATAAAAAAGTGAGAAAAAAAATGAAGAAAATGGCACTGATAAATTCATTTTAGAATATACTATGTCTATTTTCTTTTCTAAAATTTCCTATTAAAATGGTTTGTGTGCTATAAATTAGATTGCTTACATTTTGGTAAAAGCCAGTGGCTATATCAGTGTAACTATGTAAGTTATATGTTTCCAATTGAAAAACAAGTTCAGGACAGTTACTGAATTATTTTTAAAAGATGACTAAGAGTCAAGCATATCTTTATTCCTATGTTTCCTTCACTATAACTTTAATCATTGCCACAGTTATGTAATGTCCTGCTATATGTTAGTTGATATATCTTCAGGGAACTTTCAGCTCATTACTTATTGAATTATTGTTAAAAGATTTCTTTTAGAACCCTTTATAGTCTTGTGTGTCTTTAACATAACTTTAATATTTTCCAAAGCATCGTATTTTGCTATTGTTCTAGTATTCATAGCAGAACTATACAGATAGAGAGGTAATTTACATATGTATATTATTACTTACTTCAGGAACATTGAAATCAAACCCACTCCTTATGCCTGGTAGGCACGCTCTCAATGGAGGAATGTTGTTAGCTAACATTGGAGCATACGGCTATTTCATGATGGACAATGCTTATGCTAGCGGCCTGGCAATGCTGGGTACTACCACAACTTTGTCAAGTGTTATGGGAGTTACTCTTACAATGGCTATTGGAGGTAAGCTTGTTCTTATATGCAGTAGTAATTCTTTGTGCCAGAGTCAGGATTTGAACCTACATTGATGCGGCAGCCGCACCTTGCATGATCAAAATCAAAACACTTGATCAACTGTGGTAAAGTGAAAGCTCCTAAAAAAGTTTCAGAGGTTTTCCTGACAAACAGGATCTTCGTTGTGTCTAAAGACTTATGTACATTAATAACAACACTAATTTAAATGTGAGCAGACAGTTCACAGTTTTGAATATAAAAAGTTTGAGCAAGGATTCTAGCATGCATTAATATACCAACAGGTCCGAGCAGATATAAAAAAAAACCGTAGCTACTGCTGCTGACCGGAAGAAAGTCCAATTTTATGAAGATTCAAGGGTCTTTAATACATTATGTTGCAAGTTAGTTAAGAAGCTGCTTTCAGATAATGTGTTGTTTTTCAGGTGCTGACATGCCCGTGGTTATCACTGTATTGAACAGCTACTCAGGATGGGCACTGTGTGCAGAAGGTTTCATGTTGAACAACAATCTCATGACAATTGTTGGAGCTATGATTGGATCATCAGGAGCCATCCTCTCATACATCATGTGCAAGGTACACCGAACTATCCTCTCTCATACATCATGTGCAAGGTACACCAAAGTATCCTCTCATACATCATGTGCAAGGTACACCAAACTATCCTCTCATACATCATGTGCAAGGTACACCAAAGTATCCTTTCTCCTACATCATGTGCAAGGTACACCAGACTATCCTCTCTCGTACATCATGTGAAAGGTACACCAAACTATCCTGTCTCGTACATCATGTGCAAGGTACACCAAACTATCCTGTCTCGTACATCATGTGCAAGGTACACCAAACTATCCTGTCTCGTACATCATGTGCAAGGTACACCAAACTATCCTCTCGTACATCATGTGCAAGGTACACCAAACTATCCTCTCTCGTACATCATGTGCAAGGTACACCAAACTATCCTCTCTCGTACATCATGTGCAAGGTACACCAAACTATCCTCTCTCGTACATCATGTGCAAGGTACACCAAACTATCCTCTCTCGTACATCATGTGCAAGGTACACCAAAGTATCCTCTCTCGTACATCATGTGCAAGGTACACCAAAGTATCCTCTCTCGTACATCATGTGCAAGGTACACCAAAGTATCCTCTCCCGTACATCATGTGAAAGGTACACCAAAGTATCCTCTCTCGTACATCGTGTGAAAGGTACACCAAAGTATCCTCTCTCGTACGTCATGTGCAAGGTACACCAAAGTACCCTCTCTCGTACGTCATGTGCAAGGTACACCAAACTATCCTCTCTTGTACGTCATGTGCAAGGTACACCAAACTATCCTCTCTCGTACGTCATGTGCAAGGTACACCAAACTATCCTCTCCTCTTATAAGAAGGTTTGTGGTTCTACTCGGTGTGGGAGGGGGGAAGGGTACCTGCATATGTCAGTAATAATTCGCAGTGAAGCATCTACTGTCTTGGTTCATCGTCATAGGCTTGGAAGTCACCATATGATTTAAATTGTGTCTGTGTGACTTGAAACACCAACAAAGAAAACAAACTGCCCTAATGGGTACCCAAATCAGTCATACTCTTTGGACATATATTTCATGTTCAAGGAAGTTGTTTTCTCACTTGTAGAAGTAAATAGTTTTGACATAAAACCTACCACTAGTGAGTAGTGTCACTGTATCTGTATTTGTTTCTATTACAGGCAATGAACAGATCTCTGACTAACGTGATCTTGGGTGGTGCTAACATCGGTACCAAGTCTCATGCCGGTGGTAAACCAATGGAGATTACTGGTACCCATACAGAATGTGATATTCCCATTTGCACTGAATACATTGCCAATGCTAAGAACATCATTATTGTGCCGGGATACGGTCTCTGTGTTGCTAAAGCACAGTACCCAATAGCTGAAATGGTTGATTTCTTGAGGAGCAAGGGCAAGAATGTCAGATTTGGAATTCACCCTGTAGCAGGTATGGGTTGTTTCATCCTTAAAATTCATTAGGTCAAGCAAAATATTAACAAGGTCACAAGTTTGATCCTTGTGAAGAGGTATAATTGTTCTCTATAAAATCTGGCCACCAGAAGACAAAACATCAGATGTCAGTTAACAAGTCTAATTATGTCTCCCCATTGTTTTTGCCCTGTCCAAGTGTCCGTCCGTCTGTCACACTTCACTTCCGATCAATAACTGGAAAACCATTTGACCTAGAATCTTGAAAATTCATAGGGTGGCAGGGTCATGGAGTAGACGATCCTTATTGTTTTTAGGGTCACCCCATCAAAGGTCAAGGTCGCAGGGGCCTGAACATGTAAAACAACCATTTCCAATCAATAACTTGAGAACCACTTGACCCAGAATGTTGAAACTTAATAGGATGATTGGACACGCAGAGTAGATGACCCCTAATGATTTTGGGGTCACTTGGTCAAAGGTCAAGGTCACAGGGGCCTGAACATGGAAAACCATATCCAATTCATAACTTGAGAACCACTAGGCCCAAAATGTTGAAACTTAGTGGGATGATTACACATGCCAGGTAGATGATCTCTGTTGCATCCAACCATCAGTGTCTCTTTGACTTTCACTCCTGTCCCCTATTGACTTCTTGCATATAGGACTATGTATTGGGGGAGACATGCGCTTATTTACAAAAGCATCTTCTAGTTAATATGACAAAGTTGTCTAGCTTATGTCGAATGTTGTCTTTTGCAAGTTAGCGATAGAAAAAAATCTTACAGCTTAGATTTATTTTCCTTGGTGATTGCTCACATACCTCACAGTAACCAGGTTTCTGGGTTGTTGTTTTTTTTCGCTTGCAGCATTTTTGTAAGAATATTTTTTAGACTTCAGAGTGTAGAAAAAGTTCATTTTGGTCGAATATGTAAGATAACAAAAATTGTAGTGAAAGTTATTAATGTATTAAAAAAAATTGTTAGAACTAGTTTTGTTAATGAACCTTCTTGTTGCCAGGACGTATGCCTGGTCAGTTGAACGTGCTGTTGGCTGAAGCTGGTGTACCATACGATGTTGTACTTGAAATGGATGAGCTAAATGATGACTTCCCAGACACAGACCTTGTACTGGTTATCGGAGCTAACGATACAGTTAACTCGGCTGCGGAGGAAGATCCCAACTCAATCATTGCTGGTATGCCGGTCCTTAGAGTATGGCTTTCAAAACAGGTGAGATATTTAATTAAAAATAGATGATATTTGCAATGTGAATTTTAATATTGACAGACATGCAATGATAACTGAACCACCTTAACCAAGGGACTTACTGTTTCCCCCCTGCATGAAGTTCATGAAAATACAGTTCTAATACAGCTTTACTTCAGAATGACAGGCAAATAATTGAAGGTCCTTCTTTTTTTCTTCACAGTTTCATGTATTAGCTCTTTTTTATTCATTTAATCTACTTGCAGTGTATTTCAAAGATTTTTAAATACACCTTAATAAATACATTACACTGTAGAAACAAAATCTTGCATCACAGAATTATATGAAAGCAACACTATTTTTAAGATGTGTGGTTCTAATTCTAAACGAATTGTCAAGTTTTGATCCTTCAAAATAAACTGAAACTAAAGGTCACAGTCTGCTCTTCGCTAGTAAAAAGTAGTGTTCTAGTAAAGATGCAAGATGCAGAGACTTAATTCAATGTCACATGTTTGTTAATTTGAAATGTTCAGTCCAAAACAGTTACCTCGACCTAGCAAAAGGCTTTATTAATGATTTATTTCAACAAAGACCAATCAATATGTACACATAACATTGATGTACAAATATACATATTTTGTCTTAAAAAACGTCTTTTTAACAACACGAAACTTCATTTCCCAACCTACCAACCAAAGTTGACCCAATATTTTGATATGTCGACTCTTGCCTTCGTCCGAACGAAATCTAGATATCAAGATTTGTCTGTATTTTTAGCTCGCCTGTCACGAAGTGACAAGGTGAGCTATTGTGATCGCTTGATGTCCGTCGTGCGTAGTGCGTCATCCGGCAACAATTTCTAAAAAAATCATCTTGAAAACCACTGGGCAGAATTACACCAAACTTCACAGGAATGATCCTTGGGTGGCCCCCTTTCAAAATTGTTCAAAGAATTGAATTCCATGCAGAACTCTGGTTGCCATGGAAACTGAAAGGAAAAACATTAAAAATCTTCTTGTCCAAAACCACAGGGCCTAGGGCTTTGATGTCTGGTGTGTAGCATCATCTAGAGGTCCTCTACCAAAATTGATCAAATTATCCCCCTAGGGTCAATATGGCCCTGCCCCGGGGAAAAATACTTAAAAAATCATCTGATCCTGTTTCAGAGACTGTTTAATTATAATTACCTGATGACCCCAAGTAATATGATGTCACTTGACTGTGACCTTGACCTACTTTCTTGTTTTTAGCTCACCTGTCACATAGTGACAAGGTGAGCTTTTGTGATCACCCTTCGTCCGTTGTCAGTCCGTCCGTCCATCCGTCAACAATTTCTTGTCTGCACGGTAGTGGTTTCATTTATGATTTTATTTTAACCAAACTTGCACACAACTTGTATCACCATAAGATCATGGTTCCTTTCTTGAACTGGCCAGATCCCATAATGGGTTCCAGAGTTATGGCCCCTGAAAGGACCAAAATTAGCTATTTTGACCTTGCCTGCACAATAGCAATTTTATTTATGATTTGATTTTTACCAAACTGGCACACAACTTGTATCACCATAAGATCTTGGTTCCTTTCTTGAACTGGCCAGATTCCATTATGGGCTCCAGAGTCATGGCCCCTGAAAGGGCCAAAATTAGCTATTTTGACCTTGTCTGCACAATAGCAGCTTTATTTATGATTTAATTTTAACCAAACTTGCACACAACTTGTATCACCATAAGATCTCGGTTCCTTTCTTGAACTCGCGAGATTCCTTTATGGATTCCAGAGTGATGGCCCCTGAAAGGGCCAGAATTAGCTATTTTGACCTTTGATGCACAATACCAGTTTCATTTATGATTTGAAATTAATCAAACTTGCACACAACTTGTGTCACTATAAGATCTCGGTTCCTTTCTTGAACCGGCAAGATCCCATAATGGGTTCCAGAGTTATGGCCCCTGAAAGGGCCAAAATTAGCTATTTTGACCTTGTCTGCACAATAGCAGCTTCATTTATGATTTGATTTTAACCAAACTTGCACACCACTTGTATCACCACAAGATCTTGCTTCCTTTCTTCAACTGGCCAGATTCCATCATAGGTTCCAGAGTTATGGCCCCTTGAAGGTCCAAAATTAGCTATTTTGGCTTTTGCAGCCATATAGAGACGTCATTTATGGTTTTATTCAATACAAACTTCCAAAATACCTTCAGCAACAATAAGTCTTGGATTCCATGACAAATCAGATCCAATCATAGGTTCCAGAGTTATTTCGTATCTGATTACTTCCCCTGATTGTAATCAAAATGGATTTATATCAGTAAGTACTTACAGAACTTATTTGAAATTTCATTATTGTTATTAGTTGGACTGAGACAATCAGGGTAGATAACAATGGACTGATTTTATGTCAAATTACCATAACCAGGGCTCCGGAAATTTTGATAACTCAATCGGTCCGAAACGAAAATCCTGACATCGGCGCTACCCCACCCACCGCATTCCCAATATTACATATTTTGTAAAACGTGATAGAGTAAAGAAATAAGCATGTCATGCATTAAAACTGAGTTACCGGTCACCGCGTGTTTCCATACAATGAAGACAGTTATTCAGTGTTATGTGTGATCGTTACTTTGTTTAAATTTCGATGTTTTTCCGAGAAAATACTTGTAAGGATAAAAATTACTGAGGCATTGACACCGTGTGCGTAACTAGTCTAAAAGCCAACGCACGTGACCGGTACCGTATACACGGCAGATACTTTGTGATGCAATCTGACTAAAGTACTTGATCTTCTAAACGAAGATCTGAGAACGACCCATTCACATTCGTCTTCTGTATATTTTGGATTTCCATTATTGCTTTTTTTATGTTATCCAATCAGACGACTTGTTCGATTGTCAAAGGATAAGAAAAATATGCGGTTATTCCAGGACTCGAACCCGGGACCCCTCGTTTACAAAGCAAGTGGCCTACCGACTGAGCTAACCGGCTATCTGATACATTACGACATAAGAATTGTAAATATCAAAAGTCAATGCTACATGTAGATTTGCAAGATGTTGTAAGCTAGGCTCTGAATGGCTAGCGAAAGAGCCGTCAGAACGAGGCAATGAATAGGTCGTTTTCAGATCCTATGCGTAGCGTAATATAGGAGATGTACTTTAGTCAGATTGCTTTGTGATGTTTCCTCATTCTTTGACGGAATTCTATAAAATACAATGCGTCAAAGTGAATTACACGACACATATTCTCTGCTAAACAGTCTCAGTATTTTAAGAATACTCTGCCGCGGACCGAATGTGTACGTTATATGAACGCTGAGATCGAATTTCCCGCATGTATAGTACCAAAAGGTTACGCGTGTTGGCCACGGATATTTCATTTCACTTATGTTGTACTTCAGTAAGCAACTACATTTTTATAAAGTTATATGTTCTCTTCTGATGTAAACAAAATTTCATTTTGAAACGTTTTTTAAAAGACCGATTTGATAAACAGCGCCACTCCGGTTTTCTTTATCATTCGTGTTTGCCAGTCCATTTTTTTTCTTTTTCTTTTTTGCACAGTCAGGTTGCAAAGACGATTTTCTGCACTTGTTTCAACTGGAGCCCAAACAAATGAATCTTGTAATTTTTTCAAATCAAGTAATTATAAAAAATATTTTGATCGGTTTTCCGTGTGATGTCTCATTAAATCAAAGACCTATAATGTACAATTATAGCTCTTTGATTAAATGCAGTGACCATTTGTTTTTTACCGTGATCAAACATAGCCTTTTGAAATAAACCATCCGTCGGATTCTAAATAAAAGAAGTGGATCCCCGTCGAAATGATTTGGATCCAGTCAGACATATTTGGAAACCAGTCAAAAATGTTTAATACATTGCAGTCGGCTGTCTGCAAACATTAAAGGATGTGCCGCGCGAGCACTGATAGCGTCAAGCTAATTACGGACCGATTATCAAGGTGACAATCAGACCGTTTGACACGTTTATTGATTATCTGAGGGTGCGACCAACAATTTCCTGCTTGGCAGTAGATGGTGTATTGATATATCAGACCGAAATTTATACTTTTCTCCATTTTTACGGGACCGATTTTTTTCGTTTTTTTCACTTCATGAATCGGTCTGAAAAGTCAAAAATCGGTCCA
Source organism: Mercenaria mercenaria (assembly GCF_021730395.1). NCBI lineage: Eukaryota > Metazoa > Mollusca > Bivalvia > Venerida > Veneridae > Mercenaria > Mercenaria mercenaria. The sequence continues at coordinate 60,159,285 of NC_069376.1, read as the reverse complement.
AAACCGACAAACCGGCAAATTTCCGAAGCCCTGAGTCCATAACTAATGAAGATACTGATCTGAAATTTCATTTATGTCAACAGATTTATTTGGCAGATCCTTCTTTTGTCCACTTACAATATTTTTTTTTAATTACTTCCCTTTTACGTTACTATAAATAGCTTATTTTTAGTAACATTTTTTATTACTGGCCTTAGGGAAAACACGAGACCAGTTTTCTGTGGTACAACATGGATGGTACCTCCAATTTTTAGGTGTATTTTAACATATCTATACCTTGTAAGAGTTTTTTTTTCTTTTTGGTTAAATTTCTTCCCTTTGATGTTCCTGTCCTTTGGACTTAGATATTTTTTCTGAGGACCTTCTTGTCCTCAAGTGCAATGATAACAGGTGAGCGATATAGGGCCATCATGGCCCTCTTGTTTAAGATACAGCCTTGAAATTTTGATGACATACACAGTTTTGCACACAAATCGTAAAACTGAATTTCATTGACCATGAATGTGACCTACTAACTTTCTTAATATTTTATCATCAGTTTGACATTTGAAACATGTAGCTCATATTACTCAGGCGAGCAATCTAGGGTCATCATGACCCTCATGTTACAAAAAGGGTTGTATCCAAGAACTTCCCAACCTACTGAGCCTTTGGAGACGGGGGTTTTTGGAGGGGAAACAAAGATATTTTTACGGTTAATCTTCCTTAGATTTTTTCCTGTTATTAAAGCATAATAACTATATGTACAATATAAGATATACTAATGTCATATAATGGAGATGCCTTATGGATGTTATGTTACAGGTTGTTGTAATGAAGAGATCTCTGGGAGTGGGATATGCTGCCGTTGACAACCCAATCTTCTTTAAAGAGAACACAAACATGTTGCTAGGAGACGCCAAGAAGACATGTGATGCTCTCTTTACCAGTGTGAGACAACACTATGGAGATGTTTAGAAAATTAAAATTAACCATCAGTGAAGAATCTATGTGAATGTTTTTTTGTGTGTAAAAAACAAACTGAAATGAAATTGGTAATAATGGCCAAGACCAATAGCAGAAGAATGTGATTATAGAAGATGTATGCTTAAACTTTAATGCATGAATGCTTAAACAGTAGTATAACATTTACATTTGAACAAAATTGAAGAAAGACTACTGTGTTATTTCTATTGAAAGACTTTTTTTCGGCAGTATTTTTGTAACATTTCATGTATATTTGCTAGACATATGATAGTGCTTTGTTTAAAACATGATGTAGAATTTTTATCTAGAAAATTAGATGACGAGGCCGTGCCTTCATCTGCTGAATATAATAAGTATGAAAATTAAATTAATAATTGTTCTTAGTGCGAAATTAATCTTTATCTTAGACTTTATCCTTTCATTTCCAACTTCTTGTCAAGATTTAGTAGTGATTACCTCCCCTAGCAGTCACTTTACTGTCTGGGGATAACCTGATAACTAAGCATCGAATCATATCTTTGATGATGTTGATGTATTGAAACAGTATGCACCAAGTTTTGATCTTCTTTCACAGAATTATGCATTCCTGTAATGACGACTATTTCAGCTTACTTGATTTGTACTAAGTTAAACGACATATATGTTTTTGTTATGTTTTGCTGTGTGCTAATGGTTGACAATACAGACCATGATTTACAAGAAACTGGATTAAAATACTAGATAAAAAAATGTTTGTTTATATTTGTTTTATGATAAAGACATGTATGCAGTAGGGTTGTGCTTTTAGATTGAATAATGAAGTCAAAGTTCAAGACCATGGTAACCTTGAAACTGAAAACAGTTTCTGATGAATGGATTAGAAGTCCTAGAATGATTGACAGTAGATGTCCCCCTATTGTTTTTTGGGATGAATATGTCAAGGTCAGAATGATCTTTTTTCGGGGGAAACGGTGTATCAATAACTGGAGAAGTCTTGGACCAGCTGATGTGATGTCAAACTTTAGAGGATTGTTAACTCGGTCTAGTATGGTTAATAGGTATCGTCCTAACTTCACAGAATGATTGCTTGATATCAGCAGATAACCACCAAATTGACAAATTTCAAGGTCACAGGTCACTTCTGTCTGAAATGTATGCCACAGGCCACCTTTGAAGACATATGAGTTGTAGAGAAATTGCCGAAAGTTATGGGTTTATTAGCTTCATGGTTTGTGATAGGATATGTCTTGTCAATTAAATCGATATGGGGTGAGCTTATCCTGGAACTCCGTGATGGCGTTTATCCAGCATCTAGTCACTTGCATACGGGGGGGCAGTGATCAAGTGGTTAAGGTGTCTGCCGCTCAACCTGGGCAAAGAAGTATAAATATTTATTTTAATAGCTCTTTGACCTGGGGTACACATTGGGGTCAAGACCACATATTCTCGTATGACACCAGTAATGGTTCGTTTAGTTTATACTTATTTATTTTAGCTTGACTGATTAAAGCTTTAATTTTATTTGAACAGCTCTAGAGTCAGCTTCCTGGAAAAACCAGTACTGGTGTCGTATGAGAAGTCGTCTTCATGGTTCATCCAGGAAGCAGACTTGAGGGTGGTTCCAACTTTCGTCACAATCGAGCTTAAATAAATTAGTTTAAACTAAACTAAAACTTAACTAACATAGCATGTGATGAATTTATCTTGTCACCTTCCATAGATTTCATTATTTACGGAATTTATCAAATTTTGGATATTGCTAACTGCTACAAAATCCAAATAAGACCATTTGTCTTTAATGTTACTTTACCTTGTGAATACAAGGCCTACTTGCATTTTTTACCAAAGCGCAGTCTTTAATATTACAACGATCTCTACATATTAACTCTTGTCCTGCTAAATTTCTATAATGAACTTGTCCATCTTTCAATTTGGATAGTACCATTAAATGTTAAAAGGAGTGCTTACCAAAAAGATACTGAATGGCGAACAGTGGAGATCATGATCAGACTGATCTGTGATCAGGATCTACACTGGTCGCAAAGGCAGAATCAATCGTGTCCAGCATAAGGGTTAAAGGAAATTGTCTACACAAAAGTGTTTTTTTTTTCTTTTTAATGATTGTCCAGTTCACAACCTTCATTTTCCAAAAATAGTGAGACCTTCGTCTGTAGTTGTTTCGCCTTCTTTGCGGCACACGCCTTTACTTGTGTGCAAGAGCGCAAATAAACCAGTATGTTCCACACACGTAAGGCCCGGTGCGCAGTCGCAGCTTGCGCTGATCAGTGAACCATGACAGGATTCACCCTCAAGGCTGTACCTTTGGCATGACTGGAACAGACCGAGGATATCGGGGACGGGCCTCCCACAACACTGGTCATGTGGACAGTCGGCATTTGAGGTACAGCTGGTAGCCTGAAATATTATTACATGTAGTAAGTGGACGGGCGATAGCGGCTTTGAAGTCGCTATAGTTCGAATCAATTGCTCGTCGTCGAACGGGTTCGAAACTATTTCGTGGTGTAATATTTCTTCGTCCGACTAGTGAAAGGCCAACGGTTCTTCAAAGTAGGCGTCTGTTCGTGCCTGAAATAATGTGCGAAGGGACATACGTGCCAAACACAATGTGGTCTTCCTCTACGATTGAAGTAGAAAAAAAAATCGCCATAATAATGAGTATTGTATCAGTGAATCTTAAATTGTTTAGATATTTTTTTCCTGTCCCTAGCAAGCGGAAACATGATACTTGAGCGCTTGCGTGCAATTTAAGAACCAACAAATACACGCGACGCAGATGCCTAATAAAGAAAAAAATATGTATTATATATGTATTTGGATAAATAGGTTGATATACATAATGTACTTCTTTTCGATTTGAAGTTGTACGTGAATTTGCAGCGCATATGCCTAGACTGGTGAACTTCTACTTGAAACGATCTTTAATTAGCATGATTTAACTTTGTTCTTGTAACATGAAACGTGTCCTTATCAAAAATTCTTTTAGAACAGGATAAAAGATGGAAAGTACTAAATTATTTACCTCGGAAATTGTTACAGCGGCGGCAAGGAACACAAAGATTGAGCTGAAAAACACACTCATGGCTGACATTTTCTTGTTGTCACAAATGAGATAAGGCGCACATAAATACATCCTTATTATCAGTAAAAGAAACCGTGTTCTATTTTGCCAATGACCTTAGTACAGTAAAAGTAACAAGTTCATATAGATCTTTAGGCTGATTAAGACAATAAAATATGATTAGCATCATGTGCATAAAATTTCATGCTGACAATGAACATATTTTGGAACTGCGTGCACGTGAATCCTTATTTTGTTCATTGATCGATTCAATCCTACAGTTCCGCACATTATTGCAAGGCTCTTTGTTAATTCGAATTTTTGACTTGGCATCTTACGTGCTTATCCGCAAAATTCGAACGTCCGTGCGTCTGTCAAAGGCAAAACTGTACTGGATTAGTTTCAGTCCTAAACACTTGAGCTTGAAGTCATTGTATTGCCTCCTGGATAGTAATGTAAAGGGGATACATCCACCTACAAATCTATATACGGTACCAAACATATAAGGACTTGAGTATACTAATACGTATCAATGCATGACCTCCCTTTACTTGTAGAACTTCTACATGTATATTTCTACATTTACATAATTATTATGTTCTTATGATATAGAGACTCGAAGAAGGTCGAAAATCTTCCAGATATGGTCAAAATAGTAAAATGTTTTAAGTGCTGTTACCTCTCCTCGAAATCTAGCCACCAAGATACCCGATCTTGGTCTCAACTGGTAGCTAACACCAAAATACATGTTCATGAATATAGGTCGAAAATCTTCCAGATATGGTCAAAATAGTGAAATGTTTTAAGTGCTATGACCTCTCCTCGAAATCTAGCCACCAAGATACCGGATCTTGGTCTCAACTGGTAGCTAACACCAAACTACATGTTCATGTAGGTCGAAAATCTTCCAGATATGGTCAAAATAGTGAAATGTTTTGAGTGCTCTGACCTCTCCTCGAAATCTAGCCACCAAGATTCCCGATCTTGGTCTCAACTGGTAGCTAACACCAAACTACATGTTCATGTAGGTCGAAAATCTTCCAGATATGGTCAAAATAGTGAAATGTTTTAAGTGCTCTGAACTCTCCTCGAAATCTATAGCCACCAAGATACCGGATCTTGGTCTCAACTGGTAGCTAACACCAAACTACATGTTCATGTAGGTCGAAAATCTTCCAGATATGGTCAAAATAGTGAAATGTTTTAAGTGCTCTGAACTCTCCTCGAAATCTATAGCCACCAAGATACCGGATCTTGGTCTCAACTGGTAGCTAACACCAAACAACATGTTCATGTAGGTCGAAAATCTTCCAGATATGGTCAAAATAGTAAATTGTTTTAAGTGCTCTGAACTCTCCTCGAAATCTATAGCCACCATGATACTGGGTCTTGGTCTCAACTGATAGCTAACACCAAACTACATGTTCATGTAGGGCGAAAATCTTCCAGATATGATCAAAATAGTGAAATGTTTTAAGTGCTCTGAACTCTCCTCGAAATCTAGCCACCAAGATACCGGATCTTGGTCTCAACTGGTAGCTAACACCAAACTACATGTTCATGTAGGTCGAAAATCTTCCAGATATAGTCAAAATAGTGAAATGTTTTAAGTGCTCTGACCTCTCCTGGAAATCTAGCCACCAAGATACCGGATCTTGGTCTCAACTGGTAGCTAACACCAAAATACGTGTTCATGTAGAGTAGACTACGCATATTGTCTTTCCACATGGGCTGGAACTGGGTCGGAAACCTTCCAGACTTAGATAAGCGAGCACTGTCGGGTTACTTATAAAATATTTTATAGTTGCCATCAGCAACATTCAAAAGTTATCACGTTGTCCCAAAATTATTTGGACTAGCCTACACCTGATACTAAAGTTCCGCTGTAAAGTTACTTATGACAGTTAACTTATGTGAAGTTGTGTCTTGATTTAGTGTAAAGGATGTAGACCTTAAGAACATAATAGCTGAATGCATACTTCCTATGTCAAAAGTACAGTACAAACATATGGTTAAAATTCAAAATTTGTGTACACTTGTGTCTCAAGTTTATAACTTTAATTTTGTAACAGCTGTCCTGATATTTACACATGTATGTTTACTACATTTTACTGTGTGAACAGTCGAAATAGCAGCCGGGCCTCATTCCAATAGCAGCGAGAGTAGTGTCCCTTTGACTTTACGTCAGGTATCCGGAGAGTTGTTTACAAATGGCCGACAATTGACACCAGGTGAGATTATTTTGTTTTATGTTCATTATAAGCATTCACAGATAAAGCAGGCAACTTTTGATACGATCTTTCCTTATCAATATACAGTATATTTTAAACGTAGATGTTCTCTTTATAGTGATGTGTTTATTTTGAAATTATTGTGTACCTATCCAATTAATACTTATTAATTTAATTAAATATTATCAGTTTAACAAGTTTTGAAAGTACTTCAGCTGAATAGTAGAAGTTTCATCACAGACTTTTTTCCGTCTTAGCAAAATATATATAGTATACAGTATATTATATATTTTTGATAAATAATACATTGAAATTTCACCTGGGTTTTGAAATTAGATAACCTGAATAGAATATTATACTGAATGTGGCAGTTTGCCAGATAATTACCTTTGGATAATAGCACAAGGGTATATTGGTATTATAAATATTGAAGCATTAAAGTACACTGTATGAAAATATTGAGAAAAGACATTTTTGATAGGAAATTTAAATTTAATTCACTAATTAAAATTTATATGTTTGAAATTTTTACAGCACATTGCATACATAATTTTAAATTGTTCAGAAATGAAGTTCATAAATTTCACAAAATTAGTTACTGCACAGATAAAATGCAACAGTTCTGAATTTTACAGGAAATGAAATATAAAAATAAAAAATATACTGTATTTAAGCAAATACTTGTGCTAAAATAGAAATATTATATTTGTGTGATAGAAATAAGTACTGCAGACAAACACTACTACTGGTACTGATGATAAACCCGGACAGATGATAAAGTCGAACACCTTGGAAATATTCGACTGCAATCGGTTATTTATAAAATTGAACACACCATCTAATAGTTTCTACTTACAACACCAACTGGTGTAAACAAAAACAAAATTGGTAAATATTCTGTATAAATAAATGACTTTGTAAAATTTGTATAAAAAATATTTATCCAAAATTACTGGGGAAAAGGGTGTTTTTTTGCGCATGCTCACTGTCGAAACATGAAGGCCTGACATTTGTTAACTTTTCATTACTTGATCAGGAATGACTGTTGCAGCTTTTTTGGGAAAGTTTCAATATAATAATACCAAGGAAATTTTGTAAATGACAAAGGGTTCGAATTTATCATCAGTCAACGTTCATAAAGTCCCCTTTTTACATACCCCTTTCAGGCCCTCAATTCGTGTGAGTTTGCTTAATAAATATAAATTTGAATTATGCAAAGTTTTCAGCAAAGGTTAAGCTTTATTTTGATACCGACCATTGATTTCAATTTGCAGAAATAAAAAAGTTACAGGTAAAAAACCTCATTTTCTGTTCGGGTTTATCATCAGTACCAGTAACCATAGTATCATTTTTGATAGCTATAAATACATAGAAAAATTCAACACTAAATAACAATAACTTAAGCAATAGCACAGTTTTAAAATAACAGACTTAACTTTAAGTAATTATTTAAGTTTTTTTCGTGAAATTGCAGATGGGGCCTGAACCAATTGGCCGCAGGTCCCTTACAATCACATTTCAGTCACATTATTAAGCATACAGTATGTTTGTCAAAAGCTATATATACCGTAGCTTAATTGTAATGTTGTAATGTTGTAGATAAATATTGATTTGATATAATATGAAAAAGTCTTCTTTCATAGGTCCAGAGTGTGAACAAAGAAAGAAAACAGTAACCATGGCAACAGGTGGGACTGGAAGAGAGAGGATGGGACCAGAGGGGGACTCTGGGGAGGACAGTGACAATAAGAATACAGTTACCACGGTGAATAATCTATCCAACACTTTTATAGAAATATGTCTGACAAAACTTTTCTTAAAACTACAGCATCTGTTAGTTTTTTCAAAAATACATAGTCATTTAATGCAGTTGTTACAAAATGTAGAGAAATGGTGCCTAAAACTTTTACAATTATATTTACATTTATTACATACTATTTTTAGTGTTAACCTCATACAGAAGTTGAAAATTTGAAAATGTATCTATGTAATCAACCATTGAACAACCATTACTTTTATTTAAGTCGGTCAATTAATGAACAGTTACTGTATAATGACTGAATAAAGTGCGGGTGTTTCCTTATCAGTAGTGTAATAAGCATAGTTTTCTATAATGAACATGGAGACAGTTATTTCGTCATCAGCATATTGTTAATGAATACAGGTAGATGGAATTATTTTGCAAATTAATACAGCCTTATAATTGCCTTAAAAGTACGGATGTGCAAAAAAAAGTAGAAACAATTAGACATTTAAAGTTCAGTTCAGATCATCATAACATGTATTGTAAAAAATGAATAACTATTGCCTTTTCAAAAGAACAAATGGTAGAAAGGGGATTTGAAGTCTCAATTTAACTACATGGTTGAATGTTTTAATAAACAATATAATTATAGTAAACGTGTTTTTTATTATGTATTTTTAGTCAGTAAAAACTGAAACAACTACACAAGAAGTCACTGTAACAGAACATGTGGAGGATGAGGAGTTTAGATATGGTAATTATAACTCATCTTTATATTATGGTATTGTGTATTTTCCATTAACCTTAAACATGCTAAATTTCTATAATGGACTGGTCCATCATTCAATTTGGGCTGTACAATTTATCATTTGAAAGGTTGTTTACTGAAAATTTACTGACTGAATAGCGAACAGTGCAGACCATGATCAGACTGCACGGATGTGCAGGCTGATCTTGGTCTGCACTGGTCGCAAAAGCAGAATCACTTGCCGCCAGCAGGCTAGGGGTTAAGGAACAGTGTTGTTTTCTTAACATTTGAAATGATTTCATGTTGTGTATTTGTGCTGCAATGAATCTCTAAAGAAGAATATGGTGTTTGAGAGAAGCTGTTGATGCAATGTTGATTTTAATGTTATGTTAATTGCCATGCTTGTGATCCAGAGCTGTGATGTTTAATATTGTTGTGAATCATATGAACATACACAGAATTTGTACCCCATGCAAAATATATCTTATCTTAGGGCAGAGGGAACCATATGTAAGGAAGTAGATCAACCACTAGCTGACCATTCTTAGTCTTTCAAATTATTCACTTAATGTATAACCGTAGAAGAATCAACTTCAGCATGAATTTAACAATTATATTTTGTGCAACTTTCTTTATAAGTGTTTCAGTGCTGTGCCTTTTTCAAGATATATTTGTAAAACAAAATTTACCTAACATTGACAGTTACTAAGTCAATAAGATATTTTTGAAATGTAAAGACACAGAACAAATAGGTAAGTAATATTGGTTCCAAGATACTCCCATTCCCTGTAGAAAATATGTAAAAGATATTTTTCACTGGCATGTGTATTTTTCTTCTTTTAGAGCCTCCAAAGTTTGAGAACTCATTACCAGACTTGTATCGTCTGTTGGAGACAATGGAGAAGGAGGACGGAGACCTTAGCAACAAGAAACAACCACCATCACTGTTCTCCAGGCCAGAACATGTCGACAAATATCAGAAAATTACAAGTATGTCAAATTTAGTTTACAGGTTGTTTAATGATCTATAATTCTTGAAAATTCATAGATATGAGAAAGAAAAGGAAGTGGAGTTTAAAAAAGTCAAAGCTTATTTTTATAGGAAAAGATTTTTTTTTAAGTTAGCAGCAATCTTTTCCATTATGTTTTAATTTCAGTTACCAGAAATCATATCCTCCTGATTTTTTTATGGATTTCTTTTATTTTAGGTGATTCTGCAGATACTGTACCAAACCTGAAATTTTTTTATGCTTCATTGTGTTTTACTATAAATGATATCTCCTGCTAGCAGTGGTCATTTTATAATGAAACACAAGGAGATACAGATAAGACAGTAAATGAGACTATCCAAAAACATCAGAAATTTAAATTTTGTATTTGAAAATTTACAACTATCTGAACCTCCAGTCATACTGAATGAAACTCTTGAGATGATTTGAATAATGCCTGTATTATGAAAAAGGTAAATTCTTGTGGAATATTTAGGCTTCCTGTCAATTTTATCTCTATTTGGTCAACGTTTTGTTACCTATATCATTATGTAGGGTGTTGATGACAGCACCTGTAGATTTGTTCTTACAATGTCTTGATATTTAATCAATATATCATTATTTAGAGCTAAAGCTTGAGATGGAAGAGTCTGAGATGAGCCCATACCTTGATCATTTCGAGGCCGGTGTACGTGATGACGTGTTGATGATTGGCAATGTTTCACTGGAAGATGTACAGACAGAGGAACGACAGCTTAGAGATGAACATATACAATACCTGGAGCAAGAGGTTTGTTTCTGTTACATTTATCCTCTTGTTACATTCCAACATGTGGGAAAGCCAGAAATGTTTTATTTGCAGTCAGTCTTTATTCACAGGTTAGGTTACGCTGCAGATGTTTTACTAATGATCTTCAGAGCCAGGTGGTCTGTGTCTTTTGCATAGCTTTGACTTTGCTTGTAGCAAAAGATTAGCTTTTATTTTTAATGGCCAAAACATAAAATAACCCTGTTTTTTATTGAGGCACTCTGTAACTGGGTCTTTGAAGTATCAGTAGTGTATGTGTGTGAATGTGAGATGGGGTATGGTGGGATCCCTGAAGACTGACAAAATGTGAAAAATACAAGTGGTATTTCTTACTGTTTGGTTCCTTCATCATAAGCCAGATCTTTAGCAAGATGTTTATCTCTGCAGAAGTTATAAACCTATATTGATGGAAAAGAACTATAGTTGCACTTTAAGAACAAAAACCTATTTATACTAGTACATAGAAATTAAGTATTATACCGTTTCTCAAATAAGTATCACTTAAAATCCAAATAGAATAATGACTTTTACTGTATTTTGTAGGCGAGTGAGGCAAGAAGTCGTCATCAGGAGTTACTAAGGCGTGAGGAGGATGCTAAGAAAAGGGTTGCTAAATATACACAGGATAGGAGGGAAGATCTTCAACGTAGAGAGGTAAAAAATTCTGTGGAGACATCGTTATTCGCGACAAACAAATTTTGCAGATTTTGAGGTTTAACTGGTCTATTAGAGATAAAATCTAACCTTACAGGCAAAATTCATCATTTAATTTGAAGACCACAGATTTATGTCTCAGTAAAATGACACCAATACTCAACGTTAAATAATTTTGTATAATACTTACATGTATTTAGCTTATAAGAAACTATACTTTTTAAGGATATAATTTTCTTTCCCAAGATATACATAATTAGTTATATTTTTAAATGTTTACTTCTGATTGTGCTTAGTAAGTTATACCTGTAAGTATTATTTTCAAATAATTGACACATCCAGTACTTCAGCAGATATGCTGTGAATTCATGAACATTTGTAGGGAACTAAATTTTGAGGATTCCCTAGTTGCATCAAACCACAAAATAAATTCTAGCAATCAAATAAAATTCTCATTTGTTTTGTGTAAAGTTAGGAATTTGAAACCCAGATTTTATGGTATGAAATAGTCGTTTTGGATGAAAGCAGGAATTTTATGCCAGTTAAGTTGAATGTGTTCATAGGATCATTTGGGTGTTTTGTCTAGTTACATCAGTACAGTTTTGGCTGTGAATGACAGTCTTAATAAACAGACATATTTTTATCGTGTTATTATAGGAGATGTTACGTCAGAGAGGGAAGTTTTGATGGAGAATTTTATTCCAATGAAATTTATTGAGTTCACAGTATTGTATGGGAGTTTTGTCTAAATACATCAGTACAATGTTGGCTGTGAATGACATTGCTATAAACATACCTTTATCATGTTATTTTAGGAGATGTTACGTCAGAGAGAGAAGTTGTTGATGGAGAGGTTACACCAGTCGTTTCGACGTGCAGAAAGCCAGCTGATCAGTGTACTGGAACGTAGGAAAGGAGAAGTCAAGGTAATACATGGTCTCTATTTGTATCACTGTCATAACACACTATGCAAGTGTGTTGAAACATACTTGCATGTGACACAGATATTTCATGTTTGATATATATGTATTAATTAATAGCGACTTTCTCAGTCCAACTGCATAATAAGTTTTATACTTCTAGTGACACATATGCTCTAAATATATGTATATGAACCTTGAGTTATTCAGTGATCTTTATTAGACATCCTGTTTCGACTTTCATGTATATCCTTAGGGTTTTTATATTCTCTTTAACTTATTTAGATCACAAATCTTATGTTTAAGAAGTATACATTTGTGTATAGAAACTAACAGCGATTTATATCAACAAAAATTTCATTTGAATAAACATGATAATAACTGTCAGTTTTTCATCTTTGTTTCTTTCAAAGTAATTAGGCAATTTTTATCTTTGTTTCTTTCAAAGTAATGAGGCAATTTTTACCTTTTTAGCTTGACTATTCGAAGAATAGGGGAGCTATCCTACTTGCCCTGGCGTGAGCGTTAGCGTTAGCGTGAGCGTCACACAAATGTTAAAGTTTGCATACCACCCCAAATATTTTCAAAGTCCATTGAGATATTGCTTTCATATTTTGCATACTTGTTAACCATCATGACCCCAGTCTGTAAAAAGGAGGAGGCAACTCTATCAAGCATTTTGACTGCATTATGGCCCCTTTTCGACTTAGAATATGCTTATTGTAATGTAAAGGTTTTACTCATTGCTTATATTATACTATCAAGCACTGAGAATAGTCGAGCACGCTGTCCACTGACAGCTCTTGTTTTCTTTCAAAATAATGAGGCAATTTTTACCTTTTTTTTCATTTCAGACATTCTTTGGTGACTTGATGATGACAGAGGTACAGTACGGTGGTACCCGAGGTCGCAGATGGAAGGTAGACTGGAACTTGACACCCCAGCCTGTACAGGTCAAGCTGAAATGTTTACGTGGGGTCAAAGATAAACTCCCCAGTGAGTCTCTGCATTTTTCTCATGAGATTTTCACAAAAAAAGTTGTTTACTTATTCCGAATATTGCTAAAATTAATTTCTTATATACAATACATGACCATAACAAGATAAAAAAAAAATTGCATCTGGCAGTGGTGAGTAGATCTGATGATAATTTAATGTAGATTTTTAGGCAAAAATGAAACGAATTTGGTAAGTCGTTATTGTTTGTGACGAACTTTTTATGCCCCCGGCATCTACTGATGCGGGAGGCTCATAGTGATTGTCCTGTCCGTCTGTTCCTTTGTCCGTCCGTCCGTACGAGGTTAACCAAATGGGACCGTTTCGTCTAGCATCAATACCCCTTACTAGAATGACTTGATACTAATGCAGATGTAACCTTTGACCATTCCTCATCTTCAAACATCACCTGACCTCAGTTTGACCTTGACCTCGTTTTGGACTTAGGTTGCTTTGTATCAACAAGGATGCCTCCGGGGCATCAAGCGTTTATTGAACGCAGCTCCTTGTTTTTATCAGTTTCTTAATTGCGCCATTCATTGATCTAAATCCCAAAGAATAAACTAATTCCACTTTGAAATCTGCATATTCACTAGCAACTTTGGACAAAACCTCAAAATTTAGTTCCAGTGAAATTAGATATAGAAAAAAACTTTTTGCCTTTTTCAGGGGGTAGATATGTAATGATGGTATCACTGTATGATAGGCTCGGGGGTAACATTCTCCGCTGGAGTGAGATGAAGGGCCAGCACTGGGGAGCGGCTACAGCCCCTGTTCACCATGAGGGGGGCTTCCACAATGTGGAACTGAAGGTTTGTTACCAACTTGATTACAAAGTTGTAAACTGGATAGACAGATCTTTAAAATCTGTTTATCTTTTTTTGCTATCTTTTTTTTGCTATGTTTTAAAAATTCATAGATCAGCGTTTACTGAAAAATATAATGTATATGAGATGGCTTTGTTTAACATGCTTACTTGTTCATTGTTATCTGTATGTTGTTATATATATTGCCATGAACATGTACATTCTACACAGAAATAAATCTATCTATCTATTTACCCAGGTGCCCGCCCGTGATGAAATAATGCATTAAGGGGCACCTTGCCTTGGGTCTTCCTCCACCATCAAAAGCATGATCTGTAGTTGTGTCGGTGTGACATTAAATCCAACAAAAACAAAGATCTGGTGTTACTTCATGTGACATTTTTGTTCCATTTTTAGTTTGATCAGTGCATGTTTACTGTGTTACCATCAAAGGCGTCCCTGAAGCCAGGTATGGTGGTTGTGTTTGAGCTGTACCTACTGAGAGGTTCTGTTGTGTCGACAGACAAGGTTGTTGCCTGGGGTTGCGCACCTATATGTGATGCTCAGTTTGAGGTCATAGAAGGAAAGTAAGTGCTGTATGTCTCTGCTATAACTGTGTTAACCTTTACACTGCTAAGTTCCTAAAATGGACTGGCCCATCATTCAGTTTGGGCAATACCATTCATTATTCAAAGGGGTGTTGTGTTCACTGAAAATTTACTGACTGAATAGCGAATAGTGCAGACCATGATTAGCCAGCACGGATGTGCAGGCTAATCTTGGTCTGCACTGGTCGTAAAGGCAAAATAACTCGACGCCAGCAGGCTAAAGGTTAAAGGTACAGGCCTCCAGTTTAAGATTTTTTTTTTTGGAAATGGGAAAAACAGTTGTTAAATAGTGATTGTTAAAAAAATGGAATTTGGTAATTTGTAAGCAGTTTTTATATTTAAGAAAAACAGACCTTGTATAAGTTGTAAAATTTGTGGAAAATCTGCCGACACTTTATTCACACAAAAAAAAACAATATGTGTAAAATACTTTTTATATTTTTGTACAATTAAATCATATTTGTAAAACTTAAAAAATAAAAAAAAATATTGATTGATGACTTTTTGTGTTTTATCTTCTTTTCAACTTTAAAAGTGTCTGATATTACAATGAATTTCTGGAAAAGTCCTGTTAAACTGACACAACTTTACTGTTCCATCTGAAATGTTCTTAATCTGTACTAGTGTAAATTAATTTCTTGACAAATTATGATTTGAATGCTTGCAAAGAAATTAAAGATGGCAACAAGAAAATTGTTAAATCTTAAAAAACCTTGGAGTATGATTGTAAATATATTACTTTTGACATGCTGTAGTTGTCTGAAAAATGAAAATTTTACAAGTTAAATTTAGCTTTAAAGTTTTGCTAAATTTTTGCTGTTCCGTTCCTCTGTGGAGAGATGGACCCTCAGATTGAAGCTTTAAAGTTTTACTTAATTGTTGCTGTTTTCAGGTACAGAGTTCCATTTCTACGTGGAGAGATGGACCCTCAGATTGAAGCTATAAAGTTTTAGTTAATTGTTGCTGTTTTCAGGTACAGGGTTCCATTCCTACGTGGAGAGATGGACCCTCAGATTGAGGCTTTAAAGTTTTACTTGTTGTTGTTTTCAGGTACAGGGTTCCATTCCTACGTGGAGAGATGGACCCTCAGATTGAAGCTTTAAAGTTTTGCTAAATTTTTGCTGTTTTCAGGTACAGAGTTCCGTTCCTCCGTGGAGAGATGGACCCTCAGATTGAGGCTTTAAAGTTTTACTTAATTGTTGCTGTTTTCAGGTACAGGGTTCCATTCCTACGTGGAGAGATGGACCCTCAGATTAAAGCTATAAAGTTTTAGTTAATTGTTGCTGTTTTCAGGTACAGGGTTCCATTCCTACGTGGAGAGATGGACCCTCAGATTGAGGCTTTAAAGTTTTACTTGTTGTTGTTTTCAGGTACAGGGTTCTGTTCCTACGTGGAGAGATGGACCCTCAGATTGAAGCTTTAAAGTTTTACTTGTTGTTGTTTTCAGGTACAGGGTTCTGTTCCTACGTGGAGAGATGGACCCTCAGATTGAAGCTTTAAAGTTTTACTTGTTGCTGTTTTCAGGTACAGAGTTCCGTTCCTCCGTGGAGAGATGGACCCTCAGATTGAGAAACATGAGATAATTGAGCAGCTTATCTCTGGTGAACTTGACCACTGGCTGTGTAACCTTTACCTTGAAATTGTCAAGTTACCAAGGTAACTGTAACTTTTTAAATTTTTTTATGGATTTATTACTTTGAAATGTGAGAACTTCCACCACCATTAGAAGCTTACCTATATTCATCTTGGTGCAAATTAAAACCTAACAAAACAAACAAATCAAGTTATGATCCTGTCATGTCAAAACAATGCTCGAAAACTTTGTTATATGGACTTATCATCATTCTGACCTTGGAGACCGTGGTTAAATACCACTAACATTCAAATAGGGTTTATATCCAGACCAGAGGACTGATACGCTACTACAGCTTCATAAAGCTTCTGTTTTTGTTGGATGTTGGGTGCGTTATGTTGCTGTTCAGATTTCATTAAATTTGGAAATAGGTATTGCAAGCTGTATAATACAGTAAAACACCGCTCGCTCGAGGTCACAAGGGGATGAGCAAAATGCTCGAGTTATCCATCATTTCGAGCGACTCATACATTGACCAACGTATAGAGAAAATCGAAGTTTGCTTTACCAGTTGTCATCGGGACCATTTTCAGAGTAAACAGTGATGCGTTATAATAACATACTTGTGACATTTTAAAAAAAAAACAAAACATATTACAAACTTTATCTATGGTAGACGTTTCAACATGTAATTTGTAAATGGCATGTGAAGAAACAACTCAGACTTTTTTATTTTTATTTATCAACAAGTGCATATCAGAATTATCATCTCAGTTTTATGAAAAGGCTTTATTATTTTCTTAATTTGCATGCAAACAACTACTGATTAAAACACTAGGATCTTATAACTATCTTATCGATCCCGAAGAAAAGATGTTTTAAGTAATAAGTAACTAATCGAAATTTGATCAATAAAACTTTTCTTCAATAATTAATCTCTTTATAAGATGAAATATACAGACAAACAAACATCTAAGATAGATGGGGAGTAGACCACGCAATTTTCACGGTGTGTGAAAATGTTAAATTAACCGATACATTCTGACCCCCAAAGGTGTGAAAAAATTTGACACCTCTACTTGAGTTTGCCAGAAGAAACAAAAAATAAATTAATACACATTGACCAGGTGTCATGCTCGAGCGATTGAGTTATCGATGCTCTACCCATCTATGGTAATTTCACATAGAAAATAGAAGGAAATTGGCCGGGACCATATGAATTGCTCGAGCGAGCCCGGGTGCTTGAGTCATCCATGCTCGAGCGAGCGGTGTTTCACTGTAATTATGTGCTTGTAGCCAAAGTTCTATAAATTGTATATTCCAGATACAATATTACAATTCTTTGTTAATTAATCTCAACCTTAAAGGCAGAGCAGCTTGTTCAAGTAGCTATTTTGCAGGGGGAAAATGGAGCAGGGTAAAAAGAAAAAAAATATGGACTAGCATTTTCACTGGGATTTTCCTATGAGAAATACAATTTTTGCTAAAAAAGTAAATTGTCAGAGATATCCCAACTATAAAAGAAATCCCAATAGCCACCTAAACAGACCATAGAATGATATATAGTACATTTCTGGTTGTTGCAAAATTGAGAAACATATTTTAGAAAAATTCTAATACAGAATTGTTAGATCAAACAGTACTTTAATATGGATACTGAATCTACTGTACAAGATAAAATATGAGTAACATATTTAATGTGCATGCATTTTTCAACTGTTGTAGTAGTTATCAAAATTTGTGTTATTTCAGGTATTTGGCAGGTATGAAAGAATATGAGGTTGAGTTGGAATTTTCATCTGCTATGACAGCATATCCCGATAGGAGACGTACCGGAGGTGAAGAATACAGGGACGGGGAAGCCCCGATACTCGGGTCTCAGAGTGACATTAGCAGTGACATGTGAGTACATTTAATTACATGTTTTTCAGTGAATTGCTGAATGCCTTTGTCTTATATCTGGTAGTTTCAGAACTACAAACTAGGCAAAATTGGTTTAAACTGTAATGAAAAAAATACATTAATTAAACAAAATTTGTTTTACATTTAAGACAAAAATGAATGGTGTTAAAATGTTACATTCAGGATGCAATTGTTTTACCTGAAACCTTGAAGTTTAGAGACATCTTTCTTTTATTTGCTCACCTGTCACATAGTGACAAGGTGAGCTTTTGTGATCACCCTTCATCCGTCGTCAGTCTGTGCATCCGTCCGTCCATCAACAATTTCTTGTCTGCTTTTTAGTGGTTTCATTTATGATTTTTTTATGCCCCCGAAGGGAGGCATATAGTTTTTGAACCATCTGTCCGTCTGTTGGTCTGTCAGTCTGTCCGCAGTTTTCGTGTCCGGTCCATATCTTTGTCATCGATGGATGGATTTTCAAATAACTTGGCATGAATGTGTACCACAGTAAGACGACATGTCGCGCGTAAGACCCGGGTCTGTAGCTCAAAGGTCAAGGTCACACTTAGACGTTAAAGGTCATTTTTCATGATATGCATTCGTGTCCGGCCCATATCTTTGTCATCCATGGATGGATTTTCAAATAACTTGGCATGAATGTGTACCACAGTAAGACAACTTGTCGCACGCAAGACCCAGGTCCGTAGCTCAAAGGTCAAAGTCACACTTAGACGTTAAAGGTCATATTTCATGATAGTGCATTGATGGGCGTGTCCGGTCCATATCTTTGTCATTCATGCATGGATTTTAAAATTATTGGGCATGAATGTGTAACACAGTAAGACGACGTGTCCCGTGCAAGACCCAGGTCTGTAGGTCAAAGGTCCTAAACTCTAACATCGGCCATAACTATTCATTCAAAGTGCCATCGGGGGCATGTGTCATCCTATGGAGACACCTCTTGTTTTTAACCAAACTTGAACACAACTTGTATCACCATAAGATCTTGGTTCCTTTCTGGAACTGGCCAAATCCCATTATGGGTTCCAGAGTTATGGCCCCTGAAAGGGCCAAAATTAGCTGTTTTGACCTTGTCTGCACAATAGCAGCTTTATTTATGATTTGATTTTTACCAAACTTGCACACAACTTGTATCACCATAAGATCTTGGTTTCTTTCTTGAACTGGCTGGATTTCATTATGGGTAACAGAGTTATGGCCCCTGAAAGGGCCAGAATTAGCTATTTTGACCTTGTCTGCACAATAGCAGCTTTATTTATGATTTGATTTTTACCAAACTTGCACACAACTTGTATCACCATAAGATCTTGGTTTCTTTCTTGAACTGGCTGGATTTCATTATGGGTAACAGAGTTATGGCCCCTGAAAGGGCCAGAATTAGCTATTTTGACCTTGTCTGCACAATAGCAGCTTCATTTATGATTTTATTTTAACCAAACTTGCACACAATTTTTAACTTGTATCACCATAAGATCTTGGCTCCTTGTTTGAACTGGCCAGATTCTTTTATGGGTTCCAGAGTGATGGCCCCTGAAAGGGCTAGAATTAGGTATTTTGACCTTGTCTGCACAATAGCAGCTTCATTTATGATTTGAATTTAATCAAACTTGCACAAAACTTGTGTCACTATAAGATCTCGGTTCCTGTCTTGAACCGGCCAGATCCCATAATGGGTTCCAGAGTTATGGCCCCTGAAAGAGCCAAAATTAGCTAATGATATTTAATGTGTATGCCTGTGTGCTCTATGTCAAAACTTGATCATATCATTTTGAGCAATGGTACTCAGGTGAGCGATACAGGGCCATCATGGCCCTCTTGTTCTTTTGGACATTTATAAAAATTTAATGTGCTTGATTTTGATGAAATCAAATTTCAGAAAACAGCTTGAATTGGAAAGGTAATTTACTTTAAAGGAGAAAACACATTGATAGATCAACCTTTCACTACACTGACACAGGTTTCACATTAGTACCTGAACAATTTACTTTATAGTGGAAACAGAGTATTGTACAATAATTTTGATACTGTGAAGATGTTCACTCAAGTTAGAGTCCTTTTATAGTTTGAAACATTTTGTAAATTTGGTAGAAAATAGGTGTACTCCTTTTCTTTACATTGCCACAGTAGTATCGGTACCTGGAATATCATCTTTAGATCACATGTGGACATTATGATGCTTTATAACAGAAGTGTTATTTTTTTTATACTTCGAAAATATTCATTGATATAACAACTATATTAAAGTTAAGGCTGGGGTTAGAGGTTGTAATATTTAGTTTGGGAACCAGTCATAGAATACAGCCTTGCCATTGGTCAGTTTCAAATTTATACTCAGAAACATCTATTGAGGTGATGGAAATTTGAGACAGGTCCCCAAACTCATTTCAATAACACTGAACCTCTGTTTGTTACAGAAATAAGTATATACACTGCCTGGTCTGCTCGATACACAATAGCTGTCATCTCTTTCAGTGTGATAAAATAGATTTTAGTTTAGTTTCTACAATTTAATCAAGCTTAATTGTGAAGAAAGCCATAAACTTATTCAACCCACACAAAACACAGTCCAAGCTGTGAGATAATGAAACCAAAGTTTGAGAACCAGTCTAAGACTGTAACATTATCATTGGTCTGTTCCAAAATTGTGTTCATTAACAACCAATCAGATGCCTGACTTTCAAGAATGTTCTCGAAATTTAGCTTTAGAATATTAGAACCTATATCATATGAAGATATGCCGATATGACCTTAGAATGACTTGTATTTGCAATCTCATGGTTGAGAGGTGATAATCTGACAGTAAAAGTTTTTTTTGTTTGTTATAATAAACAGTCAATTTATGTTAAAGGCAACTCAGTTGTAGTAGATAGATCTTAGCTGTGAATAACTGGTAGACCTACCAGATATATAAACCTGTGTCTGGTTTTGTTTACATTATACATTTATTTGACACATGTAAGATTTCATTAATCTAGAGCAACTTTGGAGACAATATAGATCAGCTTTGGAGAAATTAACTGATTCCAGTTCATGATAATGGGTTTGGTAGCTGCCAGTTTACACTTAGAAAATTTAAATTCGGGTCTGTTTTATAAGCTTATTCTGTGTTACTACTTCATATTTGTTACTAATGTTCAACAAAGGATTACCATGGAACAATCACACTGCCTTAAATGGAGATGTTACAAATATAGTAAAACACCAATTGCAAAAAGCACCAAGTCACAAGGGGATGAGCAAAATCTTCAAGTTATCATGAGTTCTGAACATAGAAAATATAAGGAAATTAACAAGAACCCTTACAGAAGCAAGCCTCTGTGGCGTACATGCTGCGTATTTGCTGTGTATATGCCGCGAACACAGTAGTACGCCAGAGGAGTAAATTTTACATACACCGCATGCTGCGTACATGCCGCGTACTATTTCGACGAGTACACAGCATGTACGCATGAGGTCACTAGTACACTTCAAGTACGCAGCACAGACTCTGAAAATTTAAGGAGTACACTGCATGTACGCAGGAGGGACTTGTACAAGAAAATAGTACACTGCATGTACACCGCAGATACTTTGAAATTTGTGCAGTACACTTCATATACGCGGGAAAGACTTGTACAATTTCTTTTGGCATTTATACTTTGTCTTTTTTTATAAGTTAAAGTCTGAAGTAAACTTCATATACGCGGGAGGGACTTGTTAATTTTCTTTTGGTGTTTATACTTTGAATTTTTTTAGGTAAAAGTCTGAAGTACACTTCATGCAGGAAGGATTTGTACATTTTTTTTTCTTGGAAGCAAGAACTTGATTTCCGAGTAACTTTTATCTTAATAGTATAGAGTAGTTCAGATTACCGGTATTCTGAACAATGAAAATTTGCCAAACTATTGTTCATTTGTGAAGCTTACATCTTGGTGATTTCTGAGCTGCACCTTGCATGCAGTGTAAAAATATATTCTTTTTCATTTTGAATTAATCCTGGAGCTTTCTAACTTGGATAATCAGGGTGCATGTACCACGTGACTTTTTCGCTAATCTGGGGTGCCAAAAACATGGCGGATACCTCGGTAAAAGTGACATTTTCTTAAATATCTTTTCACCAACCTGTTCAAATAAAAGGAAACCTAGATGAGTGCCGTCTCATATGAAAATCCAAAACTCGGCTACAAGTTTTTTGTTTCTAAGTCCGTTCGTTTTCTCTAAAAGTGCAACCGCGCAACTGAAGTGAACAAATTTGATGATGTTAAGACGGGGGACATTTTCGCAAATTCAGTTGATGAATCCTTTAAAAGGCCGTAAAAGACTACTTTGGGACACGGATATTTGTACGAGTATTGTCTTGACATATACACTTTAAGAAATTACAAATTAAGAGCCTTCAGTAGCTTCCGAGGCCGGATTTATCAAATTGCTAAGCAGGGGTCCATTTTTCTTGATGCTAAGACGGGGGCGTAATTCAATGATTTGGTAATGGAAGTCTTTCGTATTTCATTAACCCGCTTTATTTAAGTTTTTCCATGTTTATACTGCTTACTATAAGAAAAATCCCGTTGTATGTATGTTAAAATTCAAATGGTCATGACAAATGAAAGCTTTTTACCGACTGTGAACTGTGAAATTTTACCTAAGGTGAAATACTCAATTTGACTGATTTAATGAAAAAATCACCAACTTTCACTCTATGGTGTCGGCCCGGTACAATTTCTCCTTTGCTGTATAGTAAAGCAAGCACTTTTTGACATGGATTCAAAGGCGAATTTCACAACAAGTTTACAGGATTGAGAGCTCTGTATATCTGAAGATTAATAATGTCCTTGTCAATAAATCACACTATCATCAAAAATGAACTTCTTTGCTACATATCAAAGTATTCAGTCACTCTTTATGATTTCCAACCCACATCTGTCATGGCGCCAGTCTGGAACAGTTTTTAATCCTTCCGCAAAGAAATGTAGTCCTGAAAAATACAGGGACAAAACAACTGTTAAAGACATAGGAAATGACACAAAATGTTAAACAAGTCAAAGTAGAGATGGCTTCAAATCGGGAACTTCAAATTTCAAAGAATTAACTGCTTCCTAGGATACAACGACTCGGAAGTACTTCAATACCTGGGTGACACCCTATCTTAATAGTTTTATTACATTTCCAGGTAGGCTTTGGAAAAATAGTAAGTCTGTTTTTATCGCATTGGTTTTGTCTTCATTGTTTAAGTTAGTTTGCTTCTTTGGTTTAACTTTCGATAACTCTAGCTGAAACAGGTCTCTAATTATTAAAATGTTAACCGTTCTTACTTTTGCTTTGCTTCTTAAGGCAACCACTGAAAATGGTTGAGAATCTGCACAGCAATGTTAATCTCAATTTTTCTTCTTTTTAGATCATAATTGTGTGCTGTTTTTATCGCTTTTGTTGGAATATATATCTGAACTGCAGTTTGAAATAAATCATCATACTTTCAAAGCCTTAAGAATGTTATTTAGATACATGTATTGAATTATCAATCTTATGTGCTGGTAATTTCTTCACATGTGTTGTGAAATCAAAGTAAATGTTCGAAGGTTAAAGTTTAAAGAACTTTTTTTTAAACCATTGAATTACAACAAAAGAAAACATAATTCAGGGCCAATATTTATCATAAAACACATTACAGGTTAAATAGACGCAGTGATCATTTTGATACTTAATCATACTATAAAGAGGTCGACCGCCTCAATTGTCGAGTTGTAAGATCTCTTTCACAGACGACCATGATTCGAAGCCCGAAACCGACTATGTCTCTTATGAAAGAAAGTGGACATTTCTTTTAAGAAGATTTGAATATGGTGCCGGTTTTTTCCCAGGAACAATGGTTCGATAAACTGATCACAATACAACTGGCGTTTTTCATAAAATGAAAAATAAATAAAGACAAATAAGTTGTGAGTAAGGTAAAATTATTTATAAATGCATGCAAAAACGTTGACACTATCAAGTTTCTCAGTACGTTGTTGCAAAAACAAATGACACAGAAAAAGAATTAAACCTACATGTATATTAATCGATCTACAAAAAAGATGAGAATCGGTTTCGAGCGTATACATCGCAGGCCAGTACTTCATTCGAACGACTTTGGACATTTTACAGGCTCAGTAAAATGATATTCTGTGGACTGTATAGGCTATTCGATACAACAAAATGAGAAGTTGGACACCAAAGGATACTGTGTGGGAATGATTAAGGGTCATTGAAACACAGGACCAAAATATCCACCCTTTACGGTCTCCTGCAAACCACCGCATATCAGCTGTGAAAGATGTAAAGTAATCCACATTATAGTCAAAACAATTTCTAGAAGTAAAACGGAGATGGTCAAAATGTGCAGTGCTTAATATATGCCAATGTAAGGTCGTAATATACTAGTAATAATATTATTAGTCTCACCGGGAAAGACCGATTGCCGCAATTATAAGGTTCATGCTTTCTGTCGCCTCTTTCTGGAAATAAAGCCACGCAGAAGGCTTTTTCTGGAATTATATGCCTTTCCACATTGATAATAATATTTCATATTTTTTAAACCAAAATGGACATTCCGAACAAAATGTCTTAAAGTAAGATATCTGGAAATAACATATACATTTTATGACCAACGAAACCAGTACAATTTCCGATTTCTTTTGACATCTGTTACTGACGCTAATGTCAGATGCGCAAATGTATTTCATTCAGCCGAAAAAAGAATTCAAAGTTAACGCGACTGAAATAGAATTAAATATAAACTGTTGCTTTTTCAAAAACTTAACAGTATTTGTTACAAAGGTTACAAAGAATGATCTAGACATGACATTTTAGTCGACCTAGAAATGTAGCACATAAAGTGAAAGTTGGTGCATTTTCAATAAATTCAGTCAAATTAAGTACTAAGTAGTTCACCTTTAATAGGTAAAATTTCACAGTTTACACTCGGCGAAAAGCTTTCATATGTCATAACCATTTGAATTTTACTACACATATAACGAAATTTTTCTTACAGTAAGCAGTATAAACATGGAGAAAACTTAAATGAAGTAGGTTAATGAAATACAAAAGACTTTCAATAACAAATCTTTAAATCAAGCCCCCGTCTTAGCATCAAGAAAAACGGACCCCTGCTTAGCAATTTGATAAATCGGCCTCGGAAGCTACCGAAGGCTTTTAATTTGTAATTTCTTAAAGTGTATATGTCAAGACAATACTCGTACAAATATCCGTGTCGCAAATTAGTCTTTTACGGCCTCTTAAAGGGTTTATCTATTGAATTTGCCAAAATGTCCCCCGTCTTAACATCATCAAATTTGTTCACTTCAGTTGCGCGGTTGCACTTTTAGAGAAAACGAACGGACTTTGAGACAGAAAACTTGTAGCCGAGTGTCGGATTTTCATATGAGACGGCACTCATCTATGTTTCCTTTCATTTGAACAGGTTGGTGAAAAGATATTTAAGAAAATGTTACCTTTATCGAGGAATCCGCCATGTTTTTGGCACCCCAGATTAGCGAAGAAGTCACGTGGTACATGCACCCTGATAATTGAAAAGCCTTATTTGAACTTCGCTGCATTACATTTTGTAATACATGAAATAATTACCAAGATAATGCCTCAACAGCGCCCGAATGAGAAGAATTAATAGCTCTCACTGTTATTTTAATACTCTTTAGCAAAACACCATTCTATCATGTTTTATAAAGGCTTTAATGCTCATTATGTTAACTCATTAAGGCCTCACCAAATTAAAAAGTTGTTCATCGGATTTGCCGCTCGTATATTTTCATAACGTTTTTGGCTAATTGCGCTCGCCCCATTGGAAAAAATCAATCCAAAATTTTTTGGTGCGCTACTTTTTACGGATGTAAAAGTGTATAAATGCTTATATAATTCCAGTCCTAGATTGTTCTCAGATGGATTTTAATCAAAATAAATACATACTACGCACACATCGTCTATAATAAATCACAACACTATATTTAGTTGCATTAAAGTTGTTTCCCCTTGATGCAGTTACGCCATTTTCTTCAAATGTTTACCAAATTACATGGTACAAAAATTGATTTATTTCATTGAAAAGTGGATGAAGAAAAGCATACTAATTTATTTGATAACATCAATCTACATTATTTTGGTAAGGGTAAATACTTATTGATGCATGTCACTTATCTTTTTTTGGTTTTTTTCTGTCCAAATGATCAGCATTTGCATACGAAAGTTGGTGGGGTAAGGAATTTACATTATCACAGCAGTTTCGCCACAAGAGTACACAGCATGTATGCAGCAGGAGTACACAGCATGTACGCCGCAGGACTCTGGCCAGGAGTACACCACATGTACGCCGCAGGAGTACACAGCATTTACGCCGCAGGAGTACACAGCATGTACGCCGCAAGAGTACACAGCATGTACGCCGCAGGGGTAGTACACCGCAGGCTCATTTGCATGTGAAAAGTGTATGTGCCGCGTACATGCTGTGTACTATTTCTCGCATACTAAATTCCTCCAGCGTACATCCTGTGTACTATGTAGTCCACAGCATGTACGCAGCAAGTAGTACGCGGCAGAGCTCATTTGCATGTCAGAAGTGTACTACAAACGTACTATCGGTGTATGTGCGGTGTATATCCTGCGTACTATTTAAAGCCCTTGATTTTAGTACACATCATGTACGCATCATATACGCTGTATGTACACAGCAAGAGTACGCAGCAGGCCTTTTTCTTCTGTAAGGGAATTGCTCAAGTCAGCCCTGGTGCCTGACCCATCAGTGCCCAAGAGAGGGATGGTTCATTGTTAATGGCTGAATGGTTGCATTGGATAACTCTGACCTGTACAGCATTAATTTACTTGCAGAATTATACTGCTAATATTCCTTGAGATTAAAATACATATATATACTTAGAGAAATATATATTGTAGGTTAAGGTAACCTTGTTCAGTTCAATTTTGCAGAACAGTTGACAGTTAAGTGATTGCATAACATGCTGAAAATGGCATACTTATTTCATAGATTACCCTTTCTAGTTCATGATTATGAGAACTGTAAAACCAGGTATATTTGTTAGGGATAAAGTTTCATTCTTTTTTTACTTTTCCACAAAAATATATCCTAGCAAAAACTCAGATTCTAATTATGGAGAAATTTGCAGCTTAAGGAAGATTAAAGCTCAAGTTATAAAACTGTTTTTTATGTGCCCGAAGGGAGGCATATAGTTTTTGAACCGTCTGTCGGTCTGTCAGTCTGTCAGTCTGTCGGTCTGTCGGTCTGTCCGCAATTTTCGTGTCCGGTCCATATCTTTGTCATCGATGGATGGATTTTCAAATAACTTGGCATGAATGTGTACCACAGTAAGACGACGTGCAGTGCGCAAGACCCAGGTCTGTAGCTCAAAGGTCAAGGTCACACTTAGACGTTAAAAGATAGTGCATTGATTGGCGTGTCCGGTCCATATCTTTGTCATCGATGGATTTTCAAATAACTTGGCATTAATGTGTACCACAGTAAGATGACGTGTCCTGCGCAAGACCCAGGTTCGTAGCTCAAAGGTCAAGGTCACACTTAGATGTTAAAGGATAATGCATTGATGGGCGTGTCCGGCCCATATCTTTGTCATCGATGGATGGATTTTCAAATGACTATGCATGAATGTGTACCACAGTAAGACGACGTGTCACACGCAAGACCAAGGTCCGTAGCTCAAAGGTCAAGGTCACACTTAGACGTTAAAGATCATTTTTCATGATAGTGCATTGATGGGCATGTCCGGTCCATATCTTTGTCATTCATGCATGGATTTTAAAATAACTATGCATGAATGTGTGACACAGTAAGACGATGTGTCGCGCGCAAAACCCAGCTCCGTAGGTCAAAGGTCCTAAACTCTAACAATGGCCATAACTATTCATTCAAAGTGCCATCGGGGGCATGTGTCATCCTGCGGAGACAGCTCTTGTTTTTCCTGAAATTAACGCCACAGGAAGTTATAAATATTACAGAAATATTTGATGAAAATGAAAGAATGAAGTGAAAAAGACTGTGCTGTGTATTCCAGGGGATCAAGATCTAGTCTACAGAGCTCTGAGTTACCAGGTTACAACATGCCCACCACACGCACAACTGCTACAGTCTCCAAGATCAAACTGGAGGTTAGTAAAGCTAGCATAGTAGCTTGCAGAAACTGAAGATGATTGGAAAACCATAGGTTGTAAATAACTCAAATGTTTATAGGGATTGTACAGTGTACCATAACCAGCTCAGTTTTACAAAATAAACTGTTACAGTAGTGTTTTTGTGTCCCTTTAAATATATATTTTTGTCAAAATTTATCAAATAGCCTAGTTATTGTTTTCATTTTTAGCTCACCTGAGCACAAAGTGCTCAAAGGTGAGCTTTTGTGATCGCCCTGTGTCTGTCGTCTGTCTGTCCGTCGTCAACAATTTGACTGTTAACACTCTAGAGGCCACAGTTTCGGCCCAATCTTAATGAAACTTGGTCAGAATGTTACCCTCAATAAAATCTTGGACGAGTTCGATATTGGGTCATCTGGGGTCAAAAACTAGGTCACGAGGTCAGATCAATGGAAAAGCTTGTTAACACTAGAAGTCACAATTGTGGCCCAATCTTAATTAAACTTTGTCAGAATGTTACTCTCAATAAAATCTTGGACGGGTTTTATATTGGGTCATCTGGGGTCAAAAACTAGGTCACGAGGTCAAATCAAAGGAAAAGTTTTTTTAACACTCTAGAGGTCACAATTTTGCCCCAATCTTAATGAAACTTCGTCAGAATGTTACCTTCAGTAAAATCTTGGACGAGTTCACTATTGGGTCATCTGGGGTTAAAAACTAGGTCAAAAGGTCAAATCAAAGGAAAAGCTTGTTAACACTCTAGAAGTAACAATTTTGGCCCAATCTTAATGAAACTTGGTCAGAATGTTACCCTCAATAAAATCTTGGAGGAGTTTGATATTGGGTCATCTGGGGTCAAAAACTAGGTCAGAGGTCAAATCTAAGGAAAAGTTTGTTAACACTGTAGAGGCCACATTTATGACTGTATCTTCATGAATTTTTGTCAGAATGTTAATCTTTATGGTTCCAAGGTTCAGTTTGAATCTGGGTCATGTAGGATCAAAAATTAGGTCACCAGGTCAAATCAAAGAAAATCTAGTTAACACTGTAGAGGCCACATTTATGACCATATCTTAATGAAACTTGGTCAGAATGTTAATCTTGATGATCTGTAGGTCAAGTTCAAATCTGGGTCATGTTGGGTCAAAAACTAGGTCACTAGATCAAATCAAAGGACAATCTTGTTAACACTTTAGGGGCCACATTTATGACTATATCTTCATAAAACTTAGTCAGAATGTTAATCTTGATGATCTTTAGGTCAAGTTCTAATCTGGGACATGTGGGGTCAAAACTAGGTCATGGGGTCAAATGAAAGGAAAAGCTAGTTAACACTGTAAGGACCACATTTATGGCCATATCTTAATGAAACTTGTTCAGAATGTTAATCTTGATGATCTTTAGGTCAGTAGGTCAGGTGAGCAATACAGGGCCTTCATTGCCCTCTTGTTTTTAGCTCACCTGAGCACGAAGTGCTCAAGGTGAGCTTTTGCAATCACCCTGTGTCCGTTGTCCGTCCGTCATCAACAATATGACTGTTAACACTCTAGAGGTCACAATTTTGGCCTAATCTTAATGAAACTTGGTCAGAATGTTACCCTCATTAAAAGCTTGGACGAGTTCGATACGGGGTCATCTTGGGTCAAAAACTAGGTCACCAGGTCAAATCAAAGGAAAAGCTTGTTAACACTCTAGAGGTCACAATTTTGGCCCAATCTTAATGAAACTTGGTCAGAATGTTACCCTCGGTAAAATCTTGGATGAGTTCAATATTGGGGCATCTGGGGTCAAAAACTAGGTCACCGGGTCAAATCAAAGGAAAAGCTTGTTAACACTGTAGAGGCCACATTTATGACTGTATCTTCATGAAAGTTGGTCTGATGATCTCAAAGTCCAGTTTGAATCTGGGTCATGTAGGGTCAAAAACTAGGTCACCAGGTCAAATCAAAGGAAAAGGTAGTTAACACTCTAGAGGCCACATTTATGACCATATCTTAATGAAACTTGGTCAGAATGTTAATCATGATGATCTCAAAGTCCAGTTTGAATCTGTGTCATGTAGGGTCAAATCAAAGAAAAAGTTTGTTAACACTCTAGAGGTCACAATTTTGACCCAATCTTAATGAAACTTGGTCAGAATGTTACCCTCAGTAAAATCTTGGATGAGTTCGATATTGGGTCATCTGGGGTCAAAAACTAGGTCACCAGGTCAAATCAAAGGAAAAGCTTGTTAACACTGTAGAGGCCACATTTATGACTGTATCTTCATGAAAGTTGGTCTGATGATCTCAAAGTCCGTTTGAATCTGGGTCATGTAGGGTCAAAAACTAGGTCAC
Source organism: Mercenaria mercenaria (assembly GCF_021730395.1). NCBI lineage: Eukaryota > Metazoa > Mollusca > Bivalvia > Venerida > Veneridae > Mercenaria > Mercenaria mercenaria. The sequence continues at coordinate 60,128,798 of NC_069376.1, read as the reverse complement.
CAGGTCAAATCAAAGGAAAAGCTAGTTAACACTCTAGAGGCCACATTTATGACCATATCTTAATGAAACTTGGTCAGAATGTTAATACTGATGATCTATAGGTCGTGTTCAAATCTGGGTCAGGTGGGGTCAAAAACTAGGTCACCAGGTCAAATCAAAGGAAAAGCTTGTTAACACTATAGATGCCACATTTATGACTGTATCTTCATAAAACTTAGTCAGAATGTTAATCTTGATGATCTTTAGGTCAAATTCGAATCTGGGTTATGTGGGATCAAAAACTAGGTAACCGGGTCAAATCAAAGGAAAAGTTAGTTAACACTTTAAATCCACATTTATGACCATATCTTAATGAATCTGTCTTGATGATCTTTAGGTCAATAGGTCAGGTGAGCGATACAGGGCCCTTATGGCCCTCTTGTTTATATTTTGATTTTTGTCCTTGGCCAACTTTATAGACAGCTCATAATTGATTATATTGCAATGTCAGAGAATGTTAAAATTGTGTGAGTGATTAACCAGGTTTTCAACAAAAACCTGAGTTATTAGATTGGGGTAGATGTCGGTCGGGCGGGCGGGCGGCGGTGGCGGCGGCGGCGTCGGCGTCAAATTGGTGTTTCCGGTCAATAACTTTTGTTTCGGTAAAGATATTTGAATAAAACTTGGTATGTATGTAGCTTATATCAAGACAAAGGCTGGGATTGATTTTGGGGTTTCTGGGGTCAAGGTCAAGGTCACTGTTACTTAAAATAGAAAAAGGGTTTCGGGTCAATAACTTTTGTTTCGGTAAAGATATTTGAATAAAACTTGGTACGTATGTAGCTTATATCAAGACAAAGGCTGGGATTGATTTTGGGGTTTCTTTGGTCAAGGTCAAGGTCACTGTTACTTAAAATAGAAAAAGGGTTTCGGGTCAATAACTTTTGTTTCGGTAAAGATATTTGAATAAAACTTGGTATGTATGTAGCTTATATCAAGACAAAGGCTGGGATTGATTTTGGGGTTTCTGGGGTCAAGGTCAAGGTCACTGTTACTTAAAATAGAAAAAAGGTTTCCGGTCAATAACTTTTGTTTCGGTAAAGATATTTGAATAAAACTTGGTATGTATGTAGCTTATATCAAGACAAAGGCTGGGATTGATTTTGGGGTTTCTGGGTCAAGGTCAAGGTCACTGTTACTTAAAATAGAAAAAGGGTTTCCGGTCAATAACTTAACTTAGGAATGAGCTATCATGATGAAACTTGGTGTATAGCAAACTTATATAAAGTTGTAGCTTGGGATTGATTTTGGGGTTTCTGGGATCAAGGTCAAGGTCATTGTTACTAAATATAGGGTTAGGGTTAGGTTAGGGTTAGGGTTAGCATATCTTCTACATGCATGGAGGGATTTTGATGAAAGTTGGCACAATTGTTCATCATCATGAGACGGAGTGTCATGCGCAAGAACCAGGTCCCTAGGTCTAAGGTCAAGGTCACACTTAGAGGTCAAAGGATACAAGAATGAAAAGTTTGTCCGGAGCATATTTTCTTCATGCATAGAGGGATTTTGATGTAACTTGGCACAATTATACACCATCATGAGATGAAGTGTCTTGCGCAGTTCCATTCTTTAGAATTACTTCCCTTTGTTGTTACTATAAATAGCTTATATTGTAACTTTTTCATTACTAGACGTAGGGAAAAATCGAGACCACTTTTCTGTAGTACAACATGCATGTTACATCCAATTTTGAGGTGTATTTTGACCAATCTCTACCTGGTAAGGATTTCTGTGTGGACTTAAAATTATTTTTTTTTATTTTTTTTTTTTTTTTTTTTTTTTTTTTTTTTTTTAGATTAACTTCCCTTAGTTGTTACTATAAATAACTTATATTGTAACTTTTTTATAATTGACCGTAGGGAAAAACCAAGACCACTTTTCTGTGGTACAACATAGTTGTTACTTTCTAATTTTAGGTGAATTTTAAGGTATCTCTACCTGGTAAGGAGTTTTTTTGTGGACTTAGAAAAACAAAAGAATTACAGTGATTACTAAACAACCACAAAATTAAAATTACATCTGCAAATACAGGTGCTAGAGTAAAGAAATTTGCTGTGACGGGCGTATATTGTGACATTCTGGCACTCTTGTTTATTCTTATGAAAAGTGTTGAAAACCTGGTTTCGTGGCATTGCCGCGTTTCTTGTTTATTAAACTGAAATGATACAGTCCAATGATCTGCTAACCAGCACTTTAGGGCCATCTAGTATACTCCAAAGCCAAGTGGTTAATGTATATAAGCTTTTATCACTTTCCTTTCATGGCAGTGGGCTAGAAACCACTTATTCATGTGAGAAAGTGCTGAAGATCAGTGGTTGTAACCAGGTACCTGCCTTTGCCTGAAATGTGTATAGGGGCACCTTGGGTCTTCCACTACTATCAAAATCTTGAAATCACCACTTGAATTAAGTAAAATACATGTGACTTAAAAACTATATATACAATTGATCCTTACAGATTTGGTTAATTTTGTTCTAGACAATGTCTTCATAAATTTTACTTAACAAAATGATAATGTCACACAAACTTTCAAGTATAAGATTTAGAATGTTTGTAAACCTGATTTGGTAGCAGAGATTTGTTTGGTATTTCATCACATTGAACTGTTTACAGTCCTTAGGGATAAAGGTAGGATATGAATGTGTTTGTTGATGAAGTTTTAACTGTAATAAGTTTTTGTTATGTTATCTAAAATGTTGTTTTGCTGGAAAAAAATGTAGTTGTTTTGTCCCCAAAAAATGCACTTATTTTGTCAAAAAATACTGTTATTGTGTCAAAAAGAAATTGTTGCAGAAATATGAAAATAGAGAATACAGGGGCTCAAATTAGCAGCTAAATAAATAAGTATGAATAAGTGAGAAGTTAATTGGCATCTCTGGACATTTAGTATATAGAAATTTTAAGAAAATATAAGTAGATCTGATATTGTACTTTTGGTATAAAGTAAAACCCAAGATAAGATAAATTTGTAGTAGTTGCCAAAAACTGTATCAGCTAGTATTGTTACAATATTATAAGTATTGTCTAAATTTTAAATTTACCATTTAATACATTTTGACACCACCAAAAGCCAATTATCCTTCTCAGATGCACATGGGGAAATTTTCTGTAAAATGCAGAGAATTAGGTAGTTCTGGTAAAGAATCCAGGAACACTGGTTTGCTTTCCTGACCATTAAGATTAACATGATTGTACAGTTATACTGTTCCTAAAGTGACATTAAATCATGAAAAGAAAACAAAATTAATGTAAGCTACTGCAAGAGCCATTTACTAGAAACGTTCATACCAAAGACAGATTGCTGTTTATTTGAAGTGATCTTTTCTTGCATGTATTTTGCTTTATTTTGATGATAAAAATTTTGCTGTGAAATACTGTTAGTGTAAAATGAGTATCCAGTTACGGTACAATTTAGTTTGTTGTGGGTGTTACAGATCTTTAAATTTTACAATGTCCTCAAACTTTATGTGCTGAATTGAAGAATTTCAAAGTATAATGAAACACAAGACAGTGTTCACTTGAATCCAATTCAAGCAAACAGAACAAAGAAAATATAAAGAAAATGGTGGAGGTTCACATTAATCTAGTGCCTGAGCCGTCAATGCTGGAGCAAACTGTGTTTTATTGTAATGTTTTTCACATTATTCTGTTATTGAATCTTCAAAAGTGGCTTTATATCGTATAAGATTAATGTAATCTACAAATTATTGAAATGTTTGGAGCATTAATTGTCAACAGATTGTTTGAAATGATCACTGTGAGTACATACAGTGAGCTTTGTTCTTGGACTGGCAAGAGAAAGTATAATTTATAGCTTTTATTAGCTTTGTTTCTTTATAAGTATGATTTAGAATCTGACAAAACCTTAGCAGACTTTGATTTATGTATATATTAGAACTGTACAAAGCTTTAGCTAACATTATTTTATGTGTATTCAGGCGTGTAGCTGGAGTGATTTTGTCATTATGCAGATCCATGCCATAAGTCATTGACCCTCGGCTTAATATGCCGAGGTGGGGTAGGTGTGGGAGGGGGCTGCTCCCTTCTGCAGGTGGGGGTTTTACTCGTTAAAATAGGGCACGTTGAAATCATTTCGAGACAAAAAATGATCCATGGTGACAACTTTTTCTCAATCTTCTAATTTTAATGTGATTAGATGTGTGTACTTGATATGCATTCAATTTCTTACCACTAGGTTACTTTCAGTGAAAAATGTCAATAGCAACTGACCATTGAGATGTTTACATCCGTTCAAACTCCACATACTACCAGAAGTACTACTTGCTAATAAAAATAGGACAGTTTTTACGTTCTCTGATGTTTTTTAGCTCATCTGATTTTTTGAAAAAAAATGATGAGTTATTGTCATCACTTGAGCGGTTGTCGGCGTCGGCGTCGGCGTTGCCTGGTTAAGTTTTATGTTTAGGTCAGCTTTTCTCCTAAACTATCAAAGCTATTGCTTTGAAACTTGGAAGACTTGTTCACCATCATAAGCTGACCCTGTATAGCAAGAAACATAACTCCATCTTGCTTTTTGCAAGATTTATGGCCCCTTTTGTACTTAGAAAATATCAGATTTCTTGGTTAAGTTTTATGTTTAGGTCAACTTTTCTCCTAAACTATCAAAGCTATTGCTTTGAAACTTGGAATACTTGTTCACCATCATAAGCAGACCCTGTACATCAAGAAACATAACTCCATCTTGCTTTTTGCAAGAATTATTGCCCCTTTTGGACTTTGAAAATCAGATTTCTTGGTTAAGTTTTATGTTTAGGTCAGCTTTTATCCTAAACTATCAAAGCTATTGCTTTAAAACTTGCAACACTTGTTCACCATCATAAGCTGACCCTGTACAGCAAGAAACATAACTCCATCATGCTTTTTGCAAGATTTATGGCCCCTTATGGACTTAGAAAATATCAGATTTCTTGTTTAAGTTTTATGTTTAGGTCAACTTTTTCTCTTAAACTGTCAAAGCTATTGCTTTGAAACTTGCAACACTTGTTCACCATCATAAGCTGACCCTGTACAGCAAGCAACATAACTCCATCCTGCTTTTTGCAATAATTATTGCCCCTTTTGGACTTAGAAAATCATTTTCTTGGTTGAGTATTATGTTTAAGGCAACTTTTCTCATAAACTATCAAAGCTATTGCTTTAAAACTTGCAACAGTTTTTCACAATCATAAGTGGACACTGTACATCAAGAAACATAACTCTATCCTGCTTTTTGCAAGAATGATGGCCCTTTTTAGACTTAGAAAATCATGGGTAGGACAATATTTCTATTATACAAAAAAAATCAGATGAGCGTCAGCACCCGCAAGGCGGTGCTCTTGTTATGTAATATATTGGAACACAATATTGTAACCATTTTTTTCAAAGTTTATTCTGGTTTATTTGATTTATAGCAAGCAGCATATGTTATGAATTACGCAGCATTCTTTCAAGCAATTAAACTCGACTAAACCTTGATAAATGTAAGTAACGTGATAGGAATGTTGAAAACTGTGTTCCAAAGTACATATTACATTATAATACAACTACGGTCAAAGTATACAATGAATTCCACAGACACATGTTTACATAGACACACCCCTCCCAACTGCATTTTTAGCTCGACTATACGAAGTATAAGGAGAGCTATCCTACTTGCCCCAGCGTTGGCGTCGGCTTCGGCGTCGGCGTCTTTCCGCGTCCCCACCTTGGTTAAAGTTTTGGTGCACTTTCCCTTTTTTCAGCTTATCTCTGTAATTACTTGATAGATTTGATTCAAACTTGAAACACTTATTCCTCATCATCATCCACATCATCTGACATAAGAGCCATAACTCTGGCACCAATATTTCATGAATTATCCCCCCTTTTCACTTAGATTTTCAGGTTAAAGTTTTGATGCACTTTCACTCTATCTCTGTTATTACTGAATGGATTTGAGTCAAACTTAAAATAGTTGTTCAACATCATCACCTACATCATATGACACAAGGTGCATAACTCTGGCACCATTTTTTCATGAATTATTCCCCCTTTTTACTTAGAATTTCAGGTTAAAGTTTTGGTGTACTTTCACTCTACCTCTGTTATTACTGAATGGATTTGATTCAAACTTAAAATAGTTGTTCAGCATCATCACCCACATCATATGACACAAGATGCCTAACTCTGGCACAATTTTACATTTTTACTTAGAAATTCAGGTTAAAGTTTTATGCACTTTCACTCTATCTCTGTTATTACTAAATGGATCTGATTCAAACTTAAACAATTGTTCAACATCATTACCCTTATCATATGACACAAGGTGCATAACTCTGGGACCAATCTTTCATGAATTATTTCCCCTTTTTACTTAGAATTTTAGGTTAAAGTTTTGCACTTTCACTCTGTCTCTGTTATTACTGAATGGATTTGATTCAAACTTAAAAAAGTTGTTCAACATCATCACCCACACCATATGACACAAGGTGCAGAACTCTGGCACCAATATTTAATGAATTATGCCCCTTTTTGCTTAGGATATACTTATATAGTGTTTTGATACATTTTATTTTTACCTCTCTTATTACTTTAAGTTGATATTTTTGACACAGACTCAGGCTATTGTGTAATATCTTCATCCACAATTGGAGTCATTAAACACTCCAGTGACAGCTCTAGTTTCCTCAGATGTGCCCAGTTTCACTATCCAGCATCGAAAAGTCGAGCGCGCTGTCTCCTGTGACAGCTTTTGTTAAAATACCCCATTTTCTATCAAACACCTATATAGGTTTGATACAAAATGGGCTATTTTAAAGTCTGAATTTTGACTCTTGACCTCCAACGGCATTTTGTCACATGTATGTATGCCTGTTTTGATGATATCTTGGACAAGAAGTACACTTGGACCATATTGATCTACTGTAGTACTGACAGATGGGAGGGATGTGTCTATGTAAACAAGTATCTGTGATGAATTCTGAGTTATTAGCAAATTTCGGAAAACAGACTACTTTAAATACAGAATACTAGTAGTAATTTTCTGAATTATTCATTATAATATGATTCAGCCATACATATAATAAGCTGGTTTGCACCACATCCGTGTACATATAACAGACTGTTCACTGTATAGATATAACAAAATAAACATTTTTAATGTACTAACAATTTCCCTGTAAACAGAAATCTGACAAAACCTAAGCTGACATTACCGGTACTTCATAAATATATATATGGGAATCTGATCTGTAAAAATCTTAGCTGACATTACTTTATATAATTTATGTATGTGTGGGAATATGACAAAACCTTTGCTAACATTAGTTAATGCATATATAGAAATATATGACAAATGCTTAACAGAAATACATCATAAATTTTATGGAAACTGACAATACTTTAACTGACATTATTTCATGTATATACAGGAATCTGACAAGGCAACCATGTATGGTTCAAGGAAGCTTCATAAGGATAAAAAGCTGGACCTGTTACTGATGGAAGACAGCGACCCTGAGGACAGTGAGCCGGAAGATGTCAAGGCCATGAAGAGCGAAGATGAATTCAGAAAGGTCAAGCATATGCCTGGAATGTATTACAAGGTTTGTTTATTTTCACTATTACTTATTGCTCTAAATGAATAATGGTTTCTTGCAACAAAAGAGTTAGACAGACATGCCTTATGTTTAATTTCTTATTTCAGATTCATTTATGATTAATTTTAAACATTAACTAGCAACAAAGTGATTTATTACTGATTTAAAGATGCATAGTACATATAATTACAGCTCAGCTGCTGGATTGGAAATGAGTGCCTCTGTTGCTATTAAAATCTTGTGTCTAATGTAGCAACCCTGACCATGACGAAAATCTAAAGGTGGACACTATCACTGTACCATAAAAGTTAGCTCTGTAGCAAGGCAGTATAACCCTTATACTTGGCCTGACTGCATGTAATTCTGCTATGTTAGAATTCATTCTCAAATTCCAGTTTTTGACATTCCAAGGTGTAACGTTGCATGCCAATGAAACAGGTTGAAAACATTTCAGCTGTGACTGGGGACTCGAACCCTGGCCCTCTCACACATAAGGCAGACACTTTACAACATCACTAAAAGCTAGCTGTAAGACAAGACACCCTTATTCTTGACCAGCTACCCTAAGAAAGGAGAAATAGAGTATATGGTGTATAGAAATTATACAATCATTAATATATTTGACTCGAGGTTTACTATTATCATATGGTGTATGTCTGTGTATACTCTTACACAAATGATAAATATGGCCTGCATTGACCACATGTCTGTCGAATCTAGTGACTTAAATTGGTGTCTGTAAGTTGGGACCTCGACAAGTTGAGGATATTTATGTACGTTCCAAGTTGTCCAGTTGCAATGTAGGGCTATGATTTTTAAACAATGTCTTTAATTTTCATACATTATGAACATTTTAATTGTAGGAAAGTACAATTAAGATTGGCAAAAAATACACAAAATTGCATGTAATTATGATTTTTTTGTTTGGGGAGGATCCCTTTCCAGTCTGCACCATGAGCCCCTCCCCACAAACCCAATGCACCTGGTCTTCATGAACTTGATGCACTGGTACCAGTATTGTCCTGAATAGTGAATAAGTGACTGGTTTAGGTGTTTTGTATTGTACAGACTATTAAATATAAATTAACCATAATTAGAACAGGTAACTAACTTAATATCCCTTACAATAACAAGTTGGTATGCAAGTAATAGAGACGTTATGATTTCATACCTGCATATGTACGTGTAATTAATCCCTGTACAAAATAATAAGTGTCTGCTAAACGTTGTCTCATCATTAAAGCAAGTGTTTCACTACAGGTAAATCTAAATGTCTAAAACTTGCAATAACAATTTTACAATTATATTGAATGTGTGTTCTAAATAATGACACCTCAGACACTGAATGAAATACACAAGGAAATCCTACATATACGTATACCGTTACAAGTATGAAATCACAACTTTTCTGTTATGAATCAACTTGCTTTAGCCTATAGTGAGTAGAGTCTGGTACCTTAACTTAGATTTATAAGGTGGAACATTATGGTACTTACGGACTTTACCACAGTACATACTGTGATATTTTTCTGGTTTTAGCATCAAGAACTTATCTTACTTTAAGAGGAGTAATAATCTTCATCTTCATTTTAAGATTTGATAGCTCGGTTTGAGTAGAAAACAATAGAACTTGTTCCTTGTCGATAATTTTTGACAGAAATGATATAAAAGTCAACAAATTAGCATTTTTCAAAATGAGACACAAAGAAATTTTACATTCATTTTACATTTATTCAAGGTTTTTTTGAAATAACATTAGAATTTACTAAAATAGCTTTACTAGACACTAAGGATAATATCTCAAAGTATACTGGTGCACATGCTTAATTGGTTATGGTACGAACACTTGTAAAACTGGTAGACAGTGAATACTGCACAGCTCTAATAGTACCTGAATTTGTAACATCAAATAAAACTTTCAGAAAGGATTGGAAACGAAATAAAGTTGTTTGTCAAAATTATGACAAAGCTGTAAGGTGTGAATACAGGATATTAATTTATTCATAAATATAGTGTCTGTATTAATTAAATGGTATGAAATACTATTCTTTTTTATGCCCCCGGCATCTTCTGATGCAGGAGGCATATAGTGATTGTCCTGTCCATCCGTCCGTCTGTTCATCCGTCCGTACGAGGTTAACCAAATGGGACCGTTTCGTCTAGCATCAATACCCCTTACTAGAATGACTTGATACTAATGCAGATGTAACCAGTGACCATTCCTCATCTTCAGACATCACCTGACCTCAGTTTGACCTTGACCTTGACCTTATTTTGGACTTAGGTTGCTTTATATGGGCCATCTCTTGGTTAACCAAATGGGACCGTTTCGTCTAGCATCAATACCCCTTATTAGAATGACTTGATACTAATGCAGATGTAACCTGTGGCCGTTCCTTATCTTCAGACATCACCTGACCTCAGTTTGACCTTGACCTCATTTTGGACTTAGGTTGCTTTATATGGGCCATCTCTTGGTTAACCAAATGGGACCGTTTCATCTAGCATCAATACCCCTTACTAGAATGACTTGATACTAATGCAGATGTAACCTGTGACCATTCCTCATCTTCAGACATCACCTGACCTCAGTTTGACCTTGAACTTGACCTCGTTTTGGACTTAGGTTGCTTTGTATCGACAAGGATGCCACATCAAGGGGCATCAAGCGTTTATTGAATGCAGCTTCTTGTTTATACCATATATACTAAAATGCGAAACAGTTTCTCTAGTAGTGTCCCTTTGTGGAATTTTTATGCCATAATATAAAACTATATTTATACAACAAATACCAGATAAGATGTACTGTTAGTGGGTTGTTTTGATTGTAAATTTTATATTTCGAGTTTTGTTAAACAAAGAAATAGCTTACTTTACTATTTGTATGCACTATTTCTCTTCAAGTTATACCAAAGTCACTGCCCATGGATTCTTAGATAGTTTGGGAAAACCAGTGAAAACATAGAAAATATGTTTCATTGCAGAGAAAAATAAATACAATGAAAAGATGCATTATATTTTATCACTACATTTGTATTTCTCAGTTAGTCAATTAGAAAGTATATAATAAATAGAGGATATTTGTTTGTTTTGAGTGAATATGGAGTATATCTCTCTGAGAAGTGAGAAAATTTCAAATATTTTCATGAGCGCATAGCGCGAGTGAAAATGTGAAAATTTTCTCACTTCGAGGCGAGATATATTTCATATTTTGCTGCATAACGTTATGAAATTCTCATTAAGTAAAATAATTTGAACCGAGAAATATACTATCAAGAACAAAGTGTGACTACAGTTTTCATCCTGTTTTAAGCAAATAATTTAAAATTTATACACAATGTAAAAGTAGATCGGCATTTACAGTGAGTGATATGCGGTGAGTGATATGGATTATATCTCACTGATAAAACACAGTATTTCATCAGTTAGCATAAAATAAACAATGATATTCAATCTTTATTCAGAAATATGAGAAGAACCCTGTAGATGCGTACCATGATAAGTTATACACGGTGCTGCCGAAGACCTCAATCACTGAACCTAACTATACAGTGAAAAAATTGACACATCTCGAGGAACTGGAGAAACATACAATGTCTGTACAGTAAGTGGGTCTTTCATGGTTTATAATGTTCTCTCTGGTACCTGTTTATACCTAGTGTCCATTCCAGTCGCAAAATATATCCATGTGCACCTGCAGGTATCTTCTCCTTCATTAAAAAGCAGGGATATAGCCTGATGTGATTGGAATTGTGTTTTTTAAGCCGAAAGATAAGAAGGTACTACCTTCAAAAAGTATCATATCTGCAGCTTCAACAGGTTATAATTGAGCCACGCCATGAGAAAACCAACATAGTGGGTATGCGACCAGCAAGGATCATATGTCTGCACATCAGAGAAGTATTTTTCGTCTCATTTGGAATTACATGTTCTGTCAATTTAAAAATTTGAAAACGTCTAATGAGATGTTATTATTATCATGATAAACTTTCTGATTTGTAGAGATCCTCTAGCGGGTATGGGACGTCCACAGCGAAAGGCATACGAGAAGATGGAGTATGTTGCTCGACAGTTCATGTCTGAACTTGGAATATCTCAGTGGCGTGGTCGTGAGTTCTGGGGAATGATGTTTATGCTGACGGTGGTGTTTTTTCTGAGGATATTTGTACATTATATGGGACAGTGGTTCTACTTGAGTGCTATCAACATTCCAATCAACATGTAAGTCAAATATGTTCATATTCTGCAAATTTATTAATTTCATGGGAGATGCAGTTTCATATATTTCATGGTTGCATTAATCCATAAAATCAATCCGAATGAACAATTGAAATTCCCATTCATTTTATCTTCAAAAGTTGAAATCCATGAAATTCATATCCCCATGAAATAACTACTTTGGCTAAGACCATGAAATTTCATGCCCATGAAATATCTACTTTGGCTAAAACCATGAAATTCATGCCCATGAAATATCTACTTTGGCTAAAACCATGAAATTTCATGCCCATGAAATAACTACTTTGGCTAAAACCATGAAATTTCATGCCCATGAAATTAAACCATTTAATGGGATTTTCAATTTAGCTTTATTAAAACAAAACGAGACTGATTGGTTAAGATGTCATGATGTATGTATATTTTGACATGGTGTTTTTTTTAAACTATTTTATAAATACTACAATGTCCTCATTTTTGCTAATATTTGCTAACAGTACTGTATATTTGATGATGTTTATCAAATAATATGATTTGATCATTACAGGTACAACTTCCTGCCGTACACAGTGGAACTGAACTACCAGCCTACATTGTTGACGAGCCAGCAAGAGATCGCCATCGTCATTCTCGGACCCATGTTTAATCTCCTTGTCTTTATACTCCTGATTGCACTGTGTGGCGCTTTCCAGAAACTGTTAGGCCAGTTTCCAGATTTCGGATGCAAGTTTGTGATTGCATATGGCATCATGACAGTCCTGGACCCAATCCTTATCCTGGCAATGGACTGTATTCTCAAGGTCTGCTTGTTTTATTTCAGTGTCCAGAGCCCAAGGTCATAAAACTTGAGATTGAAGACTATTTTCAGAATGCAGCCTAGCCATTGGTTAGTTTCAAATTTACATTCAGAAACAGGCATGCTAGAGTATAGAGACTGGTCTGTGAAACTCAGTTTTATATCCTTGAGGCCCTGGTCTTCAAGGGCACAATTACATTTACCACATAAAAGTATTTTCGTTTGTTAGTTGTTTAATTGTTAATAAAAAAATTAACTTAATGGATAGTGTCTTGATGAGCTTTATGCAGCTTTTATTGTTTAGGTTTGTAAAATATTTCATAGACATTGCTACATGCTTTTTTAAAAAAAAAATGTTTTTAGACGTCCATCTTGAGGCTTTTTCCTTTAAATGCTTATCAGATAATATTGCATCATTGTCTATTGTTAAGTCTGCTGTTAATTTTAATGCATCGATTTTCACATACAAATATAACTGCAGATTTGAAACTTGGTTTAAATATTCTGGACAATAAATGATTCTGATAGGAAATAGCAACCCCAGAAAGTTTTTATTTTGTCAAATTGGATCAGTTTAGTTTTTTATATGCCATAAAAACAGTCATCCATTTCACAGTTTAAAACAAACTAATATATAGAGTTTCAATCAGCTGATTTATGTTGTATAACACAGCGTTATGAAGATGATAGTGCAACACCAACTGCTGATTTTGTCAAGCTGTGGTACCATTTCTACCGTGTTGAAGGTTCTGGACTGGGTGGAGTGTTTGTTACAGCATTCCTGTATCTTGGCTTCATGTTTGTGGCAGGAGCCTTTCTCTACATGTACTTCCTCAGGTAGTATATTTCTCTATCCTGTAGATAGCTCTCTATATATATAACAGTTCTTTTAAAGCTGATGTCACAGAGCTCCAGATAAGCTTTGGGTGCAATTGGGTATTTACCCATCACTTTTTGTCTGAAATGGGTATTGGAAATTTGAATTGGGTAAAAATAATATCATTACCCAGCCTTTTCAGAAGTAATTGGGTATTTGCTAAAACCAATTGGGTATTTTACCAATCTCGCACTAACAATTGAGTATTTTTTTGCTTACAGTATACATGGTATATATCATTAAATAGGACTGACTAAGTATTTTAATGGCGCCCTTCAATGTTTAATACAAAAATGCATTTAAAATTGTAATGAATGTTTCATACTGTTGTTTTCTTTTTCACTTTTAATGCAGTCTGAGATCAGTTCATCCACAATATCCCGAACGATGTGGTCACCGCAATATGCATTGTCCCAAAAGGTGTCATCCAGTATTGGTGACACTACATCATCACAAACAGATAACTGTCATTGTTGAACAGCAAAATATTGTTTGTGCTGCAACAATGTTTTTTCCTGCAACCTCTTTACATTTTATCGGCGTAAAATTGTTTACAAAGCGTCCAAATAACACCGATCAGCCGACTGAATGGTCCTGTTATTTTTCCGATAATTGCAACCTGTTCTGCAGTAACGTATAACCAGTCAGTCAAATCTAGTGTTAAAGTCTCGTACCCGTTCTAGTTATAAGGAAAATGCGGTACGCAAGCTATTTTTTACGAATTGGGTATTAGGAATTTTAATTGCGTTTCAGTACGCACACTGTATGAATTCAATTGGGTTTTCTGCAATTTTAATTGCGTAAATACGCAAATACGCAGCTTATCTGGAGCTCTGTGTCATCTGGTGTCTTAAATATTTGACAATTTTATTACTCCCTACCGGTTGAAAACCAGTTTCGTGGACAATAGGATTGCACTTTTCTATCCATCCCTCCGTCCATCCGTCTAAAAACAACAATTGTAGTTTTTTATATATGCAGGTTTTTATCCAAACGTATGTTTTGATATATTGTATATAAGTACAATATTGTATATACATCATTGGTAATTCAGACTGAATAGATGATATCGATAATTTGTTGAATTTCGTAGGAAGTTTAATGGTCAAATATTTTTTAGAACATTTCTGAACTATAAGATAAGATAAGATAAGTTTTATTTTAAGTCGGCAAGACATATAACAATACAATATAAGCCCTGAATAAGTTTTTTAACCAGCTACTGATGTTCAGTACAAACAGATATAACAAATGTAAAAAGAGCTGTCTATTAATCATAACCTTTAGTACATAGTTTAAATCAAATTATTGCAGAAAAGTCAGCACAATTCATAATATTAACTTATTACATGTAAACAGCTTTATAAAACAAAAATTTAATGCGGACAAGTGTTAAGATTACTGTATAATGCCTGCTGATCTACACCATGGCGCATACAAACTGCTAAACGACAAGACAAGAATTGAGAGATGGTTATAAAAAAAGCAAGTATGTATAGATTATTTTATGAGTATGTAGTTGGTATGCTTCTGATTTATAGCACTGAAATTGTTTTATTTTACAGGTTACACAACAATGGACGTCTGCTTGATATCTACTGGCGTCTGCGTGGGAAGGAAGAGAACTTCTTTGTACCTTACGATCTAGAGTTATCCAATCAGGAGTTGCATTACATTGTAAACAGAGCAGAGGCATGGCGTGGAGAGGAGGGTGAAAGGAGGAAAGTTGCTGTGTTTGACTACATCTGGGAGGAGGAAGATGTAAATACATATTCTATGTTTACTTTACACTAGAACCTAGTCTCCTGGGGCCTACCCTTTACACCAGACTTTAGTCCCGTAGGCACAGCCATGTATTGCTTACATTTTCATAGTTCATATCCCAAGTCTTGCTATTAATTCACCCTGACCTTGATTTTAAGATAGTTTAATCACTAAAGTGATATTATGCAAAGTTTTAGCATAGACCAGTGCTTACTTTTTCTTTGTCAAAGAGAAGTGTTTTTAAAATATCAGATGAACATTTTCTGAGTTACATCACTTGATTTTGGATAAAATGAGAGCATTTTAAATTTCTTCTCATATAGTGGTCAATAACCTTGAAAGTAATGGCTGTCACATACCTGTTTCCTACCTCTGTTTTCTAAATTAAATATAAATATCTATAAAATATGTGCATGCAAGGATTATAAACATAGACTCTTAAATTGTGCACATCTACGGATAATTGTTAATACAGAAATGAATGTGATTACACACCTAGTACGTTAAAAGTATGTACATACAAAGATTAAATGCATTCAATATTACAATGTGATTACACATATTGAATGTTAGAATATGTATATAGATTATATAAATCAACTTTTAAATGATTATTAACATATTATGTTAGTTACTTAGTATGTGCACATAAAAGGCTATAAGTATAGAATGTACATACGCAAAGATTATACTCAAACTGTGCATATATAAGTGTTCTACACACATAATGTACACAAATATGATACATTATGATATGTAGATGGAGGAAAGTGTGTGGAATGAGTGCACCCTAGAGGAGGATGAACAGAGACGCAAAGAGACACACAAGGAAATAACAACACATGTAGCAATACATACAGTACATCTGGACGGTCTCAGACAACTGTATAGACAGTTTCTACGCTTACCTGATGGTGCTGTTGTTGAGGTTTGTATCTCTATCAACATCTTTTACTTCATAATTTCATACTTGCCAAAATAAAATTTACTTTTGTTGATTGGTTGGTTGATCAGCCAGTCAGTTGCGAAATGTTTGGAAACAAATGAAACAGTTTTAAAGGGAATAAGTTGAACTCTGTACAGGAAACCACCATGAAGACATAGAATAGACAAAGATGGGGTGGGGATGAACCCACAGACCTCAAGTTTGCAAATTTGTTGAGTGATCTGCTTTCAAGTTTTAAAGGGATTCCAGAGTCAAATAAAACTTCGTACATGTGATCACCATAAAGTGTTTTTGTGTGTGACTTTTTTTTTCTTGGAGGGACAGATATTGCGAGCAGTAGGGCACCCATATTTGATCACGTTGGTAAAGCAAAATACATCCACAGTTCAAAAGGGATTTTAATGAAACTTCATACAATAATTACATTGTTGTACTAGGCTTATTTTTTTCTAGGGAGGGTGATCACACCAAGATGTGTATATCTTTGAACCCCCCCCCCCCCCCCCCCCCCCCCCGGACAACAAAGTTGTAAGGCGGGGTATACTGGTTTCAGGTTGTCTGTCTGTCGGTAGACACAATCTTGTGCGCACCATCTCTCCTCATCCCCTTGACACAATTTAATGAAACGTCATACAAGTGATCAGTAACAACAGTAGTTGTGCATGGGGCATGTTAGGTTCTTTCAGAAAAAAAAATTGCAGAGTTACGGGACTTTGTTTTTTTGTTACCATACTATATACATAGACATAATCTTGTGCGCACCATCTCTCCTCATCCCCATGACACAATTTAATGAAACTTCACACAAGTGATCAGTAACAACAGTAGTTGTGCATGGGGCATGTTAGGTTCTTTCAACAACAAAAATTGCAGAGAAATGGGACTTTGTTTCTTGTTAACATACTATGTACATACAGTCTGCTTATGCAATCTTGTGCGCGCCTAATCTTCCGAACCCTTGCACACAATTTAATGAAACTTCACACAAGTGATCAGTACAAACCCTAGTTGTGCATGGTGCATGTTACGTTCTTTTAGATAAATATTGTGCATAGTTCTGGGACTTTGTTTTTTGTTACTATACTGTATACATACAGTCTATATACATACAGTACACATAATTATGCAATCTTGTATGCGTCAAATTGCAATGTACTGTGTCAGTGCATGCGGGGGGTACATTCATCACCCTTAGTGATAGCTCTAGTTTGTTTTGGTGAGTGGGGAGAGGGGTGGGTAAAGGTGGGGGACTTGGCCAAGTTGTTTGAAGCATATTACTTTCACTATTTTAACCCTTAGCCTGCTAAATTTCTAAAATGGACTGGTCCATCATTCAATTTGAGCAATACCACTTATTATTCAAAGGGGTGTTCACTGAAAATTTACTGACTGAATAGCGAACAGTGCAGACCATGATCAGACTGCACGGATGTGCAGGCTGATCTTGGTCTGCAATGGTCGCAAAGGCAGAAAAACTTGACGCCAGCAGGCTAAAGGTTAAAGGAATTCCAATGAAAGTGTCTTGGGGCAAAGGGGAATTTTTGCCTTCAGTTATTTTATCTGGTAATTTTATTAAGTTCAAGGTCACTTGGGATACCAGCTGCCCCCATCTCTTTGGTTTTTTTGTCCACAAAATGTTTTCTTTCCTTTGACAAAGTGGTATTTAAGGTATTGATCTCATTTAGTAATAGCTCTAGTTTTTGAAACAACAGTGCTGACTCTGTTTGCATCATTTTGTAGATTCCCTATTAAAAAAAAAGATTATGTTCTCTTTTTATATATTTGAACTGCAGCATGATTTAGCATTAGTAATCATTGACAAAAGTTTATGAGCTAGCCATGGTTACAGTTTTATTGTACATGAATGATGTTGCTGATTAGTAATACTAAAAGAACACTCTGTTTCTGTGAAGAATTAAAGTAAACTGCACATGTTTCAAATAACAATAGGATGCATGTAATCAAATATGAAAACTACAGCTTTGTGGCTTTGTAAAACTACAAGATCTGCTATTGCAGTATTGTTAAGTTCATCTGGAAATTTCCTGTAGTTAAATGTTCCATAGTAATGGATAGACATTTCATGTATGAAGATATATGTGTGTATTACAGGTGTTTGGAGATATGGCAGTGCCAGGGATGGACAAGGATATCAAGGATGCTATGACCAAGGGAACCCAGGGCATTGAGAAACTGTTTGGCTCCCAGACCAGCCTCAGGGAAAGGAAGGTTAATAAGCTATATTTTACTCATCATTTTTGTTAAATGAGCCGTGCCATGAGAAAACCAACATAGTGGGTGTGCGACCAGCATGGATCCAGACCAGCCTGCACATCCGCGCAGTCTGGTCAGGCTCCATGCTGTTCGCTAACAGTTTCTCCAATTCCAATAGGCTTTAAAAGCAAACAGCTGGTCGCAAACCCACTATGTTGATTTTCTCATGGCACGGCTCAAATATTCTACTAGACATAGTACAATATGTCAAAATTAGGTGTCCTACACACTAGTTATGTCCATGAAAAAAATACATGTAAAGTTTAAGTGACCTTAGCGACCACCTGTATAAAGTAGCCAGTTACCTGTTAGTAATCCCAGTTAGTTGGGATTTGATTTTGTGGGTTGACTCAGCCAGGAAATCTACAAAACACTTAGATTGCACAGCATCTCAAATTAAAAATATTAAGCTTTTAGCAGTTCTCAAACTGTACAGATAGTTTTTTTCATTATAGAATCTGTTGCTATACAGTGTATTGTTTCTTTGTCAGGTGCATGGAAGAGAAACTGTGAACACAAGGAGTGGTTTCCGTGACGATGAGAGACCAACATCTTCAGCTTCAAGCAGTGGCTCCTCTCTTCCAAAGAAAAAGATGTGGTAATTTCCTCGCGGAAATGAATAGACTGTGATATATGAATGTTTTATTCCGACTGTGATACCATCTTATTTAGAATTTTTGTAACATTTATGATTTTATGTTTGTTGAATATTAAGGTGAAAGTAAAATCTGGCACTTATACAAGTAACATTCTTGAAAATAGTGTGTTGTATAAAAAAAATGAGAAAATTTCTAATTTTATTTTGATTTTGAATTTCGGTTATACAAGAGGTAGAAAATGTAAATATATTAATAGTTGACAATCACAATTTAATGTTGAATCAAATGCATTTTTATTTCCGTCCCCAGAGAAGTTAGTGTGGCAGTTTTCTATTGCAAGAGTTGAATTTTGCTTAAGTTATTAAATTCTGAAGTCCTAAAAAAAAATCAGTAAAATCTAGTTGTAACTTGGCCATGTTATAATTATATTGGAGATAACATTTTACAGATTTTGACTAAATTTGTGTGGAGTTATAGCTGTAAGAACATATTGGTCTTTAATTCAGCAACCGTTGACTTATATTATACCAGTTAATACATGTGAAAGTTTTGGTTTACATTTATTGAGCTGTAACCTTTTTTTGAGTGTCTGTTTCATACTGACATAATTTCTGACAAAAATGATTTTTGTTATTTTTTAATTTTATGCATACTAACTTATTTTAACAGCTTAGTGGTGAAATTCTTTCTATTGAAAAAAAATCCCACTAAATTTAGCAGTTAGAAATTAGTAATATTAATTTCTGCTTTTCTTGAATTTATATTTGTATGACTTACTTTTTCCTCTATTCATGACAAAATCTTTGATTGGAAAGATTTTATTTTTAAAAAGTACTAAACACTGACGAGTGTAGTCTGTTTGTGTTGTATAGTTTTGACCCTGTTCTTACCTAATTTATGTTTCAACAATTAAAATGAGTAAATGTTTATTCTAAATACTTACCCGAGATTTTTATTAGGACAGAAAAAAGGGGTTGAGATTTCAAGATGAATACATATGTTGACACAGTTATAGAGTTGATTTATTGCCTCTGTAGAATACATTTATTGAGGCATGTAGGAATTTCCTACATGAGGTATAAACAAGTCTGCTTAAATACATGTCAGTTACTTTTTATTGAATGGCTGGCATTGCCATTGCGGTACATACATGGTTTATATTGGATCTACCAAATTAGGTTAAATTTGTGTTTTACAAATTTTTACATATCAGATGCTTTTTATAATAAAAATATAAACATCATTGCAAGTATTAACTTGAAAACTGTTACATTGTCTAAGTTAGGACTTCTTTTTGTTTCTGTAAATAAAGTGATACCACTGCTTTGATGTTAAGGTAGTTCTACATGTTTGTTATGCTGAAAGTAATAGCTTGACATCATTTATCTAGTTAACCTTGAATAATACCTTGATCCACAATATCGGTAATATAAATCATGTGACAAATATAGGACAGCCTGTATGTTAATCCATAACACTGGCAACATTACTATCTGTCTAAACAATACATATTGTATATTTACGACTGTGATAAGATTCATTTAAATCTACATTGTATAATTTTGCTATACCCCAACATGTCATCAGAACTGTGATTTTCTAACAAACTGTCATGAAAACTTGCAGGAGGTCCATATCTTTCACTTAAGTCCAGCAAAAAAGTTTTGAAGCAACTGAGTTACATGGTATAAAAACTTTTGACCCAAACATGCAGAATTATCTTGAGAGATTTTTTTAAGAAGTTTATTATCTTAACTTCATATAAACGGACCAGTGAGAAGACTGAACAAAGCTTGCCATCCTTTTCTTCATTTGTGTTGTACATTTTCAGTGTGTTTTAAAACTATTTGTATCCATCCTTGTATAATGAAATGCATTTTTTATTTGTGTGCAATTTAATGACAACGCATTTATTGACTATACGTTTTTTAAGTTTGGTTTTATGCTGTTATTTTTATGATAATTAAGATAAAGCTTTCAAGAGATATACAGGTTATAAATATCTATTACAGTATTCAGGTCTGTAAAGCACCCTTCAGGTTAAATTTTTTTTTAAAGAAATGTCTTGGGATATAGATCACAAGACTTTTAATAGTTACTTCTTTAAACAACATCATAACTCCCAAACTTTGCTGCTTATTTTGTTACCCATTTAGCTTTACTAGGTGTAGAAGCACTTCAATTTATGTTACTCACTCCCTCCATATTGTTACAAATGTTTATTTTGCAATGCCTGTTTTAGAGTTTATATAGATATTCTGTGACTGCTGGCTTGCAGTGTATGTTATAGATACTTTATTATCATGTTTTTGGCTGCTGGCAGCATTTTGTAATTTTTTGATGTTTTAATTTTATTCGACTTGTTAGGGGAGTAGTTGGTGCCGTCATTGACAGGACTTTAACGGACAGGAGCACTGTTTTTTTGTTTGTAGAAAGAACAAAAAATGATTTCTTTGAACAGTTTTTAGAGAAGTATTTTAACCCAAGAAAAGTGTTGTGTATTGAATTATTGAAAATTTTGTAAGAAAATTAAATTTATACTTGCATTGTAAACATTTTTGTTAACAAAGTTAAAATTTTGACAGTCAACTCTTTTTCTTCATGTTGATACAATGTGATTTTGTGAACGGTACTTCAATAAAGTGATAGTTAACAGTGGATGTTACCGGAATGAGCTCCCTGAGCTAACTGCCACAGCACTGTTTTTTTTTCTTGAGATTTGTTAAAAACAATGCACAGAACCATACCTTGGTCCCAGTTTGAAGGTTCTGTCAGAATGGGTTTTTTGTGTCAGGTTACATTCTAGATTGATTTATGTGTAATACGTATTACTAATACTAATAGTGTCAACCTAGCTACACTCCTGACAAACACGGTTTCTCCTAGGTTTTCTAACTATATGCATTTCTTTATGTTGCTTTCCTATGTAGAATAAAAAGTCTCTTTAATGACGTGTTTGTGATATCTTATATGTCATATTCATTAAACAATTTGGCAACAGTATCCTGGTACGAGTGTTTGTGATATTTTAGTTGCCATATTCATTCAACAATGTGGCGACCACGACAGGGTCTTAGTCTTAAGTGTTTGTGATATTTCAGTTGTCAAATTCTTTAAATAGTGTAGCGAATGAAACAGCGTCCTAGTGCACGTGTTTGTGATATTTGACTTGCAATATCCTTTAAACAATGAGACAACAGTCTGCTAATACACGTGTTTGTAATATTTGACATGTCATCTTTAAACAATGTAGTAACAGGATACACATGATTGAGATTTGATTTGTCATCTTTATACAATGTGGCAACCGTGACAACGTCCTGATACACGTGTTTGTGATATTTTAGTTGTCAAATTCTTTAAATAATGTAACATCCGCGACAGCGACCTATTTTGAGTTGTCCTGGTACACATTTTTATGATATTTTAAGTTGTCATCTTCCTTAAACAAAAGCGACCGCGACAGCGTCCTAGTACACATGTTTGTGACATTTGAGTTTTCTTTTCTTTAACCTGTCTGACCACTGTGAAAGCGTCCTAGTACACATGTTTGTGATATTTGTCTTGTCATCTTAAATTAAAACATGTTGCTACCGCCAAAGTGTCTTGGTACACATGTTTGTGATATATTGCATGCCATATCATTTAAACAATGTCGCGAATGCGACATCGTCCTAGTACACGTGTTTATGATATTTGACTTGTCATATCCTTTTAAAAATAGCGACCACGACATTGTGTAAAGGATATGACGAGTTAGCGTCCTAGTACACGTGTTCATGATATTTTACTTGTCATATCCTTTTGAAAAATAGCGACCACGACATTGTGTAAAGGATATAACGAGCTAGCGTCCTAGTACACGTGTTCATGATATTTTACTTGTCATATCCTTTTAAAAATAGCGACCACGACATTGTGTAAAGGATATGACAAGTTAACATATCCTTTAAACAATGGTTGCCGCTCACGTGACTTGTCGTATCCTTTAAACAATGGCTGACGCGACAGCGTCTTAGTACACATCCTTGTGATATTTAATTTTTCATATTTGAACAATGTGGATGACCGTTTCTTTAAGAACATGTTTATCCCTCTTTGAAATTTTAAGTTATTTTGGCTTGAAATTATATCACAATCTTGAAATAAAAATACCAATATTCATGTGAAGAGTTAAGTTAGCCATACTTAATCAATATAAAGCCTAGGTATATAATTATAAAGCCAATTATATATCGTTGGCAAATTTTGCCATTCTTAAGTAATATTACCTTGACATTTTAATTCACTTTAACAGTATTTAAATTGACAAATACCGATAATTTTAGCAAAAATGGGTTGAAGAAGCGAAATAAATCCATTCAGTAAACAGTCTGTATACCTAGCTACTATAATACAAACATTTCCCACAGGAGTCACTATTAGCTATGCATAAGATATAAAGTATATATAAACGGTCGAAATACTAGCATAATTGGTCCTCTTCTGTAATCTCGCATTGAATTTCCTTCAGAATATCATATTATGATTTATTTTTCAAGGACTTCAATGTATTTATTGATTTTTGCAAACAGAAAAAGGATATACAGTGCATTGCTTTAGACAAGCATGAACTGGTCAACCAGTTAAAGATTTTACAAATATTTGACTGACCAATATGATGGACACCTAATAAAGGTCGTCTCAGAACTTTGAAAGAACTGTGATGTATATAGAGGCTAAAGAGTGGAATGAAATATTTGTGATTAAATTGAGAGAAAAAAGGAAATTACATTTGGACTGTTACTTAAAATGGAGAAGATAAAAGAAAGAATTGAGCGCTGCATGACAGCAAGACCTCACACAGACCTACAGTCAGAGATCCTCAATGTGATAGCTGCACCAATCTACCTGTATACCATAACTGGTGTATTCTATTACTCGTGTGTTTTTATTATGCCGTATTACTATGGAAGCGGTACATGGACACTATTCTTGCACAGGAGTTTATTGTTGGTTATCTATTTTCAAATG
The DNA here is from genome assembly GCF_021730395.1 of Mercenaria mercenaria. Taxonomy (NCBI): domain Eukaryota; kingdom Metazoa; phylum Mollusca; class Bivalvia; order Venerida; family Veneridae; genus Mercenaria; species Mercenaria mercenaria. The sequence goes on along the minus strand of NC_069376.1, from coordinate 60,104,695 downwards.
ATGTCGAACTGGTTATGTATAAGACTTGTGGACAATTCGTTAAAGACTGCTAGCAAACATTTCAGTATTAATAAAGGAAGTCATCATAAAGATAACGAATCAGAGTTACAAGGCATTGTTGTCAACGGTACAAACCAGGCAATGAAGAGCTCAATTCCGGGGCCTGTATCAGCTCCATCCACACCAAGACGTAGTTCTTATTGGTCTTGGAGATTGTGCAAGAAGTGTGAACTGACTGCCCCACCCCGGTGCCATCACTGTCCTTTCTGTGACAACTGCATCTTGAAACGTGACCACCATTGCTTCTTCACGAGGCGTTGTATAGGATTTTACAACCAAAGACATTTTGTGGTGTTTCTAGTTCGGGCAATGTTTGGTACGTCTTATACATCAGTTTACTTTGTGCCGTACTTATTCAAAGTTGTTCTTCTATCTGCATAGGATTTATTCGCACCATTTGCATTACTACGCGCATGCTTAGGCTACAGCAGTTTTCATATAGCAAATGTTATGCTCACGTTTACATTAAATATGCTGTTTGTGATTCTGAGTTCTGCCTTTATACAGGAACAGTTTGACCTAATTAACGGCGGTATAACCCAGTTTGAACAGAAGAAAGTGGATACCAACAGATTAGTGATTTCTGATCCAAGACCATTTACGGACAAGCTGAAATCTGTGCTTGGACATAATTATTGCTTATCAGTCATCTTTCCATGTGCGCACCTTTTCTTCCCGCCTCATGAAAACCCCTTTGAATGGCCCGAGCATAAAATCTATCGTAAATGAAGACTAATTGTCAATAGGTGAATGCATTAAAGTAATGAAAGTTTCAGCATTGGAATATTTCATAAGACAGGGACAAAAAGAATGACATCTAACATTTTGTGAATACTGTAAAATAATTAGTTTTCACGGCGGACTAATTTTCATGGATATTGCGGTTACGTTAATCTTCGAAATCCCCCCCCCCCCCCCCCCCCCCACCAACCCCCAAAAAATAACCACCAAAACTATCAATCATGTTATCTTCAAAACTTGAAATTCATGAATTCATATCTCAACGAAATTGCCATTTTCATAAAAACCATGAAATTTTATGCTCAAGAAGAAATTAAATGATTCCGCTATCATTTGTATTCTTGAAATCCCTTAGAACAAAAGTTAATTTCATGTGTGTTTTCAATGTTCGTTGCCGTTGAAAGTCTCACTGATAGAAATCTTGTTTTCATAATTTAAAGAGGAAAACCTCCAAACTTGTCAAAATTTTCAAAATTTAGGAAGTACATTTTCTTTGTTAATAAATGAACATATAAAGTAAATCAAAATGATGAAGTGAATTCTATGTAATGAACATGTTTAGTCTTTAAGACATGTAGTTTCTTCAAAACATGCATGATATAAGCAGTACTTTAAATTATAATACTTATACAATATCAAATGTAATGATATTTATTTATTACACCTCTTCTACAAATATTTATTTAAGATTTATTTAAAGAAATAAGACTCATTACAGTGTGTCAAATCCCTATTTGCATTTGAAAGATATCAGATATTTCAACAATCTGACAAGAAAGGCACATTTCAAAAGTGAGTATAGCTTCTTCTGAATTCGTTTATTTTCAGTCTTTTTCAGATAGTCAAAGGGAGGTAATAATAACTTAAGCTAAAGATACAGTTGTTGATGCGAATCTTTTACATGGAATTTTAAAGACAGACTGGACAAAAGCACCAAATTTTCAGTAAAGCTAGTTAATAATTAAAAAATACAACTTAAAAGTTAAACGAATTCTGTTGACTTCCGTTCTGCAAAATGGGTTTAAATCGTAACGAAACGATCAAAAGCGGTCACAAAGTCATATGTAATTAGTTTGCTATCTTTTAAAAGCACCTTTTGAAACGGCTGCTTTAAAAAAAATCGAAATATATGGCATAAATTGGCTTTCCAACTATGTGAATGACACCCTGATGAATGACACTTCGAGATGAAATGTCGAGATCAGTAAAGAAGGAAAGCATCTACTACTAGTATTTCGAGTGAAGTATGAGCAGTATGATATAGAAAAATATTTAACCGAAATGTAACAACCAGTATCAGCTTTAGCAAAGTCGACACAAGTTTTTTATGTACACAACGGGTGTAACTTTATAGAGGACGAGCTGTGTCTTTCTTCCAAACATTATACTAGTATTGTACATCCTCTTTCAGAAATACAAATCATAACAACCAAGAATAACCCATTATTTTTAAATGGATTAAACAATGTATATTACTGACTAATGAAATTGTCTTCATCCCTTTCTCCTCAATGTCCATTATAGAAGACAGTTGTATGTAAAGAATGTTCCTACTCTTGAGTGGCCATCTCAATATAAACCCTAGCAATAGCACATTCCTGTGCATGCGATGAAGTGAGATCAGACGGCATTATCTTGCAACAGCTGTCATGAGTGGTGCAATATATCTTTAAGTGGCAATGTTAACAGCAGATTACAACCTCATCGCAAACATATAACGTTCGTAGCACACCGAATCACACTTATTGTTTTACTTTTTTGCAGATGACAACAACTTTGTGTCTAACTCAATAAATTCCATAATTTCTCAGTTTGCAGCACAGGGCGTCCACTGTCACATCATCCCTAAGAAAGATAAAAGGTAGGAAGCACAGAGCACCCCAAACACAGCCGTAAAGCCATGCGTCGCAAAGTAGACCCGCAAACAAAAAGAAACTGTAACGGAAAAATACAGTAGACGGGTTGCTTCAAAAATACAACAAGTACATTTTAATTATATGCAAAATACACTGTATGATACGTGAATATAATCTTTAAGATTGTAAAATAATATTCCATTTCGTTCAGCAAAGTATAAATATAATGCTACTTTATGGAACTGAACGGATGAAGAATTATTATTTTCTTTTGAAGAGATTCTTCCGTCATACGATAATTTCATATCTAAATGTAAAAAAGGTCAAACATCTAATATTTATTTGAGCCTCCGTTACCTAATGGTTAAGGTTGCCGACTGCTCGAGTTGTGAAACCCGGGTGAGCAATCTAGGACAATTATTATTATTATTATTATTATTATTATTATTATTATACCAGATTTATATAGCGCCCTTTTCATGATAACACGTTCAAAGGCACTTTACATATAGCAAACGCAGCCACACAGGGTGCGAAATTCATCCTCTACTAGTACAGACACAGAGCGACCTGACCAGAGGGACAGAGTGAGACAAAGCCCCCAGAACAGATAGAGAGAACTTTTAAGATACAGACTAGCCTAGCTCTTTGCGAATAGACAGTCTGGTTCTTAAACGTGCCCGGTGTATAGCACCGATACACGCGAAGCCGTCTTTCCTGGGAAGAATCAGTACATGCCTCTAGGTTAGGCGGGAGACACTCAAGAGCATCTCAGAAATTTCAAGAGCCTAGACCGGGGTTCGAATCCTGGACCTCTGGATTGACAGTCAAGCGTGTTACCACTAGACCACCGGCCTACAATCATGGCCCTTTTGTTTTCCAGTTTTGTTGCAAAATTTACCCGTTTACATTCACACTAAAGATTGCTGCACCACGGATAGTGCAACTTTGATGCTTTTTTTGTACATACCGCGTGTCGACAGTATCAAGAAACCATCCAAGGGACCGCGAAGAAGTGATCTCTAAAAGCCATCTCCAGAAAAAATTCTACGGACAGACTTTTAAAATATATTTTTCATATATCAACCTCAATATATACTCTATCAATATCAATTTCAGCTTAGGGTATGCCACTATATGCCCGGTTTTAAGGTGTGGACAGGAGCTTTTGGGACACTTCGCCCCCAACCTTTTCAGCCCCAAGTCGATTCGTCCCCTTTTCAATACAATGTATTGTTCCATATTTGTGGAAATATTAAGGGTTTTTAGAAAACAAGGGGCTTATGATGACCATGGATCGCTCACCTAAATAATATGAGCTACATTGACAAGTGTAAGAAATCAGGTAAGGAAGTCAAATGTAAGTAAGCATTGAAATCTTTTCCCAGTTGTGTGAACATGTTTCAAATGTCAAACTGATGCTAAAATATTAAGACAGTAGATCAGTAGGTCACTTTTATGGTTACTGAAAGTCAGTTTTAAGATCGATGTGCAAAACTGTACATGTCATCCAAATTTCAAGGCTGTACCTTAAAAAAAAAGAAAATAGGCCAGTAGGTCAAGGTCACTGTTAGGTGAGCCCTAATCACTTGGGGTGATCAGGTAATTATAATTAAACAGTCCAGGAAATATGATCTGATATTTTTTATCAGTTTTTCATATAAAACTCATATAACAAGTGACCCCCAGGTCGGGACCTCTTTTCACCCCATGGCATAATTTGAACAGTCTTGTTAGAGGTCCATTACATAATGCTACATACCAAAACTCAAAAGCATAAATCTTGAACTTTCAGACAAGAAGATTTTTAAAGATTTTTCCTATATAAGTCTATGTAAAACTTGGGACCACAAGGACAGGGCCTCTTTTTGAACCCAGGTGCATAATTTGAACAATTTCGGTAGAGGACCACTAGGCAATGCTGAATACCTAAAATCGAAAACCTAGGCCTTGCAGTTTCAGGCAAGAAGATTTTTAAAGTTTTTTTTCCTATATAAATCTATGTAAAACTTGGGACCCCCTGCGCGGGGCATCTTTTCAACTCGGTGACATAATTATACCCCCACCAAACATGTTTGGAGGAGGGTATATGTCGCGTCGCGTCGCGTCCCGTCCCGTCCCGAAATCTATTATCTCAGTTATTACTAAATGGATTTGATTCAAACTTAAAATAGATGTTCCACCTTATCACCCACATCATGTGACACAAGGTGCATAACTCTGACACCAAGTTTTCATGAATTATGTCCCCTTTTACTTAGAATTTAAAGTTAATTTTGTTGTATTTTCACTATATCTCAGTTATTACTAAATGGATTTGATTCAAACTTAAAATAGTTGTTCCACCTCATCACCCACATCATGTGACATAAGGTGCTTAACTCTGACATCAATTTTTTATTAATTATGGCCCCTGTTTACTTTCAATTTAAGGTTGATTTTGATGTATTTTCACTATATCTCTGTTATTACAAAATGGATTTGATTCAAACTTAAAATAGATGTTTCACCTCATCACCCACATCATGTGACACAAGGTGCATAACTCTGACACCAACATTTCATGAATTATGCCCCTTTTTACTTAGAATTTAAGGTTAATTTTGATGTATATTCACTGTATCTCAGTTATTACTAAATGGATTTGATTCAAACTTAAAATAGTTGTTCCACCTCATCACCCAGATCATGTGACACAAGGTGCATAACTCTGACACCAATTTTCCTTGAATTATGTCCCCTTTTACTTAGAATTTAAGGTTAATTTTGATGTATTTTCACTATATCTCATTCTGATTGGCTTAGAGCCAAAGGGAAGTAACTTTTTTAAAACTTTTGTACTGAGTTTCTTCACCTTAAATTCCAGGAATTAGTCTATTTTTAGAAATCCTATTTTTAGATATTTAATATTTTTGGTATTTTTTCTAACTTTTTTATTATCAGTCCTATGTAAAAAGTAAATACATTTTTCTGTGGTAACATGGGTCGGTAAGACACTTTTTTTGTATTCACTTTTAGTGTATCTCTAATATTAGAGATTTTTTATATATACCTTATCCCTCATCCAGGGCACATAATTATACTAGTATTACTTATATGTGGAAGCATAGGATGAACTACTCCAAAGACGAGTAAACTTCATTTTAAGTATTAAGCTTTTTTGACATTTTTGTATTATTGTAAGTATTTTTAAGATTACTTATGGTTGCCATTCTTCTGTGACAAGACCTATGGTGGGGGTATGAGTCACTCCTGTGACAATTCTAGTTTGAATAATCTTGGTAGAGGACCACTAGGCAATGCAACAAACCAAATATCAAAAGCTTAGGCCTTGCAGTTTCAGACAAGAAGGTTTTTAAAATTTTATTCCTATATAAGTCTATGTAAAATTTGTGACCCTCGGGGCGGGGCCTCTTTTCACCCCAGGGTAATAATTTGAACAATCTTGGTAGAAGACCACAAGGTAATGCTACATATCAAATACCACATGCCTAGGTCTTGTGGTTTCAGATAAGAAGATTTTTAAAGTTTTTTCCTATAGAAGTTTATGCAAAATTCTGGACCTCCAGGGCGGGACCTCTTTTCACCCTAGGGACATAATTTGAACAGTTTTCATAGAGGACCATTAGCTGATATCACATGCCATATATCAAGGCTCTATACCTTTGAACAAGAATATTTTTAAAGTTTTTTCTTTCGGTTGCCATGGCAACCAGAGTTCTGTGCGGAATTCAATTCTTTGAACAATGTTGAAAGGGGGCTACCCAAGACTCATTCCTGTGAAGTTTCGTGCCCAGTGGTTTTCAAGAAGATTGTTTTAGAAAATGTTGACGGACGCACGACGCACGACGCACATTGAGCGGTCACAAAAGCTCATCATGAGCCTTTGTCTCATGTGAGCTAATAAAAATGTTAAACTCGCTTCTCATAAATGTACTGTTTAAACGGGGATGATGAGAGAGCTAAACTAATGCTTGATCTATTATTCTAGGTCAAATATAAAGGAATATCATATCACTTCCACTCAGTTTTATTTATAATCATTTAGTTGGTTATCACAAATTCACAAATAGAAAATTAAACATTAATTAGTGAATAGAAAACATATAACGATTATACAAAACAAAACAGCTAAGTTAAACCTGTTATTTGCTATTGAAATGTATCTACATATCTCTAGTATTTACATAGCGGATGCAAGGCACAGATGCTTCTACTTAAATGTTTGATAAAAACCAAACTAGTTCAAAATATTTACTACCAAAGGAACCCTAACGCGTCCTTAATAAAAAATGTTTAAAACAGTATCATCCTTTGAGGGTGAGCATCTCGTAACAGATACAAACAAACAAACAAGTGCATACATAAAGTATACTGAGACATTATTTACAAAAATTAAAATATCATCTTTGTAGTATATTTTTATAGGTTATTAGATTTGTATTGAGAAATATGCACGAGTTCTGCAGCGGAAGTATTGCGCGACTTTAGGAGCGCAATATTATTCCGCGAAAGAACGAGTGCATATTTCTCGATGCAAATCTAATAATCTTTTTATTACATGCGCATGTACACTTAAAATTATTAAATAAATGATATAATATAAATATCATATGGCAGCGTGTGTGACATTGATATTGTCAACCCGAGGGCAGAATGTCACCCGAGGTGAAAGCTGAGTGTTGACATTCTGCTTCGAGGGTTGACACTATCAATGTCAGATACGCTGCCATATATTTATCTTATTTTACCGAACAAAATTTAGTACATAAAAATGTTTAAAAATGTTTAATTCATTTAATTTAACAGTTTCATCTTTAGCGCGGTAATCGCCTGTACATATTGAATAGTGACGTCACTACTATATGGCAATCATTTGGCTAAAAAGTTGAAGCAGTTAATTGCCCTTATAAATATGACATTCAAAATGTCAGCGCGGTCACATGACCCGACAGTCACTTTCGCTTGGTCACGTGTCAAAAAGGTTGAAAATGTTTTTGATAGTCAAAATATCTCTTTCTCGGGTAATGGGAATTTATCATTGTAGACAAAAGAGAGGTATAATAAAATCTGTTATTAAGCCTAAGTGAAATTGAAAATATCTTCGTTAAAGAACTTTTAAACTCGACCACATACATGAAACTGACGACACAAATGACGTCACAGAACACGATATGAAATTTGAACGTCGATATGGAAAAATATAGACGTTTCAGGTTCCATTGAAACTTAACGGAGTTTTTAAATGAGTATGTAATAAATATGTATGTCATACGTGTGTTAGCTACATGACAGTCTAAATAAAATAGTTAGAAAAAATCTATGTAGAGCTACCTTTATTTGTTTAATATTGTTTGTAAGAAAAAGATTCTGTCACCGTTTGTAGGTGCAGATGGGAATATCCGGCTCTCGGGCAACTGTTTACGCAGTTTCTCGGCTTGAGCCTCGTTAACGCCTAAACAGTTACCCTCGAGGCCGGAAATTCCCATCTGCACCTACAACCGGTGAAAGAATCTTATAGTCTATAGCGGCCCGATATCGGCTTCAATTTCGGCTGCAAATAGGAATGATGTCGGCCCGACGTCGGTAGACGGTATCGGGCCAACATCATAATGACATCGGTAAACATTTTCAAATGTCAGGATGTGCTGTCCATATATTTTTACATATACATATGAGCCGTGCCATTAGAAAACCAACATAGTGGGTTTGCGACCAACATGGATCCAGACCAGCCTACGCATCTGTGCAGTCTGGTCAGGATCCATGCTGTTCGCTTTCAAAACCTATTGCAATTAGAGAAACCGTTAGCGAACAGCATGGATCCTGACCAGACTGCACGGATGCGCAGGCTGGTCTGAATCCATGGTGGTCGCAAACCCACTATGTTGGTTTTCTCATAGCACGGCTCAGTTATATATTACTTCGGTCTGTACCCTACAAGTTGTAATATAAATCTATTCTGTTACTGCAGTGACCATTGACAGCGACCAAGAAATATGTGTCCAGTTTATACTGAAAGGCCATAACCTTTGTATTCTGGGGCAAGCAGGAACAGGGAAAACGTTCACATTGAAAACATAGTAAACAGACTCAAGGGTTTTAGGAATGTAGCATTAACGTGTTACACTGGAATTGCAGGTCTCCAGTACAAAGGTCTAAACCCATTGACTCTGCATAAATTTTCAGGAATGAGGATGGTCGTCATTCTAAACAATACTTGACCCATTTGATTAAAACTGATGAAAGGTATACGGACACCAAAATTAGAATTGAAAACACCGACGTACTTATAATTGATGAGGTGTCCATGGTCAGTAAGTCGGTGTTCGAGACTGTTGAGTATGTGTGCAGGGAAGTCAAAAACTATAACAAAATATTTGGCGGAGTTCAAGTTGTGTTAAGCGGGGATTTTTTTCAACCCCCCCCCCCCCCCCCCCCCCCGTGAAAGATGAAATCTAGGGGGATAACGGAGATTATTGCTTTAAATCAAGTTTTTTAAAACTTTTTCCACATATCATAATTTTGAAGAGTATACACAGACAAAGAGAGCCCGTTTTGATTAACTCTGTAAATGAACTTGAACATGGGAGCCCAAGTGAAAAGACAAATCAGTTTATAAAGTCATTATCAAGGCCTCTTGATGTAGACGATCGGTCAAAAATTGTGAGGCTGCATGCTAGAAATCTTGAAGCTGATTTAAGTAACTTGAACATATACAAACTATAAATGCACCTCTTCATACTTTTGAGTCAGAAGATGCGGCGATGTATACTACTTGAATAAGTTTATTGCCCCAAAGCGGTTAGGTGTGAAGGTTGGTGCACGGTAATGCTGTTAAGAAATATTAGTGAAATATATGTAAATGGTCTAGTTGGAACAGTTGTTTCCATAGAGAATGACTGCATTCAAGTCTCATTCGAAGGTATTGTTTTGAAAATTACACGTTCGCATTCTGTAAATATGACCCCCTTACATCAGTTTGTTATAGCAAAAAGGTATCAATTTCCATTAAGACTGGCTTATGCCATTACCATACACAAAGCGCAAGGCATGAGTTTGCCTTTATAGAAATTGATTGTAAGCACGCAAATTATCCAGGCCAAATAGGCGTGGCAGTTGGTCGAGCTGTGTCGTCGGAGGGGCTGAGGGTGTTGAATTATTCAAAATTTATGTGTAAAAAACATCCGAGCTGTGTTGATCAGTTTTATACTAATATTTGTCCAGTAGAACAGCCTACAATATCTGTAGACTGTTGCCATGTTACTCGTGATTTAACAAGTGAATGCCAAGACAACTCAAATATTGAGGACGCTAATTTTTCTGATAGTGAGACAGATGATCTGGACATTCTACATGACATTGACAACATTGACTTTAGTGATCACACTTACAGTAGACCCGAGGACCCACATCTTGGCACAGACCATAACTATGCATTCTCAGCAAATGAGACCAAAATGCAAATAGATTTTACAAACTCTTTAGGTGATTTCATCGGAACACCTGCAGAATTGGTTGCGCGTTCAGCGTTAAATGATTTATTAAACAACATGGATATCTCATCATGGTACTGGTATGAGCACGAATGTGTTCAGAAAGTTTGAAAAGTGTTGTACCTCTGCGCCAGGAAACATGACACCGGCGAATTTTACAGAGTTTTATTCATTATTTAATTCACATATCTCATCCAATGAATATATAGAAAAAATCAGTACATTTAAAGACATTCCATTTTCAACACAAATTTTGACTTCAGTTATGTTTACTATTCAAGGCAATATCTTACAAAATAAAGCTGAATCTGTTAAACGCGAATTAACAAGTCATATCATATTTCCGTCACCGGAGAATCCACAGTCGTCTGCTGGTAAAGGAAAAATACGATATGTAGGGGGCTACTGTGTTTCAAAACCCGCTTTCGTCTTTGCTCTGTTATGTGGAATTCGCTTTTTATTCCTGGAATGGAAACAGAAATAGATATTTTAAAAAAACAGATAAGTATTCTGGATAACATGACTTTGTCATGTACGGAGTTACACAAAAATTCCCCCGGTATGATGATACATTAGAGGAAACCTCACGAAAACAGAATACTCGTGAGGGACTTACTAACATAAATGACAATGTGTTTGAATTTTTCGAAAATTTAGAGATGACAGTAAGAGGTCTTATGAATTATGAAACTTTAGTGAAACAGAAAAAATTTCTGTTCAGATACGTACTGAAAAAACTTTTGTCGAACGGTGAACTTATAGAATGTTTTCTTAAAAAATGTTTCATGTTTAAAGAGAGGTCTGAAAGGGAAAATGTGGACAATAAAGATCCAGAATCGGATTTATTGTAGAGGAAGTTTGCGAATTTCTCGCAGATACTTGCACGAATATTTTAGATATTATGACAGAATAATTCGCCTCTTTGTTATCAGTGGTATTCTCCCAGTTTCGGAAAGACTATTTACGAGTGCTGAAGAGAGAAAAGGGAAAAGCCCTCAAAAAAAAAGTATTAGACAAGAGTGCTAAGAAAAACATCGAAACAGTAACAGTAAAATTCATAAAAGATGACAAATCGAATGGAAAGAGCGTTTCCCATTACAAGCTTAAGGCATCTGCTTTACAAAATGAAACATTTTACAGTGATTTCAAAAGTCCGATATCATACTGTTACTTAAAGCATACGGTCAGGATGCCTCATCAAAAAATGTTAAACAACAGCTAGGCACGCAACTATTGGAAACTCTGAAAAGAGAAGACTGCGTTAAAATGCTCCACACACACTATTTCGATGAAGGAGTACAGAGCAATTCTTCAGTAACGGAACTAAACAGATTGGAACTTCTACCAAGCACATCTGGTGTATCAAGGGAAATAAGCATTCAGCTTGAACTATCATTTACCAACAGCGCTGAAGAGAGATCCGAGGATGCAAATGTAAAAGGGAGGAAAGTCACTACAGAAGCCAAGGTTAAACTTAAATCTAAATCTAAAGGAAAAAGAAAACGGGAACATCCAATAAAAGACACATTAGATAAACGGGGTAAATTACATAGTACTTGTAATAAGGACTCCAGTGTAAAGGGAAAAGGTAAACAGCTGAAACAATGTGTTAGTAGAGATAAATATGATGACGCAAGTGAAGCATGCGGAATATGTGGTAAATTTGAAAAGGAAGACGAAAACTGGATCTGCTGTGATGCATGTAATATCTGGTACCATAAGGACTGCGTAGGGCTTGATGAAGATGATTTTGACTACTTTTTAAATCCAGATGCAGTATACATTTGTCCGTTGTGTCAGTAAATTTCTAAATCTGAAACAAAAATCTGATAGTATAAAAAACGTTCTGTGTATCTAAAGTAGACATTTTCCTAACATGTTGTTATCTTTGTCGTATTGCAAATATTTTAGTGAATGTATTTGATTATTTACTTTTATAAAGTCATAACAATTTGAAGTGGAATTCAATGTTTAAGGGTGGAACTTTAATAAATGCGTCTACTGAATCTTGAATCTTGTTAATCATGTTAATGTTTTACAGAGATACAGTCAAAGCTGTCGGTAAAGACCACCCTTGAAAGAGCCAAAATGTGATCTTTATTGGAAGGTGGTCTTTATTCACAGGTTTAAATACACTGTAAATGTTAAAATTGGAAATAAAACATATGGTCTTTATAGCTAAGTGGTCTCTGTTCATAGGTGATCATTAACACAGGTTTGACTGTATACATGTTTCACCCAAAAAAGCTTAGAATCAGAAAATGAACATCAAGGTAGTTTTGCACGTTTTTGATCTAAACATTTCTGCAACTAAATTTGATGAACCTTGAATTTTTAAATTTTCAGAAAATAATCGGAAAATTAGGCAGATAAAAAGGCACGGGTACATTTTTTCTAGACAGATATGAAAAATTTGGACCGCGCACAGAAGTTTTCATAATGAGCGGCGATGCAGCTGTATGTAGATTTTTATGAAACTTCTCGAGGTCATTTTTAAACATATGAGGGTAAAATGTGTAGACCCGTGCACTTGTTTTGATATATTTGCCTGATTTAGGAGTAATCTAATTACTCTGATCTGTCCTAGCGAATACAGAGTCAGTAACAAACCGATTACAAACATACAAATTTTTGTATGAATACCAAATCCACCGCGCGAATGCTATTCTAAAAATAGCCAAGCTTTCCTTAAGAGGAATGTAGCTCAGTTTGACTGGTATAAAACCGAAAGGATCTTTCAATTTAACTATTAAACATAACATGTTAACCTACAACTATGAACTAAACAATACGTACACAGCTGATAAGCGCTTCCAGACAACTATATTGTTCATATTGTAGAATACGTATAAAATTCTAGATCTACTGGTAACATACAAAAAATCATTCTCTTTCTATGCAGTATCTAGTATTGATAATCGCAAAGTAATTAAGCATAATTAACTAAAATATTAATCACTTTCCAGAGGGTAAAATTACTAATGTATATCTATCTTTTTTTTCTAACACATTAAACTAGTTGGGTTTTGGAGGACTGAATTGTGTGTTACTTTATTACTTTTTAATAATGCAAAACAATGCATTATTGTTTTTGTTCAATCCCGTCTAGCAGACGACAAAAATACAGACCTAAAATAAAAGGAAGTTCTGTGTGACGTTTACATCGATATACACACTCGGCCAGTCAGCGATAATTTATACCTGGCGCGTCATAGTTCCTAAGTTATTGTCCGAAAGTATTGACCTGGCATTCATGAATATTCCGTATATTTCTGTAAATTAATTTTCGGTGTCCGAATATAAATAGCGGTATAACTTATATTACATTTATCGTTCTTAACTGATATACTGTCGTATGTGCAGGTAGCTGTGCGGACAAATTTACAAAAAGAGTTTCATTTTCATTAAATTCATGTTCCAAGTCCAGACTTATTCTGTTTTCCTGATAAATGACGTTCCGCCATTACTTCTGGTTAATCAACGTGCAGGACTACCTTATGTATATTAACAAAATACCTACTCTGTGTATATGATTATTCTGAATCACCTTCAGTGGTTGTCCTTAACACCTGGCTCATAGAACATAGCTCCAGCACTTGTACCACCTGTATTGGATTACGAGATACGGTGTTTTCACCGAGAATGATAGTGTTCATGGTTCTGCTATATGTTAAAAATCTGGATTGGTATTGGAACCGTTATGAAGACCTCGTTGTTGGGAGAAGATATTTTCGATAACGTCACTATTTACTCTACTTGGCACAACAAACCAGCCGACAGACTGAATTTTATTTTACACATACTGTCAAATCCAAGTATGAGGGACACACAATATCCTCTCTGGTCTGAAATGATATCAAGCTTTTCTCTTTCACCTTTTATCAGTATCTTTGACAGTATTCTCCCATTTTGGAACCACTTTAAAACAGTTCTGTTCTGATCCAGGCGGACATCTTCATAGTTTGAAATAGGTCTTTTATCCCTGAAATTTTTTACCAAACAGACGTGTGTTTCAAAAGCTCAATACTACTATCAAGTTCATACCCTCTTCTCCGAGCGATTTCTGATAAAGTTGCATTAGGTGCAACATATTTTCATCTAAAACAGATTCCGCAAGCTTGTTCCTCATCTTTAATTGTGAGTTTAAAAGAAATGGTCTTGTGTTAGCTGAGGATAAACCTTTAATGAGTTAACAGTAACATCCCATTGATAAGATTTGGACCAGTGTTCCCATATTATGCAATTGTCGTTATACATTAGTAATTTTTATGACTTGTGAATGACCACTCTTTGACAGATTTATTCCTAATTTTTTCATTACATGGGGGTAATCCATGATTATACTTATTTTTGGCATCATTCGGTCATAAATGTAACGATTACTGAATGCATAAAGGGAAGTAATTCCATTAATATGCAAATTTGTAAACCTGCCGATTGTCATTGGAGTAAAATGACAGTATATAAGCACATCAAATCACCTTTGGTGATGAGCTAGCTTTTCACTGACGGGATTTGTGTGGCATTGAAACGTTACATAAATATTGCTGAAGACCATTGTTTGCATAGTATCGGACGTTTTCTGATCTTCTGGTAAAAGCATTTTCATAAATGACCGGTTACTTTGTGCACCATCAAGACTGAGATATGTTACACGGAATCCATACAGGCTTAAAAGTTTTACGGCTTTCCAGAATATTAAGTATAATTCGGACGGACTAGCCTGTTCAGTTGCATAGTGGGCGAAAGGGAATCTTAAACCTGTATGACCCAAAAACAAAATCTGTAATGCGTGCGTCGCAAGTTTTAAATCGTGTGAGCCCATTAGAGTTTTCATATGTACAGATTCGTCACAAACTTCAGTGAAACCAATCAGTTCAAATTCATCTCCCCTTCTCTTCAACTGAATATCATCTTGAAGGGCCCATTTCATCCATAATCAAACCCCTTCATAACCCTCATCAGGCAAATTACACAGTTCGGCTTCGCTCTTCATCCATTCTAAATGTCCCTTGTTAATTCCTGCATTTGGTCTGCCTTGTTTTTGTACTTTTGGATTAATTTTGAGGATGGAGAACTAAAAAACCCACTTTTTGAAATATATTCATAGTTCTTAGGAGAACGACAGTACAATGTTAGGCAAAGTCTTATTATATTTCTATCCCATCGTCGACTTCTAGGAGTCTTTTTTGCATTTTCAAAATTTTGGACTTTAACATGACAGTCATTTTGTCACTTAAGCCTAATTTATGCAAGTGCGGTTTACTGTCGTCTATATTCTGAATAATTGATTCTAATACAGTTTGCATGTCGCAATGGTCAATTCAATTAAGTGTACCTCATTTCATTAACATTGGCTACTTGTTGATTATTACTAAGTACTGTTTCAGGTTCAGAAAGTAGGCCATGACTGTGGATAGAACTACACTATTGTGGGGGTTTTCTTCCATTCAACACCCATATACAGCTTAGTTAGTTTTGCCCAGTATTCCTTGCTTCTTGTTGACTTCACCCAAGTACCCCTTTAAAACCCGCTTTCATGGCTTTACCAATAGCTTGGGTACTGGCTCTACCACGAAGTTTTCTTTCTAGTTCAGTCAGATATATTGTCCGTTTCTGACCGGACAATATTATCTTTTAACCTGTAATGCAGATTGAAATGTGTTTAATTTGAGGCACACTAGAATGCGTTTTTTCCTGTTCATATACACAGAAAAATTTATTTATATTGGGAAGATTTTTAAATATAATTCCACAGGCGGTGTGTGAAGTCACATAACAGAATAATACGACTTAAGGTAGTGGATCCATAATATAACAAATAAACAAATAACGAACTCTCCGCGAGTGATTTGATTTATTCTTTTTTTGTTTTGCTGGAAGGTATGTTATACCGAGTTAATTTACATCTCATGACTGTCGAGTCAAACTTCAACATGAACTCGAATAAATCGTACACTGCC
The DNA here is from genome assembly GCF_021730395.1 of Mercenaria mercenaria. Lineage (NCBI taxonomy): Eukaryota > Metazoa > Mollusca > Bivalvia > Venerida > Veneridae > Mercenaria > Mercenaria mercenaria. The sequence goes on along the minus strand of NC_069376.1, from coordinate 60,088,579 downwards.
TTTCGCTCGAACTCGTCGTCAGGGTATTTTATTTGACAGCTCGAAAACAACCGTTCACTCGCACATTTTTTTTGTCCCATTCGAGTTAAAAACATTAAAATTGTAATTATGGGTCCATTACCTTAACTATGCATAGTAGTCCAGTTTGTATTTGTTTTAGAATTTATATCATACTTTGAAATTGATGCTGTTGTTTATATGACTGGACGGCTCTTTTCCGCTCTACCAAGTAGAGATATTTTACACTGATTATCAGTAAGTGGGTCAATATCGAGTGTTAATTGTGCAAAAATAGACTTTTAAGTATACAAAGTTCCTGATGACTGACAATTGTTCTTAATGATCTAAACTTTTTAAAATTTTTATATTCCTTTAAATAAGTTTTAAATCAGTTTATGAACTGAGTTTAATCAACCGAGTCTGCTATTTTTCTTTTGGTTACATTCTTTGCTTCCAAAGGATCTTTTTACAGATTTATTAATGGTGCAATTATTCTACTTAAAAAGTTGATACGTCCAGGGACAGTAACGGAAAGCTGAATTTGAACAAGTTTATGATTGATATTTACAGCCATTCTCCCAAAATCGACTCATTTGCAGTATGCGAATAGTCGAAATTTGAAGTTCCTGGTAAAAGTAATGGTTTATATGTTTTTTTTTAAAATTCGAACCCTCTGCGGTTTATCGGAAAAGAATTACTCACAAAAGTCACTTGTCTGCGAGAAACGACAATTTAAAAGTGCCCTATAAAACTACGTTACGGAGGTTATGTTGGGACATAGCTTTATTTTATTGCGGTTACATGATTTATTTTAGCGGTCAAACATGCTTTTGAAATAAATTTGTTCAAATGAAGAGATGTAAACCGCGATGAGATGAAAACATTATACTTCAGAAAGAATATTTTTCTCGTGACATGTATAAGAAACTAAGCAGCATTTTGGCCGACAGTTTCATGCGAGGAATGTGACACATCATTAGTGTTTACGCAAAAGGGTACACTCACAAAAAAATAAAACATTACTGACTTTAAGACTCAGTAAGTTGGTTTTTCTTTTCATCGTCTAGCAGAAGTACAGATACCACGATGCCCTCCAGAAGATATGCCTAATTTGTTACGGAAAATAGGTTCATTGAGTTGTATTACATAGAAATGCAAAAATTTGCTACTTACTTCATTTTTTTTGATAAAAAGTCATTCTACATACAAATAAATATAGTAAAGGGTAAAAACCGGTGAAATTTACACATCTTTGTTAGCTTTTATCTAGCTGATAAGAAATGCGAAAATCAGCAAACTCTTGAAATTGTCTCAAAATTTCTGCAATCTTGACAGATTCTTCAAAAGAAAAGAAATGTAACTTGTTTGAATTAAACGCATAAGACAACAGTCTGAAGTTAAACAGTAGGTTTTTAAAAAGTAACTTTTACAAAACCATACAAAAAAGTCAGAAATACTAAATATTTTTAGAACTATAACAGAACTTTGTAATAGGCAGACTTTGTTTAATAACAGAAGGCACTAAGTTCACATAATTTTTCACCTTAGGATCGTAATTTTCAGTTTTTATCACCATATCTGCAAATATACTATTCTACCACATACACTTCCAAAATGTCAGTTTTCTTAATAAAAAAGTAACACAGCAATTTTATACAACATCTCGAATAAAACACCATTTATATATAACATTTCTATGACTGTCATTTGCATATACACGGCCTTTTAGTTTGTTACGGAACATAACGTTACGGAAAATAGGTGTTACGGAAGCATATAAAAACTGTTTATTGTCTTATGTAATAAACAAAGATGAACTTACCGTTGTGACAGATTGTGTTTCGAAGCATTCTCTATACAGTGTTTATCATTCTAACTCCAATCTCACATTTGACGCTCAGTTTTTATAATAGTAGCGTTACGGAAGCATGATACTTGAAATGCGACATTTTTAATTCTGACTTTGAACGGCTTCTAAGCATTTATTTCTTTTGGCAAGCCTATTCTTGGAATTTTGCTGATGACTTTAACCATTTACACATTCAACGCACTTTCAAAACGATTATTTAATTGTAATCATCGTTCGCTAGACTATGTTCAAAATTCGTTACGGTACCGTAGACGTGTTCTGGCGACATCGAAACAAAGAGAAATTACTACCAAAATACCAGTTTCTGATGGGAAATATGCTTCATTGTATCATGATAAATATTGGTACAGTTAAAAAGTTGAAACACCAATACCAAATGATGCCGTAGAATGACGAAGTAGCCTATTTTAGTTCGCAGATTAGCGTGGCGACATGGGTTTTTTTTATAATATTTGGCAATTTTAACGTCTACTCGTGTATGCTAATTGTGCAATAAGAAAACCAAAACATGTTTTAAGTAATTGTCAATATATTGCTGGTATAAGCTTAAGCCCAAGTTCAAAGTTTTGTGCTCGAACATTTTGAAAAATATTACTGAAAGCTCGGGGACATGTTTTTTTCCAATATGAGTCGATTTTGGGAAAATGGCTGTTTAAATGTTCTTGCACATGTAATCAATAAACCTTATTTTCCCTAACAGCTTCAATGATGTCCATATTTTAACACAAAACGTAATCACGTGGTTAATTGATAAATGCTTTTTATCAAGGTGGAAGAACGAATGAACCCACTTATTGAAAATCAGTATTAACAAAAGTCATGTCAGTTTTCGCTTTTTTTCTCGTATAAATACAACCCAATAAAGTCTTTTATGTTAGCTGCTGTTTCAGCATACTTACAGAATACTGCAAAATATAATAACTTCCCATGAAACAAGTTTTGAGCTAACTACTGTTTCTGCACGTTTCAAAAATAGTATTTTAAACGGGTCTCATAACAGTTTGTAGATGTACTGACCATGCAAATGGTATCTAATTGTTAATCCAAGAACCTATGGGACTGTACCTGCATAGATCTATTTATAATCAAATGCCTGATGATAGCCTCACAACTTTTAGACTGCGAGGTAGTCAGAAAGTGACCTGTATTAAAACAGCGTATATATTAACTTTGTTTCGCAAGTTTTCTAAGTTGATAAAAATCGCACATATACCCTACCATCTATAGGCTGATGAAAGTATCTATAGCATGTAAACATTTTTGTTACACTTTCGTTTTGTTATATTTCTTAAGATGACTTGTTAATTACTATTAGATCTACTCTTAGATCTGTATGTTCATACTATCATATCACATGTAGTTTCTTTTGGGGTTTTGAGCCACAATGACAGAATTTAGACCATATGACAACTTTTCCTGTTTTTGATGGTGGAGTACGACCTATAGAACTATTTCAGCATAGGCTGATCCAGCGGTCTTTAATAAACCAGTTGGGAAAGGTTTCCACACACCTCACACGAAGAATACCATATTTAAGCGAGATTTCGAACAAAAATCTGTAGGAGGGAAAGGAATCGAATCCAGCCAACTCACTGTCATTGAGGCCCCAAGTTACAAAGAACAATTTGACGGTGCTGACTGATGTATTTTTGAATCAAAGATCATACCAATCGTTTAAATTAGTACATTCTTTTCCATTATTTTATTCTGATATCTTCTTTTACACTTCTGTGCTGTCAAAACAATCGTTCAAATTTGGCGCCAGCAAACATCTCACAACAACAACAACTTCTGAAACCATCTAACGGTGCAAAACGTAAACATCCGTTGCTTCAATAATGGTCGCTTCGGTATCTTTAGTTTTTTTAAGTAACAGGAGAAAATATGCCATTTCTTAAACGGGAGATTTGTGGACTTTTCACCTTTTATATAGGTAGGTTGAATTACAGTGCATGACATGGTACGATATATGTCGGCGCGCGCGTGCTCTGCGGTGCAGGAGCGTAGCCCAAAAAATCGGGTGCCTATGATCCAGGTCCTTTCTAAATACCCTACCAGGTGTTTCTGCTGATCTGTTGCAGCAAGCGTTCTTAAGATGAACACTTGTTTGAAGTGAACTCGGGGGGAGGACAGGAAGCATCATTAGTTTTTCTTATGTACTGGTGTATATGAAGCAGCATCGAAACTAATCTTACTTGGTTTGACTTTTGAAGTGTGCAAGGTCGTTTGTACTGATCGGCTCTTTGTTGTAATTGGTCTGGTATATGGTAGTGGTGGTTAGTTCATATCAAGTCAAATCCATCAAGTAATTACAGAGATAAAGAGAAACAAGAGTTTGTAGAACATGAAATGACCCCCCTCAGTTGCATTTAGTAACTGCACAAGGAACAGAAATTACTTGGTTTGGTCACTGTGCACTGGATGTTTGACGTACTGACATCTAATCAATAATTATGGGTCATTTACCAGTCATACGTGTGTCAAATAGTCTACCAATGCGTCTAGTTTGATGTGCTTTAATTGTGTTGTGTGTGCTTGTCACCCTTCGCTTTCACCGCTGGATAGCCACTGTGCGGGCGAAATGGAAGCAGAGTGTGTAAGCCTTTCCTGCTAGTACATTTAATTAGCCTCTCTGTAGACAAGCCCAATGCAGTGCCTTGTCGTGGTGACACACGGATACTGAGCACATTGCGGCCTCAGGCAGAACTGCAGGGACTCGATCGGAGTTGGTCTGCCCCCGGATATGCGGCATGCCAGGCCCACCGGTGTGTGGATATGCCCTGATGTCCATGAACAGACTCCAGCTATGGGTAAATAGCCCCAGTTACAGCATTAAGCCATAATCTCTCTGCCTTGTGAGTGCTAGGGATAGCATAAGGCCTGGCAGAAATATCGGAGCGGAGCCCCGTAGGCAGGTAGACAAGATCATCGATCATCTTCCTTGCAACTCCTGCAACCAAACTGATGCCAGACGTATTGCCCTGCTCTCCTCTGGAGTACATCAGGGCGGTCAAGAGGGGGACCTTGACATTTGGACAACCCAGGGTTTCCATAGATTTGCCCAGGCATTGCGCCACGGAGAGGACACTCCATTTTTGTGTGACACACAAAGGCACAACACGGGAGACAGCAGTTATGGGTGATAAGTCCAGACTCGAATGGCGAAGAGAAGGACGCCACGGCTTGTCGTCTCCGACGGTGGGAGGGGCCATTATCAGCTACCGCCCGCCTAAAGCTAGGCAGCTCCCAGTCAATAAGGTGTACGTTGTCCGCCACAGTCTGTCTGCTTCTTGGGATGCAAGGAGCTTATGGTATATACTATATAGTTATGCCAGACAAGCATACAGTAAATCTTGGCACCTACTAAAAAAGAAAGAAAAAGGAAGTCTCCAGCACTTCGCTTAGCAAGCTGGAATGTTAGAACTATGATGCCAGGTATGACAAACGATCTACAACAGATCAGCGATGCACGCAAATCAGCAATCATTGCCACAGAGCTAAAAAGACTCAATGTGGACACTGAAGCTCTGCAAGAGACGAAACTGGCAGATGATGGATCGCTACAAGAGAAGAATTATACTTTCTTCTGTCAAGGAAAGGGTCAAGATGAAAGACGTGATCATGGTGTGGGGTTTGCAGTGAAGACATCCCTTCTGCCTACGTTAGAACCATCCACTGGAGGCACTGAACGCATGCTGTCACTGCGAATAAACTCCAACGAATGTCCCGCCAACATCAAAGCATGTTATGCTCCTACCCTTGGCCCTAGCTCTGATGTTGAAAGATTATTTCTATGACGAGCTTGATTCTCTGATTGGACGTATGCCACAAACAGAAGACCTATATCTGCTTGGCGACTTCAATGCCAGAGTCGGCACCTCGCACGATGACTGGCCAACATGCATCGGTCACCATGGAGTAGGGAAAATGAACGAAAATGGACAGAGGCTACTGGAACTATGCTGTACCAGACAACTCTGCATCACCAATACCTACTTAGAAAACAAGCACATATACAAAGTCTCCTGGATGCACCCTCGCTCATATCATTGGCACCAACTGGATCTCACCATCACCAGAAGAGCTAATTGCAAAATGTGCACAATACAAGGAGTTAAAACATTGCCGACTGCGACACTGATCACTCCCTTGTCATCAGCACAGTTGTGTTGCCCTACGCAAGCTCCATTATGCCAAGCCCAAATGCTTGCCAAAGATAAACACCTCTTGTACAAGGGATGCGGAGAGGACTAATGATTCAATTTCCTCCATCAACGCAATTCCCCATGCTAAGACCGACATTTCTGCTAAATCCAGATGGTCATATCTCAGCTCCACCATCCACATCTGTGCCATTAATGCTTATGGAAAGAGAGAAAGAAGAAATAACGACTGGTTTGAAGCAAACCTTCAAACACTCGAACCTCTCTCCGAAGCCAAAAGACACGCTCTGACGAGGTGGAAACAAAATCCAACGCAACAGAACCTAACTCTTCTACGTAAAAAACAGAGCTAAAAGTCAGCAGACGGCCAGGAAATGTGCTAATGACTACTGGCTGGAGCTATGTGCCTCCATTGAGCAGGCATCCTCTACTGGCAATATTAGAACCATGTACGAAGGCATAAAACAAGCAACAGGCCCTGCCACAGAAAACAGCTCCTCTCAAGTCAAAAGCTGGTCAAATCAGACCACAGTAAACAGATGGAAAGGTAGGTGGAACATTACCTGGAACTGTACTCCACCGAGAACACAGTTTCTGAGGAAGGCTTGGATAGCATACCTGCACTCCCAACTATGGGTGAACTGGATGCTGAGCCTACCATGGCAGACCTTGAAAAGGCCATAAATGCCTTAGCAAGTGGTAAGGCACCAAGCAACGTCGCTATACCACCTGAAGTCATCAAGGAGGGAAAGTCAGGTCTGCTCGCACACCTTCATGAACTCCTGTCTCTGCTGGAAAGAGCGCGAAGAGCCACAAGATATGAGGGATGCTAAGATTGTGACACTGTACAAAAATAAGGATAAACGCTCTAACTGCAACAACTACCAGGGAATCTCTCTCTTTTCAGCATCGAACGCAAATTCTTTGCCCGGGTTGTGTTCACAAGATTGCAAGTCCTAGCCGAACGAGTCTACCCAGAGGCACAATGTGGCTTCCAGTTAGGTCGCTCAACTATTGACATGGTATTCTCTGTGAGGCAACTGCAAGAAAAGTGCAGGGAGCAACGTCAACCCTTACATTTGGCCTTTGTCGACCTCACCAAGGCCTTTGATCTCGTCAGCCGCAGCGGACTGTTCAGCCTACTACAACGGATAGGCTGTCCACCAAAGCTACTCAGTCTCATCAAGTCATTCCATACAGATATGAAAGGAACTGTCAGGCTTTGATGGGGACACATCTGAGCCTTTCAACATTCTCAGTGGTGTCAAACAAGGATGCGTCCTCGCCCCTACACTCTTCGGCATCTTTTTCTCTCTACTCCTCTACCATGCATTCGAATCTTCCTGATGGTGTCTACATCCACACCAGACATGATGGCAGACTCTACAATCTAGCTCGCCTACGTGCTAAATCCAAAGTCACTCGTGTCCTCCTCAAAGAAATGCTGTTTGCGGATGATGCTGATCCCGCAAGCCACACTCATGACGGCCTACAACGCCTTCTGGACCGCTTTTCAAAGGCCTGCCGAAAGTTTGCTCTGACAATCAGCATAAAGAAGACAGAAATCATGGCACAGGATGCTCCAATACCTCCCTCAATTTCAATCAACGGCTCTTCGTTGGCAAACACAGATATCTGGGCTCACTCATCTCGGAAAACCTCTCCCTTGGTGCAGAAATCAATGCCCGTATCGGTAAGGCCACAGGTGTGATGTCAAAGCTCACCGAGAGAGTCTGGGAGAACAAAACCTAGTTCTAAACACAAAGCTGAAAGTCTACCAGGCATGTGTCCTAAGCATCCTTCTATATGGTAGTGAAACCTGGACAACATATGCAAGACAGGAGGCAAGACTCAATACCTACCACATGAGATGTCTACGTCGGATCGTACGCATTACTTGGAAAGGTAAGGTTACCTACTGCGAAGTCTTCAGAAGAGCTAAGACAACCTCTATCTTAGCTATGCTGAGCCAGAGACGCCTGCGCTGGCTGGGTCATGTGTGTCGGATGGACAAGGGCAGACTCCTTAAGGACCTGCCGTATGGACAACACGAGGGAAGTACACGCCCAGTTGGCCGGCCATACCTCAGGTACTCCGATGTTTGCAAGAGAGACCTCAGGTCCACTCATATAGACATTTAGTCATGGGAGGACATAGCACAGGAGGCACAGCGTCAGTGCAGGTATCAAGAAAGCAGAGGAAGAGAGGAACGACAAGCATAGATGGAGGCCCAAGCGTTCTCAAGTTATCGTCCGGAAACAGTTCAATGTTCCGCATCACTGAGACCTTGACCTTTGACCAACCGACCTCAAAATCAAACGGGGTCATCTACTGGTCAAGATAAACCAACCTCCCTATCAATTTTCATGATACTATGCCCAAGCGTTCTTGAGTTATCATCCGGAGATCGATTGGTCTACGGACCGACCGACATTTGCAATACAATATACCCCGCCTTCTTGGAAAGAGGGGTGGGGGGGGGGGGGGGAGCATAAATAGTCAAAACTTGAACCAAGGTGTGGACGCCGACGCAAGTAGTATAGCTCTCCATATACTTCATATAGTCAAGCTAAAAATCCTTCAATGCTATTAAAAGTTTTCGAGCAGAAAGCTTTATACTTGACCTTCAATGGTAACTTTGTTACTTATCTATTTATTTGGGTTTTACGGCGCACCAACACAGTATAGGTTATATGGCGCCAAAGAGGACTACAAATTTTGGTTTCACATCTCATTTACATCGAAATAAAATCATGAGGTATGGAATCAAGATTTGCATACCTGCTGGAATCACAGAGTTACAGCAAAACCAAGTGTACCTGAGGTATGGCCAACCCTATTAGTCGCCTTTTACGATTATGCAAGGGTAAGGCAGTGGTTCCAATTATTTTCATACATAGATCGTCCCAGAAACACATGGCTCAATGGTAACTTTGATCTCTAATTGTTAGACATTGGTCATGCAAGCAACACATCATCTTAGCAACCCCAGATAATCCAATAATCTTGTAGTCAATCAAGTAAAACCAGGTAAAATCGATAGGGTCATTAGATTTAACATATTATATTTCTTATTATTTCCCAAAATACCATAATAAAACTTACATATAATTATTCAGAAATGAATTATCTTTCAAATGGTATAATTCTTAATAAAATCTGAAAAAAATAAAGATGATCGATAATTAGTTAAAAATCAATTATTGGTAATTATCGATCAATCTTCACACCTCGGCGCGGGTCAATAGACAAGGACAATGGTTTATGACAGTGTGTGTTTTCACATCCAATTGCGACAGGCTAATAATTCATGAATATTCATGAAGTGATATTATCCAATCACAGAAAAGGAAGGGCTACGTAATGGCGTTTGTTTGAGAAAAATCGGCCGGAAGCTATTTGTTCAAAAAATCGTCAAAGTTCACCTATTCTTACAGAAAAACTACAAGGTTTGTATTATCATAACGAATATCAAAATAAAGTGCATTTTCTCAGCTTTAAAATGATGCTAAATTTATTGAAATCAGTTTAGATTTGACCCGTCGCAATTACGTTAGAAGTTCAGTAGTAGTCTGTTCCAAAAATGGCGGGCGCGGTAAACAACGCGCCGCCATCTTGAAATCGCAATCGGCGAAACTACCTGAATTAAATCGCCGATATATAGTTAAATATTAGCATGAACGTAATGAAATAATAAAAATTGAATGAAAAACAGATAAATAATCAAATAAACTAAAAATTTATGCCGTTATAACAAACAATTTGATCGGAAAAAAGCTGAGAATGCACGACTTTTTTTTCGAAGAATTCCCGACATTAAATTTTTCACGAACGTCTTGAAGTTATACTTCTTTCTGCTAACATCACTTTTAATTTCTCGTCAAAATATTAAAGAAGACATAAATTTGATATTAAAGAATCTGATTATCGAAAAAAATATGTTGAAAAAGCAATAAATCTCGCCGAATTTAATGAAATTTGAAGGTGTCCGAAAACGAACCCGTCTAATTATTCAATGAAATTTCGTGTCCGCTTTTCGGATACTGACTAAAGAACTTGTTTTATTTTACATTTGTTAAATAATACACGGTTAATTGTACCTTGATAGTGATGAAATTAATTGTATGCAAGCTTTATAATTCTTTTTTTATACATTTTCAGGTTGTGCAATATATATATTGACATCCTAATGATGACTTAAACATCAACTTGAAATGGCAGGACAGTACCCTGGCCCATTTTGTGAGGAAGCTGGACTTCTGTCAGCAAATCTTATCCACAATGTGATAGAACCAAAACCTGAAGGAACCCTCAAACATGGCCATATTATTGAGCTGAAGAAATTTGCTGATGCATCAAAACTCCCTCTAACCAATCTCATTACCTGGCTAAATCAAATTGACAAAAAGACATGTGAAATTAAACAAGCCACGCTGTCTGTCCGCATCAAACGTGTTATTGAAACAAACAAAAAGTTGCTACACAAAAAGAAAGTAGCTGGATTCAAGACTTCGAACGAGTACCAGAATTCTCCGTTCATTCCTTTGACTGTCTCGCTGTCAGGAAACACGACAACCAAAGTTAACAATAATGAGACTTGTGTTGAAAAAAGTAAAACAGAAAGTGAAATGTCTGATCCAAAGAAAGTTACTTCAAAACAAGATGATTATTCAGAATTAGAGAAATGTGTAAGCAAAGAACCCTTAGTTGAGGAATTAAAAACAAAGACATGTTACAGTACCAAATCAGTAAACAGCAAAAAATGCTTAGTAAAATGAAATCACTTGTAAGTTCTGAACGCGAACAGCTTGGGCAGTTGAAGTCGACAAAAGGACATTTTTCTGTCCGAAACGTAACAAAACGAGATGCCCTTGCTGCTAAGAATAGAAAACTACTCCGAGAAGCACAGGCTACTATTGCAAAACAGAAGAAACTGATAGAAGACATTGAAGCACGAAACTTAAAACTTTCTCAAGAGGATGAAAGACTGAAACATGAGTTATTGAACAGTTGTTGTAATGAAAGTAACAGTTATGAACAATCAGACACTCACTCCTTTGAACACCAGATGAAAAAGAAAATGCTTGAGAATGAAATGTATGTGGAAAATTTGTTGACTGAAAATGAAAGCTTGAGAAAAAAGGTCAGTCGGCAGTTGTCCGATAAAAATAATGCCAAAAGGTCTGTAAGGTATTTTAAAAAAAATGTCAATACACTTCGCAGTGAAATAAAAACAAGAAATCAAATTAAAACCCTGACACAGACTGTCGCAGAGAAACAGAAAGAAATTGATCAGCTGCAGATTGAAAATGAGTTTTTAAAAGATGATAAGAAACAAAAGTATGAAACAAAGAACTCTGATGGGTCTTTCAATGATAGTATAAGACTGTGTGTAATTGAATTAGCTGGACTTGAAGTAGCAGTTGAGAAAGTCTCCCAAGTAATTCAAGTTATTTCCAGGCACATGTTTTCTCGTGAAATAAGTAAAGCAGACCTCCCAACTAGCTCAACTGTCCAAACAATTGTTGATGAAGGTCACTTTTTAGCAAAGACTTATATTTCAACAGTTATTGATGCTGCTGAAAGTTTCGGTTTAAACAGAGATGGAACTTCGCGCAAAAAGCAGAAGATAGTTGACACGTCGGTAACCTTAGACACAGGTGATGTGATGAGTTTGGGCTTCACTCGTGTTGCACATGAAAGTGCTAAAACAATAAACAGTGTAACTAAGAACAGCATAGATGAACTTGCCAAGTTGAATAGTACATTTTGTTCAGACAAAAATGATACAGCAAATACTAATGAAGAGTACATTAGAAACACCCTGCATAAACTCGCCTTCAGCATGTCCGACAGAGCAAGCAATGAAAAACTAGCGGATAAACTTCTCGATGAGTGGAGAGATGAAGTTCTGGAAACTTGTGAAAATAAAGACAAAACAACTGTCAAACACTTCCACTGCATGGCACATGTATTGTTGGGATTCCACAAGTATGCATGCACCGACGTTAAATCAGTTGAAACAAGTTTAGCTAAAGAAAGTGGTCCACTTGGACGTGACAGCCTTCCTGCGTTTAAATATTGGCGTTCGTCGGGCACAGTTGTTGAACGTGTGGTACGCACAACTGCAGAAACATTTGGTCCTGCTGGTGACCATCTGGGATTAAAAGACAGATGGGATGCGGATTGCAGTCAAAAGGGTGTCAAGTCTGTCCTGGGTAATTATCGTGACAACCGTTTCAACGGCATATTTCAAACTTCGGCTGAGGTGCTAGTCCATGCAGATCAAATGCTTGATGTGCTTAGCACAGTGAAAAATCCAAACCGGAAGCTTCAAGCGGTTAAAGCAGACCTTCAGTGTGAAAAAGTAAGAACTCTCCTTCAATGTTTTGGTCTGTTTTATGTTAAGCTGACAGGACCATACTGGAACCTTGTTACTTCTGGTGCAGTGCCTTACCTTCTCTTGTACAGTCATATCCAAGCTATCGCCGCATACTTGAAATCCTGTTCTGAAGATCCAGCCACACTCCTCAACCCAGAAGGACACTGGGAAGCAAATGATGCTCATGGTATAGCAGACATTCCCTACAAGCAGCGTTTCATAGAAACTGTTTTTGAAGTAAATGACCAGACCAAAGAACTGCTTTATCAAATGATTAAAACTGTAAGTACAGCAATGCTGAAGTGTATAGAGAAGCAGTTAATTGACTTTCTACCAGGAGGGCAGTTCAGTGAAAAACCCTGTCAGGAGGACCTCAGAAGAACCAGTTATGCCCACTCGACAAACCTCGGATGTGAACACCATTTTGGTGACCTTGACAGCAGTCAGAAGCGTCGTCCTAATGCATCCATGCATCACCATTCGACTGTACAGCTCTTGAAAAGAAACAGAAAACCCATGATCGGATGGCTTGCAGAAATGTCCGAGTCTGAAAGGCAGGTTGTTTTAAAAAAAGCACGGCAAGGCGGACGAAATCTGAGAAAAATTCACATGCAAGCAGAAAAAGAAGTGATAGATGAAATAAGTAACGACATGATCAATGAAAAAAACAAAAAAACAAGCAAAAAAAGGAAGCGAAATGTAGAAACTGAATGTGAACAAAATTTTGTTGATGATGCGGATGAGATAACCAAAGACTTACTTCCAATCCATGAACCATACAATGAAAATGAATACGTAATCGTAGCATACCAAGACCAGTGGTATCCTGGGTGTGTTCAAAAATTGGCAGAACAGCAAATTGTAGTAAATTTTATGTGTCCAACACGGAAGGCAGGGCATTTTATTTGGCCCGCGAGAAAAGATGTACAGACAGTATGTAATGAGTTTGTCATTAAAAGAAATTTTGTCCCGGGAAAGTCTGAACTTTGGGCGCCTGTGGAAAATTGTTGACTTCGAGGAAGTAGAGGATTTATACAAAAAATATTGTAAGGTGTATTTTTAATGTCAAGCCAAGTATCAGCAATGAAACAAATGATTGTAACATGTCACTGTGATATATTTATTTAATAATGTGTGTTTATATAAAATATCATGTTGTGATTTATATCTTAATTTCATCAAGACAAATTATGTTAGGAGATAGTCATATAATGACGCAACAAATTTTTAAACGCAAAATGCATTTAACAAATCCAAAATGTGTTAATGAAAACATTTCAGCAACATTTGTTAACTTATTGCACTGTCACTGTGATATATCTAACTTATTGAATTTGTTTTATGTTATCATTCATTTCATGTAAAAATGTTGATTTCTCACTGATTTTATGTATGTTGTAAATGTACGAATAAAATTTAAAATAAACACCCGTCATTTTGATGTGAAAATGTCAGATTTACCCCTTAGGCATGAGTCAGAGATATAAAATAACAGCAGAACTGAATTCAGCATGAAATTTTACATTACAGTGCAAATTTTTATAAAGATATCTCTATGAATAAAAAAGTTATGTTAATTTAACTGAAAAATCTTGAATTTTCGGTTCCGTCGATTGACCGCGAAAATGCAGAAAGTCTTTGAAAAAGATGACCAAATTCTGTCGAAAAATCAAAACTTAAATTTGGCATAACTTTTGTTTCAGTTGAGATATCTTCAAAATTTAAACTGTTCTGTGTTTCTTTTAAAAGGCTCTTTCAAATAAGTTTAAAATAAAGGTAAAAAAGTAATTTTGAAAATTTAGCTGTGGTTGCTAATCATCTGGATATGGGGAACATATGTGGGAGTGTATATAACAATGCTTCAATGTATTTAGAAGCTAAGGAACAAATGTTATTTTCACTTCAATTTCAATAGTGATCTTGACCTTTGACCACCGAGCATTGGTCATGTATGCGACATACTGTCTGACGAGGAACATTTGCTTGAAGTGGTAAGAAAATCCTTAAGCATATAAAAACAAGAGGGTCAAGATGGCCCTAGGTCGCTCACTTGAGTAACATACCATAATAGTGTAAACATGTTTTTCCTAGTGATTTCATAGAGACAAATATTTTGACCAAGTTTCATTAAGATTGGACCAAAAACGTGGCCTCTTGGGTGTAAACAAGCATTTTCTTTCACTTGACCTAGTGACTTAGTTTTTTTAATCCCACATGACCCAGATTCGAACTTGTCCAAAATTTCATAAAAACAAACATTCTGACAAAGTTTCGGGAAGATTGGAGCAAAAAAGTGGCCTCTAGAGTGTATACAAGCTTTTCCTTTGATTTGACCTAGTGACCTAGTTTTTGACCCACGTGACCCAGATTTGAAATCACCCAATACTTCATGATAACAAACATTCGGACCAAGTTTTATGAAGATAGAATCAAAAATATACCCATAGGGTGTAAACAAGCTTATTCTTTGATTTGACCTGGTGACCTAGTTTTTGACCCCACATACCCCAGATAAAAACTCAAACGATATTTCATGCAGACAAACATTCTGACCAAGTTTCATGCACATCAAATGAACAAGAGTGTTTACAACCTTTTCCTTTGATTCGACCGGGTAACCTAGTTTTTGACCCCATATGACCCAGTCTAGGAATCATCAAGATAAACATTCTGACCCAGTTTCATGAAGATATGTTCATAAATGTGGCCACAAGTGTTAAAACGCTTTTCTTTTCATTTGACCGGGAGGCCTAGATTTTGTCCCCATATGACCCAGTTTCAAACCTGGCCTAGAAATCATCAAGGTAAACATTCTGACCAAGTTTCATGAAGATAGGGTCATAAATGTGGCTCCTAGGTTGTTAACAAGCTTTTGCTTTGATTTGACCTGATGACCTAGTTTTTGACCCGACATGACCCAGCTTCGATCCAGGCCTAGAGATCATCAAGATAATTATTCTGTGCAAGTTTATATCAAATCAAAGCATAAATAAAACCTCCATATGGCTGAAAGTGCCAAAATAGAAAAATAGAAAATTTTGCCCCTTTCAGGGGCAGTAACTCTGGAACCCATGATGGAATCTTGCCGGTTTTTGAAAGGAACCAAGAACCTTATTGTGAGTAAGTGTGATTAAAATCAAAAATAAAATGTCACTTCTATCGTGTTCACAAGGTAAAAATTAACAAATTTTGGCTCTTTCAGGTTTCGTAACTCCGGAACCTATAAATGGATCTGACAGATTCATCATGGAATCCAAGACTTATTGTTGTTAAAGATATTTTGCAACTTTGTATCAAATCCAACCAAGTCTCGATATGGCTGCAAAATAGAAAATTTTGGCCCTTTAAGGGGCCATAACTCTGGAACCTATAACGGGATCTTGCCAGTTTTCAAAAGGGTCCGAGATATTATGCCAATACAAGTTGTGTGCAAGTTTGATTAAAATTAGTTGCAAAATGTGCTCTCTACCGTGTTCACAAGGAAATTGTGGACGGACGAACGCCGACGGACGATCACAAATGCTCATCTTGCCACTATGTGACAGGTGAGCTAAAAATATAGTAGAAACACATGTTTACTTGACCTTAAACAGTGACCTTGACCTTTAACCGACAAGCATAGACCATGAGTTGCCATACTGTCTCATCATAGGGAAGTGCGTAGCACTAAGACAATCTATCAATGCATAACGGAGCTGAAGCAATTTTAACTTGACTTTCAATAGTGACCTTGACATATGACCTACAGGCATAAGCCATGTATATATATAATCTACATATTGCCCTCTATTCACATACAAGGTTTTATGAACCTAGCTTGGATACTTTTTGAGTACTTGTAATTGCAGGATCCAGATTTACAGGCAGACGGACAGACGAAGGTTGTTCCTATAAGCCCCTCCAGTGGGTGTCTTATAATTATGCAAGGGTTGGTGAATCTAACTAAAATACTTTTTTAATTATAAACATTTTCAATTTTGGCCAGATGGACCGATGGACAGACAATGCCAAAACAATAACCCTCCACCTTTGCTGGGAGACAATAATTAACCTAAAATTCTAGGTAATATGGGTGTGTAACACATGAAAAATTTATGCAAGAGTTATGGAGCTTGTGCCATGATGTGGTTGATGTTGTACAACTACTTAAGTTTGAATCAAATCCATTTAGTAGCCGAGAGAGTGAAAGTGCAACAAAACTTTAACCTGCATTTTTAAGAAAAGTGCAGGGAAATTACTGTTGAAATATAGGCGATAGTGTTATTACCTTCGCAGTTCGCAAGAATTGTCTGTTCACAGTGCCCTCGACTATTAGAAGAATTGATGCAAGTATGGGGTCAAATATCACCAGAGATTTTAAGATTCATAATTTCTATGTCAAAAAGGGCCATAACTGAGCCAAAATCTTTCTCCTAGTTATGTAGTCTTGCCTACATATGGAGACTATGATGGTAAACAAGTGGTTGAAGTTTCAAAGCCATATGTCGAACAGTTTAGACAAAATATGGACTGGTACAAAAACAACTGTTTCAGAGTCAAAAATTCAGCCAAATATCATGACATTATTATATGACCACAGATGGAGATCATGACGATGAACAAGAGTTAAAAGTTTCAAAGCGCGTGTCAAATGACAAAACATGGACTTGTATGAAAACTGAACCGATTTCAATGTCCAAAACGTTCAGCCACAATACTTGGCAGTCATATACTCTTGCCTACAGACAGAGACTGACATAAAAAGATGCTTTTGCCTCCCTCAATGCATAGTAGTAATCGGCAAGAAGTCAATAGGTAACTAGAGCGAAATTCAGGGACATTGATGGTTGGCTGCAACAAGGATCATCTACTCTGCATATCCAATCACCCCACAAAGTTTCAACATTCTTGGCCAAGTGGTTCTCAAGTTATGGAATGGAAATGGTTTTCCATGTTCAGGCCCCTGTGACCATGACCTTTGATCGAGCGACTCCAAAATCGAAAGCAGTCATCTACTCTGCATGTCCAATCAAACCATAAATGAAGTCTCTATATGACAGCACAAGCCTTTAAGGGGCCATAACTCTGGAACCCATGATGGGATCTGGTCAGTTTTCGAAAGGAACCGAGATATTATGCCAATACAACTTGTGTGCAAGTTTTATTAAAGTTGATTGCAAAATGTGGTCTCTATCTTGTTCACAAGCCAAAAATGGTAAATTTTGGCACTTTAAGGGGCCATAACCCTGGAACCCATGATGGGATTCGGCCAGTTTTCGAAAGGAACCGAGATATTATGCCAATACAATTCTGTGCAAGTTTGATTAAAGTTGATTGCAAAATGTTGTCTCTATCGTGTTCACAAGCCAAAAATAGCAAATCTTGGCCCTTTAAGGGGCCATAACTCTGGAACCCATGATGGGATCTGGCCAGTTTTTGATAGGAACCTAGATATTATGCCCATACAAGTTGAGTGCAAGTTTGATTCAAATCAAACACAAAATGTGGTCTCTATCGTGTTCACAAGGAAATTGTGGACGGACGGATGATGGGTGATCACAAAAGCTCACCCTGTCACTATGTGACAGTGATCTAAAAACGATAAGGGGTCATCTGCTCTGGAAGTCCTATCACCCTATGAAGGTTCTTGGTCAAATGGTTTTTAAGTTATTGATAAGAAACAGTTTTCCATGGACCCTGTGACCAGTTACCCAAAAATCAGGTGTCATCTCTATATGTTCAGTCATCCTATCAAGTTTCAACATTCCTGGTCAAGTGGTTCTCAAGTTATTGATCAGAAACAGTTTTCAATGCTCAGGCCCTTTGGCCTTGACCTTTGATAGAGTAACCCAAAAAATAATAGGGGTCATCTACTTTGTAGGCCCTATCATCCACTGAAGATTGTAGGTTCTAGGTCCAATGGTTCTCCAGTTATTGATTGTAAATGAAGTGAAATCCTTTTCTTTGAAATATTCAAGGCAGTATGTTCTATTTTACAACCTCTGTACAAAATGGGTTTAACTGCTTCTTCCCATTTCAACTATCCATTTTTTGTGTGCCCAGGTAGCAATTTTCCAAATGCTGCTTCGACATTGAATGATTTCATATTTGTGCTTAGAAAATGTCATATACATGTATATTTTGTGCACAAGTCTACATTTTATTTTGTAATAATCCATTTGACATGCCAAACCAGTTTAATCAGGAAATAAACTTTTGCAAGAGGCTTGGTCCACTCTGCTGGATACTATTTCACATGAACCATTTACAGCCATCTTGACAGGGCATGGACAGTAATCATGGTAATAAACATCAAGAATGTAAAACAGAATATTGCATGTATACATTTATTTTTTCCATGGTAATCATGTGATACTGTTTTGCTATGTTATAACAAAACACAGCTCTACACACTGCAGTCATTCTATAAACAAACGATTCTATACAAATTCTATCAGCAATATATTCAAATTATTAAGCAGTCATTTTTCCTGATCTTCCTAGCTTATGTAACAAATTGTCAAAATTTAACTAAACCCTAAAATAAAAACATGACACTGCAGAACATTCAACATAAATCTATTTCTTCAATGATTAAATTATCACAACAGAAACTGTAGAATTGCTGTTATTTAAAAACTATTTTCTGAAGGCCATAGCCCTAAGTGTACAAAATAATCAACAGGCAAGACACTCACCTAATCATTAAGTATCATTTAATACGATTTTGTGTAGTGTAAAAAAAACATTTATACCAAAACATGATAGGACCCTGGTGAGAGAGATAGCTAAGTGGACCCATCTGCGCAAACTAGCTTTTATCTAAGTTTAGCAAACACCCATCAAGCTGTTCAATCAAACAAACCACTTTTCATTTGAAGGGATTTTTTTAATTTTAGTACTGCATTCAGCTCCAGTGCTAAGAGAGACCAAGCAGACCCTCAAGAGGGGTTCGTATACGAATGCTACAGACCAAGTTTGGTGAAGATCCATAATGTGGTTCACTAAAAGCTGTTTAAAAGGTTTGCTATTTTTAACCCTGGTGAGCAAAGCAGGACCATTTGGATAAACTTGAGGTCCATACAAGGAAGTTATAGACCAAGTCAGGTGAAAATCTATCAAGTGGTTCTGAATAGAAATTGTTCCAAGGTTTTTCTATTTGAAGTTTGGCAGCCTCTAAGTGGGGTCAAGTGGAACCATTTGAATTAACATTTTACAGAGCCATGCCAGGATGCTACATATCAAGTTTAGTGTAATTCTGACCAGTAGTGTTAGGTGTTTGAGTGAAAATGTTGAAAGGACATGGGATACCGGACCATCCACCTGTATTAACAGCTCACTCTGACAAAGTTCAGGTGAGCTAAAAATAACTGCCTCAATCATAATCAGAGACAAACCAAAGAAAACAGATCTACATAAACATTAAATTACCACACATTATAGCTTCAGTGGTCGATTTTACTTTGGAATTTTTTTGACTATATCAATGTAATATGCAAGTTCACATTACTCGTGAATTAACCACAATTTTGAGCAAGAACACCTCTGCAATGGATCTGCATAAACATAAAAAAGTCCATCTAACTTGTGAACAGGGTATTTCTATATACAACTCATAAAACATTTTGTATAGATTTAAAAAATGATCTGCCTAAATACAAGGATTCCGTACTATCACTTTTCCAATGAATTACTGTAGAACTTCCACATGCTGAACATAGCTGGGTTTGTCTCATGTTGACTCTTCACCATACAAATATACAACATCACTATCACCTTTGTTTTCAGTTTCACTGTCGATCATCTGCCTATACACTGCAAAATTTATTGAAGTTTTTTTCTATTTCAGTACTTTAACGACATTAAAACACCAGTATATGACATGTTGCTTTGGATCGGAGTTTTATCACATTCAGTTCAAATTTTAAAATTCAGTCACTTGTCTGTCTTTTATCGTATAAAAAGAGCATTATTCCTATGAAATATATGAAACTGTAACAAGTGTATGCAAAATTGAGCACAGCTCTCTCTTTCATTTTTTTTCTGTTTACTATAGTTTTCAATGAAAGAACTAACGTGTAGTCAAATGATGCAATGCATCCAATTCATTTCGAGTTTCCTAGAATGATCACTGAACTCAAGCACCATGCTTTTCCTTCCTGAATTTATTTTCACACAATCATACTGCCATGAGCATGTCTTTTAGGTTCTTGTGTGCTAGTCTGTGCTTAATACTTAGTTAAACAAATCTTTCTGAAAATACACGAGCACACTTGTCTTGGAATGAAAGCACTTTTGTAGTAGTGATAACGTCTTTCTTTTCAATGCTTGTAACGTTAAAAACAAGTTTTTTTCACTTCACTGTTGCAAGTTTCTGAACACTTTTTGAAAAAGTTATTCACACGTAGTTTTGTCTTCCTTCATTCTTTGCAGTCTAAGGGAGGTAATACACTGTTAAGTAACTGAATTAAAGGGCAAGCACTCTGTCATCTTCATTTATTGAATGACTGGGTATGAATGATTTTAAGAGAAAGGGGAGAAAATGATTAAAAGGGTTAGCTATATATGAAAGAAAGGGGAAAAATGAAATCTTGCTAAATGATATACTCTAAGCTAAAATGATGCACAAATTCTACTCCTTAATCACACCTGATCAATGCTCATTCCATAACCCGATTTTTTTGTTTGCTATCAAAATGCAAGTCTTTTCTGATGACTGGGAAGTATAATAAAATACAAAGTATAATAAAATACTTTTTAAAGTCGAAGCTGTTTTAACAGGAATTTGTCTATGAGTTCACAATGAGATGAGGAATTGATTCTAAAAGTTACATGATGTCCACTCCTTAAGATAAAAAAAGTAAATTTGAAAACATGTCCAACAATCAACATCAACAAGAATTCTGAAATCTGACGAAAATGAGAACACTGAAGTCACAGTTTACTACTACATCTATAGTTGTCTATAAAACTTATTTCACTCTCCTCCAGTTCATTATTGTAGAAAGTCCACCTGAAACACTTTCACTTAATTCTGTCGCTGTCTGCTTGCCTGCAATGAAACAAAGGAATTCATTAGGCTATTTGGTACAATTGTAAAACATTTACCCTTACCCTGCTAAATTTCTATAATGAACTTGTCCATCTTCCAATTTCAGTACCATTAACTGTTAAAAGGGGTGTTTACCTAAAAGATACAGACTGAATGACGAACAGTGCAGGCTGATCATGATCTACACTGGTCGCAAAGGAAGAAACAGTCGTGTCCAGCATGATAAGGGTTACTATAGCAAGACAGTGCTTTATTTTATGCTGCCTTATACCTTCAAGTATCAACCCTCAGAAATTCAAACATTTCAACGAAAAATTGCCTTGTGTAACCAGTCCAAATGTTTTATACAACCAAAATCATGTCCTTTCAATCAAGGCACCTGAAGTCCGATGTGTGGGTAGTAATTCATACTTGTCAACCAGTTTAAGCCAGTCACATTTTGCTATAATACAGACTTGATCTATAACTGCCAACTAGATCAGCCATTTTTGTTTCTAATTGCAGGTGTCATACAACACTAATACCTGAATAACAATGCATTTCTGCTTTCACTTTAAAACTGACAAAATCTAGATTTCAGCGTTTCTCGACTGAACAACGCAGGACTATATTGTACGTACTACTGATATTTCTCAAAGGACTATACATAAAAGAGAGCGCTACAATTGATAACTAAACACACTTAAGTGATACTACTGCATTTCATGATGGTCTGATTACATATTCCACTTGAACAGGCACCACCCTTGCTCTCTCACACTTGCTCAAGAACTAGTTCATAAGAGGTAACAATGTGGGTCTTCCTTTATAGTAGTTTTAGCAAATGTATAAATTTGACTTTACAAAAGTCAGTATATTTAAGAGACTTGGTAAACTTCTATGTCACCAAATTGTTTATCAACAATATTTTTCTATTATGTGTTAGATTGTACATTGTAAATTGTTATTACGGATAACATGGTGTAATAGCCATATTTCATATCTTGTAACTGGATGGTAATATTTAAATGAAATTTGGTCATTTAAAGACATTCAAAATTAACAAGAGCTGTCCGTAAGACAGCCAAGCTCGACTATTCGAAATACTGTCCCAGAAGCAGGAAAATATTACCCAAAAAGGTTAAATATCAAAAGAGTAAGTTCAAAAGGGGGCATAATTTGACCAAAATGCATATCAGTTATGGGACTTGCTGCTATCAACTAGTTTTATAACCCTGAAGGCACATGTGAAGCTTCAATTCAACATCTGCATTAGTTTTGGAGATAGAAACTCGCATGTAAAACTTAAACCAGAATTTTCCAGAAAGTCCAAAAGGGGGCATAATTTGCCCAAAATACATGCCAGAGTTATGGGACTTGACCAAGTGAGGTTGGTAATTGATCTAGAAAAAGAAAAAATAAGTTTCAAATCTATATGCCTTTTAGTAATTGCTGTATGCACTTGCACGCAAAACTTTAACCAGGATTTTCTAAGTCCAAAAAGGGGAATAATTTGCTCAAAATACATGTAAGAGTTATGGGACTTGATCCAGTGAGGTTAGTAATTGATCTAGAAAAAGAAAAAATAAGTTTCAAATCTATATGCCTTTTAGTAATAGCTATATGTACTTGCACGCAAAACTTTAACTAGAATTTGCTAAGTCCAAAAGGGGGCATAATTTGGCAAAAATGAAAGTCAGAGTTATGGGACTTGATGCTATCAACTAGTTTTATAACCCCGAAGACACATGTGGAGTTTTAAATCAATATCTGCATTAGTTTTGGAGATAGTAACACGCATGTAAAACTTTAACCAAAATTTTCTAAGTCCAGAAGGGGGCAAATTTGCTCAAAATACATGTCAGAGTTATGGGACTTGACCCAGAGAGGTTGGTAATTGACCTAGAAAAAGAATAAATAAGTTTCAAAGCTATATGCCTTTAACTGATGGTTGTATGTACTTGCATGCAAAAACTTAACCAAGGTGTGACGCCGACGCCGACACCAGGGTGAGTAGAATTTCTTCGAATAGTCGAGCTAAAAACGTTTCACCGAGAGGTTTTTCATATTTTATCATTTTTTTGGGGAGATAGTCGTTATTGAAGTTAACATTGATGCCTATGGGAAATATATAATTTCTTTGATTATATTAAGAATATGAACTCGAGTTTCGAGAAAATTTTGAGGTAGAAAGCTGCATTATATGACTCTGAAACAAATATCAAAAAGAAATCTAAAATTCCCTGTAGGAAAAAGGAGAAAATTATTTTTTTCTAGTTTTCAGGGGAGATAACTCATGAAAAACCAAAATTATCAAGGTAGGTAATCTAAAGGAAAATCAAGTTGTATGTACGCTTTTGGTGAAATTGCGGCCTATTACGGGTAGTCTTCCTTAAGGAATGACCTAGCTTAATCACTGGTATCTCGATAATCACAAGATACAGGAAAGTACAACTACAATTTTATAAGGTTTAAATCTCATTCTGGTTCCTGGGAAAGTTAATCAACAAACTTTACACATTCATCAAAAGTAACCTGTAATTTTATTAATTACACTGGCAATGTAATGGTTATTTAACAGAGATTTTTTAAAGTAATGTGTAATTTAATTAATTTCTTTGTAAAGTAATTGACCCCAGGTTTGGTTAATTATTTGCATTCTGACAAAATGACTCAACTGTCTGAAAAAGAAAGACTGCACTGTAAGGATGTATTAAGATTTTAGGCAAGGTATCACTATTGGTTGTTGAAAAAAGCGTCTTAAAATTAAGCACTTTTATGGGAAAATGTTTTGTTAGATATTGAGTTGCACTGACACAGTTTTAGTTTTAAGGTGACTTTCCAGCTGATTGAGGAAGACTCCTTGTGCCCCTGAAGATAGTATTTCAGGAAAAGGAGGGGGCCTGGGTGAAACACTGACCTTCGGAAATCCACTTGGGATAGCTACCTCACATGACCAAAGCAGAGGTGAGGGGTTAGTGATCTTATAAAGTGTACTGCCAGTATCTATGTGAAATGCTTCAAAGAATTAATTTTGATTTTCTCTTAAAACAGTTTTACTGAAAGGTTCAATAGACTTTCAGGTCAATGAAACTGAGGGAGAAGCACTGCTAGACTTAGGCAACACTGAGCCCAAAATTTTTCTTTAAAAGATGGCTTTACTACAGGTCAGCTATCTTCAACCCTGAACTTCTTACCATATTCTGTCCCATTCTAAGTAACTGAACAAAGCATAATGCCAGGCCAGAGTTGCATCATGAATTTTCTATTGCACAAAATTCGTAACAGGAAAAGAAAGCAACATTTGCAGTTTCTCCATTGCCAATGTGCACTGAATATTAGATTTTCATTTAATGGAGATTATTAAAATAATGCTTGAATGTAAATATTCCTGGAGTGACTGGTATTCTTTTATGAATTGAAATTCAGCAGGTTTTTTTAAACGAAAGGGATAATGGCCCTATATCCAGGGTTGGCAAGTATTTCCCGGGGGCGGGAATTACCACAGGTATTTCCCGGGAAATGATCCAAATTTCACAAAAGTGGGAAATAGTGGGAAATACTCAATATTTGAAAATTTTTGGCATGAAAATTTACTTCTTAATATAAATTAATTCAATAAATTTGCAATTTGGCTTGAACCTCTTCATGTTTACCCTTTCACTTACAAAATCTAACTGGTTATGTGATATGAGTGAGATACAGTCAGACCACGATTAGTGACCATGATTAGAAATCAGCAGAGCTAAAGCTAGATTAAGCATTGTATTACCAGTCAGACAAATACAGCTTCAGGCTAATAGATTACCTATACATTGTACAGGTAATTGATTATGACAATTGTGGGGCCAACATAGTGTGAAAAGAGTATTAGTCCCAGTTATTGTGAAAAGGTGTTAATAATGTATAATTAGGCATCACAATGTGATGCTCTGATTCTCAATAGTAATAGGCATTTTTGGTAAACAAAAAAGAAAAAAAAAACAATTGAAATAAAAATTTAGGACTTGATTTTAGTACATTTAGTGCTTAAAAAGAATATTTATATTATTTGTTTTTAATTGAGAGAAATATTTCATGTTAACTGAATTACATTTGTTTAAGTCTCTGCTCATACAATGAGATGTTGACTTTTCCCCACTATTTCCCACATTTTTCCCCGGGAAATTCCTGTATTTCCCGCTGTCCTGGTAAAAACTAGTATTTTCCGCTTTTATGCCAACCCTGCCTATATCCCCCATCTGACTCAAATGGGTATATGATTTCTTGGTAGAGGATCTCTACACAGTTTTATGCCAAATATCTAAGCTTTGGACCTAGACGCATGACCCAATAGTGGACCTTATTTGACCAATGAACAACTTTGCAGAGGACTATTAAACCATTCTTCGAGCCAACTGTTTATGCTCTAGAGTTCGAGGTTTTAGAAGATTTTTTTGTAAGTTTAACCTATGAAAGTCTACCTACAACAAATGAACCCCTGGCAAGGGCCAATTTTGACCTCAAGGGTTTGATTTAAACAAACTTGTCAAGACGGCCACTACACAATATTACAAGCCAGATATCTATAGGCCTTGCTGACTTAGATGTGAAGATTTTGAAGTTTTTCTTATACAAGTCTATGCAAAACAAGTAACCCAGAGGCAAGGTCAATTTTAACTATTGTGGTATAATTTGAAAAGATAGAACCGCAACAAATTTCTACAAGGCAAATATTTACACTCTGGGTCTTATGGTTTTATGTAAGATTTTTAAAGTTTTTCTTAATATACAAGTCTATGTAAAACAAGTGAACCCACGGGCAGGGCCAACTTTGACCTCAGGGGTATGATTTGAGTACCTTTGATAGAGGACCACTAGACAATGCTACAGCCAAATGTCTAAGGTATGGGCCTGTGGTTCTGCAGAAGATTACTTTTTTCCTTTTGGTTACCACAGAAACCAGAATTATGTATGGAATTGAATTCTTTGAACAATTTTGGTAGAGGACAATGCAAGGAATTATAATTTATAGGCCAATGGCTTCATTGTTACCAATTCTGTCCCATTCTAAGTAACTGAACAAAGCATAATGCCAGGCCAGAGTTGCATCATGAATTTTTTATTGCACAAAATTTGTAACAGGAAAAGAAAGCAATGCAGTCCTTCCATTGCCAATGTGCACCAACACAGTATCGGTTATATGGCGCCAAACACGACTACAAATTTTGGTTTCACATCTCAGTTGGAATTGTAAGGAAAAAAGTAAACATTATATACCAATGACTATATTTTTTTCCATATTCTGTCCCATTCTAAGTAACTGAACAAAGCATAATGCCAGGCCAGAGTTGCATCATGAATTTTCTATTGCACAAAATCTCATAACCGGAAAAGAAAGCAACATCTGCAGTTTTTCCATTGCCAATGTGCACTGAATGTAGACTTTCATTAACTGTAGTTGGGCAAGAGGTTTCTTGAATGTACTGTATGTAAATTTTCTATGCTTGCTTATTTGCAGACATTCACACTTACTTATCAGATATTATTATAAGGCAAAAACTTCACTGTATTTGCAACTTGTAGAATTGCATGTGGTAGAACCTTGGCAAAAGTACATACTTCTGAAACATATGTATATGGCAATTTATACCAAATATAGCAATTTAACAAGTATATGAAATCTAAAATGCGAATTTTTAACAAACAGATCTATCAAAAATAATCATCTCAAACAAACCAGTTTCTGTTGAAAATTTCTGATTATTAGTTTTGCGAGTGACATGGGCACTAATGTGTTTACATATATATTAATATATATATTAATATAAAAGTTATCAGGGGATTTCCCCCTGCTACTGTAGTATGAAGCTATAGCTAATTTATCTGTAGCAAAAAAGGTTCTGGGATCCTCTGTACTTTTCAAATTCTACCTTCTACTGCAATAATTAATGAAACCCCTGAATTGTATACAAATGACTACACCGTTACCAATTCTGTCCCATTCTAAGTAACTGAACAAAGCATAATGCCAGGCCAGAGTTGCATCATGAATTTTTTATTGCACAAAATTTGTAACAGGAAAAGAAAGCAATGCAGTCCTTCCATTGCCAATGTGCATTGATAGAGATTGTGAAAATGTTCTCACATGTTAAATATTTTGGGAGTGATTAGAGTATCAACAGGACACATGCAGAATAATATTCTTGCTATGTTTCATTACCCTAGGTCAAATACGTTTTAAGTTATGCTTGACACAAAGTGAGACAACCCAGACAGACCGTGGCAAAGTTTTGGAGGGTATAAAAAAGTTGAAAAACTGTTTATTTCTTGCAACTGTAAAGAAACAATGTAAACATTGTATACAAATGACTACACTGTTACCATATTCTGTTCCATTCAAAGTAACTGAACAAAGCATAATGCCAGGCCAGAGTTGCATCATGAATTTTCTATTGCACAAAATCTCATAACAGGAAAAGAAAGCAATGCAGTCCTTCCATTGCCAATGTGCATTGGATGTAGACTTTAATGAATACAGATGGTGAAAATTTCACTATTATTACATTTTTGGTACTTTATTCAATAAATATAAATATTAACTTTTTTGTATTGAGAGGTTTTTACTTGCAATATACAATTTTCTGGCAGCATCATGTATTTAGTGCAGATAGTCATGTTACTAAAAATAGGAACAAGTTGTTTTTTCCAACATTCTGTACAATTTCATTAGTGGACTTAACTTACTATGCAAGAAATTTCTTGAAATAATCAAAAATTGATTTAAGTTGAAAATTTTTCTTTGGATTGGGATTTTTTTGCTTCAAATTAGGAACAAGAGCTCCACGAAGCGGGGCAATATATGCCAGAAGGGTAACATCAGAGGATGGAAGCAAAATTTAAAGAACTCGACTGTTGAAGCTCAAAGGACAGGAACAACAAAGGGAAGAAATTCCAAAAAATTCACAGAAAAGTGGTCTCGGTTTTTCCCTACGGCCAATAATAAAAAAGTTTCAAAATAACCTATTTATAGTAACATAGAAGGGAAGTAATTCAATTTTTTTTTACTGTTTTACTGTAAGTGAACAAAAAAGGATCTGCAAAATATAAACAAGAGCACTGCAATGCAGAGCAATATACACAAAGTAAAGTCATATATGACCTTTGACCCCGTGTGACCTTGACCTTGAAGCGAGTCATCTGAAACCTGCACTCTGCATGTCGTCTCGGTGTGGTGAACATTTGTGCCAAGTTTCTTTGAAATCTTTCAAGCAGTTCAAGAGTTACAGAGCGGACATAAAACAAAATGATATGACCTTTGACCCCAAAGTGTGACCTTTGGCCTTGAAGCGAGACATCCAAAACATGCGCTCTGCCAATCATATCAGTGTGGTGAACATTTGTGGCAAGTTTCTTTGAAATCCTTCAAGGGGTTCAAGAGTTACAGAGCGGACATGAAATTGCTAACGGACGGACAAACAGACAGACACCGAGAGGTATGACATAATACGTCTCTTTGGGCGTATAAAAATGGAGCATATTTGGCATAGGAAATGGGGCCAATCTTCGGCCCCATGAGACAGGTGGAAAAAGCCCTGTGGAAGAACCACTGTCCTATAAGCCAGACGGTTGCCTTTCTCACATTAACAATGTAAGCAAGGTTTCAAATCAGCAAATTCCATAACAAAAATGACAAGGACATTTGTAACTGGGAAAATGACCACATAATACTAATAGTATCGCCCTGAAACAACCACTGAATACAACTGTTATATTAACTTATATAAAATGATTAAAAGTATAAAATCTAAGTAGGCTCTCATCCTGTAAATTCCATTAGTTTAATCTCCTCAGAGTGTAAAATGTAATAAAACAGTACAGGAAATAAAAGCAGTGACAGTCCTTTGAGAAATATATACAGTACAAGTTTAAACAAGCCTCAGTAGTTACCTCTATACTTGAATGTGCTGCATAAGGTCAAAATTTCAAGAACTAGATGTGTGTCCATAGGACACAGGTGCCCCCCACTCCTGCCACTGTAACATGGTTTAATGACTCGGGTTAAACAATTTTTAAGATGTTTGAAACACAAACTTTTAAGAACCTTATGTGTATTTTTCACTTAGTTGGCCATAACTCTGGCCTAGCTGAGTAAAATGATTAAATAGAGAACACTTCATAGGCTATAAAAAATCCTCTAATGTTTTATGATTCTAGGTCAAGTACATTTTAACATACATGTTTCACAAACTTTTTTTTTAGTAAGTCTGGACAAGAAGTCTGGTCTTGTGTAGTGAAATAATAAGTGTAGGTAAAATATTTTTGGAGCTATGCGCGACAAAACATTAAAATGACAATTTTTTCCTAGGTCAGGGGCCATTACTCCTACAATACTGAATGAATCCGGACGCGAAGCCCCAGGTGCACAACTGCACATGCTGACCAACATTCCTGTAAACTTTGGTGACTCTAGGCCAAATACTTTTGGAGCTATGCGCGACAAAACGTTAAAACGACCAATTTTTAACTAAGTCAGGGGCCATAACTCCTGCAAGACTGAATGAATCCGGACGCGAAACCCCAGGTGCACAACTGCACATGCTGACCAACATTCCTGTAAACTTTGGTGACTCTAGGTCAAATACTTTTGGAGCTATGCGCGACAACATTAAAATGACCAATTTTTAACTAAGTCAGGGGCCATAACTCCTACAATACTAAATGAATCCGGACGCGAAACCCCAGGTGCACAACTGCACATGCTGACCAACATTCCTGTAAACTTTGGTCACTCTAGGTCAAATACTTCTGGAGCTACGTGCGACACAACATTAAAATGATAATTTTTTTTACTAAGTCAGGGGCCATAACTCCTACAAGACAATGAATCTGGACGCGAAACCCCAGGTGCACAACTACACTTGCTGACCAACATTCCTGTACAGTTTTGTGACTCTACGTCAAATACTTTTGGAGCTAGGCGTGACACAACATTAAAATGACCAATTCTTACAAAGTCAGGGGCCATAACTCCTACACGACTGAATGAATCCAGACGCGAAACCCCAGGTGCACAACTACACATGCTGACCAACATTCCTATAAAGTTTTATGACTCTTCGTCAAATACTTTTGGAGCTAGGCGAGACACCACATTCTCAAGAGCAAATCTATATGCCCCCACCACTCGTGTGTGTGTGTGTGTGTGTGTGTGTGTGTGGGGGGGGGGGTCACAAAAATTGACTGTGCCTATTTGCAGATAATAGATGGTGAATCTGAACGGTAATGGATTCATCATGGGCCAATATGATCACAAGATAATCTTGCTATTTGAAGAAAAGATGCGTCATTTTACAAGTGACATGCCATGGCAGTGTAATGCCTTCGCCAAACATCAGGGTAGTCCTGTACTTGCCTGTGACCTTGAAGGAACAGATAAGACTCTACAACGTGACACGACTCACCATACTTAAAATATGTGTAAAGTTTCATTGAAATCTCTATAATAATTAAAAAGTTATGTGTTGTCCAGATGCACAGACAAACTAA
This sequence comes from Mercenaria mercenaria, assembly GCF_021730395.1. NCBI lineage: Eukaryota > Metazoa > Mollusca > Bivalvia > Venerida > Veneridae > Mercenaria > Mercenaria mercenaria. Next base: position 60,057,626 of record NC_069376.1, on the reverse strand, counting down.
CACCAACCACAGTGGAATTACCATATATATTGCTCCCATTTGGGGTCATAAATGAGAACTAATTAGCAGTTACATGGAAACTCCCTCAGATCTGTCAATAATTTAAAACAACTGTCAATTACTATCAGCTGATTGTACAATATATTTACATATGGCATGCTATATATAGACCAAGCATTAATTATTGATAATTTCTCAGTCTTCAACAAAATTCCTGAAAACTGGTTTAAAAACTTTTTGCAAATGAAACACCAATTGTTCTTTTTCAACTGTCATAAAATCTCAACTGGAAAACATTCAATTTTTAACAACTTTTACAGTTCAACAATAAAACAGATATATTTTCACTGTTGACGAATAAATAATACTTTAGCAAAGTTCTATTAAATATCTGTTCATTTTTCTGACAAGCTGAATTATAACTTGCTTGTAACTAGACTGTAAACTGCTAATCAAAAATGCAAATTTAGATGTCATGGCCCTAAAAATCTTCAGTTTATAGTAAATTTAAAGACAATCAATGGAACAAGGCGAAGGTATATATGTAAAACCTTAACGTTCTTGGTATAATAAGACAAGTAAATTAAATGCAATGTACAAAAAAACACTTATATTAAACAGCATGCTCGGATAGCAGTCAAAACCTTTTCCTGTCGGTCAAGAAAATATCAAGTGGTGAACAATTGCAGGCCTTTTTTTCATCAATTTGGGAATGCCACCGACACCGGTGGAATTGTGAAAATGCTCTCGGAAATTGTCTTAATTGGGACAATTTACAAATTACCAAAATCTACATAAATGTGTTTTTGTGTGAAATATTAATGAAATGCATTTCAGTAATTGTTCAACAGTATCATAACTTACCTAAATATACATACAAATTAGCAAAACTATCTTAAAACAGCAAAAACCCTAAAAGGTATAATCATTTGGGAATTTTAAATTCAACTTTGGGAAAAAAACATACTTTTTTGCATTGGGATTACCTCCTTTTACCGGAGGTAGATTTATATAGGAAAAAAGCCCTGAATTGCCTAATGCCAAATAATTCATCAATTACTTTCATGCCCTGGAGAAAAACAGTTTTGACCATCACCCAGCAATCCATTTGTGGTGAACAATAAGAAGTATTATCCCATTTCTTCAGGATTACCTACCGACTGAGGCTTTGGTCTTGCTGGAGGACCCTGATCTTCTTCCTGGCGTTTCTCATAGTGACCAAAGTCATCAAAGATTGACGTTGTGTGCTTATAGTTATGCATGATTTTCAACACTTGTTTGCCCTTTTCTGGTGGCACTTCCTGTGTGTCACGCGAATTTGTTACTGGCTTGTTCTCATTATTTTCCAGACGGATGTGCCTCAGCTGACTATTTGGCACATCCTTCACATAGATCCACTTCACTTCAATCTGTCCCTTCCACTTGTCCTGTGCCCACACACCAGCACTCTGACTATAGTCTACCATGCTCATCATCTGGGCTACACCACAAAAGTGACCAGAACCGTTCACACTGTACAACAAGTACACAGGGCCCTTTGCTTCACGTTCTTTGAATGCCGCGTCCAGTCTTTTATTTCCATGTTCAGTGGAACACCAAATGCTATACTTGATTGAACGATGGATGTCATCCTCAGAGTAACTCTTGATTATGAAGTATCTAGCCCCCTTAGTATTGATTGCAAAATCTTTAGGGTTATACTGATTTGCTGATTTCAACTTTTCTAACACAGGGTGAGCAGTGCCAATGACACCACCGGATGAAGGAGCACTAATAGTAGAGAGTCCAGCATTTCCAGTTGAAGAACTAGGTGGCGGATTAGAATTCCCAGAATTTCCAGCACTACTATAACTTGTTGCAGAACGTGCAGATCTTGGTGCACTCCAAGTCCTTGGCTGCTGGGGTGCAGGCTGCCTGCTACCCCCTGCCGCAGAGTTCTTGTTACTATCCCAAGTTCCAATGTCCAAGTTGTTTTGTCTACTAGGATTCACTGGTGCACGAGGAATAGATCTGGGCTTCTGTGGCTGAGGACGTGCGGGCTGACTTGCAATAGCCGCCCACGAGGTTTTTTTTGGTGCTTGAGAGGAACCAGTATGTTGAACATTTCCAGTCTGCATTGAAGGGTCCATGGAAGCATGCTGAAGTTCATTAGATGGACCACCTTCAATTTGATTTTCCATACCAATGTTCATGCCTTTCAAACCCTGCTCCATACTAGCTATAGCAGGATCACGTTCCATGTCACCGTTCATTGCAGAATATGGGTCAGTGGGCACCATATTATCCATCCTGTAATAATCCTCTGTTGTATACCCTCTAGCGTCTTTACGACCTTGACCTTGTGCAGTTGCATTTTGTCCCCAATATTCACTGGGCTGATATTCACCCCAAAACTGAGGATACCCGAAACCACTAAACATTCCATTATAATCATATCCCCCCACTGCCGAGAACATTGACGTATCACCGCCATTTGACCAAGCACCATCACCAAGTCCTTGTCCAAGATAGGGAAACGACATTGAGGGATTGTAATAGTTCGGCATAAAGGGGTCAGTTATTGGACTCGACATTGTTCCTGGTCCGTAACCCTGTAAACAAAAAGCATCAGATAATTAAGATTTTCAAAGGAATCCAGCAAAACTACAATGCAGTCTCGGAATAGCACTATAGAACAATCATTTTGCTTCATGTTCGTTAATGCTGATGCATCAACTTTGATACATACAAATGTAATCTATTGCACTGAACAAAAACAAAGACAGCGTGCTCGACTATTTCAATCCTGGATAGTAAAACTGGGCGCATTTGATGAAGCTGGAGCTGTCACTGGAGAGTTAAATGACCCCAATGTAGATGGAGATATTGGATAATAGCTTGAGTCTGTGTCAAAAGTATTAAGTAATAAGAGGGATAAAGATCATGTGTATCAAAACATTAAATAAGTATAATTCTATGCAAAAAGGGGGCATAATTCATGAAATATTGGAGCAAGAGTGATGCACCTTGTGTCATGTGATAAGGTTGATGATGTGGAACAACTACTTCAAGTTTTATTCAAATCCATTCTGCAATAACTGAGATATAGCGAAAATGCATCAAAATTAACTTTTAATTCTAAGCAAAAGGGGGCATAATTCATAAAAAAAATTGGTGCAGAGTTATGGACCTTGTGTCATATGATGTGGGTGATAAGGTGGGACAACTACTTGAAGTTTGATTTAAATCCATTCAGTAACAACTGAGATAGAGTGAAATTGCATCAAATTAACCTGAAATTATAAGTAAGAGGGGATAATTCATGAAATACTGGTGCAAGTTACAGCCCTTGTGTCATATGATGTGAGTGATGATGTTGAACAACTTTATTTTATAAGTAAAAGGGGGGATAACTAGAAAATGCTTTTGTAAACAAGAGGACCATGATGGTCCTGAATCGCTCACCTCTTCCCACATGACCCAGTTTTGAGTATGACATCGTTTTTGACCAGCTTTCATGAAGATCCCATGAAAAATGTGACCTCTAGAGTGGTCACAAGGTTTTTCTATTTTTAGACCTACTGACCTAGTTTTTGACCGCACGTGACCCAGTTTCGAACTTGACCTAGAAATCATCAAGATGAACATTCTGACCAACTTTCATGAAGATCCCAAGAAAAATGTGACCTCTAGAGTGGTCACAAGGTTTTTCTATTTTTAGACCTACTGACCTAGTTTTTGAAGGCACGTAACCCAGTTTCGCACTTGACCTAGATATATTCAAGATGAACATTCTGACCATTTTTCATGAAGATCCCATGAAAAATGTGACCTCTAGAGTGGTCACAAGGTTTTTCTATTTTTAGACCTACTGACCTAGTTTTTGACCGCACGTCACCCAGTTTCGAACTTGACCTAGATATCATCAAGATGAACATTCTGACCATTTTTCATGAAGATCCCATGAAAAATGTGACCTCTAGAGTGGTCACAAGGTTTTTCTATTTTTAGACCTACTGACCTAGTTTTTGACCGCACGTGACCCAGTTTCGAACTTGACCTAGATATCATCAAGATGAACATTCTGACCAACTTTCATGAAGATCCCATGAAAAATGTGACCTCTAGAGTGGTCACAAGGTTTTTGTATTTTTAGACCTACTGACCTAGTTTCTGAAGGCACGTGACCCAGTTTCGAATTTGACCTAGATATCATCAAGATGAACATTCTGACCAACTTTCATGAAGATCCCATGAAAAATGTGACCTCTAGAGTGGTCACAAGGTTTTTCTATTTTAGACCTACTGACCTAGTTTTTGACTCCACGTGACCCAGTTTCGAACTTGACCTAGATATCATCAAGATGAACATTCTGACCAACTTTCATGAAGATCCCATGAAAAATGTGACCTCTAGTTGGTCACAAGGTTTTTCTATTTTTAGACCTACTGACCTAGTTTTTGACCACACGTGACCCAGTTTCGAACCTGACCTAGATATCATCAAGATGAACAATCTGACCAACTTTCATGAAGATCCCATGAAAAATGTGACCTCTAGAGTGGTCACAAGGTTTTTCTATTTTTAGACCTACTGACCTAGTTTTTGAACGCACGTGACCCAGTTTCGAACTTGACCTAGATATCATCAAGATGAACATTCTGACCAACTTTCATGAAGATCCCATGAAAAATGTGACCTCTAGAGTGGTCACAAGGTTTTTCTATTTTTAGACCTACTGACCTAGTTTTTGACTGCACGTGACCCAGTTTCGAACTTGACCTAGATATCATCAAGATGAACATTCTGACCAACTTTCATGAAGATCCCATGAAAAATGTGACCTCTAGAGTGGTCACAAGGTTTTTCTATTTTTAGACCTACTGACCTAGTTTTTGACTGCACGTGACCCAGTTTCGAACTTGACCTAGATATCATCAAGATGAACATTCTGACCAACTTTCATGAAGATCACATGAAAAATGTGACCTCTAGAGTGGTCACAAGGTTTTTCTATTTTTAGACCTACTGACCTAGTTTTTGACCGCACGTGACCCAGTTTCGAACTTGACCTAGATATCATCAAGATGAACATTCTGACCAATTTTCATAAAGATCCCATGAAAAATGTGACCTCTAGAGTGGTCACAAGCAAAAAGTTTACGGACGCACGGACGCACGACGGACACTGCGCGATCACAAAAGCTCACCTTGTCACTTTGTGACAGGTGAGCTAAAAAGCGCATGTCTCCCCCAATGCAAAGTCCTATAGGCAAGAAGTCAATAGGGGTCAGGAGCGAAAGTCAAACAGACACTGATGGTTGGCTGCAATAGGGATCATCTACTTGGCATGTCCAATCATCCCGCTAAATTTCAACAATCTTGGCCTAGTGGTTCTCAAGTCACTGTTCAGGCTTCTGTGACCTTGACCTTTGATCAAGCGACCTCAAAAATAAATAGGGGTCATCTACTCTGCATGTCCAATCATCCTCTTAAGTTTCAACATTGTAGGTCAAGTGGTTCTCAAGTTATTTCCAAAAAATGATTTTACATGAACAGGCCACTGTGACCTTGACCTTTAATAGACTGACCCCAAAATCGTTAGGGGTCATCTACTCTGCATGACCAATCATCCTATGAAGTTTCATCATTCTGGATCAAGTGGTTCTCAAGTTACTGACCGGAAATGGTTTTCAATGTTCAGGCCCCTGTGGCCTTGACCTTTCACACAGTGACCCCAAAATCGTTAGGGGTCATCTACTCTGCATGAACAATCATCCTATTAAGTTTCAACATTCTGGGTCAAGTGGTTCTCAAGTTACTGACCGGAAATGGTTTTCAATGTTCAGGCCCCTGTGACCTTGACCTTTAATGGATTGACCCCAAAATCGATAGGGGTCATCTACTTTGCATGTACAATCATCCTATTAAGTTTCAACATTCTGGGTCAAGTGGTTCTCCAGTTATTGATCGGAAATGGTTTTCCATGTTCAGGCCCCTGTGACCTTGACCTTTGATGGAGTGACCCCAAAATCAATAGGGGTCATCTACTCTTTATGACCAATCATCCTATGAAGTTTCAACATCTGGGTCAAGTGGTTCTCAAGTTATTGATCGGAAATGGCTTTCAATGTTCAGGCCCCTGTGACCTTGACCTTTGACGGAGTGACCCCAAAATCGATAGGGGTCATTTACTCTTCATGATTTTCAATGTTCAGGCCCCTGTGACCTTGACCTTTGACAAAGTGACCCCAAAATCAATAGGGGTCATCTACTCTTCATGATCAATCCTCTTATGAAGTTTCAACATTCCGGGTAAAGTTGTTCTCCAGTTATTGACCGGAAATGGTTTTCAATGTTCAGACCCCTGTGACCTTGACCTTTAATGGATTGACCCCAAAATCAATAGGGGTCATCTACTTTGCATGTACAATCATCCTATGAAGTTTCAACATTCTCGGTCAAGTGGTTCTCTAGTTATTGATCGAAAATTGTTTTCCATGTTCAGGCCCCTGTGACCCTGACCTTTGACAGAGTGACCCCAAAATCAATAGGGGTCATCTACTCTTCATGACCAATCATCCTATGAAGTTTCAACATTCTGGGTCAAGTGGTTCTCAAGTTACTGACCAGAAATGGTTTTCAACGTTCGGGCCCCTGTGACCTTGACCTGTAATGGAGTGACCCAAAAATCGATAGGGGTCATCTACTTTGCATGTACAATCATCCTATGAAGTTTCAACATTCTGGATCAAGTGGTTCTCAAGTTATTGATCGGAAATGGTTTTCAATGTTCGGGTCCCTGTGACCTTGACCTTTGACGGAGTGATCCCAAAAACAATAGGGGTCGTCTACTCCAGCAGCCCTACAACCCTATGAAGTTTGAAGGTTCTATGTCAAATGGTTCTCCAGTTATTGCTCGGAAATGAAGTGACGTACGGACGGACGGACGGACGGACAGGGCAAAAACAATATGTCTCCTGGGGGAGACATAATTCATTAAGTATTGGTACCAGAGTTATGGACCTTGTGACATATGAAGTGGGAGATGATGTGGAACAACTACTTTCAGTTTGAACAAATCTATTTAGTACTAACTGAGATAAAGTGAAAGTGCATCAAAACTTTAACCTGAAATTCTAAGTAAAAGGGGGATAATTCATGAAATACTGGTGCAAGTTACAGCCCTTGTGTCATATGATGTGAGTGATGATGTTGAACAACTACTTTAAGTTTGAATCAAATGCATTTAGTAAGAACTAAGATAAAGTGAAAGTGCACCAAAACTTTAACCTGAAATTCTAAGTAAAAGGGGGGTAATTCATGAAATACTGGTGCAAGTTACAGCCCTTGTGTCATATGATGTGAGTGATGATGTTGAACAACTACTTTAAGTTTGAATCAAATGCATTTAGTAAGAACTAAGATAAAGTGAAAGTGCACCAAAACTTTAACCTAAATTTCTAAGTAAAAAGAGGGATAATTCATGAAATACTGGCGCAATTTTACAGCCCTTGTGTTATATGATGTGAGTGATGATGTTGAACAACTACTTTAAGTTTGAATCAAATGCATTTAGTAAGAACTAAGATAAAGTGAAAGTGCACCAAAACTTTAACCTGAAATTCTAAGTAAAAGGGGGGTAATTCATGAAATACTGGTGCAAGTTACAGCCCTTGTGTCATATGATGTGAGTGATGATGTTGAACAACTACTTTAAGTTTGAATCAAATGCATTTAGTAAGAACTAAGATAAAGTGAAAGTGCACCAAAACTTTAACCTAAATTTCTAAGTAAAAAGAGGGATAATTCATGAAATACTGGCGCAATTTTACAGCCCTTGTGTTATATGATGTGAGTGATGATGTTGAACAAATATTTTAAGTTTGAATCAAATCCATTTAATAATAACTGAGATAAAGTGAAAGTGTACCAACACTTTAACCTGAAATTCTAAGTAAAAAGGGGGTTAATTCATGAAATATTGGCGCCAGTTATGACCCTTATGCCAAATGATGTGGGTGATGATGAGGGACAACTATTTTAAGTTTGAAGTAAATCAATCAAGTAATAACAAAGATAAAAGAGAAAGTGCATCAAAACTTTAACCAAAGTCCACACGCGAAGGACACTGACGCCGGGTCGAGTAGGATAGCTCTCCATACTTCGTATAGTCGAGCTAAAAACAATATTTTTACATAAATTTGTGGCTGAAACCGAAACAATAATGGGCTGCTGCATCCTTCAGAACTAACATTCTCTCACCTTTCACCTTCAGAAATGTAAACCCTCAATCAATCAGCGGCCAAAAAGTATGTAACTATTCAGTACACTACACTTCGAAAGATGACTTTCAACATAACATGTAATTTGACAAGATTTCTGTGCATGCAAGCCAATCAATAAATTTCAAGTTACCCCTGAACCTGTTAGCAGGAAGATCCATGACACAGCTAACCTGTAATGTTACTTAATGCATGAATAATTTTGCAATTCAAGTTTGCTTAATGATATGTTCCTCACCATTCACTGTCTATAAAACATTGTCTGAATTCTGATAAATATATATTCAGTGATTTTCTTTCTTCTTACTTAGTAGGGACAGTTTATATAGGGTTCATACAGACTCTCCATGAAAAAAATTTAGGACTTTTTTTCTTATTTTTTAAAAGGACTATTTTATCAATATTAAATCTTATTTAACCCCAGTTTCACACATCAAACTGTCTCAATTTCATTCCAAATGATATCTATTGTCCACTTCACTCAACCACAATACTTACTTATTCCGCCAAAATTTATTGGAAACGCACATATTTCCAACAGTTTTCACATCTATAAACTACCTTAAACAGCCTATCGGAAAATATGGACGCTTAATACCAACTTCAGGTAAGCTAGGAACCATTAACAATACATCTGCCGCCCAGGTTTGACCCAGGCATAAATAATGTATATCCCCATTTATACATTTATGGTCTGGACACCAGATTCAGAAAATCAGAAGTTGTTATCTACAACTACTGGTAAATCTAAGCAGTAAGTACATTGTAAATCGTGAATTTTCAGCAGAAAGTTTATTATCTGAGTTTTCAATTTTACTGGAATGTATGTTGTCTCATGTGTTTTGCTTAACAATTTTACATGTCAGTTTATTAAATCTGTTTGTCTATCAGTTTTTTTTTTTATGTTTTTGCAGATGACATTTTACTTATTTGATTTTTTTTTCAGTAAACTTTTTTTACTATCCAAGATGAAACTTTGCGGAACAGGTCATTGACCCATGTACATTGTCTATTGTAGACTTTCTGCCAAATTCGTAGCAATTGATTTGACAAGTGTGCATGTGAACTTTGTTACATGGCATAAACAACGAAGGCTACTAATCTAAAGTTATGGAAGTGATCCTGACAAAAGTTTGGTGATCAGTGATCTACATTTGTGTAGTTTCCTGGAGATCCTTCAATAGGTTACTTGACACCAGCGGTTCCACTAGACCTGAAAACCCAAGAGTCCCAGGACCCTTGGGTCTAGAGCTGCAACGATTCACTTAAGCTCGATTCGATTCAATTTCGATAACTGATATGTCGATTCCATTCATTTATTACTTATTGCTGCTACTTAATATTTAAAGGATGTTTAATCAATGCAATATATATATGAAAAACTAGGTAGTAATTCATCAAGAACAAATTTTAATTTTAACTTCCTGTTGACATATTTTAAATAACGAAAAAAAAAAAAACCATCACAAGTTCATATACACTTCAGAAACTTGTCTTGCCGACTTAAAATAAAATTTATCTTACTATCTGTTGATAAAATTTATCATAACGATTTGTTGGACATCGATGGAGTGTTTCCTTTCATATGCTACATAAGATTGGTCGTACTGCCGGACATGGTGTAACTTACATACGCATAAACACATTTTACATGTGGCTTTTAGTTCTGATCCCCCGCGGAAACCAAAATGTTCCCACACCCTTGATTTGATTTTCTTCGGAGCGTCTTTCAGTATGGGAGACGCCATGTTACTTGTATAGTCTAGTAAGAATGCAAATCTATCATTGATTGGATGCCAGATTTACTACTGACCAATCGTACGCCGCGTAAAAAAAGTCGACATGTGTAGAATGCGGATACAACGGGGCATTTGCGGCATGCATATTTAAAATGCGGATTGAATCGAACTTTGAGGTGACTGTATCGAATCGAATCGGCGAGTTTAAAACCGGTTTTTTGATGCACCGGAGCGAATCGTTGCACCTCTACTTGGGTCCAAATTTTGAAGGGTCCTTTTCCAAAATACAGGAGTCCTGTCCCAACACGTCGATATTATTGACTAACTTTTCTTATGTAGTAATACGCAACTGGTATACATACAATAAAACCAAACCATGTTACAACATAATAATAGAAATGTCTATTTCAGGCCACATTGTAAACTAATGTTTAAATCAAAATTCATGTTATATTGATTAGGTCTTGCATCAATATTTCATTAACAGAAATGTGCTATAACACTCTTAAAAATATATCCAAAATGTACTATCCGGATACTGGTACACTTTTGGAATGTGTCTGAAAGCAGTTTTTGCTCAGTTAATTTGACACATTAGGGTAAACCCGAGACAGTTCCTCAAATTTTGATGTTACTTATCATAAAACAAGAGTGCCAGAATGTCACAATATACGACCGTCACAGCAAATTTCTTTACTCTAGCACCTGTATTTGCTAATGGAATTTTAATTTTGTGGTTGTTTAGTCATTATTGTAATTCTTTTGTTTTGCTAAGTCCACAAAAAAACTCCTTACCAGGTAGAGATACCTAAAAATACACCAAAAATTCGGAAGTAAAATCTATGTTGTACCACAGAAGAGTGGTCTTGGTTTTTTCGTATGGTTAATTATCAAAAAGTTACAATATTAGTTATTTATAAATAGTAACAACTATGGGAAGCAAATCCCCCCCACCAAAAAAATATAAGTCCACATAAAAATCCTTACCAGAGATAGGTCAAAATACACCTATATATTGGATGTAACTTGCATGTTGTACTACAGAAAAGTGGTCTTGATTTTTCCCTACGACTATTAATGAAAAAGTTACAGTATAAGCTATTTATAGCAAAACAAAGGGAAGTTATTCTAAAGAAGGGACCTTCGCATGACACTCCGTCTCATGATGGTGTACAATTGTACCAGGTTACATCAAAATCCGCCCATGCATAAAGAAGAAATGCTCCGGACGTCATTCTTGTATCTGACCTATGGCCTCTAAGTGTGACCTTGACCTTAGACCTTGGGACCTTGTTCTTGCACATGACACTCTGTCTCGTGGTGGTGAACATTTGTGCCAAGTTATATCAAAATCCCTCTATGCACGAGGTGAAATGCTCCAAAGTTTACATTCTTGTATCCTTTGACCTCTAAGTGTGACCTTGACCTTAGACCTAGGGACCTGGTTCTTGCGCATGACTTTCCGTCTTATGATGGTGAACAATTATGCCAAGTTACATCAAAATCCCTCCATGCATGAAGAAGATATGCTCCGGACAAAGTCATTCTTGAGTTTGACCTTTGACCTCTAAGTGTGACCTTGACCTCAGACCTAGTTCTTGCGCATGACACTCCGTCTCATGATGGCGAACAATTGTGCCAAGTTTCATCAAAATCCCTGCATGCCTGAGGAAGTTAAGCTCCGGACAAAGTCTGTGGGCGCTGCCCACCAGGGGTGTTCCCATATAACGTCATGTTTTTCAAATGGACGTATAAAAATTGCATTGTAAGTCAGCTGTTTTAATGAATTTTGGAAAAATTGCATTGTTGTTGTTGACATCGGGTGTTATTAGAATTGATCATGAACAGACATTCTAAACTTATTTTTGCTTTCGAAATTCATTAAAATTGGCGGATTTTCTAGTTGAAATTACAGAACGATCAGTAAACAATGGTCTAATTTAAAGGTTGCATGAAGAAATCTTGCTGGGCAATTTTCATGTGTTCGGCTTACAGATAATTTAATAAATGGCGCCTTTTTGACAGTACACAGGGTCAATATGCTTTATCATTAATTTTAACACTTCTTTGATTCTCGTTTCCTGTGTGCACGCGCCGGGACATTTGCTGATAAAACAAGAGCTGTCTCCATAGGATGACACATGCCCCCGCACTTTGAATGAATAGTTATGGCCGATGTTAGAGTTTAGGACCTTTGACCTACGGACCTGGGTCTTGCACGCGACTTGTCGTCTTACTGTGTCACACATTCATGCGTAGTTACTTGAAAATCCATCCTGGACGACAAAGATATGGACCGGACACGCCCATCAATGCACTATCATGAAAAATGACCTTTAATGTCTAAGTGTGACCTTGACCTTTAAGCTACGGACCTGGGTCTTACGTGTGACACGTCGTCTTACTGTGGTACACATTCATGCCAAGTTATTTGAAAATCCATCCATCGATGACAAAGATATGGACCGGACACGCCCATCAATGCACTATCCTTTAATGTCTAAGTGTGACCTTGACCTTTGAGCTACAGGACCTGGGTCCAGCCATCGATACCAAAGATTGGAACCACACGAAAAATTGCGGACAGTAACCGACAGAGCGCCCATAATGCACATCACTTTAATATAGTGTGACCTTGACCTTACTACGGACCTGGGTCTGCAGGACATGTCGTTTACTGTGTACACATTCATGCGTAGTTACCTTGAAAATCCATCTGATGACAAGATATGGACGACACGCCATCATGCACTGATCCTTAAGTCTAAGTGTGACCTTGACCTTAGCTACGGACCTGTCTTGCGACACGTCGTCTTACTGTGGTACACATTCATGCCAAGTTATTTGAAAATCCATCCATCGATGACAAAGATATGGACCGGACACGCCAAACTATCATGACAAGACTGACCTTTGAGACAGACGTCTAATGTGACAACATATGACTCCCTTCGGGGGCATAAAATGGACCTTAACGCTATGTGACCTTGACTTAAGCTACGACATGGTCTGCGCGCGACACTCGTCTTACTGTGGTACACATTCATGCCAAGTTATTTGAAAATCCATCCATCGATGACAAAGATATGGACCGGACACGCCCAACTATCATGAAAAATGACCTTTAACGTTGAAGTGTGACCTTGACCTTTGAGCTACGGACATGAGTCTTGCGCGCGACACGTCGTCTTACTGTGGTACACATTCATGCCATTATTATGAGGACACGCCCAACTATCATGAAAATGACCTTTAACGTCTAATTGACCTGACCTTGAGCTACGAGACCTGGTCTTGCGCGCGACACGTCGTCTTACTGTGGTACACATTCATGCCAAGTTAAATATTTGAAAATCCATCCATCGACGAAAGATATGGACCGTAGACGCCCAACTATCATGAAAAATGACCTTTAACGTCTAAGTGTGACCTTGACCTTTGAGCTACGGACCTGGGTCTTGCGCGTGACACGTCGTCTTACTGTGGTACACATTCATGCCAAGTTATTTGAAAATCCATCCATCGATGACAAAGATATGGACCGGACACGAAAATTGTGGACAGACTGACAGACAGACGGTTCAAAAACTATATGCCTCCCTTTGGGGGCATAAAAAAATCGTCGAGGCATGTCCCCCCACCCCCGAGTGACGTACAGGCAAGTATCATGCCGGGTCCTTGAGCGTCTTTTGAAAATCTCCCGGGTCAAATGGAACCCCTGTGACACTCAAAATTCGCCTTTAATTGGTCAAGAGGGATAGTAATAAGTCAGCAAAGGTCATGTGCTAATCAATAATTATGTGAGGTTTGGGGATTCTGACTCAGTCACTTGAGAACATTTTGAATGATAAACATTTTATATTTCGAATGGAGGGAAGGGCGAACAGTCATACAACGCCTAATCTATATCCCCTCACCAAGGATCGTAAGACTGCTATGTATGCATAATAAGATCACTTTGGCAAAGACACTTGGCTTAACTATTTGACATTTGATGTACAAGTGCGACTTTGACCTTGAACCTAGCGACCAGTTGTGCTCTCTGCACATTGTGTTGACGAGGCTTTTATGAAAATCTTGCTGGTGGTTAAAAAGATATGTACATGTGAGTGACCAATAGACGGCCATGCGTGACTCCTGTATAGCACCTAAAAGTACCTACTGGTTTAACAATATGTTTTTAAATCCTTTTCATGGCTATACATGTAAAATAACAATCTTTATACCTGGATAGGGGGTTGCTGTTGCTGTTGTTGCTGAAGGTATGGATCAAATTCCTCGTCTTTTACCCCATCTTTGATTGTGCCATTTGATACTGCAATGACAAATGGATCTCAAATGTATTTGTGAAAATTCTGACATTTGGTTTAAATTAATTTACTTTTAAATTTAAAACGAATCAATCTTGGTTTCATTTTCATATCTTTAGATTTCATTAGGCCTAAAAAAATTGTTTCCGGTAACCCGACCCTACCTCGTTAAAACTTGCCGACCCTAGCAGTTTTTTATATAAAGATTCCTATTTATGATCAGTAAGCGTGATCGCGGACGCGGTTCCAGAGGGGTCATTGCATTGATACGAAAATGCAATATGTTGCTTAATTATGAATATTAATTATGAAGTAATATCATCCAACCAGAAAAAAGAAAGGGTTTTTAAAAGGTGATAATGCCTTTTTTGAAATCTGCACCACGCTACAATTCCACAGATTTCAGGAATAACTGCAAAAAAACTACTATATAAATATTTCACACAATTATAAATGATCAGATATATGTTGATACCAAATTCATTAAAATCTCTATTTATAAATACAAAGTCGTTTTTTCAAGCACATGACATGTTGATGAAGTTGCCGCCGTCTTGAATATTTGAAAACATACACCAGTATGAAAATAAGTTAGGTAACAGCTGATAGATAACTTAACAATAAAGATGTAAAACTTATCGCATTTTCAATGAATCAATTAAAAATGCAAGGCCCTAGTTATGTTTTAATAAATACTTTGTCAAAATGTTTATATAAGGCCTAAATTTAACTTAAAATTGCCTGGTCACAAGTGTCACATACGCCTAAATTTCTAGTTGAAATTTGCGCAAAATACATTCGTTCAACTAAATGTATGATATATGAATACAGGCCGACTCGGACCATGGCTGATTCGGACCAAATTTACTTGGCTTATTCGGCCCAAATTGTTTAAGTTTTCCTGACACTAATGTCATGAGTAAAAATAAAATTTAAGAGTATTAAGTTTAATGTCTGATGCAAAGAATAATTAAAGTCCTTATTTAGATGCATTTTAGTTTGTCAACACTTCTTACCTGCTTGTACGGTGTATATTTTATGTCTTTACTTCAAGTTAAACCTCTATATAAGCTATAATCAACATTATTTTCTGAAATTGCTGAATCATCCAAAATTTATGGTCATTATTGACTGTTAAATAAAAGTTTGTGGTCTGAATCAGCCAAAATATATGGTCATTATGTACTTTTATTCGAAGTATGTGGTCCGAATCAGCCAAAATATTTGGTCCGAGTCAGCCATGGTCCGAATCAGCCATGGTCCGAATCAGCCTGTTTCCTGATATATTATTCTTTTGCATTTTGGGTTTATATTTGTCTAACATTGACTTAAGATAATAAAAAAGGAAAAAAAAAGTTTAATTACAAAAATGAGTTATAATGGTAAAATAACAGATTGTAACTTGGTATTTCCGAAGATCGCTTCAAATATGTTGGACTACCAAGTTCCTTTGTATAAGCCAATTCACATGATACCATCCCGGCAACTGAGTATGTGAACCAATGCCAACTGGGCATAAAAGTTCATTACATTTAATTGGACATCTATTTTACCTCAAGATCTGTTAACATATCTCGAAACATTAGATCTAATTTGTTCAACTTCACCGAGGCAAATTTCAGGAAAAATATTCACATCACATTTAGAATACCCACCTTGGTTAGGCTGACCTTTGCCTCTCTGCAATGACATCACATGAAATAAAGAATAAAACAGCAATAAACATTTATCAATAAATGAAAGAAACAAATTCACTGAAGAAAGGTCAATTCAATTCATGCCGCAGTCAACATTGATCACGCCTGTCCGCCATCTTTTTACCTGATCAACACTCGTAGACATTCCACAGAGTTTTTGGCACTAATAGTCTAGATATGATACAAAAATAGTCTTTAAAGTTTATTTGGGATATTGTTTGGTAAGAGGACAGCAGCCCTATGTTGTTTTATTGTTCATATAGGCACAAAAAAACACAAAAACGTCCAACAAGTTTCTTCCTCGATCGTGTAACAATGGCGGCGAGTACGCATGTGCCTCGCTCCCGCGGACGACCACGTGATATCCTTGTTGACGTCAGCAGAACGATTTGGTAAAAGTAACACGGAGGACAATTTTTCGGCGCCCCGTTTGTTTACAAAATGTAACAATCCAAGAAGGACGCAAAACTGTTTGACTACGAAATAAAAGAGAGTCAGTTCGAGCTTCTGTCCCGTCAAGTGAGAATAAGTAATCTGTGTATGGGTGCTTATTTCACACCACCAGGGAAACTTCTTCTTCTCCTCCTTTATAGAACAGATACCATCACCTGGCATATACTCGTACTGGCACTTGACAAGTTATGTGGTGTTAGAAAGTTTTTACAGGTACATAACGTGTTAGTTAATACTATATTACAATGCGTCTAAGAACTACCCAGTACAATCTAAGCGATCGAAGCTCTACAGACTGCAGTTCCCTCTTGAAACTGTCACTGTCTAGGGAAGGCTGTTCCATAACCTGATGGTGTCTGGGGAAAATGATTAGGCCTACTCATAGTTGAGGGTCCAGGCAAAAAGACTCCAGGAATCTCCTGTCATGACATCTGACTGCGGTCAATGGGATGAGGTGTGAAGTGGGCACATGCACTAATCCATGGACAACCCTGTACATCATGGTGCTCTCCATTCCGTGAGTGAAGGCCACTGAAGATCACGGAGCATAGGTCTGACGCTGCTGGTCCGACTGTGGTCAGAGAAGACCATCCGTGCTAACCTTCCCTGCACCATCTCCAGTTTCTATATATTTTCCTGTGTATTTTGTATTTGGAATTGGAACGTCCTCTGTACCTTGCACCTTTTCTCCAAAAATATTCTGGAGGAGTTACACATAATGCTACTGGTGTTGACTATAGAGAAGCCTAAATACAAAAGGAATAAATCTATCTACATGTAGATGTTACTGCTGAAAAATCATTGAGGATTATAACTAGCAGGGTGCAAAAAGTTGTTAAAATAATTTAATAGTTAGATGTTAATTATGTGCAAAGTTACTATAGAGAAAATAATAAAACCTCTACAATACTATTAGTAGACTTAAAATTTGAAGAATGGATGGAGCCTCTCGGCAAAGATTTTCAGGCTGGGGCTAGATGGAGTGCTTAAAGGGAGACTATCCCCAAAACGTATACTCCTAGGGAAGAAAAAATTAAGATAGTACTTTGCCCCTGAGTAAGGTATTCTGTAGTTCTGGTTTCTGGTATGCATGACATGTTGATGATCAAAATAAACAAGGTGGTTATAAATTTTGTACATTTTAAGAAGGTATAACAGCGCTGTTCAAGGGTTTGTCAGTTTAGGTCTGCCATATTTATATTTGGCATCTCATTTCTGGACTTGTCCACTTGCCTAAATTAAATATTTCTGCCGTGCAACAGTATGCTGTTGTGCTCTAATATAATGTCATATAAGCTGTCTCTTTTACATTTTATTTGTAGCTTTTACATTCTTTTTATCAATCAGTAGAGTATTTACTTCAGCAGTTATATGAGCCGCACCATATAAGAAAACCAACATAGTGCGTTTGCGACCAGCATGGATCCAGACCAGCCTGCACATCCGCGCAGTCTGGTCAGGATCCATGCCTGTTCGCTTTCAAAGCCTATTGCAATTAGAGAAACCGTTAGCGAACAGCATGGATCCTGACCAGACTGCGCGGATGCGCAGGCTGGTCTGGATCCATGCTGGTCGCAAATGCACTATGTTGGTTTTCTCATGGTGCAGCTCATATTGTTAATATGCTTTGTCCACGGTATGTAGTAGCTGATAGTCCACACTGGCCATAGCTTTCGCAGAAGCGGTCCTGTTTTCCAACGCCGCGGCAGTGGACGAATCGTCGCAGAAACGGTGGATAAATATGGCCGGGTGAATGTATTTCCACTGCCATTGGAAGTGTTCTAATGAGTTTCTTATTTTTTTCATATTTGGTTGGAAACAATAGGTGAGACAGGAGCCCACATATGTACTTTACCAGCCACAAACTCTTGTTCAGTGCAAGCCTTTTCCATCAATGTAAACACTTCTGTACAGTTTGATGAGGGACTGCTGATTTTGTAGAATTTCAATAAATATTGTAGAATTTTTATACAAAACGACCCTTTATTACGTTTGCATTATAATGTAAGTATGGCACTATCAAACATCAACCATTTCCTCGTATTCCGTGAATAATTTGTCAATGCAAGTATATGAAATAATTGACACCAAAAATGATTTCAACGCAGTGGGTGGTGGATACAGTTGCAATGCAATTACGGTATGTCCGATTCCTTTAATGTCCGTTCTGGGCTTTAAACTTACCTAAACAGCACTTTTCCCTGGATTTGATTTGGTCATGACCATTAAATCACACTGACTAGTAACTCAAGAATCCTTATATATATCTCCGATCCATAGTTGTGCTATAGAGTGAGTTGGGTATTACCCCATCATTTTAGTTTGAAAACTGAATTTGGTATTCTAAAAGCTTTCTTTATTAACACGATTTGCCGGAATGCTAAAATTCTTGTCAACATTCTTATTTATTGCAGATAATAGTTATACATCGAACAACTCGCGATAATGTCATTCTTTTTTTCCCACGTCCTGTTCCCGAATCGAGGTAGGCTTACTACTATGAAAATAGTTAGAAATAATGGATTTTTGCCTTTTCATCTTTGTGAAATTTCTTTTCGCCACAGAGCATAGAGAAGCTTATTTTTAGTGCATTATATAAATATCAATTAATTATGATACATTCGGAATGCATCGTTGGGCAACTGTTAAATCCTGCAGGGACATGAACTGTGATACGCATGCATCTGAATGACATTCTACAAAGAAGTTTTGATGCGCATTAAAAGAAATTTTACTTTTTTAATTGGGTATTTACGCTGTTGCTCTTGATCACTGTGAAAATTAATATCTGATGTCATATAATAAAACACTTATTGAAAGGCTTGCCAACCGATCGTCAAAACTATTGTCAATTGTTTTCCTGTTTCCTTTCCTGTTTAATTTATTACATATTTACTGAAGGTAATATTTCTATTGTATTTTTTTGCGATTGTATAAAACAGAGTACATAATATTCAACATTTACAGTAAATGAGTGTTTACAAATATTTCGAAAGAAAAAGGAAAGAAATGTATGTACCATCGCAAAAATGAATCAGAGCACAAGGTCCCTAATGTTTGAATGACACTGTGACCTTTTTGAGAGGTAGTTGAAGTTCTAGCCTTTTACTTGTCCTATCATGGTTTTTATCGTCCTTTGTTAGACGTTGGTAATCTGTTTCGTTTAGTTTCCAATAATCATATAAGAAATTTTGATTTTTTTTTCTTGTCATTTTGAAATCTGGTGGTATAATTCTGAAAGAACAGCATATTGTAGAAGTAAAGATAAGTGAACCCAATTATAAATCACAGCCTTTAGACGTCTGGTGGGTCGGGTTTTGGTACATTTACATTTTGTTTGATGCTGTGTGTAGCTAAACGTGAAAAAGTAGGTACAAGGCAGTCTGAAAGACAGCTGCATCCCCCCGCAGTTATGGATAGTGAAAGGGTTAATAGTATTGGGTGGAAGCATTGACGTTGTTAAGTATATTTTATGGTTCATGTATGACGACATAAATGAATTTGTTCCAAGCGAGAGATCGCAGGAATAAGTTTAATATAAAAAGAATCATGAGTATACAATTCATCAGTGAAACTCTGGCAAGTAGATCGGTTACTGAATATGACTCATCGGGTTTGCAAACCATCTCAATAAGGTGAACACTTGACCAAAGTTTCAAGAAAATGCTTCAAGTGGTTTAGCAGAAAAGGAGGGGACGGGAAATTGAAGGCTCAAACATTTGAGTTGTGACATTGACCTTGAGCTGGCATGGGTGAATTTTGAGTACTGCAAATCGTCTTGATAAGAGGAATATTACAGCCAAGTCATAGTAAAATCCTTCAAGGGGTTTAGGAGATACAGAGCGGACACAAAATGTAAGGCTCAAACATTTGACTTTGAGTTGCAACCTTGACCTTGAGTCCACATGGCTGACTTATGAGTTCTGCACATCGTCTTGATGAGGTGATCATTTGCCCAAGTTTCATGAAAATCCTTCAAGTGGTTTAGGAGATACAGAAAGGACACAAAATAGAAGGCTCAAACATTTGACTTTGAGTTGCGACCTTGACCTTGAGTCGACATGGCTGACTTATGAGTTCTGCACATCATCTTGATGAGGTAATCATTTGACCCAAGTTTCATGAAAATCCTTCAAGGGGTTTACGAGATACTGAGCGGACACAAAATGGAAGGCTCAAACCTTTGACCTTAAGTTGTGACCTTGACCTTGAGCCAACAAGGCTGACTCACGAGTTCTGCACATCGTCTTGATGAGGTGATCATTTGACTTAAGTTTCATGAAAATCCTTCAAGGGATTTAGGAGATACAGAGCAGACACAAAATAGAAGGCTCAAACTTTCGACCTCGAGTTGTGAACTTGACCTTGAGCCGACATGGCTGACCCATAAGTTCTGCACATCGTCTTGATGAGGTGATCATTTGACGTAAGTTTCATGAAAATCCTTCAAGGGATTTAGGAGACACAGAGCGGACACAAAAATGGAAGGCTCAAACCTTTGACCTTGAGTTGTGACCTTGACATCGATTCAGCATGGCTGACTAATGAGTTCTGCACATCGTCTTGATGAGGGGATTATTTGACCCAAGTTTCATGAAAATCCTTCAAGTGGTTTAGGAGATACTGAGCGGACACAAAAATGGAAGGCTGAAACATCTGACCTTATGTTGTGACCTTGAGTCAACATGGCTGACTCATGAGTTCTCATATTGTCTTGATGAAGTGATTATTTGACCAAAGTTTCATGAAAATCTTTCAAGGGGTTTAGGAGATACAGAGCAGACACAGAAAGGAAGGCTCAAACCTTTGACCTCGAGTTGTGACCTTGATCTTTACTTATACATTTTGAGTTATGAGCATCACAAACAAAAAATCCACTATTTTGGCTATTTCAAGGGCCATAACTCTGTAATAAGTGCTAAGATTCTCAAGAAGAATGCCAAGTGTGCAAGGTCACATCATGATAAAGACTCATGCAAGGTTTCATGAATTTACATCAAATACTTTTTGAGCTAGGCACAGCACTAGGTGAAAGTGTGCATTTTTTACTATTTCAGGGGCCATAACTTTAAAAATAGGGGGTAGAGCCAGATGAAAAATAAGAGGTGCGCATGATAAAGACTCATGCAAATTTATCAATTTATATAAAACACTTTTTGAGCTAGGCATTTCACAAGGTGAAAATGTGCATTTTTTACTATTTCAGGGACCATAACTCTGGAAAAAGGGGGTAGAGGCAGACGAAAAATAGGAGGTACGCAAGTCCATATCATGTTAAAGACTCATGCAACGTTTCATCAATTTATATCAAATACTTTTTTGAGCTAGGTGTGTCACGAACTTCGGACAGACTGATGACCAAATCTATATGCCCCCACTACTCGGGGGGCGGGGCTGCAGAGGCCACAAAAATAGAAAGTGCATCAAAACTGTAACCAAGGTGACGCGGAAAGACGCCAACACCTGGGCAAGTAGGATAGCTCTCCATATACTTCCTATAGTCAAGCTATAAATCTCATCAGGAAACTGACCAATTACATTCACCCGACCATATTTATCCACCGTTTCTGCTAAGAATCCTCCACCATCGCGGTGTTGGAACCACCGCATCTGCGAAAACTATGGCCAGTATGTATCTGAATATCCATGCATGCATAAAAGTCATAAAGCAGACCTGAAAAACAACCTTAAATCTTTTACCTCTGTGACCCTGACTTTCAAAGAAGTGGTATGATTCTTGAACATGACACATCATCTTGTTATGGTGGTCAGTTGTGCCAAGTTATTTAAAAATTCAACAAAGTTATATGCCAGACACCATTTTGTGCATTGACTGACTGACAGACACACAGACTGTCATGTCTCCCCCACTTTGAATGGTGGGGGCATAAAACTAATCTTATCGGTCCAAACTAGCACCTGTTTGGTACCGTATAAAAGGGTGTAAATAAACAAGAACAAAATAAGTATATGAATGAAAATATGCTCTATTTATTATAAATAACCAACAAAATAAGTTAGCAAATACAATATAATTAAAATAAAACAGATCTATTTGAAATTTTATCATGCGGAAGCTTTGTTAGGACTGGGAAGCATGACAGAATGGTTACAATATCAAATACATAAACTAGGCTATTGGCAGCCTTTTAATATGAACAGAAATGAGCACAAATTTTACATCAATACCAACAAAAAGCCTTCAACACAGTTTATTATAATACTTCACTGGATTAAAGGCAAAGACTAAAAAACAGTAGCTAAAGTACAAAAACATACACAAGCATTATCCAAGAAGACTTAGTGACACTTGCCATCTGTAAAACTATTTTAAGTGCATAAAACTTGTTTACCTAACAATTTTTTCGAGAAACCCAAATGACAAGGTCACTGTGTCTGATCATGTATTTTCTGTGAAAGTCTTTCATAAACCAAATTATTCCTGCCATTTTAGAATACATGTCACAGTAACTAGTTTTAAGGAATCAACCTATGACCTTAAGTTCTGACAATTACTTTTATTTCATTGAAATGAATCTAACAAAAATGTATAAACTATACTAATAACACCAGTTTTTGTAACAAATAAAGAGGGCAAGGTAGAAGCCAATGTACCCCACTTTTCAGTAGATTTATTACTTTGGGTTCAATAAAGCTGTTTTTTATGAATCCAAAGATATTTGAAATAGTGGACGCATTGGTTGAGAGGGCTAAGATGCTTTCTTACGGAGGTGAAGGCCCCGGGTTCAATTCCTGGCTACTCCCACTGCGGTGTGTCCTTGGGCAAGGCACTTTGTCACAATTGCCTTAGTCCATCCAGCTGTAAATGGGTACCAGCAAATTGATGGGGGTAAGGTATAATTGGTTTTAACTGTTCTTAAAATAGAGTTGTTTAAAAGCTCTACAGAGCTTATGTTCATTGTTTCACAAAGCAATGGTAAATAAAATTTACCTTTACATTTTTAAATTTCTTGCTTTAAATAAACACGATAGGAAACAAGCCAGTGTGAAAAACAAAACTTGTAAACACACAACACTTGATAATTTATAATATATGTCATTCAGATTTGTATTGAGAAATATGTATGAATTCTGCATTAAAAATACTGAACGACTTTAGGAGCACAATATTCTTCCAGGCTGATAACTATCGAAGTAAATGGGAGCTTATGTAGGTGTAGTCACAAGTAGCCCAAAGATATGAAGTTCTAACCTCTCTTCCTTTTGTCATGCCCCTTTTCAATAGAATTGTGATCTTCTTTTACTCTACTGTCTTTCACTATGTATGTGTAGCATTCTATTGAAATCAATATGTTCCTATCGCATGCTACATAAAAATATAGCTTAAGAACTTTATGCCTTGAAAAGAGACACTGAAAGAAGCCAAAAGAAGTAAATTCAGAATGAGTGTAGCTTTTTATATACATGTTAACACCCCTTTTTCCATTTTTTATTGTAGCGATATAGTACTTTACGGGAATATAAGTTGAAATAACATTATTAAGTAAATGGATTCTATATGAAATAGAGAACAGCCACATTTAGTGGTGTCCAACCTACAAGGTAAAAACGAGTGCTTATTTCTAGATATATAACTAATAACCTGTTTATTACATAGTCAGCTACACATGTAAATGATACAAATTTGTTCTCTAATCTGAGTAAAATTGAAAATATATCCGTTAAAAAACCCCTTTGTTTTATGCAACAACTCCCAAGAATGTAAGCTCGCACCCATTATGAAATTTGCACCTCAATATGGAAAATTAAAGACCTCTCTTATTTTTATGTAAATACATGGAGGTTCTAGGATGTTTATATTAACTGTCTCTTACAGTTATTCTTAATTCAACAAAAGAATATAGTATTAAAACAGTGTTGCATAATTTTTACTTACTCCACTTTTAAGAGATCAAAATATACTCTTAATTTTGGTTTAAATTTTACACATTTACATAACAAACTTCTAAAAGCTCTTCGTTCTTTTACAAAAAAACTTCTTGATACTTATATAAAAGTTTTAAGAAAACATGTATAAACAAAATGGTAGGGTGGGGGGTGGGTATATCTGTTTTATTGAATATTCAGAGTTAAATATTAAAGCCTGCTCTAGAATTTCAGTTTCTTTTGAATTCTTTCTTTGATAAGCTGTATAAATGGAACTATTTTGAAGATTTTTGCAAAAAATTCTTATACAAAATTGAAATGAATTTGGCACTTATAAAGTGATGTATTGAACAGTTTAAGATAGCAATAAATGAAAGAATTGAAACAAACTTAAAGACACTTGCTGCAGTTTCTTGTATGAGAGATGGGGCAACAATTTCCCAGTAATAGAATTTGTTCAAACTTTGCATATGAACACAGTTTCATGTTAGAAACAGAAAAATGCAAAAACAATAATAGGTCACCAATGCTTGTTTAGGAGTTATCTGCCCTAAAAACTGGATTTTTCTTCAAATTTGCATATTCAAGGGCAGACAACTTCTGAACAAGCATAGTGACCTTTGATTTTTTTTTCAATATTCTGTTTCTAACATGACACTGTGTTCATATACAAAGTTTGAACAAATTCTATTATTGGGAATCCTTTTAACCTAAACTGCCACATGCGTCCTTAACATTGTAACTATGGTAAAACATCAGTCATCTTGGGATATGAATCCAAAACAATAACTTTTTACTGTCTGAAAATAAAAACACCTGACCTCAAATCTAATTCAGAGCTATATCTCAATTCTACGCTTGATGCTGATGAGAAGAAACCTCTACTATGAGGGAGCCACTAAAAATCAAGGGCTGAAGAGAAACCAAACTCTCGACACATGCATACTATCAAATATATTGAAAAATGTAAACCTCATAAATTGCAATATTTAAAGGGACTTTCTTCCCTACATCTTAATTTTGAGATGAATAAGCTTGTGGAATAATAACAACAGCTCCTGGAGCCTAACAGGACATGAATGTATTTAGCCCATGAAAATCAGTATATTCACTTTTATCACAAGAAAAGCATTTATAGTTAGTAGGTGTACAACCTGAATAGTCAGGACAGATATCTGTAAGAGATTTTTTTTTTATATATTTTACATACTAGACACACAGACGAATATTTTATAAAAAAAATATTGCTGAAAGCTCACTGAATCACTCTTTTACTTCCATTTTTTATACAATAATAACATGATCCTTTTTGTTTTCCTAGTACATAAAGGTTGATAAGTGTGTGACATTATCATACACTGAAATCACTGTTAGTAACTTGTAGCAAATATGTAATAGCGGCATGCTAAAACTGAATACAACACAAAACAGGCATTTTTTTGGTGTAAGCTGTTTTAGAATCCAAATAATATATCCAAAACCTATCTGTGATTTTATATATGACTAAAATCATTGTCATTCAGATGCATACCATTTCATCACTAAGGCTGTTTCATCGTGACAGAATTCCTATGTATCTGAACTCCAGTGAAGTTACCAAAGCATAAAACCACTGTTTAGGATATGCTATTTCTTAATTACAAATGAAAGTAAATCTACTTCCTAATAATTGAGAAAAAAATTGATATAGAACAAGATGCTTGCCCTTAAAATTAAATCATTTGTATACATTTTCTTGATAAAACAAAACAATAAATGAAAAGCTACAGAACTTTGTATAAACTATACCTATTCTTTATATAAAAATGTAACCTTACAGACAGGAAGTACAAATTACTCACTTACAAATTACTCATTTAGAACTTTGTTCATTAAGTTATAAAATACAATGAAAACAATACAACACTAATCTTATTATGCAATTAATTATAATATTTATAAAAGTAACAAGAATACTATGCATGCTTTAAATAATGAAGATCTTTTAACCTTTACCCTGCTAAATTTCTAAAATGGACTGGTCCATCATTCATTTTGGGCAATTCACTGAAATTTTACTGACTGAATAGCGAACAGTGCAGATCATGATCAGCCTGCATGGACAGTTTGATCTTGGTCTGCACTGGTCGCAAAGGCAGAATCACTTGCCACTAGCAGGCTAAAGGCGGAATCACTTGCCGCCAGCAGGCTAAAGGCAGAATCACTTGCCGCCAGCAGGTTAAAGGCAGAATCACTTGCCGCCCGCAGGCTAAAGGCAGAATCACTTGCCGCCAGCAGGCTAAAGGCAGAATCACTTGCCACCAGCAGGCTAAAGGCAGAATCACTTACCACCAGCAGGCTAAAGGTTAATCTAAGTCTTCCAAATACACAAGACACTTACAGTAGCACTTATACTATTCTCTAATAAACAACAGCAGTAGCATTTATACTATTCTCTAATCAACAACAGCATTTATACTCTGAATACATTAATTGACCATAATATGGCTTTTATTTTATACAGGCATGTACACAGTAGAGATTGTACTGCCTAACACCATGGAGTCTTTGGATCAAAGATCATATTTATCAAAGTTTAGCGTCTGTGAATCTTTTGGTCTTAAAAATACTGCATTTTCTTTTTGTTCTGTCATTGCTAGATTAGCATAGAATCTGATTGTGATGAAACTTTGCATGAAAATGTATTCTATAGCTAAAAACAGCTCAGCAAAGTTTCATTTGAGTAAATTTGCTATTAACAAAGTTATGGAAAACTGAATATCTGCCATTCTTAAGTTTAAGCTACATAACCTTGCATTGGTTTTGTTACAAGAACCATTATGAAAACATTTGTTTAACAACATCAAATAAGTTTATATATAACAAAGATCAATACATCATTTTCTGTACCATTTACACCACAAACAAATTAACATTTAACCACAGTAAGCAATAAAATGGATAAAAAAGAAACAAATATCTAATACGCATTTAGTCATTTCTGTTTATTATATAATCTCAAAAAAGGCTCTTTTTACTTATTGAAGTGTGTTTACTAAAAGGACCCATTCATACCCTTAATCTCTACATGTTTGATATGTATGGATACAAGGTACAATATTCATGATAAATGGCCATCTTGTGAAACGTATCAGGATAATTACAACAAAAGCACTTTCGTGAGTACTTAGTTTCACAAACATTGACAGTTCGTGCAAAATAGCGAAAATTAGTACCTTGTGAAAACTGATTTTACAGTATGTCAAAGGTCATATTTTGAAGGCTTAACAGAAAACTGTTGTAACTTCTGGGGCGGCAAATTCAATTGTCCGTATAGCCCAGGTTGTCCCAAAGCTTGTACGGACAAGTGAAATTTGACCAGAATTTACTATATAACTATCATATGTACAAGTAAACAAGAGGACCATGATGGTCCTGAAACGCTCACCTGTCCCCACATGACCCAGTTTTAAACCGAGTATGATGTTGTTTTTTTCTATTATTTAACATTGTGACCTAGTTTTTGAGCTCATGTGACCAAGTGTTGAATCTGACCTAGATATCATCAAGATAAAAATTCTAACCAATTTTCATGAAGATCCACTGAAAAATATGGCCTCTAGAGAGGTCACAAGATTTTTTATTATTTGACCTACTGACCTAGTTATTGACGGCACGTGACCCAGTTTCGAAAATGACCTAGATATCATCAAGATGAACATTCTGACCAATTTTCAGGAAGATCCATTCAAAAGTATGACCTCTAGAGAGGTCACAAGGTTTTTCTATTTTTAGACCTACTGACCTAGTTTTTGATTGCAGTTGACCCAGTTTCAAACCTGACCTAGATATCATCAAGATGAACATTCAGACCAATTTTCATATAGATCCAATGAAAAATATGGCCTCTAGAGAGGTCACAAGGCTTTTTTGTTATTTGACCTACTGACCTAGTTATTAAAAACACGTGACCAAGTTTCGAACAAGACCTAGCTATCATCAAGGTGAACATTCTGACTTACTTTCATGAAGATCCATTGAAAAGTATGGCCTCTAGAGAGGTCACAAGGTTTTTCTATTTTTAGACCTCTGACCTAATTTTTGACCGCAGTTGAACCAGTTTCGAACTTGAACTAGATATCATCAAGATAAAAATTCTGACCAATTTTCATACAGATCCCATGAAAAATATGGCCTCTAGAGAGGTCACAAGGTTTTTTTGTTATTTGACCTACTGACCTAGTTATTGAAGGCATGTGACCCAGTTTCGAACTTGACCTAGATATTATCAAGGTGAATATTCTGACCAATTTTCATGAAGATCCATTCACAAGTATGGCCTCTAGAGAGGTCACAAGGTTTTTCTATTTTTAGACCTACTGACCTAGTTTTTGATCGCAGTTGATCCAGTTTCGAACTTGACCTAGATATCATCAAGATAAACATTCTGACCAACTTTCATAAAGATCCCATGAAAAATGTGACCTCTAGAGTGGTCACAAGCAGAAGTTTACGCATGCACGGACGGATGCTGCATGATCACAAAAGCTCACATTGTCACTTTGTGACATGTGAGCTAAAAATAGCAAATGACAAGAACAGACAAGCAAGTCAAGATTTTGCCACCCCTGAACTTATTCCTTAAATTCATTGACTTACTTCAGTTTTACATCCAGGTACTGAGTTACAAAACACAGTTTTAAACAAATAAGGAAATGACATAACATGATGTAAGTAGACTCCAAAGCTCACTAAATAACAAAAAATTTGTGGGCAAATGTAAATATTTTTTAGAAAAATAGTTCTATCAAATACTCATATTAATCTAAAACTTATCTATAATTTAAATAATAGGAGGGTTATAAGAGTGGACACACATGACCAACACCGGATGTTTTATAGAATTTATTGTTGCTAGTCTCTACTAGTTTCCATTTTCAAAAGATCTTCATCAGGAGTTTGAATATGAATATACTAAGTAATCTAAGTAAGTTTGCTGACAAAATCCTGTCTAACTTTCCATATTAAGTTCAATTCTTTTACTGTTTGTATCTTTTGAATACAATAATTTTTTTAAATATGCAAGTAATGCCAACATCTATGAAATAAATCAGATCTAAAGCTCTGAAAAAAACAACAAAAAAACTGACCAAGGTAATTCATGATTTTGTTGGAAAATAACCAAACTGTACATTATTTACAGCCAAAAAAATGCTGTATTTCTGTTCTCCTGCTTTCCAATAAAGTTTCTGTTCAGCAAAATGCCGATATGTTTCAGGGACAGTGATATCTTACATGGTTTCGAAAGTCACAATTATTATGAACATCCATGGTCCTATAGTGCTACATTATGCAATTATCAAATGGAAAAGGTATGTATTAAATGGTTATTTGAATGACTAAACATATATTGGCACGATGGCTTTACCTGACTGTTAATTACTTTAGGAACGCAATAACTGCTGAAGGTACATCATGCAGTTTTATGAATTCTGTGAGTCATATATTGTATACCGGTATCTAAACAAAACTTTTAGTTATTGTAACGTCAAACAGTGTGCCAAAAACGCTTTTTGTGCAGGCTTCCATTTTTTTGCTATGTTTTACAATTTCTATGCAATAATTTTTTTTACTACTTATAGGAAGATACACAATAATGTTAATCATTGCATGTCAAACAATAATCTCAATATACACAACATTTCTATATATCACTTTTATTTTCTAGAATATGCTACAGTTTGGCAGCTATTAACATGTACATTTTACTCTTACACCCCTTAACAATATGTATACAGAAACATAATTATGGTCTAAGTTTCTGACTGTAACGATCTAGTTTTCACACAGAAGTGTCCAGTACTAAAAATGAAACTCTAATGAAGTATAAAAATAGAAACTACTCTCTAGTGGGTTACCAAGAGCTTGTGATTCAGCTACACTCAACAAAAAATGACAATGTAAATCTGTTTTTTACATGTAATGCCTTCCAACAGTAAAATGCACATATAAAATACCTTTACACTGGTTTTCTCAAAATGTGTGAGAAAGAAAAAAAAACATGATATAAAGTAGGCAGTACTTGTTCTAGGGCTGTACCTGTTTGAATATTTTGTACAAATATTTCAATAACAATACAATGATATATAGACAGACAGGAAAAATGACCCATCCAAACAATACAGAGGTTAGATAGTGATTTTTTTCTTGAAATTTAACAAGATTTTGTACAACAAGCAAGATCAGTGAATGTAATAATAACAGTAAAGTTTTTCTTGAAACTTGTATTCTTTTTCCTATGAATATTCAAAAAGTTATTTTTCATTCATCTGTGATATTCCAAAATCACCTACTGATATATCATTGATCTGAAACATTAAGTAGTGACCATACCATATTTTTTTCAAAACATCAGTATGAAGTTAAAAAGCTTTGAAATACATGTAAATGTTATTATATTTCTCAAAAATTAATACGTTTATAGCACTTAAAGCAAAAATGTATAGTTAAGAACATTCAAAATGTTTGTGTAAAAGAAAAGTTTGTGATTAAGGAAATTTAACTCTTCTTGGATATCAAAGGGACATAATATATTGGATATATTCTATTTGGGTGTATTTAATTTTACATTCAACAGTGATCAACAGTCCAATAAACATAGAATAATTAAACACTATTTTGTTAAAACTGCCCAAATTTCTCTTATATGTTGTTTAGAATAACCTTCCTAACTGGCAGTACCAGTGAAATATATCTTGCACCAAACACTTTATATTTTCCATTTTAGCACTGTATAAACAAAATCAAGAGCGAGCTTTGTCCAAATTTCTACAGTAATTTGATTAATTTTGGAAGAGTTACAATCTTAGGAAATTACAATTACTTAATACCTCCCTTCATCACACAAGTTTATAAGCATTTGCTGCCAATTAGTATTTTGACTAAGATCAACTGCCATTCATTCTTCCATAGATACGAAGTCCATTGAATACAATTTTATTTGTAACGGGTGCATGTATAAATCACATTCCATTACCAAAATCAAAGTATACAAAGAACTTTTAGTATGATCTCTACATCAATAATTGAATATTGTGACTGACAGCCCTAGTAAGTTCATACTTAAGTAACACTTCTCTGCCCTGCAGTTTTTGATCTCAATAAAGGTAGTGAGGAACATGTAGGATGTCATTCTTTATCAGTATCCGCGGTGTCACATTAAGAAAATTAACAATCTTACACAGTTCATTCTTTTGCTTGGTTGCATTCTATGCTTCTAAAATATCTTCTTAAAAGATTTTATAAGAAACAAACATCAAAATGTGCTTGTAAAACCAAACTAGGAAGTCTTAAAATGTGAAGACTTACATGTACATGAAGCAAGGAATTTGATTAAATTTCTCAGACAAATACCAGACTCTTAATATTGTTAGTATAGGGATTTATGACACACATGCTTTTCATACAAGTATGAACTTGCAACATTTCTACAATTTCCTCAACAACAGAAACAGATTTCTAATCTTCCAGGAATGTATATAAACAAGAAGTCACTATGTGTACAAGTTATGGTTGTGTGACTAGGTTGTAGATAGACACTGTAGGCCATCTGATATAGTTCTCTCACTCTGTGTTGTCTCGGTTTGTTGCATTAGCGCCTGTTGGATATCTACAGGTAGATCACAGCGACCTTCCCAATGAGCTTTGTGGAATGTGTGTGTCTGAAATATTATATATATATACTAGTAAAAGGATAGAAATTACAAATAAGAGATGACACTAGAAAGTGACAAATGTTCCCCAAGTCAAGTGTCCTTGAATTTGAGTTAAAGTCATTGCCATTGATCTTGACTGTTGAGGTACAGACCTGACTCTTGCCTGTAACATACTTTCTAATGATGCTAAACATTTGTGCAAAGTTTCATTGGAAACCCTTAAATTCTTTAAATGTTATAGTCATGACTCAAACCAACAAACAGTACAACCAAAGTACTATCTTTGCCTCCCTTACTAACATAACAATACAGGGCTCGACCTAGGGCTGGAAACTGATCTGGACATTCGGACCACCTCATCTTAATATCAGTTGGCCCTGATCCAACTAAGCTGGATCGAAAAAGTCTGGGTCATGAAACCATACACTCCAGTTTACATATCATAAAATAAGAAAACAAGTACATTTAATGTCTTTTATTTTTCTATAACTGGCCCTGTGCAAAAAAGTCATTTCATTTTAAGTATTCTACATGACCACTGGAAATTTGTAGCATGCAAGTTAACAATTTGTAGGAAACTGAACCTGCTAACGGTCATCGGGCAAGTTAACCAGTCTGGCTAATGTACTTCAGGTTTAACTGTATATACTCGTGTATAATGCGCAGTTTTTTAACCCACGGGACCACCCCTCCTGGGTACATACTAGTAGACCTATTATACACAGGTATAGACGATTTTCAAGCTTCATAACAATGTCGCCATTCTGGTAAAGGGAAACTACTCTCCACGCTAATTGTCTAAGCTTAGAACTACTACTGCCGTTATGTTCTATATAAGATAATTACTTAAACAAAACAAATTTTATATAAATTAAATAGTATTTTCAAGAAAGAAGTATCAACAAGAGCACCGCCTTGCGGGTGCTGACGCTCATCTGATTTTTTTTGTATAATAGAAATATTGTCCTACCCATAATTTTCTAAGTCTAAAAAGGGCCATCATTCTTGCAAAAAGCAGGATAGAGTTATGTTTCTTGATGTACAGTGTCCACTTATGATGTGAAAACTGTTGCAAGTTTTAAGCAATAGCTTTGATAGTTTATGAGAAAAATTGCTAAACATAATACTCAACCAAGAAAATGATTTCTAAGTCCAAAAGGGGCAATAATTTTGCAAAAAGCAGGATGGAGTTATGTTGCTTGCTGTACAGGGTCAGCTTATGATGGTGAACAAGTGTTGCAAGTTTCAAAGCAATAGCTTTGACAGTTTAAGAAAAAGTTGACCTAAACATAAAACTTAACCAAGAAATCTGATATTTTCTAAGTCCAAGGGGCCTAAATCTTGCAAAAAGCAGGATGAGTTATGTTCTTGCTGTACAGGGTCAGCTTATGATGGTGAACAAGTGTTGCAAGTTTTAAAGCAATAGCTTTGATAGTTAGCATTAAAGCTGACCTAACAATAAAACTTAACCAAGAAAACTGATTTTCTAAGTCCAAAAGGGCAATAATTCTTGCAAAAAGCAAGATGGATTTTATGTTTCTTGATGTACACGGGTCTGCTTATGATGGTGAACAAGTATTCCAAGTTTCAAAGCAATAGCTTGCATAGTTTAGGAGAAAAGTTGACCTAAACATAAAACTTAACAAGAAATCTGTATTTTCTAAGTACAAAAGGGGCCATAAATCTTGCAAAAAGCAAGATGGAGTTATGTTTCTTGCTATACAGGGTCAGCTTATGATGGTGAACAAGTCTTCCAAGTTTCAAAGCAATAGCTTTGATAGTTTAGGAGAAAAGCTGACCTAAACATAAAACTTAACCAGGCAACGCCGACGCAGACGCCGACGCCGACGCCGACAACCGCTCAAGTGATGACAATAACTCATCATTTTTTTTCAAAAAATCAGATGAGCTAAAAATTGTAAATATTGGGATACTTGAAAAAGATTCACTATTAAATTATCTTTAACCACTCCGCTGCAGAGGTAATTTATTATCGGTGTAAATCCTACTTTCGTTTTCGATCTACCTAAAAACTGACCACCAAGGTTGATATTTTCGAACTAAACCAGCTCAATAAAGGATGAGTTCGAATGAGGGAATTTTAATTGGACACAGGCCAATGGTCCAACGCTAAATCGAGCCCTGTAATCAACTTCAGAGTATGTAGAATATTACCAACTTAGCAGAAGACATGTGAAAGTAATGGTGATATTCTGACTAAGCTATGACAGAATTATGTATCACAGCGTTTGAAAATTTCTTGATAATTAGCAAACCACCAAAAACCTTCCTGTGCAAATCCTCAACTTCCACATGCCTAAGGATATGCCCTATCATGAAAAATAATTTCATCTCTTCAATCAGCTGACTCTATCTTTACTATACCAAGTACAATGTACAGTTGAAACTCAATATGTCAAACTCGCTTAAAATTCTGGCTATCCTGAAGACATTTTGAAGTCCCGTCCAGAAAACATGTGTACAAAATGTGCACAAAATATCATCAAGCCGAATTTCAGTTATCTCGAAGTTAAACACTAGACCCCTTAGAATTCAAGATATCGAGTTTCAACTGTATATATAAACATTTTGTTCCCTAGGTGAAGCTTTTGTTATTTCTCAACCGGTCAGAGACTTATTACGCCCTTGTTTTAAACATAAAGTAGTCCTGAGTGGAAGATTCTAATAATGGTTACCTTGGCAATATCCCTCCGCCACATTTGATCACACTGACCTGAACAGACTACACACGGTCGCTGTAAACCATATCCACCACATTCAGGGCAATGTTTGCTAAACCGGTTTTCATACCAACATTGTTTACATCTATAAATAAACACAAGTATACAAATGAATTTCATACCAGTAGCTTAGTTTTGAATGTGTGTTTCAACTTTGTTGGGTTGTTGTGGGACTCAAACACAAGAGGTAAGTGGCAAGCAGTTTGAAGTCAATGTCTACAAGTAGATTATGCCTTCAAAGCTTACATATATAATACTATCTAATAATTTATATACATCTGCGTTGTGCCTTCGGGCCAGAATAAGCCCAAATATTTCAGTCATGGCAAAATCCTGTCGGGGTCGGTTTTTACTAATGCTGAAGTGTTTTTTTTACAACGCAGTTTTTTACGCACAAGTTCATTTTGCATTTCTTCTAACCTGTCTGACCAAATGTCAGGCAAGTCTTGAAACTCTTTTGCCATGACTGCTATTTACTGACGCTTTTATTATAAACATTGCTATATGAGGTTGACTTCAGAATGTGCAGATGTGTCACTATGGACTGAGTCTGTCTTGGCATTGTTTCACATGGTGTGCCAACATCACTTTAGCAAGTAAACTGGTAACTGTGCAATTCTATTTTTCTAATGTAAAATTGTAACAATTTATAGTAAACATAAGTAAAGTCTGCAATATTATAAGCTGCACTTAACTGTGTATAAATTGTCTTAAGCAAATGGAAACACAAGGCTAATATGAGCCCAAGCTGCTCACCTGAGGAGGACTTTTACCTTGCTTCTGACCAAATCTGATGATTATCCATTAAGAGGACCATTAGAAGTAATATAATACTTAATCTATTGTTGTTGTTTCTTTGTGAAGGCCCCAAAATGCATAACTATCACAGCAAACAATAGTGCTATAGATCAAGTTTTGTATGTCCAGTTCATGAGAAGAAGTTGTTTGAGGATTTTTCCGTTTCAGCTTTTACCTTAGTAAAGCAGAAGATCTTTCAAGTGGTAACCATCCAGGCGATATATGACCTTTCTGTGTCGATTTGCCAAAAATTCCAACTCACTAATTCACACCGTCAGAGGAGTTTTTTCTATCTTTAGCTCTTGTAGCCCCTGTCCCCTGCCACCCCACCCCTTCTCCCCCAAATAAACCTAAACATCTAAACAATACAGAGAGGTTCATGTAATGGTGGAGATTATTATCATCAGAAGAAATTGTTCATAAGTTCTACTTTTTTTAGGTCTGGTGGTCCCTAACAGGAATCAAGCCGGACCATTTTAACAAACATGGGAGCAGTTCATGCAGAGATGCAACAGACCTAGTTTGATAAAGATTCATCTTTTGAAGGTTTATTCTATATATCTATTGCCCTGGCAGTCACTGAAACTGGTCAAGGGGAACCATATCAACAAATCTGAGACAGGTCTGAACAATGATGCTACAGTCCAAGTTTCAAGTAGTTAGCAGGTTTTTTTTTTCTATTTCTTGTGGCTCCTTAAAGGGGCCAAGTGGAACCACATGAACAAAACTCAAAGAAGACCATACAAGGATGTTACAGATCACGTTTGACAGATACATCAAGTGATTCACAAGAAAAAGTTGTGAGAAGCTTTTTCTATTTTTAGTTCTTACAGCCCCTTAATTAAAGTGGCTAGGAAAGACCATTGGGACAAACCTGAGAGAGGCCCATGCCAAGATGCTACAGTCCAAGTTTGGAATAGATCTATCAAGAGGTTCCAGGGAGAAAAATTTCTTTATATGTTTTTTTGTATCTCCAGCTCGGTCAGCCTATAAAAGGTGCCAAACATAACTATTTTGATAAATCTGAGGGAGGACCATACCTGGATACTGCTAACAAAATTTGCTGAAGATCCATCAAGTGGTTCATGAGAACTTGTTTAAAGGTTTTAGCTCTGTCCAACTCTATAAGGGGCCAAGCAAAACCATTTGCGAGGACCATACAAGGATGTTACTGACTAATTTGGTGAAAATCCATCAAGAGGTTCATGAGAAGAAATTATTTAAAAGTTTTTTTGTATGTTTAGCTCAGACATTCCCTAAACGGGGCTACATCTGGGCAAGTCTGACAAGAGGTCTATACCTGGATGCTACAGACAAATTTTATTTTAATTCTGACCAACAATTTCATAAGGCAGATGTTTACGTCAAAATGTTGATGCAAGACGGTGGACAATGGACCATGGACCATCCACCTATAGCAACAGCTTCACCTTGAATTCAGTTCAGATGAATGAAAAAGCTTTCCTGCTAGCCACAATTTATTTCCTGTCAACCAAAATAAGATAACTGAAATTTCATAACTTCATTCTGAAGAAAAAAAGTCCAGATATTGCGAAATTGAACTGTGGAAGTAAGACTTTCTTTCTGCCTGAGTGTTGAGAATTATATGGCAAAAAGACTGGTAAATCTTATCTGGTATCTCTTGTTCCGAGATACATTTGCCTGCTGGTTTCATACTGTAAGAATCTTTCACTGGTTGAAGGTGCAGATGGAAATATCTGGCTTGAGGACCTGTCTAGGTGGTAACGAGGCTCTACTGAGTAACTGCAAAACAGTTAACCCGAGAGCCACATATTTCCATCCACATCTTTAAGTAGTACAATATTCCCTTTTTTGCATACAGTATTATTCAATTAATAGAAAAATATAAAACAACTGCTTTTCTCTTAGGCAATATCTTCTTATAGCAGTGTACGCATTCATTCATAAATTACAGCAAGTGAATCATCTTACACCATGAGATGTAACACAAGTTTTTCAAGCACCAGCAAAAACATGGGAAAATCCTGTTTAGCATCCAAGAAATTTTTTTTTTTTAACTTCTTTATCAACAGAATGCATGAAACGAAAGTGGATTACGTACAAGTGACAAGTAGATATTTTTTTCTGATATGGTTCACTCTTTTTCATTTCCTCAATCTCTTCCTTAGATATGTCAACTCCCTGTTGTTCTTTTTCTGTTGGTGATATTGGCACACGGTAATACACAGTAGCACGTGGTCCATTTAACAACTCATCTGAAAAAAAAGTAAACTGGTCAAAGATTTGCCTTAGAAAAACTAAATATGCATTTAACACAAACAAATACTGTAAGTATTATAGCCAAAAAGTATATATATATATATATATATATATATATATATATATATATATAGAGAGAGAGAGAGAGAGAAACAAGAGGGCCATGAAGGCCCTGTATCGCTCACCTGACCTATTGACCTAAAGATCATCAAGATTAACATTCTAACCAAGTTTCATTAAGATATGGTCATAAATGTGGCCTCTAGTGTTAACTAGCTTTTCCTTTGATTTGACCTGGTGACCTAGTTTTTGAACCCATATGACCCAGATTCGAACTTGACCTGAAGATTAACAAGGTTAACATTCTGACCAAGTTTCATGAAGATAAAGTCATAAATATGGCCTCTAGAGTGTTAACAAGCTTTTCCTTTGATCTGACCTGGTGACCCTAGTTTTTGATCCCACATGACCCAGATTTAAACTTGACCTAAAGATTATCAACATTAACATCCTGACCAAGTTTCATTAAGATACAGTCATAAATGTGGCTTACACAGTGTTAACTAGCCTTTCCTTTGATTTGACCTGGTGACTAGTTTTTGACCCCACCTGACCAATGTTTAAAGCTGGCCTAAAGATCATCAAGATTAACATTCTGACCAAGTTTCATGAAGATATAGTCATAAATGTGGCCTCTACAGTGTTAACAAGCTTTTCGTTTGATTTGACCTGGTGACCTAGTTTTTGACCCCAGATGACCCAATATCGAACTCGTCCAAAATTTTATTGAGGGTAACATTCTGACCAAGTTTCATTAAGATTGGGCCAAAATTGTGACCTCTAGAGTGTTAACAGTCAAATTGTTAACGACGACGGACACAGGGTGATCACAAAAGCTCACCTTGAGCACTTCGTGCTCAGGTGAGCTAAAAATATATAAACATTTCATAAAAAAGAAATGCCCCAAAACTTAACACAGAACATATTTCATATAGAAATAAGGATTACATGATAAAATGTTACACAAGATGTAATAGATATGATGTTTAATGTACTGGTCAGGGGGCCAATATGAAAGGCTAAGAAACTAATCTATTATTGTGCCTATACTGAACATTTTTTTCTAAAATTCAGATAAGTAACAAAGAGAAAAGAACGCCAAGTGAAACAACAGTTTCCTTTAAACCTATCCATTTCACAATGATTATGAAAAACAGTTCTATCAACTGATATAAAACTACTGACTGCTAACTGGATTTCTGACTAGTATTTTGGCTTCTTGAGTCTTGGATAAGGGATTGTGGGCACTAACTTGTGATCTGAATCACAAAGTCTAACAGTCTATTCCTTCTCCACTCTGTCTTCCGGAATGCTCCGGTCATATCATTAAAGTATTCTTTAAGTTCTAAATAGAATTTAATAAAAGTATGTATGATCTAAGTTATTAAAAGAAACCATGCAGAATTTTACCATCTCCCTCAGCAGCAAGATTGGTTTCCATTGTATCATCTTCTGGACTGTCACAGTCTGCGAATCCTTCATCATCTTTATCCACTACAGGATTATCATCCATTGTAAACCTGAAATAAGTTTCTTCTTGTTTACTTTTACCAAACTTTAACTTCACACCAACTTAATTATTGGTCATATGGCAGCTTTCCAGCTTTTGATGTAATAAAACCCAAAGTACCCATCCAGGCTTTATTTCAGGTATGGTCTGGCACCTGGGTAGAATCACTGACATTCCTTAAGCCAGCTAAATAGCTTCCTCACCATAACAGAAATATTCAGTCCGAGCAAGGTTAGAAACTTAACAGTATAATTAGCGACAAGTGATTTAAAGTCTGCGACATAAACCACACATCTTCGAAGCCACCCCCCCACCACAAAAAAAAAAAAAATTAGTTGCTGACATGACTATGACACTGACATTACCAAATACAAAGGTACTAATGTATTTGACTAGTGAGAAACTTGTGAGCATTTCTGATTTATGCAAATTTGTAATATGTTATAATTGGCCTAAACTGTGTTTCATTTGGCAGCTGCTTGGTACCTGGGCCATGTTGTTGGAAACTTGAACCAGTTATTAAACTAGTTAAATTTTGATTAAAAATACTGTCTTTGCAGGAAACATTAATAAGATGTGTTGACTTAACTGTAATTGCATTCACAAAATCCTTAACTCTTGCATCTTCAAAGATGTTGAATTATAACTATGAAAGTTAATCAACTGTTGGCTTAATCACCTCTTAAAATTTCAAAGAACTAGGCCCTGGGTTGTTTCTGACACTTGCCAAACTAACCTACACCATGCATATTTATCTATCTATCTGCCCAAGGGCGTAGTGCCCATTACGCATAATACGCACGTTCCTAATAAAATAAATCCAGGTTAAAAAATATAAAAGTAAAACCTAAGCAAAAACAAAACTGACAAAGTAAAGAATAAAATGCAGTTGATCAATGCTTAACAGATTTAGATTCTAACAGTTTATAGATCTAGTGTGTGTTTGGATGGGGGGAGGGGGCTCTACAGTTTCTGGATTATTATCAAATTGTTCCACGCCGGATCTATTCCACTGTATGAAACGGAGTAAAATAGAAAAAAAATCTACACTGATGATCAATTTTTATTACGTAGTCTAAGCGCATGCATTTGTTATGACGTTGCAACATGTCGTGTTGGACGAGCTGTGGTTCTCCAATTTTTTTATTTTATTATCACACAGTGTTGTTTGTGCTGTGTGGCGGCCGTAAAAAGTCTCCCTGTGCCTTCATTTAGAGCCACTTCAGATTGACGATGTTTATGTTTATGTTGTGTTATTGTACAGTTTAATTTTTCAGCTTGAACATTTCGGCCTGGGTGGTTCCAACACTCCCAATTTTAATGCATTGAGTATTGTTTAATCACCCCTTCAGATATAGTGCCTGCTTTTTAAGTTTGTCTTCTGGCAGTTCCTGGGATATGCAGGCTCCAGTACCACAGATCCCCTCTCTAAATTCAATTTGTTTAGTTCCTCCCATTGTTTTCTTGTTTAGGACACATCCATTATTTTATCTGGGGATCATACGCCACTTTTCATGGAATTGTACTCTGTGCATCATTGAAGGTTTCATGTGCACCACCGTATGAAAACATCTGCGCATGTCTTTAAATTACTAGTACATGTGTAACTGTTGAGTTCTGCTCAACCCGGGGCTAGAGGGCGTGGACGGTTGCTTGTACTTCCACTACCGTCCATTAACAGGCTCAATCATGATGTCACATGCCAAATAGTAAGGCTCTACACCATGCGGTTTTGGACAAGAAGATTTTTGAGTTCTGCATTGAATTAAATTCTTTGAACAAATTTTGAAAGGAGGCCACCCAAGGATCATTCCTGTGAAATTTGGTGTAATGCCCAGTGTTTTCAAGAAGAAGATATTTTAGAAAATGTTAACGACGGACGACACACAACGGACATTGAGCGGTCACAAAAGCTCACCATGAGCCTTTGGCTCAGTTGAGCTAAAAAGGTATGTTGCTAACAACAAAAAGCTGTCTAACTTCAGCTTCGTCAATAAAACAAGTGCCGAGAAACAGGCCACTGCAATAAAGTCCCAGGATTTGGTGAGATCAGCAAACGCCAATGACGAATTAAAATTTTAAATACATCCTCGGATCAAGCCCTTGACAAAACATTTGATAAAACACTGTACACACGTGATGCTGGTTCTGACCCAACAAAACCTGAAGGTTTTACAGAGACACTTTACTGTCTCAAGAGTTTTTTGTAACTTTCTTTGTGTAATTTGGTAGACACTTTCAAAAGACAAAAAGCTCAAAAACATTGATTTGTATTTGTAATGTGACTTACAACAAAGGTTGTATGATGGTAAAACGTATTTTTGAAATTTTCCAATTTTCAGATTCTACGCGCCATCTCGCCATTTTTCCCAACTGAATGGGCCCTGGGCCCCAGGTTTGAAACGTTAAATAAATCCCTGGGTATGCCATTTTCTTTTGGTAAATTGCTTTTCTTATGTTTTTATTAATGTATGGTAATTGTTCTTTCTTTTTATGTTCAACTTCGTGTGACATCATCAGTTTCTCACGAGATAGATGTTGCAGTTGGACACTGGTCCGGTAACCAAAATGTGACGCCAAAACCATCTCAAAATAAAAACATGTGCAGAGTTTTGAAAGTTATGCTAGCTAGAACTAGTTTAGAATGACTAGAGACAACTCAGTGTTAGGAGAAGATTTCCTTTTAGTTAATACTTCTAGTAGTCAAAATAATTCAACGCTTAGATTGTTATATTTGTTACTGGGTAATCTAAACGTCAAAACTTCGAAGGACCAAAATGGAGGATAAATCACAGTACACAGTCATGTAAAGTTATAGGTTATATCGCTTGCGCATACTGGCATGTAGACACGGAATTACATTAATCGTGTACTCTACTAGCCTTACTCATTTGGCTTATAAATCTGGATGTCTAATTTTATGATCTGATATTTTATAGTTATCTCTCTGAGCCTTATTTGTATGTGCCTTTTACTGTTAGGAAAACGAAGACATTAAAAAATACTAAAACAAGAGGACCATGATGGTCCTGAATCGCTCACCTCTTCCCACATGATCCAGTTTTGAGTATGACGTCGTTTTTTCTATTATTTGACTAGTGACCTAGGTTTTGAGCTCATGTGACCCAGTTTTGAACCTGACCTAGATATTATCAAGATAAAAATTCTGACCAATTTTCATGAAGATCCATTGAAAAATATGGTCTCTAGAGAGGTCACAAGGTTTTTCTATTATCTGACCTATTGACCTAGTTTTTTAAGGCACGTGACCCAGTTTCAAACTTGACCTAGATATCATCAAGGTGAATATTCTGACCAATTTTCATGAAGATCCATTCAAGGGTATGGCCTCTAGAGAGGTCACAAGGTTTTTCTATTTCAAGACCTACTGACCTAGTTTTTGATCACAGTTGACTCAGTTTCAAACTTGCCCTTGATATCATCAAGATAAACATTCAGACCAACTTTCATACAGATCCCATGAAAAATATGGCCTCTAGAGAGGTCACAACGTTTTTTCATTATTTGACCTACTGACCTACTTTTTGATGGCACGTGACCCACTTTCAAACTTGACCTAGATATCATCAAGGTGAACATTCTGACCAATTTTTATGGAGATCCATTCACAAGTATGGCCTCTAGAGAGGTCACAAGGTTTTTCTATTTTTAGACCTACTGACCTAGTTTTTGACCGCACATGACCCTGTTTCGAACTTGACCTAGATATCATCAAGATGAACATTCAGACCAACTTTCATGAAGAGCCATTAAAAAATATGGCCTTTAGAGAGGTCACAAGGTTTTCCTATTATTTGACCTACTTACCTAGTTTTTGATGGCACGTGACCCACTTTCAAATTTGACCTAGTAGATATCATCAAGATGAACATTCAGACCAACTTTCATACAGATCCCATGGAAAATATGGCCTCTTGAGAGGTCACAAGGTTTTTCTATTATCTGACCTACTGACCTAGTTTTTGATGGCACGTGACCCACTTTCGAACTTGCCTTAGATATCATCAAGGTGAACATTCTGACAAATTTTCATGAAGATTTAATGAAATATATGGCCTCAAAAGAGGTCACAAGGTTTTTCTATTTTCAGACCTACTGACCTAGTTTTTGACCACACGTGACCCAGTTTCGAACTTGACCTAGATATCATCAAGATGAACATTCGGACCAACTTTCATACAGATCCCACGAAAAATATGGCCTTTAGAGAGGTCACAAGGTTTTTCTATTATTTGACCTACTGACCTAGTTTTTGATGGCACGTGACCCAGTTTTGAACTTGACCTAGATATCATCAAGGTGAACGTTCTGACCAACTTTCATGAAGATCTTGTGA
The DNA here is from genome assembly GCF_021730395.1 of Mercenaria mercenaria. NCBI lineage: Eukaryota > Metazoa > Mollusca > Bivalvia > Venerida > Veneridae > Mercenaria > Mercenaria mercenaria. Next base: position 60,013,874 of record NC_069376.1, on the reverse strand, counting down.
AATATATGGACTCTAGAGAGGTCACAAGGTTTTTCTATTTTTAGACCTACTGACCTAGTTTTTGACCGCACATGACCCAGTTTCGAACTTGACCTAGATATCATCAAGATGAACATTCAAACCAACTTTCATGCAGATCCCATGAAAAATATTGCCTTTAGAGAGGTCACAAAGTTTTTCTATTAGTTGACCTACTGACTTAGTTTTTGACCGCAAGTGACCCAGTTTCAAACTTGACCTAGATACCATCAAGGTGAACGTTCTGACCAACTTTCATGAAGATCTTGTGAAATATATGGACTCTAGAGAGGTCACAAGGTTTTTCTATTATTTGACCTACTGACCTAGTTTTTGATGGCACGTGACCCACTTTCGAACTTGACCTAGATATCATCAAGATGAACGTTCTGACCAATTTTCATGAAGATCTTGTGAAATATATGGCCTCTAGAAAGGTCACAAGGTTTTTCTATTTTTAGACCTACTGACCTAGTTTTTGACCGCACGTGACCCAGTTTTGAACTTGGCCTAGATATCATCAAGATGAACATTCAGACCAACTTTCATACAGATCCCATGAAAAATATTGCCTTTAGAGAGGTCACAAGGTTTTTCTATTATTTGACCTACTGATATAGTTTTTGAAGGCATCTGACCCAGTTTCGAATTTGACCTAGATAGCATCAAGGTGAACGTTCTGACCAACTTTCATCAAGATCTTGTGAAATATATGGCCTCTAGAGAGGTCACAAGGTTTTTCTATTTTTAGACCTACTGACCTAGTTTTTGATCGCACGTGACCCAGTTTCGAACTTGACCTAGATATCATCAAGATGAACATTCTGACCAATTTTCATGAAGATCCATTGAAAATTATGGCGTCTAGAGAGGTCACAAGGTTTTTCTATTTTTAGACCTACTGACCTAGTTTTTGAAGGCACGTGACCCAGTTTCGAACTTGACCTAGATATCATCAAGGTGAACATTCTGACCAACTTTCATAAAGATCCCATGAAAAATGTGACCTCTAGAGTGGTCACAAGCAAAAGTTTACGGACGGACGGACACCGCGCGATCACAAAAGCTCACCTTGTCACTCTGTGACAGGTGAGCTAAAAAAGTCATAAAATACTGGTCAGATTTACTTGCTCCAATAAATTAAACATTAATATTCGAGTAGAAACTTCAAATGGTTTGAATATAACTCATAATTTTAAAGAAGAGACTTAAATCTTAGGAAATATGATGTGAACAAGTGTGAGGAGATATTTACCCAGACACAGGTTTCAATACACAGCTGACTGCCAATGACACTAGATTGCAACAAGCGCTGTCAGTTGACAGCGCGCTCGACTATTCTCAGTGCTTGATAGTATAATATAAGCTATGAGTAAAACTTTAACATTACAATAAGCAAGTCGAAAAGGGGCCAGAATTCAGTCAAAATGCTTGATAGAGTTGCCTCCTCCTTTTTACAGACTCGGGTCATGATGGTTAACAAGTATGCAAAATATGAAAGCAATATCTCAATGGACTTTGAAAATATTTGGGGTGGTACGCAAACTTTAACATTACAATAAGCATATTCTAAGTCAAAAAGGGGCCATAATTCAGTCAAAATACTTGATAGAGTTGCCTCCTCCTTTTTACAGACTGGGGTCATGATGGTAAACAAGTATGCAAAATATAAAAGCAATATCTCAATGAACTTTGAAAATATTTGGGGTGGTACGCAAACTTTAACATTTATTCTAAGTTGAAAAGGGGCCATAATTCAGTCAAAATAATTGATAGTGTTGCCTCCTCCTTTTTACAGACTGGGGTCATGATGGTTAACAAGTATGCAAAATATGAAAGCAATATCTCAATGGACTTTGAAAATATTTGGGGTGGTATGCAAACTTTAACATTTATTCTAAGTCGAAAAGGGGCCATAATTCAGTCAAAATGCTTGGTAGAGTTACCTCCTCCTTTTACAGACTGGTGTCATGATGGTAAACAAGTATGCAAAATATGAAAGCAATATCTCAATGAACTTTGAAAATATTTGGGGTGGTATGCAAACTTTAACATTTATTCTAAGTCGAAAAGGGGCCATAATTCAGTCAAAATGCTTGGTAGAGTTGCCTCCTCCTTTTACAGACTGGGGTCATTGTGGTAAACAAGTATGCAAAATATGAAAGCAATATCTCAATGGACTGAAAATATTTGGGGTGGTACACAAACTTTAACATTTGTGGCGCTTACGCTAACACTCAAGCCAACGCCGGGGGGAGTAGGATAGCTCCCCTATTCTTCGAATAGTCGAGCTAATAAGCATATTCTAAGTCAAAAAGGGGCCATAATTCAGTCAAAATGCTTGATAGAGTTGCCTCCTCCTTTTAACAGACTGGGGTCATGATGGTGAACAAGTATGCAAAATATCAAAGCAATATCTCAATGGACTTTGAAAATATTTGGGGTGGTACGCAAACTTTAACATTTGTGTGACGCTCACGCCGACGCGAGTAGGATAGCTCCCCTATTCTTTGAATAATCGAGCTAATAAGCATATTCTAAGTCGAAAAGGGGTCATAATTCAGTCAAAATGCTTGATAGAGTTGCCTCCTCCTTTTTACAGACTGGGGTCATGCTGGTAAACAAGTATGCAAAATATGAAAGCAATATCTCAATGGACTTTGAAAATATTTGGGGTGGTATGCAAACTTTAAAGCCCCAACTTTTACTACCCTGGCAGTAAGTTTTGTAGGAGGAGCCTATCAAATAACAATGCTACTCTAGGCTGTCTGTTAGCTAAAAATAGCTCACTTTAAATGATTCACAGGCAAATGTAAACAATGGTCAGTTGAAGAAGCAATTTGAACTAGTTTGCATGTTTTGATGGCAAAAAACTATTATTATTCATATTGTGCCTCCATATCAGTATCAATCCCATGAAAAATTGAGTCAAGACTAGCATTCCTGATTTTTAATCTTGTTTATGTAAATTTAACAATGAAACTCAAAATCAAACATTCATTAAACTAAAATTCTGTCATTGCTGGCTGCTCCATTAATTAAGAAAACCTAGCAATAAATGTAGAAATAATAAACTTTAAGTCTGGGATGCAGAACAATACACACAAATTAGCAAGTGCTGCTGTGATAAGGACTAATAAAAATGATAAGCTATTTGAAATTATATTTATCACTGTATGTCTGTAATTAGTAGTTCCCTATTTTTTTTATTTTCTTTAAAACATTTTTATGATATGACATATAAAAATATAACTGTAGAAATGACTATGATATTCTATTTGGTTTAAAAATTCAAAATTACTTTCTGGAGTAGTTTTGCAATGCACTCTAGCTAGGTGTTAATTCCATTGATACGAAGCCTTCTGACGATCAGGTTTGTTGATTAAATTAACCACGTGGGAATTGTTTACATTCTCTGTTCCTCTAGGGTTCATGACCTCATTAGCTCCTCCCGGCAAATTCAAATTTTTGGCAGTTAGGTTTAAATAATTTTTTTAAACTATACTTCAACATTTTTTGTTTTAAAAAATAAAAACACCAATTGATAAAGAATATTTCAGTGTGTATTTATGCAATTTTTCATAACTTTTTATTCAGTGGTTTATTTAAAATTTTGAAAAAGGGCTCTCTGGTGTGAAACATGCATAATTTATATAAAAACCTGCCCCGGCACCATCTTGTGGCTTTTATATGGCAGTTGGGGGTTTAACATTTGTGTGACTCTCACGCTAATGCTCACGCCGACGTTGGGGCGAATAGGATAGCTCCCCTATTCTTCTAATAGTCGAGCTAAAAAACAAAACACAAAAATGTTAGCAAGGCAATGTTATGCTTTAATGTCAACATAAATTCATTATCAGACTCTGAGATGTCATCATTAAAAATATATTGTACATGCACCAGAAAATTTTCCCAACAGATTTCCAGGGCCCACCCTGGCCAAAATTGGTTGTAGCCAAATAAAGAAAAAGCCGTTAAAATCATACAAAAAATATGTTTAAAATTGCAAAATGGACCATCAAATTTGTAGCCAAATTGAAATAAATTAGTTACAATGACTATTGGCAGAACTCGCCCTGGATTTCATTGGGGATTTCCTAACAGAAATATGCAGAATAAGTTTGGACGTGACAGTCAAAGTTATCACATGGTCCTGAAACGTCCTATTATTTGGACTAACGCGAGTGGAGATGTTGCCCATGCATATGAAAAAACTATCTCAATATTTCCAAAGAACGAATCAAATTTGTTGGACTAATAGGGGATGTATACAGTTATTCGTCTTTGTTGTCTGCATATACTGAGGCAATTTTTTCTATGTTTTCCGGTTCCGGTTTATGTACACACCGCAGACTGGTTGCCTGCATGAACATCCAAGCACCCCGAATCAGTCACGAATTTCATAAACCGCACCAACATGATCCTTTTACTTCTTTTTTGTAATGAAAACTGTACATGCAACTGAAAAACACTTTTAAAACAGTGGGGAAGTGTAAAGGCTGTCAAGTTTCTGCGTGGAGTGCAAACAAACAAACAAATTCCTAAAGCCAGTGCAAGAATGCGTTGAATGACGTCACTGTCACGGCTTCCTGTAAATTTTGCAAAGTATGATATTCGCTGTAAGAGGTATGATGATACTAAATGTGAACTGTTTGAGCGGAGTTTCACTTTCTTTTGAGTGTTGAATATATCTTTGTAAGTGGATATATAAAAGATAAATCCCCATGCTAAGCGGTGCCTTAATTCATATTACTTCACCAGTCCATCTGTCAGAGACTAATCAAATGTGGAAAAATAAGATTCACTGCATTGTTTCTTCATTTCTTTTCCAAACATGAAACCAACTTACAAATGTTCCAACAAAAATCTCTGGCCTATTCTTGAAATTACGTTTGTCAGTTAACAAAATAAAGTTACTTTGGGAGATTTTGATCTAGCAAATAAAAATCGATCAAATACACAGTTTCAAACTGTCTATTACCTCAGTAAACTGGACAAGTTTAATATTTTCAGCAAATATCTTGAAAATCTGAAAATTTTGACGTTTTTCAGTTGTCGTAATATGCTGCTACTCTAAAATACGGTATCCGTTATACAGATATTGATGATAAAATCCGTATGCATGACACACTCCGACAGTGTTACTTCTCCTACCAAGGGCGTAACATAGTCGTAGCTAGGATTTTCTGGAAGCGGATGCGAATACGAGTCGTGAAAGGGCGATTTGGGGTAGGTGCTAAGGAGAGTTCCCCCTCCTGCAGATTTGGGAATGGGACCTAGAGCCCACCAAAAAAATTTAAAATCTTCTGGAATGCATTTCTTGCAATTTCACGTATATAAAGGTAAAAGTAAATTTCATTTACCGTCGCTTTGTGAAACAATGAATATAAGCTCTATAGAGCTTTTTGAGCGACCCTATTTTAAGAACAGTTAAAACCAATTATACCTTACCCCCAGCAATTTGCTGGTACCCATTTACATGCAGTTGAGTCGACTTAGGCAATCATGATAAAATGCTTTGCCCAAGGACACATCGCAATGGGAGTAGCCAGGAATCGAACCCGGGGCCTTCATCTCCGCAGGAAAGCGTCTTAGCCATCTTGTATCTTGTATCTTGAATATCTTCCCTCCTTCCTAGGAGAACCACCGCAAGGGCGTAGAATAGAATCGAATATATAACTCCAAATTCCAAACTCGTGAATACTGTAAAGCCCTTCACTACGAATAAAACAAGGGAGTAATTACTCTGAGTTCTAATGACTGAAGAGTTATTTACGTATATGTACACACACAAATTTATACTTCTGAGAGAGAGAGAGAGAGAGTCTACTGAAAGTTTCTTAGAATAAAACAGACTAATATATATATTGTTCTTGGGCCAGGAGGGCTACTGCTGGGATACAACACTGAGCATGGACTGTCGTGCCCTATCGAGGTTGAACAGAAGTCTTCTACACTCCACCTCTAAGTTGTAGAATGCAACCAGGTTTGGTGAGTTGATGTATTCATGTAGAACTGGCCAACATATGCAGTTAATAATGATTTGAGCACGTATTTCCTCCGGCTCTTCTTGGAATCTGTGGGTAGTCAATTCATACCATCGCTGTTCAATACTAGGTAGGACAGCAGCCCTCACACTGCCTAATGAAATACACTCAAGAACAAAGAGTGTTGCAGTCTCTGGCAAATTACCACAAAGTTGACAAGTAGTGTCAATATTGTACTGATTAAACTTTTTACGAGAAGTATGGGGCATGTATGTCCCGGTGTTTAGCCGTAGCTTGATTTTTAGACATGCAGATTCTCGAACAGAAAATTCACATGAAAAAACTGGCATCAAGGTTCCTGGTTTGAATACCTCAAACTTCATAAAGTGTAAAGATCTGTAATATGCTCACGATTGTGTTAACCTTTCACTCCAGAATTGGCGTACTTGTCTATTCACGCGAGTTTTACATCTAAACCTAGAAGGATTATCCTCGACGACGTCACAAAGCATACCGAGGTCGTATTTCCAGAGGATTATCTGTATATCACTGAACCAACTATTACTTTTTATTGATTTAGTTTCTAACTGCCGTTTCAAAATCTCGACCGATGCGTCCATTCTAATCCGCGGGAACTTGTCGGATTAGAACTTGAACTCGGCGTGTCAAAGAAGCCAAGAGAATCATGAATATTACAAAATTTCAAATATTTCTCAGGTGCGACTGACCACCTGTTAAGTGACTAGGCCTAATGTTTTTTTCATAAAAATCTCACAAACGTTAGAGAACGTTAATGAACGTTGACGGTTGTAAAGTCTGTCCCACCTATTACGTTTACATCGGTTCTGAGTTATCAGTGCCGATAAAGTCGTCCAAAAAAGCATTTTTATATACCATACATCAATATCTGTAGAACTGTTTTTAATTTTTTCAATAAAGTTTATTTTACAGAAATAATCTTACATTTTTCTTTTTTTCCCTAATAGACCGTAATGCTAAACGACGTTACGTCGACTTTCCAAACATATAAAGCAACAGCTGATTTGTCGCCATTAAGGACCAGAGGCTACCGAACTTTTGGATACTCTATACACCATGCAATCATGGAAACGTCTAGCTAGTTAGCTCAAAAATGAATGAATTTTGGTCTACAAACATATCGCGGGCTTAGCGCAAAACGGTTGTAACTCCTTCTTTATTTCATATCAGTTACAACCGTTTTGCGCTAAGCCCGCGATATTATCTGATGCAACGCAGCATAAGTCATTGAAGTTACTCAACAGGGTTTATACACCTGGGAACCACACCCGCTGTTGCAAATTCCATTCAAGTCGTTAAGAAGTACGATCAGATTTCCGGTTGCTAGTATACAGACTATCCCACGAGCCCATCCCAGGTTTTCCAGGATACCCCTTGGATGATCCCAGTATCATTATTACCTATTGATTAATGATGGATGTTGAACAGCCGTGAAATTTTTATAGCTCATCTGTTTCTATTAAGAAGGTGCTATTGTAAACACAGTCAAAGGGTTACCGTTTATTCTAAAAAATCATCAAATAAAGGTCTTATATTTGAACAATAAAATCCATTTTTGCCATGTGATAGAATAAGGTCTCATGAGTTGAATTCAACTAAAAACAAGAAAGTGCAAAAGGTCATTCTACTACTGCTAGAGTCCTTAACGTTCAGAATCGCGCATAACTTTCATTTGGATTACTTACAGAACAGTTCAACATTACGTTCTCACGTAATAATTTACTACGTGCGCATAGAATATGCAATGCCCTTCAAACATTCATACTGAGAAATTTTCCTCACTTATCAGGGGAAGAAAGTGTGCAAATACTACGATTAAGTCAATTTCGCTATTAGCGTTTTCTCCCCTTGTGAGCAAAAGCGATAGCGCTTTGATATCTCTTATCTCGAACAGCGACCAAGTAACCTGACATCATGTCTTACAGGCTTGATTGTCTATACAATCAATAAATATAAATAAACAGCATTTTTATTCAGAATGTGAATGTTGTGACTGACGTCTTTTTTTTTTTTTTTTTTTTTTTTTTTTTTTTAAACGAAACATTTTAGCAATTTTCTGTTCTTTGCACGGGACAATGGATGCTCCAAACTTTTAGAAATTTAAGCGTTCATAATTAATCCATTTTATTTCGAAATGATAATAAAAAGTAAATTGCTTGTTTTATATCCTTTCAATTGATCATGAAAATATTGATATCAATTATGTTTTAAGAAAGTTTAAGCCGTTAGAAAAACAGCACTGTTTACAAAAAAACATCGACGCTCAGCGTCTGCCCACCCAATCATTGTCTTATCAGTTCTAAAAATAGAAAATACAACAGATTTGTATACAAACACGATCTCTCCTATAATTGATGTATTCTTCAGACTGAATAACAAGGATAGATCTATCAAGTTTACCAAATTTATTCAATAATTTCATTGCACATCTTTTAATATCAAGTATTGTTAATAAAAAAAACAACTTTTTTTTGTTTTACGCTATTCAAACAAATCAAAGCATACATGTATATGATGTATGGATGAATGGCTATACTCTGTTGTAAATGTATGCAGCTATGATAAAACATAGAGTTCTTATGAAACTTGATAATATCAAATCAGGTACATTATATACAATAACAACACATCTGTTTATACAAGTTTTACAAGTTTTATTCACAGCAAACGGCAATATTCTTGCCTTTAGCCATTAACAATATAATACAATGTGAAAAATGGCAAATACATGTATATGTCGTATATACAGACATTATAGTGAACACACAATATTTATACAAATAACAAAATTAAGAAACAGTTGTAGTAACAAGAGTCTCGATACGGAACTTCATTGCATCTCTCAAATATTTTGCAGTTCTAAACAACACATTCTTATTATTTGTTGACATAATTGTTGAAAATTTGTTTAATGACGACCAGGAAATTGGCCCTATATATCTACTGCGTATATCAGTGTATCTGTTACAACACAAAAGAAAATGATATTCTGATTCTACCGATCTTTGATTACAAAGTTTACATAAACGATTTTCTCTATGAGTACCATTATATCTCCCAAATTCAATTTCAAGAGAATGAGAACAAAGTCTAAAACAAGTAAGTTCTTTACGTAATTTATCATTTGTTATTAGGTCTAGGTATTTTTCATAACAAAATGTCGATTTAAATTTTCTATAATAGTCAAGTTTTGGCATATCAGAAATAGAAGCATACCAGTTTTGAATAAACTGGCCCCTTAATTGTCTTTTAAATAAAGATATGTAGTTTACCCTGGGGTTGATGTCTGTTAAGACATAAGAAAATCCTATATTATCAATAATTGATTTTATACATCTACTCCAAGACTTGGGATTGGAGCTATCATAATTGTCAACATATAGTGAGTGTATAGGAGAGCCTGTATTCTTATGGATTTTTAACCAAAATTTAAGTGCTCTTTCTTTACATAAAACTGACAAAGGAAACCTACCAAGTTCTCCATATACCGCATAGTTTGGTGTCTGTTTTCTTACTCCTAAAATGTATTTACAAAATCTCATGTGTAGCTTATCAATTTCTTTAATGTTGTATACACCCCATATTTCTGCTCCATATAATAGAATTGGAACTACAGTGGAATCAAATAAATGCAGTTTTGTTTTAATATCAAGTTTAACCCTATCAAATAAAGATAATAGATTGTGATAAGCCCTTAAAGCTTGATCAGATAGAGCTTTAACAGCAACATTCATATTCCCTGTATAAGTAAATTTAATACCGAGATAAGTAAAGTTGTCTACCTGCTCTATCTTAGTACCGTTAATAAAAATTGCTCTGTGAAGAAGTTGTTTTCTTTTTTCAAAAACACACAATTTCGTTTTAGAAACATTTATCTTCAAACCCCATTTTACAGAATAATGATATAAACTGTCAACTTGGGATTCTAAGCTATCAGGATCAGTAGTAAAAAGTACAATGTCATCTGCGAATAATATTAAGTACATAGATAACATATTCAAGTCATTATCAGTCATATTATTAAAATCAACAGTTTTTGTTATATCATTTATGAACAGAGACAATAACAAGGGAGATAATGGCTCGCCTTGTTTAACACCGATGGTTACATAAAAAACTCGGACATATCCATATTCGGACTAAATCTGACACATGCTTTATCATTACTGTAGATGGTTTTAATCATGGCAATCATTTTACAACTAATGCCAGATTCTACCAATTTTGCCCATAATGCGTCATGAATAACGGTATCAAAAGCTTTCTCATAGTCAATAAACAAGCACCAAAGTTTAGAATTAGCAGATAAGACTTTTTGAATAATAGAGAGAAGGATGAATATGGCATCAGATGTAGATCGACCATCACGAAAACCGAATTGGGCGTCATTATAAACATTATCATTTTCACACCATTTGTTAATGCTATTTCGTAACAGCAGTGGAAATATTTTGGCTAATACATTTATAATAGTAATACCTCTGTAATTTGAGGGGTCATTCATGTCCCCCTTTTATATATGGGGACAATAAATCCTTTACACCAGTCTTCAGGGTAAATCCCTGTATCATATATATTGTTATAAATTGTACATAAATATGGTGCAATAAAAGTTTTTGCGTCAATGAAAAAATCTGCAACAGTATTGTTAAGATCCGGTCTCTAATTTCTCTTAAGCTTTAAAATAGTTTTACATATTTCATCAATAGTAAATGAAGCATCTAACTGATCAATATGTAGTGTATCTGTACGAGGATAGTTAAGGTCACTTGAATTGAGTTGAGCGCTTGTGGTTTTAGCCATTTTTGCAAAATGCTGCACAAATGCATCAGTATTTAAATCACTATTAAGTGATTTACCTTTAGATTTGAAATTTTTTATATATCTCCAAAACTGTTTGGGTGAGGATTTACTCAAGGACGAGAGTCTGACTTTTTCTCTTGCGTAATATGCACTTTTGGCTTTGCGTTTAATTTTAGAGAATTTGTTTCGACTATTTAAGAACACTACTTTAGTACGTTCGGTCATGTTCATGGCATAATTACGTTTAGATTTCAAAAAATTATCTTTAGCAAGGCGGCAGTCATTGTTAAACCAAGGGGCCTTCTTGACTCGGCGCACAGGTTTAGTCGAGTGAGTTTTACCAAAACACTTAAAGGAGATCTCATGTATTATATTGGTTAATGAATTAATACATTCATTGATGTCATATTCCCCGGAAGTTAGTGATCCAGTAGTATTATCAAAAATGTGCTTTTCTGATTCTAACAATTGGTTAAATAACACAGTATTAGAAGAATCCCATCTTATCTTATCAACCTTTGGATAATCCACTTTAGGAATATTTGCATTAAGAAACATGGAAAAAATAACTGGCGAATGTTTGGAAAATTCCGTCGGTTCCAGTACACACATGTTATATACAGATGAAAAATTATCAGATTTTGTAATCAGGTAATCAACCGTACTGGCTATAGATTTATTTCTATACACAGAATTGAAAGTACAACGTCCTTCCTCTAGACGGCCATTAGTTATGCTAATCCTATTTTCTTTGCATAATGATAATAATTTTGTACCAAAATTGTTTACATGTTTGTCATCGTTGAGACGTTGAGGAATGTCGCCTAACGGTTCCCCTAGCGGTACATCTACATAGCGGTCAAGGTTTATCGGAGCAATAAAGTCGGGTCTTTGACCCGTTCTGGCATTTAAATCGCCAGTTAAATACACGTCCCCTAAATCACTATAAAATCGAATGTTATCGTTTAAATGCTCAAAAAAGTCAAACTCAAATAAATTTGAATTGATATTTCTATAAACTTTCGAGTCCTCGGGCGGAATGTAACAAGTACAATAATAGGCATCATTTTCAAAACCGAAATAATCCCTTTTCAGTTTGAACCAAACAATACCTCTATAATCCAGATTAACAAGTTCAATCATATTTGCGTATTTCTGTTTACAATATATAACTACACCACCGCTATGTCTTTTCGCTTTACGGTTAGCTTTCGGGCGAGGACAACTAAAATGGTCATATCCATGTATATTTATATTGGAAATTTTAGAATTCCATACTTCAGTATATCATCTCCAACACCATGCCCCTTATTTTATCTCTGCTTCATCTTAACACATCCTTATCAATACGCATCAGTATAGCTTTGCGTAATGACTGTATCAGCTTATATTGTGTTTTCTACTTTTTGTGATGATTCCTAGCGATTCTTATTTTGTTTTAAATTCTTCCGTGGCCATTTCACTGGCGGGTTTTTTGTTTTCTTTTTCAAATTTCTTATGTGCACTCTGAATGTAAAACTCAATTCTTCGTTTTTTGCTTGATGATCTACTTCCCTATATATAGAAATTTATCATGTCTTTAATATTGATTTGTGTACTTTGATGAGACTTTAATAAACAATAAAACCTACATACGTAATTATATTTGCAGTTTAACATAATATTTGCAGTTTAACATATTTGAGAATTATTTTCTTTCCTTGTTACTTGTTATTTTTAATAAAAGGGTAAAACATGGGAAAAAAACCCCTAAAATGTTGGCCCAAATGAACCGTGACTGTTCACTGTTAATTAATAATCTAATTAAGAGATTAACATCTTTCTGGCGTAAAACGGCACGCACTAGAAAACTGTTATCAAATTAATTCTTTAAACGGCATTTAAGTTTAGTACTACATAATAATATAATTAAAGCCAAATGTAAGAACATATCAGGCAATTTCGAAATAATGATTTTGCTGCTGATTTCACAGAGCATCAGTTTTTGTAAAGTTTATACAGATCTTGCGGATCATACATTGACTCTATAAGAAGATCTTTTGAAAGCATATCTGTTGCAATAAATAATATCTTTCCATGAATTTCAATTTAAAGAAAGGAAAATGGCGATTCAGTAAAACGTGAAAGTAAAAGAGATTAGAGTTGCTGCACGGCTTTCGTGAATTGAATTTGAAAGAGAAAAGTAAAGAGAAAAGTAAAAAGGTGATGCAAGGAGCTGTAGAAGTATATGGCAGATCTTAGTAAATGCACAAGTGTCGTGAATTTCCGTCTTGGAGGAGAAACGCGAAATAATGAAATATTTCAGTAAATGAACGTTTTAAAAAAGGACGAGGGACAAAGAAATGCAGTAAAGTATACAGTTATAAAATTGTAATGTTCTTCCAAGTATTAAAACATTAAACATTTTTGTTTCAGGTTCTCTACCCGGTCTGTAAGCAGTATTCCATGGTATTTAAAATAAATGAAAATATATCTATAGGGAACACTTGAAGATACTTGTTTCTATTGTAGAGCATTAACTTAAAGTTATAATTCATGCTAAAATTGTGTAATTATATGATAGTATGCATGCATTTCGAAGACTTTTATCCCAGCCTGCGTAAGACTATAATGTAAAATAATAGTTCTGCTCGATGAACGACGAATACATTTGTCGTACTTATTAAATTGTAGTACCTTGCTCATCTCCGAAAGTGTCCAAGAAATGGTATCGACGTAAAGAGAAAATGTACATACGAATTTTCTACCATTTCAAATGGTAATTATGATGTTGAGACTTTGCAACATTGTATGTGAGACGTTGTCACATATTTTCTGTTATCGTTGCGACCTTGCAACATTTATGTAGCTTACATAAGTCCATTTGTAACTAGTTCGTTTTATGTTCCAAGTTGCTGCAAATAGCTAATCTATCTTTTACGCATCAATTTCACATTTTCAGTTATGAAAACGTAGAATCAATGCTTTAGGTTATAACACACTAAATAGTTGTTGTTCTTTATTCTATATAAAATTGACCTATTTCCAATGACCGCAGCACACATCAGGACCCATTTTAAATTTCTGTAACTTACATTTTCTTGAAGAATATTGTCAGTGCTAACTAAAAATCAAAAGAAAAGTGGGGGTCATGTTTGATGCAAGAAAAATAATTTCAGTCAAACACACAAACTGCAAAATCAGCTAAAAAATGAGACCCCAAATTATACTGGTGGTGTATGATCTAAGTTTCCATGAAAAATTTTGTCATGTTGTTATTTCATTATGAAAATGCTACCTACATGTCAAGCATGTCATGTGATTTTAGCAAAAAAATTGCAAAGAAAATAAGGAAAATAGCTCTACAAATAAAAAAAAACCGAGGACTATTTGTGTCCGCCATTATGCGACTACCATTTTTTTTCGCGCCATTTTTCTATTTAGTGTCTGTATGCCTTTATAACACATAATCAATAAATCAACACGGTCGTACGGAGCAACACCGTAACAATTGTCGTGGAGATGTCGTCTCATGTTATCGTTGAGAGTTGACTTACGTCGAAACGTACCTCTCACGGGGTGGGCATATGACTGCATGAGATATACATATACACAGAGAGACGAATTCCCGTGGAATTGCACGACGAGGATCCTGTACGATTATTTGACATACATTATGCATGAGCAAGGAAAAAATGACCATTTTACGTATCTTAATCATCTTCAGCACGATTTTAGTCATTCGTTTTTAGACCTATATAAGAAAACCTTTGTCAGCTATGATGCATTCTCATTTCTTTCAGGTTTAGGTTTGGTGTGCATAGTTATGTAAAATGCGTGACACATCGTTGTCTGATTTGTGCAAGACACTCAAAGTACATTACGCTAAAACAATATAATTTATACACATTTTATTGTGATGTTGTCATTTATCACTCTTATTGATTCTTATGACGTCGTCACATGGTGACGTCGTCAACGTCATTCGTTGTTCTTTTGTATAGATCAGTTATCAGTTACTAAATTAAAGTTAGAAAAAACATAAATTGTTATTTTAAATGACATAACATTTATATATCTAAAAATAATCTTTGGACTACTTGTATTTGAAAAGAAATACGAACTGACGAAAACAAAAGTCATACAAGACTTAGTGGAAGAAAACGAATCTGTATCATGCACGTGTCTGGAATTCTTTCGTTAAAATGCACGACCCGTTTCTATCATGAAACATTTCCAAAAAATGAAAGGCGAGCCTTTTATAAGTTATTGGACACGACCATTCTAACAGGGAGGCGAATCACGTGATCGTTGTACGTCATATCGCTATTCCGCAAAGAAGAAATTATCAACAAAAATCGTCGATTCAAATCTTCAAATCAATATAAGATTTTTTTATTTCTCAACCAATTTCTATGAAATATGTTGCATGCGAAGGAGAAAACAGTATTCTATCTCCCATGTTAGTGGTTTCCTTCTAGACCGTCGCTAAATATACAAACACCCTGGAAAACCTTTTCTACTCGGTCCGATCGCATTGGCTTATCCACCAAGAAAATGTTATTTTTGACATGTATTTTATACAAATCCTGTGCCAGTGGTCATGTATTCGCAAAGAAAACTTCCAAAGTTTTCTATTTACTCGAATGAAACATATTTAATACGAAATCAGAGTATCAGTGAAAGCGAAAACGTGTATTTTGCGAATATGCTAATCCACAAAGAAAACAATTTTACGCTAATCCACCAAGTCATTTTTTCAGGAGCATGGCCGATCCAGAAACGGGTGATTTAGCTAACCTCTGTGGAACTTGTGGAAGAAGTTTTAAGTACAAAAGAAATCTATATACCCATGAGAAAGAGCATGCTGGTACTTTGCCGTTCCATTGTTGTGGAAAGTCATTCGCTTCTCGCCAAAGTCTACGACGACACAGGTAATAAGCATGTTTACACTAGTACAATTCGCACACATAATTAGTGATCGATCTGTTTGGCAACTGTTGGTATGCTTTGTTGCTACTGTCCTTCAGTTTGTAAACTACGAATCCGGGCTATATCTTATACACTTATAAATCGAATTTTATATAACTTTATAAAGCCTGAGAGCATACGATGTACAGCACCGCGCTGACGAAATCAAATGTCAAGTCTCACGGGGGATTCAAACCTATTATATAGAGTTAAATAACAATATTTCGTGTCCGATATATAGCTTACACATAAATGTATCAATTTTTCATACATGTACATGTCCGCTAGTGTTGAAAAATACCACACCATCCAGCATGCAGGATGGGCCTCGGACCTTGATAGGAATGAAATATACTTAGGAAATAAAAATATGTCTATATATTTTATCAGGTGAATAATATATGGGCGGGACTTTGGATGCGTATTAATTGAATAACGAGTGCGTAGCACGAGTGATTTAATTACTCGCATCCAAACGACCGCCCATATATTAATCGTCGATAAAATATAGAAACATGTTTATTATTTCGACTCTATTTTTGTTAAGAAGACATGTCATACTAAATGACCATATATGGTTTTTATATCATTTAAATGCTCTAAAATGCTGAAAATGAGGTCTGAATATTTTATTATAAATATGCAATAAAGAAGAAATTGAATTGGTAGAATGTAACCTATATCTCCGTAACTAATGCAGATACTGATCTGAAATTTCATTTATGTCAACAGATGGACTTGGATAATCAGTGAAGATACATATTGACTGAATTTATGACAAATTACCTCCCTTTATTTTTTATCTAAATGAATACACCTGTGACCTTAGCAGCTTCTAATGAGATTGGTTTCAAACGTTATTTATGTCTTCCATTGTAAGAAATAGTCATATTAGATAACTCTTGATTGAACATTTATCGATATGAATACTTTACTAATATATTGTTTTATAGGCTTGTACATTGTATCTTCTACATGCATATACCAATGCATGATTACCTCCCCTGATTTTAATAAAAATGGATTTATCTCGGTAAATATTTATAGAACTCATTTGAAATTTCATTATTGTCTTAAGTTGGACTGAGGCAATCAATGTAGATAGCTATGGACTGATTTTATGTCAAATTACCTCCCTTTGTTTCAAATTAAAATGGGTGTATCTCAGTAACCAATGAAGATACTGATTTGAAATGTCATTTGTGCCATCAGATGGACTCGGACAATCAGGGTAGATAACTTTTGACTGAATTTATGACGAATTACCTCACTTTATTTTATGTAAACGAATATATATCAGCAGCATCTAATGAGATTGGTTTTAAATGTTATTTAAGTCTTCCAGGGTAAAGAATAGTCATGTTAGTTCAAAAACGCAGCATTTGAGCCTAGGATCCTCGAACTTGGTATGGAAATTGGCCCTGACTAGGTCAAAAGGGAGTGTTACAAGAAAATGTTTATCCTGATGATATTTAATGTGTATGCCTATGTGCTTTATGTCAAAACTTGATCATATTATTTTGAGCAATGGTACTCAGGCGAGCGATACAGGGCCATCATGGCCCTCTTATTTTCAGTATCTCTCGTATAGAACATAGGTACTCGATTGCCAAGGACAGATTATTTTATATATTATATAATAATATATAGACGGACGCCATGAATTACGGGAATGGAAATGGATGGCTGATTTCTATCCCAGTAACGTCAGTTTTATGCGTAACCGAGCCCAAATGAATAAGTGGGCGCAGTTACACATACAACTGTCACACTGAGATATGAACCAGCTACTTCCGTTCCTGAAAATGATTGCGCTCGTGTAGCTTTCTTTATGTATTTTATAGAGTAGTATCAGGAAATAATTAATCCAGGTAATTCAGCGCCTATGATTCTTTTACTGAGTGTCTCACATATTCTATTACAGGTGCAGCGTTCTCGGAGAATTGTTTGTACCACATGTCACAAAGAATTTTCTACACAATCAGGCCTAAATGAACACGAAAGAAATGAGAAAAAAGACCAGAAATATTCATGTGACATTTGTGGACTGAAGGCAAGCAAGTACTCTGGGCTGAAGTCTCATATGGCAACACATCAAGAAGAAAAACGGAAAAGATGCCCTGTGTGTAATGCATGTTTTACATATTCAATGAGAAACTAGAGACACAAGTGACGTATACTAACAAAATAAATATAAACATAGTCTCGAGTAGCTGTAAGTACATGTAACTAATGTTTTATACGACGTATGTTTTAAACGAATATATATCAATATATCCTTAAAATATTTATCCCTGCTTTTACATTTTGTATCTCTCCATTTTAAAAACTCATTTAAATAGCAAAACCGCTTTGCAAGTCAAACTGAACGATTATGATAGCTGACTTGGTGGATTAGCGTAAGAAAAATTTTCTTGGTGGATTAGCATATTCACAAAATACACGTTTTTCCTTTCACTGATACTCTGATTACGTATTAAATACGTTTGTTTCGAGTAATTAGAAAACTTTGGAAGTTTTCTGTGCGAATACATGACCACTGGAATAGAACTTGTATAAAATACATGTCAAAAATAACATTTTCTTGGTGGATAAGCCAATGCGATCGGGCCGAGTAGAAAAGGTTTTCCAGGGTGTTTGTATATTTAGCGACGGTCTAGAAGGAAACCATTAACACGGGTGAAAGAATACTGTTTTCTCCTTCGCAAGCAATATATTTCATAGAATTTGGTTGAGAAATAAAAAACTTACATTGATTTGAAGATTTGAATCGACGATTTTTGTTGATAATTTCTTCTTTGCGGAATAGCGATATGAAGTACAACGATCACGTGATTCGCCACCCTGTCTAACGTAAAATCGTAAAATACTGATGGCTATACCTTGGTGTAGGAACGATATCAAAGTGGGGAGTGGGTGCAGTTGGGGATTGACCAGCTAAACCTGTCCTTTTTCACTGCAAATTAAAAAAAACACTATATATTTCAAAATTTGCTGCATTATGGTTATACTGATGCAGATATAATTAACACAAGTATCGTGCCAATTATGACACACGTATGAGCACCGCGAGAAAAGAGAATAATCAATCAAGGTTACTTTAAGGTTTTGTTATCATTTCTTAAGGAGGCCAAGCAAAATCATTCTAACAAATTTAGAGATGACCATTAAAGGATGCTACAAACCAAGTTTGGTGAAGATCTCTCTAAGCAGTTTCTGAGAAGAAGTTTTTTTTTATATTTTTATCTCTGGTGATCCTCAAAAGGGGCCAAGCAAAACTATCTGAACAAACCCGAGAGATCCATGAAAATACTCTACAGACCATGTTAGGTACATGTATGAACTCTAGCGACCCCTATAGGGGTCAAGTAGAATTATTTGAATATACTGAAGAGGAACCCTGAAAGGATGCTGCAGACCAAATATGATGTTAGGATAACTTAAGTGTGTAGATGATAACCCAAACTACCTAAGGAGCATTGTGACCTTAGTCACCCATAGTATAGCAAGTTGAAATCTACAAGATCTCAATTATCACTGCAAAAACTACCTTATCCACTCAGATAATAAACTGATTAAGGCAAATGTAACTTAGGCAAATTTAGCATGTAGACGAAAAACTTAAACTACCTAAGGAGCATTATGACCACAGCCACCCAAGTTACCAAGGACAAGGAGCATTGTGACCATAGTCACCCATAGTATAGCAAGTTAAAATCTACAAGATTTCAATTATCACTGCAAAAACTGCCTTATTCACTCAAATATTAAACTAATTTAGGCAAATTTAATGTAACTCGGGCATTTAGCATGTAGACGAAAAACCTAAACTACCTAAGGAGATTGTAACCACAGCCACCCAAGTTACCAAAGACAATGAACATTGCGACCATAGTCACCCATAGTATAGTAAGCTTAAATCTACATGATTTCACATATCACTGAAATAAATTTAGACTTGAATTGGATATGTGATGTTAATACACATGCTTACTCGATGTCAGTTGGAGATCCTCATCAACGCGACAGAATCCTATAAATTAAAGTATATCAAGTAGGTCACCATTTGTTACTTATAATTATAAGTAACAAATGGTGGCCTACTTGATATTCACTGACATGTTTCATTAACAACATGGAACCTAAATGGCATGGCACCTAAATGGGTGTGGTGGGTGGGATTTTGAAACCATTACATTTTCTGTTGGTTGTACACGTGACACGACAATCGAATGACCAGTGGTCACACACTAATGATTACTGGTACGGAAAATGCCGAGTGTATCCAAATATGAAACTTAGATTGGTAACCTTGGATACACACCAAGCTTGATGCGCCAAAATAAATATTATTATTTATTAATAAGATAATAAGAATTATTATTATTATTATTAATATTATTGTTATAATCATCATCATCATCATCATCATCATCATTCCTTAATACTATTATTACTATAATATGTCTTTTGCCACACACAATAGAGAAAGTCAATTATTATTATCATCATCATCATCATCATCAGTATCATCAGCATCATCATCATCGTTTATTATTACTATTATTACTATATTAACTATATAAGATAGAACAGATTGGGTGAACAACTTTAGCATTGTTTGGTGCAAAAAAGGGGGCCAACTTCATACCCAAGTGTTCTAGTGCAACAGACATGAAAAACCTTAAGTGTTGTATGAGACCAGAAACTGGAAAACTCTACTTACATTATTATTATTATTATTATTATTATTATTATTACTACTACTATTATTATTATTATCATCATCATTAGCAGCAGCATATATTATTACTATTATTATTATTATCACCATCATCATCATCATCATCATCATCATAATCATCATTTATTCTTATTATTATTACTATATTAATATGTTATTTGCCACACACAATACAGAAAGTCTACATCACTGTTTTTTGGCACCTGCCCAGTGTCAGGCTAGGTAGAACAGATTGGATGAACAACTTCAGCATTGTGTGATGCAAAAAGGGGGTACAACTTCATTCCCAAGTGTTTTAGTGCAACAAACATGGAAAACCTTAAGTGTTGTATGGGGTCAGAAACTGGAAAACTCTACTTATATTATTATTATTATTATTATTATTATTATTACTACTATCATCACCATCATCATTTATTATTACTATTATTACCATATTAATATGTCTTTTTCCACACACAATACGGAAAGTCTACATCACTGTTTTCTGGCACCTGCCCAGTGTCAGGCTAGGTAGAACAGATTGGATGAACAACTTTAGCATTGTATGGTGCGAAAAGGGGGTGCAACTTCATTCCCAAGTGTTTCAGTGCAACAGATATGGAAAACCTTAAGTGCTGTATGGGGCCAAAATCTGGAAAACTGTACTTATTCAATTATTCTTATTATGATTACAATTATCATCATCATCATCATCATCATCATCATCATCATTTATTATTATTATTATTACTATATTGATATGTCCTTTGTCACACACAATACAGAAAGTCTATTATTATTATCATCATCATCATAAGCATCATCATCATCATCATCATCATCATTTATTATTACTATTATTACTATATTAATATGTCTTTTGCCACACACAAAACAGAAAGACTATTATTATTATCATCATCATCAGCAACAGCAGCAGAATCATCATCATTTATTATAACTATTATTACTATATTAGGTAGAACACATTAGATGAACAACTTTAGCATTGTATGGAGCAAAAAAGTTGGCCAACTTCAATCCCAAGTGTTTTAGTGCAACAGACATGGAAAAACTTAAGTGTTGTATGGGGCCAAAAACTAGAAAAGTCTACTTACATTATTATTATTATCATGATTTTTATTATTTTTTTACTATTATTATTATTATCATCATCATCATTTATTATTACTATTATTACTTTATTAATATGTCTTTTGCACACATAATACAGAAAGTCTACATCGCTGATTTTTGGCAACTGCCCAGTGTCAGGCTAGGTATAACAGATTGGATGAACAACTTTAGCATTGTATGGTGCAAAAAGGGGGTGCAACTTCATTCTCAAGTGTTTTAGTGCAACAGACATGGAAAACCTTAAGTGTTGTATGGGGCCAGAAACTGGAAAACTCTACTTATATTATTATTATCATTATCATCATTTATTATTACTATTATTACTATATTAATATGTCATTTGCCACACACAATACAGAAAGTCTACATCACTGTTTTTTGACACCTGCCCAGTGTCAGGCTAGGTATAACAGACTGGATGAACAACTTTAGCATTGTATGGTGCAAAAAGGGGGTGCAACTTCATTCCCAAGTGTTTTTTTTCGATTTTCCGCGTAATTACTACTCAAGTTATTTTTGATATTTAGATTAATTTCAGGTCCTTTTTTCCAAATTTGTCTAGCAAAAAGCAAAGGCCACGATCCTATATTTTTTGTTTGCCGATTTTCTTTGCATATTTTTCTACAGTGTGGGAGAAATGTAGAACCGTATATAAAGAATCTGATTAGTGCAACAGACATGGAAAACCAAGTGTTGCATGGGGCCAGAAACTGAAAAACTCTACTTATATCATTATTATTCTCATTATCATCATCATCATCATCATTTATTATTACTATAATTACTATATTAATATGTCTTTACTTATATTATTATCATCATCATCATCATCATCATCATCATTTATTATTACTATTATCACTATATTAATATGTCTTTTGCCACACACAATACAGAAAGTCTATTATTATTATCATCATTAGCAGCAGCATCATTATCATCATTTATTATTACTAGTATTACTATATTAACTATATTAGGTAGAACACATTGGATGAACAACTTTAGCATTGTATGGTGCAAAAAAGGGGGCCAACTTCATTCCCAAGTGTTTTAGTGCAACAGACATGGAAAACCTTAAGTGTTGTATGTGGCCAGAAACTGGAAAACTCTACTTACATTATTATTATTATCATCACTATTATTATTATTATTATTATTATTACTATTATTATTATTATCAGCAGCAGCAGCAGCAGCAGCATTTATTATTACTATTATTTTTTTTATCATCAGCATCATTTATTATTACTATTATTACTATATCAATATGTCTTTTGCCACACACATTACAGAAAGTCTACATCACTGTTGTTTTTTTGCACCTGCCCAGTGTCAGGCTAGGTATAACAGATTGGATGAACAACTTTAGCATTGTATAGTTCAAAAAGGGGGTGCAACTTCATTCCCAAGTGTTTTAGTGGAACAGACAAAACCTTAAGTGTTGTATGGGGCCAGAAACTGGAAAACTCTACTTATGTTATTATTATCATCATCATCATCATCATTTATTATTACTATTATTACTATATTAATATGTCTTTTGCCACACACAATACAGAAAGTCTGTTATTATTATCATCATCAGCAGCAGCAACGTTATCATTTATTATTACTATTATTACTATATTAATATGTCTTTTGCCACACACAATACAGAAAGTCTATTATTATTATCATCACCAACAGCAGCAACATTATCATCATCATAATCATTTATTATTACTAGTATTAGACATTTACGGATTAAGGTTTAGCAGTATATCACAAAACAACAGATTTTTTTAACGAATGAACTGCAACTTGACACACAACTTATCTGTCCAATACATGTTTTACTGTTCTGTCCCACAGAGTTGGATACTTAAAATATTCTTAATGAGTTCTCCCCCTTTAAATAAGAATGCCATTTGTAAAGAAATAAATGTAAACAATTGTCAAAAACGATGTTTTACCTAGTTATGTAAAGTTTAAACACTCGCACGATGTTGCAAATGCATCAAAACGAAGACGTGTAACAGCTTTTAAAAAATGGTGAGTTTTTAAAGGCGCTGAACTGTCCAGAAATGCGGCCCCTTCATGCAGCCCCTTTCCGAAATTCAGTAAATATATCAGTAAATTGACAATGGTTTTATAGAGTAATATAAATGTTTTATAAGCTGTTAAATTTTCATGTAAAACAATGCTTTCTTTCTATGATTTGATGACGTTCGAACTTTTTTCTCCGAAACATGGACCTATACCTTAAGTCTACGTGGACTGTGGTCACCTAAGGCGATAGATTTTTCAAGGGGACCGTCTCAACATAGTTTAATTATATTATGGGCGATATGAAAAAGAGTTTATAACGGCAATAAGGTTTGAGTTATTATATCATCACTATGCGGTAGGTGATATAAAATTTGGATGTGCCTGTTTTTAGTTCGACTTTTCGAAGAAAAAGTAGAGCTATTGCATCGCTCCGGCGTCGGCGTCTCCGTTGGTTAAAATTTTTAATAAAGTCAAATATCTCTGTTACTGTCAAAGTTATTGACTTGAAACTTAAAATACTTATTTACTATCAAAGTCTACACAAGGAAGAACAATCCCCATAACTCTGACTGAATTTTTACAGAATTATGCCCCTTTCTAATTTAGCATTTTTGGTTATAGTTTTTGATAAAGTCAAATATCTCTGTTACTATCAAAGCTATTGACTTGAAACTTAAAATACTTATTTACTATAAACTTCTACACCAGGAGAAATAATCCCTATAACTCTGATTTGAATTTTGACAGAATTATGCCCCTTTTTAACTTAGAATTTTTGGTTAAAGTTCTTGATAAAGT
Source organism: Mercenaria mercenaria (assembly GCF_021730395.1). Classification (NCBI taxonomy): domain Eukaryota; kingdom Metazoa; phylum Mollusca; class Bivalvia; order Venerida; family Veneridae; genus Mercenaria; species Mercenaria mercenaria. The sequence continues at coordinate 59,989,385 of NC_069376.1, read as the reverse complement.
CAAATATATCTGTTACTACCAAAGCCATTGACCTGAAACTTAAAATACTTATTTACTATCAAAGTCTACACCGGGAGAAACAATCCCTATAACTCTGATTTGAATTTTGACAGAATAATGCCCCCTTTTAAATTAGAATTTTTGGTTAAAGTTTTTGATAAAGTCAAATGTCTCTGTTACTATCAAAGCTATTAACTTTAAACTTAAAATAGTTATTTACTATCGAAGTCACCAGGAAAAACAATCCTCATAAGTGTGATTTGAATTTTGACAGAGTTATGTCCCTTTTTAACTTAGAATTTTTGGTAAAAGTTTTTGATAATTTTTTTTTTTGATTTAACGTCGCACCGACACATGATAGGTCATATGGCGACTTTCCAGCTTTAATGGTGGAGGAAGACCCCAGGTGCCTCTCCGTGCATTATTTCATCACGAGCGGGCACTTGGGTAGAACCACCGACCTTCCGTAAGCCAGCTGGATGGCTTCCTCACATGAAGAATTCAACGCCCCGAGTAGGGCTCGAACCCACATCGATGAAGGGCAAGTGATTTGAAGTCAGCCACCTTAACCACTCGGCCACGGAGGCCCCCAAAGGTTTTGATAAAGTCAAATATCAGAGGATGGGAGCAAAATTTAAAGAACTTTACTGTTAAAGTCCTAAGGAAAATGACAACAAAGGGAAGAAATTCCCCGAAAATCTCTTAGTCCACTAAAATTATTAACAGGTACAGATGTGTCAAAATACACCTTAACTTTGCAGGTACCATCCATGTTGTACCAAAGAAGAGTGGTCTCGGTTTGTACCTACGGCTAATAATAAAAAAGTTACAAAATAACCTATTTCTAGTAACATAAAAGGGAAGTAATTCAATAAAAAATATTGTAAGTGAACAAAAAGAAAAAAAAGAATCTGCCAAATAAAAACAAGAGCACCGCAATGCAAAGCAACATAAACACAAAACAAAGTAATGTTACCTTTAACCTCTAAGTGTGACCTTTACCTTGAAGCGAGCTATGTGCTCTGCACGTCGTCTCAATGTGGTGAACATTTGTGTCAAGTTTTTTTAAAATCCTTCAAGCAGTTTAATAGTCACACATCGCACACGAAACAAAGTTATATGACCTTTGACCCCTAAGACGGACACACAGACAGACAGACGGTCAGACGAACACCAAAATACGTTCCTTCGGGCGTATAATAACAACAAAGGAATGGAGACGCAAGATATAACATTTTCTACAGTTTTCACAATGTTTTACCTGCTGCCCTACATTTTGATCCCAGCTAACCCAGTTAAGATTTATTTTCATTTCGGACGACGACGACGATGGAATACGGATACATTGCGAACAGATAAGCTCATCTTTTCAACTTTGTCGCAGATGCGCAACATATAATATTGAAGAACCTTTCGGGAAAGTGTTATGACGCTAGATCAAATACTTTTTGCGATATGCATAACAAAACACCTCTCTGGCGAACAGACAGACGGACAGACAAATCCAAATCTTATCCTGTGCGGTAAACTAATAAGCCAGACCTTACCATCATTATTGGAATGTTTTCCTACCACACATAAAAATGATCATGTTGAGACGATCCCCTTGAAAAATCGATCGTCTTAGGTGTTCACAGTCCACGTAGACTTAATTCGTAAAATGTCTAATCACGCCATGTACCCGGATAATCTTAACTCTGTTCAGCGACCCTAACTCAGTGCCAACATGGTGGATGTAAAGCCGATACAACTTTGTTTTCTGTATAATTACGATGTATAAAGGGATTTTCTGTTGTTATATCTATCTCCATTGATCAAGTATATATTTATTTCAAAATGTATCATGTTAAATATATCAATCCTTGTGTTTTCAGGTGGAAAAACGACGAACAAGGCAACTTTTTCAATGAAAACTTTTACAAAAAATTTAAAATATTTTTTTTGGCTTTTGAGGGGCCTGACTATTTTTTTGGGTTTGAAAGCAAAGATTTATGCTTTTAGGGCCCCGTTTACACTATGTTTTTTTAAACCCACTACTTTTTGAAAAAATAAGTTAAAAGGTTATGACGTGAAAAAAAAAGGGATAAAAACCCCCAAAACTTTGATTTGAAAAAAAAACCGCTCAGTTTACATGGGGAATGGAAAAAAACCTAATTACACAAAATGGGGAAAGGAAAAAAACCCCCTTTAAACTGATAGTACTTTGGGAAATAAATTGATTTGACAGGTTCCGGTTGATTTTTGGTAAACATTATTTTATAAGCGGTAGGGTCTTCAAACTTTTTTCATTAATTTAAAGATTTTTATGTAGGCCCCATACAGTCAAATTTTTTTTTCTTTAAATTTTTAAAAATTAGCAAATAGAAATTTTTGGGGAAAAATCTGGAAAACCCTAAAAAATTAACTCATTTAAAAAAAGTAAAAAGTTGATATTTAAAAGAAATTATTTAAACCACCGTGTTCGAAGTTTTAAAGCCCCAAAACCCCCCTCTCCCCCCCCCTCCCCCCTCACCCCAACGCAGGGCACGCAAAACACCACAAAAATGTTTCAGAAGAATTGTGTTTGTTTCAAATCTTGAAATTCGTTAATGGTAAGAGATTTTTATAGAGGGGCAAATTGGAATAATTTTGATATTTTTTTAAAGGATTAGTTTTATGATTAATCATTTAAATATGATATTTTCAGAGGAAATAGGGAAGAAAAGTGTGTGGGGGTGTGGTAGGGGGGGTGAGCAGGGAAAATTACGGGACAGGGTGGGGGGTATCCTTACATTTTTCATTTGTCAGTAGATGGAAAATGTAGGGGGTACTGGTTTTAAAAGGGGGGGAAAGCTGGGGGAGGGAGTTGGAGGGGGGGCCGGAGGGGTGTGCCTTACTTTAATTTCGTAACTTTCCCGTAACTTAACCCCCCAAATATTGCGTTTTTTTTATAAAAATTTTAAATTTTAATCCTTAAACATTGCGTTTTCTTAATCGTCATTGTAAACATGAAACAATGCATTTTTATTTATCTTTTTTCCCCATTTAGAAGTACAAAAAGTTTTCGCAATTAAAGCCCCAGACCGGGCTGGTTTTATCAGGAAAAAAAAGAACGTTTAAAATCAAATTCATTTCTTTAAAAACAATAAACCCCCGGTGAAACAAAATATTTTTCTCCGTTTATTATAAAATTATGGAATCAGGTTTATTACGTTAAATCTTACAACAAAAAAAACGCAAACATTATAATTACCAAAATTTGTTTTTGGGTTTGTTTTCATTAAAAGGAAAAAAATTTTTAGTTTAATATATAAAAGTTTTAATATGGAATGGGAAGAAGGGTGCCCCATAACCACGGAAAACTTTTGCAAGTGACGCCCCGTTGGTATTTTTCCACCGGGAAAAAAGAGACGTGTAAGCCCCGAGTAAGAAGATCAAAAAGGGAAATTTTGTACTAGACGTTTCCCCCGAAATCAGAAAACCCCTTTTTTTGCGCAGGTTATTTTAATCTAGGAATGTGGTGTACCCTTTGGCAAAATTTATTGTAAGCCCCGAAAGAAAAAAGAGTTGTTGGAAAAATATTGTTAAGACGTGGGGTTGGCTATTTTTCCCGTCCCCAAAATTTAAAATCCTACCGGGACAAAAAAAAAAATTCGTTTGGCACAATTGTGTATGGCGGGACAAAGTTTTTCTTCTGTGAGGGGAAAAACCGGAAACCCCACCACCCGGGTCTTGGGGTGGGAAAGTTTTGGGGGGGCCATAAAATTTATTTTTTTTCCCGGAAAAGGTTTGGAAATAAAAAACTTTTCTTCCACATGGGGGATTAAAATTTAAATTCCCAGAAAAGAACGCTAAGATTTTTTTATTTAAAACAAAGAATCAGTATTTTAAAAAAACTGGTTTTTATCAAGGAAAACGGAGTTCGATTAAAAAGGATTTACAGTGATCAAACCATGGGGGTAGCTTTTTGGACCGGGGGAAAGGAAAAAAAATGAAAAAAGGTTTGGACACAAAGGGAAAGCGGGGACTTTCATTTCTAGGGAAAAAAAACATTTTTTTCAAGGGCAGATATTAAAATTTAAAAAGGGACCTAAAAAACAAAAAATTTACAAAAAATGCATTTTTTTACAAGGTATCCGGGGACATGGGGGAGGGATTCGGGGGGATTGGACTAGATTAGCAAAAGGAAAACCTTTGGGTAAAGTTTTTTTTGGAAAGGATAGATGTTTTTTCACTTTTCCCCTTTGAAAAACCTTTGAGAAAAAAAAGGCCCAAACACGGGTTTTTAACAGTTTTAAAAACCCATTGTTTTCTGAGAAGGGAAACCACGAGTTTTTTCGTTGTTTTTGGTGGGGGAATTTAAAAAACCACCAAATGGCGTCCTTTCTGCAAAAAACAAAATTAAGAATGATTTGCAAATCCTAAATTTAAAAGGGGTATGCTGGGGGGGGAAAATTTAAATTTTGAGCTTAAAGTTTTTGTTTTTTTAGATATTTACTTTTAAAAACCCTTTTTGGGTTTACGTCGAAAAAATTAGTTCTTGTACAAAAACTAAAACTACGGGTTTCATAGGCATCGGTGTAAGCCCAGGAGATAAATAAGCCCAACGAATCCGTCTTGGAATAAAAAGTATTTTAACCCCCTTTAAAAACAAAAAATTTTTTCTGCAAAAACCAAAACGAAGAAAAATAAAAATTTTCCCGCTAAAAGTTTTTAGTTTTCCAAGATTAATAAAATTCGTTTGGGGTGGTATAAATAGCTTTTATTTTTTGAAAAAAGTTTTGATCAAATTTTCAGTGAAATTTTCAAAACCCAAAGGGACCGCGGGATGGGGAAGTAATATCCCCCGGTTTACTACCTCCAAAGGGCCCCCCCCCCCCCCCCCCCCCAAAAGGGACCCCTTTTTTTTGGGGCTTTCCACACCAGAAAGAAAACCCTTTTCAAATTGGGGGTTAGTCTGTTCAAAGTTAAAAAGATATTAAAACGTCGGGGAAAAGGGGGAGATAATGTGAGGTTTTTTTGAGTTGGAGGGGGCTACCCACCCAAGTTGACTGTATTCCCATGTCTTCACGACGGGACGTCTAAACCCCCCCCCCCCCCCCCATGTTACCCTAGGTCTTCGTAAAAACAAGACTTTTTTTAAATTTTCGTTTTTTCGCATATCCCTAAAGAGATTTGACCCAAATTTCACCCCCCTTTTTAAGAGTATTTGGGTTAAGAGGGAACTGCTACTCTCATTTTTTCCCAAAAATTCTTTTGTTTAAAAATAATTTTGTTGGATTAAAATGAATGAAAAAAATTTCCCGGGGCAATTATTGGGGATCTTTATGTGCCGATTATCAAGTTTGGGGAGGATTTTATGAAAAAAAAACTTCGGGCGAGAAAAGTCGGTTTGGGTTTTAAAATGAACAACGGGCCCATTAAAAAACCCGAGAGCAAAACAAACAGCAAATTTTTTAAAAAATAGACAACAGTTCAAAAAACCAGAAAATCCAGGCCCCAAAAAATTAAAAACGTTTTTTCTCCGAATTGAAAAAAAGGGACAGAGGAGAGAGTGTAAGAAAAAAAAGAAAAAAATACGAGAAAGGGGAAAACAAAATGGGGGAAAATTTGCCACCCCCAGACGACCTAAAAAAAAAATAAAAAGAAAAAACCCGTATTGAAAAAAATAAAAAGACATTCAATACCGAAAATTAAAGGGTGATATTTCATTTCCCCCGAAGTGAATTTTTTAAAAGTATTCGTCCCCCCAGAATGTCTGTATTCACGCCTGACGGGGGGGGTTTGCGTTGCATTTTCTTGGATTGGAAAAATTTTTTCATTACCGCCAACCAAGGGGCTTTTTTTGAACAGTTTTACGAAGACATTGGGCCCTATAACCCAGTTAAAGGGTTTAAACCCCTTTATTTTGTTTAAAGAAATTTGAAAGGGGGGGAATTTTTTACTCATCTTTACAAGTGCCTATCCCTTAAAATTTGTCGTCGGTGAAAGGGGGGCGATGGTAGCCGTTTTCCGGGAAAAAGATGACTTTCCCCGTGTTTTTTTAGCCCTTTTAAAATTTAAATTTTGTTTTCAAGCAAGGTTTTGGAAATAGTTGTAAAAGGAATGGGATTATGGTGAGAAATTGGGGGTTTTTTTATCCATACATAGTTTATATCCAAACGTTTTTAAAAATAAAACCTGATTGAAAAAAAAAACGTCTTTTGACCAGGAGCTTTTGGTATCAGGGCACTGCGGGAAAGTTTCGATGAGGTCAACCAGGGCCCAGTAATTTGGGGTTTTTTTAGCGACAAGATTCCCCGAGGCATTAGACTTTTTAAAATGTCAGGCCCGTTCCTTAGCGACTGCTTTTGATGGTGGGGCCTTTTTAAAGGGAAATAAAATTTGGAAACCATAAGCTTTAAAAAGGGTTCACACCTAAATTTTGTTTAATGAGTAAAGAAAACCTTTTTACAGCTTTCTTAAACTTAAAATTGTAAATAGAAGACGCCTTTTCAGTTATGAAAAATTTAGGGTAAATCCTGAAATTCTTGTAGCTCAAAATAAATTTCTTAAGCCCAGTTCCCGCAAAATACCCCGTTAAAGACGAATTTAAAAAGGGTGTTGTAAGGTACCCCCAAAAACCCCCGACCTTTTTTTCATTGGGATCATTTTTAAAATAAAATTCCCCGTTTCCCAAGATTTGTTTTTGGGGGGGGGTTCGGGCTCCCGGGAAACCTTGGCCCGGAAGTTTATAACGGGCCCCCAGGGAAAATTTTATTGACTGTGACTTAAAACAAACATTTTATCTGTGAACGGTAAATGTCCCCACTGCCCCTACCCCAGGGGGCCCCAATAAATCAAAACCATGGGAACAAGTTTTTACGGGGTTTTTGGGATGGGGGATTTCAAATAATCCACGGGGTTCAAGTTTTCCATTTGAGCGTTCAGAATCGGGAGGGGTTTATGCACTTTCCCTTTTTAAACCATTGCCCCGGGGGAAAGGGAAAAACAATGCTTTTCCCCAACTAAAAAGAATGGGGGGAATTTTATGGTAAAGTGAAGGTTCGGCACTGGGCTGGGCAGAGGGGGGGTTTTTTTGGGCTATAAGGAAAAACTTTACTCTCCCTTAGATTGATGAAAACAAGAAAGAAAAGATTAAATAGGTTCCGTATGGAGGACGTGCGTTTTTTTTCCCCTGCGATTTTTAAAAAATTAAAAGGTGTGGTGTGTGTGTGGGGAAGACGTTAAATAAAATGAAAACAAAACAGAATAAAATATGCAGCAAATTTACTTCACGCGGGTTTACTTTAATTATTTTCGGGGAAATATACCTTTTTTTTTAAAAATTTAAAAAAGAAATTTTTTTAAAACCCAAACCCCATGTAAAGGGGAAGACGATTGAAGGGGCTTTTATGTTTTTTTATCTTTGGGAAAAAATTTTAAAACGGAAAGAAAAAAATATAAGGATTTTCAAAACTTTTTAGGAATGATTCAAATGGGAAATAATCTTTTTTTAGCCCTTTATTTTTAGTATTTTCCCCAAAAATTTTATGTATATTTAGGGACAAAGGTGGGCAAAACTTTTCTAATTAATCCCGATTTTTGAAATTAACATGTTAGTTTAGTATTACTGTAGTGAAAAAAAAATTTTTAAGAAAATTCCCGTTTTTTTCCCCCTTTTTGGTTTAGGGGCCTTTGAAAGCGAGTTTTTAAAATGGTTGTTACTTTGGCAGGGTTTAGTAGCATAAAGGTAGAACACAAAACGCCAATGTTCTTTCCCTAAGATTGCCCCAAAGTTATTCCAGACGGGGGCCCAAAAATTATTTTTCTTTTTTTCCCCAAAGGGTTTATATTTTAAATGTCCCAAAACTTTAAGATATTAAAAAAAAGAAAACACGGAGACATTTTTTAAATTAAATTTTATTTTGTGTTTTAAAATTTTAACGGTTGGGAAATTTAATTTGGGATTTAAATTTTCAATGTTTCCCGACCATTTGTTTTTTCCAAAACATGATTGACTTTATGATTTGTGTTTTCGTTCCTTTTTGATAAAAAATAAAACTTTTTGGTTTTATTTCCCAAAAAGGTTTTCCCAAATAAAAAAACCCAAACTTTTTTTGGGGTAAATTAAACGTTCAGGTAAACTATGTTTTAGTTAAAAAGGGTGCCGTTTTTTTGGGAAACTTTTACAGAAAATTTGTGGTTTAAAACGGGCTTTCCCGAATGAGCTGAAAATTTTTTAAAAACAATTGTGTTCAAATTTTCCGCCGGGTCCCGACAAAAAAGTATGTGTTAAACTCTGCAACACAAAATTTAGCAAGAATTAAAATCTAAAACGGAGGGTTGACGGAAACGGGTGTACTAAACGCCCGGGAAAAAAAATGTCCATTTGCAACGCCCTACTATGCATTTTCCCTTATGCAGTACAAATTTGCAAAAAAATTCAATTGGATGGGGAATCAGACAAAATTTCCTGCATAAATGTTGAAAAAAAAAACTCGATTTGAATTAAATTGAAATAGGTGCAAAGAAATTTTCCCCAAAACTTTTTAATTTACCCAAAGGACATGAAACCCAGACTGTTAAAAACAAAATCTTATTTTGTGATGACTGGGGGGAAAAACTTTCAAAAGGGGGTTTTTCAAAAAAAAATTTTAGGAAATGATCTTTGGGGAAGGGGGGCGTCCCATTGAATTCAGGAAAAGGGGGGCCCATTTGGTAGTAGTTTTTTTTTTGGGAAAAAACCTGTAGGTTTAGCGGGGGCAAAAAAAATTTTGCCAAAAAGGGCCCCTTAATGAGACTTTAAAAAAGGAATTTTTGCCAAAAAAAATTTTTGAAAAAGTGTTTAAAGTGAAAATTAAATTTAAAAAAAAGGGTTTTTTTCCCGCTGCGTACCTAAAGCAGCTTTAAATTTAGAGCAAACCCGCAAAATGAAGAACGTCCCCCGGGACCATGGCAGTGATGGAATTCAACTTGGGCCCAACATAAAGACGAATACGATGCATTCCTTACAAGACAAATTTATGTCCCATATAACGACGGTCCTTTAAAAGCAGTTGTTGTACTTTTTTTGGGAAAAATCCCCAGGGTTTCGGTACGGGACTAAAAACCCGGTAGATGGAGAAAAAAAAGATATGCTCTATTTTTTGGAAAAACGGGGGGGGAAAAATTTTTAAAGATAATATCACGGGGGGAGATGGGGTCGTTTCGTACATTGAAAATGGTTGTGGTGTTAAGGCCCAAAAGGGGAAAGGGTCAATGTTGGGGGTTTGCGGTTTTTGGACGAAGCCACCCCAAGGTTTTTAGGTCGCACGAACCCTTTTTTGTCAGAGGAAAGAATAAGGAACAGAAAAAACGTTGCGTATCGGAAAATGTAAAAACATTTCGCAGTTTTCGCAAAATTGGGGATCGGGGATGGGCCTAAAAACCGGGGAAAAGAACATGGAAAAAACCCCCTTGGGTCCCCCTACCGCCCCCTCCGGGATCGTGTTTAAAATTAGTCTTTCCCGCACACTCCCTAAAAAAAAAATTGCCTCCTTAAGGCGGGGGACCCCCGGCTTTGACGGCGATTTTTCCGTTACTAAATGCTGGCCCCCCCTTATACAGATGGGGGAATTTGGTGGGAAAACACCCTTGGGCAATCTCCCCAGTACAGGGGCCCACGTTTTCTTTTGAGGGTATGGGGTTTTGGGAAACCCACATCCCAATTACGGACTTTGGGCCTTTGAAAATAAAAAAAACCTTTTGGGTTTAAATTTGTACGGCTAGAAGAGTATGTATTTCCGCTAACATATTTTCAAACAAAACGGGACCAAAAAATGGGGATTTTTAAAATTTCTTCGGGGAAAAAAAAGTAAAGTTGTGATGGTGTTGAGGGTGGTGATACTGAAGATGTTCTTTTTTTCGCTAGTATTTTGGAAAAACCCAAAATAAAATTTTAGTGTCATTAAAAGCCTAAAACGGTAGTCCCCCTCCGGGTTTGGGGGGGTCTTTTGTACCGATATTTTTAGGCTTTCCCCCTCACCCTAGATACACAAAAAAAAGTAGGGGCTGAACAGAATTTAAATGTTCCAAGGACGAAGATATGTTTTTCGGGTTCTACCTGTAGGCTCACAAAAGGGAAAAAATTTCGCAATTAGGGCCCCGGCCTTCTGAAATTTTTTTTCGTCATAGTAGAAAATTTTTGGCCCTGTTTAACGTCCCCCCTTTGTATTCTCATGAAAAACCAAGGGAAGGCTAAAAAAACTAGAGAAAAAAAGTTGGGGTTCCGGGGGCCCTTTTCATACCAGAGGTTTTGCAGGGGGGTTCTAACCCAAAAAGAAACCGGGTTGGTATTAGGGCCCGGGCCCCGGACGACCCATGGAAATTTTTTGGGGCCGATATGGCGGTGAGGGGGGGGAAAAAGGGTTTCAGTTACAGAGGGGAAAACATTTCCTAACCATTTTGTGTTTTTCGACGGTTTAAAAAAAAATTACAGTCTTCCAATGACACGTTTTCGATGCAAAGACCCCTTCCTTCTGGGAAGGGGGACAATTTGGGACCATTCACACGTCAGTGGTAAAGTATCCCCCTATTATTTCCCCAATCACTTATTAAAGTAATCTTTACTTTCCCAACCCAAAAGCCCATCTTTAAATTTTTAAAATTGGGACTGAAAGGGCCCCAGGTTTATCCCCTGTCGGCCACCCCCTTAAAGGTAGAATGGGGAAAAAAACCCCCTTTTTAGTTCGGTTGGTATTTAAATGCCTGTATAAAAAAGGGAAGGGGATTTTAATTGTGAACATTTCCCCAAACTTTAAGGAAAAAAAAAAAAGTAAAGAAGAAATTAACAGTGTACACAACCCTGTAAATAAACTTCAACCCCATTTAGTTTTTATTTTGTTTTTTTTTACGGGAAAAAAAAAAGAGGGCGTGCAAAATTGTTTGAAATTTTGGGGTTTGGGAAAGGGGCCCAATTTTTTCCAGTTGTTTAGGGGTTTGGGGGGGGGTTTAAATTTTCCCTTGTTTGGTTCTGTCGTTTAATTTTAAGTTTAATGTTCCCCAACCTTTATTTTAAATAAAACCCGGCCAAAACTTCAAAACTGGACGGGTAAAACCCCAAATTTAAAAGTTAGGGTTTTTGGTTTTCCCACTAAAGTTTGAAAAAATTGAGAAAAGAGATTTTTTTGGGGAAAAAAATAAACAAATCCCCCTTTTCCACGGGAAGGAAATGCCCTTTTAAAATTTTTTTTAAAAAAAAAGGATAGTTTTAATTAAGAATGTTTTAAAGAAAATTAAATTAAAAAAGGAAAACTTTTACACCGCATTAATTTAAACCGGGCTTAAGCAGCTCAACCCATTAATGGGCCCCCCTTGACTGTTTGTTTTGTATGGTAATTTTTTTTCTGGTGACAAATCGCCTTTTTTGAAACGGGGGTTCCCGCCCCCTTCAGCTGTTTGAAACCCTTAAATATAATGGGAATCTACTAATATTCTTTTTTCCTTTTTAAATGGGAAATACTTTTGAATAGAATATAAACTTATAAAAAAAGACCCCTAATTTAAATTTATAGCCCGAAAATGTCGCCTGTTTTGGGTTGGGCGGTTTTTAAAAGTGTTATTTTTAACTAAAAAAACTTGAAAAAAACCCCGAAGGCAGATTGATCATGAAACCCAATGGGAAAAGTTGGGGAAAGTGATGTTTTTGGGGACGTTTTTCCCACAGACCTGGAATTTTTTTGGGCTCTTTTATCCTTTAAAGGTGTTAGTTTATTTAGATTTTCGCCGTTTTTAAAAACCCCCTTTAAAATGGGATTTGTGGACAGGGGTTAGAGCGAAATCTGGGTTTGGCTTTCCCTTTTTTAAAAGAAACATACCACCCCGGAATACCTAGATATGGGCTTTGGAAAAACGTAATTTTTACGGATTATCTTGATTTTCTTTTTCTTTTCTGTCGGGAAACCCTTCTTTTACCCCCGTTTTTCCCCCTTTCAGGCCCGGTTTTAAAGGAAAACCCCACAACTGATAAAGAATCCCGGGCCATGGGGAGGTTATGGACTTTCATTTCAGTGGGTAAAAAACTCCCTAAAAAACCCAACATTTATTTGAAAAAAAAGTTGTTTTTTTTCGCAGACTTTCGTTAAAGTTTTCAGGCGGGGTGGGGGATGCACGACTTTCTCTGGATCCATGCATTATTACATTTCAAACGGGTTAAGCTTTGATTGTTTTTTTTACAGATCCAAAGGTAAAATTGGGAACTTATGATGCCCGAGGACATGCAAAATACCGACTACAAGCTTTACGAGGGGGGGGAACGGGTGGTTGGTTCTCCGAATATGTTCAGAAAACTCCCCCGGGTTTCTGCCAGATTTCGTTTCCGATTCTCCTGTCGGGAGGAATAGGTTTTTAGTTTTTAAAATTTTCTTTTGTACCCGAGGGCATGATCGACTACCCCACTTCCAATTATGGTTTCCCGGGTATCAAACCGAGTTTGAATAGACCGATTGAAACATGGAAAACCCCCAAAGTTTCCCGGGATAAGGGTTACATCTTCGTCTTTGATTTAGATTTACCCAGAGGAAAAACCAGAGATCTTTGTTTAAAATAGGCAAATTTATTTTTTTAGGGCCATAATTTAACTTAATAGAGCAAAGCTTTTAAAAGGTTTTATCCTTCTGCAAGGCCCTTTAAAAAGATATCTTAAGAATTATGTTTTAAAAGTTTATACAGTGGGTACCTTTCTTTAGAAACTCAAAATTTATGGATTTTTGCGAAAAAAAAGTTTTTCGCCAAAAATGTATGGGGGGTTTTTTTTAAAATTTTAAGAAAGAAAAGGCCTAAATGAAATGATACGGGTTTCATTAAAAAAGAAACAGTAATATATTTTTAAAATTTATATTGTTTGAAACCCAAAATTTAAAATCCAAAACAGGGTTACAAACTTAAAATTTATTATGTATGACAATTTCGGGAATTAACGATGAGTTGAGGGTTTACCCAAGGTGCCCAGAAAATGTTTAATTCAAAAGACTTTGTTGTCTCCATATATCATCAATTGGCAGAAAAAAGTGGGAAATTTAAAGTAAAAGGACGACCGAAAGCTTTTGCCCAAACCTTTCATGATAAAACAAGATACCCCAGCTTTAAACCAAACCCGCTTCAGCACTACCTGAGCCGGCAGGGGTGCTGAAAAAAAATTTCACCGCGTTATTTTAATTCACACAATCCGTTGGGTTTAAAATTATGACGTACCAAAGTCTAAAAGAAAGGAAAACCCCCAACGAGGGTTTTTGGGTTTCATTTGGGACAAAGGAAAAGCCAATCAAACTTTGGTAATTTAGTTTTTTAAAATATACCATAAATATTCATAACCTTGCATTTGATATTAGTTTGATTAATTATAAGCTGCAGTTTTTTTTTAAACCAAAAAAGTATTTCTGTGAAAATCATTGCTTTTTTTTTTACCGCACTTTCTGAGCGACGTTTTGGGGTTTAAAAATTTGATCCCGGGAATATTTAACGAATTTTTTTAGAACCCTATGTTTTATTTGTTTGAAAATTTCCTTTAAACCCCCTTTACACCCGATTTACCTTTTTTTTGGTTTCTTAGGGGGAAAAACCCTTTAAAACCCCGAAAAAAAAGGGAAATTTAAAGTTCGCTTTTGTTTCGGGTGCCCCAAAAAGCTGGAAAAGCCTTGGGGCAGGAAACCAAGTTTTCAGTGCGCCCTGTTTTTCAAACCCGATTTGCAGTTGTACAGCTTTTTAACGGGAAAAATTCTTTGAACAAAACCCATATCTGTTTGGGGTTTACCATCCTTTAAGTATCTAAGTACGGATGTTCCAGTTTTTTCCCCGTTTTTTGTTAAAAAGCCTTTCCCGAGGGGGCCGGGGACGGGTTTTTTACTGGACAATGATAGCTGGTTTATTTAAAAGTACAAGGCCAAAACATGACTGGACTCAATTTTTTCGGGCAAAAAAGAAACAGGTTCATTTTTTCATCTCTTCCAGTGACCCTCCCCCGAAAAAGGGAAAGAACAGAAAAACCACCCGGCAAGTTAAAGTTTAAAAATTGGAAAAAAGTATATGCACTGGGAAAATATTGTTTTGTCTAAATAAATGCTATTTTTCTCTTAAAAGGAATGGGGGGTACCCAAAACTGCCTAAAGGGGTACGTGCAATTTTTTAAACAGAAAAGCTACAAAAGGGAAAGCCCGTTGGGCGACAAAATTATAGGTTTGGGACAACGCAAAAGGGGTTAAAAAAAATTCGGACAATCGTTTTATCACGTCAATCCACAAAGGCGCTGGTCCAAAGCCAGTTTACACAAAAAAAGTTTTTTAAATTTTTCTGCAAACAAATGTTTCAGTTACGGCCCCAAAACTACCTTTAAAAATTATAAAAAGTGTTTGTGACCCCACTCAATAAAAATCGGCCCCGTATTTTTTTCAGTCAGGTTTTCAGACAAAATTTCCCAAAATGTACATACAATTTGGGTAATTTTTAAACAAAAGAAAAATAGAAAAAAAAATTTTGGGCTTATTATTGGTTTCCCCTTATAAAAGTGCGAAAAAACTTAATTTATGGGTTCCTTTTGGCCTTTCCCTTGCAAAAATTTTTGTCACGTGGGCTTTAAAAAAAAAAAAAAGTTTTAAAAGGAAAATTTAAATTTTTTCAGTTTGACCGCATACAACATAATTAAAGGGAAAAAGTTTTTTAAGGACAAAAAATTCCAAAGGTTTTATTGTGGCGTTTATTTTTTGTTTTTTGATTCCCTGCCTTTTTCAAATTTTTTTTTTCTTTTTTTAAATTTTTTCTAGCTTTTTTTTTCCAGTCCTTGTAAAAAGTTCGGCTTGTTTTTTTTATTGTTATTTCAGTACATTTTTTTTAACTTTTTTGGGGAAAAACATTTCTTTTTCCTCTGTGATTTTTTTCTTTTTTTTTTTCAGGATATTTAAAAAAAAGAGTATTTCAAGTTTTGGGCAGCTTTTTCGGTTTTTTAAGGGGAAATTTAAATTTTTTTGATTTTTTGTTTTAAAAATAACTTTAAAATTTTTCAAAAAAAAATGTCATTAAGAGTTAGTTTGTATGTTGCTTTTGTTTTTGGTAGAATTTAAAAAGCCCTTTGGTGGCTTTTTTTTATTTTAAGAAAGTTATCAACTTTCTTTTCCTTTTTTGGGAAAAAAACTTGTAGCATTAAAAAAACTATATTTTAAAAAAATAGACAAGGGGCATTTTGGCTAAAAAATCAAAAAGGGAAAAAAAATTTTTAGGGTAAGGGCGTTAATTTTATTTTTTTTTTAAAAATGTATCTGGTTTTTAAAGGGAAACAATGCGTTAATCGTCATTGTTTTAAAAACTTAAAATATATATCAAAACCCCTTTTGTTTGAAATTTTACGTGTTACTTAACATTTCTTTTAAAAATTTTAAACATATCGCCATAATAATATTAAATCCTTTAATTTTTTAAAATTTAAATTTCAGATGGGTTGCCGCCAAAAGCAAAAAAAGGTTTCCTTGGTTTTACTGGGAGGGGCCCTTTCCCCGAAAAAAACATATTGAATGATGCCCCGACATGGATAGGTGCTTTTCCCGGGGTACCAAAAAGGGAAACGGATGGGTTTGGGCGGGAAAGGGCAAACTTAGGGGTATACCAGGAATGGGGGCCCGAACAGGTATGTGGGTGTTTTTTCGGGGTTTTGTTTTTTTCATTTAGATGACGTTAAAAAAACGGCCCTTTAAAACCCCTGTCGTGAAAAATTTAAAAAAAATAATAATAATAGTCATCCGGGTCAAATGTATTTCAAAATTTTGTTTATTAAAAATAAATTTAAAAAAATAATAATAATAATTTCAGGAATATGGCACGATTATTTCCCTTTAAAAATCATTTGACCTAAGTCCAGGGGGTCATAGGGCTTGCCCGACTCCATGTACAGTGGGGGGGCAACCCCTGAGATGGGGGCTAATGAATGGGGTTTTGAATATTTTATTTGGGTACCCAAAAAGTCCCTTTTTGCAAAAAAATTTGTGATGAGTGTGGCATTTCAGGCGCATTTTAAAACTTTCCCAAAGTGTCGTTTGTTTTTGAATTATAGGAAAATGTGGTTTTGGGAAAATCGTTTTATTGCAGGACTTAAAGTCACTTTTTTTATGGGGGTGCAAAAAATACTCCAAAACTTAGGGCTTGTAAAAAGGGGAGTATCAGGGAAATGTTTAGTTAAAGCAAAAAAAGGGCTTTTTTAAAAATTTTGTTGTGAGGGTTTTTTTATTAACACAATTTTAAACCTTTACAATTTTGGGAAAAAAACAAATAAAATTTTTCATCTATGTTTGGGTTTTTTTATTTCTACTATGTCCTTTAAAAGTTCAGTAAAAAAGTTTGGTCATCTTAACAATATTTAGCCGTCCAGGGGAAGTGAACCCTATTTTGGGATAGGGAAAAGAGGAATACTTTAATTTTTTGACGAAAAACGAAGAAGAGAAAGTGTAAATTTAAAAGTGAAAAAAGTAAGGATGAAGTATTTAAGTTATCACGTAATAGTCATTTTTATTTATTTTTTTAAGAACACCTTTCCCAGTAAAAGGGATCACAAATCCCGTCAGGGAATTTAAGTACACCACTGTGGCAGGGATTGGGCAAAAATAAAAGGGAAAATTTAAAGAAAACAAGCAATTTTTTTTATTTAATGATTGAGGTAAAAAGTTCCAAATAAAAAAAGAAAAAATTTTCCCGTTACATTTATCATACCCCTTTTAAACGTTTCTATTTTTTGCTTTGGGTTTTTTTTTCCCAGGGAAAAAATATTGAGGAAAAAAACCCTGTAAAAAGGGGGAAAGGAAAAAAAAACAGATTTCTAAGTTTAAAAAGCGCAAAAAATTTTGTAAGCCCGGGGCTTTTTCTCTAGCGGAAAAGGGATGTCACACGGGACAAAAAAATTACCCCGATACAAGAAGGAAAATTATTTGAAGAATTTTATTTCCCCGGGTTTTGTCAATGTGGAATTTTTTGTCAAGGGTTTAAGGTGGTTTGGATGTAAACCGTTTTCCCTGGGAAAAAGCTTTTTCCCTAAAGTAAAGAATTTTTATTTTATTTTGATCTAAAAATTTTAAAATTAAAAGAAAAAACAAAATAATTATACAAAATTTAAAATTTTTCAAATTTTAATTAAATTTAAAGAGGGCCCCTTAAAATTCTCAAAAGCTTTTTTGGTTTGCCGCCCTCTGCACCTGTTGTGTTTAAAGCGGGCTTTTTTAAAAGTTTAAATTTAAAAGCTATCAAAATTTAAAAGGAGGACAGTCCGATTAAATGTGACACGTGACGATGGTCCAGCGGTGTTTTTGCGGTCAATCAAAGGGGGATCGGTTACATAAGGGTTAATGGGGCACGGGGTTCTTGATTTTTGGGGATAAAGTGGCAGTGGGCCCCCCTGGGACAATTAAATAAGATGATTTGTTTTTAAATTTTTCATTCTTTTTTTAAATGGTGAAAGTTGATTACCCGGGGTTTTTAAATTTCTAATTAGTTGATAAGTAGAATGAAATTTTTTATTACTTTTTTTGCTTGGGACTTTGAGCCATGTTGCACATGGCAGTGTCATTTTAGTGACAAAAGTATTTTGTGTCAGGGAATTTGGCCAAACGGGGGGTGAATTTTTGAGAAAAAATGGGGCAGAAAAATGCCAAAGGGTGCGACCCACGGGTTTTCTGGGGGGCGGGTGATTTGGGTTTTTTGTCGGAATTTTGGTGGAAAAAGTCAAACCCGCAGGGAAAGGTGGTTTATAAATTCACCAAAAACAATTTGGCCCGTTTTGTGAGTATTTACACCTTTTGGGCCGCACTATGGCCCCCGGAAACCCCTTATAAAAGGAAAATGGGTTTTGGGCCACGTGGGCAATTTCAATCCCAACTTTTTCCCGGGAAGGGCCATTTTTTAAATACTTCAAGTTATAGATTCAAAGGGAAAATTTCAAATACTATGTAGATTTTCTGGAATTTTCTAATTTTTTAAAGTCAAACGGTTTTACATATTCCGGCTGAAACCCTACCCCCAGTACGAAACTAAAAAAGGCCCAAGACATTTTTTTTTGTAGTTTTTTAAATGAGGATAAATTAGATCAAGTCCCCTCATATTTTTTGAGAAGGAAAAGGGTTTTTTGGGGATTTTTTTATCTTGAATTTATTTTAAACTCATGCAAAATGGACTTTAATAAGTTTATTTTCTTTACTTACATATTAAATACCATTTCAGAACCGAAGTAAAAAACCGCCCCTTTTTCCAGTTTTCCGGGTTTCCCGGGAGAAAAGAAAGGAGCCCCGGGAAAAGGGGATGATGATGATAACGATGATGATGATGATGATGAAATTTATAAAGGGGTTGGGGACCCGTTAAAGATGAAGATGGTAAGATGGATTTTATGATGACCGTAATGATGATGATGATGTACTGGGTTGAAAGGATACGTTTCCCCCACTTAACAACCCCCAACCACAAAACAACAACAAAAAACAACAAAAAAACCGGGGGGCTTCCATAACGGGCACCAACTTTTACTAGAAGGATGAAGGTTAAATAATAGGCAATATTGACTTTTTTCCCAAAAATTGTTTTTTTTAGGAGAGTGATTAATTTTATTATCATTTTTTTATTTTAAAAAATTGCCGTCTTAGATGGAAAAATTTTTTGGCAGCTCTTTTTAAAACGTATTACGTCAGACAAACAAAAAGGGTTTATACTATTTTTTAATCATAAAATGTTGGGAAAAAGATTTTTTAAATTGGGCTTATACCGGGGATATATACTTTTAAAATTTTGGGGCCGTGCCCTGAGAAAAAAAAAAATAACGGCTTTACGACCAGAAAGGGTCCCGGGCCAGCCCCGGTTTTTGGGTTTTTTCATGGACGGGGTCAATCAATTTTAATGTTTGCAAAATTTTCTTTTATAGATTTTAAATATTTTTTTTCAGTTATCCAAGCTTTATTTCCCGGGGAAAGAATGGGGCCCCGGCCGGGCCATTTCGGCCCATTTTCGGAAGGGAAAATTTTTAATTCTGATCAGGAAATTTCGCATCCCCCGTCGCAGAAGAAATGAAAAACCCATACAGGTTTAATGAAAGTATCGCGACCCCGGAGACTGGGGAATTTTTGACCGGTACTGTTCCAAATCACCTAGACGGGGAACCACCCCCTTGGGTTCTGTAGTGTTTTTTGAAGGGGGAAAGAACATCAGGATTTAAAAAATTTTAGTGGACTACTTTAATTGAGAAAAATTTTTAAAAGTAATGAAAAAATGGGTAAGGGAAAAAACAAAAGAAAAAAAAAAAAAAGGGAATTAAAATGGTTTATTTAAATTTTAAAAGACTGAACAATAGTTTTTAAAAATAAACAATTAACATATATGTGCCCCAGAAACATAGATTATTCCTTTTTTTAAAAATTTAAGGTTTTCACAAGGGTTTTTCCCAAAAAATGGATATAGGACTTTTTCAATTTTAGAGGATTTCAAAAATTTTTTGTGTTTTTTTTTAAAAAAAATATCAAAAAGACACGTTTTAAAATCGGGGGACAGGGAAAAAAAGTTAAAAAGTATTTTAAAACACACAAGGTTTTTCCTAGAGATGGAATTAGACTTTTAATTTGTTTCAAAAGGACTTACAAAATTTTGAACCCTTTTAAAAAAAATGTTAAAAAGACAGGTTGAAATTAGGGCAGAAACAGTTAAAAAAAATATTTTATCACAGCACCCCAAGAGCCCTTTTATTCTGAACATAGGTTTCACAATAAATGTATGATTTAAAAAAAAAGTTACAAATTTTTAATTTTTGGGGAGGGCTGTGTTTACGTATTGAAGGATAATAATAATAAAAAAAAAATCGGCTGTTAATGCAAATGGTGACAATTTTTTAAAAGACAAAAAGGTGTAGGGGGGGGTTTTTTTTCCTGTCTCCTTTTTTTGTGTTTTTAAAAATGAAAATCAAAATTTTAATTTGGAAAAAAAAAAAGGTAGCAAATAAATTTAAATATCCAAAATGATACACCCGATTTTTTAAAGATAGTTGTTACTCCCTATGAAGATAAAAATTTCCCTTTTTTATGTTCAAATTTAAAAAGCGTAATTAAAACCCCCTTTTAGGTGCTTTTAATTTTTATATTGAACAAAAGAATTCTTATAGCAAATTTTTTACATAAATTTAAAAAAAATGACATAAATTGAGCGTAGGCCTTTAAGTTTTTTTAAAGGGTTTTAAATGCAGTGAAAGAGAAATTTTTTTGGGTTTTAATTTCCCAAAAGACTGGTAAGAGGTTTTCAAAATTCGTTTTTAAGTGTGAAAAGAATGTAAGAACAACAAGGCACAAAAAAAACTCTTGCGTACTTTTTTGTACCCCAAAAAAAGCCCCACAGGGTGCAGCTGTTTAATGCTTTTGGGGGAATCACTTTTTCCTTTTTTCTTTCCCCTTACCAAGATTTATTTTTTTGGGCCCTAAGGTTTTTAAAAAACACTAAACCCCAAATGAATGTTCAAATTTTGGTTTAAAGCTGATGTTTGACCCTCTTTTCCGTCCCGGGAAAAGGGCCCCATCAAGAGGGGTGTGTAAAGGTTTCATGGTTTAATGAAAGGGGGCCCCCGTTCTTCAAACTGGATCCCTTGCAAATTTTCGGGAAATTTATTGGCCCGTATTTCCCGGAAAATAAAACAGGAAATGGAAAAATTTTTTAATGGCGGGTTTAAAAATCACTATCCGTGTCCATATTTTATTTTGGTTATACACGTAAAAACTGGTTTTTTTTTTAATTTTTTGGAAAAAAAAACCCCCCTTTTTCCAAAAAAAAGGCTTCCCCCGAAAAAATTTTTTTTGACGTTTTTAAATTTTCCCCCCTACTTGCTTTTTTTTACAAATTTTGTTTTTTCAGGGCGGGTATCTACAAATGATTTCGGAACATTTATATCTTTTAAAGCAAGGGTTTAAAAGGGCTAAAATTCCGGGAGGCTTTTTGGGCTGATTTAAACCCCGGAACCCCAGTCGCTCTAGAAGCTCGATATGTTTGTTTTTAGGGTTAGCAATTTTCCCTTTATCAAATTTTTCCCTTGGCGCCCAAATCCGGGGTAGAATTTTTCCAAAAAAACAATATTTCATTTAAAAAGTTACGTTTCCCCCTTTTTTGACCTGCAGGTAACTACACCCCATTTTTTCGTAAATTTTTGGGAATTATGTTTCATATTTTTGAGTAACCCGTCGTCAAAGGGCGGGCTTCACGTTCCCCGACTCTATTTTGGGGGTTTAAGCACTTATTTTCTGATATTAGTGTTTGGTTGGGCGGAAGGGATTCGTGCCGTCGTCGGCGGCGGCGGGGACTTTCGGGCCCTGATTTGGGTTTAATGTTTTCCGTTTTTTTTTTCCTTTTCGAAATTAACTGCTGGTACGGGGTTTGAGGGAGTAAAATTAGTTTCCCTTTCCCCCCTCCCCTCCTTTTTTGTAAAACCCAAAGAAAAGTGATTGAAAAAAAATTTTTTATAAAATGTTTTTAAAGGATACACGGGTTTTTTAAAAAAAGCAAATCTTTTTTTCAGAAATTTGAAATCCCTTTGGAAGCTAACTTTCCCCAGTATTTTGTTTTTTATCTGGTTTAAATGTTAGTAATTCAGACTGGAAAATTTAAAAAAAAGCCTTCCAAAAAAATTATTTGCATTTCTGGGTAAAAATTTTTTTGCCCGGGTGAGGCCCTTTTTAAACCCCCTTTTTAGGGTGGGAAAACAAAATTTTTTTTTAAAATCCTTTTAAATTTTGCAGTAAATGATGTGTTTTCCCGATCCGGGTCCTGACAATGAATTTTAACAATTGAAACTTTTTTTAAGGGAAATTTACCATTTAGGCTTTTTCTCGGTTTCAATAGGAAATTCCCCTTTGGGAAACAATTTTAACGAGCTTATTTCGTTTGTTGATTTACCAGGTGAATTGTCTATAATAAGGGGGTTTCCCAAAATTAAAGTCTCCTGACCCCCGGGGTAAACTTTAAAAAGTTTTTTGCCTTTTCCCCTTTTTGGCAGAATAACTGACCCTAAAAGGGCAACTGCACCCTTTTCGCAAAAGTAAAAAACCCCCCCCCCCCCCTTTTGGGAAAGCAGGGTTTGTTTAAATTGGGTTTTTCATTTTTGCCGAATGAATAATTAAGACCCTTTTCCATTATAGAATAATATTGGGGATGATGGGGCTTTATTACGAGATCAAAAAATAGACCTTTTTACTGTAGTAAACCTTAAATAAATCATCAAAACTATAGGAAGATGAGGGTTTTTGCCCCGGCCCATTGGGTCAATTGTTGCACGATCTGGCAGCCTTGATAAAAACTTATGTTAGGGACAGTTTTTCAATTTCTTGGAAAAATGACTGGTAAAAAATTTGTAACCCGAATTACCCCGCCCGGGGGCATAAAATGCCCCTTAGACTTTTTTTCTATAAGTTTTTTTATGTATTTGTTTTTTCCCCCAGAATTCTTCCTGAAAAAAAAGGTTGATTTATTTTTAAGCAGTAAAATGTTCAGTTTTTCGATCTTTTCCCCGCGCGCCAAAAAAAAAAAAATATATTAAAGGGCGAAGAGCGTTTTTAAAAAATTTTTCCTATTAAACAATTTCTGAAAGGCCCCCAACAAATTTTAAGAGGACTTTCCCTTTTCAAACCCTTTAAAAATTGGGTTTCAAGAGCAGAAACCCTATTCTCTGTCGGTGGTGGAAAGGCAGTCCCGAGAGTTTGCGTTCCATCCTGGGAAGACACGCGGGAGCGTTTGAAGGGGATGAAAATTCTCGTTTGATCCCCAGTACCAGGGCCGTCGGCGCCCGGGTTTTTCGCCTCCGTTTTGTATCTCTCAAAATTGGGGAAATTTTGTTTTCTGGGGCGGGAGTCGCCCCCTTTTTGAATCGTTCATTTTTTTTTAAGCATTTTTTCATTTAAATTTCCTTTTGTGTAGTTGGAAAAAATATCGTTAACCGTCCCCGCGCACAGTTTAATGTCAAAAAACGAAACTTGGGGGGAATTTGGGTAGCTTTTTAAAAAACAGATGAAGTTTAAAAAAGAATCGAAAAATACCCCCTAGTATGTTTGTTTTGTGGGGAACCCGCAATAATTTTTTTTCCCCCGGGGGGTTTATTTTTTTAATTGGGAAAAGAATAGATTTCGTTCTTTGTTCCTTTATAAAACGAGATGTGTATTGGGGGTGAATGTGCGCAAACTTATGGGAAAATTCTTTAAAGAATAAAGATAAATAAATATGCATTGTTTCATGTTTACAGATGACGATTAAGAATACGCAATGTTTACGGATTAAAATTAAAGATGTTTATAAATTACGCAATATTTGGGGATTAGAGTTACGCAATGTTTACGATTACGTAAGGCTACACAGCTCCGGCTCCGGCTCCAACTCCCTCCTCATGCTCCAGCTCTTTCAAAACCAGTACCCCCTACATTTTCCATACTACTCTTGTCCACGGACACTTAAAAACCCACTTGTCCATAGTCAAATTTCACTTGCTCTGATTTGTAATATTAAACCTTCATGAAAGCGCAAATAGACTGGAGATCAAGTTCTTTATTTGGACAATAAAATAGAAAAGCATATCACAGTAACAATAAGCTGTTGAAATATTTGCCTTTTAACGTTTATAAAAGTCTGAAATCGCGTAAGCAGTGCTCTGGATCTTTTGGGGTCATGCCCGAAACACTGCCCATGCAATGGTGCAAAGCCAGATGAATTCAGAGAAAGACTCTTAAAACTTTCCGACTTATTTTAGTCATACTTGCGATCCCTTCATGTGCTTTTGATTTTAATTTGGCTGACTACTGGCTCAAATATTTCCTTTGACAGTGACTTATTGTCTCAGCAGTTGGAATTCTACTTACAAACTTGTCATAATACTTTTTTAAGGTGTTTACGTTTCTGATGTCTTTAAATGCCCTTTTAGTTCTCTGTGTGTAACCCTTGTTTTCCTTTTTTAGTTTTAGTTACAGAATGCTATATGCTGATGATGCAAATATTTTTCTTCAGCTACTTTAAGTAGTTCTTATGTTCCCTTTAGCATGTATATGATTTCTTCTTTTATTTTTTTTTAAATGCATGTTGTGAAATGTGACTCTTCTTATTTTTGTGTAGTGTCAGCTAATCTTTTTTTTATGTTGCTTTAAATGTGCTAAATCTGTATGTGGTAAATTACTTTTTACTTTTATTTGCAAGTACCTATGTGCTATTTTGTTTTAATGCGCTGTAACATGTATGTGATAATTTGTGATTTGTTTCTTATCTACTTAGAGCCAGATGCTTTATTTGCTTTAACATATTTGCATTTTATTACAGCTGTTTTACTTATGTTGAGCTTATTTACATGTGTTTGTCGGAAAATAGCTTTAAGCTAGTGTTATATGTTTATATTTATCCGACGTTAAATAAATCTTCTTGTATCTAAATCTTCTCTAATATTTTATCATAGTCACCGAGTTACAGTGTGCGCGAGACCTAGTCAAAGAACCCATTATCTTTATCACCTCCATACACTTGAAGCAACACACAATCTAAATGATATTTTATGTTTTCTCATTTTATACCTGAAAAAGTATGCTTGTCCGCGGACACACAGAATGAAAAATGCACTTGTCCGCCGGCAAAAAATCACGAGTCGGATAAGTTGGACATAGGAATCCCACATCCCTGCAGGGGTGGGTAGATCAAAGAACTTCGAGCATCGTCCATAAAAAAAGCACAGACGAACAGCCGTTTTCGTTTGATTAGGTGTTTATCCATTCTAAGTTTGTATTTATCCAGCACTGTTTCCTATAGCAGTTAGGAATTATCCCCAAATTTAAACCTACCTCATAATCAATACAATTTTTAAGCTATAAAAATCAATTTCAAACTTTGATACTGTTAAACATTGTCAAAGAGATATTTATGGAACTAATACATTTAATAAGTAAGGTCTTACTGCAATTTCTGGTACTTTAAAACAGTTAGAAACATAAAACATGTTCATTTTGAAGACTTTTTTTGAGTACATTTTAATGAATTCCAGCCACATAATGTGACATTTCGATTGAAATATTTAGTACACAAAACATGTTATCAATACAGGATATTATGACTATCAAAAGTTTTACGCTAACATTGCATACTCACATAAAAACATGAAAAAAGACAAGGAAATTAACTACATACATCGTCTTTCTGTCACTGTTGGCACTGAGTTAGGGTCGCTGAACAGAGTTAAGATTATCCGGGTACATGGCGTGCTAATAGACCTTTATCACGGACACGGACATGGAAATGTAAATGTAAACTTACTCTGTACAGCGATCAAATTTGAGGGGTTTTCTCAAACTCAAACACATTATTGGAATCATGGTAACTTATTGTACTTATTGTACTTCGTGTGTATCGAGAATATGTATAATTATAATTACAGCGCATTGTCTTTTAAAATGTGTAGAGGTAAAGTTGAATCCTGTAAATTTGCATGCTGTACATACTTACAAAAACAGTGATCTGTGACGTATTTGTAACTGTTTGGGAAAGGATGGGGTGCTCTAAAACAACTAAAAGATACACAAGGAATTAAAAAAGAAAGGAATATGAATAAAAATTACAAAGATAACTGACGGTCGGTGTAGGAGTGTAACTGGATGGTTTAAGGATCTGGGTGTTTGGGACAATACTTAAAAATTAGAACAACATAAAACTTATTTGTTTGTTGTCTCATGTTTTGGTAGTCAGGGTGTAAGAATCAGAGGGATGGAGGAAAATAGATATTTAGAAACAATATCAGCTATAATACAGCCTGTAAACACTGGATCCTCATATTTTTGTTGGCTAGTAAAGTAAGTGGAGGAAAGGGCTAATGATACTTCCGAGGAGGCTCTAAGTAGCAAAACAAAAAGGCTACTTTCTGTAACAATTTGGAACCTTATTTCAGTTAAACGCGCAATATAGTTCTAATCACAAACGACTGTAACTGACATTTATGAAGATCGATTATCAGAGATTACCTGTTTTACGTCAGCACTTTCGAGAGTCGTGATATAGAGCCTGTTCAAAACGAAAGTTAAGTTTTGCAATATATTCCGCTCCGGTTGGTAAAACATTAGTATTTCACAGAAATAGTACCTATATATATTTATTTGAGAAGCTTACTTTATTACAAAATAAATAATGTGGTTTACTGTTTGTTCTTACTTGCCTATTTGCACTTTTGAGATACGAGATGAAGCTATTGCCAGTTGTACAGGCGTAAGGAGTTGGAGCATGTGAGAAATTTATCCTTTAATAAGATCAGTCCTTAAGAAATGTTGCTTTTTTATTATAGTGATTGTAGTAAGAAGGCACTGAGAAGGTTGACTTAATGATTGAACCAACACTATTACAAAATATGAGGTTTAATGATTATAGGGGCGGTTACTAGAAAAAATTAGAAGGTGGCCAACTTTGACCCGAGCGCAAAGAGCAAAACCGACACAGACGTCTGTGTGAGTACATATTATAGAAATCCTTATTCGCTTAAATTTATTGAGCTTAATTACAGTAAATGACAACGAGATGTTATGACAAAACTTTGTTTATAGGTAGCTTTCTAATATAGAAAGGCTTGGATATATATGGGGTAGCTGCTTATTTGTTACTGAAAATAGAAAAATCGTTTTCGGTCAAGAGTTTATCACCATACATGAGAAAGAACATAGTTAAAAAAAACACCAACTTGCAATTGCATTAGAGCTGTTTGGATCAAAGTCGCTGTATCTAAGTTAATAGATAATGTTCTGCCATAAACTATACTTATTTGAGTGAAAAGACCTAGCAATGGTCTATTTGAGTTGAGGTCAGAATTGTTTTACCTAGACTGTCAAAATAATTCTCAAAAATTTCAAAAGTAAAAAAATAGTATTTTATCAAATGACAATAAATAAAATTACAGGTATGTGACGTTTGATTAAACTGAACATGGTATTTTTTCATCTGATGTATATGTAGATATAAAGTGTTCGTCTGTGTTCTCCTTGAGGACAAGATTTATTCGCAGCAGACGAGAGCACTGCCAAGAATTATAAAGATATATGTTGTGCCTTGATAATTATAATTACGCGAAAACCTTTATTATATTAATATCTTTAAAAAACGAAATCCTGTGGTTACAATTTTTGTGTTTTGAGAAAATCCCCAGATATTGACCATAGTACATAGTACGATTACATTGTCCGTGTCCGTTATAAAGGTCTATTAGTCACTCCGAAGTTATCAGACACGGACTTTACATTATGTATTTCATGTACAATTAAAGTCTATTTCAAAGTATAAATACAGCGGTTCTGTATGTTGCTGTTGCATTGTTTACGTTCACACTTTAATTCTATTTACATCTATAGAGAAGGAAGGCATTCATTCACAGTGGTTACCAGAGTACTGTGATGAAAGGAGCGCATTAATACCCTTACACTTGTATGAACTAACAGTACTACAGAATCGAAAGGTGAATAACATCTGGCTATATATCTGATAGATAGCTGGACATATTTTTGTTACAGAATAAGTTATGAATCGAAATTTTAAACTATGATAGCTAGAAATCTCGTCAAAATGGATTTGTATTAAAGATTGGTTTACCTTGCATGGCTCGAACGCGGTTGGCTGGAACTCACGATCCATATCTCTGACGAGTGTGCGATAGTGTCGGATCTTGTGTATGACCATCATTTCAAAGTTTTACTTAATCAGCTAACAAGGACAATATGAACGCATTGGCAACAGACGTTCCTAATTTGACAAGAATCTAGTACCCCAATAAAATGAAAATATTTTTTTTCCACTGACGCTACTTCCTTTAATTTTAAATTACCTAGTGGTGATCACTGTGCAGTAAATGGTACACTAAAGCCGCTTTTGTTGTCAAATAAAACAAAGGATCTTTTAAAAGGTGTTCACGTTCTTAAAAGAATCTAGATAACATCTATTTTCTGCCAAAAACGGCTCCTGATACTGGGCTGAGTTGGCTGAATCAATCAGAAATTGTATCGTTTTTGGCCGAACTGATTATTCTGTCAAATTAAAGGCATCTTATATCGGCCTAGAAAACTCGGCCCAAAACAAAATAATGTCGACTATATCTTCGTATGATTTCGGCATAAAGCATCTTATTGCGGCAAATATTATTAAGTTAATTAATAATTGTCTATAATCGCGCTGCTTGTCATAAAGGTGACAAATGGCGATAATTGAAATATTTTGAAATGATAACTATGTCTGCAAACTGTTTATTTCATAAAAGTCGGTGAACGTTACCGTCTTTACGCCATATTTGAAACTTTGCTACAATGTGCTATTTAGTTTTGTGGTGTACGCCAGTATTACAACCTTTTAATGAAAGTGTATTTGAAATTAACATAAATTGTAAATGAAAAATAATATAATCCGCTTTATTACAAAATAAGGCTTTGTCAACACAGGTATCCACATTAAACATTTAAAAATGATTGATTATGTTTTCCTGATAAGTTCTTATTGATAACCGATGTTTCTTAGTGTAAAACCGACGAACTCCGAGTGACACGAACACATTTCTCCAGAACAAATATCCGTGACCCGTCGAGTTCGCCCGAACGAAGTCGGTATGTCACTCATATATCATATCATCTATAAACGACATCCACAACAAGAAACGCCCATCTACAGGAACAGATATTTCCTTTCCCATTTGTCAAAAAAAATGTAAACAGCTAAGACAATTAACCTTTTCAGAGCAACCACCTGTCTTCGTCGTACACATTTTATTCTTGCCGATGGTATTCGCTCTGCAATGATTAACCGCCTCGATAGCCTAGTGGTAGGGTAATTACTTTGAATGCAGGAAGCCGTGGATTTGATCCCCAGTGGCTTCATAGTAAAGACTTAAAATGGTACCAGTAGCTCCCTTGCTCAGCATTAAATGAGAGCCTGACTTCTCTTCTCTCGTACCCCCGTGGCGATGTCTTCCGTCAGGAATGTGGTGCCGTGAGTGATTAATATAATTTGTAGAACTTGCTTCATATTCCAGTCGAAAAAATAGTATATAAATAGAATGGTTGCATTGAAAAACAGATGTCACAGGAACACAAACATACAATGACAGAGCATAGATATTCCAAGTGTAAAAGAAAATTGGAGGTACATTTTCCTGATAGGAATTAAGAATTACAAGTTACAAGTGCATTATGTATATTTGGCATGTGATTACATAAGAGCAAAAACAAAACTAAGGGGTGGGAGTACGGTCCCTCGCTTTAAACCTTAAGTGGTTTTCTTCCTGATGAGTCGCCCATATTAGCAACCGGTGCCTTCTATCAATTAACTGTGATGTAGACACTCATTAATATTACAAAAACATGACAATGGCTTGACAGAACAAATAAAAAATCTTGTTAACATGTCTATATATAAATTTGTATTTAATGGCATAATGCATAAAGAATAATAAATTAAAATAAATCTTAATTATTTACATATAAATACAATTGATAAGCCGATCAAAGATACTTGTTAATGATAACTATGTACATACAAATATGTTTAAGGACGTATGCTAGAATTTGGTGCGAAAATTTTCCCAATGACAGAATTTCTTCAAACTTTGGATACTGAAGGACAATCATCTAAGAAACAAAAAAAAAAAATGCAATAAAAATCATAGGTCACCGGTATCGAAAAAGAGTTATCTGCCCTTGAAAACGGCATTTCCCCCAAAAATTACGTTTTCAAGGGCAGATAACTCTTTTTCGATATCGGTGACCTATGATTTTTATTGCATTTTTTTGTTTCTTAGATGATTGTCCTTCAATATCCAAAGTTTAAAGAAATTCTGTTATTGGGAAAATTTTCGCCCATCTCATATACAGGGAATTCTAGCATACGCCTTTAATTACATTATGTTATAACAAAAGTTTTACATATTTATTAGTACATTATAGTTGATGCCATACGTATGTAAACATGAATGACATTAACGTATCATAGATATTTTATTGAACTAAAGTTCGTTAACCCACGAGTTCAAATACCATATAAACAGCGTAAAATATATCTATTTATATTCAATGGTTGTAATGTACAATTATATAAAGATGTTACAAATACAGGAGTTGATAATTACCACAAAGGCGTACGTAGGATTTATATAGGCAGATGGTCCCCAATTTTTGAAAAATAATAAGATAGATGACAGTTTTGAAAATCGACAGTTTTCACTAAAATAAACTTTAAACTACCGAACTGTGTCGTTTTTAATAATAACAAATTCTCAGAATTGATGTAAAATGAATTTAAAATACGACCGGTACAGGCATTTCGCGTTAAAATTGCTGAATTCGGCCATTTATGCAAGAGTAAGACCAGATCAACTGAGACCCAAAATATAGTTGTGGTGTGTGACTTACTTGTTCTCATGACATAATGAAAGATCAGCTGCTGTGGAATGTCAGTCATACAAATGTACCTGCCAGAACATTACCTTTTAATTCAAGAAAGTTGCGTTTAAATTAATTTTGTGGCTTTATATCTATAAACCTGAGGTAATATTCATAAAGCTTCTAAGGTTATTTTCATCTAAGATATTCAATATTTTGTTAGAAACCTGAAGCTGAAATATTTTCTTATTTAAAATCTGAGAAACATTATGAATATGTCCTCTGCAATTAAATTAATTGATGAATCACACACTTATGCATATTGGTTATGTCATAAAATATTATTTGACTTTTTTTATTTTAGGGAGTATTTCTGTGTGTCTTGAAGCATTGAATGCCCCAAAACAACCAGTATGATAAGAAGGTAATTTAGAACTCTTTTCCATGCCTTTCACAAAATGACAAAACCTATAACTGAGGAATTGAATTACCTAAGGAAGATCTGATAAATAAAACTTCAAAACACTAATTATGCCCTGATTTACACACAGATTGTTCCTTGCATTTTTATTTTTATAAAGATGAGGAGATAGTTCATGTATATATTTGTTTCTGCACAGGATTCAGGATCAATTTTCTATCAACTATGACAAAAGCAGACAGATTTCAATATATGTCATAACAAAATTCAATATTTCAGGAACTTCATTTCAAAAGGATATATTAAAAATTTGTCAAGTTGCTTTATATTACGTTACAGACCAGAGTATACAGCTTCCCAAAATGTTGAAAGACTAAGCTGTTTTTCTATGGACTTGTAAGTATTTTGAATGTTTGATTTCTCTTTTTTTAATCTTATGATTGAACATTTCATTTCAATTAGTCATGAGACTTTTTCTAGTAATTTGCATCTACATGTCAACATGTTTACACATTTTGTTTACACAGAAAGATATGTTTTATTTCTTTCATTCTAGGTATACTGTCTAGGTTGAAAACAGCCACAGACAATGAATTTGGAGGTGCATGCTGGAGCATCAGAAATTACATACTTGGAATAAATATTTGCACAATACACATTTACTGAGAAGTGACTAATGTTTATGTTAAAGTGCAATATCCATATTTGTAACATTTACTTGGGGGTAATAGTTACAGTGTTGAAAGAGACTACCAGTGTTACATTTCAATCTAAGTAACAGTGTGGATGCTAATTCTAAATTCTTGATAATCAAGTGTTTTTAATAACTTATGAATACTAATTATTTATCAAACTGTTTAATTTATCACATTCCTACATCATTATGTTATATAAATGCTTGTAGTTATATAATATATGTCAGGTTAAATGGTAATACATTTTGTTTCTGTGTAAATATCTTGCTTTTTGAAAAATGAAAATGATACATTCAGTGGCCATCATCTGTCAAAAAGTTATTATAAATGCATCAAAACTGATGGAAAGTTATGCAGTAACTTTTCACAAGTTCATGGAATAGCATAATATCCATAGCATTGTATAGTTTTCCTAACCTGTATCTGGGGCCATCATAAATTAATTGCTAGATTAATTTTTCTTCACAAGGGACAGGAAGTTTTTTTTCAATTTATTTTTAATTTCAGATATTTTATTTTTGCTTTAATGAGGATTTAAAGAGAAAAACTGACATAATTATAATAGTTATTTTTGTCAAATGGATTTGATTATAAGCAATAACAACTGACAGTTAATAATTTATAACATTCTTTATAGAAATATTCCATAGATGATCTTGGAAACTAGAAATAGTAAGGGTAGGCATAAATATAATGGGAGTGGATGATAATCTAACAATTAATATAGTATGGCCTTACAAATATAAATCAGTAAATACTTACTGGCAATAATATTGATTAGGTATGATGCAGCTATATGATAAATATATATTTTTGAATGGTGATTTGTTATGAGAAAAAAGCTGATATATACAGTCTAGAGTCTTCTAGTAAGCTGCATAATTATGATTGGAACTAGCTCCATATTTCCTTTCTTTAACTTCATAATAAAACAGCCAAGTATCACAATTGTATGAATTCTAATGTCAGTTGTGTAAACAACTGAAAATGCATTGCATTCATTTTCTAAAGAATAGTTAGCATTTGGTCATATCTCATATTTGGCCTTCAATAAGTGGAAAGGGAAGGCAACAAATGGAATTTATGATTATACACCAAATATGGAGAAACTGATCAATAGCAGAATGCTTTAGCTTAATATGATTGTCAAAATTTATTGTAGTTTAGTAGATGATCTCTTTCTTTAAGAGGCTGGTAGGTGAAATGTCAATATCACAGTGACCCTAAGACTGAAATATTTTATTATGGAAAGCTGAATGATAATTTTGCCCATGGTCATCAGGCTTTAAATCATAACAGATGAATAATTTGGGGTCAGTAGATCAAAGTTAAAGGTCATTGACAATTAGATAAAGAGTGATTCAGGTTATATAAGCTTGAGAACACTTCCACTTATTATGATCATCCAGCATTATAGCATGAATGCCTATGTTCAGTAGATAACCACTATAGTGTTTGGCAAATAGGTCAAAGTTCAAATACAAACCATACTGAAAATAAATGCAAGTTACATGCCCAGTCACCACTGACAGGCCATCATGGGAGACATAATTTTGTCGTTTTAGAGCCCCCCCCCACCCCCATGAGTGGTGGGGGCATATAGATTTGCTCTTGTCTGTCCATCCCTCCGAGAATGTTGTGTCGCGTCTAGCTCCAAAAGTATTTGACGTAGAGTCACAAAACTTTACAGGAATGTTGGTCAGCATGTGTAGTTGTGCACCTGGGGTTTCGCGTCCGGATTCGTTCGGTAGTTTAGGAGTTATGGCCCCTGACTTAGTAAAAAATTGGTCATTTTAATGTTGTGTCGCGCGTAGCTCGAAAAGTATTTGACCTAGAGTCACCAAAGATTACAGGAATGTTGGTCACATGTGCAGTTATGCACCTGGGGTTTCGCGTCCGGATTCATTCAGTCGTGTAGGAGTTATGGCCCCTGACCTAGGAAAAAATTGTCATTTTAATGTTTTGTCGCGCGTACCTCCGAAAATGTTTTACCTACAGTCATTATTTCACTACACAAGACCAGACTTCTTGTCCAGACTTACTAAAAAAAAGTTTGTGAAACATGTATGTTATAATGTACTTGACCTAGAATCATAAAACATTAGAGGATCGTTTTATAGCCTATGAAGTGTTCTCTTTAGGATTTTACTCAGCTAGGCCAGAGTTATGGCCAATTAAGTGAAAAATACACATAAGGTTTCTTAAAAGTTTGTGTTGCAAACATCTTAAAAATTGTTTAACCCGAGTCATTAAACCATGTTACAGAGACAGGAGGGGGCACCTGTGTCCTATAAACACACAAATAGTTTCTGTTGTCATTGCTATAAGAACAGCTCTTAAATTGGCCCTCTTCGAAACTGTGCAGTCTCTACTTATTTTTCTGCAGTAAAAGTACTCTAACCTTTGAAACATACATTTTCACTTTTGTTGCCATGGCAATGAAATATTTTTATACTTTTTTTCGCATGCAAAACGAGTGAGTTAATTAAACCCATTTCATTACTGCTAACAGATTTATCTTTATAATTCTAAAAGTTGTGACAACAAATAATGAAAACTTACTTATCCTAAGGAAACATTATTAAACAGATTACCAAATGACCTGTTACCATGGCAACTGAGAGGCTCTTTCCGCTTTCTTTACATGAGCATTATGAATTGTCAATTGTAAAAGTGATAAGTTCATTAAATATCCAAACATCAAAATACTGGAGTCATAACATGCAAAAAGTTAAAAAATGCTAATTTTTAGCCCCGTTGCCATGGCAACTGAAAGGCTCTTTTCTGCTTTTTTTTTACCGGAGTATTATGAAATGTCAGTTGTAACAGTGATAAGTCCATTAAATGTACAAACATCAAAATATTGAAGCTATAACATGCAAAAAGTTAAAAAATGCTAAATTTTAGCCCTGTTGCCATGACAACCAATAGTAAAAGTACACGTTTTATACTCATAAATATTCCAGGCCAAGAATTCTTCCTCTGTACATGATTTTAAATCATACTTTGAAACGTTAACAAAATTGAAACAAAATAATATTGGTTTTTTAAGAAATTTTTAGTTTCAGGATTCCAAAGAGTTATTTCCCTTAGTTATGACCGTTTCTATGACAATTCTGTTACCGGCTTATGTATGTTTGAATAGCCTGATGTGTTTACATTGATATCTAATCAAACATTTGTAACAGTATTCATTTATTATTTTGTTTTTTCCAGTTTATTTAACTATACCCCCAAGATACGCTAATGCTTTCTTTCACTACAGCACATAAGGTGAACATTAGATTTTCAATAAACAATTGTCCTTGCAGATTTTAATGTTTATTTTTGGAAAATACATGCATTTTGGTAAAAAACGGCACATATTTTATCATCACTTTGATTGGGGCCAAAATTGGCCCAAATCCTAGGTACCCCGTTGTATTCAATTATTAACCCTTAGCATGCTGGACATGATTGGCTAGTGTATATCATGATCACCCGGCACATACGAAATAAACGTAAAATCTACGTGCAGTCTGATCATGAAATGAACTGCGCTGTTCGCTATTCAGTCAGCATCTTTTTGGTAAGTATCCCATTTGACAGTTAATGGTACTGTCCAAATTGAAAGAAGGACAAGTTCATTATAGGAATTTAGCATGGTAAGGGTTAAGCAAAGTTAGATATAACAGAAATGTGCCGGTATATAATCCGTCATGTGACATCAATTGCAGAATATATCCTAAAACAAGCTTCAATTTTAAAAATAGCAGGAATGGGTATGCATATAAAACACAATTATGGCGGAACATAGTTTCTATAATGAATAATTTAAGAAAAGTTCAGCTTTGCATAAGTGACAATGGCGTATGCAAAATTAAGAATGAACTAACTAAATCATATACATACATAATTATCAATTAGAAGAAACAAACCAAATATAAACAACAGTTTTTGTTGTGGGAAAAAAGTGCTGCTGTAAAACTCCTTATTGATCTCTTGCATTTCCGAACTCATCTTGAAACATTGCTTTAAAACGGCATAAACAAATCACATAGCATGGATCAAATAAACATATGCGAGTTAAGCAACGCCTATGTTTGCAATCCTGATTACCATGTGCAAATGATATTGTAAACCTAATACAAGCATACACATCATACGAAAAACAGAAATCAGTCGTATAATATCACTATCAGCTTGAACTCAAACTTAAATAAGTTTTGCTACTCATTGGTAAAAACATTATTTAAAAAGTAAATAAGCGAATGAACTTATGTTACTAATATTCTTTTTAATCTCTTGCGCGGCTAGTCAGTACCGTATAGAGTTGTCTAGCTGAGCTTGACTCATGTACGGTTAGAATTGTTGACAAACCGTACTGTAAAAAGAACTGGGGATTTTTTTCTGTCCTTGTGCAGGGCATCTCGTTTTCAATATAGGTATATCTAATGCCTGTACTGTTTGTTTAACAATGCTTACGTGAAAAACGTGTTGCGACGCAATATTATAGCAATCTTTATGACAAAGTGAACAATTAAGTTTACAGTTACAATTTCCAAGCTAATTATAACAAGTTATATTGGTCATTGTGTATTCCTTAGCTGTCAATATATAATCATAGAATAAAGTCAATCAGCCAGTTATAATCTTTTTTTTCAACCTAACCAAATATTGAGTTGATCTCTACTACAAATTCAAAACATACATTAATAATTAGATGAAACATACCAATAGCTACAAGTCATTTCGTCAGAATTATCTAGGCAGTCATTTTCTCTATCACAAACCCACGATTTTGGAATACAATGTCCATTACTACAAGTAAAATAGTTATGAGTTTTACAAAACATTGCTGCCATACGTGGTGTCGCGTGAATGATTCCACGTGTTGAGGAAGGCGTTGGATCTACTGCACGGGTGGATGGATATATCACAGGCGCGTGCGTATATGTTATAGGGGCGAATGTAGGTAAATAAGGCGCAGATGTTGATGCTTCTTTCGCACTTGCGTATGATTTTGTGCTATGTACACTGTATGGCGCTGCCGATGTTGTTTCCTTTCCATTTACGTATGATTTAGATGTGGGTGTTTGTTTTGCATTTTCGTATGAATGTTTTGCAGCATCTTCATACGGCGCATACGTGGGCTTATCTTTTACATTTCTGTATGTATCTTTAGCAGGTATTTCATATTGCGTTCTCGTCTTTGTTTGTTTACCATTTATGTCTGAATCTTTCGCAGGTACTTTATATGGCGCTGATGTGGATATTTCCCTTGAATGTACGTATGAATCAGCAACAGGTCTTTCATATTGTGCAGACTTTGGTGATTTATAGGGCGCCTTCGTCATTTTTTGTTTTTCGTTAACATATGAATCTTTCGCAAGAGCTTCATATGGTGCAGACGTCGTTGCTTGTTTATATGAAACTTTCGCAGGTACTTTATACGGCTTAGATGTCGGTGATTGTTTCCCATTTACGTACGGACCAGTCGTATGTACTTCATATGGCTCTGACGTAGTCTTTTGCTTTGCATTTACATATAAAACTGCAACAGGTTTTTCATAATGCGCAGACTTTGGTGATTCATATGGCAAAGACGTTATACCTTGCTTTGCATTTCCATATGAATCTTTCGACGGCACTTCATATTGCGCTTTCGTCTTTTCTTGTTTTCTGTTTACATACAAATCTTTCGCAGGTACATTATTTCGCGCTGATGTGGATGTTTGCTTTGAATGCACATATGAATCTGCTACAAGTTTTACAGAGTGTGCAGACTTTGGGGGTTCAGTTATGATTCTGCGTAAAATAAATTTAGCAACTGGTAATGTTAAGTAAATACCGCGAGTTCTCTTACTGAGTCATAATCATGTAACTGTTGAAGAGAGTGACGTGCCTGTTTGCATGCCCGTGCATTATTATTTCTCTGAAAAAACGCTGACAAAACCAAAGCAAAGAGTAATTAGACATAATCAAATGTTAAGATTTTAGTTATATAGTAGTCATGGTCCTCCTCATGTTATCACAGCATGTTCTTTTTCTTGTCCACATTCTATATCACTCTCATTCGCAATATATAGAAGAAAAGAAACTCATTTTAATACATATAGTTACTACATATAGTTAATATATTTGTTTTGTTTTTGCGGCGTTACGGGCCACGTCCAGTGATAAAAAATTT
Source organism: Mercenaria mercenaria (assembly GCF_021730395.1). NCBI lineage: Eukaryota > Metazoa > Mollusca > Bivalvia > Venerida > Veneridae > Mercenaria > Mercenaria mercenaria. Next base: position 59,951,753 of record NC_069376.1, on the reverse strand, counting down.
TGCTGGCGTGCCCGGTATTATTTAGTCAAATTGTTTTTCGGCGACGCCGTCTAAATTGGTTTTCGTTACCTATGCCACGTGACTTCAGTTTGCAAATCAAACTACTTGATAACGCATTATAGATAATTTATCAAAATGGAAGATTTATGTAACACTCTGCCTGATTGGACGAGAGTGTCAATTTCTTTCACTCTGTTGATTGTGCTACGCTGAGTGAAATGTAGACAAAGCGTTTATCCTAAACGACGCTGTTCACAGTTTTAAAGCTAACTTTGGCTCAGTATATTTAGCAAGAATATTGATATATCTCAAAATGATAAGTAAGTTTAATAAATATGATAAAAACCTGTTCAAATACCAACATATATCAAATTAAAGAAAGAGCTGAATACGGTCTGCGTATCACATGAATAAGGGTGTGATTAAGAGTCTTTTATGTAGATAAGTGCTTTTTAAAAGATTTTCCTTGTTACAATTGTCGTCTGTATATGAAAAGGTTTCTTGCTTTTGTGACTTATTCAGATTGCATATTAAAATGAGTGCTTGTTTGCTTTGATATATTTGTTATAAATTATTTAACTGATTTATTATATATGAATATTTTTCTTTGGTATGGTATGCAAATATTGAACTCAGTTGAAATCTGTTTTATTATATATATGCTATATAAAGACTGAATCTCATTACACTGAAATGAAGGTACGCTGCATACAGTTTATCTATGTGATATGACTACGGTCAAACTTTGCTTATGAAACAGAAATATTGAAATAGTTTTGCTTGACCTTCACTTTTTTATAGGTGTGACGGCATTGTCCAAAGATTCATGAATAGCGAATATGCATTTGTTAAAGCGGGATCAGTTGGCCTATTTTAGAAATAAATAAAAATAATAAATAAAAAAAACCTTTAATTGATTTTTTCTCATGTATTCTAATCAAACTTGACTTGTAGCATCTTTATTAGGCCCGCAGCCAACTTTGTTCAGCTGGGACATTTAAGGTAGTAGAAGTGTAATAGAGTACCTCCTTTTTGAAGAGTATTCAATTCCTAACATAAACCCACTTTTACTGCAATTCTCAGGGGGCGTAGGTTCAAGCCCTACTGGGACCAATTTTTTTTTCTCTTATTTTCCATTTTTTCTGGTAAGTTTTTACTTCTTTCAAGACTTATGATTGATTTATTGTACAAAAATGGAAAAAAAGTAATTTGATAAGCGATTTCTTGCTGTTCAAATTGAATTTACTACTTAAAGAGAAGGGGTAGAGTTACACATCTTTAAAAATATTGAGTTACATGTGGTAAAAGTTCTCTATTTTGCTTTCACTCTTTAGATTACATATTGTGGAAGAAATTTAGGTAGGTTTTACGTCTGTCCCAAGGTCATTTTTGAATGAAGTAAGCAAAATTCAAAACAGAAACACAGGATTCGACCTTATTTTTTCTATGTTGAAGTTAGAATTCTGTATCATTAAGTCCGTGTACTTGAGGAACCCTAGATAAAATGATATTCATATTTTTAATTTGTGTTTTATAATTGTTTACCAATAGTTTGATGATTCTTTTATTAAAATTAATGGTAAAATGAGTTCTTTGCGAACGTTTTGTAAAGTGGTCATCACTTTGAAATTTGTCTCTACTTGAGCTAGAGGAGATACCATAAGTTATACAAAATTTTGAAAAAAGGGCATGGTAAATGTTGTTAAAAAATTGCAAAGCAGTGCGAAACACGGTCATCTTTAAGAATATACCAAGCAAATGCCATTTTGTAAACATTGTTATTACACCTCTACTACCTTAACCCCTTTTGGGGGCTGCTAGAGCTAAAACTAGAAATGCCTTTATACAGCGTCTCATGAACAGCTTGGTGGATCTTTGTCATACTTTGTCTGGAGCATCATTAGGTCCTCTTCCAAATTTATTTATATAGGAACTTGGGCCCTATTAGGGACCACTATAGCTAAAAGTAGATATGCCTTTCTTCGCATTAACCACTAAAATGTAATGGATTTTTATCAAACTCGATGTGTAACAATATCGTAAGGTCTCCTGCTATTTTGTTACAAATGGGATAGGGACCAATTTAGCTAAAAATATAAACACGTTTAATGAACTCTTCTCATGAACCGCTTCATGAATCTTCATCAAACTACTGCTGTAATTATTCGTCTAAGGATAAACGAAACAAAATTGCAACCCTACGAAACCTTTGCGAAAAATTAAAAGAGAACCATTTAAATTGTTAAAGTGCGGTGTTTAGTTTTGCAATTTGAAAAATGTTAGATGAAAGATGAATGTTAGATGAAAAATTCATAGACTTCTTTCCTTATTACAATTCGCCGACCATCATTTTTAAAGATATTTCTTGTTTGAACTCTATCGATACGTTAAAGATAACATGAATACGTACTTACAGTATTACAGTAGTGCATTTTGTTGCGTTGCTGTAACCAGTTGCTTAGAAATAGAACATTAACAGTAAAACAATTTTTTGCATTAATTTCATCCATTTGTATCCTTATTTCTTAACTGTTTTGTTTTAATGAAGCAACACTGGTTATCTAAGATAATTTGAAGTCAATGACGTTTTTCTGATAAATTTTCAAAACATCTCTTGTTTGAAGACTCTTTCTTCATTGTAAAGTATAAATCCAATATTTACTAATCACCAAAAACTAGGATATAGTTCACTCGTACATTGTTTGGAATTTCCTGGAAGGTAAAATTTCTAATAGTTTGTGCTAGTTTCATTTAAACTGCACAACTTCCGCTGTTCCGATATGTTCAATTTCTGTTCTACATGCATTGTACGCGGTGCGTTTGTTTGTACATAAAAGGAAAATATAATATCAAATATTTCATTGTTGACATACCAGATATTTGCTGCACTTCAAACGAGTGTCTCGTGAATACATTAAAAGTGATCTCCATTTTTCACAGAAAGAAACCTTCGTAAGTATGCAGCATGCTAAGACACCAATGTGGTTAATAAATTAATCGATTGATAAATTGAGTTTAAACATATTTCATTACCAATATATACATATATAATTGAGTGGGGTGAATATAGTAATATCTTTCCTGTTACATATAAATCAATCATGAAATAGCTTATATTCTATCCAAAACATAAAAGGTGCTTACGCTAATGCGACATAACAAAACATGTTATTTCGTTTTGGCACGTGCGCCAATACGCCAAAACAAAATCTTCGCAAATGGTGCGCACGCCAAACGCGAAAGAAAATGCTTCGTTCTGTCGCGTTCTATATTTCACAATATCGCGTTATTTGCTGTGTTTGGTCGCGCGCCAAAACGACACACAAAACTTTCAAAATTCTATTATGGTGCGTTAGCATTTGCTACAAAAGCCGCTCGCGCCAACGTGACGTAACGAATTGTCCTAAAATAGCAGCTTTATTTTTATTCTTTTTGAGATATAGAACTAGAGATCTATCATTAACACAAATGATAATCCTAGTTGGCATTTACCCATGCACCCGTATGACATCAGTTAAAAGGAACAATGAGCTAACTGTATGGTTAAAAACTTGGAGTTTTGTTCTTGATTTTATGTATGATGTTTGATATGGTACATAAATTTCAGCTTAAAAATGGATATGAAATTTTTTCATTACACTTAAAACATTTTCTGATGTCATACAATATCCATGTATTTGACAACTATTTCACTGTCAGACAAGTTATTCCCGCAGTAATCCAATTATAATTGGGGACTAAATGATAGGTAGGACTATCTGCAAGAGAGGCTACATGGAAATTAAATAAGAAGTTTCAGACAAGTTTAAACAACCCGCTTACAATTTATCAAATTAAGACTTCAATATTATATCTAAATAGTTTGTTTATATATTTAGCGCCGTTTTCTACAGTATTTCATTTGTGCTATGGCATGTAGTTAACCTAACCAGTATATCTGCATTTTGTACTGTTCTCCGCAAGTAGCTGCCAACTTCTCAACATTAACCGGAGGTGGAGGATGAATTATTTTAGACACAATATCTTTGATCAATCGTCACGGAGAACATGCGCCTCGCCCTGAGATCAATCCTACTGAGCTAACCGGGCGGACCAATAAAACTTCAATTGAATATTAGGAAAGTTCCATAAACTTAATGATTTATTATTTTTATATACATTTTCATTAATAGCACATTAACACACATGTCATACTTCGTGAAGCAAAAAGCTCATTCTTAATATTGAATAATATGGATGGGACTTAAATAGCGCTACGAACTATGGATAAAACAACATGGAACCTTTCATCGGAATTATCTTTGCAGTCATTCTCACCATCACAAACCAAGTATTCCGAAATGCATCTGCCATTATCATATGACAAATAGCCGACTTCACAAGGTCTCGCTGAAATAGGTAATTATGTTGTTTGCAGAAGAAACAAGAGTGGCAGAATGTCACAATATACGCCCGTCATAGCAAATATGCACTAGCACCTGTATTTGCAAATGGAATTTTAATTCTGTGGTTGTGTAGTAATTATTGTAATTCTTTTGTTTTTCTAAGGCCACAAAAAAACTCCTTACCGGGTACAGATACCTTAAAATACACCTAAAATTTGAAAGTAACATCTATGTTGTACCACAGAGAAGTGGTCTTCATTTTTCCCTATGGTCAATTATAAAAAATGTTACAATAAGTTATAAATAGTAACCATTAAAGTTAATCTTCTTTAAAAAAAAAATTATTTCTAAGTCCACAAAAAAATCCTTACCAGGTAGAGATAGGTAAAAAAATACCTCACAATTGGATGTAGCATGCATGTTTTACTACAGAAAAGTGGTCTCGAATTTTCCCTACGACCAGTAATAAAAAAGTTTCAATATAAGCTATTTATAGTAACAACAAAGGGAAGTAATTCTAAATTAGGGACATGCTTCTTGCGCTTGACACTCCGTCTCATGATGGTGTACAATTGTGCCAAGTTACATCAAAATCCCTCCATGCATTCATGCATAAAGAAGAAATGCTCCGGACAAAGTCATTCTTGTATGTGACCTTAGGCCTCGAAGTGTGACCTTGACCTTAGACCTAGGGACCTGGTTCTTGTGCATGACACTCCGTCTCATAATGGTGAACAATTGTGCCAAATAACATAAAAATCCCTCCATGCATGAAGAAGAAATGCTCCGGACAAAGTTTTCATTCTTGTATCCTTTGACCTCTAAGTGTGACCTTGACCTTAGACCTAGGTACCTGGTTCTTGCACATGACACTCCGTCTCATGATGGTAAACAATTGTGCCAAGTTACATCAAAATCGCTTCATGCATGAAGAAGTTATTCTCCGGACAGTCATACTTGAATTTGACCTTTGACATCTAAGCGTGACTTTGACCTTAGACCTAGGGACCTGGTTCTTGCGCAAGACATTCCGACTCATGATGGCGAACAATTGTGCCAAGTTACATTAAAATCCCTCCATGCATGAAGAAGATATGCTCCGGACAAAGTCTGTGGACGCCGCCCGTCGGCCAGCCCGGTCGCCCGCCAGGGGCGTTTCCATAATACGTCCCGTTTTTCAAACGGGCGTATAAAAAGGTAATAAAGTTTGTTGTTGTTTTGTCTAGGGTGACGCCAGTGTGTATATGACGACCACAACTGTACTGGCGGCGACAATGTTAATGAACACGATAGAAACGACAACGTTTTTACACGATATGAACGCCGACACCGGTGATCATCTACTGAAACAGTGACACTATACCGACGAAGGCAGCACCAACAGCAACGGTGATACTGACGGCACCTCTGACTAAGTGCAAAAAATGATGACAACAGATCAAGGGAATATCTCTGAGCCAAGTCCAAGTAAGGGCGTACAAATGTCCTTATTAAGAGATAAAAGTCCTGATTAGGAGATACTTCTTACTAGTTAAGACTAAATTAATGTCTTCTGATTAGGAGTTACTAAGTCATATTCAGGAGACGCGAAACCCTAATTAGGAAAAACTAACTCCATTTCATTTCACGCATGTGTCAATAGAACTCTTCCATTCTAACATGGCGCAATTTGATTGCCAGTTAAACAAAGAATAAGTTCAACCTCTGTATATTCTGCGAAAAACAATGGTTGACGCGCAGACCGGTATGAGAGCATTATGACGTCAATTAAGATGTGAAATTGCCGCATGATGTCCGATTCATTACTACTCTGATGAATGAAGCCCACCGTAATTTTTATCTAAATATGTCAATGAACATGTAAGAATAAAAACAATTAAGGTTTTCTTGTGGTTTGTCATCTAATGTACCATTATATGCAAAGGAGGATAATAAGAACGTTTCAGACAAGCATTTCTAATGAATTCTAAATATATAATTATTAATGCAAATGTATTACAAATATAATACAACATATTTTTCCTTAGAGAGAGTATGAAAAAAAATCTAACTTGTATTAAGGTAGTTCTGCACGTTTGGATCGAAATGTTTTCTAAAATGTAGAATTTGATTAAACTCTGATTTTTCAAAACTTTGGACTGTACTAAGAGAATACATCAATAAAAAAAATTAAGGTCGTGTGCTTAATTTTTTGCTAGACTAATATGAAAAGTTCGGACCTCACGCAATTTTTTATAATGGGAGTCTACGGGAAAATCGCAACTTCAATTACATGTTCGCGAATAGAAATTTTTCTACAATGTAGATTTTGATGAAACTTCTCACAGTCGTAAATAAACATATGTACTATAATATGATGAAATAAAATGTATAGGTCCATGAGCTTATTTTTGAGATAGTTGGCCATGATTAAAGTGAACCGCCTATTTCAAGCTAATTTTAAGACATTATTTTGAATTATTTAACGTGTCAGATGTTTTAATATCATATTTTAACTTTAGAAAGATAGTAACAGTGCCATTTTAATAAATGTATTCACGGGTTGCCATTAACTGATTTTCAATCCAGGCTTCTCTTTCGTACCTCATCTGCATATGTTACACGACCATGTTGCTAACGCATCTTTATACTTGTGTAAATATTATTAATGGAGAAGAATTCATATAAGTTTTTGTAAATTTGTTTTCTAATCCATTCATGTACAAATTCATGTATATTGTTATATGTGCAGTTTTCTAAATAAATACTGTTTAAACCAATCCAGGCTTTATTCTACGTTTTCCGGATAAATGACGTAACGCCATCACTTCCGGTTTATCAAACGTGCAGAACTACCTTCAGGATGACTACCCGTAATAAGCCTCAATTTCACCAAAGGCGTACATACAACTTGATAATGTAAGCTTTGAAAATGTCAACGATAGAAATAAGGTGCATATTAACAAGTTATATAGTGACAGAAGTTCTCAAAAATTTCCTTTAGATAACCTCCCCTTATAATTTTGGTTTTTCATGAGTTATCTCCCCTGAAAATCAGAAAAATATTTTTCTCCTTTTCCCTATGGGGAATTTTAGATTTCTTTTTGATATTTGTATCAGAATCATATAATGCAGCTATCTACCACAAAATTTTCTCGAAACTCAAGCTCAGATTCTCATAATCAAAGAAATTATATATTTCCCATAGGCATCAATGTTAACTTCAATACCGATTATCTCCCCTAAAAATGATAAAATTCGAAAAATCTCTCGGTGAAACGTTTTTAATTTTGAATGTCTTTAAAGTGACCAAATTTCATTTAAATATTACCATCCAGTTACAAGATATGGAATATGGCTATTACACCATGTTATCCTTAAGCGCTAATTGAACACAAGTGGTCATATGTATGCATACAGACACGGAAACTGATATGACTGATTTAAAATTCAATAAACATTCTGCAAATAAATGGGCGACATTCCTCTTTGTGCAACACTGTACCACTATAATTATTATCATTATTATATTTTTGTTCTTATCCTCCTCCTGCCCTACATTATCATCATTATCGCCTTCGTCATCATCATCATCATCAACATCTACATCATCATTATTATTGCTGTTATTCTTATTATTATCAATAATATCACAACTATTATTTTCATAATGATAATGGTTACCTTAATTATTATTATTATTATCATTACTCTTTTTTATGATTATTACTTCTGTTGCTGTCGAAGCGCAACCTCTGCCGAGCAACATTACTTAACAGTTGTGGAACTGAAAATGTTTAATAGAGCCTGTAGGTTTGATAAAAGAAACTGATACAGTGCATAAAAATCTGTCCGAGATAATGTAAAATGGTATTGTGATCACAATGATGATGGTGATGGTGATGGTGATGATGATGATGATGATGACGATCATAATTCTTGGGACGGATGACGTGGTGAGGACGATTAAGAATTACCACATAGAATTATTATCATATCATAAAATGGTGAAACTGAAAAAAAAAACAATCTTTACCAGTGCAATTATGAAATCTACATTTACAGGTACAATGAAGAAAAAGATCATGTGCAATTCAGAAATCAGTATTTACTGATGCAATGCAAATACAATGTACCAATATTAACCTGTTATTGCTAAATCAATATTAACCTGTCAAATTCAAAAGTCAATATTTACCGGAGCAACTCAATCAGTATTTTAAACTGTTGCATTTCAAATATTAAGATATGCCGGTGTAATGAAGTATTTCGACCCCCATAGAATAATGACCCCCCGGTCATTATTCTATAGAAAAAGTGACCCTCGGTCATAGTATTATGACCTCCAGACCATAGTACTATGACTCCCCCACGTGAAGTAAACTTAACCTCACGAAGAATATTGACTCCCATAAAAATACGACCCTCGGTCATTTGGTCAAATTTAGTGATAACTCATGTATCTAAGGCCTAATTGCTGCATTTTATGCCCCCACTCGGGGGAGGGGTCATATAGATTTGCCCTTGTCCGTCCGTCCGTCCGTCCGTCCTTCCGTTTGACCATTAGCCCCAGATACCATCACTTGACACAGAAATCAGAGTATTCCGCAACGGGAAAAGGGATTCTATTTCTAGACGCTGTATCTTGGTGTATACATTTTTTCAGGAAAATAACAATTCACAATACGTTCACAAAATACACCAGTGTCAATAATCCCTGCAAACTTCGGTATGAAGTAATTCTTCAGAAGAAAACTGCACAAGAAACTGCTAGCATAGAACTTAGTATTAATAGAAGTTGCAATACTTAGCAGTGGCAGTAAAGTACGGTAGCGGCAACAATAGAAAGTAGTAGTAGTAGTAGTTGTAGTAGTAGTAGTAGTAGTAGTAGCGGCAGTGGTAGTGGCAGTTGCAGTAGCAGCAGCAGCAGCAGCAGCAGCAGAGGAATAAGTGACAGCAACAACGGCAGCAGGAGAAGAAGAGGTAGATGTACAAGACGTATCAGTGGAAGCAGGTAAAGTAGTATCAGTAGTAGCAGTTGTAGTAGTAGTAATAGAAGTAGTAGTAGTAGTAGAAGAAGAAGAAGAAGTACATGTAGTAACAGCAACAGAAGTAGCGACACCAGTAGTAGTAGTACAATCAAAATGTTAACTTTTGGCAATGGAGGGTATTAGAGTTGTAGATCTAGTAAAATTGTCCGTTAGGTTTGGTGGGGATCACTTTTTAATAGATATTATCGTCGAAAGTCTTTTTAGGAGCCGGTGTTTTACACGAAAGAGTAACTTTTTTAAATAGAATAATGTCCGGGAATCGATATTGTATGAGAGTTCGAATGTAGTAATTTCGGCAGTGAGTATTTTACATGGAAGGAGTCACTTTTTCTATAGAATAATAACCGGGGTCGTTATTCTATGAGATTCGAAGGGAATCATCTTTAGGGAGTCAGTATTTTACTTGGAAGGGTCAGTTTTTCTAAAGAATAATGACCGGGGTCGTTATTTTATGGAGTTTTCAAAGGGAGTCAGTTTTTTTATAAGGGGAGTCAATATTTTACAGGAAAGGAGTCACATTTTCTATAGGATAATGACCGGGGGCGTCGTTATTCTATGGGGGTCGAAATACTTCATTACACCGGCGCAATTCAAAAATCAGTATTTACCAGTGCAATTCACTTCGTCAGAATGGTCATGACAGTCGTTGACTCCATCACAAACCCAAAGGTCTGGGATACACTCGTTATCTTTGCACTTGAACTGGTTGCTCCAACATGTCTTAGCTGTTAAGAGAATTTTTTTTTTACCATATTGACTGCTAATTTTGATGCTTATGATGATGATGATGATGATAATAATAATAATAATAATAATAATAATAATAGACATATCCAAATATATCAAATAAATATCCAAAGGGATTGTTTTTCATAGCTTTTATTATCACTCTTTGCGACAACGTTTCGGGATCAAGTCACATGCACAAGTCTTAGATTGCATATTCTGCAATTCTTCTGGCTAACAAATACATAAGATATCTTAAAGAAAAGAATTGCAGAATATGTAATCTAAGACTTGTACATGTGACTTGATAAAGGCCTTGGGCCGAAACGTTGTCGCAAAGAGTGATAATAAAAGCTAAAATAGACATTTCATTGTCATTAAGTAAGATCGATATGAAGATTTATCCTACCAATGAATAATTTTATAGAATATACTTATCTGCCAGATAAACGTTTGCTTCGTCCTGTACTTTATATCTGGCGGACTTCTTTTAAAGTACATATGCAGCAGGCATTGTACTCACTCTGGGTTTTAAATTGAGTTAAGAGTATAAAAAATGTGATAATCTTTCAAACATTTTATCTTGCAACCACAATGACAAATGCCACGGTAAAAATGTATACTAATACACCTTAACACGGAGCGCTACGAAATTATGTGTATTGGTAGACATATTTTTCTAACATGTCTTAATCAGTCATTTTTTGCAATTGTTGATTTTAAGCCATTCATTGCGGAAAGACTTTCACTGAATTCACATGGATGTTCTGGAATTAAATTAAGTCGAAAGAGCGGGCATTTGTTTCCGACTGAAGCGTCGCTTTCGGCTGTTTCTGTTTTTGTCCTAGCCAAAGCGTCTTTACTTGTTTGGTAAATATGTGCCTATGGTTTATATCACACAGAAGTCAAACATTGAGGTAAAACAAAATTTCTCATATTTGTTAATATCTGAAACTTATCCAGTTGAATAGTATATTGAATTTATAAATTTTGAAAATTAAGCAGTTTTAAAAGTTTAATTGTAATTCAAGCCAATAAATAAATATTATTAGAAACAAGCAATGGGCATAGGAATTTACAGATTTTATTATTTGCTTTATTATAGGCAAAGACGTACACTAATTTCAGTGCACAGCATACTAGTAATGCAGTAGTAAAATAAAATTCCGATAGAAATACATTATTGTCGCTATCTCGAATTCCAATAGATCGAACATTTTACTTCGAGATAGCCGATATTGGACTTAAAATGATATATTGTACACGTGTTGTCAGGACGATACTTGAAATGTCTTCGAGACAGCCGGAATTTTGGGATAGTGAGTTTGAGAAATCGAGTTTTAACTGTATTTAACTATTATTTCATTAACACACTGACCTCATGTGATGTACGTGATGTCACGTGTACTAACTTGCATAAACATTCAAAAGATATACATATATTTTGTTTAATTTTACATGTAAGATTAAATTATCTTCATTCATGAACACCAAAATATACATTTGCACTCTTGGCAAAGCCACTCATGAAAATATTGCATCTTGGGTTAATTCGGTGAAATGTATTTCGATCTTACACTGAAACAAAAATATATTCTCCATGTATAACATTCTTCTTGCATATCATTGTGCGTAGCATATATAAAGCAAAGAAAATGATGACGTAAAACAATAAAAAATAAACGTCTTACCATGGCCCACAGACTTAGTCGTTGTTGGTACACCGTTTATGAACAAAGCAATATAGTCGGCTCCTGGCTGGTTACCTTCGTACTGAATCGTGTTCTTAAATATATCATATAACGTACCTCCGTTTGTATTTTTGCAAAACACTAAAGCAACAAGTACGAAAGAAATTACCTCCCTTTCAGACATTGGAGTTTTCTAATTATTTAACTTTATGTATTATATTAACCTGTCAGGATATTACAGTCATAAGATTTGTCTTCGATTGTGCAAATCATTTCCGCGTTAGCAGTCTTATACTGTGTGCTTCGAAAATAGGGCATAAACACGATTGAAATACAACACCCTACAAAAATGTGTTATTAACTGTAAATGACTGCCCCCTAACATGCACAACTATAACTCATGTATTAATTGACATCCACACATTTCAATTCTTAATTTAGTCAGTATTATTATACTGCAAAGGCATGATTTGTATGATTTTAATGATTTACGTTTTTTTGTATTGATGACCCATTGTTGTGTATGCATGAGTGTAGGGTTAACATTAAAAGACTGAAAATAGCATTTATGTTAAGTTGTGGTTTTATTGTGTACTGTTTATCGATGTTATGTAAAGGAGAAAAGCCGAAAACTGTCCATTATGTGAAAGAATGGACAAATCGAGGCGAAACGCGCCGAGATTGTCCATTCTTTTACATAATGGATAGTTTGAGGCTTTTCTCTGACTTAAAACACGGTCCTCACGAAAAAAATCAAGATTGTCGTGATATTATATAATGTCTCTGATATCCTCTTTGAGGCAAAGTCAATTCATTGATTTGTGTCTCTGTGCTAAATAAAAATACCAAGTCAAATGGAGTTTAAATTTGATTGCATATAAATATTTATTGCAATTAAAAGTTTTTTAAACACTAATGATATTCAGTGCTGATTCTTAGGAAAGTTTCGAACATATCTCGTTTTGTCATATTTATGAATGATTTGAAGTACCTTTACAAAAGGTAAAATTAAACTTGGCCTTATGATGTATATATTAATAGTTGCCCATGCTTTGTTCGTGCCAAGTTTGCAGTTTTATATAAATCAAGTAATTTAGTAAATGACGGGTCCAGGTGAAGACATTCTAAAATGTATGTATATGTATTTTATATCGGTTTTAGAAAACAATCGTTCTTATCTCGTAATTACGAGATATTCTTTCAATTTTATTAAAAGAAAATTACCCGTATCACAAGCTAGAGATCTTTACTCGTTATGACTCATATGTCGTTTTTACGAGAAAATATTTTGTTGTTACAATAAATAGCATCGTTACTGCAAGACAATTGTATTCAAGTTCAATTAAGATCATTACGGCCGAATTTTCTGATAATACCGAAACTTGCAGTAAAACTTTAGGGAAATTGACGTTGTTTTTGTCTTTGTAGCAGAAAGGTGAAATTGCACATTTCTGGGTAGGACTGCAACAAATGTCAGTTAAGGCACAAATTTAACCAATTTTACACGAAACTGCATGAGAAAGATAGGTCTGCAGCATTTGAAAAAGACAGGAAAATTATGTGTTTTAGCTCGACCAGTCAAAGAATAGGTGGAGCTATTGGACTCCAGTTTGTTTAATTCTGTCCACCGTTTTCTCGTTTAGGGCACAGCCATTATTTTATCTGGGGACTATACGCCGCTTTTCATGGATTTGCACTCCGTGCATCATTGAAGGTTCCATGTGCACCGTCGTATGAATACATCTGCGGATGTCTCTTAATTACATTCTGGTACTTATAACATGTGTAAATGTTGAGTTCTGCTCAACTCGGGGCTAGAGGGCGTGGACGGTAGCTTTCACTTCCACTACCGTCCATGAACAGGCTCAATCAAACCGAGCCTGTAACATTTTCGGTTATGTCGTGTTAGGCGACCTGTGGCTTTCCACTTTTTTATTTCATCCATGCGTCGATGTCCGCGTCGGCGTCCCGATTTTGTTAAGTTTTTGTATGTAAGCTAGTATCTCAGTAACCACTTGTGGGAATGGATTGAAACTTCACACACTTATTCACTGTGATAAATTGACTTACACTGCATAGGTTCCATAACTCTATTTTGTATAACTTTTTATTAAGGTTTTATATGTAAGCTGATATTTCAGTACCTACTAATGAAAATGGATTGAAACGTCACACATTTGTTCATTGTGATAATTTGACATGTAGTGCTCATGTTCCATAACTCTACTTTGCACTTTTACAAAAGTATGCCTTTTTTTTTGACTAAACAGTTGTTGGTTAAATTTTTGTATGCAAGCTGGTATCTCAGTACCCACTAATGGAAATGGATTGAAACTTGCACATTTGTCCATTGTCATGAGCTGATATGCATTGTACAGGTTCAATAACCCTTTTTGCAGTTTTACAAAATTATGCTCCCTTTTCGACTTAAATATTCATTCAGTTGACAAGGCTGTTGAATAGTCGAGCGTTGCTGTACTCCGACAGCTCTTGTTTTTACATAACGTTGCCTATTTTCATCTATTTTTGACTGAAAATGCCATACCAGGTGTATATCTGCGATACTTTTCTATTGCGGTTTAGGAGTGCACAAAGAGGACTTTATTACTTTCTAACGGTTGAAGATTTAAACTAACATTCTGTAATTACTATTGGCACATTGTTTTATTTTAATTTGACTGATAATTTGTGGGGCGATTTGGGTTAAAGTCATACGTTCCTCTTCAGTTTTATTTATTGCAGTTACAAGTTCTATAAAACGTTGCTTAGGTTAATGTACTCACACCCCTCAACGTACAAGGTTGTTACTATTCCTGTCCATTATTAACCTGTACCTGTCCATTCTTAAAGTATCCATTATTTTAAGAATGGACAGTTACATGTTAATAATGGACAGGTAAAGTAAAATAAGTAATAGAAAGAGCATTATAACTCGAGGGTAAACGATTTGTACGAGGGGACGTAGCCCCCGAGTATAAATCGTTTACCCGAGAGTTTTAATGTTCTTTCTGTTTTGTATCATAGCCATCCAAATATGGCACTGTAGGCGTTCCACATTGCCATATACAGCAGTTCAGTGAGTACTTAAAATCCTTGCTTTACAAATGTGTAAAGCCCAGGTAAAATAAACCAATGCGAGAGCAGAAAATCAATAAAGTACACTTCACTGTCTACTATTCCAAACACGCTGGCATACTTTCCTGTCCAACAGTACGGTAACTAGCGTGCGGGTATTAAATACCTGCACACTTTTAGTTACCGCACCCTGTACTCAGTGTATACGATTTACCTGCACCAAATTTGTTAAGAAAAAACACCGAGCTATGATATAATCGTGTGTATAGAACGGTGTCGGTACAATAACCTACGTAATAGACAAAACTAACAAAGGATTACATCACAACCGTGTTTTAAAGCTGTGTTAATCCATCATTTAACAAACAGAATAAAGATAGTATTATTGACATGTCATGAAATAAACTTTAATTCCTTTCAGTAACAAATACAATCTTATTTCTTTACCTAAGGTTTTATTTTGGCCATTTGATTAACCGTTCCAGTAATTTATAATCATTTCAAAATACAACATTTCCTTAAATAGAATGCAGCTATATAAATATATAAAAGGTTGCAATCAATGTAAGGTTAAAGCAACAATTACCTATTCATAACACGTTACTGCAGGGACAATAAGGAAATAATTTCAAAAGTAAGTACAAAACTGAGAAATATGCATATCATAGAATAAATAAGTTCCTACCCAGAAATCTAAGTCAATTTGCTGGCTTATTGACGAAATTGTCTCCCTTGAAATCAACTTATCGAGTGTATCGATTAGCCAGTATCGGTCAATTTACGCCTATAGAAATATAGAAGGGAAAAAACTTTAACACGTCAAATGACATCAAAAGCATTATCTGACAATATTTATTAAGTTATTGAAGTAATCTGTAATATTTGCACTTTCTTTCAATATAATTTTTAATAAAATAAAATATGATCTTCTTGCTTCCCTAAGCGTTTGAAATAAGTAACTATTTTTGATCCCGAGTCCGATTGATTTCTGTAGGAAATGACAGGTTTTAAGCTTTCCATGGTCTTTTTAAATGATATATTCTCATATTTATACTCATCTCACAACATTTATTAAGTGATTGAAGTAAACTGGAAAAGTTATTTTTTCTTTCAATGAGTTTATTTTTAAGTTATTTTTATGTCCTCTTGCTTCCCTAAATGTACGAATATCACTGATTTTACTAATTTGGAAAATTTTGCCCGTCTCAGTATACACTTGTACTGATGACACCGGATAAACAGGTGCAAGTCTCTAAATTAGATATCTAATTCCGTGTTTAATGTCATTACTTTGTGAGATTAAATAAAAAAAATGTTATTTTGAATAACATGTTTAAATATAAAATATTTTATTTCTAATCAATTTAAATACTAGTTTTCACTAACTCTACTAAAATTATTCATTGCATTAAAACGTAACATTCATAGCATGAAGCTGATTAGCATACAGAACTACATGTTCATAGTTAAACTTGAATATTGTACGTGTAAAAAGAACACATGGACATTAAAAGTAATTTTTAGTTTAAAACAAACATTTGCAGTTTACTCTTTTTTTCTAGTTACCTCTTTTTCACATACTTCATTTAAAGTAATGAGGAAATATGAAAACATATTATTCGGCAGCAGTTATTGTAATTATTGCATATCTGTACATGATAAAATCCAATCAAGCATCACTTTCGCATTGTCATAATTATAAAATGCTGACATCTCGTATTTCTATATATTACGGTAATTATAATTGGATTAGTGTCTGATAGTCTGATATGCCCCGCGGCTAGGGACAATTATCACGGCTCTTGTCTAAACGCTTTTAACTTAAAATCTAAACTATGGATATGAAGTTATGAATTTTGATAAATCATAGTACCGTTCAAAATCGAAATTTACATCAGTGTAAAGTAAAATGCATTTATGAGCCACGGATCCATGATATTAAAAAACTTTTTAAATTGAAAAAGACACTTTTTTCAAGGAGACCCGAAATACACACATATTTTGCCCTATATGAAAAATACATATTTAGAAAATACGCTGTGTAATGGGAATAACATGCTCCCCGACAATTTTTCAACAAAGAGCTATAAATTGTATTTGATACTTTTTGGTTTTAAACAAATACCACATTATCACTCAAAATCACCGTTTTGAAGAAATTTCAAATATTATGCATATCAGATATATACATGTGCGTCGATCTAATTCCGTGTTTGTAAAATTAAATAAAATTTTTTTTTTTAAATTACATGTTTGAAGGGACAATAAGGAAATAATATCAAAAGTAAGTACAAAACTGAGAAATATGCATATCATAGAATAAGTAAGTTCAGTGAATTAACATCTAGATAATCAAAACATTTAATAATGATTATTTTACTTTTAAATTAAAGGTCAATAATGCTTTAATTTTTTGTCTTAAAGAACCCAGATGAAACAGCTTTTCAAACAGATGTTATGCGCACTTGCATGACAGTACTTATTGAGTACACGAGCCCTACTGACTTTGGGGTCACCAGGTCAAAGGTCAAGGTCACCAGGTCAAAGGTCAAGGCGCTGCGGGGGCATTTGTCGCCATTAGTGATAGCTCTTGTTTACCTTTATGAGACCGTAGTATCATACTTTTTAGGGAAAACACTGAATGGTTTAATAAGTACAAGAAGAGGTACATTATTTGAAATAGATATATGTAATCAATTAATAATCCAGTATATAAATAGTAGAGTACGAATCTTATGGCAAGATACACTGAACCGCCGGTAATCGTTAATTATATCTATTAATTTTGTATGACATGTTTGTATTAATTACTATTATAAGGTTTAGTTTAGTGGACGTTGTGTCCTTCGAACATATGTGTTTGTGTGTGCGTGTGTGTATGTGTGCGTGCGTGCGTGTGTGTGTGTGTGTGATCGGGTTTAACGTCTTTTTCATCATTTTTTCAGTCATATAAACGACGGCGAACATATATGGCTATCCCTTTTAGATATTTCGTGCTGCGAAGCGAAAGAGGTCTAAATGCTATACATAAATAGGCATTTAGACATTTTCCCCATTTATCCCTCCATTTCTCTAATTCAAAACATTTTGCCAGAGAGAACTTAAAGCAGCATGCCTCAAGATTTGGCTGAAAAAAAAATCTTTCAAATTGAAGTTTGGTCTTATTTTGAACATTAGAATATGAATTTTTGTTTCTAAAATATTTTAAAAGTTCCAAATCAAGAAAAAAAGATGACCGTGACGGGAATCGAACCCCGGACCGCCGCGGCATTAAAGACATTTTCCCGTCGTCGTAACCAATAGTGCTATAGCTGAATAATGACTTCAAAATATAGATATTTATAATTGAGACAGTTTACATGGAGTAAAAGCGTGACAAACACTTTTCAATTTTCATCGTAAAAAGTAGTAAAAACAACAAATTTTCATGTGTTTCCGTTACATAAAGTTTGCCAGTAATTAAGTTTTTAAAACCTTCTTAAGAAATATAGCATTTATTTCAAGATATCTATTTTTTTTTTGTCGAACGATCTGGAGGTTTGCTGCTTTAACTTTTCGTCCGTCTTTTTTCAAGTCTCTGCCTGTGTACAGACGTGACCTCATCATTTCTTCTATAAAAATGTACAAATTTATTTCATTGAGCTATATCTAATGTCATAACTTGTATTTTTCGACATTATCTCGATAAGGACGGATGCATTATATGACATCCAACTGTTAAAAAGTCACACGTTTCACTTTTATTTTGGCGACCTAGTTAATATACAAGGGCACGAAGATGGACTTTTGTTAGTCCAACTCGTGGCGTAATTATCACTCTGATTTCATTTCAGTCTGATATCTGTGGACGGACCGTCAGGGGAGGTAACTAGAGTCACGGATTGGGACTAGATTTTTGTATGCTTCCCCGATTTTGGTAATTGACCGGCATTTTATTTAACTTTTTAAAGCTAAAAAGAAGGTCAATATGAGCAAAGTTACGGCTTAGATTTCTCTAAGTTAGGTTTTTATTATTTAGTCAGACCGTCTGCCTAGGCCGGTTTCGTTCTAAGCTTCGAAAGGATCTTTTCAAAATGTTTGTCGCATGATGACACAATCAACAAAATCGTTGTTGTTATTTGCGATGATAGTGATGGTGATTATATGGAAAAATCATCAAATCCACCATTTAACAAATGTGAATGACAGAAGACAAATCGTTTAAAATTAATTATTCAGTTCATTATTTCACTGAAAATCAACTCTATGACCTGAACGGCCATTTTTATTTCTCATGTTTATTTCCTTTTTTTGTACATCTTGCGACTTCAGCTATTACAGTATCACAGTAGTATTAAATAGCAGTCAATCATTCTTTTCAGGCTAGTCAGACAACGGTAGAAATAATAAAGTTCTGACCTTTCAAAGTAAGTGTTGCTATCTGAAACTTGGTTTTTGTTCGTAACGTTTCATATGCTATACTATATTACTATACCACTATTTTATGACCCCATTCTACATACCCCATCCCCGTTTTACCCTTATTCCCTTCCCTCATTTGTTTGTTTATCGTTTTCACATAACTGAAATATAAAAAATGCTTCCCCTCTGACTTCTCCGGTTGCTTAAACTCTGTTGATAGTTTGGAGCTTCATATCTGTGTGATTGGGCCTCATAAAGTCTTTGTTGGTGGGCTACATTCAATCTGTGTGGGTGGGCTTCATAAGTATGTTGAACGCAAATGTACTTTGATCCCATTAGTTTTAATTGGATATGAACGTTTTTAATGCTTTCGGATAATTACTGAGATATTAGTGAAAATTATTTTTTTGATAATTTCACTGTGGAAAATATTATATTTTTCACTTTACTCATTTGGGACTACTTTTAATAATTACCCTTAGGATTCCTTAATTCCAAAATTCTAGTCTCCTCCCCAACCAATCCTAGTCTCCTCCCCAGCCAATGCTAGCCTCCTCCCCAACCAATCTTAGTCTCCTCCCCAACCAATTCTAGCGTCCTCCCCAGCCAATCCTAGCCTCCTCCCCTACCAATCCTAGTATCCTCCCCAACCAATGCTAGCCTCCTCCCCAACCAATCCTATCCTTCTCCCCAAGCAATTCTAGTCTCCTCCCCAACCAATCATAGCCTCCTCCCCAACCAATGCTAGCCTCCTCCCCAACTAATCCTAGTCCCCTCCCCAACCAATTCTACCCTCCTCCCCAACCAATCCTAGTCTCCTCCCCCAACCAATCCTAGCCTCCTCCTCACCAACCAATCCTAGCCTCCTCCCTAACAAATATTAGCCTCCTCCCCAACCAATCCTAGTCTCTTTCTCAACCAATCCTAGCCTCCTCCTCAATCAATACTAGCCTCCTCCCCAACCAATACTAGCCTCCTCCCCAACCACTATTTGTTTTACCTTCACTTCATTGTCTTAATGCTGTATCTTGATATCCCTTAGGCATATGACTCACCATTTAAGTCCCTGTGTTTTTGTTTTACTTTCAGGTAAGTTTCTACCATCCCTCATCGTCCCAAAACAAATGCCCCTATCCCTCTCTCTGCCCCTGGAATTTATATATGTATTTACATTCCCACAAACACCCTCCCCCACCCCTCCTCATCCCTGCGAGTCATTTTTCATTGCCCTGTGGAGGCAGTAAACAGTTTTCTGAGCTTCTCGGCATAGAGTCGCCTACCTAACTTTCAAAACCTCACACAAAAGTCTGTAACCACACACCTGAAATAAAGATATTGCAACATTAACATCACTGTATGTCTATCGTTACAAACCATCTGCAATACATCTCTAATATCTAGTTTTCTGTTTACAAGACTGAATTTGTGCTCTCCCGGTCGCGGAAACTGATGACGAAAAAAGCTAAATTTGCCAATTTTTAAATCGCTCCCAGAAAATTCCCTGCAAATGATGCCCCAATTGCTACACTGTTCCATACTCCAGTAACACTGCAAATCTGAAATAAGCTAAAATATATGTGCCATCCGTACCGTTGTTCACTATTCCAGTTTTCCTGGGGGCCCCCTGCTAAGATGACAACCCCACTTTAAGCTAGCCAGAGGAAGCATGTTACGCTCTGCAAGTCATTACGTCATACTATAAGATCAAGGCTACTAAACTGTTTTTCTTAAATAAGTGAAAACTGAATTCAAGCCGCTGAAACTTCAATTCTAGCAATTTTTATTATTTAGAAGTTCAAATATGCACTTCATTCCGTAAATTGCCTCTTATTTGTAAATTTGACCCTGGCCAATTCGACACTAACAGCTGAAAACTGTTTACTGCCTCCTGTCCCAGTCTGCTTGCAAACGGGCGTACTGTGCCCCGTTAGGTGGAGCTCTTGTTTCAGTAAAGAAATTGTTACATTTGTCTTTGTCTCTTATAGGTGATGAAAGGAGATATGTCTATGTATCAGAAAAACTACTATCATGTAATAAAGAGCCACGCATTTTTTTTTCAATTCGTTTAAGAATTTCCCCGTGAAAAGAAACTAATTTAATATCTTCTATATATCAAATTTGTCTAATTTTTAATGATTGTTATTCAATCTTATACCATAACAGTTACAAACTAGCCTCGTAAAAACAACTTATAACTAACATAATGTTATGTACTAATTTCCAGATATACAGAAAGACAATACAAGTGTTAGATTTAAATAAATGGTTGTATAACATTTACCTTTTATAAAACAGCCGTAAAACGCACAGACAACCAGCCCAAAATATCTCACAGCCTTCATTGTATTTCATAAACTTCCAACAGAAACTTAGAAAGTGCACGTATACATGGTAAAAGATTAAAGTTGAATGAAACAGATAAAATTTCATTCCACATTTCTTTCCTACGGTGCCCCTAAAGTGACATGTTACACACTTTTTTTCCAATTAGGTAATGTGACACTTTTTTATTTCGTTTAAACGAAATGATTTAAACGAAATAAGTTATTTCGTTTAAACGAAATGATTTCGTTTAAACGAAATAAAAATGTGTCACGTTACCTAATTGGAAAAAAAGTGTGTAACATGTCACTTTAGGGGCACCGTACTTTCCCTAGTTGACGTACATTTCAATGTAATTCAGGATGGCCTTTATCGCAAATGTCCGATAATTTGACATTTACGAATTAAGTCAACGTGACGTGGACTGTGAACACCTAAGACGATCGATTTTTCAAGGGAACCGTCTTAACATGAAAATTTTTAATTTATGTGTGTAGGAAAACATTCCAATAACGTTTAGTAAGGTCTGGCTTATTATTTTACCGCACAGGATAAGATATGGATTTGTCGTCCGTCTGTCTGTTCGCCCAGAGGGGGTTTTTTGTTATGCATATCGCAAAAAAGATTTGATCTAGCGTCATAACATTTTCCCCGAAAGGTTCTTCAATTTTATAAGTTGCGAAATCTGCGACAAATTTGAAAAGATGAGCTTATCTATTCGCAATGTAAACCGTATTCCATCGTCGTCGTCGTCCGAAATGAAAATAAATCTTAACTGGGTTAGCTGGGATCAAAGTAGGTCAGCAGATAAAAACATTGTGAAAACTGTGAAAACGTAATATCTTGCGTCTCCATTTCCTTTGTTGTTATTATACGCCCGAAAAAACGGATTTTGGTGTTCGTCTGACGTCTGTCTGTCTGTGTGTCCGTTTTTAGGGGTCAAAGGTCATATAAATTTGGGTTTTGAGTGCGATGTGTAAAATCTTAAACTGCTTGGGAAAAATTTAAAAAAAACTTGGCACGAATGTTCACCACATTGAGACGACGTGCAGAGCACATAGCTCGCTTCAAGGTAAAGGTCACACTTAGAGGTTAAAGGTCACATGACTTTGTTTGTGTTTATGTTGCTTGCATTGCGGTGCTCTTGTTTTTATTTGCAGATTCTTTATTTTTGTTCACTTAGAATATTTTTTTTGAATTACTTCCGTTTATGCTACTAGAAATAGGTATTTAGTAACTGTTTTATATTAGCCGTAGGTAAAAACCGAGACCGCTTTTCTTTGGTACAACATGGATGGTACCTGCAAAGTTAAGGTGTATTTTGACACATTGTACCCGTTAATAATTTTAGTGGACTAAGAGTTTTTTCGGGGAATTTTTTCCCTTTGTTGTCCTATTCCTTAGGACTTCAACCCGTAAAGGTTTTTAAATTTTGCTCCCCTCCTCGATATTTGACTTTATCAAAAACCCTTTTTGGGGGCCCCCGTGGCCGAGTGGTTAAGGTTGCTGACTTCAAATCACTTGCCCCTCATCGATGTGGTTTCGAGCCTTACTCGGGGCGTTGAATTCTTCATGTGAGGAAGCCATCCGCTGGCTTACGGAAGGTCGGTGGTTCTACCCAGGTGCCCGCTCGTGATGAAATAATGCAGGGAAGGGCACCTGGGTTCTTCCTCCACCATTAAACCTGGAAAGTCGCCATATGACCTATCATGTGTCGGTGCGACGTTAAATCAAAAATAAAAATTAACAAAAACTTTTACCAAAAATTCTAAGTTAACAAGAGCTGTCCGTAAGACAGCACGTTCGACTTTTCTCAGTGCTTGACTCTGAATTAGAGTTTTGCCAGTAAAAATATCCAAGTTAAAAAGGGACATAACTCTGTCAAAATTATAATCAGAGTTATGGGAATTGTGTCTCCTGGTGTACACTTTGATAGTAAATAACTATTCTGAGTTTCAAGTCAAAAGCCTTAATAGTAACAGAAATATTTGACTTTTAACAAAAAATTCTAAGTTAAAAAGGGACATGATTCTGTCAAAATTCAAATCAGAGTTATGGGGACTGGTTCTTCTGGTGTAGACTTTAATGGTAAATAAGTATTTTAAGTTTCAAGTCAATAGCTTTGATAGTAACAGAGATATTTGACTTTATAAAAAAAACTTTAACCAAAAATTCTAAGTTAAAAAAGGGCATAATTCTGTCAAAATTCAAATCAGAGTTATTGGGATTGTTTCTCCTGTTGTAGACTTTGATAGTAAATAACTATTTTAAGTTTCAAGTCAATAGCTTTGATAGTAACAGAGATATTTGACTTTATCAAAAACTTTAACCAACGGCGACGCCGACGCCGACGCCGGGCGAGTACAATAGCTCTACTTTTTCTTCGAAAAGTCGAGCTAACATTAAGTTTCAAAGATATGCCTTTAAATGATAGCCATATGTACTTGCATGCAAAACTTTAACTAAGGTGTGTCGCCGATGCCGATGCCGACGCCAGGGTGAGTAGAATAGCTAGACTATTCGAAGCTAGACTATTCTTCGAATAGTCGGGCTAAAAACGTCAAAGCTTTATTTCACTATTGCAATACCAAATATTATGAAATGGATTTATCTCACTCCAGCGACGTCAAACATTTGATGAAACCTGGTATTTAATTTTCTTTACTTACATGCTCTGATCGACACGTATGGGCATTTCTTCACAAGACCTTTATCTATCAATCAATGTTTGAAGACGTAGACTGGTACTGTCTTAGGTCCGACTACGCTGCAATAACACAAGACAAACAGATTAGTTATCCGTCGTTAAAAATTTATTTTTCGAATTCCGTAACAAAAGTGTAATAGTATAGTTGTTTAATGTCAATCTTAAGACAATTGGCACTGCGTGAATTTATCGTGTGCAACTTTTCGTTTGTATGTCCCTTTCGCAAAACTAAGACCCATTCTATTGCTGGCTCAGTAGGAGAGTGTAAATTGTACTACAAGCCTGAAGGTCCAAGATTTGAACTTTGTAAGGAGCTTGATTTGACGAAGGCAATCATCTACGAAAGATTATTTGTTAAAAACTTGGGCATCTGTTACAAAAATATACCCAGCTCTGATATGAACGTGTCAAAAATCGTGTTTCTATTTATTTTTTCATCGAAGTTTAGCACAAAATGTTTACAGTTAAAAGTTCCAATCAAAGACAATCGTGGACAAAATCACAGCTTAAAAAATTTACATTTTGTTGTGTAATGAGTTACAGCATAAACATCGTGAAGAACATTTTTCATATTTTGTATGTTTTAATAGCCAAAGGGGAGTGTGTCATAAAATACGGTTTAAAGCTACATTACCTCCGCAGCTCTTGCACAACTCAGTCACAACTGGTAGCCTTGCTAGTCCTTTCCTTTCCCAATCTGTCTTTACTCGATACTGGTTAAAACCGTGACGCCATCTTTAAAGGTTCAATTAGTCTACATAAAAAACTTGTACATGACTTGTTTTATAATTTAGCGTACCATAGTATACATTTTTTAGGAATGCCTTGCCAGTCAGTAGTAAAAACTATTGCCCGATGTCCGACAGAAGACATGAAAAATTAGAGTTTTCAAATTTTGACTGTAGCCTTGTTAACGGGTCATACAGCATAAACTATGAACCGATGTATTATAGAGAAAATCATGTAATCATACATAGTTATCGCAATAATTAATTGCATAACATCTGAAATATCTCAGTATTGAGAGTGCATATCTATGGATCTCATGTTCTCCTTGGTGATTTTTTAAAGATACGTCGTGTCTGAATGTAGAAATTGGCAGTTACTTGTGCTAGTACAGATTCCAGGGACACTGGTTAGGCTACTTGTACCGAATACTGTTTAAAAACAGCTCCGAGTACATTTTTCCTCAAAGGGTTTTAAGGTTTAAACATCTTAAAATAATTTTTCAATTTTGGGATGTTTTAATAAACCAAGAGAAGTGTGTCATAAAATACGGTTTTAAAGCTACAATACCTCCGCAGCTCTTGCACAACTCATTCACAACTGGTACGCCTTGCTAGTCCTTTTCTTACCCAATCTGTCTTTACTCGATACTGGTTAAAACCGCTGACGCCATCTGAAAGGTTCAAAATTTGTCTACATAAATAACTTTACCCTGACTTTGTTTTATAAATCAAGTACCATAGTATACATTTACAGGAATGCCTTGCCAGTCAGTAGTAAAAACTATTGCCCCATGTTCGACAGAAGACATGAGAAATTAGAATTTTGACTGTAGCCTGTTAACCGGTCATATAGCATAAACTATGGACCGATGCTTTATAGAGAAAATCATGTAATCATACATAGTTACTTAATGTTTTACCGGTCAATAATTGTTTAATTGCACAACATCGGAAATATCCCAGAGACAGTGCAGATCTAAGGATCTCCTGTTCCCCGTGGTGATGTTTTAAAGATACGTCGTGTCTGAATGTAGAAATTGGCAGTTACTTGTGCTATTACAGATTCTAGGGGCACTGGTTAAGCTTTTTGTACTGAGAAACTGTTGAAAAGAGCGTCTGGAAGACAGCGCGTTCACTATTCTGCGATTTGACAGTAAAATGAATTATGTCTCAATAAAAGACCTCTACTTTTTAAAAGGAAGATACACCAAGGGACATAATTTTTTGTCAAGGAACAAATTAGAGTATTGGGATTGTTACCACACATGCAGATGATGACGATAAAGATATTTTGAGTTCAATTCATTATTTCTATAGCACCAAAAATTATGTCCAGAAAACGAAGTTTGTCAAAATTTTAGTATGAAAGGGACATAATTTTGGTCAAAAAAATCAATCAGAGTTATGGGGGTTGTTACCACACATGCAGATGATGACGATAAAGATGCATTTTAAGTTTGAAGTCTTTATCTTATGTTGTACTAAAGTAATATCCAGAAAGCGAATATTGCCAAAAAAAACATTAAGTATGAAAGGGGCATAATTCTGTCATAAATACAATACGAGTTAGGGGGATTGCAGATGATGATTATAAAGAAATAGTTTTAATTTCAAGTCATTATCTTTTAAAGTACCAAAGATATGTCTATAAACAAAGCTTTCAAAAAATAACATGAAAATAATTCCAAGTAACAACTTTGTGACCTTGACCTTGGGTATAATGGGCCCAGCTCCTGCACATACTTTGTTTGTATGTTGGACAATGTTTATGTGAACTTACAGTAAGATAAAAGCAATAGTAACGAAGATATGACAGAGAAGCAAAGGTTGCGAAAAACTTTAACCTTAAAAATAACCCAAGTATAACACATTGGTGACCTTGACCTTGGGTATAATGGGCCCAGCCTCTTCACATATTTTGTTTGTATGCTTGGCAATGTTTATATGAAGTTACAGTAAGATATAAGCCATAGTAACAACGATATGACAGAAAAACAAAGGTTGCCTAAAAACTTTAACCTTAAAAATAACCAATGTATAACACCTTGGTGACCTTGACCTTGAGTAAAATGGACGCAGCCACTCCGCATACTTTGTTTGTACGCTGGACAATGTTAATGTGAAGTTTCAGTAAGATATCAGCAAAAGTAACAAAGATATGACAGAAAAACAAAGTTTGCCAAAAGACTTTAACCTTACAAATAACTTAAGTATAACGCCTTGGTGACCTTGATCTTGGGTATAATGGGTCCAGCCCCTAAACATACTTTGTTTGTATGCTGGACAATGTTTCAAAATGTTTTGTCAGTTTCAAAATGCTTCCGAGTTTTAAAATTGCGTTAGAACACAACTAATCAGATGTTTCAGATCTTAGACTAGTTATAAAATAATCTCACATTCTGATTGGTTGTTTGAATGTACCAATAGCAATGTTGCATTCTGGGACAGGTATCTATACTCACAAGAAATACCTCGTATCTGTATCGTGTTTCTTACTGTATCAGTGTGCCCATACCACTGATTTGACGTCATTTTATGGCTAAGACGGCAAGCCAAATTCCGTCGATTCGATTCTTCAAAGTGGCGTAAGTTCTTTATTTCTTGATCAAATTTGACCAAATAAAGCGCAGGCTAAGGAAAAAATTGAGTACTTCACTCACAAGTAAACGGTTTTATCAACAGATGAACAGTTTTGGCCTGAAAACGGGAAAACTGTTTTGTTTAGAGAAAATGAGCATGGTAAGACGGCAAGCAAGGGCCCTTTTTGACAGAAAAAACGGATGATTGTACATCAGAGATGTCGCACGTATTACCGATTCACAGGAATTTAATGCCGGCTCTGTGGGAGGCCTTAATTGACAAAAATGCAGCAGAATTATTTAAAAAACTTTTAAAAAATCCAAATATGCTAAGACGGCAAGTCCGCTAAGACGGCAAGTCATTTTTATTAGATATACCTGGTTGCACCAACTTACGTAATTCAACACTTCCGTGATTAAAGGCCGTCCATCCTTCTATCAATCCGTCCGTCAGTAACATTTTTACTATGTTTCATCAATGCTTGTGAAATAAATTAGAGAAAAGTGGAAACTTTACAGATTGCCCAACACGACAAAAACGAAAATGTTGCAGGCTCGGTTTGATTGAGCCTGTTCATGGACGGTAGTGGAAATACATGCTACCGTCCGCGCCCTCCAGCCCCGGGTTGAGCAGAACTCAACATTTACCCATGCTAAAAGTACAATAAGCAGTTAAGAGACATCCGCAGATGTATTCAAACGATGGTGAACATGGAACCTTCAATGAGTTCAGTGACATTCATTGATCATCTTTCATCTCCTCCTTGAATCACTAGTGCTGGGCAAAAGAGATATGAACGGTTTATCCTCACTGTTTTCTCATTAAGGCAAATCAATTATTTTAACTTTGGACCATACACCGTTTTTGGTGGAATTACACACTATCATTGAAGCTACCATATGCATCGCCGAATGAATACATCATTGGATGTTGCTAAATTGATTTTCAGATTGAAACCACGAAGTGGTTGAGACTATAATTACCGTATTCCAGAGCTTGCAAAAATATCAGACTAACCATTTTCACACGGGCTAGTCGACAGATATTCTAATTGATGTTTTCTGAACATTGTTCTACAGTCGGTTGATATCTTCATACATATGTAAATACAATAAGGTTAAAGAATGCGTCATTTCGTATTAAAATTATGTTTTTAAGTCTGTTGATCCATCGAGCATGACTAAGTTGAAAAGCGAAGGTGTAGATTCTCTATTCCTTTAAAACAATTCAGAAAAACCGCAGACGTGACCGAAGCGCATGAAAATATGCCGTTAAAAAATAGTTCAAAACGTATAAGAAAGATTTCTCTAGTTTAGCCTTAATACATAATGCACTCGTCAGTAATGAAACAGCATATGATCTTAATCATTTGTTCTAGTTGCATAGGATATAGATCTGCATGCGATTCTTTCTACCTGTCCTGATTCGAATGACAAGGGAGATCACTGTGTAGGAGTAAGCTAAATGATAAACTGCTTTATTTAATTAAAAAATATATTTTTTCTGAATTACTTCCCTTTATTCTTACTTTATCCTTATTTTTGTACAGCTTTTATAACGACCGATTCATATTATTTATTATTTAACATTTTACTTTATCGTTTTAATATCTCTGTAAGGCTGATGCAAAACTAAGTCAAACTATTTGTTTAAAATTCTTTCTTATAAATAATTATATCTGTAGTATATTAATTGCTACAGTGTTCCACTGTTACATGGAAAGCTACACGTTACAGGTTAAAGCCCTGCTCCGCGGCTATTCAAATTATTTTGTGTGTATGCAACCCATGATTACAATAGGTAACAGTTAACGGCCACGTGCCAACCTTTAGCACGCAAAACCATAGGTATTTCATATAGAATTCATATACAATAGACTCTATTTTGACAGACGTCACTGTTCATAGTCAGGATTTTCATGCTTTTTCAGTGACAACTCAAGGTTAAAAGGTAGGACGGGAGCAGGGCTTTAAGGAAAATGGTTGTGCTGCAAGTACACGTCTGGTTAACTTACCTATTTGTCTCGATATTTAATGTAATAACCTATATTAATAATTAAAAGATAAATAATTGACATTCCTTGCAAATCCTGAATACATTTAGATGTTAGGGGTACTTTACTTTGACTTTTAACAACATTACATCAGTTCCGGATTATTATAATTGTTATTTAATTGAAAAATTTACATGAAAGTTGTCATTTTGATAAACGTTAATAAAACAGAGTAAAAGCTACAGAGTTTTTAAAATAGATTATGAAGCAAAATAGAATCAAAACAGTACATAACGAGAATTTATAGTCGGTTAAAAATCTCATCAGAGCTAATGTTACTTGTAATTTGACTTTCCGACTCAATTAATAAATCTTATCTTAATATATCAAATGTTGGTGTTTGCCTGATGTGAAGTTTCTAAGTATGTGTGCCCGATAAATGAAACTGTTTGATTTCGTTTAAGCAAAATTGAATCAAAGCATATCAACGGGGCATTTGCGTCTTCTCCCGATGACTTTCATGTGTATAGTTCCTTTTCTTATCTCAAAACTGCACGGAAGTCAAAACAGCAGGGTCTTGGGGTAGATACAGGTCTAGTTTCCAGTTTGGCGGACCCCACTGACTTCTACTGTTGTTGTAGCAGGGTCGGTCGTTTGTACAAACATTTTTAACAAGGTAGTGGAGTTTAAAGTCAACAACCCATGAATTAAAGAAGTAGGGTTGCAACATTTTTAATGTTTTGGTGTCACGATTACTTAAGTCGTGACATCAGTACATTTTATTTTATTAGGCTCGGCTAAACAAGAAGTTGATTTTGCAGAAATGTGTAGAATTATACAACCCTTTCTCCAAAAATTGTGAAAGTTGGTGTATTTGTGGGTGATTCCAATACTCCCGCTTTCATAGCCTTGGGTATTGTTTAATCACCCCTTGGATATGGTGCCTGCTTTTTAATTTTGTCTTTTGACTGTTCCTGTGATACGCAGGCTCCATTACCTCAGATCCCCTTCCTAAATTCCAGTTTGTTTAGTTCTGCCCATTGTTTTCTCGTTTGGGGCAAAGCCTTTATTTTATCTGGGGACCAAACGCCGCTCTTCATGGAATTACACGCCTCAACACGTGTATCATTGAAGGTTCCATGTTCATCATAGTTTGAATACATCTGCGGATGTCTCTAAATTGCTTTTTGTACTTTTAGCATGTGTAAATGTTGAGTTCTGCTCAACCCGGGCTAGAGGGCGTGGACGGTAGCATGCATTTCCACTACCATCCATGAACAGGCTCAATCAAACCGAGCCTGCAATATTTTCGTTTTTGGTGTGTTGAGCGACCTGTGGAGTTTCCACTATTTCTATTTTAATATGTGATATCGTGTTAAATTTTGGGGGAAAAAATAAGATTTTTCTATTCTACTCAATACTTTGAACACGTTACATAGAAATACTTTTTAAAGCATGTCTTCTTGCTTATAGACTGAGTTAAGAAGAAGATTCTTATTTGTCAAAACGTTATTCTATATATCTGAAAATTGTGTTTTTGATTTGTGGAAGTCGACAAAATGACTCTTCTTAATAAGTAGCCTTATTTTTAATACATAACGATTTGTCAAGAAAACATTCACTCAAACATTATATGTACAACAGACTTGTAAACATATAAAGTAGTATTGATTAGGTCAAAATGTGTATTATTTGTTGCCTGCTTCCAAAGACCGACACGCAGAGGTACATCCAAGATGGTATACATGTGTAGCTTTTGAATTCTTAACCTTTCTAGAACAGTTCTCACTTATATGCCAATCCTGCTAGAGCAAATCATAATTCATAATTCTCGTTTAATTTATCTATTAAGCCTCACAATTTAGCAACTGTACCAAAAAAAAAAAAAAAAACCATATAACGTACAATGTAGTTCAAAACATCATATGACTTCACTTATATAACGGTTCTTTGATGTTTTCCTATAGTTTTGACAAGAAGTAGAATGATCTACTATTGGTAAACATCCAATGACCGCTTGTAGAGAAGTGCGACTCCATAGACGATATTACTATAAAAAATGACTTGCCGTCTTAGCGGACTTGCCGTCTTAGCGTATTTTGGATTTTTAAAAAGTTTTTAAATAATCCTGCTGCATTTTTGTCAATTAAGGCCTCCAACAGAGCCGGCATTAAATTCCTGTGAATCGGTAATACGTACGACACCTCTGATGTGCACAATCATCCGTTTTTCTGTCAAAAAGGGCCCTTGCTTGCCGTCTTACCATGCTCATTTTCTCTAAACAAAACAGTTTTCCCGTTTTCAGGCCAAAACTGTTCATCTGTTGAAAAAACCGTTTACTTGTGAGTGAAGTACTCAATTTTTTCCTTAGCCTGCGCTTTATTTGGTCATATTTGATCAAGAAATAAAGAATTTACGCCACTTTGAAGAATCGAATCGACGGAATTTGGCTTGCCGTTATAACCATAAAATGACGTCAAAGTCACGTGGTATGGGCACACTGTGTATATCGTATTTCGCCTCCCCTGTCGCACAAATTTCTCACAACTCTCTCCACAATCACCACACTCGGTTGAGTGCTTAATGCTGCCCTCACTTTAGATGGTTCGAGCATATCCTTTGGAAGCATAGAACTCATGCCTTAAAAGTAATACCAGACTCGGTTTGAATGTTTCTCGGTTCTCCACAGGTTTTAAAAAGTGCTCCCCTCTTCTACGAACATTGAATGGACTCTTTGGTCTCGACTTTCGTATATAGTTTAAGCTTTTTAACATAAAAAATGCAGGACTTTGGTCTTTCTGTTTTTAATACAATGTTCCTCTGCATTTGCCTTTTACCACTGCCTGGAATTCAGCAAAAAATCATAGAACGCTTCACCTTCAAGAGGAGATGCGCATATTTTCTTCATTATCCATTAGCTAATGGAATCGGGAGTAGTGGGACAAAGTCGTTATTATCCGTTGTGTGATCGGAACTTTTCGTCTATGGACGACATGAATCGGTACTCAGTACAGTAATTAAAGCATAATTTGCATCATTTTAGTTGAAAATTAAATGACCTAGGTAAAACAACCCCAAAGAAGTTTTATTGATATTGTTATAACTGTAATTTCTCTATTACGATATACTGAGTTTCATTTTGCTTCAGCATAACGCTGAGAAAAGCCAGTTGACTTTCGTAAACACTAATAATACTTTATTGTTAAAGTTACAAAATGCCATTAGATACTTAAGGCTGATCACTACCAAATAGAATGTAAGCCTCCGCAGGTCTAGTCACAAGTAGTCCAAATATAAATAGTACTAATCTTTTTTCCTTTCCTAGTGCATTTTCTCGGCAGCAACGTGCTTACTTTTACCCTACCGCGTTTCAGTATGTATCACTTTGCATTCTAATGAAATCGGCATGTTCCTATTGGCTGCTAGATAAAAATGGCGGCGTAAGAATTTAATGTCACGAAAAGAGAAATTGAAAGAAGCGAAAAGTAGTAAAATCAGCGGGTTGTATTTAACGAACTGTAGTTTTCTTATATAAAAGTTAACACCCCCTTTTCTTTTTGTTTTTCTAAAGTAGCGATCTAGTTCTTTATGGGAATATAAGTCTCTGAAAATCTGATATGCTAGAAAATGTCGAAACACCGTTATGAAGTGAGTGGATTTTATATGAAATAAAGAACAGCCGGATTTAGTGGTGTTCAGCCTATAAGGGGCAATACATGTTATTTTCTGAAACCCCTCGAAAATGAATGGAAATGCCATTAATCTATTCTTTATGATGTAAAACGGTAACAAATGGCTGAAAACGCTTAAATTTCTTGTGTTTTTGGAATTTAGATCGAATTTTCGACCAGGTGGCACTATTTTGGTTCGTTTTAGGACCTCGTAAATGTCTTTTCTCGCATTTTAGCACTTCAGTTGTCTAAATAATATTGAAATTAGCATGTTTCTGAATGAAAATGACAAACATCGTAACGATTAAATGGGTGTTCAATGTAAATTCCACGAATAAGGTAAAATTAATTGAAATATTGCTTGCACAGGGCTAAATTTTGCATAATTTTGGGGATGGGGGTGACCTGTAATGAATTGTCATTTCTCTACATTTTCTCAATATTTTGCACCAAAACAAAACAGAATCATTGTGAAATAGGTGTACCTTGAGAATGAATGCAAATTCATGGAAAAATCAAACAAAAAAGTTCTCTTATAGGCTGATCACTACCAAATAGAATGTAAGCCTCCGCAGGTCTAGTCACAAGTAGTCCAAATATAAATAGTACTAATCTTTTTTCCTTTCCTAGTGCATTTTCTCGGCAGCAACGTGCTTACTTTTACCCTACGCGTTTCAGTATGTATCACTTTGCATTCTAATGAAATCGGCATGTTCCTATGGCTGCTAGATAAAAATGGCGGCGTAAGAATTTAATGTCACGAAAAGAGAAATTGAAAGAAGCGAAAAGTAGTAAAATCAGCGGGTTGTATTTAACGAACTGTAGTTTTCTTATATAAAAGTTAACACCCCCTTTTCTTTTTGTTTTTCTAAAGTAGCGATCTAGTTCTTTATGGGAATATAAGTCTCTGAAAATCTGATATGCTAGAAAATGTCGAAACACCGTTATGAAGTGAGTGGATTTTATATGAAATAAAGAACAGCCGGATTTAGTGGTGTTCAGCCTTAAGGTAGTAGCTGTGTAATAGAGTACCTCCTTTTTGAAGAGTATTCAATTCCTACCATAAACCCACATTTACTGCAATTCTCAGGGGGGGGGGGGGGGGGGGGGGCGTAGGTTCAAGCCCTACTGGGACCAAATTTTTTTTCCCCTTATTTTCGATTTTTTCTAGTAAGTTTTTACTTCTTTCAAGACTTATGATAGATTTATTGTATAAAAATGAAAAAAAAAAAACATTTGCTAAGCGATTTCTTGCTGTTCAAAGTGAATTTACTACTTAAACAGAAGGGGTAGAGTTACACATCTGTAAAAATATTGAGTTACATGTGGTAAAAGTTCTCTATTTTGCTTCCATTCTTTAGATTACATATTGTGGAAGAAATTTAGGTAGGTTTTACATCTGTCCCAAGGTAATTTTTGAATAAAGTAAGCAAAATTCAAAACAGAAACAAGGATTCGACCTTATTTTTTCAACGTTGAAATAAGAATTCTGTATCATTAAATCCGTTTACTTGAGGAACACTATATAAAATGATATCCACATTTTTATTTTGTGTTTAATAATTGTTTAACAATAGTTTGATGATTCTTTTATTAAAATTAATGGTAAAATGAGTTCTCTGCAAACATTTTTTATAGCGGCCATCACTTTGAAATTTTTCTCTACTTGAGCTAGAGGAGATACAACAAGTTATACAAAATTTAGAAAAAACGGCATGGTAAAAGTTGTTTAAAAATTGCAATACAGTGCAAAACACGGTCATCTTTAAGAATATACCATGCAAATGCCATTTTGTAAACATTGCTATTACACCTCTACTACCTTAATGGCTACTAGATGCAAAATGCCGTCAGATGCTTACTATGGCCAATAGATGCTTAATGCCGTTAGGTTCTTCACGACCGTCAGATACTTAATGGCTACCTCATGCAAAATTCCTTTCAATTTTCTATGGCTATCAGACCCATCATGACCATCAGATTCTTTATAGCCGTCACTTATATAATGGCTAAAATATGCTTAACACAATTAAATACTGAATGACCACCTGCCGCGAGATTCTCTATGGCCGTCAGATACTAAATGGCTCGCAGTTACTAAATGCCGTAACATACTTAATGACCACCAGTCGCAAATGAACGTCAGATTTTTTAAGGCCGGCACAAATTAAATAGCTTCCAGATACATAAGTCATTATGCAAAATGGCGTTAGATACTTAATGGCAGTCAAACTTAAAATGACCGTCATGTTTTATATTTATTGCCGTCAGTAACTATATGAATATCAGATGCAAAATTCCGTAAGATATTTAATGACCACCAGACGCAAAATGGCCGTGAGATACTTTATGGCTACCAGACGCAAAATAGTCGTCAGATTTTTTTTATGATTATAAATGCTATCAACATTGATCTGTCAACAGCTGTAAGAACCTGACACAAAGTTTCGACAGATTTTTCTCATAATTTAACAAAGTGCTTCAGGTGACTGACATTGACACTATCACTACCTTTTTAGTTAGAATGTCTGTAAAACGGGCAGGGCTTTCTGGTCAATCTCCTAGCACACGGTAGTGATTTTCGCGGCTTTGCAATCCGTGTCTTATCAGGTTCAGCGTTATTTCCGCCACATAACTTAAACAAAAAGTCAAACTGAGCTCCAAAACATACTCTAGGGACTCAGTGCCACTAAAGACGAAGAGTATGTTTACCCCTCGTGCAGTTAAATTAATTTCACAATGGTTATTATCAAGAAGGAAAGATCAACACATTGCTGACGTACGTTAATTTACACGAAAGAAGAATGCGTTGTGAAATCATGTCATGAAATAAAGTTCAATGCTCAACTATTGACACATGAATGTGTTGAGAAAACCCACAATTATTTCCGAAGTACGCATTCCGTTTATGGAGTTCGTTTATGTTAGAAAGGTCTGCTTTATCATTGCTAATCAAATTGAATTGCGCATGAAATATCATTTTGTGTGGTAAGTCTCAGCAGTGTTTATTGTGTTTGTGACTTTCGATTTGTGGTAATAATAGTCTAGCGAACAAGTTCCCAGCCTAATAAAACCCAAATATTTTGCATTGCTCTCAACGAAGCCCGTCAACTACCGGAAAGGAATAAATTACAATAAGATTCGCCTGCTGAAAAAACGATTGGTCGTAACTACCACTTTTCACTTTTCGAGAAAATCTAAGTTAAAGTTTCAACTCGCCAAATTTTTTTTTGTTATAAACTCAAAAGCAGCTATGCTTTGAGTATTTTATAAGCAACGTCTGGCCTTTTAAATTCTCTTCAGCGTTTGTTGTTCAGTCAAAATTTTGATTTAATTGTTTGTAGGTACTACATTTTCGCATAGTGAGTGTTCAGGATAACTTGGACTTACGGCATTTTATTTTCTAATGCAGAACCCAAGATTTGGACATATGACAATTTTTATGAACAGAGGAGGAAGCAGGCAAGTGCAGTCACGTTATATAGGACCTAGTTGCCATCGACAAAACCCCTCACCTACGCCCGGCACAGGGAGCGTCCACCCGTGGCCACTCAATGAGGTTCATGCCACAATACTGTAAAACACAGGTCAGGAAGGAATCATTCATCGTCATATGGAACCAGCTACCAAACTGCATTGTCACGGCACCCACCTTGGACACGTTCAAGGCGGGGATTGCGGTAACCCTTGCATAATTCAGTGTTGAATGTTTTTAACCGTTTTTAACTGCACTTAGGGACTCTCCCTCACTCATGTAAAAAGGCACCATGGTGCGAGTATACATGCCACCAGAAGAAATTTTAATTAAATAGGTATCCAATCAGTTTGGCTGTAGATTTCTTCCGAAGAAAAAGGAAATTTAGTAAGAATAATACATTGTATAAAATACAATATAGGATTAACCGAAGTTCGAACCTCGTATTACGTGATTAAAATTTGAGTGGCCTAGCACTTTCAGCCTGCCAGATTTTCACAAAATCAGTCAACGTACATTGTTGTCAATCTAACACAATGTAGCTCATATGGCGGCTTTTCTAGTTTACTGGTAAAGAAAGACACCAGGTAGGCCTCTTGACATTGTCTCAGACATGGGCTAGCACTTTGGCAGAATCATCGACAAGGATGACTTCTACGCACGTTTATTTTGTTCCTTGGGATATGTAAACAATAGAAGTTACAATAATAAACATATCGTTTCATTAGCTATGCCAACTGATATCCGACTAAAGTGAGTTCGGTAAAATTTGACCAAGAACAAACTGATAGCGTTTCCATGGCAACCATAGTGAAATACGCGCCCATGCTTATTGTACCTTGTTTGCAATAAAATACGGTTTTAAAAACCTTAACTCGAAATACAGAAATCTAGTTGTTAAAGAATAAATCTCATTGACAAGCTTGCGCAGCTTCAATGTCACATATTCTTGAATGACCCTATTTATATCTTCTACTGTTTTTTTCTCCATATAATCAGTACTTTTGCCGCTGTTTCTGGTATAACTGTACACTCGACAGCATCTCTGGCTGATGTAAATTTATGTTTTCATCAGCTACAGTGCTGATATCTACCCTATTGTTAAGTATTTTAGCACTGTTGAGAGTTTCATCTATATATACATATGACAAATATGGACCAGTAAACTTTGTTGAAAGATGGAGATACTGACCAGGCTAACATGTTGGCCTCCTGACATTCAAAATAAGTCTTCCAATATCAGTTTACATTTTTCATGTAATGTAAACAGGGCAGTAGGTATCAGAATGTTCATACTAAAACAGCTTCATTCTGTATAGTAAGATAAAACAAGCAGAAACATATGTAATTATTCTCTGTTTAATTTTCTTCAAGCATTACTGTAATAATATGAATAACATCGATAATCACTGAAGATCTCAATTTATCATCAAACACTAGTGTATAATTGTATCTAAATAATTGAATCACTGAAGTATCATACATGTGATAAGTACAGAATCCCAAAACTGGAGGTTTGCCATTTTTCAGCTGGAGTTGGGGTCTCAAAACTGGAGGTTTTTTATCGACATAAATTAAGCGTGCGGACACATAACTTAGAGACAAAAGCCAATATTTTTGGCCACACAATAATGTATACACCAGTTCTAAGAAACAATCCTCATAACTCTTGGTTTGAATTTTGACAGCGTTATGCCACTTTTTAACTTACATTTTTTTTGATTAAGTTTTATATAATGTCTAATATCTCTGTTACATTCAAAGCTATTGACTATTATGCCCCTTTACTGGCAAAGCTTTAATTGCTCCTTTTACTGGCAAAGCTTTAATTCAGAGTCAATCACTGAGAAAAGTCAAGCATGCTGTTTTACAGAAGCTCTCTTTTGTTCTAACTTTAAACTTTCTTAACAGATTAAATTTGTAGAAACAAAGTCTGAATTTAGGTCTGAAATGGTGGTGAACATGCATTAACATTATTCAACTCGAGGACTGAAAAAAAACGACTCTAAATTGGTCTGAACACAACACATAAATTATGTAATTTCCTTACCCCACCCACTTTCGTATAAAAATACTGATGATTTTGACATGAAAAATAGAGAACAGAAATGCATCAACATGTATTTACCCTTACCAAAATAATGTAGATTGATGTTATCAAATAAATGAGTGTGTATTTTCATCCAATTTTCAATGAAATAAGTCCGATTTTAGTAAGAAATTAATTTGGTAAACATTGGAAGAAAATGGCGTAACTGCAAAAGGGGAAATAACACTCCTGTTCTAAAAATAGTAATGGGTTGGTTTTTCCAACAATTATGTGATTTTATTACCGAACAAAGCTTTTCTTTGAATAATTAAAATTCATTTCAGTTGGGAATTATTTCTTATGACTAGGAGTTTTTTGCTTCAAATTGGTAAAAAATGGAGCCTAACTGGCATTGAGAATGGGCCGATATTCGGCCCCGTGAGACAGGTGGAAAAGGCCCTGCTTGTCTAATCCCTTATCAAAACAAACAATTAATAATTCACCTGTGAAAAACAACTATTTCCTCCAGCTAATGTATAATACACAGTCGGTGACACTTTGATTTACTGTGTAAACATGTTTGGCACTCCACTCCTCGGTAATTATCAACCCAGTCATAATACATTTTTTTTTTTTGAAAACCGGGAGAAATATGGTTTTGGTCGGGAGACGGGAGGCAAGGTGAAAAAATCGGGATTTTGACCCTCCCGCGCGGGAGATCACATTGCAGGAAGTATCAATCAATCAATCAATCAATTCATAAGTGGAATATAAATTTTTTAAAACTCTAAAATTCGGTGACAAAAGAATGCCTAATAGAAGTGCACTCTAGCTGTAATTTCATCAACAAAAGTTTTTCACAAAATTCTAACATTTCTAGAACTAGCATTAGTTTGCTGGCTATAAACATCATTTAGCTAAAGCAAAACTTACTACAAAATATGTAAGTGAGGCAATATCTCCTGTAACTTTACTGACAAATTTAAAATCTTGTAGAACCCTGAGGTATGTTCAATACAAATATGAGCCGTGCCATGGGAAAACCAACAAAGTGGCTTTGCGACCTGCATGGATCCAGACTAGCCTGCACACCTGCACAGCCTGGTCAGGATCCATGCTGTTCGCTAACGGTTTCTCTAATTGCAGTAGGCTTTAAAAGAGAACAGCATGGATTCTGACTAGACGGCGCGGATGCGCAGGCTGGTCTGGATCCATGCTGGTCGCAAAGCCACTATGTTGGTTTTCTCATGGCACGGCTTATATATGCACTATCTTCTATAAATAAAAAACAATGTATATGTATAGGCAGGACAGTAGTAAATAATTTTGCTATTTGGTCTATATAAAATAAACAATCTTCCGACAGCTATCACACAAAGCTAGGCCCGTTTCAAAAATAATACTAACTTTATTCTCATACATGACCTAGAAACCAAAAAAACCCCTCCGAGATCTGTTGTCTTGACAGGTCAATACTACTAAACATCTTCCAAACTGACAGTTAAAATATGTGTATGAAGACAAAGTTTGTTTATCTTCTTATAAATGCAAAATATCTCCTTGAAAATGTTACCAAAATGTCAAGTACAGGACAACCATGAAATAAAAAACAACAGAAACTGGCTTAAATCAAACGTGATAATGCCACTTGGGGCAAAATGATGATGTTTTCTCTCCATCATTATCCAGCTAACCCAGAAGTGCTGCTTGATTATCTTTTTCATACTTTTATACCTTTATGTACAAATTCTTTATTGAATATACAATTTAAATCATCAAATGATTAAGTCCTTCGACAGAAAATGCAATGTCACCCGTCCACTTTCAACTTTTAAGAAACAAAGTGCAATACCACGAGTAATATGTAATTTTCCACTATCAGCCTGATGTAATTAAGAATTCTAACACTTTTATGACTTTCTATTATATAAACAAAGAAGGATTTTACTGTTTATTTTCTTTTGATTAGAACATGTTTCACAAAATGACCTACTTTGGGCTATTTCAATTTACTCCCTCATATTTAAAACTGCCAGATTAGTATCCCTTCCTGGTGTAATTCAAACAAGTTAGAATGGAAATAGATTTTAGTTTGCATGCTTTGTTGGCAAATAAAACACATTACTGTTAACCTAGAATTGTTTTCGCGGTATTTAAATTAGCGCCTTTCGCGGGTAGTATATTTCCGTGAAATTAAATAGCCGCGAAAAACTCTGTTCTAACAAAAACGTGAAATATTCTAGCTTCAGCTTATATAGATCGCTATAAAATGGTTTTGTGCTTACACATACCTGGATATTAATAATTCATATTCTAGCACCATAACTGTATAACATGAGTGCACAAATCCATATTATTTCAATTGATTTACAATTTACTTATTTATGAAGCAACAGCATTAATTTTTCAATATCGATCCGTAAGACAAACAGGGGATAAAAACAAAAACAATATGCATCTATCGAACGACATAAACATGCAGTTTGCAGCCAATACGATATATTATTTGCAAGTAAAATATTGTGTTTATTTCTGCAAAGTGTGGATTAATCGCCTATTTAAATGGCAAACAAATGACAGTGTAATAACAGCAATTTACTGACTGTCAATAATTGGAGGTGTGAATAACCGTTGATATGGATGGGATTAGGGTGCATTTATAATTGAAGGATACAATAAAACAATGTTTTCGAGAATACTATAAATGCAACAATGCAGTGATACTTACCTTATAATACTAAATATGTTCACTTGCGACTTCATATTCGCAGGATTCGCGATGGATATGATTCCGCAAAGATTTGTATCCGCAAAAATGTTCATGTTTTGGAAACGCGAAATATAGTATCCGCGAACATTTCTAGGTTTACAGTATTTCATTCAGATGCCTCATAATAAATCACTCAGGCATTCGGCCTTTGTGATTGGATTACGCATCTGAACTCAAAACCGTGTTTTATTTGCCAAAAAAGCATGCAAAACTAAAATCTATTTCCCAAATAATATATAGCAGAACCTCAATGTTACAAGCTTGCAGAATTTATTTCATGAGGGCGTATAACCAATTCGTATTGCTGAGATATGTTAAAACATGGTTCTGCATCATGTCTTTATTTAAAATGTATGATGCCCAGTACAGTAGGTCGCTGTGATGTCAATCATAACTGTGTTTTAATATGGGAAGTAGCATGTCCCAAGATATTCATTACATGTCTTTGCTCTCCTAAGGTATAAGTTTTCACACCTATTAATCTTTACAGATGAGTAACATCATTCTGATACACCATTTCTGAAACTTCTTTTATATAACACAGTAGATCAAATATAGTAGCACTCCTATATGGCACAAAATAATACAGTAAAACCTGTCTTAAGCAGCCAGCCATGGGAGAAATAAAAAGTGGCTGCTTACAGCAGGTGGCTGTTTAATGCAGGTAATTTAAAGAATGAAAGACCAGTTTGGGAAATGAGACACTGGCTGCTTAAGACAGGTTGGCTGCTTAATAGAAGACTAAAGCAGGTTACACTGTACATCAATGTGACATCGGAAATATGCATGGATTTTTCCTGGAAGAATAATGTTTAAGGTACCAAAGGTCTGTCCTACCATCGTTTAAGCACCATACTTGAAGAATACATACATTAAATTTGTTGATAGATTTTCTTCTTTGATAAAAAAAAACATCTCAAGATGTACCTTTTCACTTTTAACAATAAAATCCACTGTTAGGTTGAAAATGCAACTTTTTCCATAGACTTCATGCAGTTTAACTCTGAATGTAACTTTCTAACAATTTAACAAGAAGATGTTTGTAACAAACCCATATTCTGCAGAAAAAATTAATGGTGCTGAATTTAATTTTAAACCAGAGAAATTAAATTGAATCTATGTTGAACATTTTAATCACACCGTTTTCAAAAATTAGTGCTATTTTCTTTAAAACTCAATCTGCAAGTGGTGAGAAAATAGTAAATACCTTAACCCATAAAACAACATAAATAACAAGAGTATAATCTAAATAAAGGTTTAACAAAAGAGCAACATTAAATAAATACCATTCAAGAACAAAATCCAGTTCTGAATATATTCACAATTATCTATATACAGGTAATAATAATTATCGATTTGGAGTGCTATGTAAAACCATACAGTGTATGCACTTACCAACTTTTATCTTATTATGAAATGAAATACTACTAAAGAAATTAGGAAAGTCAGACATAATATGAGATTAATAAGTATTTTAAGTATCATCTTCCAAAACTGAATTTTCATTTTTCGATCTGAAGCATTTATTGAGTCTTTTTCTTCTTCTGTATGTCTGTACATCAGATTCCTCTTCTAAACCAATTTCACTTTCCTTCACCACTGCAAATAAACAGAATATAGAATTCATACAGTTTACAAATTCGGAAAAAAACAAGTTAAAATGCATTTCCTTTGATGAAACTAAAATATAAATACAGCTGAATCAACATTACAGTTAGGTTATTTATATTTGTTCTATATAAGTCTATGTAAAACTTGAGCCCCACCAG
This sequence comes from Mercenaria mercenaria, assembly GCF_021730395.1. Taxonomy (NCBI): domain Eukaryota; kingdom Metazoa; phylum Mollusca; class Bivalvia; order Venerida; family Veneridae; genus Mercenaria; species Mercenaria mercenaria. The sequence continues at coordinate 59,908,401 of NC_069376.1, read as the reverse complement.
GGCAGGGCCTCTTTCCACCCAAGGGTAATAATTTGAACAATTTTTGTAGAGGACTACAAGGCAATGCTACATACCAAATATCAAAAACCTAGGTCTTGTGATTGTAGACAATAAGATTTTTAAAGTTTTCTCCTATGTAAAACTTGGGACCCCTGGGGCGGGGACTCTTTTCACCCCAGGGGCACAATTTGAACATTCTTCATAGAGGACCATTAGATGATGTCATAAGCCAAATATCGAGGTTCTACGCCTTGAGGTTTTTAACAAGAAGTTTTTCCTTTCAGTTGCCATGGCAACCAGAGTTCTGCATGGAATTCAATTCTTTGAAAAATTTTGTAAGGGGGCCACCCAAGGATCATTCCTGTGAAGTTTGGTGTAATACTGCCCTGTGGTTTTCAAGATTTTTTTAGAAAATGTTGACGGACACATGACGGACATTGAGCGGTCACAAAAGCTCACAATGAGCCTTTGGCTCATGTGAGCTAAAAATCTTCCAAACAGTTTAGAAGATATGGAGCAGACACAAAGTTACGCTATTTGCTTTTTTAATATAAAGTGTGTCACCTTGATAAGGTAAAAAATTGCTGCCATTTATATGAAATTCTTATGAGCAGTCAAGACACTATGGAACGGACATGAAAGTTAAGGCATTTGGCCTTTGACCTAAGTGTAACCTTGACCTTGGACCTAGTAAACTTGGTTGTGCACTTTGCACAGTCATTGTCTTGGTAAGGCTACAAATTGATAAAAGTTCTTTACAAATCTTACCAGTGGTTACAAAGGTATGGACTTGACATGATTGTTGTGGACGCCAATATAGCCCCCATATATTTTGTATTTGGAGGTTTACGATTCTGTAAAACTAACTCTTATGGATTAAAATGTGAATGTTAACAAAATTTGCTACCTGTATCATCATTTTCCTGTGTCTCTATAAACCCAACAGACCAGAAATGAGGTGGTGTATCGGGTGGAACATACTGGGCTCGATGACGTGAACACTGGTGCATGTGCTGTTTTATCTCTTCATCTGAACGTCCTGCAGACTTGTAGTACTGAAACAGATAAACAGCTAAAATATGAGATCAAAAGTGGAACATGTTTACCACTTTGGAAATGAAACTAACAACCACTTTGGCAGGCTATTTCGTAAAGAGCAAGCGTAATAGGACCCATCAAAATCAGAAGAGTCAAAGCAGCTATCTTGTAGTATGAATCAAATACCAAGAGGTCACTGAATGCAGAATTTAGAATTTACAGATGTAGACAACAATAATTGAAACATGTGGGCTCTGAAAGCCTTGTATTTCTCACCTGATCTAGTTCTAACCCCAGATATCTTTGGCCTAGATGTCATAGGGACAAACATTTTGACCATGTTTTAATGTATATCAGTTAGATTATTAACCAAGACTTTCAAAGATTTGACCTACTGATAGTTTTTGACATCAGGTTCCCCACTTTTGGACTTGACATAGATTTCATACATTTTGACAAAGATTTATGATGATAAAGTTTATAAATAGGTCCCTAAAGTGTTGACAAAGTTTCTTTATGATTCAACCTAATGGCCTAGTTTTTCCCCCAAGTGACCCAGTTACAACTTTATACAAGATTTTAAACAGACAAACATTTTGACCAAGTCTCATGAAGAACAGACAGAAGATGTTTCCTCTAGAGTGTTAACAATGCCTTTCTATGATTTCAGTTAAAGACCTAGTTTTAGACTTGAGATAACCCAGCACGGCTTATTGAAAATACTTATGTTATAATTTATAGCACATGTATTATTCAAAACATACCACAAACAACAATTCCAAAAGCAACAATGCCATTAGATGTTAATATCATGTCTTTTACCTGTAAACATTCCTTACAGCCATGTCCCTGCAATTTCTGTCTCTCATCTCGTTTCCTAACAACAGCTACATGAGCAATGCCAGAACCTTTATTCTTAGGTAACCTGTAACATAAAAGGAAGAGTGAGAACTTGTCTTGTGATCTTAGGTTTCTAATTGATCTGTACACTTCTATCATATCCCTAATATAGCCTAAGGAATTAGCATGTTGCTCTTTAGAAGTGTGGTCCAGAACTCTGAACTGCATCCTACATTTCACTGGTAACCAATGCAGCTCTTTCAGTACAGGTGTAATATGACTGTGACAGGATGCCCTGGTGATAATGTGAGCTACTGGATTCTGGACATGTTGCAAATTTGTCTGATGTGGATCATGTGGTGTTTGGAGTACCAGTCAACACGGTGTTACAGAAATCTAATCTTGAAGTAACTAGGCAACTGACAAGGGACTACATTTTACCACAATGCAAAATAAAAATTGTTGACGGAATTCCAAGGTTATTTAGCAACTACAAGCATTTTTACATTTAAACCAACATCATTCTGCTAATATTTCAAAGTAGTAAAAAATACTGTACGTACTTCAAGAGTACTTTCTAATAACAGGTAAATATGTGAACTTGTATGAATATGTATGCATACATGATTTCATTCTCATTTTTTAGTAAGTGTTTTATGTGTCAAAATTCAGAACATCACACCATTCAAGAAGTATTACGAAAACCTAACTCCAATGTCTAAACTTGTAGTTTTACAGGTTGTAAACCACTTCATAAAATTTACCAAACAAATTAAGTAGACTTTTAATTTATGAACCAGTGATAGGATTAACTATATGTTTAAATACTGAAACTTTAACCTCATATACCATTATATCATTATATACACAGTAAAATCTGTTTTAAGAGACAACTTAAGGGAGAGCAGTCTCATAAGACACATGGTCTTTTAATACAGGTTCAATCTATATGAAATACACGATAGAGGGACGTAAAATGAATGGTCTTATAACACAGGTTTTTGCTTAATACATATAAGAAATGCTACAAACCTGTCAAAACTATCATCTATGTCTACAGCTGCTCTTTGTGGGTCAGTATTTTCAATGTCTGCAAGAGAAATGCTTAGTCAAGAGCATATCTATGATTTTTCTGAATGTACATACACACAGTAAACACAGTTCAATGAGGCCTCAAAACTCAGGCACAATCTCTTTTATTTTGAACAAGATTTGTTTGTGAAACTTACATGCCCTCTATGATGGCCTCCTGAGATTACTATGACCATTGTCCTTTGACCAACTAACTTTAAAAGCAGTAGGGGTTATCTACTGACCATAGGCTGCAATCATCCTAACAAGTTTGATTCCCGTGGGCCAAAGCATTCTTCAGTTATTGCTAGGAAACCCGTGGGGTATAAAATTGCAAAGGCATGAGTACCTGTAGAGATTTTTTATCACAAATTTCAAAGCAAAGAAAAACTAAAGATTTTTTGTTCTTACAGAAGGGTAGATTTTGAAGCATTTTCTCAGAAGTATCCCTGCTAACCAACTGAACTCTTGATATTATTAAATACTTTTAATTTTTCTAGTTTCTAACGTGAATTATTTGCACAGAAACTGTCTTCTAAAACATACATGTAAATAACAATGATGGTTACAAACAACTACTGTAAAACCTGTACAAATACACCATGCTTCAGAGACAAGAAGTGGACTTTTAGCAGCAGGTGGTCTTAATTCACAGGTTAAAATTAACAGCAAAATGTTTATTTTGCTAACAAAATAAGTCGTCTCTAAGCCAGATGCTCAATGTTCTTGTTGGACTATACTGTCCTTTGTATATATATGGATGTTATGTTTTCCTATATTCTTTGTAATGTTAATAGTTGAGATATGGCTAATACCATCAGTTACCTTTTCTTCTGGGTTTCTTGGGTAGGAATTTATAGCTGGTTGAACTACATGGTATATCCTGAGTGTCCTCAACAGCCAGTGTTGATGTCTTTGGTGGAGAATTCTCACCACTACGTAAGTCAGCCTCACAGAAATCTGAGAACATTGAAAATAACAAAATTCCACTTATAGACCCTTTAGTAGCCATGGTGATACTGTATACCGTTACCTCGATATTCAAGGGACTGTTAAAACTGCATTGACGTATCCGAAGTTCGATGTAACGATATCGACTAACTGGGACTACTTTGTACTTGTGACGAACGTCTATATTGTCATTATATGCAATGCGTTTTTCAGAGGGTTTGAAAGGGGAAAAAAATAATATAAAACGTAAATACGATTTTAATTTTCTTGACCAATAAAACATTTTAATTAGATACATACTTACATCTTTTTAATTTTTCTAAATATACATTTAAACATTAGCATTTTTATTCTTTCCCTAAACAAGTGTGAATGCAGCCGTAATGTTCCTAGTTGAGTAGTCATTTTGACTGTGCTCCGATAACGAAAATTTGCCAGTTCAATACCCATATTGTTACTCAATCCTAAATGGCAGATTTTTACTCCGTCAAACAGAAAATATTTCATGCAAATTAGTTGTTACATTGGAAAACAGCTTTCCTATTGCACGGTGTTTTATAAGACTAATTATTGGGAATTAAATGAAAACTCCGACATTTAAATTGGATTAAAGATTAAATAACAAACAAAACAAACACACTAACTAACTTGCATATGATTAATACATCGCCGGACAACAATAGGTTGATTTTCACACAGTACAAATAACATGGATATTTTTGACAAGCTGTGATATCGGCGAAACCAGGTGTAAAAACAGTACAGGTAAGTTGACGGGACTGAAAAACCGAGCTAAACAAAATATCGAGCTAATCATATCGAGGTAATGATAAAAAAATTACATTAAGATAAATAGGGAAAAATCGGGACCGACTCAAACACATCGTGCTAACCGGAGTATCAAGCTAACCGATATCGAGGTAACGATATTCAACTGTCAGATATGGAAAACTTTCTTGAAACAAACACAAAACAGACAAATTTACATTGGCTCAAACTGTAATGCAATATTTACATGTTACATGTATCTGATCTGTATGGAGAAATATCTGCATTTGAACTTATATCTCCAAAGGAGTTCCCTCTATAAGTTCCCTCACATTAGTTATACACAGACTCAGGTACTACATAATTCTAACATAGAAACATTACAGCTGGTATGTTCTACAACATTGATAGACTGTCACAATAGTTATACACAGACTCAGGTACTACATAAGTCTAACATAAAAATTAGGAACTACAATTTGGTGTAAATTGTAAAAGAATACAAAAAATGAATTTTACCTGTATCAAGAGATGGTAATGTTTCTGGATCCTTGCACCATTCCGAAAGTTCAGCTGATGGGTCCAGACTTCCATTTAACCTTCCTCCAACACCTGAATTTCCATTTTGATCTTTTAACTCCCTAAGAACACTGCATTCTTTATCTAGTTTCATTGTTTCTATTTTACTTTGTTCCCCCACTTCAGTGTTTTTCTTTTTTGACATTTTTTTTGGACTGAAAAATTTCTGTGTCAATGTGGTTTGTTGGAGACCTTTTGGTGAAGACTTTCGTGTTATACTAATAACATCTTTTCCTGGCTTCTTGAATTGATCACCATGCTGTGAAGACCTCAAACTTGTCCGTTTTGATGACAATGATAGTGAATTCTGAGAGTCACTTTTCTTCTTCCTTGATTTTGTAGATTTCCAGTCTACAATTTCCAAATCATCATCAATGTGTTCTTTATTCCTATCAGTTTTAAACATCAATGGTGACTCTGCATTTGAATTGTTATTATCACCATTACCCGAACTTCTACTACTGGAACTATTTATAGCTATAACTTCAGACCCAACAGCACTGTTCGATTTCAGATCCTGACCTAAAATCGAAGGTGACTTCAAAGTTTCATTAACATTTACAATCTGGACAGTTCGTCTCTCACAATCTAGTGGCTCATTTAGTGCTTTTGAGTTATTTGATTTTTTCATTCCTTTAACTTTCACTTGAAATTTTCTGCTTGGAACAAGGTTACCATCTTTAACAGGCATGACATTATAACAATCTATTGTCTCACTTTCACATTCTGTTTGATGATCAACACTGTGTTCTGGGGCTATAGTTAGATCATTATCCGAGTCATCAGAAACAAAACCTTCGTTATTTCTTATTTGACTTTCTCTTTTACCTTTAGGACTACTACTGCCCTGATCTAATTTGGTTCTTACTTTTGTAGGTGTTTGTGGTGGCCTGTATGTTTTAACTGGTTTGTGTTTCCTTGGTGATCGTCTCAAAATTACTTCATTTTGCACCTCTTTCTGTAGGTTTTCCTTTTTACCTTTTTTAAATAATGGTTTTCTAGTACCAGTGTCATTGGGAGCTTTTTCTGAGTTTTCATTTGTGCTGTCTTTTCTGGCAGGTGTTTCAAATAAAGCATTAACTTCTTCCATGTTTTTACAAGTGTTTCTTGTGTTTCTGTCAGTATTATCATTTCCAAGTTTACCTTTGGGCTTGGACTTTACAAATGTTTGTGAACTTGGTAAACTATCAAAGAAAGTTTCTTCATCTGAATCTTTGACAAGACTATCACAATCAAGATCCAAATCACAAGAGTCACTTTTCTTTCCTTTTTCACTGTCACTCTCTGAGCTTTCCAAAATACTTCTAAAACTTTCCGGAATCTCTACTGACTTGTGCCTTTTGGTTTTGGCTTTTGTTTCAATCAGGCTTTTCTTCAAATGTTGATCAGCAAAATCCGTTTCGACTTTGGTTTCATCATTACTTGCACATAAAGTATTAGATTCCTCACAACCTTCAGAAATATCTGTCAGTTCTGGTTCAAACTTTTCACCTGCTTTACCAAATGTTTTCCCAGAGCTATCTTCAGGTACAAACGTATCGTCCATATCTACAGCAAGTGTTTCTGGCACAACTAAAACACTTGTATCAAACTGTTTTCTTGATACAAGATCAGATTCCTTACGACCATTAGGACCTCCCGTATCAAAACCTTTCGATACAAGAGATTCATTTAGATCTGGTACACATGTATCAGATACAAGTATTTTATGACTATCTTTCTTTCTTTTTCCATTCCTTCCCTTTTCAACTGTTTTATTATTTGCTGTTTCAGAAAGTTTTGTTTCTTTATTTTGTGTGTCACTACTGTCACTACTTTGAGCTTTATGTTTATTGGCAGTTTTTACTGTTTCGGTCAGTGGTGATAACTTGCGCGGCTTCTTGTGATCTGGTGATACATCCTGTAAAGATTTTAAAGAATAAAAGCAACACCGTAATATGAAAATCCTGCAAATTTTTTGTGAAACAAAAGCTATCTAATGACAGTGCGCTTCATTATTTCAGACCCTTCCTCACTATACTAGCTCACATACACAAGCATTGCAAAAATTGAAAAAGGGGCATAATTTTGTAACATGTAGGTCAGAGATACCGAAACCTGGTTAAGAATGGTCATTTGATGATGTCGGGGACTTGAGTTTGTAAGCATTCAGCACAATATTTCCTTACATGCAAAATATTACTCAATGTTTTTAACTGAAAAAATGTGTTAAGTCTAGACAGCATTTGGCCAAGCAGTTCTTTTTTTGCTTCCATGAAAAACTAAAACATTTTTTTTCCCCATTTATAAAAGGTCAAAAGTTTGACAAAATACAAGTTAGAGTTATGTAACTGGCCTTGTCAGGTCATCTGATGATGCAAAATTTGTGTGTGAAGTTTGGAACCATTTGTCCTTATAATTTTGTAACCCAAATTACTATGACACAGATGCTTAACCAGATGCAAGAAGGATTAATTACAGAAGTTGCACTGTTTGAAAAAAAAAAATTATAGTCAAGCCGAAAATGTTATCACCTAAAGTTTAATTTTCTTTTAGGACAAGCAAATTTTTGTTATTAACACCATCCCAGCACAAAAAAAATAGAAGAATTTACCTCTGAATATCTGCTTCTTTTACTCCTTTTTCGATTTAACTTCAATTTTACAGTATCATCTGTACTTGTATCAAATACTAGTTCCTCATCTGGAGAAATAGCTGAGGTTTCCAGACGCAAGTTAAGCCTTTGTCTGGATACCTTCGGTGTTGTACATGATGTAGAATCAGGATTCTGTTCAACATGCTCCTCCGGTGAAGTTTGTGGGAAGACAAGGCTGCTTTTCACACACAATCTCAAATAAAACAAGAGGACCATGATGGTCCTGAATCGCTCACCTATCCCCACATGACCCAGTGTTGAACTGAGTATGACGTCGTTATTTCTATTATTTGACACAGTGACCTAGTTTTTGAGCACATGTGACCTAGATATCATCAAGATAAAAAATTCTGACCAATTTCCATGAAGATCCATTGAATAATATGACCTCTAGAGAGGTCACAAGGTTTTTCTATTATTTGACCTAATGACCTAGTTTTTGAAGGCACCCGACCCACTTTTGAACTTGACCTAGATATCATCAAGGTGAACATTCAGACCAATTTTCATGAAAGATCTCATGAAAAATATGGCCTCTAGAGAGGTCACAAGGTTTTTCTATTTTTCGACCTACTGACCTAGTTTTTGACCACACATGACCCAGTTACGAACTTGACCTAGATATCATCAAGGTGAACATTCTGACCAATTTTCATGAAGATCCATTGAGAAATATGGCCTCTAGAGAGGTCACAAGGTTTTTCTATTTTTAGACCTACTGATCTACTTTTTGATCACATGTGACCCAGTTTCGAACTTGACCTAGATATCATCAAGATGAACATTCTGATCAATTTTCATGAAGATCTTTTGAAAAATATGGCCTCTAGAGAGGTCACATGGTTTTTCTATTTTTAGATCTACTGACCTAGTTATTGATCGCACGTGACCCAGTTTCGAACTTGACCTAGATATCATCAAGATGAACATTCTGACTAATTTTCATAAAGATCCCATGAAAAATATGGCCTGTAGAGAGGTCACAAAGTTTTACTATTTTCAGACCTACTGACCTAGTTTTTGATCGCACGTGACCCAGTTTCAAATTTGATCTAGATATCATCAAGGTGAACATTCTGACCAATTTTCATGAGGATCCATTGAGAAATATGGCCTCTAGAGAGGTCACAAAGGTTTTTCTATTTTCAGACCTATTGACCTAGTTTTTGATCCCACGTGACCCAGTTTTGAACTTGACCTAGATATCATCAAGGTGAACATTCTGACCAATTTTCATGAAGATCCATTGAGAAATATGGCCTCTAGAGAGGTCACAAGGTTTTTCTATTTTTAGACCTACTGACCTAGTTTTTGACCCCACGTGACCCAGTTTCGAACTTGACCTAGATATCATCAAGGTGAACATTCTGACCGATTTTCATGAAGATCCATTGAGAAATATGGGCTCTAGAGAGGTCACAAGGTTTTTCTATTTTTAGACCTACTGACCTAGTTTTTGACCCCACGTGACCCAGTTTCGAACTTGACCTAGATATCATCAAGGTGAACATTCTGACCAATTTTCATGAAGATCCCATGAAAAATATGGCCTCTAGAGAGGTCACAAGGTTTTTCTATTTTTAGACCTACTGACCTAGTTTTTAACCGCACATGACCCAGTTTCGAACTTGACCAAGATATCATCAAGATGAACATTCTGACCAACTTTCATAAAGATCCCATGAAAAATGTGACCTCTAGAGTGGTCACAAGCAAAAGTTTACGCACGCACGGACGGACGACGGACGACGGACGCCAGGCGATCACAAAAGCTCACCTTGTCACTTTGTGACAGGTGAGCTAAAAAAGATAAACATTTGAAATTTTCTAATTCAAGTTGTTGTATTGTTTTATCATCAACTGGATTTAACTGGTGCCTTTTGTTTCCAATTTCAGGACAGAGTTGGATAAAACTTAAAAATATTTGGACATACTTCTAATACTTAAACAGATTAAAATATGCTTTAATTTGAATTTTAGAGATGTAATCAATATATTAAAGCATGTAAATAAAGGAAAACTTTCATCAACATTTTTGGTTTTGTTGTTATATTAAAATGACAGAAAAAGACTCAAAGTTCAATAGTATGTACTGAAAATAATAGAACAAGTACAAATCAATTTAATGTAAGTCTTATTTTCATCAACTGAATTAAGTTTGTATGTTTTTGTCAGTTTTTCAACAGTGCTTCAATTATGTAACAGCCAGTAGTTAACCTAACCAGTATTCCTGAATTTTCTACCAGTACTAACCTGTTCTCTGCAAGTAACTGCAAACTTCTGCGCATCAATCATAAGTGGGGAACTAACTGACTTCAGACTCTATGTATGTCTTTTATCAAATTGTCACAAATAATATATGCCTTGCCTGTGGATCGAACTCACTACCCAGTGATCCACAGATCAGCTCTCTCCCTAGTGATGTAAGCGACAGGCCTGAATTAAGTTCAGAAGATGTGATATACGGTACATACTGTTCAGAACTAACATTCCCTGCACTTCTTCTCAGCCTGTTCAGCTCATCCTCTGAAAAATGAAAACATAGAAAATAAATTCACGGAAAAACTTACTTTCAAACAAATGATCCTGAAGATTCATTGGTACAGTTTACTTACTAACCAAGCAACAATGTTATTAATGACTCTGATAAACTAGAGCTATCACTAAAGGTGATGAATGTACCCCCCGCATGCACTGACACAGTACATTGCAATTTGACGCACACAAGATTGCATAATTACGTGGACTGTATGTATATAGACTGTATGTATACAGTAAAGTAACAAAAAACAAAGTCCCATAACTATGCAGAATATTTATCTAAAAGAATGTAACATGCACCATGCACAACTAGGGTTGGTACTGATCACTTGTGTGAAGTTTCATTAAATTGTGTGTAAGGGTTTGGTAGATTAGGCATGCACAAGATTGCATATGCTGTCTGTACATAGTATGTTAACAAGAAACAAAGTCCCATAACTCTGCAATTTTTGTCGCTGAAAGAACCTAACATGCCCCATGCATAACTACTGTTGATACTGATCACTTGTGTGAAGTTTCATTAAATTGTGTCAAGGGGATGAGGAGAGATGGTGCGCACAAGATTGTGTCTATGTATACAGTACAGTAACAAAAAAAACAAAGTCCCATAACTCTGCAATTTTTTTTTCTGAAAGAACCTAACATGCCCCATGCACAACTACTGTTGATACTGATCACTTGTGTGAAGTTTCATTAAATTGTGTCAAGGGGATCAGGAGAGATGGTGCGCACAAGATTGTGTCTATGTATATAGTATAGTAACAAAAAAACAGTCCCATAACTCTGCAAATTTTTTTTGTAAAAGAACCTAACATGCCCCATGCACAACTACTGTTGGTACTGATCACTTGTGTGAAGTTTCATTAAATTGTGTCAAATGGGTGCGGAGAGATGGTGCGCACAAGATTGTGTCTATGTATATAGTATAGTAACAAAAAAACAAAGTCCCATAACTCTGCAAATTTTTTTTCTAAAAGAACCTAACATGCCCCATGCACAACTACTGTTGGTACTGATCACTTGTGTGAAGTTTCATTAAATTCTGTCAAGGGGATAAGGAGAGATGGAGCGCACAAGATTGCGTCTACGGACAGACAGACAGACGGACAGACAGACAACCTGAAACCAGTATACCCCCCCTTACAACTTTGTTGTCAGGGGGTACAACTATATGAGCGTTATGTTTGTTCTTGTTCACCTGGTTAGGTCAGCAGGTAGAACACAAGACTGTGAGTTCAGAGGTCTCAAGTTTGAACCTAAAGTTCTTAGTGATGATTTGACAGAGGAGAATGTTTTTAAAGTAAACTAGAAAATGCTTTTGTAAAAAAGCGCATGTCTCCCCCAATGCAAAGTCCTATAGGCAAGAAGTCAATAGGGGTCAGGAGCGAAAGTCAAAGAGACACTGATGGTTGACTGCAATAGGGATCATCTACTTGGCATGTCCAGTCATCCCGCTAAATTTCAACACTCTTGGCCTAGTGGTTCTCAAGTCACTGTTCAGGCTCCTGTGACCTTGACCTTTGATCAAGTGACCTCAAAATAAATAGGGGTCATCTACTCTGCATGTCCAATAATCCTATTAAGTTTCAACATTGTAGGTCAAGTGGTTCTCAAGTTATTTCCAAAAAATGATTTTACATTAACAGGCCCCTGTGACCTTGACCTTTAATAGACTGACCCCAAAATCAATAGGGGTCATCTGCTCTGCATGTTCAATCATCCTATAAAGTTTCAACATTCTGGGTCAAGTGGTTCTCTAGTTATTGATCAGAACTGGTTATCAATGTTTAGGCCTCTGTGACCTTGACCTTTAACAGAGTGACCCCAAAAACAATAGGGGTCATTTACTCTGCATGAACAATCATCCTATGAAGTTTCAACATTCTGGGTCACGTGGTTCTCAAGTTATTGATTGGAAATGGTTTTCCATGTTCAGGCCCCTGTGGCCTTGACCTTTAACAGAGTGACCCTAAAATCGTTAGGGGTCATCTACTCTGCATGACCAATCATCCTACGAAGTTTCATCATTCTGGGTCAAGTGGTTCTCAAGTTACTGACCGGAAATGGTTTTCAATGTTCAGGCCCCTGTGACCTTGACCTTAAACAGAGTGACCCTAAAATTGTTAGGGGTCATCTACTCTGCATGACCAATTATCCTATTAAGTTTCAACATTCTGGGTCAAGTGGTTCTCAAGTTACTGACCGGAAATGGTTTTCAATGTTCAGGCCCCTGTGACCTTGACCTTTAATGGAGTGACCCCAAAATCGATAGGGGGTCATCTACTTTGCATGTACAATCATCCTATGAAGTTTCAACATTCTGGGTCACGTGGTTCTCAAGTTATTGATCGGAAATGGTTTTCCATGTTCAGGCCCCTGTGACCTTGACCTTTGATGGAGTGACCCAAAAATTAATAGGGGTCATCTACTCTTCATGACCAATCATCCTATGAAGTTTCAACATTCTGGGTCAAGTGGTTCTCTAGTTATTGATTGGAAATGGTTTTCAATGTTCAGGCCCCTGTGACCTTGACCTTTGACAGAGTGACCCCAAAATCAATAGGGGTCATCTACTCTTCATGACCAATCATCCTATGAAGTTTCAACATTCTGGGTCACGTGGTTCTCTAGTTATTGATCGGAAATGGTTTTCAATGTTCAGGCCCCTGTGACCTTGACCTTTGACGGAGTGACCCCAAAATCAATAGGGGTCATCTACTCTTCATGGCCAATCATCCTATGAAGTTTCAACATTCTGGGTCAAGTGGTTCTCTAGTTATTGATTGGAAATCGTTTTCAATGTTCAGGCCCCTGTGACTTTGACCTTTGACTGAGTGACCCCAAAAACAATAGGGGTCATCTACTCCAGCAGCCCTACAACCCTATGAAGTTTGAAGGTTCTAGGTCAAATGGTTCTCCAGTAATTGCTCGGAAATGAAGTGTGACGTACGGACGGACGGAAGGACGGACGGACAGGGCAAAAACAATACGTCTCCTGGGGGAGACATAATAATCTACCACCTGTGATTCATGAGGGTAAGTTGTCAGTTACCTAAACAGAACAAGTCAGTACTTGTAAAAATCTATGAATACTGGTTAGGTTACATTTTTGTAAATGAACACTGCTAAGGTAACAGAAATAATGTTGTACTTAAAAATGTGTTTTATCCATCAATTGAACAATTTTTTGTTCGATTTAACATCACATGACAGAATTATAGCTTATATCTTACAACAAATTCAAAAGAAACATTAGAGATTGCAACTATTACAATTCTTTTTCAAACATCATCTCTTAACAGAAAACATACCCAGCTGATAGATTCTTGTATCTTTGTCTGCCAGCATCTGTTTGTATGATGATATAACAGTATCCAGGGACTGTCGGATAACCTCACAGCAGCTTCCATCTCTATAAACAAACAGTTTACTGTAAAAGCAGAAATTTTCGTGAGATTTTAATTTTCGCTATATTCACGAGGCCCAACATCTCGCGAAAATTAATCCTCGCGAAAATATTCGCCATTAGTATAATGCCAATTCAAGTAGGATAGCATTTTAATAACATCGCGAATATTAAACCTCGCGAACATAGTCAGAAATCCAAAATTACGAACTTTTGACCTCGCGAAAATATGTGCTTTTACAGTATTTACAGCTAGACATTTACACATGGCATGATGATTTTCAGTACCAGCACAATCACAGTTTGACATAAAATGTAATTTTACATGAAGAAATAACAACAGAAATAATGATGTTTATTTTAATAAGGCGACATATTAAGAGTATGTAGTATACATACAACTTATTTCCAAATAATTGAGTATAAATTTAATAAATGTATAAACCAAAAGGTGTTACACAGAATGTTCAGTTGTTTAACAGTTTATTACAATACCAGACCTTTTTCAAACAATTTGGAAATGCCACCAATCAAAGCTGTGTAGGAAATTGTCTTAACTGGGAAAATTGAAACTTAACATGATTTACATAATTTAATATAGATTATTATTAAATCTATATTTATAGACAATTCCATTGGTCTAGATGTAGTCACATGATCAATGATAAAAAGTCATATTGACTCAAAGGCAGAGCCAAAAACACATATTGACCTCCAGCTGTGACGTCATCACAGTATGACATCAAAACAATGCGACACTGCACACAATTTACCGCGAAAAATGACCAAAGGCTGCATATATTTGTATTTAAACTTTATACTTATGAGTAAGGATTTAATAATAAAACAATTGTTGCCTTTTAAGTTCGGTCGATATGTGGATTTATCAGGTCAATAAATCCACTTATCGACCTCACCAAAAGGCAATAATTGTATAATATTGTTGGATATTATTTGGAAATGTGGGATGTCAGCTTAATAATTCTTCAACAGGAGTTGCTGTTTGCTTACTTAAATACACGAAGTACACATCCAAAGTAACAAATCTTAGTAATCTCTGTTACTTAGCAAAAAACACCACCACCAAAATGTTGAATTTACAATTAAGAAAAATATAGTTTTCTTGCTTTGCGACTGTATTCTATTACCAGAGATAACTTTATTAGAGAAAAAAAAGCCCTGAATGTTTTTTTTTAATCCATTCCCAATAAGTATGCATTCAATATTTAAAGGTAAGATCACTAGATACAGCACACAGCTATATAAAATCAAGAAGTTACATGTTTGATTTCATATAGAATTCCTGGGCAGAGAATACATTCTCTGTGAAGTTTCAACAGAAAATTTACATAAAGTCTCCTCATTCATTCTTCACCTCTGGAGTAGTTTTAATTTGTGGAATACAAATCAGGACACAAGAACAGTGGTCAGGTTAACTGGCTGCCACTGAATACATTGGCTGATATACTGTTGAAAACAACAATTATAACTCTGACAGTCAAAAACAACTTTATACAAACCTGCCCTGTTTTGTTGTGATGGCGGTACTCAACTTTCTGTTCTCGGATTCCAGTTCATCATTGATTCTTTGTAGCTGATGGCACTTTTCTACAGTTCTGAAAAGAAAAATTTGGAAAGTTAGTATAGACAAGTCAAACTAGAAATGCATGCATAATAAAGAATTTCATCTATACCCCCTGCTCAAACTGCTTTTTTCAACATATTCCAACTGCAATAAATATCTGTACACCCATCTGTCTAAAATGTTGTTCTACATGTATTTCCAAATATCGTTCGTTTACAATTAAAAATTTGGGGTGATAAATTCAACATTATATTCTTAGTACAAAAATGATTTTACATTTATGCATAATGTTCCCAGAAGCTATATACATAAATATATTATTATTATTATGTGTGTGTTACATGATTCTGGAGGAATATAAAACAACCTCTGGACTAACTTCAAAGAGGCTTCAATACTTACTTGGTGTATGCTGCTTTGTACTTTGTCAAATTTACAGTTACTCCTGAAAAAAGTAAATTTAATGTTACTTGATTTTTTTTTCCAAAATTTATTTCAATGTTCAGGATAATACAATCAATCACCTTACAATTACATGTAAAATTTCTGCAAAAAATGGAACAGAAACGTTTTCATATATAGTGTTTCAAAGCCTATCATCTATAACACTTCAAAGAAATTTAACATCAATAGTATTACTGAAGTTAGTATTTAATTTTACTACATGTTTTTAGACAATTATCGAAATATTCAAGTAAAAGATCTGGTAAGGAACTATAAAATGGGTAAAATAAGTCAAAACATGAAATAAAAAGAAAATTTGTTTAAAAAATATCAAAATATCATTCACTTATGAACAACATATCTTACATTTTCACTCATGGCTATGCCATTTGTGAAAATATTGCATCTGGTGTTACTTGCAAAAGATATTTCAACTGAAACTAAAAGAAACAAATATTGTTATTTTACAAGAACTTGAGTTGTCAGCCAGCAAAAGAGCTTGGCACTGGAGATGAGAAATTTAACAAGAGCAAAATCTAAGAAACAGTCATATCCCCTGTGGCCATGTGCCACCCTGTTCTTTTTAAATGAACAAGGGGGAAACTGAGAAACAATAGCCAGAAAACAAGAAAATGAGATTTAGGAGAAAAAAATCATTCCCAAAGTGGGGATGGGATGAAAGACAAATGGAAATTTTTTTTAGTAAGGTGTAATGCGGGTGACTGCCAGGCAATATTTAGAAACAACACATGTGGTAGAGATAGTACCTATTTTTTCAAATCATAGGTATGGAAGCATTTGATTTAACTTTCAGCTGTGATCTGGATTGCTAAATAATGATCCATGATACTGTTTGCTTAAAATATAGAACATCTGGAACAGTCTGATAACAGCAAAGAAATGCTGTAGCAGAATGCAAATATTTAAGCTCTGACCAGTACTGGAACCCAGGACCTCTCACACCTAAGGCAGACACTCTACCAGTTCCCTATAACAGTAGTAGCTATAGCTTGGCAGTTTAAGTGCTCCCCACTAGATTATGTGAACTGGAACAATTTTGTGACAATAACATGTTCGGTGTACTCCGGATTATGGGCGTATTCACTTTGTTACCAAACGGCAATTTTTGTGTAAACAAGAGGACCATGATGGTCCTGAATCGCTCACCTCTTCCCACATGACCCAGTTTAGAGTATGACGTCATTTTTTCTATTATTTGACATAGTGACCTAGTTTTTGAGCTCATGTGACCCAGTGTTGAACTTGACCTAGATATTATCAAGATAAAAATTCTGACCAATTTACATGAAAATCCATTGAAAAATATGGTCTCTAGAGAGGTCACAAGGTTTTTCTATTATTTGACCTATTGACCTAGTTTTCGAAGGTATGTGACCCTGTTTTTAACTTTACCTAGATATCATCAAGGTGAACATTCTCACTAATTTTCATGAAAATCTCATGAAAAATATGGCCTCTAAAGAGGTCACAAGGTTTTTCTATTTTTATACCTAGTGGCCTAGTTTTTGACCGCACGTGACCCAGTTTCGAAATTGACCTAGATATCATCAAGGCGAACATTCAGATCAATTTTCATGAAGATCCATTGAAAAATATGGCCACTAGAGAGGTCAAAAGAATTTAATAATTTTAGACCTACTGACCTAGTTTTTGATCGCAGTTGACCCAGTTTCAAACTTGACCTAGATATCATCAAGATGAACATTCAGACCAACTTTCATACAGATCCCATGAAAAATATGGCCTCTAGAGAGGTCACAACGTTTTTTCATTATTTGACCTACTGACCTATTTTTTGATGGCATGTGATCCAGTTTCGAACTTGACCTAGATATCATCAAGATGAACATTCAGACCAACTTTCATACAGATCCCATGAAAAATATGGCCTCTAGAGAGGTCACAAGGTTTTCCTATTATTTGACCTACTGACCTAGTTTTTGATGGCACGTAAACCACTTTTGAACTTGATCTAGATATCATCAAGGTGAACATTCTGACCAATTTTCATACAGATCTCATGAAATATATGGCCTCTAGAGAGGTCACAAGGTTTTTCTATTTTTAGACCTACTGACCTAGTTTTTGACCGCACATGACCCAGTTTCGAACTTGACCTAGATATCATCAAGATGAACATTTAGACCACTTTCATACAGATCCCATGAAAAATATGGCCTTTAGAGAGGTCACAAGGTTTTTCTATTATTTGACCTACTGACCTAGTTTTTGATGGCACATGACCCAGTTTCGAACTTGACCTAGATATCATCAAGGTGAACGTTCTGACCAATTTTCATGAAGATCTTGTGAAATTCATGGCCTCTAGAGAGGTCACAAGGTTTTTCTATTTTTAGACCTACTGACCTAGTTTTTGGCCGAACGTGACCCAGTTTCGAAATTAACTTAGATATCATCAAGATGAACATTCTGACCAACTTTCATGAAGATCCATTGAAAATTATGCTGACCTTGTTATTGGTCACAAGTGACCCAGATTCGAACTTAACCTAGATATCATCAAGGTGAACATTCTGACCAACTTTCATGAAGATCCATTGAAAATTATGGCCTCTAGAAAGGTCACAAGGTTTTTCTATTTTTAGACCTACTGACCTACGTTTTGGCCGCACGTGACCCAGTTTCGAACTTGACCTAGAATTTACCAAGATGAACATTCTGACCCATTTTCATAAAGATCCCATGAAAACTGTGACCTCTAGAGATGTCACAGGGAAAAGTTTACGCACGGACGCACACACGGACGACGGGCGCTGCGCGATCACAAAAGCTCACGTAGTCACTCCGTGACAGGTGAGCTAAAAACAATATGATCGAAATTTTGCCATCATTTTAATTGGTCAAAACTGCCCAAATTTCTCTGACATGTGTCTTAGAGTATGAACTTAATAACTGGTAGTACCAGTGAAATATAACTTACACTGAATGTTTAATATTTGCCCCTTTTAGCAGCTGGCGAACGGCAAAGACATTGAGCTTTGTCCATTTAAGCAATCCTTTTACCAGTTTCGAGACGATTTCAATCGATGGGAAATTACAGTTACAAACTATATACCTTTCTGCAACACATGAAGTTAGTAGCATTCACTGTCAATCAGTATTATGACTAAGATCGACTGTCATTCATTCATTGCAATGATTCATAGACAGAGTCCGTTGTTTACATTTTTAATTGTAACTGGTGCACTAGTAAAAACCACTACATTTTGAAAAATCGAAGTTTGCGTACAACTGACGCCTGGGTTATATAGAGCAATATCTCCACCCCCGCCCCCTTACAGACTTTCGTCGAGAGGAGCTCAAAAACGAAAACAGCATATCCATTCTGAACAATCTAATCACAGGACTATCAGGTTTTTTTCTACCTAATTTGAGAACATAGCCTATACCCCCAAAATTTGAAATTTTGACGCGTAAATGTTCCAAATTGGGAAATATTTAGTCCCAAAGGATATAGTAAGGATGTGTATAAGCGCTTTCTCATACACTTTAACCTCTTTAACATTCTTTCATTACAAAATTGTCCATAACTTGGTCAATATTTGTGCAATTTTGATGATTTTTTTTTAGAATGTAGATTGGGAACTTTTGCAGTCATTTTGGGAAAAATACATACTTTTTGGCATTGGGAAAAACGACCGAAAAAAACCCTGACTATAATTTAGTGTCATACCTTTTATCACATCTTTATGAACAGTATAAGCTCTTTTCAAAAGTTGTTCCATTGTTCCACTAGTATGTTGATCTAAATTCTCCATGATTCACCTACAAAATATATAAACATTATAACAAGTGCTGTCTGTAAGACAGCGCGCTCCTCTATTCGGCAATTTGACAGTAAAATGAATTTATGTTTCAATAAGAGGCCTCTTCTTTAAGAGGAAGATACACCAAGATATAAAAAGACCCTACTACTCAGAGCGGTTAAAGGTCAAGTATGGAAGGGGTACTGACATTCTTTATTTTGGTGGAATTAAATTATATAAGACAAGGCAGTCTGAAAGACAGCTAAATCCCCCGCCACTGCTATGGATAGTGAAAGGGTAAACCTTTGATTTAAGCTGTGACCTTGACCTTGAACTGACATGGCTGACTCATGAATTCTGCACAACATCTTGATGAGGTGATCATTTGACCCAAGTTTCATGAAAATCCTTCAAGGGGTTTAGGAGATACAGAGCGGACACGAAATGGAAGGCTCAAACCTTTGACCTTGAGTTGTGACCTTGACCTTGAGCCGACAAGGCTGACTCATAAGTTCTGCACATCGCCTTGATGAGGTGATCGTTTGACCCAAGTTTGATGAAAATCCTTCAAGGAGTTTAGGAGATATAGAGCGGACACAAAATGGAAGGCTCAAACCTTTGACCCTAAGTTGTGACCTTGACCTTGAGCCGGCATGACTGACTCATGGGTTCTGCACATCGTCTTGATGAGGTGATCATTTGACCAAAGTCTGATAAAATTCCTTCAAGGGGTTCAGGAGATATAGAGCGGATACAAAATGGAAGGCTCAAACCTTTGACCTTGAGTTGTGACCTTGACCTTGAGCCGACAAGGCTGACCCATGGGTTCTGCAAATCGTCTTGATGAGGTGATCATTCGACCCAAGTTTCATGAAAATCCTTCAAGGAGTTTAGAAGATATAGAGCGGACACAAAATGGAAGGCTCAAAACCTTTGACCCTAAGTTGTAACCTTGACCTTGAGCCGGCATGGCTGACTCATGGGTTCTGCACATTGTCTTGATGAGGTGATCATTTGACCCAAGTTTTATAAAATTCCTTCAAGGGGTTTATGAGAAGTGGAGCGGACACAAAATGGCAGGCTCAAACCTTTGACCTTGAGTTGTGACCTTGACCTTGAATCGACAAGGCTGAGTCTGTCATTCATCAACAGAGCATAAATAATTGTCCATCTGTATTTTACTTACCCAAAATGGCGGATCGATAACACGAAATAATATGGTAGACATGAAAAACCGCTATATGTGAAACAAGTAAGTTTACAACATCATTTATACATGTCCTAACACATATATTTGATTCCTCTCAAAATACTTCCGTAATCCTAGCCTATTCTCATAGGGTTGTCTAGGAATACGGAACTTCCGTAATCCTAGAATCGGAGGCTAGGATTACAGTACCGTAACCCTAGCCACTGCCTTCAGTTAAATGTTCAACGGCCTCGCGGAAGAACACCAGCTAATGTGTCGAAAGCTTATTTTTTGAAACAGCTACAGTATTACACTTTATTATGTTTGCTTTTGTAACTACTTGTTGATTATTGTCCAAAATAAAGAATTTTTTGCATGCTAAAATGTTGAAAATCCGGGCAAGTAAGTTTTGACTGCGGACAAGTAGATTTTTAAGTCGCACTTGTCCGTGGACAAGTGAAAAATATTGGGATTTTCACACCCCTGCTCAGTCACTATTATATACTTCTGGTTTAGCCCCCTTAGAAGCATATTCTAAGTCGAAAAGGGGCCATAATTCAGTCAAAATGCTCGATAGAGTTGTCTGCTCCTGTTTACAGAATGGGGTCATGATGGTAAACAAGTATGCAAAATATGAAAGCAATATCTCAATGGACTTTGAAAATATTTGGGGTGGTAAGCAAACTTTAACATTTGTGTGACGCTCACGCTAACATGGACGCCAGTAGGATAGCTCCCATATTCTTCGAATAGTCAAGCTAAAAATGCAAGTTCAAGATATGGAGTTTCAACAGTAGATAAACCCATAGCTTGGGATGTCATCAGTATTTTATGCTTTAGTCATACAAATGATGATTGTCTACCTTTTTACTGGGAAAAATTAGCTAAAAAATTTCAGCTCAGAGATGTTTATATATGCTGTTAATGGACGCGACTATCATAAAATAAAAGCAGCGTCAGTTAAGTTATGTTAGCCAGAACTAGGGAAAAATAAGCAAAGATAACAAAAAAATTGCCTTCGATTCGTTCTAGACGTCCGGTCACCAGACGGCTAGCAAATCCTCAGGGGATTTTCTAGCCATCTGGTAATGAATTTCTTAATGAATAAGTAAAGATTTTATATAGTTTTAACTATTATTTACTTTTAAAGATATCAATTATTTATCTGTAAACAAAATATTTTGTGAATACATACCAAAGTATATTTTTCTTTGTTTCGAATAGATGACTGAATTTTCAGCTGATAAAACAGATGCGTTGATATTCTATTTTTAGAAATGATAAAACATTTATTGCCGAAGGTCCATGTTATTCTGTAAAAAAAAGATGTTTTTCTAACGACCTAAGCTTTAATTGTTAAAACAAGCAATTAATTAATTAATTTTGACTAATTATTTTGAAATAAAATGGATTAATAATGAACGCTTAACTAATTTTTTTTTCTTTTTTTTTCTAAAAGTTTTGAGCATCACACTGTCGCTATTGAAATTAAATGTCATTTAAGACAGTTATTCATTAAAAATATTTGAATCCTAAAATACGAAAATTGTATTTCAAAACTGTTTTAATTTTGAAAATCCAGTGAAAAAGTTGTTGAAAGTTAAAAATTCCGATCCAGTAAAGTCTTCGTTTTGCAACAGATTTTAATGAGTGATGCCATTTTTGATTTCGGCAAACTTTCATTTTACCAGCTGAAAAATGCAGTGATTTATTGGAATTTGGAGACGAGTAAAAGTAAATCTTTAGTATCACACAAAATTGTTTGCAGAGAAGTATAGATATCTTCAGTAAATAACAGGTATCATTACTATTATTAATTAAAAAATCTATTACTGGACAGCTAGAAAATCCCCTGAGGATTTGCTAGCCGTCCGGTAGATCGCAGGCTAGGCATCCGGTTACCACTTCCTAGTAATACGGGAAAACCGAAGGTTTTTCCGTCTATAGATAATGTGTACGTGTATATATGTCAAAGTAAACCTACATACCGTTCAACTTGGGAATATGTTCTATACCTTCACCGGTTTTGTTGTTGTTGTTCTCCCATAATTCTACCGGACCTGCTGCCGTGCTTGCACAATAAATAATTTTCAGGACGACATTTGATAAAATTAAATTTCTTATGAACGATCGAGCGCCGCATTATTAAAACAAATTATTCTATCCAGTTGAAAATTCGCGGTATCAATAGAAATCGGTGTTATTCGGGTTTTTTCATGAAACGAGTTTATGGATGATTCAAGCGGCCTGCTTTTTGTTTCCAATAATGATTTATGATGTAAGCTACATTACTGCACTGTTTAAATAACAAAACCATTGTTTATTTATTTGTTTGAATGTAGAAAAGCCAATAATTTCAAAAATGTCAATGTAAAACGAATATAGACACGCTGTCCTAACAAAATTTATTTATATACATAATTTTATCACACATTTATGTCGCAAGTCACTGTGGTCCAGTGGTTTGCGCACATATTTACCATGCGCAAGGTCCGAGTTCGAATCTCGTAAGGTGCTTGAATATTTTTATTTTTTTTTTTTAGCTTAGGCCCAATTTAATTTTTTTTTCTTTATATTTATCACACTTTTTTCAATTACTGGAACACAAATCAATAATAAGTATAGTTAACCAAGGTTCTGTCTGTAAATTTTGAACAAAATATTCGAAGGCATGGAAAAGCATATATCGATATTGCTTATCTCCCCTCCCTTCCACAATCTTTCACATACATTGCAACTACTTTCTAAAAGTCAATTCAATGACTAGGGTTTTAGTAAAATTACACTTGGAAAAAAAATGTTGGCTAAACTTGAGAGGCTCACTACGATCACTATCAAGATAAGAAATTAACCTTAATCATATTCAAAAAAAAAGGTCCCAGACTGTTAGCAGTTAGGTAAATTAAATTGAATTTCGACCCAGAGTGTTTGTGTTATATATAAAATTCTGGTCAAGAACTTTTTACAATGAATTTGAAATAAGAATTTCACAAGTAAATGGTTGTTTGTCATTCTCACATACACGAGTTTTACCATAGCTGTATTAGTGGAACACAATTTGTCCTAAAAGAGTGTCATTTGACAATAATGGCATTTAAAAGAATTAAAATAGTCCGTGTTTAGGATAGCAGGATTATGTAAGTTCCGGTATCTATACTACAAAAGAATATCAGTACAAGATGATATTGAATGTGATGTTACGCAGGCATAATGTGTAAATTGTTGTGTTTTATTTTTTGGATTGTTTTATCGCTTTTAGAAACTATTTGTTTGCAACAAATGAACTGAAAAGAATATGTGCATTTCCGGATTCAGAAATTTGTATTAGAGAAACAAATTGATAGCAAAGGCATGATCGTTGTAAACAGAAACAAAATTGGTAATATTATGTATAAATAAATGACTTGCATGTGTATATAATAAAATATTTATCCAAAACTACTGAGGAAGAGTGTGTTTTACGCATGCTCACTGACAACACATAAAGGCCTCCTGATATTGGGTCACTTTTGAATGACTATTGCACCATATATAATACTATCATGAGAAAATTTTGTAAATGACAAAGTGTTCGAATTTATCAATGTTCGTACAGCCCCCATTCTACATACTCTTTTCCGGCGCTCACTTCGTGTGAGTTAAAATTTGCTTACTAGATATAAATTTGAATTATGTAAAGTTTTCAGCAAAAGCATTATTTTGATACCAATAAATGATAACAATTTGCAGAAATAAAAAAGTGACAAGTCAAAAATCCACCGTTATCTGTCCGGGTTTATGCAACAGTTTCGTTTTGTCGTGTTGAGCGACATGTGAAGTTTCCACTTTTCTCTATTTTATCATCAGTACAATTAATGGTGCATTTTGGGACTAGATTCTGTGCACTCAAATATCACTATTATCTTTAACTCATGAACACTATTTTCCATTGTCTGTCTAGTCTGGATACATTTGAAAAAATGATTAGATCTATGTTCATTTAAACAAAACTTTTTAAAACATTTCCCCTTCTTATTTTTATAACAATAGCAAAACCATCAGGCTTACTGTCAAAACTGAAAGCCAAACAGAAAATATCAGAAAGAACAATTTAATGCAGAAAAAAAAGAAAGAATCCGTATAACTCTCACTAGGTTTTCCCGTCAGATAGGCAGCGCCTAATTTCATATTAGAAACTTAAAATAGGAGGGGGAAATGTCCGGTCTGACATACCTTATTTTGTGCATTTAGGTTACATCTGGTAGGCTAGAATGCACTTTACTGGTACGCACTTCTTGCTAGGATTGTAAAAGGTAGGATGTGCTTGTTACAATCATTTAAATGAATTGTAACAATAATCTATTCATTGAAGAAAAAAGAAAAAACAGGGGTGTGGGGGCAGTAGCCCCCATAAGAATAAATGGGGGGTGTTTATTTAATGTGCATACTGGTAAAGTGCAGGTGTCCCCATCTGGTATCAACACCTGGTTCAAAACATCCCCATACTGTCATTTATGACGCGATATAACCAGATTCCCTAAGATTTATTCTATGACGTACGTCCATGTAGACTGCCAGAGGCTTACCGAGCATCGCGAAAACTCATAAATATTGTCATTAGGTAACTACGGAAAAAAATATTGGACCAAAATGGAAATAATTAAACTTACGATGTTTCCTGTGTAGTTTTGAAACACAGCATCTCATATAAAAGATTAATTTTGCACAATTTACATTTATATAACACTCAAATTACCCGGTATTTGGCGGTTGTGTTTGATTGTTTAGAAAGTCGAGGAACAGTGTCCGGAACATGTTCTGACGTTGTATGAGGGTATAATATTGGTACATCCGGGGAAATACGGACGTACGTACAAGTACAGACACCAACTGGGGACACTGATATCATCAAATATTCTCCTTTATAAGCTTATAAAGAAAATATGCAGAACAAAGAATGACTGCCCTGTGGACGCAGTGGTCGAAAGGGCTAAGACGCTTTCCTACGGAGGTAAAGACCCCTGGTTCGAATCCTGGCTACTCCCATTGCGGTGTGTCCTTGGGCAAGGCACTTTATCACGATTGCCTTAGTCGACCCAGCTGTAAATGGGTACCAGCAGATTGCTTGGGGTAAGATATATTGGTTTTAACTGTTCTTACAGAGCTTATATTGATACATTTGACTGATCACATAAGAAATCAAACATCAAAAGGACTATATACAGGGATGATTATGTTAGATCTTCAAAAGGCTTTTGATACAGTCGACCACCAGATATTATGTCTTAAATTGAAGGCGATGGGTATTGAGTCGGTGGAGTGGTTTCGCTCATATTTAACTGGAAGGACCCAAGCTAGTCATGTGAATAATACTATGTCGAATTTTGATAATATAGTTTGTGGTGTGCCTCAGGGTAGTATACTGGGTCCATTGTTATTTTTGTGTTATGTGAATGATATGGGTATTAGCATTAGTAAAAATTTCAAGTTAATTTTATATGCTGATGATAGCGCTATTCTATTCTCTCATAAGAACCCAGAAGTGATCAGTTCTGTTTTAGGTAATGAACTTGCTAGTTGTAGTAAATGGCTGATAGATAATAAACTATCATTACATTTAGGAAAAACAGAGTGTATTCTATTCGGCTCTAGACGTAAGCTCAATAAAATTCAAGATTTTTCAGTTCATTGTAATGGACATACAATTAAGGCACAGGACTCTGTTAAATACTTGGGAGCTATGTTGGATAAAGACCTATCTGCCACTTCTATTGTTAATAATATTGTTAATAAAGTCAATTCAAGATTAAAGTTTTTATATAGGCAAAAGAGTTATTTAAATGAATCATTAAGAAAAACTCTATGTAATGCACTCTTACAGTGCCATTTTGATTATGCTAGTTCGTCATGGTATTGTGGACTCACAAAACAATTGAAGTGTAAACTACAAATTGCTCAAAATAAGATTGTGAGATATATATTGAATTATGAATGTAGAACTTCTCTGTGTGTTTCAGATTTTAGTTATCTAGGTTTTTTAAATATTGAAAACAGGTGCAAGCAACTTAGACTTAATCATGTGTATAAAATATTTAATGACAAATGTCCGGCATATCTTGAAGAAAATTTTAAAAGGTGTAATGAACAACACAAGTATAATAGTAGAGGTAGTAGTACCAAATTTTATGTGCCAGCTGTAAATGGTTTTACAACTTCAACTTTTTATTATAATAGTATTTTAGACTGGAACTAGTTACCTCAATGTATACATAATACTAAGAGTAAATATGCTTTTAAAAGGGAAGTTAAAAAGCACTTGATTTTAAATATGAAGTTGACTGAAGATTCCAGTTATATCTATTTTTAATTGTAAGTATAGTCAAATGTAGATTTTATGTGATATGATTTTTAATGTGATAATATTGTTCGTGTAATATATGTATGTCTATGTACTGACAACATAATTGTGCACTTACTCTGCATAAACTGTATCTATTACTATTATTTAAATTATTTAAATACTCTTATCCATTATGACAATATTTTCAAGGACCCTGTTGGAAATAAGCCGCAAGGCTTTTACAGGTTATCCTGTGTTTTTATATATGTCATGATTGTGCACTAGTCACCAATAATATCTGTGATATCAAAGCTGTGTTAATATATTATGTGCTGTTTAAATTCAATGTATGTGATTAATTGTGTCAATGTGATGTATATATTTACACGAATAAATCTATCTATCTATCTATCTATCTATCTATCTATCTATTAATTGTTTCACAAAGCGACGGTAAATAAAATTTACCTGTCCACACCATTCAAAATACCAATTACATCATAATCAATATGACATAAGGGAACATGCTCAAAGACAACCACCCATATGCTGTTTCCGTTCTTGTGTAAACATCGGCACACTAGCAATTTACAACGTTCAGCTTTTTAAAAAAGATCCATTTCAGGTTAAATAATTTAAAATGATCGAAACCATTTTTCAGTGTTTATTTTCTTTAAAAATTACATATTTTAAGCTTATAGGCCTAATTTCTTGCAATTTCTAATTCTGAGACATGTTTCTGGTTCCTAAAATTGTAGGTCCGTATTTTCATTACAATGCAAATCTGATAAGGAAAATTCGGACAGTTTGTTTTTGCTTAATCTTTTTTTTTTTATTTTTATTTATTTATTTTTTTGTACTTATAAACAGATGTCAATTTTAGTCTGGTCCGTTTTACGTAGCCTATACATCTGTAATAGTATGCTAGTCAAGTCACGGCCAATGCATAGAAATTAATCTGGCTCCTTTTCCTTAAAACTAAAGATCTAGATGTTTGTGATTACAAAAAGTGAATTGATGATGAGGATAGCGACGTAGTTTCTCCTCTATCTTTTTTTTATTCGTGTTTTAGGAGAAATGAAGAAGGTCGTTGTTTATTCAGTCTATGTGGTCGAGATTCATCACCCTGGCAATCGTCTTTTGACAGTTGGAGCAGGTTACTATTGCAGATGTGAACCAGATAATCCATTTGATAAACATGCAGTAGCAATTCATAACGATAAGTGTTGCACCCGTTATTGTGCATACTTAAAACTTTCAGTAGCAGCTTTAATATCAGAAATTTCTCTTCAAAACCTGACTGAAAGGTCAATATCCTACTAAAGCCCAAATTTGAACCAGTGTTACTCCCTATTAGGTCATAATGCAGTAATTCGGTCAAAAATGTGTTGCGTGGTGTAGTCGAAAGAAGTCCCTAATAAATAGATCCTATTTTTTTCATTTTTCGCGCATTTGCGCGTAAATCGGGGGCCAAATTGGCATAATTTCACTCGTGGAATGAATTTTACATAAAATAGGACACTTTTCATGCTAATATTCTCATGCTTTCGAGTTGTTTACTTGAAAACGAAAGTAGGGTGTTTATTCTGCGGACCGCTTTCTGAAATGCGGCAATATGAGGGTACCTGACTTCAGTTGACTTGCATTTCACTGCATACTATTCAACACCCCTTTTTCTTTTCGTTTTCTTGAAGCAAATGTATGGATATATCTTGTGGAAAATATGTCTACGACGGAGTGAAAATCTAGAAACTGTAACAAAATTGTTCTGAAGTAGCTGAATTTTATATGAAACAAAGAACAATTTCTTTTATTGGTATATAGCCTATTAGCAAAAAAAAAAAAAAAAAAAACAAAATAAACCTGTCTACTTTCATTTTCTTTACTTCCGGGAATAGCTGAGGGTCGATTGAGGTACTAACATTGATTGTTTTTTCGACATTTGGTGACACGTTTGTACTAAAACAAACTTTTTCAGATAAAAATAGCTATAGAAAATGATTTTTTGGAAAGGTGTATATATATATATATCATTTCCGCACCTGTAACGTAATAAAACGTATTAGCGTCTGAGGGCCCTTTCACGCTTCAGTAGAATCAACATTTGAGTATCGACCAATGCAAATTCGACCTTGATTTTCAAGTTTAGCCTGTCTACTTTCATTTTCTTTACTTCTGTGAATAACTTTGGATCGATTGAGTTCATTTCTATACATACAGAAGCCGGGCGAGATTGCATGAAAATGTGCCCGGTGACCTAAGGATATTAGGAATGTCATTTTTGTACTAAAATTGATTGTTTTTTCGACTTTTGGTGACACGTTTGTACTTAAACAGACGTTTCAGATAGAAATAGCTATAGAAAATGAATTTTTGGAAAGGTGTATACATGTATTAGGAATATCAGTTTTGTACTAAAAATGATTGTTTTTTCGACATTTGTTGACACGCTTGTACTTACACAGACGTTTCAGATAAAAATAGCTATAGAAAAGTGGAGTTTGCTTTCTGAGTTATTATGTTAATATGAGTTGACCAAGTCAGGTCCTCTGACAGTGTTAACCCAAGGTACGGATTTTCTGGTACTTGTTTCAATATATGTTTACACAAAGAATAGAAATGCGGAGATTTAGTATTTTATACTCATAACATAACATGTTTAGTATTGAAACGCATGCCCCATTTTTCTGCTCATGTTTCCAATTCCAGGAGATCGTTTTGCTTGATCAGTTGATTGTTTAGACAAGAATATTTTTTCTTTAAAAAAAATTCCTATATAAGTCGATGTAAAGTTTGGAACCCCTGGTGCGGGACCTCTTCTTCTTCACTCCAGTGGCATAGTTTGAACAATCTTCATAGAGGACCATTAGATATGATGTTACATGCCAAATATCGAGGCTCTGCGCCTTGCGGTTTTGGACAAGAGGATTTTTTAAGTTTTTCCTTTCGTTTCCAAGGCAACCAGGAGGAGATGCTGTTTAAAGGAAAGTGTGGACGGAGGGACAGACGCCTGACGTTGAGCGATCACAATAGCTCACCTTGAGCCTTTGGCTCAGGTGAGCTAATAACAACATAATAGGGAATGTTTTATAGGGGAGGTGTCGCGGGGTGTGTGGGGGGGGGGGGGGGGGGGTAAACAAATTCTTAACCAAATGGTGTGGGGGTGGGGGGGGGGGGGGGGCGGTGGGTCATTTTGACCAAAATGGGGGTGTTTTGACTAGGGGATGTTATGACTAGAGGACGTTTTGTTTTGATACCCATAAGTACTATTGGGGAGTTCAAACCAGTTTACTGGCGCCAAACCTCACTCTTTAATTCCTACCAAGTTCCTGTATTAAATAAAATAACTACCCACCTGGGGCCTGTTTCACAAAACGTTTTCGTACGAAGTTCGTAGAGTTTTAAGAAGTTCGTAGGCCTGTTTCACAAAACTTCCATGCGAAGTTGCGAATATTATTTCGTACCAACTTTTTTTCCAGAAAGTCCATTTCTCCCAATGTAGAAAAAGATTCGCTGTCTAATGGTGAAATCTGTAATAAAGGCTAAAGGTATGATGGTATTAAATGCTTCCGCTACTATTTTCTATATAAAATTAACAACTTATAACAAATTTGTATCAAGATTTCTAGCCTTTCACTTCCTGTGAGACTACCCTTGTCTTAAAGGTCTGTCTTTAGGCAATCAAAATATACCCAGAAAATATGGGGTTGACCATAATGCAGTGAAACCATGGTCACGTGACTGAGACATGTGATGAAAACGCTAATATTGCGTATGTAGACATCAGGAAATACCTACTTTCACTTTCATTTTACAAGGCAGCTTCAAATCAACTTTTGAAGCATATAACGTAGCTTAAAATCATCTGCGGACATTCACTTTTACAATCAAGCATCAATAAAGCTTATATCTGGCATGAAAATGGCCTTTACTAGGCGGGAAAATTGCACCTTATATTGATATGGACTACATTCGAGTGGACCACGGAGGCATATCCGGCTAATTGCCCCCTTCATGCCTAAAGTAAGCATAAAATAACAGACATACTTTACAACAGATATAGAATAAATGAAAGAAACTGAAAGATCGTTATCTCTTAGAGTATTAATGTGTATAAATATAATCGACGTTCCTATTTCAAAATAAATAATTAATCATTCTCCGTATTGTTTAACTTAAAACAAAAAATAAAAGAAGAGAATCCCGCGCTCAAGTGGTGATTATACCAAAATCAGACGAGCTAAATAAAAATAAGATCTGTTCAACAAGTTGGTGTCTCTTTTTAAAAGAAGAAAACGAAATAAAACAGCTCGAAATACCGAGCGCAACAATAAGATAAGATAAGATTTATTTTGAGTCGGCAAAACTGTTTTCCTCAGTGTGTTAGAAGACGTGTTTGAATGCTGCATCACACAGTTGCCATATATGATAATATTTGAAGGTCCCTATACATAATTGCGAAAAGGTTGGTGTGCGTAGTTCCCATAATCAGAGCCAAGACTGATGAAGTCAGAATATATAACAGAATTATTTTTTCTAAAACAAAAGGTTATCTAGTCGGTAGCTAGACCAGGTAACAGTATACGCGACATGGAAGCACTCGTAAACCTGCTAACAATATGAAATAGGCGATATATACATGTAAGAAGCGTTTGACAGAGGGAACAGCATACGACCGGGTTCCCTTGTTTTAGAAAGTGAAAGTAGATTGATTCGATGACTACTATGTACAATCCACTCAAGTACTATAATGATTTTATTCAAGAGCAAACCACTGTTTTATATATATTATTTCGAGTATTATAATCTACATCTATAAGATATTCTACAAATATTTGCCCGTTTAGTGAGCTCTTCTTTTTCCAACGCGCCTCAATGACGTCTGACTCGATTACGTAATAATTTGTAGGGATAACGCATGTTTTTTTCGTGTTTTAACATCTGCAGAATCCCGAGGGATTGGTTGGTGCCCGAGCATGGTAGAGCGAGGCTACCAATTTATCCCGAGGGATTCTAAAGATGTTATAACATGAAATGAATGTGCGCTAACGCGATTCTAGCATAAAACGCTTACGCTTAAAACTGATAAATGTGAATACATAGTCACTCAGAGTCGTTAAATTTTCATGAAATGCGCGGGAATGTCTGAGTTGTATTTTTACGTTGACGTCATTTCCTTTTGAATTATCCGTTTTTTGGACAGTAATACGTATATGCTTTGCTACGGAATGCGCATATATAAAAAGGTGTTTAACAGCACGTGAGCGCGAGAATCTCTCTGTTAACACACGTTTTCCCTCCTGTGTAAACAAACCCGAAGAATGCTGATCCCAGTACATTATCGCCTTGGAAACGTACTATCTTTAACATTGTCGATTCTCGTGTTAAAATTTATAAAATAAGTTGGCACATCCAAGTTTACTTTAAGACATCTGGAAAAGGAAATCCAAGAATTTCATTCTAAGTATGTTTTAGGTCCAGCAGACAAGACGGCTGACAATATCATTATCATTTGACGCCTACATTATATTAATGTTTTACAAAACGAACTAAATAATACTAAAGCTTATACATGAGCACATCTGTTGAACAACATTTGATCACTGATCATATCACTGAAGTTTCTCATTGATGACCAGCAAATTAAACTTCCAACCATGTACTGGTCTCCAAAATTACATATACAATCATATAAAGATGGTTTTACCGCTAAGTCAAGCTGTTGTAAAACTACATATATTTATTAACATCATGCCTTACTGCTGTAAAGGCCAATATGAAAAGATAAGACAAAGTATTCGAAAACTCAGGTAAGAACTTATTTTGGACGGTAACAAATTCTGGCGAAATCCTGGATAAGTTAAGAATCAATGATTACAAGGTGTCTTCAGTCACTACATACGATTTGTACTTTGTATACCACTTTACCACATAATTTAATAAATGAAAAACTAACTGCCCTAATTCAAAACAAAAGACTTTTGTCAGGGAGTATGCTACATTTCTCACTTGCAATTTCGATAAAGCTTTCTTTTTACTAGCTGCATTATTAAACATTATACAATGTGGACCTGTGACGAAGTTTGTAAAGCCCTTTCCTTTATATTGAACAACATAAAATTACGTCAGGTTTGGGAATGCAGTTTTCAGACAAGTAATTGGTATTTCCATGGGAACATTTTCAGACTAATAATTGGTATTCCCATGGGAACAAATTGTTCACCCCTTGTCGCGACTTGTTTTTATATTGTTATGAAAGAGACTTTATGTTGAGCCTTTCTCCAGATACGCAGGCAGACATTATTATTGCATTTAATAATACACCACCCTATATGACATTCTTAATACGGAAAATCCGTTTTTGGTCACTTGGTGGATATTATTTATCCATGGAAGCTGCAGTTAAATAAAACTAACAATTCGGATACTGATCAATGCTTCATTTTTAGGTTTACATCTCTCTATTTATAGGACAATATTATACATACCAAAATTTATGACAAGAGGGATTATTTTAATTTTGGTATTGTAATTCCACCCCTCCCCCCTCCCACCCCATTTTGATGGGGATGTAACTCAGGCTTCATCTTATGGGGGTATATATTTCTCAATCAATTCGGTTTGCCAGAGCGTGTAATCATGTTGAGGATATCAATGAACGTAATCAATATATTACAAATAAACTTCTTCAGCAAGGCTACCGTTATTATAAACGCGTAAATACTGTGCTAAATTTTACTGTCGTAATTCTGATTTGGTTTTAAGACTCAAGTAGTAATTTAAAGACACTTCTGCGAGAAGGTATTTCAATACCCGATTTTTATGAAGATGTGGTTTATAAACTTCGTAAAAGTTTGGGTCATGGTAATTTCTCAACTGTATTTGGTAAAATTATAAAACATTTTTATTAAAAGAGGTTACGACATAGCTGTTTTGAGACACACCGCATATTTAGTGTTCAATCCGTTTACAGTTTGACGCTATTCTTCCCTCTCCGATCGTGTCTGACGGAACAGGTGGAGGACTCTGTGATAAGTAGTCTTTAAATCCTACCAGGACTGAACTGTTTCGTCGAGTCTTTCTCTTGTTGCTCTGTCTTCGAGTACATACATTTTGGGTTCTTAAGGTTTACTTTTTATATAATTATACCTGAGCATTTTTATGTTTTACATGCCATGCCTTTTGTTTCCATTGCATGTATTAGATATTCACTTGGCGGGGATTACTTTTATTTACAATATCCCATGCTTTTGGAACATGATGGGGGCAAGAGAGAGGTTGGGTCCGCACCATAAACGGTTTAAGCTCCCCAGTGGCAGTGGTGTTTTTGCCACTGACCGTTCCAAGGTGGTGCCCCACTGTGTTCCTTTATTTGTTGGTTTTGTCCTCGTGTGTTTGCTTTGTATGTGAGTGTGTGTGTCGGTAGTGTGCACATCTGCGTGCTTTGAGTTTCGTTTTGGAGAGGATGCGTTTTTTGAACATGGCATTCCCTGTTTGATATTTATCCTTGTTTTTTAAGTTATATACTGTCAACAAAACTTGGAAAAAATGTATTTTATGTAGAAATCCTCATTAGGGTGCAAGATACTTGTAAGAAGTATTACTGCAGATAGTTTTGTATATTTCAACAACCAATTGTTGAATTATAGTGAGCTTTTATGATATTTTACCAGTATGGTCTTAAAAATAGGAAGGAAATATATATATATATATAATACTCAAAAGACGATGACTAATATTAAAACGTTGATAGAAATGCTGCTCTTCCTCAATAGTAAAGAAAAAGAGTTCTGATATATATATATTAACCTTATTATGTAATGATAAAATATTAAATCTAAAAGCAGTTTCGAAACAGCGAATATGACTTTCAGAGTAATGGACTTTTTTTTAAATCTGACTTGGCGCCTGGATTTCTTTCAGTGATATGGGAATATGGGAGTCAGATTTCTTTTGCAATACACATGCATATGTTGAAGCCAGAATATTTTCTTCAAGCAAAACCAAAGACAGGACCCCCCCCCCCCCCCCCCCCCCCCCACACACAAGTATATCAAATGGCCGGATCCTTAGAATCTGTGATATTCACATTCAACAACAACAACAAAAAAAGAATCGATTATAAAACAATGTGACAATAACAATATAGGGATAAAGCAGCAATGAGTGGGGCGCAGTTAGTTCCCATACAGAAACCAATTACTTGTCTATATTTTGTATTGGCAAATTTAATAAATATGTCCGGCGTTAGAATCTTCTTCTTCTTCTTCTACAAGTTACTACACTCCTTCATAATGTTAAAGATTATATATAGGCGCTGATTAAAATCTATGGTATTTTTACATATCAACTTTCCAAACTTTACATGATTAAAACTGAAATGTGTACACAGGTGGCTGTTTAGAGTCTGAGGGCAGAGAAAAGAACAGGCAGTGACAACATCTTTGAAGGAGTAAGCTGCTGATGCTGTGTGTGCGACAGAGGGCAACATGTTCCACTGTCCTACTGTTTTAGGGAAAAAAATAAATATTTGTACGAATCTTTGGATGTGCCAATGTATTTGAAGCTGTACATGTTACCATGGTTTGATGTTTCCTAGAACAGCATTTAAGACTTCACGGCATGCTGAAGCAGGCGGTTCCAAAGGACAACAGTGACAGGAAAAAAGCTGTATTGATCAGCGGATTTGCTATTGGTTTTGGATTCTGGCAGATCTGGTTTGCCGTAAAGGAGGATCTGAAATAAGACCAACAAGATTGTGCCTAGTTTTGCAGAGCAAGTTGTTCTGGACATGTTGCGTCTGTGCCGAAGTGTGTCCCATTAAAATTCACATGGATCATATTTGGGACTGAACTTGTTCGTTGATAGTTATTTTTGACGAACCTTGGATCTCTCTGCTGAATCATCTCCAATTGACTTATGCGGTCCTCGGCATAGGGGGACCACACAGTGGACGCATACTCCACTGTGGAAGGGCCATATGTCTTGTATTAGGCTGTCGCTTTAAACTGGCACTAGTCCTACTTGAAATTATTTCCTGTGGATGATTGTCATGGAGTAGTTGGCTTAATTAATTTACCACTGTCTTCGATCCTAGCGCCCGGCCACACGTGCCTGAAATGCTGTTCGGAGAGCAAATGGGGTCTTCAGTGTGTCGTTGTGACTTAAAATAATACATCTTATAATTTCAGGTATGTAAATACGTTAATTAGAAGTACCCAGGGTGAAGACTTCAGGTATGGCAAAATATCATTTAGGTTTGAGGCCGTCAGGGTGTGGAACAGTCTGCCAAATGATATTAGGATCATTGATAATTACAAGGAATTTAGCAGACTTGTCTGCACCTGGACTGGCCCTAAATGTAATTATGCCATATGTTTATAGTTTCTGCTTTAGTTGCTTCTCCTGTGTTTCTTAGTTTTGTTTAGTTTCTGTTGTCCCTTGCTTGCCTGGTCATTATGATGCATGTATTATATAATACTAGTGCCTTTAAATGTAGGTATTTTTATTTTTGCGTGTGTAATCCTTGTTCTCTATTTTTGTAGGTTAGTTATAGCCTGCTGTATGCTGGTAATGCCAATGTCTTCTTTTTTATTTTCCTAGAGTCAGTTATGTTTTAAGTTGTTTTAAGGTGCTTTAACATTTACTTAATTTCTTTTTTTCTGTTGTGTCAGCTATGTTTTATGTTGCTTTAATGTGCTTTAATATGTATGTGGTAAATTGTGATCTCTTCTTATTTTCTTCAGTTATATTTAAGATGCTATTGTTGCTATGTTTTATACAGCTGTTTTACTTATGTTGAGCTTATTTACTTGTGTTTGTTGTAAAATAGCTTTAAGCTAATGTTATATGGTGTGCTTATCCGACATTAAATAAATTTTCTTGTATCTTTTATCTTGTACTTCCGCTTCCGGTGTAAAACAAGATGGTTGAACAAATTTCTGGAGGGAACTAATCAGACTTATATCGACCTAAACTTGAATATCAACTAAATGTCAGTGTCCCAA
This sequence comes from Mercenaria mercenaria, assembly GCF_021730395.1. Taxonomy (NCBI): domain Eukaryota; kingdom Metazoa; phylum Mollusca; class Bivalvia; order Venerida; family Veneridae; genus Mercenaria; species Mercenaria mercenaria. The sequence goes on along the minus strand of NC_069376.1, from coordinate 59,871,240 downwards.
ATACCCCATTCAGGACATATAATATCTCCTTGAATAAATGATTTGTTGATTTTTTATCCTGACTCAGTATAACTATTATTATGCCGTCCCAAAAGACACCTAGGTCAACTCGCACCAAAAAAAGGGAAAGTGCAGGAACACAATTATGTGAGAAATTATAAAAACATTGACGACGAGGATGATGGATCTAATGATGAATATGACTCTGATAATAGTGATAGCCTGCTAGATAATTCTAAAACTGCCCCGTGTAAACAATGCAATAAGAAATTGTCCAGTTCAGAAAGCGGGATATGCTGTAACTTTTGTGAATATTGGTTGTGTATGGCTTGCTCTGGTTTGAAAAAAGTTGTTTATCAAGCTTTAATGAGCTCCCCAGACAGTATCATGTGGTTCTGTCCTAATTGTTTGATTGCTTTTCCTGGTGTTAAGAAAATGATGGTTCACCTAGGTTCATATTGGAGGATAAATATGAAAAATTAGAAGAAAGAGTTACTAAACTTGAAAAAGAGCCAATTTCTGCAGACAACATCAAAGTAATTATTAGAGAAGAAATAAATGAAACCAAAGACATTGAATCTAGCAAGTTAAACTTGATGTGTTTTAACCTAAAAGAGAGTGAAAATGATAGTCCCGACCAGAGAAAGACTGAAGACATGGATTCACTGTTAAAACTACTAGAGGAAGATATGAAATTAAAAAAGAATTTAGACATAAATGTAAAAAATCCTACTCGCATGGGTAAACGCAAAATTGATGAGACTTCCAACAAAATCGTAACACGCCCTTTGAGATTTGAAGTTACTGACTTTAATCAAAAGAGAGCTATTCTCCAAGCAAATCGTTTGTTGAAAGCACATCAAGATGAAAACATCAGTAAAATTTTCATAACCCCAGATCTCACAAAAAAAAACAAAAAAAAACAACGGGTTGAAGCAGCCAACCTTCGTGAAGAACTTAGGCACCGAACCCCTGTCTAAAAAGAACCAAATTTGAAAATTAGCAGAGGTAGAATTGTAACTGTTACACCTAGGAATGAAGAGGGAAGAAGTACCTCTGCTGTTGACTCTCAGTCTAGATCTACTCCTAGAGGACCATACGTAGTTACTAAATCAATGCTTTCATCTAGGGACGATTCACATGCAATGTCATGGAAAGGAGACAGGGGAGGAGCGCGTACTTCCAGTGGTCCCTTTCTTGGTCAATAACGTTACAAAGGCTTCTCCTGTAAATAGTGTTACTGAGTTTGAACATGTAAATACATTAGTTAAAAACAACCAGTTACTAGTCAAAACTGTAGATGTCAATATAATTACGGATAGTTCTAGTCACAACAACAGTCCGCATGAGCATGGTGAAGTACAAAATGATATAAATTCTTATAGTAAAATAGATAACGATAGTTCTAGTGTTCTAGTCATAGACCTAGTCATAGCTTTAGTCACGACATTCTTCAGGAGCAGGATGTTATATCAAATATTTCAGATACTGATTCACACAATGGTGCAGTAACAATCGATATTAACTCTGATGGCAATGTAAATAACGATAGATCTAGTCATAACGATAGATCTAGTCACACTTCTAGTCATAGTTCCAGTCATAGATCTAGTCATAGCCCTAGTCACGACAATCATCAGGAGCAAGATGTTATATCAAATATTTCAGACTCTGATTCTTACGATTCTGACCTTGGTTCAGATGATACTTTTCTGGATGATTTGGATGATAACAGCATCAACAATTTTGATAAGATTTCAAATGAAGATACTGTGAATTTCCCCGAAATAAGAGACGGTCTTTTTATCTATTACACAAATGCAGACAACCTGTTGAATAAACTAGATGAACTTAAAGTCAGAATTCACTTAACTAATCCAGATATACTGATTATTACTGAAGTGTACCCTAAATATGGAAATTCTGAAGACATTTCATTTGCGGAACTACAATTAGATGGTTACACTCCTTACACAAGTAATGTTAGTCATACTAGTAGAGGAGTTGTTATCTATGTTAAGAGTAATATCTCCTCTAACATTGTTATAGACCTGACAAATCATTCTTTTAAAGAATCGGTATGGGTGGAAATTCATGTCAATAAAACCACATCTTTGTTGATAGGGGGTGTCTATAGAAGCCCAAACTCAGATACTGAAAATAATACTCTACTTTGTGACTTAATATCTAAAGCTAAAAGTAATCAAAGTACTGAAAGTACAGAAAGGCTGGCCACCACAAAACACTGAATGGAAACTGTGCGGGAAAGATGTTTGCAAAATCTTAGATATTATGGGTTTTCCATATTAAACTAAGGCGAGCATAGGGTATTGTTGTGATCTTGATTAACTTGTCCATCCAAGTTAAAGTTCAATCGAGAAACCTAGTTTATCGGACGTAAACATGGGTCTAAGAGAGTAAACCATAGTTTAAGCCCGTTATACTGTGTGTTCGCTCGAAAATTTATGCTAGTATTCGATAATCATAGTTTTTCGACAAAGTATGTAATTGTTGGATAATTTGATTGCCGAGAACCATTTTATACGGACGTGAACCTATATTTACGACCATGAAATTGGGTTTACGAGCGTGAACCATAGTTTATGAACGTGAACGTAGGTTTAAGTTCGAAAAACTTGGTTTCTCGAACAAAACTATGATTTTTGGTCATTATCCTATGTTCATCAGCGTTAACCTATGTTTACGGTTGTAAACCCATGTTCACGGTCGTAAACCTAAGTTCTCGATCGTTAACATATTTTCACGTTCGTAAGCTATGGTTTACACTCGAGAACCCTGGTTTACTCCCATAAACATAGGTTCACGCTCGTGAACTTAAAATAACGCCCGAAATTCAAAGTTCAATTGAAAAACCCAGTTGAAACCTGGGTTCACGGGTGTGTTTTCGCCCGAAAATATGGATAAGTATTAGAAAAACCTGGTTTTACGTTCGAAAACCCTTGTTTATCTGTAATTGTCAATTCTACTTTTTTTACCGTAAACCTGGGTTAACGTTATAATTGGACAATTGGCGTGCCATAACCGTTTATATATGTTTCTTACGAAGCGATAATAAACATTGAGGGACATAATATCAGATAAAACATAAAGGTAACAAACGCAACATCTATATTTCGATATGCAATCCCCCACCCAACACACACATTATGTGTGAATGTATGAACATTGAACAAATGGGGCGATTTTCTTGTCGGTATGAGGAAAATTTTGGGCTCGAACCCCGCCATAAACCGGACTGTTAATGAGTATTGTCTAGTCATGTTGCTTCCTTAATACGATGGTTAGGAAAGTTGACGTACCCGTAATAATGTTGTTGTTTTTTTGAAGAGTATTCAATTCCTACCATGAGATTACTTTAAGGAGATGTCACGGCTAAGATAGTTTAGCATTATTACAATACACAGTCGGTATTGAAATTGTGTTTCCAATACATGTGCTCATTAGATAATTCCTCAATATCTATGTGAAAATAAGGGATGTGTTTTGTATGATTGCAACACTGTGAGTTGCTCTAATTACTGACAAATGACTGAAACAATAGGAATTCGTACGAGAGATGGATAGACAAAACGACAGTGAGGTAACAATATATTCTTTTATTGTTTTAATGTACGAGTTGTAAGCTACAATAAAGAATACCCATTTTATGAAAATCAAACTGGAAGTTGGAAATAACAGAAAAAAATTAATTAGGTCGTAAGTCATCATATACCTGTCAAAATTTGTCATTAGTTTTCACGAGCTGTCAAAATTACTTTTATCTCTCTATTCTGCAAATGCATTGTTTTTGAAAGTATCTTGGACGGATATTGTAGTGTGTAACTTACTTTACATTCCACATTAATATTTGTGCTTGAAATTGCTTTGTTGAGCTCACCGACGTCACATATGAATGTCTATTGTTTTAGTTTACTGTCTGTTATAAAGGTATCAAATCTCAATATTAAGATATAAGAATTGTTCCTTTCTGGTAGACAATGGAAACTATTTGGTTGAATCATAATATAACAGTTTTTGGAAAGAACTGAATATTCTTTGGTTTTTTGTTATTCACCGGAAATTCAAAAAGTGACATCACCTTTACTATTTTCAGGAGGGCGTAGATTCAAACCCTACTAGGACCAAACTTTGTTCATTATTTTTCTTTTTTCGAGTAAGATGAACTGTTGTTTTTTTTTAAGACATATTTTCATTGATCTGTCGTACAGAAGCGGAAATGTTTTATTTGATTAGCCATTTCTTAGTCATTTCTTGCTGTTTCAAATGAATTTGACCTGAAGGGTGAATGTTTAGACATCTTTGAAAATTACTTAATTACATTTGTAAAAGTTCTTGATTTTGCATTTATTTTTACACAGTTTTGAATAAATGTATATAGGTAGGTTTTACTTCTGCCCTATGGTTCTTTATGAATGCATAGAGCAAGGTCATAATTTTCAAAAATTGGAGCTTAATTTCTTTCCGATTAAATCCTTTTACTCGATGATCCCCAGAAAAATTGTTATCGCCAATTTTATTTTGTGTTTTATAATTGTTACGCAATATTTTGAGGTTTCATTTAGAAAAATATTTGGTAAAATGAATTCTCTGTGATCGTTTTGGCTATCACTTTGAAATTTGTCTTTGTTTCAGATGGTGGAAAAAAGACATAACATAACATAACAACAACGACACGGTAAAAGTCATTTAAAGATGAATCACAGTGCGAAATATGTTAACTTCAGAACTGTATCAAGTTAGTGCATTTGTTAAACATTACCAATACGGGTCCACTATCTTAATATAACCTGAAAAAAGTTGAAAACGTGTGTTTAAACAAAACTCACTACATCTACACCCCACCCTTAAAGCAAATTTGTGACAAAGCGCTTTTTACATTATGTCTTTTAGTATTCGTCAAAATGTTTAAAACGAATTTAGTATAAAAATAGCCTAAAAACAGGTATAATGTGGTCATTTGTTTCTTATCACGTTACTGGGGCAATCACGCAGCGATTACGTCCTTTAGTACCTATAGCAAATGATCTGAAAGAATAGTTCCTTAAAACTTAAGCCCTAAATATAAGACCTGACATAACTCATATCACTATAAGTTCATTTTAATTGATATTTTATATTTTTTATTTTCCACGTTATGTCAGGTCGTCGAATAATGCGCAGTATAATTCATATCGACGATTGTTTCTCGGAACCAGCGTTTGTTTACTTAGCTCCTAATAGACATTTACGAATTAAGTCTACGTGGACTGTGAACACCTAAGACGATCGATTTTTCAAGGGGACCGTCTCAACATGATAATTTTAATTTAATTATGTGTGGTAGGAAAACATTCCAATAATGATGGTAAGGTCTGGCTTATTATGTTACCGCACAGGATAAGACTTGGATTTGTCTGTCTGTCTGTCTGTTCGCCAGAGAGGTGTTTTGTTACGCATATCGCAAAAAGTATTTGATCTAGCGTCATAACACTTTCCCGAAAGGTTCTTCAATATTATAAGTTGCGCATCTGCGACAAAGTTGAAAAGATGAGCTTATCTGATCGCAGTGTATCTGTATTCCATCGTCGTCGTCGTCCGACATGAAAATAAATCTTAACTGGGTTAGCTGGGATCAAAATGTAGGTCAGCAGGTAAAACATTGTGAAAACTGTAGAAAACGTAATATCTTGCGTCTCCATTCCTTTGTTGTTATTATAGGCCCGAAGGAACGTATTTTGGTGTTCGTCTGACCGTCTGTCTGTCTGTGTGTCCGTCTTAGGGGTCAAAGGTCATATAACTTTGTTTCGAGTGCGCTGTGTAACTCTTAAACTGCTTGAAGGATTTTAAAAAAAACTTGGCACAAATGTTCACCACATTGAGACGACGTGCAGAGCACATAGCTCGCTTCAAGGTAAAGGTCACACTTAGAGGTTAAAGGTCACATGACTTTGTTTTGTGTTTATGTTGCTTTGCATTGCGGTGCTCTTGTTTTTATTTGGCAGATTCTTTTTTTTTTTTTTTTTGTTCACTTACAATATTTTTTATTGAATTACTTCCCTTTTACGTTACTAGAAATAGGTTATTTTGTAACTTTTTATTATTAGCCGTAGGTAAAAACCGAGACCACTTTTCTTTGGTACAACATGGATGGTACCTGCAAAGTTAAGGTGTATCTTGACACATCTGTACCTGTTAATAATTTTAGGACAAAGAGTTTTTCGGAGAATTTCTTCCCTTTGTTGTCATTTTCCTTAGGACTTCAACAGTAAAGTTCTTTAAATTTTGCTCCCATCCTCTGATATTTGACTTTATCAAAACTTTTGGGGGCCTCCGTGGCCGAGTGGTTAAGGTTGCTGACTTCAAATCACTTGCCCCTCATCGATGTGGGTTCGAGCCTCACTCGGGGCGTTGAATTCTTCATGTGAGGAAGCCATCCAGCTGGCTTACGGAAGGTCGGTGGTTCTACCCAGGTGCCCGCTCGTGATGAAATAATGCACGGAGGGGCACCTGGGGTCTTCCTCAACCATTAAAGCTGGAATGTCGCCATATGACCTATCATGTGTTGGTGCGACGTTAAATCAAAAAAAAAAAAAATCAAAAACTTTTACCAAAAATTCTAAGTTAAAAAGGGACATAACTCTGTCAAAATTCAAATCACAGTTATGAGGACTGTTTTTCCTGGTGTAGACTTCGATAGTAAATAACTATTTTAAGTTTAAAGTCAATAGGTTTGATAGTAATAGAGACATTTGACTTTATCAAAAACTTTAACAAAAAATTCTAATTTAAAAGGGGGCATTATTCTGTCAAAATTCAAACAGAGTTATAGGGATTGTTTCTCCCGGTGTAGACTTTGATAGTAAATAAGTATTTTAAGTTTCCGGTCAATAGCTTTGGTAGTAACAGATATATTTGACTTTATCAAGAACTTTAACCAAAAATTCTAAGTTAAAAAGGGGCATAATTCTGTCAAAATTCAAATCAGAGTTATAGGGATTATTTCTCCTGGTGTAGACGTTTATAGTAAATAAGTATTTTAAGTTTCAAGTCAATAGCTTTGATAGTAACAGAGATATTTGACTTTATCAAAAATTTTAACCAAAAATTCTAAGTTAAAAAGGGGCATAATTCTATCAAAATTCAAATCAGAGTAACGCAGATTGTTTTTTTCTGGTGTGGACTTCGATAGTAAATAATTATTTTAAGTTTCAAGTCAATAGCTTTGATAGTAACAGAGATATTTGACTTTATCAAAAACTTTAACCATAAATTCTAAGTTAAAAGGGGCACAATTCTATCAAAATTCAATCAGAGTTATGGGGATTATTTTTCCTGGTGTAGACTTCGAAAATAAATAACTATTATAAGTTTCAAGTCAATAGCTTTGATAGTAACAGAGATATTTGACTTTATCAAAAACTATAACGAAAAATGCTAAATTAGAAGGGGCATAATTCTGTAAAAAATCAATCAGAGTTATGGGGATTGTTCTTCCTTGTGTAGATTTTGATAGTAAATAAGTATTTTAAGTTTCAAGTCAATAGCTTTGACAGTAACAGAGATATTTGACTTTATCAAAAAATTTAACCAACGGAGACGCCGACGCCGACGCCGGAGCGAATGCAATAGCTCTACTTTTTCTTCGAAAAGTCGAGCTAAAAACAGGCACATCCAAATTTTATATTACCTACCGCATAGTGATGATATAATAACTCAAAACCTATTGCCGTTATAAACTCTTTTTCATATCGTGCATAATATAATTAAACTATGTTGAGACGGTCCCCTTGAAAAATCTATCGCCTTAGGTGTCCACAGTCCACGTAGACTTAATCCGTAAATGTCTTATAGACGGAGGTCATAATCTATAACGAAGCGGTCAACGTTGAGTTCCATTCATACGGACATTTCATTCATGGAGGCAAATTAATTTACCATCATTATGTAATATTTTCTAATGTTATCTTTCAAGTATTTACCGTTAGAAAAATAAAACATTATTATAACATGTTTGCGCAAGTAGATCTATTGAAACAGGTAAGTTTAACAATCTTTATACAACTCTATGGCAAAACTGATTAACGTGGCGGACTATTTGAATTGCGCATGAAATTAAATTTTGTGTTGTCAGTCTCAGCACCTGTTGAACTTTACAGAAACTCGATATATGGTTATAATAGTCTGGAGAATATCGCCAGCCTAAAAACTACTCACAAACAGTAATTCTGGGAGATTTTAACTTTCTAGAAATAGACTGGAATTCATGGACAACTACCAAGAGTGAAAATCATATTTCTTTCACATTTCTTGAATGTTTAAGAGATAACTTTCTGGAGCAACCTATCAACCATCCAACCAGATGGGCACAAGAAGAACCAGGAAATATTTTAGATCTGTGTCTAGTTGATAACCTGGATCTTATACGCAACATTGAAATTACCTCTAGATTAGGTAACAGCGATCACTTAAGTATTGAAATGGAGTTAATGCCTGCTATTAATGAACGTACACCTGATTGTCTTAAAAGAAACTACTATAAAGGGGATTACTTAGCTGCTAAGGATAAAATAAGTGATATTGACTGGAGCTGCATGGAGCCTATGAACATGGAGGACAGTTGGAAATACTTTTCTGAGAATATAAATAGAATTATGAATGGGACGGTTCCTCTATACAAGTCACACAAAAAGAAACCTAAACCACCCTGGATGGATAATTATTGTCTAAGACTCGTCGAAGACAAATATCGAGCTTGGAAGAAGTACAGCTTCTCTCGAAAGCATGAAGACTACCTAAAATATTGTACTATTAGGAATAGAGTTACACAAAGTGTAAGGTATTGTAAAAAACTTTATGAAAGAGGAATTTCTCTAGATGTCAAATCTAATCCAAAGTCATTCTGGAAATTTGTAAAACATAAGACTAATGTAAAATCTGGTGTTAATGATTTGAAAAGCTCTGATGGAGAGTGGATAACTGATGACACTGACAAAGCTGAGGAACTAAACAACTTCTTCTCTTCAGTATTTACAAAAGACGAGAGTGTTGAAATGCCAAATTTTGATAAAAATATTGACAGCTCTATTACTGATATAGTGGCCACTGTAGATAAAGTCAAATCTCTACTGAAAGCTGTAAATGTTTCAAAATCAGAAGTACCAGACAATATGCATCCTAGATTTCTTAAAGAAACAACAGAAAGTATTGCTCTTCCTGTTACTATACTATTCAACAAATCCATATCAGAAGGATCTGTTCCAAATGAGTGGAAGCTAGCTAATGTTACAAGTATTTTTAAAAGTGGTGATAAGACTCAAGCAAGCAACTATAGACCTATAAGCATAACCAGCACTTTATGCAGACTCTTAGAAGGTATAATAAAGACATCCATAATGTCTCACTGTAATGACAATAACATATGTTCAGACTCTCAGTATGGTTTTAGGAACAGGAGAGGTTGTATACTACAACTGCTGAAAGTTTTTGATGACTGGTCTAAATTCATAGACAATGACACTCCCATAGATGTTATTTTCCTGGATATAAGAAAAGCCTTTGATTGTGTTCCACATGGTAGACTAGTTTTAAAGCTGAAGTCATTGGGTATATCTGGAAATGTATTAAATTGGATCAGCAACTTCTTGGAAGATAGGAAGCAACGTGTAGTTATAAATGGACAAGCATCAGAATGGTCAGATGTCTCAAGTGGTGTTCCCCAAGGATCAGTCCTTGGCCCTTTGTTGTTTATATCGTATATAAATGACTTGCCAGATCAAGTAAAATCATACTGTAAATTATTTGCTGATGATGCCAAGCTCTACAAGGACTTACACAATCTCCAGGATTTTGAAACAATTCAAGAAGATCTTGATAAACATGAATGGACATCCAAATGGCTTATGTACTTCAATATAGATAAATGTAAGGTCATGCACATTGGGAAGGAAAAGCCCTGTTTTGACTATGAAATGTCAGACAAGAATGGACATGTAAGAAATTTAACAGTTGTTGACAGTAAAAAGGATCTGGGAATTCATATAGAACATGATTTAAAGTTTAAAAAGCATATACCCTGTAAACATGAAGTCATCGGGCCAACGACGGAAAACCGTCAAAGGATAATCGTTGTTGGGCCACTGTTGGCCCAACAATGATTAATAAGTATTGTAAATATAGCGGTTGGGCCAACGTTGAGCCAACTTTAAATTTCAGTCAAAGATATCTCTGCATTGGCCCAATACTGATTTTCAGGGAAAAACTTACACAGAGAAAACATCGTTGGCCCAACGTTGGCCCATTAGAAGTAATAATATAATAATTATATATTTTACAGGTCACTGTTTTATCACAAGCACCTACAGGTAAACACATTGTGTAGGTGTAACATGCAGTATTTAATTAATAATCAAATACTTTTCTGCACCAATTCGTAATCTGATAATTTGGACTAATTAAACTTAATATTTATCTGCAGCCGTAATGATATTTTGAACTATTTCAAATCTTCTACCTGAAGAATCTAATTTGTGAAAAAAAATATTGAAGAAAAAACTGCTATAACAAATATCTAATTTTGTACAATCATAAAATGTTTACAATAAATCTATTGAAATATTCCAGAACATGAACTCTCGTTAACCCGAGTTATGTAAGAAATCCCAGAAAATGTGGTTAATTTTACTCTCTAGGCGAGATTTCTAGCTGCATAGACATGTGAAGTAAAGGAAACTATTATACATGTTAACAAAAACCCGGTCTACTAGCTATAAACTGTAAGTAGAAGTTTTTAAATATTTTTTGATAAAGTTGTTGAATCTTACAGAGAATTTCTTTTTATAGCCTGTATGCATGTAGTATCTATGCGACTTGAACATATGTTGAATACTTTTATCTAAAACTGGCGGATGGCACTAGTGTTGAGTATTTAATTCTGTAAATAAAATAACTCATATCCTCGTTAATTTGAACAGATTTTTCTCGGTTAGATACAGACAAAAATAAATTTCATACAGTTTATGTCCAGAGGTTTATGTGCATCTGTATAGTTATTGTTATCAATATGACGTAGATGGTTTAATCAACATTGTGATTTTCGTTTTTTACAGGATGCTGTTCAAGAGAGTAATAATTGAGCGCCTAACACTGTGGGGCACAGGAAAAAAGAAAAGATAGAAAGCTGCAACTTCAGTGAGAAAAGAAAACAATCAAACAGAACTTGGATATATAATGAGTTAAAATACAGACAGTAATTCATTTTAATAGGATTTGATCAGTGACTGAAAAAAGAAAAATAGATTTGTAAATGGCTGGAATAAATATTTGACATGTTGTAGTGATGAAATATTCGGTTATATTTCTTTAGGAAACTTGCAAACAAACTTTAAATAAATGTTAGATTTATTCTTGTTAAATGTTAAACAAAATCAAAATTATCTAAAAATAAAATGTATACCAAATAATTTTAGTTTTAGTCTATTTTTTCAAATTCGTTTTCGTTGGGATAGCGTTGGCATCCTTCTTTCGGCCAACAAAGAGATAGAGTTGGCCCAACGTAGGACCAACCATAATAGACGAAAAAATGTTGTTGGCCCAATAGAGGGCCAACGATAAGTGTAGGATACCAGTAGTTGGCCCAATGGAGTGCCAACGATAAGCGTAGGATACCAGTCGTTGGGCCAACGGTGTACCAACCGTTGGGCCAACGTTGCGCCAATTAGCAAAATGGCGTTGGGCCAACGTTGGAAATCTTCGTTGGGCCAACGAAGAGTCTGCAGTTGGGCCAACGTTGGGCCAACGCATGTCTGCTATCTGGGTAAGCCTAACAGTAAATCGTGCGAACAGACTTAATTGTAGGTCTTATTTAACGTTCATTTTCTTATCTGAATAGAGAAACTCTATTAATTCTATACAAAAAACTTATTAGACCAATTCTGGACTATGGTAACATTATATGGTACCCGACACTGAAAAAGGACATTAGGATGATTGAAAATTAATGTTCAGCGCAGAATCACCAAGATTTTACCTGAGTTGTACAATCTTTGTTATGAAGATAGGTTAAAAGAATTGAAATTGTCCACATTGCTACATAGAAGAAACCGCATGGACTTAATACAAGTTTTTAAAATCATAGAAAATATTGATGACATTCCTATGGATGGTATGTTTGAATTTGCAGACAATCAAACCCGAGGTCATAATAAAAAGTTGATAAAACCCAGATGTTTGAAAACGTTTCGTCTTAGATCATTCTGTGTTCGTACAATTGATATGTGGAACAGTTTGCCTGACAATATTATCAGTGCTAATAATGTATTACAATTTAAGACACGGTTAGATAGACATCATGGTGATACTAGATTTGATACCAGTAACATTTATTAATCAACCATCATTATGACTCTACTGTTAACAACCATTTTACACCGGGAGTGTACTAGTAATTTGGAAGAAAAACTTTAATAGACGTAGAAGACGAGTTCCAGGACTCAAGAAGATTCTACAAGACCAATACAAGTTCCAATACAAGTTGTAGCAAACTAGACCTCGCAGTTTCCGGTACAATACGTCACGGTACGGGAAATCAGAACTATCGGAATGGACCAGGAAGTCGAATAGTTTCATGTCGAGGAGCGTCATAAAAACCCAAGTGTTTGTGTAATATATTATCTTATAATTTATCATACATCGGAAGGTGTGAATGGATGCTAGATATAACTGTATTCGTTTGATAACGTTTCTGCATATTTATGTTGAATAGTAGCCGGTTACATTTATATTCGGACTTTAGTTTTTTTTTGGCTAGGTCACTAGATCCTGTACTGTTCTGGGACTTTCAGTCTTGATAGAATAAAAGCAAATCTAATAACAATTATAATATTGGTTACCAATAGGCATGTGTGTTCTAGCTTGTATACATATTAGCTTTTTTGTGCTGAGGCCTTCCACCCCTTTCACTTCAACGATGAACTCTCCAATGCCAGAGTTTTCCCTGACGCACAAATCCTGCGTCATAGTCGCACTTTTCTGAGAAATGACCCGTAAACATAAATTCTGTGCGTCAAAGTGGACGCAATTTTTTGAAAATCTAAATCGGGCCAATTTTGTTTACAAAGACTTTTTTTTTCTTTTTTTTTTGGAAGAGCGATTTTCTGAAAATTTTTTATGTACTTTCAGTTTCATAATTATATGCAGACTGCGTCACCAATTTACTATATTTGCGTTGATTCACAAACTTAATACCCAGTCCGAATTTTGACTGATTAACACTTTGTAACGTGAAAGGGTGCCGCTATTGTACATATTTTTCCAGTCTGCTTTTTCAAAACAAAAAGGGGGGCCAAAAGAACAAGCTACGATGTTTATACGCGCAGAAAACAATACATAGGACCCGGGGGTTTCATATCCCCTTTTTTCTACTATAAAAAACTCCCGGGTAAAAGCACTAAAACCTATTTCACACATATCAGCTTTTTTTTATCTTTTTAATCATGACAGTAGAAAACACTTTAATCTGTATAATCACTAGTATTCAAAAACTAAAAAAATTCTGCATGCCCCCTAAATTGGGGAAATACCCCCCTTTTAAACCTTTGGGGGTCACAAGACCCTTTTTTCAAAAGCCGGGGAAACACGCAATCCCTCTGTGGACATCCGAAGTGTTAAAATCTGCCAGGGCAAGTGGGGAAACGCATCTTAAATGTGTGTTTGTTAAAATGTCAACTATATATTCACTGTACGTTTATTCTACACCTAAGAAGAGCCCGGGGGAGCGACTGGAGGGAAGACTTGAAGGCACCGGGCTCAGCACAACAGGGTGGGTAGAGCTTCCAAAACGGGTAGGTGCGTGGGAAAAAGGAATGTTGGGGATACTTCACTCAGCATTAGGCTGAAAAGAACTTTGGTCATTACTTTGTCCAGTGGGTTAAATTTTTGTTTTAAGTTGGTAATATTGAAGCGGGCACTGAAATAAGTCCAGGACCACAGGTAAGAAGGATAACGTCAAAGCCTGGGGGGCATTGCTGAAAAGAACCCGGGGCCCCCCCGGGGCCTTTAAAGGTTTAAACCACATTTTAGAAAAAAGTACCCCAAATTGAATCTGATTGCTAAAATTTTGGGCCACATTTTAATAAAATTCTTTAGCCACTTTCAAAATCGTACCATTCTTTGAATTTGTAGCACTTGGCTCTTGGGCGAAGGGCAAGGGGGCCCTGATGACCAATGAATTTTTTGGGATGATTGAGAGATCTATCTGGTTTTAGGGGAGAAATCACAAGACTTTTCGGGACCAAAACCGCTGCGTTTTTGTACTTTCAAATTTTTTTTTTTTGGGTTTCTGTTAGGAATCATACAGGGGAAAATATCCTTTTGGTTTTGGGGAGGGTATGATAAGGCTTTCTTTAACGGCTGATGGGCATTTTTTAAGGTTTTCCATTGAGAATCCAACTTTGCGACGCTTTGCCCGTTCTGACATGGTGATTCTACCCCCCCAGATAGGATGAGTTTTTTTGTTTTTATTTTTCATAATTCAAGTATAATTAAAAAGTTTTTGTTAAAGAGTTTGAAAAATTTCTGATCCCCTTTTTTTACGTTAGACTTCATTTGCCATGGTCGCTTCACTGTACCAAAAAGTTCAGGGCGTCTTGCCCGTGAATTGGTCTTCTGGTTTTTTATTGGGCGCTTAAAACATCATCCGCGAATGATCTGAGATATGCATCTGCAAAAAACATTTCAACTTTAAAAGCTTTATTGACACAAAGGGGCAAGGAATTGAAATACCTAACGTATCCTGGGGACCATAACTAACTGAATTTCTATTTTTTTGATGGTCACATCTTTAAGTTATGCACAACCCAAATTGGTCCCCAAACCAGTGTTGAACTGCAACATCTGCGCACTGACTTTCCTAGCAACTGATAATGTTGTGCAAAGTTCGTATACAGCACTTTTTTTGTTGTTGTTGTTTTATTAGGATGAACATTTTGTACATACGAATATTAATTGAACTTTGAATATAAGAATTTTTAACAAAAAACCCGAAAACATACCTTTAAAAGGTTTAAATTTACCAAAAGGGGTCGATAAAAATTTTGATTTTTTTGGGCTCTGATTTTGGCTGCTGGTTTTTTTCATTCAAATAGTAAATTTTGGTTTCATTTGAGAAAATTATAAAAACAAAAATTTCTGGTTAGGTTTCAATACAGAATTCATTTCAGCTCAGATCTGTGACGGCATATAAAACACTGGACCCGAATTTTTTTTTCCGCTATTTTCATTGCTAAAAGTTGAGCCTGACATTTTACAATCCAAAATTATTCTAGATTTCAGCCTATGGCATGTTCAATAAACAGCTTTTGGGTAAACACTCATGTCTATGTTATAACTTTGCATCTTGGTTTCTTTCTCGGGATTAAAACATGCTGACACAATGTTAATGAAATTGACCAATGGGAGAAATGTTCTTATTTACTAACCTTTTGGCATTTTGTGACTTTAAGTTTATTGAAATGAAATGAGCAAATGCCATTCTGTTTTAAAAGTCACCAACTTTCAACTTACTACATTTGTTTGACTTAAACAAAGATAGGAAATTATATACAACACAGTCAAGTATTCAGTTCCTTTTTATGACTTGCCCACTGAAACATGTGACATGATAGGTAGGCTCTCCATTTTTCCTAATCTTAATCTTAGCTGAGGGATAAGTAGATAGTGTAACTTCTCCCTACAAACAAATACTGATAGAAATACATTCAGGAAAAACAATGGGGCATCAACTTAGAATTGCAGTGACAGTAACACCAAGGAGGAGCTTAAATGCGGTGACTTCCAGACTTTGGCTAACAATTTAATATCTTTCTTTAGAATGGAAGTTTGGTCATATTATGAACATTAGAATATGAGTTTTTGTTTCTAAACCATCTTAAAAATGCCAAATCAAGAAAAAAAGATGGTGCATCGGGAATCGATCCCAGGCTGCGGTGGGAATAAAAACTTTTCCGCTATCTTTACCAATACCACCATGGAGGAATATATGTAATAATGTTCAGAAAGACAATCAAATATGGGAATTTATAATTAAGGCAGTGTACCTTGAGTAAATTGTTACAAACCCTTTTTGATTTTCATCATAAAAACAACTACATTGTAATTCTCATGTGTTTCCATAACATAAAGTCTGTCAGTAATTAAGTTTCAAAGCATTATTAACTTAATTTAAGAAATATAACATTAATTTCCTGATTGCTATTTTTCTTCTTTTTTGTTGTCATACGATCTGGAGGCCAGTGCCTTTATTAAACTGGTTAATTCCCTGCAAGCTCTGACTCCTATTAATAATTGATAAGGATATTTTTTCATCTACATGTATCAAGTAATTAATGCCAAGTGCTTTGTATAAAGTTCATAATCCAGTGTGTATTTCATTGCGTTTCTTGTTAGCTTGACTACATATACGAGAGCTATGGAGAGCTATCCTACTTGCCCTTTCGCATCCACACCTTGGTTAAAGTTTTGATGCACTTTCTCTTTTTTCACTTTAATTAATTGATGGATGCTTCAAACTTAAAATAGTTATTCCTCATTATCACCCACATCATCTGGCACAAGGGCAATAACTCTTGCACCAATATTTTATGACTTTGTATCATTCCCCCATTTAAGCTTGACTATTCAAAGAATAGTCTAGCTATTCTACTCACCCTGGCATCGTTGTCGGCGTCACACCTTGGTTGAAGTTGCATGCAAGTACATATGGCTATCATTTAACGGCATATAGCTTTGAAACTTATTTTTTCTTTTTCTAGGTCAATTACCAACCTCACTGGGTCAAGTCCCATAACTCTTGACATGTTTTTTTGCCAAATTATGCCCCCTTTTGGACTTAGAAGATCCTGGTTAAAGTTTCACATGCAAGTTACTATCTCTAAAACTAATGCAGATATTGAATTGAAACTTCACATGTGTCTAGGTGATAGCATCAACACGGTGGGGAAACCACGTGACTAACTTGGGTAACGTGCACGTAAAAGTGCTAAAAATAGGCCCGCTTCAGGTATGTTTTTTCACTATAACTTTTTTGATCCGCAATTGTTTTAAACGAGATAACGTGTATAAACCCCGCAATAAAAAGCTCTTTCAACGGATATATGTAACTTGATGAAACTCCCTCCCGTTTTTAGCTCACCTGAGCACGAAGTGCTCAAAGGTGAGCTTTAGTGATCACCCTGTGTCCGGCGTCCGTCGTCGTCCGTCCGTCCGTCCGTCCGTCGTCAACAATTTGACTGTTAACACTCTAGAGGTCACATTTTTGACCCAATCTTAATGAAACTTGGTCAAATGTTACCCCAATAAAATCTTGGACGAGTTCGATATTGGGTCATCTGGGGGCAAAAACTAGTCATCCAGGTCAAATCCCAAAAGGGAAAAACTTGTTAACAAATCAGAGTCACATTTTTGGCCAACTTAATGAAACTTGGGCAAATGTTACCCTCAATAAAATCTTGGACAGTTCGATATTTAAATCATCTGGGGTCAAAAACTAGGTCATCAGGTCAAATCAAAGAAAAGCTTTTTAACACTCTAGAGGTCACATTTTTGGGCCCCAATCTTAATGAAACTTGGTCAGGATGTTACCCTCAATAAAATCTTGGACAGTTTGAATATTGGGTCATCTGGGGTCAAAACTAGGCACCAGGGCAAATCAAAGAAAAAACTTGTTAAAAACTCTAGAGGTCACATTTTGGCCCAATCTTAATGAAACTGGTCAGAATGGTACCCTTAATAAAACTTGGACGAGTTCGATATTTTGGGTTTTCTGGATCATAAACTAGGCCCCCAGGTCAAATCAAAGGAAAAGCTTGTTAACACTGTTAAGCCGCATTTTTGACTGTAAACTTCATGAAACTTGGGCAGATTGTTAATATTGATGATCTTAAGGTCCATTTGAATCTGGGGCATGTAGGATAAAAAACTAGGGCACCAAGCCAAATCAAATGAAAAGCAGTTTACACTAGAGGGCCCCATTATGACCATACCTTAATGAAACTTGGTCAAATCTGATGATCTATAGCTCAAGTTCAAATCTGGGTTAGGGGGGGTCAAAAAATAGTCACTATCAATCAAAGGGAAAAACTTGTTAACCACTCTAGAGCCACATTTATGACTATATCTTCAGAAACTTAGTCAGAATGTTAAACTTGATGATCTTTAGGGAATTTTGAATCTGGGCCCATGTCGGGTCAAAAACTAGGTCCCCGGGGTCAAATCAAAGGAAAGCTAATTAACACTGTAGGGGCCACGTTTGACCATATCTTAATGAAACTTGGTCAGAAGTTAATCTTGATAATCTTTAGGTCAATTTAAATCTGGGCAATGGAGTCAAAAACTAGGTCACTAGGTCATATCAAGGAAAAGCTTTTTAAACACTCTAGAGGCCACATTTTTGACTATACTTCATGAAACTTAGTCAGAATGTTAAACTGATGGTTTTTAGTCAAGTTCGAATCTGGGTCATGCGGCCCAAAAACGGTCACGGGGTCAAATAAAAGGAATAGGTCAAGTTTAAATCTGGTCAGTTGTGTTAAAAAACAGGTCACTGGGTCAAATCAAAGGAAAAGCTTGTTAAACCTAGAGGCCAATTTATGACTGTATCTTCATGAAACTTAATCAAATGTTAATTTTGATGATCTTTAGGTCAAGTTTGAATCTGGGTCATGTGGGGGCAAAAACTAGTCACCGGGTCAAATCAAAGGAAAGCTAGTTAACACTTTAGAGGCTAAAATTTATGACCATATCTTAATGAAACTTGGTCAGAAGTTGATCTTGATGATCTTTAGGTCATAGGTCAGTGAGCGTACAGGCCTTCATGGCCCTTTTGTTATGTAATCCTTGCCCAACCGATTCAAAAAGATCAAAATATTTTGGTAACGAACACGTCTGTTCACAAGTTACCACCTACACAGATTCGGCAGGGTTTTTTCCCGCTGGGAATTTAGGTTTAAAATAAAGCTTGCATTGTCCAAAGTCCTGTACCCAAATAATTAACATGACTATTCAGGAATATTAAAATACCGTAAGACAAAGGGTGCGTAACGTACACGTCGCGGTTTTTTCCAGAGGGTAACGTACACGTCAAAGACTATTTATCATGCATTTAACCATCTTGTCTTTAATTGACTAAAATTGTTAACATTTTGACATTGTTAAAAAGATGCAGATGCTGGAATAGGCTTTTTTCTTTGGGTAGGTTAGTATATACAGAAATGCTACATGAAAATGAGTAGCGTGGGTCCTTATCCTAGCTTGGAAATAATACACGTTTACAGCTCTTGTGTACTATACATAAATAGTAAAATGATAAAATTTTGAAATTATTTTTGCTCTAAATCCATCATATGCACAACTGACCATGTATCTTTGAGTAAAAAAGTTGACAGCTGATTACGGGTGATGGAAGCCTAGATTTGTTCATTCCAGTAACGATAGTTATTTAGTTGTCCGCACCATATGATTCTGGCTTTTGAAAGAGACGTATAAATACGCATTAGTATAATTGTTGCCCGAGATAACAGCAGTAAAACTGTTATCTATTTAATAGCAGGGAGAATGAATATATTTGCAATGAGTGCAAATGTCTTTTCGGAGAAAAAGTAATTTAAAGGCGCACGAGAAGAGACATAGTGGAGCGTGAACCTACCACTTTTGGAAAAACTTTTTTGACAACCCATTTCTAAAAATAACAACAGAAAAAAAACTTTTACTTTTCTTTTTGACATGTTTATATTTTGCTTATCATTGATTTACTTGGTTTCCCATACAAGTTTCTTATACACACAGAGGGGTAATTAAAAATGGTCAGTAAGAGTTATGATTCCTTATCACTGCACTATCTTTCACTGACCTGTATTAAATGTACAAAGTATCAAATCAACCCTTCATAGTTTTTGGCTTTTGCTTCAGTCAAGCTTTTGCTTTTCCTTTTCATGCATAAAGTGAGGGGATTCAAAAATGGGGTCAGCTAAGTAATGGTTCTTTGACACTGCACTTTGCTTCACTGACCTCTATCAATGTATCAAGTAACAAGGCAATCCTTTAATGGTTTTGACATTGGCCCCCGACAAGTTTTTATAGGGGGGTTATTCAAAAATAAGATCAGTTAGAGTTATGGTTCTTTGACACAGTACTTTCCTTTCATTGGACCTCTATTATGGCAAAGTTTCAAGTCAATCCTTTAAAATAATTTCGACTTGGGCTTTAGACCAGCTTCTATATAACATAAGGGAGTAAAATTTAAAAATGTGACCATTACACTGCGCTTTCCTCTGTCAGTGTGTAAAGTATCTTCAAATTCTTCAAATAGTTTTTGACTTGGCTCTGGACAAGTCTTTTTATAAGGATAAGGAGAGATAATTGAAAAATGGGACCACCTAAGTTAAAGTTCTTTGATACTGCACACCCTCTCACTGTGTTCGATCATTGTAAGAAGTAACAAATTAGCACCTTTATTATTTCTTGATTATGCCCGGACAAGAAGCGTGACGGACGCCAGCCGTCGCCAACGGACAGACAAACGGGCGACGGAAAAGTGATTTCCTATATGTCGCAGCTACTTTGTATAGGGGACACAAAATCTGTCTAAGTCAACTGTACTTGGTTAAAAAAAAATCAATTTTTTTTCGACATTTCTAACTTTTTTTGCGATCCAATATACTTAGTTTAGTTTTTAAAAGTTAATTGTAATAGTACTTGATTAGCAAAATTTAGGTCTATACTGATTGTTGTTTCATTAAGGAGTCTAAACAATAACTAGCTGACCAACAAACTGTCACTAACCCACAGAAAGAAAAACAATTTCTCCCACACATTAAAAAGACAACGTGTTTATATTATTGGCTGATTGTTATGGTCCCATGCATGATAGAAAATCAAACAGTTTGTCAAAGATCAAAAAGGTGCATGCTGTCATATTAAACAAAAAAATTTTCTGTATTGTAACTTTTAATAAAGAAAAATCATGGTTATCAAGCATGCTATCGTTCTAGTTATCGTTCAAATTTATACTAATTCCAGCAAACTTTTTAACAATATAAAAAATGTTTACAGTTCAACGGTCATCAAGAAGATTTGAACATATGGATTTATTAAACCCTGCTGACAGACAGAACTACATGTTTATTCCCCGAAACCTAATTAACTTTTGATAGTTGGAGAAAAGAAAAAGTCGACATTTAAAATGGCAACTGCTAACAATGTCTACTTGTCAAATAACAAACACGATTAGACCATAAAATTCCAAATGCTATTCATTTTCACTGTAGCAAATTTTTGTATATACTAACCTACCGAAAAAAAACAGCCTGTTCCCAGTCATTTAAAGACAAAGTTGTTTCTACATGCATGATAAATAGTTTTTGACGTGTACTTACCCTCTGGGAAAATGACGTGTACGTCACCTCCTGAAAAACCGGAACGTGTACGTTACCGCAACCCTTTTGTCTTACGATATCTTTAATATTCCTGAATATCCCTGTTAAATATTTGGTACAGGACTTGGACAATGACAACTTTTATTTTAAACCTAAATTCCAGCGAAAATTCTCTGCAGAATCTGTGCTAGGTGCGTAACTTGAACAGACTGTTCGTTACCAAAATATTTGCATCTTTCGGATCGGTGGGCAAGGATTACGTAAAAACAGGAGGGAGTTATCAAGTTACATATATCCGTTGAAAGAGCTTTTTATTGCGGGGTTTATGCATGTTATCTCGTTTAAAACAATTGCGGATCAAAAAAGTTATAGTGAAAAAACATACCTGAAGCGGGCCTATTTTTAGCACTTTTGCGTGCACGTTATCCGATTTAGTCACGTGGTTTCCCCACCGTGATCAAGTCCCATAACTCTGACATGTATTTTAGCCAAATTATGCCCCCTTTTGGACTTAGAAAATCTTGGTTAAAGTTTTGCATGCAAGTACATATACTTAAAGGCATATAATTTGAAACTTATTTTTTCTTTTTCTAGGTCAATTACAAAATACTTAAAGGCATATAATTTGAAACTTATTTTTTCTTTTTTTAGGTCAGTTACAAACCTCAGATATTAAATTGAAACTTCACATGATGTTCGATGTTCGACATCATCTCCTACATCATATGACACAAGGGTCATAAGTCTGGCACCAGTATTTCGTGAATTATGCCCCCCTTTTACATAAAATTTCAGGCTTAAAGTTTTTATGCACTTTCACTCTATATCTGTTATTTCCAAACAGATTCGATTCAAACTTAGTTGTAGCACATCATCACCAACATCATATGGGTGGACGGATAGCTCAGTGGTTTGCACACTGGCCTTCCAATCCTGAGTTTAGGGGTTCGATCCCCGGCAGCTACTCGGGAATTTTCAGTGTTTTCCACCCAACTAGAGGTGTACTGGTCAGGAACCCAGGCAATCCTTGCATGTATCAGTGCTATACACTGGGCACGTTAAAGAACCAGGCTGTCTATTCGCAACGAGCTAGGCTAAGTTAGCCGGACAAGCCTGTATCTGATTTCTGATCTCTCTGTCGTGGGGGCTTTGTCTCACTCTGTCCCTCTGGTCAGATCTCTCTGTGTCTGTATTAGTAGAGGATGAATTATGCACCCTGTGTGGCTGCATTTGAACTATGTAAAGCGCCTTTGAACGTGAAAATGATCATGAAAAGGGCGCTATATAAATCTGGTATATATATATAGAGAGAGAGAGAGAGAGAGAGAGAGAGAGAGAAAAAAACAACAACATTATATATATGACACAAGGGCCATAACTCTGGCACCAATATTTTATTAATTTTGCCCCCTTTTTACTTAAATTTCAGGTTAATGTTGGTGCTCTTTCACTTAATCTGTTATTAGTTAATGAATTTGATTCAAACTGAAAAAAGTTCTTCCACATTGTTATCCTCATCATATGACACAAGATCCATAATTTTGGCTTGTTAATAACTCTCTCAATATGACTTTGAACCACTCTTCCATAAGCTGAGTCTGCATACTGATTACTTAAACTTTTAATTACAGCAGGGCACTACACAACTTTTTGGGACAGGTACCCATACCCTCAGGAAGGGGAATTTTTCGTCATTTTAAGACAAAAAGAGGAAGTTTTTAGCGATATATATGTTACTACTTTTTACACTTACTAATACTGTTTTTAGTCATTTCTAACTAACGTAACTATATTGCAGTAGTTCCCTTCCTTAGAGGCACTAAAATATAACTTGAAAGAGAGTTCATATCTAGTTATGTCATTATTATCAGGGGAATTTTCTTCTGAGAAAGGGGGAAAAACATATTATTTTATGAGGGGAATGGGGCCCATATTCGGCCCCAAAAACGGGCAAACGAGTGCCCTGTATTACATCTGTGGCTCTTGGTGAATTTCATTGGCTGAAGTAGACAGAGCTAAGGTACTGCATTCAGTGCTTTGCCAGTAAATAACTTGCTGTATTTGCTCCAGTGTCTGTGATACTCAGAGTTAGTTCAGGCATACTCCCAGATAAAGTGTCACAGAAGCTAGTGATTAAATCATAACTATAGAACAATATCTTGGCTTTGCTGTCAATTTTAGGTTAAACTTTGTACAGTCAAAATGTTTCATATTCATGAAAATGAAAAAAATAACTTAAAGGTAACAGGCATTTAAAGCAAATTTGTCATTACAAGTATATTATCATCTGTATGTAGTAGCTTAGCGTAGCATTACTGTACACTGATACATAAACATATCTTCTGACTGAACAGTTTAAAACTTCTGCTTGAATAAATTAAAAATATATTGCTTTTCCTTATCATTTATTTTATACTGGCAGTAAAAGCTACTGGTTGGCAGGCCATCTTTTCTTTCCCATAAGGAGAAATGTTTAGTTACTTAACCTCTTTGCAGCAACAGTCTCATTACAACAAAATCATTAGTCTTCCCACTGGTGACCATTCTAAACTTAACTGACCTCTAACATTCTGGTTAGGAGCCAGGAAGACACACACATATTAAGGATGGCCTAGAAATGTGGACTGTTCTGACGTCCCCTCCCCTACAAGTGGCCGAAATATCCCAGTCGCGAATAGTATGTTTGTTTTCTCCAATTTTAAAGATAAAATTTCCAAGTGAGCGTTAACTTTTTTCCCTTTTTCAGCTATGACTATCCCAAGTCCTATGAAAAATTAAACATTTGAAACACACAGCAGTATGCTAATGTAAAGTATTACTGAACCAGTTTTGTCTTTTTTATGATAATTTTTCCTAGTTGCAAAAGCCCCGACCCCAATTACCAAAGCAATGGGGAAAAACACTGCCTACTCACAACTTAAGTCAGCCTGGTCCATTTTAAAATTCATGATATTTTTTAAAACCAGAAATTATTTTCATTACGAAAATTAGGTAGAAGTTTCAAGATTGACCCTTTAAGGAGGTTTCACAGGAAAACTATTAATTTGTTGTTTTGTTTAATGTAATACATGTATAGACATACATGTATATAAGGATATACTACAGACAGGACTAGGATAGTCTTTTTTTACATTTTGGTTAAATTATTTTTAATACTTTTAGATCATAATTTTTATCAAATTCATTGTCCCAAGAAGACACAACGAAATGTGCTAAGAAACTGCGTGCACACCATCAAGAAGATATTAAAACCTTCTATCTTCTTGACAATGAAAGCAACGAGTACTACTAATTAAGAGGCCTCTGTTTTCAGTGACATGGCAACGATTTGAATAAACACTATTTCATTTAAAGTCGTTCTGGTCCTCCGCATCTGATTTAAGTGAAGAAGTTGTCAGTTACTTGTGGATGTAAAGTCAAAACAAGTATAGAACCCAGGAAACTGACACTACAACTCTTAATCAGTTATCTGTTATAATCCCCAACCCTTGAGCTATATAAAACTGTCGTCTTTTTTCCTATCGTGATTGTGCGTGAAATAACTTTAAAGGGTGTTTCCCTCTCTAAAAAGTGTTATAATTATTATAGGTTTTTTCACACAAGATACATATTTTCAGTTATAAATGGAAAGAATGCCATTAAAGAATGTAAGTATCACACAGGTAAACTTTATCTGAAATGTTTGTCATAAATTAACACTATTGATAATTTTGTTCTATTGACAAAAATATCTGCCAGTATAGTGTGTTCCTTTACCTTTACATATGGTAATTTGTAAAAAATGGTAAAATGATTATTAGTCACTGTTACTGAAATATAGTGTAATAAGATAAAATCAAATTACTGTGTTTCATCTATATTTTGCCTGACTAAATATAACCCTGATGGAGGTCTTAGCAGACCGTAACTAATAGATCAAATAATAAATAGTCTATTAACCACCCGGTGTTTGATGTTTTGTTGTTCCCTCCTTTGCTTTTTCATTTGTTTAAATATAACCCTGTTATGAAATTTGATGATCTTTATATCCTTTTACTATTTTTAGCCCATAATTGTCTCTTTAATGGTAACTCTCTCATGCATAACATTACGTCTTACAGTACTTACTGACATAGACATTCAAGCAGAAAATTGTCAACTTACTGGTTGCATTATGTTTTAACAATCATATCTCTTTGTGATCTTGAAGTTGCCATTCTTTACTAGTCTGTAGCAGTAAAAGTAAAAAGTTTTGTTTTAGAAAGTGTTTTTTTACAAGTTTTACAATTCAGTAGTTATTGTAGTACTTTAACCAATAACATTTAAAAGTATTTATGGCTAAATAATTTGGTTGTAAAAAACTTTGAAAATTACTTTCAGTAGTTTTCTTGAAGGTCAATTTGGTATTCATATTTAAATTCATGTTTGTTGTGAAATTTGTTAAAGAAGGAAGTTCAACAGACTGTTACTAAATTTCAAGTGAAGCTGTAAATTAAATGTTGATTTTTTCTTCAACATTCACTTTCCTACATGGATTAGCTATTTAACATTCCAGATGTGGAGGGTTAGTTTATTGTGTATGACTGAACATCAGGAAAACTACATTTTGACTTACATCTCAAATATACCTTTAAATAAAAGAAATATGTATATTTTTTTTTGCATAAAACTTGTATTTTTCTTTGTTTTCAGAGCATGTTAAACTGACTGTCGGCCTACCATGACAGAGGAAGTACTAACGCACAAGCCAACTAGATCTGCAACAAAATATGTGAATGAAGCATTCAGTTTTCTCAATTTGGAAGATGTAGATGATACTATTACTAACAATGAAGTGGTTCAACAGAACCCTTTATACATTTCAAAAGATCTACATACTGCAAAAGAGGATAACTTTGCAGAAACTAATGGGAGTATAGATACGGTTAAAAAAGAAAATGAGGGAGTGAAGACTGAAACAGTTAAAGAGTTAGATAGTAGAGTGAAAAATGAAACGCAAGAAGAGTTTAGAATAATAACTTCAGTAGAAGATAGTACAGAAGTAATTGTTAATGGGGAAAACACTACAAAAATACTAAACCATGTTGATAGCAGTAAAGGGAATGGAGATGAATTTTCAATTGTGACTTTTGTAGAAGATGATAGAGGTTTAAAAAGAGGCCTGCAAGGAGAAACATTTGGTAAGATTGGGAGAGGACTGATTGAGATAAACCCAGTGTATGAAGTAACTGATTACATTGATGAAGTGATTAAGGACAGTAATGAGGTGATACAAGACACTGGTGATGGTAAGACAGTGTCTGAAGATGCAGCTAGTGATAACAATGAGTCACAGGTTGAAACTGGACCTGATGATAGTAGTGTAACTGCAGTTGAAAGTAATGGAAATGAAAGATTATCTGTTGTAATTGATAATGAAGTAGTGGAACTAAGAACACACTCTCCCAATGAGATCATATCAAGGCAGTCAAGACAACCAACTTGGAGGAAAAACCAACACTTTGTGAGTGAAGCATTTGACTTTCTTAAGGAAATTGACACTGATGACATTGATGCTGTTAGAGACAGTGTTCTGATTAATGGTTTCAATGTCAAAAGTTGCAGTGAATGTGGCCAGACATTGACACCAAATGAGAAAGTAACAGTAGATGACAAGGGGCAATCACTCTGCAAACATTGTGATACAAAACACACTGAATCAGGGGAAGTAAATGGAGGAATTGCTGAAACAGATGAGATTGGAGACTTGCCTGATTCTAAACCAGGACTAATGAGGAAAAGGAGATTGGTTCAACAGAGTAACACTGGAGATGATGATGGGAATTCATCAGATGAAGACAAAGGTATATATTTGTTTGTTGAGCCCATCAGGAATTTTACTTCTTTGTACATGTACCATACACAGTCTCTTATCCCTGACAGTTATTCAGTAAATATGATTGTTTGTTTGAGACCTTTTGAAAAAAGGCAGTTAGGCACTTGATTGCAAATAATATTCCTGTTTGCATTTTCAGTCCATGATTAGGGATGGAGTGTTTGCCAAATGAATGCTGTGTATATTATTAGCTTGTGTCGGTGTGGAGATATATTTCCTGGAGCCCTCCTTTATAGAAATTATTAGTGGGCAGATGGGTATTTTAGCTGAGTGTACTGTGTGGCATGTTTTAGGTGCAGATATCTTGTGTATTTATTTAATCTAGTCCAGATTCACTATAAACTGGTATACATTTCATTTTACTTAAAAGACATGTTAAGGCAATGGAAAACAGCAGGAAGCATTTTAACTGTTTTATATGTATCATTTACGTGTGTGATAAAAATAGCTTTATAATGGCATGTAATTGTATATAAGGCGACCATTACAATACAAAAGAATCTTGTGTCATTACAATACGCCCATATAAATCTGCCTTATCTGTATTGAAGGAGAACTGATTTATCACAGTCTGTATCTATAGAATAAATTAGATTTATGAAATAATAGTTAAATGCTTAAACTGATTAATCTGACTGTCTGTGTATTGATTTAAAAGTTTAATATCTTATTCCGCCCTAATCCTCAAAATATCCAGTCACACTGTCCTTCAGAAAATTTAGGACAGAAGGGGTAAATGTCTCATGCATTAACATTTGAGGCTAAATTTTGAGTAGTACTAATTTTATATTGGGTGGGGAAGGCGGCAAATAACGTGGCGGTGGGACCATTAATTTATGATATGTTTCAAATTCCAGATTGTTAATTCTGTATTCTAGAGGTTATAATGGGAGGTCTGGGTTACATAAATGGAAAAAGCTGTATAGTTTAGTACTTTCTAAATCTCTAAAGTTTTTTAGATTTAGTTTTAACAAACTACTTTACAAATAGTTTGAATATCTACAATATAGAGATGGTACCTAAGGCTACTTATTCAATGACAACAACAAATCAAGTGCAAAACTGAAGTGCATATCGCTTATCTCACACTAGCAATATTTTAACATAGCACCATGCAGTAAATACGGGAACTTTTGACAGCGACATCAGCTTCGTTGTTTTCGTGGATTAGCTAAAGAAAGGTGATTGTCATTTCTTTTTAACTAACACAACCATTTTATTTATACTAACATGACTAAAGAACGTCTGCATTATATTAACAAAAGTTTCTGTAAAGGCAGATTCCGCAAGGTAAATGCGATTCTGCATGCCTCAATATGCAAATTAGGTACATTTGTAAACACATGGTGCGAGTCATAAAAAGTGAAATAACTTCTTTCGGCAAAGTTTTTGGTATGATTTTGATGAGACCATCAGATAGAATATACACATTTATATCGTTCTGTTTTTAACTCATACATTTTGAGGCC
This sequence comes from Mercenaria mercenaria, assembly GCF_021730395.1. Lineage (NCBI taxonomy): Eukaryota > Metazoa > Mollusca > Bivalvia > Venerida > Veneridae > Mercenaria > Mercenaria mercenaria. The sequence goes on along the minus strand of NC_069376.1, from coordinate 59,842,492 downwards.
TTGATTATTCTTGGCAAACGAATTTTGTAAAATGTTGAGGGATTTGATGTCGTAAAATTCATATCTATATAGTCATTTATATTTTTTCTCATGAGTAATGTTTTCTTTCCTATGATCATACCATACCTGTAAATTATCGGCAGTAATAAAAAGATATTGTCTTGGAATTAGTCTGTTCGAAAATAAAAGATAATGCTCAACTTTTTTGTTTGAATCATAGATCTTGAAGTATAAAACTATATATTTGGGAAACACATCCGAATCTATGCATACTTTGTTCAGATAACTAAATAGTCCTAGAAGAGTTATCTGTCACTGGCTTCACTTTTCCAAGTAGGACCAAATTTTTCTGGTTTAATACTGCCTTTCAGCATGAAAAATGAGGTATGAAAGTTAAACCATTGTACAGTTGAGGAACTCTGGTATTAAGCTTTCAACAGAAAGTAATATCAGATGCAATTTGAATTTTTAGGTACCATCTCTATACAATAGATGTGCAAATCCATTAATAAAACATGGTATTTAGTACCTAGAAATTCATTTCCATTTTAGTCTTTTTGAATGTTGATTTCTTATTTTTAAGCCAAACTCCTTGAATAATTATGGCCAATGCAAGTTAGCTGTTTCTGCAGTGGTTTCATATAGTTTGGTTTCAAGGTCAGCGATGTCTTTGTATCTTTTATAATGTTATTCAGCACAATAGTGGTTCTTACCTAAATAAGGCAAGGTAAATCATGCTGATTTTCCTAATCGGCAGACGAGTCTATAAATTGAATTCAGACGTCAAAATCAGACTATACTTGATGAATTGATACTATACTGTACTTTGGGATATTTTCGTGTCTGCAAATTTTCGCCCTTTTAACTCAAAATGTAGTGGTTTTATTTTGGCGTGTGTATTTTTCGCCATCTTACATAGGTGGCGAACATTTGCCCGAAAGTTTCATCAAAATCCAACAACATTACCGGCATTTCTGAAGAGTAGGCCTATCCAAGAGAGGTTACTTTTCTGCGATTATCCAACAACACAAACTGCGTAATGTGACTTTATTACGGTTTATCTGGTATATACATACTGAAATTTATTGCAAATTGTATTAAAATATAAAATCAATAAAATGCGTTAAAATGTGCATGAACGTCTAAAATTTCTTTTTGCCATACCGTCTCTCAATTTAAAAACATACAAGCACCAAATGAGGTGCTTCTCAAACAAAATGCTTATCTAAAACAGTAATTTCGATTTCTTTTTCTTTCGGTTGAAAATAAATGAGAATAGACATGTTTGTTTTCACACTTTGACAACCATATACAGTAAGTGTATCGAAATTCTAAGTGCCGATTACCAACTACACGTAATCAATAGGTTAAATAAAAACTGGTCAAGGTGAGAAGTCTCGGGTTTCATGTTTTTGTAACAATACAGGTAATACAAAAGCAATTATCCTTTCATACCCGATGTCAGGTATTTGCAATCGATAGTCAATGTAGATAAGCAGGTATTGTAGTGTTAACGTTTATATGGTTTCAAATTTTGGACATAGGTCTATTTTTGAGCGTTATATTTTCGCCACTTCATATGGGTGGCGAAATAGGCGAAAAATTAACTATGACGAATATATCCCAAAGTACGGTATTATGTAGATGCAAGCTAACAGATAAAGATACAAAATGGTCTTCAGCTTTTCTGAAATGACTTTTGATGGTAGTCAGGTACTTACATGACAGTACTGAGGACTGAATTCTGCATTTTCAGCATAATTACTGTTGATTAGTTTGGTTTTACTGGATTTTAAGTCACAGAAACACACTTTAGAGCTACAGTGTGACTTTTCATTGTGTTAATGGTGGGGAAAGGCTCCAGTTGAAAGTATTACCCCACTTGGCATTATTCCATTCTTTCATAAATAACTTGGTAGAATAATACAACTTTCTAACACCAACTTAGTGGATAGTTCAACCCAACAGTGTAGATCTAGAAGGGCCCACCCACTTAGCTCAATAGGGAGAGCACAGATCTACGGATCACGGGGTCATGAGTTCGAGCCCTGGGCGAGGCGTATGTTCTCCGTGAAGATTTGATAAAAGACATTGTGTCTAAAATCATTCGTCCTCCACCTCTGATTCATGTGGGGAAGTTGGCAGTTACTTGCGGAGAACAGGTTTGTTCTGGTACAGAATCCAGGAACACTGGTTAGGTTAACTGCCCGCCGTTAAATAACTGAAATACTGTTGAAAAACGGCGTTAAACCCAAAACAAACAAACATAAAGATCTAGAAGGGCAAGTGATTCAAAATTCGATGTATTCACCTGTGAGGTTTTGAAAATTTTGGATTAGAATATATACTTCCTGCTTGAGGTTACTGTAATAATCTATATTTTGTATTAATTAGGAGTGTATCGTGAGAGTTTTCGCAAGTCCACATGGTTGTATATTGGTGACAATGAAGAGATAAAGGAGAGTAGGAACCAGGCCAACTATATATCCCTGTCAAATCTTGGTGTAGATACCTGTGATACTGGTAAGATTATTTTGATTTGTTCAATCATTGATGTTCAAATGTACATGAATTTATGGGTCTGCATTTTGATCCCTCCACAAGCAATATGTTTTCAATGAAGATTTCAAGTAAGAAATGTGTGTTAACCCTTACCCTGCTAAATTTCTATAATGAACTTGTCCATCTCTCAATTTGGACACTACCATTAACTGTTAGAAGGGGTGCTTACCAAAAAGATATTGACTGAATGGCGAACAGTGCAGATCTTGATCAAACTGCATGGATGTGAAGGCTGATCATGATCTACACTATTCGCAAAGGCAGAATCAGTAGTGTCCAGCATGATAAGGGTTAAGTCATTTGTTCTCCACTACTGATTCTCTTTGTTCAATTTTGAGCAGTGTATAAGTTAATTTTGGAGAAGATGCCAGTACTGATACAGAATACAGGAACACTAAGGGTGAAACTGCAGTACATAAGTGACATACCAAGGATGTATTTGTGTCCTTGAATATAATGATAAGGAAAACAGTGTTAACCCTTACCCAGCTAAATTTATATAATGGACTTGTCCATCTTTCAATTTGGACAGTACCATTAACTGTTAAAAGGGGTGCTTACAAAAAAAGATACTGACTGAATGGTGAACAGTGCAGATCATGATCAGACTGCACAGATGTACAGGCTGATCATGATCTACACTGGTCGCAAAGGCAGAATCAATCGTGTCCAGCATGGTAAGGGTTAGTATCAAATAGTTCATATAACCTTGTTTATTGCATTTGATTGCAGAGTCAAGAGAGTGGGATTCATTGTCCAATTTGCTCTATTAATGATTCTGACCCAAACATTTGTCCCATATTTATATAGATCTGCATCTTCAGTATACGAGATATATTAAATACACTTTAAAATATCTTGTTACAAGCTTAATCTGTTTTGTGAAAACCAGTATGACATGAATCACAAAAAATCAAGTTAGTAAATACATAATTATGTGAATATATTTTTTACTCAGAATCCAAAGATGTGGTTTCTTTGTAATTCATGCATATATTTGTAATTACAGACAGTGTGTTTGGAGACAATGTTTCTCCTCTGTCACCCTTGCCAGACTTCAGTCAAATGCGTAATGACTCTATTGCAACTACGCTATCAGAACAAGAGTTCAGAAGTCAGTATAACTCTGTGTCAAGACGTTTTGTGAAGCGGGCTGACAGTCAACAGGAGTACAAGAGATTTACTACCAGAGGCTATGGTAGGTTTCATCATCTATATGCTGAACCTTCAATTTTAAACCAGTCACAAGACTTTGGCATTTGATTGGCTGTTTTTTAACTCTTCCCAGTTTTTGAATTCACCATTGAGTAGGTTACATTTTCAGACTGGTCTGCAAACTCAATTCTAAAAGGTATAGTATAACTAAATATTCTGCTCTCTACAGGTATATAAAAACCAAATGTCAAATTTTTATGCCTTTTTATCAAACCATCAGAATGTGTTGTATTGTCCCTGAGGGTGTTTTATGCTGAATATACATTTGTATATTATTGAAATGTAAATTAAGACTTGTCATAAATGTAAAAATTTGAAAATTAATTGATTAAGTGCAAAGTGTTTCACACAGTGTAAATTTATTAATGTGTCAAGATGATAAGCACTCATATTTAATTAAGCTTCTCTCTGTTGGTACAGTAAAACTTGTGTACAATGACCATGTACAAGAAGTCAAAACTGGCCTTTTTTGCAAATGGACTTTATTCACAGGTCATATCACACAGACAATGTTTAAATGGGAAATAACACAGGTAGTCTTTAGGGCCAGGTGGTCTAAATAGTGACAATTAAAAAACAAATTCTGAGAAATTTGTTTAAGTGATCTAAAATGTCAACCTTAGATTACTGCAGAATCATTACTGTTCATAGGGTACTAATTTTAGTGGATTTCACATTTGTATCAATCCATGGTATTAAATTCTGTCTCTCTTAAATCTTGAGGGCTTCGTAGATATAAAGTGTTTGGTCTTAACATCTCTGTCTATTTTAAATTTCTGCACTGTAACGATTTACCACCTTTAAGGATTTTCAAAACTTTGCACAAATGTTTACCATAATGTTACCACTTGCAGAATGTAAAGTTCAGTCACTTGTGTTCAAAGTCAAGGTGATATGGTGAGATCATAGGTCAGATAAGCAGTATTTCTTGTTTGCTGCACCTTTGAAGGGGATGACGTGTAAAAGTAACTTATTAGTCATATAAGGTCCGAGTTGTAGATCATTATGAGAAGATATGCAGAATGCAGCTTTAAGTCATGTTGGTTTAAGGTTAAAGCTGTACATTGAGATCAAAGGTCAGATGGGCAGTCCATTTCTTTTTTACTCCTTGAAGGATTTTGAAATAAAGTTGTGCCATAATCATGATAATGAGAGTGCATGTACATGCAGAATACAAGTATTTTTCACCCTTTTACTAAAATAGAGTGGGGAGATGGGCATTTTTCAAAAGCAGTCTTTAATTTCTCTAGTAGTTGTTTATTGTGTACTATTTAACAGGTACTTTTTGTGCCCGCCCCCCCCCCCCCCCCTCATGAGTGGTGGGGGCATATAGATTTGCTCTTGTCCGTCCTTCTGTCCGTCCGTCCTTCCGAGAATGTTGTGTCGCGCCTAGCTCCAAAAGTATTACACGTAGAGTCACAAAACTTTACAGGATTGTTGGTCAGCATGTGTAGTTGTACACCTGGGGTTTCGCATCCAGATTCTTTCAGTCGTATAGGAGTTATGGCCCCTGACTTTGTAAAAATTGGTCATTTTAGTGTTCTGTCACGCCTAGCTCCAAAGGTATTTGACATAGAGTCACAAAACTTTACAGGAATGTTGGTCAGCATGTATAGTTGTGCACCTGGGGTTTTGCGTTCGGATTCATTCAGTCATGTAGGAGTTCTGGCCCCTGACTTAGTAAAAAATTGGTCATTTTTATGTTGTGTCGCGTGTAGCTCCAAAAGTATTTGACCTAGAGTCACCAAAGTTTACAGGAATGTTGGTCAGCATGTGCAGTTGTGCACCTGGGATTTCGCATCCGGATTCATTCAGTCATGTAGGAGTTATGGCCCCTGACCTTGGAAAAAATTGTCATTTTAATGTTTTGTCGTGCGTAGCTCCGAAAATATTTTACCTACAGTCATTATTTCACTACACAAGACCAAACTTTTTGTCCAGACTTACTCAAAATAAAAAAAGTTTTTGAAACATATATGTTAAAATGTACTTGACCTAGAATCATAAAACATTAGAGGATTGTTTTATAGCCTATGAAGTGTTCTCTTTAGGATTTTACTCAGCTAGGCCAGAGTTATGGCCAACTAAGTGAAAAATACACATAAGGTTCTTAAAAGTTTGTGTTGCAAACATCTTAAAAATTGTTTAACCTGAGTCATTAAACCATGTTACAGTGGCAGGAGTTGGGGCACCTGTGTCCTATGGACACACATCTAGTTACAAGCTGCAAAATTTTATTACTTTTCACATCTAAATCAGTTTCATAAAAATTGGCCTTGTATAAAAATCAGTACCTAGGTTATTTATTTGCATATCTTTATTAATTTATAAAAAAGTCAACATATAAAATCAAATGTCTGTATTTACCTCAAATCTAAACTTTCACACCAAGGAAAAAACTGTTACAAGGTAGTCAGAAAAGTTTTGAGACTGAGAGTATACATTTCTTGTATTTGTTATTTATAACTGTTTCAGACAATTTGAAGTCAATTACCATTGAACGTGACTCTAGCGTTGAGTTTGGTATTCACATACTGGACAGTAGGCCGGCTGTTATATCTGGAATTGATGCAGGTAATTTCACTGAACTTTGTCTATCATAATCTTATGCTATGTGGTACCAGAGATCTTAAAACTTTTTGCCATTAAGGACTATGAAAACATTTTGAATACAGCTTTGTATTACAGAAAAAAATGAAATTTTACTTTTTAATTTTGTGAAAAAGCATATAAAACGTATTATAGAAAAGACACGGTGTATACCCATATCGGATCCCTCTCTGTAGAAAATGAAAAAGCGAATCCCTCTCTGTTCGCGTACAGGACACTCTCTGTGCTAAACAATGAACTCCAACGTCAGTCAGCTGGGAAAATCAAATTTTTCATCCTAAACACATTTTTGTGCATAAAAACATATGGCCCACGGAATGGTGTAGCTATATACCATTGCTTTTTTATCGTTACATTTGTTTTATCAGTTGACACAAGTCCAAACGAAGATGGAATGTAGCCGGAGGTACTGGCTTGGATGAAGATCGTTTTATATTTATGAAACTTATATATGATTTTCCTTGAATATAGCAAATATCTAGTACCTTAGATGTGAAGCCGTTAATCCTGTCTTATTTGTAAATACACAATATGTGGATATTTTCATCATATTTCCTTAAAAACGCTCTACTTTCGATTTCCTTAATGCACGGGATCCCTTTCAGTTGGTTCAGTTTTGTCTCACAAGAGCCCTCTTGACTCTCTACACATGGCACGGGAACCCTCTCGAACACAATTATTTTTCTATCGGCACAGGTGCCCTCTCAATTTAACTTTAATGTTAGGGTTATGAAATGGTGTTCGTATTTAAAAGCAAAACAATAATTATAGGTTATTAGTAGGGATGGGAACGAATATTCGAATATTCGAATATTCGAAAATCAGTCGAATATTCGAATATGAAAATCAGATTCGAATATTCGTAAATTATTGTATTTTTTTTTCCAAAAAAAGTATCATTGATTTTGGGCAATATGAGCATGCTAATTCTACAGAATAAAACCATGTCATGTTTGTTTATCGAGTATCAAAAGATGTCCAATTAAGAAGAAAATAGTTGGCAGGGCCATCGTTACGGATTAACAGTTTACAACAGGCGTCAATGTGTCAGATGCATGTCAAAAGATGTCCAGTTAACAAGACAATTACCTGGGTTCATCGCTACAGATTAACAGTTTGTATTAGGCGTGAATGTGATATCTTTTTTATCTTTTGTTCATTTTTATTGGCGCCTGTTTTATGTAACAAGTTGTAGAATTTTTTTTTTCGAAAACAATACCAAACTTGTAGATATTGCCGATCTTTTCACAATATTTTGTACGACGTTTCAGACCATCCGCAGAATCGGTTTTCATCCGCAATCGGCCGTATTCGAATTAAATTTTGAAGTACTTTATAATAAAATCAAGACATAGCATATGATTGATGCATAAGTTCATGTTGAAGGAGGTTTAAGTCTGCCTTACTTGCTTTTTACACGACGATTTTTACACGCCGATTGAAAAATTTCAAAATGGCGGCGGTAATACAACAGTGCGTCACGTGTTTAAATGGGACGACCTGCTATTTTTAAATAAAATTGCGACGGTCTAAATTATAACCGTTTTGATATTTTTGTATCATTTTGAAGCTAAAACACCGAATTAGTTAAATATGTTCATGATTATACTGACAGAATCGTGAAATAAAACGCTAGGATCGGCGGGTTTTGCTAGGTAGGATCGGGTTACCCGAAACAAACATTTGTTGGTCTTATTACGTACGATGATCCACGCTTTAAACAAATGAATACGTTGTGTATATGCCAATCACTTAATAAGAATTTAAAGCTTCCATTAAAATAAACCGAATATTCGAATATATTCGAATAAGGCAAACCGAATATTCGAATATTGATTTCAGTATTCGTTCCCATCCCTAGTTATTAGCTATGCACAAGTTTTGCAGCGGATGGGGGGTTTGTTATGATAAGTACAGATGTGTCGCTGAACCTTTTCAGACTAGCTATGCATGAATGGCCCCTCTTTGTAGCAAATCAAATTATACAGATTCGCGTTTAAAAGTTATTTGTGTATCACTAAGATATCTACGGAAGAGCATTTGTGCCAGGTGCGTTTTTTTCATTAATTCGAAATTTCGAGTTACTATCTTGTCCTTTTATCAGCAAAATTTGAACGTCCGTCCATCAGTCAAAGGCCAAAAATGTAATGGACGACTTTTGATTCTTCAAAGTGGAATCATCTATATACACATCCGTATATTGTACCGACATGTAGGGACTTGAACATATACTACAATACATCAATGTATGACCTACTATAGCATCTAAAGGTACTCCAGGTTTCAAACTGTATTCCTGATATATTCCCTCATTTACATGTGTAATATATTCATGTGTTAAGGGCTTGAACTAGGTCGAAAACCTTCCAGACATGGTCAAAATAGTGAAATATTCTAAGTTTGAATACTTCCCGGTCACCTCCTATTACCTCTCCTCAAAATCAAGGTCTGTCAAGGTGCTCAGTCTTGGTTAGACTCATAATTTCACTTTCATTTGGGTATGTCTTTATTGCATTGACATATGGGCTCAAACTAGGTCGGAAACCTTAAGCATGGTTTAGGCACCTGAGGTCTTCCTCCAACATTTAAGCTGAGAAGTCGCCTGTGTCGGTGCGACGTTACACCCAACAAAATCAATAAATAAAGAAACATTGTTTAAATAGAGATATTTTCTAGGAGCAAACGCTGCCATATGACCCTGTAAGGCTACCCAATGACTACACCAGGTACCTGATCTTGGCCAGGACCTATACATCAACGGAAGCAATAATTGTAGTTAGTAACTCGAAATTTCGACTTAGTAACTCGAAATCTCAACATAGTAACTCAAAATTTCAACTTAATAACTCGAAATTTCGAGTCAGAAACTAGAAATTTCGAGTTAATAAATGATATACACCTGGCACTAATGCGCTTCCGTAGGTATCAGTAAATTGATAATAAAATTTAAATATGAATGTTATGTGAAATTGCTGATTTATTTTCAATTTAAAAGCATATTAAGGGAAGTAAAACACCATGATCTATACCCTTAGAAACAGACGTTGTTTACAATAAGAATACCATCTCAAAATTCTAACAGTGAAGTTGAGGGTGCCGGTGCCGATAGAAATTTTTGTCGAAGAGTGTTCCCGTGCCAGGTGCAGAGTCAAGAGGGATCCTGTGAGACAAAATTGCACTGACTGAGAGGGATCCCGTGCATTAACGAAATCGAAAGTAGGGCGTTTTTAAGAACACATGATGAAAATATCCACATAAAGTTAGATGGGATCAACAACTTCACATCTAAAGTACCAGATATTTGCTATATTTAAGAAAGTTGGATTTAAGTTTCATAAACATCGCACGATGTTCATCCAAGCCAGTACCTCCGGCTACATTCCATCTTTGTTTGGACTTGTGTCAACTGATAAAACAAATGTAACGATAAAAAAGCAATGGTATATAGCTCCGTCATTCCGTGGGCCATATGTTTTTATGCACAAAAATGTGTTTAGGACGAAAAATTTGATTTTCCCAGTTGACTGACGTTGGAGTTCATTGTTTAGCACAGAGAGTGTCCTGTGCGCGAACAAAGAGGGATCTGTTTTCTCATTTTCCACAGAGAGGGATCCGATATGGGTATACACCGTGAAAGAATGGTTAAAGATGGCTTGCACACACATTGGAACAGCACTTGCTTGATCAACATTTTGACCTGACACTGTTATCCTTGCATTTTTTATGTCTAGATTGCTTGGAACCTAGAATAACTGTAGCATTTTACCAAGGCTTTCATTAATCATTGAAGTAGTAGGTTGAAGTTGCAAAGTGCGGGGTATGGGGGCTGTCCCATTTAGAACTTCTTTTTGATGCAGGAGAAGTAATGGGCTTCATAACCCTGCAGTAGGGGGGATCTCTATCTGTTAGCTCTTAATGAAATCCCTGTTTTGCTTAACCCCTTCTTAGTTTCAGCAATTGGTGTTTTACTTTAAGTTTCTAGGTTGTGTTTCAGATATTTATGTCTCCCCCGGGGAGACATATTGTTTTTGTCTTCGCTTTCTGTCTGTCCGTCTGTCCGCATTAAGCTTGTCCGGCTTTCATAGGTCAAACTGCTGGCCGGATTTTGACAAAACTTTACAGGAGAGATCAGTACCAAGCCTGATTATGCATATCGCCGGCATGTTCAGCTTCGCTGCACAAAATGGTCGCAAGAGCTAAAAATAGAAAAATCTTGTCCAGCTTCCACAGGTCAAACTGCTGGCCGGATTTCGATGAAACTTTACAGGAGTGATCAGTACCAAGCCTAGTTGTGCATGTCGTTCTAGATCGCTGCACGAAATGGCCGCCAGAGCTAAAGGTAGAAAAATCTTGTCCGGCTTTCACAGGTCAGCTGCTGGCTGGACAACCCTAGTTGTGCATATCGCTGGCAAGTTCCACTTTGCTGCACAAAATGGTCATCAGAGCTAAAAATAGAATAATCTTGTCTGACTTTCAAGGGTCAAACTGCCGGACAGATTTAGACGAAACTTCACAGGAGTGATCAGTACCAAGCCTAGTTGTGCATGTCGTTCTAGATCGCTGCACGAAATGGCCGCCAGAGCTAAAGGTAGAAAAATCTTGTCCGGCTTTCACAGGTCAACTGCTGGCTGGATTTTGACGAAACTTCACAGGAGTGATCAGTACCAACCCCAGTTGTGCATTTCGCTGGCATGTTTCGCTTCGCTGCACAAAATGGCTGCCAGAGCTAAAAATAGAAAAATCTTGTCTGGCTTTAACAGGTTGAACTGCTGGACAGATTTCCTCTTCCATCCTTAGTAAACATATATGGCAAGCCAATTGTCCAATAATTACGTGAACCCTAGTTCACGGTCGAAAAACTAGGGTTAACGATCGATAAACTAGGTTTTTCGAACGTAAAACTAGGTTTCTCGAATACTAACCTATATTTTCGAGCGAAAACATAGGATAACGCTGTGAACCATAGTTCACGCTCGTAAATGTAGGTTCATGATTGTAAACCCCAGTTCACGGTCATAAACATAGGTTCACGTATGGTTTACGAGCGTGAACCGGGGTTTACGAGCGTAAACATAGGATAACGACCGAAACTCATAGTTCAATCAAGAAACCTAGTTTATCAAACGTAAAGCATGGTTTACGGTCGATATATTAGGATTATAGAATCAGCAATGAATTTCGGACATAAACATGGGTTTACGGCCATGAACCTATGTTTACGGACCTGAATCTATATTTTCGAACGTGAACCTATGTTTACGAACGTGAACTTGGGTTTACGAGTGTGAACTTAAGTTTACGTTCGATAAACCAGGTTTTTCAAACGTAAAACCAGGTTTTTCAAATACTAACCTAATTTTTCGAGCGAAAACATAGGATAACGTATTAAACCATAGTTCACGCTCGTAAACGTAGGTTCACATTCGTAAACCCAAGTTTACGGTCGTAAACATAGGGTAACGACCGAAATTCATAGTTCAATCGTGAAACCTAGTTTATCGAACATAAACCTGGGTTCATGAGCGTAAACTATGGTTTATGCCCGGTACCTGATGTTTTCACACATTTAGTATTTGAAAAACCTAGTTTTACGTTCGAAAAACCTAGTTTATTGATCGTTAATCCTAGTTTTTCGACCGTGAACCAGGGTTCACGTAATTATTGGACAATTGGCTTGCCATATACATATGGGGAGACATATGTTTTTGTGACAAAACACCTTCTAGTTCTCTTTTGATTTATTTGTTTGATTTGATTTTAAGTCACAACACACAGTATAGAATTTACTGTGACCTCCAAGCTTTAATTGTAGAGGAAGATACAAAGTGCTTCTTGTGGCATTATCTAGGTATAACCACCAGTCCTGTCATCAGTAAACCATCATGATGGCTTTCTCATGTCACAACCCAAGCAGTGCTTGAACCCACAGAGGTCAGGGGCAAGTGATTTGAAATCAGCGACCTCAACCATTTAGCCACAGAGGCCCATTGCACATTTAATGAAGGAACAAGTTGATTAATGTGTGAATGTTGTTATTTTCAGGTAGTGCAGCTGAGAGTTCAGGTTTGAAAGAAGGACAGATTGTTGTATCTGTAAATGGTGTAAATGTTTTGGAGGCAAACCATGACGAAATTATCAGTCTGGTTCATAGAGGTTAGTGTATGTTAAATTGAATTTATAATGACATAACTATGCTTAGATATAATATTATTCTCTTATAGCAATCAATCTTATTAAAGATGCACTGATTGATATAGGTGTTGTTGAATCATGAATAAATTTTCAACATAATTTTTCATCTATGATTTTTTTTGTGTCCTAACAATGTCTCCAAAAATGAGCTTTATTCAGTAAAATTGCCACTATTGATATGCATGTAAAAGGATTTCTGTGAATCGAAAATTCCTGGACAAGCTTATCAAAATGTCTGAAATTACATTAATGCCAAAAAATTTTTGTACAGAAATTTCGACTGATTCCCAAAACTATTACAAAATGTATGCAAGCAGTCTGTTATCTGAGCCACATAATCTTGCATTTGATGAGGAGTTACTGATTAATCATTGCACTGATGAATCAGTGGTTCATGAAGTGATCATCTACAAAAATTGCATTGTTGGCAAATTCAGATGTCATTTCTATGCTCAGAAAAGACCTGTTAGGTATTCATTCTGATAGTAGAAACACCATTCTTGTTTATGAATGTACATGTCAAACAATGAAGAATTTTGAAAAAAATACTTTTTTTCTTCACAAAGTGTTCTACTTTTTATGCCCCCGAAGGGAGGCATATAGTTTTTGAACCGTCTGTCTGTCTGTCGGTCCGTCGGTCTGTCGGTCTGTCAGTCTGTCCGCAATTTTCGTGTCCGGTCCATATCTTTGTCATCGATGGATGAATTTTCAAATAACTTGGCATGAATGTGTACCACAGTAAGACGACGTGTCGCGCCCAAGACCCAGGTCCGTAGCTCAAAGGTCAAGGTCACACTTAGACATTAAAGGATAGTGCATTGATGGGCGTGTCCGGTCCATATCTTTGTCATCGATGGATGGATTTTCAAATAACTTGGCATGAATGTGTACCACAGTAAGACGACATGTCGCGCGCAAGACCCAGGTCCGTAGCTCAAAGGTCAAGGTCACACTTAGACATTAAAGGATAGTGCATTGATGGGCGTGTCCGGTCCATATCTTTGTCATCGATGGATGGATTTTCAAATAACTTGGCATGAATGTGTACCATGGGAAGACGACGTGTCGCGCGCAAGACCCAGGTCCGTAGCTCAAAGGTCAAGGTCACACTTAGATGTTAAAGGTCATTTTTCATGATAGTGCATTGATGGGCGTGTCCGGTCCATATCTGTCATTCATGCATGGATTTTAAAATAACTACGCATGAATGTGTGACACAGTAAGACGACGTGTCGCGCGCAAGACCCAGCTCCGTAGGTCAAAGGTCTTAAACTCTAACATCGGCCATAACTATTCATTCAAAGTGCCATCGGGGGCATGTGTCATCCTATGGAGACAGCTCTTGTTTTGTAAGATATGATTTGGAGGAAATGTATTATATATTTATCAGGCAGACTATTTAATCTTGAAAGTTGTTACATAACTGTTCTAAGGTTAAACATTTATTAATATTTCAGACTCTAAGACTGAATAATGTTCCATGGTTAAACATCTATTATATTTCAGACTCTAAGACTCAGAAATGTTTTATGATTGAAAATTTATTAATATTTCAGACTCTAAGACTCAGAAATTTTCATGTTGAAAATTATTAATATTTCAGACTCTAAGACTCAGAAATGTTTTATGGTTGAAAATTTATTAATATTTCAGACTCTAAGACTCAGAAATGTTTTATGATTGAAAATTTATTAATATTTCAGACTCTAAGACTCAGAAATGTTTTATGGTTGAAAATTTATTAATATTTCAGACTCTAAGACTCAGAAATGTTTTATGTTGAAAATTTATTAATATTTCAGACTCTAAGACTCAATAGACTAATATTCTATGGTTAAACATTTGTTAATATTTTAGACTCTAAGACTCTAACTATAGAGGTAGGAGGTGGAGACCCAACTGTAACGTTAGATCTTCAAGTGCCAGTGATGACAGGTTACCTACAGAAACAAGTGTCGTCTACTATATTCAGAACTTGGAAGAGGAGATACTTTATCCTGCGGCGAGATAACTGTTTGTATTACTACAAGAATGAGAAGGTAAAATAATTACAAAGTGTAAAACCTAGATTTTATGCAATTTTTGCCCCGCTTTATTTGCTGTCTATGTTCATGAAACTAATTAGCTGAGAAAGTGCTAACATTGATACAAAAATGTATATCTTCAACAAGTTGACCATATATCAAGAATATTCTGCCATATCCACCAACTTTAATTTTTAAATATGTTGAACTTTAAGCTTTAAATATTACAGAGATCTAGTGTATTATATGCAGAAATAAAACTACCATAGTCAGGACTGCCAAATAGCATGCGGTGATTTTGTATTTTGGATGCTTATTCCTGTACACTTTCAGTAATTTCTTTTTTGTGTATTACTAAATGTCATTCATGACATGAACAGTCTGGGATCGACAGTGTCTTAAATATTATAATCTTATAAATAATTCCTGTATCTTACCTGATACCTCTATTAAAATTTAATTTCTGTTGGCATTTGTAAAAGTTTTGGAGGCTCTTTAGATGAATCAGAATTGTATCTTCATTGAGCTGCAACCAGAATTTTGTTGAAGGAAGGCCCTTTGCTGAATATTACTCCCATTTAATACTTTCATATTCTGTGTTTTTACAGGAGACGGATCCTCTGGGGGCTATTCCATTAAATTGTTATACGGTATCCAGACATGGAGATCTCAACAAGTTTGGCTTCAAAGCAGAGAAATACAACTCTAAAACATTCTACTTCATGGCGGAAAACAGAGAACAGATGACAAAGTATGTAGAAAACTCTCATGTTTTACACCTCAGTCATTTTCAAGAAAGCCAATGTTCAGTTTATTTTGTAAGGGTCAAGCAGCAGATATCATGTCTTTCTTAACTGAAGAAAAGAATTATACTGTGTAGCTATGTGGGCAAATTAATGTTTCCGTGTCCTATTTGGGTAAGAGGTTAAGGTCGCTGACTTTGAATCATTTGCCCCTCCTCTCATTGGGTTTGAGCCCTGCTGAAGTAATTATCCAATATTATTCAGCTTGTAGAATGTAAGTGGATCTTCCAAATTACCTGCCCATGTTGTGGGCATTGGTGGTGTTCCTTTTCCATTTCAGGCTGAAAATTTGCTGAATGATCTAACATATAATCAGTCAGGGGTGTAACTGTTTTAAGTTTTGTAACCTATTTCAGTTACTTTTTAAAGCATTTTATAACCTGTATTAGTTATAAAATATAGTTAAGGTATTAGGCCCATAATAGTGTACCTCCTTTTTGAAGAGTATTCATTTCCTACCATAAACCTACTTTGACTGCAATTTTCAGGGTGGCGTAGGTTCAAGCCCCACTGGGACCAATTTTTTTTCCCCTTATTTTCCATTTTTTTTAGTAAGTTTTAACTTCTTATAAGACTTGTTATTGATTTATTGTACAAAAAAATGGAAAAAATGATTTGATAAGCGATTTCTAGCTGTTCAAAGTGAATTTACCTCTGAAACAGAGGGGGTATAGTTATACTGAGTTACATATGGTAAAAGTTCTTAACTTTGCCTTCATTCTTTAGATTACATATTGTGGAAGAAATGTAGGTAGGTTTTACTTCTGCCCCATGGTTATTTTTGTATGAAGTGAGCAAAATTCGAAAAAGATCCGCAGGATTCGACCTTAATTTTTTAATGTTGGAGTTAGAATTCTGTCTCCTTAAATCCGTTTATTCGAGGCACCCTAGCAAAAATGATATTGACAGATTTTATTTTAAGTTTTATAATTGTTTACCAATAGTTTGATGTTTCTCTCATAAAAAATAATGGTATAATGAATTCTCTGCAAACGTTTTGGATAAAGGCCACCACTTTGAAATCTGTCTCTACTTGAGCTTGAGGAAATACCATAAATTACACAAAATTTATAAAAAACGGCACGGTAAAAGTTTTTAAAAATTTGCAACTAAGTGCGAAGCACGGTCAACTGTAAGAATATACCCAGCAAATGCCATTTTTTAAACATTACTATTAGGGGCCTAATACCTTAAGTAAGTTATTCAAAAAAAGTATTTTTGCTGTTCTCACAAAGTGACCTTTAAAGTGAACTTAGTAGCAAACTGTGGTTAATCAAATTCTCTTTTAGTCTGATCATGACTTGATAAGCATAATGAGATGTTAAGAGTTTTATAGCTTTAAAACTTTTGCATAAGACTTTATCAGCCTTGCGTAAAAATTTTTATTGCATAGCTGGGAAGATAAAAGTTCAAGGATTCAGGAAATAATTGCATTAGTCTCATTCATAATGAGGAATTGGCACCGGAGAGCTTTGTAATATTTTATGATAACTGAAACAAGTTATGAAAATATAAGCAAGAACTCAAATGGGTTATAAAAAGCGATAACTTGAAACAGTTACACCCCTGACTGATAATGGTGTGAAATTAAACTCTGTAGCAGTAGTACTTTGTGTGAGGTATCGTACTCACTTTGATGAATGAGGATACAGTGCTCCTTACTTGCTAACTTCGGTGAAGAAGTGAAAGATCTTTCCTTGCTTTCATTTATTGCTTTTAATAACAGCAAATAATTATCAGTAATCTTCAATTTCTAGTGCTACTTAGTTGAATAGTAGGTAGGCTTAACGTTTGGCATGGTAACTTTCCAGAAACCTACAATACATGTTTTACTACAAGAATATGCCTTGTTAACGTATTTTGTCACATCAGTGCACAACTGTTGTATCTATTTTTATAATGTACAGTTACATCAGTTTGGCACTGTAGTGACAGTATTTTGTGTATTGATATTTCAGTTGGGTAGGTGCCCTCAATGATGCTGCACAGAAAGGCAAGAGTAAGGTATGATGTGTAAACATTTTTATATGGAACAAAAAGTTAAATATATCTACATGAGCTTGCCTCAGTGCAAAACTATTGTATCTTTATTATTTAAGTGCTGTTACAATACATTTGCTCTGAGGTAGCAAATTTAATGAGGGAAAAATAGGTTTTAATGAAGTAATAGCTTCATGCCAGGATTATTGCTTGAATTTAAAACCTAAACTTTAAAAGCTGTGTGTCTGTTTCATTTCTGTAAAGTTATACTTTGGTATTTTGTTTAAGAAATAGATTCATGAATTATTCTATTTTACTAAACTATTTAATGGAAACAGAAAGAGGCAATTTTGGCCAATCAAATCTTGCAGTGGTAGTTGTATATATGGGAAGCTGTGAAAACATATGACAGATTGTTGAATAAAGAATTTGACCATGAAACTCTTAATATATCCTTGTCTGTGGTAAAAGTTAGTGACATCAAAAAGACAGTGTGGTTTGGTGGATTGGAAATGCCAAGATCATTTGATATAAACAAAATGGTCAACTTAACTTGATAAAATTTTACACCTGTAACTGCTTTAATAGTTGATTTTATTTCTTACATAGGACTCCTGGATGGACGTGACAGCCCATAATGTAGGTCTACCAGCACTAAATATCAGGAACCCTGATTGTTCGGGCTATTTGTTTAAGATGGGTAGAGCTACACGACGTTGGAGGAAACGTTACTGTGTTCTTAAAGATGCTTGCATTTACTACTACAGAAATGCCAACTCTAAGGAGGCAGATGGTAACAATGCTTGACATATATTTCCAGTCATGTCTTCCTATAAAACTTACTTTAAGTTTTTCTGTTTGAAGGATAAGGAAGGCTGTTGCACATGCCTTGGTATGAGTGTTGGCGTCTGCATTGGTTTAAGTTTTTTATTAAGTTCAAAGTGTTCTTCATTACTTAAGATACTGTGAAATCGTTAATATTCATGGGGGACTAATTTTCATGGATTTCATGGTTGAGTCAATCCACAAAATCTAATCCCAACGAACAAGTAAAATTCCCATTCATTTTATGTTCAAAACTTGAGATCCATGAATTCATATCCACACGAAATTGCCGTTTTGACCAAAACCACAAAATTTCATGCCCACGAAATTAAATGATTTTACAGTATTCAGATGAAACTTCCTGTACTTGCTCATAGTGATAATGTTCATTGGTATGATAAATCACCATTTCAGTTAGAGGAAAAAGTGGTGGTTTCTGACATCAGTAAAGTAAATTTAGAACATTGGTGGTTCTTACCAAAATTTACAGGTACTGATAATGCAAGGAAGGGTACCTGAGGTTTTCTCCATATTTTAAGAGAAAATATTGCTGTATGACTAAAATGGTGCTGTTTTTACTTACAAAACCCACAAACTATGAAAACAAAGAAAAAGCAAAAATAGCAAAATAAATAGCAAGAAAAAAGGAACAAAACAAAACAAAAAACACTTTTTAACAGTATTTCATTTGTTCCTAGGTGTTGCTCATCTCCATGGTTACACTGTAGAAGTTAGTGGTGTGTCTGGAAAGAAGTTCAGTTTTAGTTTACGGCCACCAGAAACACAGATGAGGACTTTCTCTTTCTATACAGACAATGACACAGATAAACTGAGGTAAGCCCCGGTAGATTCAAAAAAATGTTTATACACCTGCTGTTAATACTGTATTTGGGCAATGTCCGTTCGTGTGTATGTATAATTATGTGTGTGTTTAAGTATGTGTGTATGTTTGGAAAATCATGTCCAGTCTAGAACTTATGTATGCATGGATGGATGTTTTAATTACTTAGTAAAAATATTAAACATTAGAAAAAAGTATTACATGCAAAACAGAAGCCCTTAAGCCTGAAGTTCTGGTATCATGTAAGAAGTTTTGATATTGACCCCAGTGGGCTGTAGTTCGCAACCTCTGTGTTGAGTGACCAAGACCTTAAGCTGTATTCCATGGCTCCCCTTGCAGGACTTAGACCCTGCACCTAAAGGTCAAGGTTAAACTTAGGGTTCAGTCTATATGTTCTACTGTCAAAATAAAATGCCTTTACTTACCAGACACTTACTTTAGCATCCTAACATTAAATAGCAAGGACATTCATGACCTGGGACACAGTTCTAGTTTTATCAGGGAGGAATGTAGGACGTTTTGGCCAGCGGACGTTTTGGCCCGGATGTTTCGGCCTAGGATGTTTTGGCCAGGCATTTTTTGGGGGTGGGACGTTTTGGCCAAAAATAAATTGTGGTTCCATATCGTGCAAAATATGGTCTGGACATTATTCTCAAGAATGTTATAGTATAAGTGAACAAATTAAACTGATAATAAAACATACTCATGGTATTTTATTTTTATTTTTATAATCTTTTTGTATATATATTATACACATATAAACATTGTATATGTATATATACACACTGTATATGTGTGTGTATGTGAAAATATTTGCCATTTAGAACAAACCAAAAGAGTTATGAAAATAAATTTTATTCACAATTATTTTTTAAGAAGAATGATCAATTATGCTGTAATATATGATAACATATTAATGTCCAGATCGTAATTTGCATATTATGGAAATAATATATTTTTGGCCAAAACATCCTACCTCAAAAATTTTCTTGGCCAAAACATCCTAGGCCGAAAGATCCTAGGCCGAAATGTCCGGGCCAAAACGTCCGTGGCCAAAACGTCCGTCCTCCATCAGGGAGTCAATGAAGCAAAATAGAAAAATTAATCAAAAGAGTTTGTAGCATATTCTCATTGGATACAGAATATAAGAGTGTTTGTCAATAGTTAATAGAGAACATTTTGATTTGTTATATGGCTGGGTTGGAAAGATTCTGGGTGCATGTAAGTTTTTGCTTTAACATGGGAAATTTCACTGAAATTTCCTAAAGCTCAAGAAATATACATTCCTTAATTGGTAAGAACTGGAAAATTTCAGCCAGACATAATGAATTTGGACATAATAACATATAGGGCTTTCCATGGAGAAAAAACTTTGTTTTCTGCCAATGTAGTAAAATTGTGCTGACAAAATGTCTTAGTCTGTGACACTTTGTTTTAACTTCTGTAATAAGGGTTTTCTTGCTTGGAAGGGTATACATTTATACGATGTTTGTCAAATTAGATATATATATATTTGAATAGTACATTATGATATTACTTTCTGTTTACAGATGGGTTCAGTCACTGAATACATCAATAAAGAAATGGGTGAAGGTGGATTGAGAGGGTAGTATTTTTACTGTACTATTGTACAGTTGGATATTGAAACATTTCTAGGGCAACATAATTCATGACAGCATTCCAGAGTTCATTGGAACTTCTTGTGCAGTTGACATTCAACTACTGCAGGTAGCAGTAAAACTACCTTTAGAGTTCCAAGATCAAGCAGAAAAATGGAAAATCAGTTGATGTTATCATATCTCGCTTCAAGTAGAGCAAGAATTTGGTTTAATTAGATTAAGTATTAACCAGATTAGATGTACAGTGTTTTTGTAATTTATGCTTTAGGTTAGAAAAAGTTTTGAGACCAGTCTAAGACCCAAAGAGTCTGATTGGTTGTTTACAAACACAGTCTAGAAATTGACCAGTGGCTAGGCTTTGATCTGAGACTGGTCTGCAAAACTCAGTAAAGAATCAGTAATAAAACAAATGAATGGTAAAATGATTTATTTAACAACTTTGATAGCAATATTTGAGCAATATATATCCCTGTTTCTCGTATTCTCAGGGTTTCTCATATTCTCGTATTTTGCCTTAAAGTTGTCAAATAATTTAATGTTTGTCATTTTCTAGACAGGAATGGTTCAAAACTGACACACTGAAAATTTCAAGTGATTTGAACGCATATTGACGAAACTATCAGCATTTTACTTAATTTTAAAAAAAATCCTTATTTTTTTCTGGTGGTGTTAGCAAATTTGTCATAAATTATTGATTATGCAATTAATTGTCATATTTCTTGATGTATTTACTACAGAATATATCTTTTTATTACACAATGGTAATTTTAATGTTTTAAATTCTACAACTTATTTGTGATGAAAAGTCAAATCTATGTCCACGGGAATACGAGAAACTCTTGGTCCATTTCTGGGGGTGAGGGTGGTATCAAATACAGTAACAAAATAATTAAATGGGATAATTTCTGTAACATTTTATGACTCCATCTGAAAGACAAGTGAATTTTCTACAAAATAACACCCAAATGCTGTTTATGAAATGGTTATTGTTACTGGGAATAAAAACAACCCCTTAGGCCCCCGAGAATATGAGAAAACAGGATATGTAATATTATATTATACTATACTAGATTAATATTTTGCAATAGCATAAGAGCTCTATTTAATTTACATTTTGAAGTGAAACTTTAGTGAATGACAACTTTTAGTTGTAATGACGTGTTTTCATAGTATCAGATACATTTAAACAAGAAGTGTGAAATAGTATCGTGTTGGATAAGAAAAATGATTTAAGAGTTACTTTCCTTGCATTTTGTTCACCACATAAACATAACAGAATTTCATGACAATGCCATGTGTTCAGTAAATCAATTTGAATTACAGCTTGATAAAAATGCTGCACATGACAGTGAGATGATTTGTGATTAAAAAAAAGAGAAAGATTTTTGATTCAGTATTTAAAGTTACGTTATTTTTGGTAGCCAGATTTGCATTGTTCAAGTTTTATAGAATGAAAATATTCTTTATACTGTATTTACAAGTACTCTCTTGATTCATAAGTATTTTCTTGTAATGTTTTTTGCAGTATAATATTCATATCACAGTTATAGTTGCATAATTTCCTATGTACTGATAAAGGGTTGTTCAAAGAGAGCATAATCTATCATTCGTCCAACAAGGTTCAATATTATGTGAGTTTATTGTAGAATTATATATTTGTTTATTATTTGCAAAGAAGTATATGAATCTTTTTCAAATGTTTGGTTATTATACATAGTATATACTATATTGCTTATATTCAAAACAGCCCATAAAATGATTGACTGTAACTATGGCAACAGATCTTCATTGTACCCTCTTTTATAATTGCTTATATTTTTTACCCTTTCTATTTCAAGTTCAGTACATCTAAACAATATTCCATGCTTTTTGTAGTATAAGAGATTTTCAGTTCAGGTCACTCTTTTGTAAGTAAGTATATAGTCCCAGAGGTTTTGCTAAAATTTGTCATTTCCCATAAATAGCTTAGGTCATTATTATAGTCTTGATTTACCTGCATATTCATAATCACTCGGAAAAACAAAATCAGGGAGTGTAATAGTTTTCATTGTGGAAAGTATTTACTGGGTATAGGAAAATGTTTAATCAGCATTAGTTGGGCAAGGTATCTTCCCATTTACAGGTATTTTTTTTATAAAACCATTGCATCCATTTTGCTACTAATATTTACATAATATAACAAGCAATCTGTTTAAGTAATTGTAATAAATGTTTACTGTCTTTATTCCGATGTAAATGAGATGTGGAACCAAAATTTGTAGTCCTGTTTGGCGCCATGTAACCGATACTGTGTTAATGCGCCGTAAAACCCAAATAAGTAAATAAATTACCTTGCAATAATACATTATGTGAGATAACTGGTATAGTTTCATATTTCTATAAACATTGATATAGTTTTGACACCTTGTACCAATATTGTGTGCTTAGATGTGTAAACAAACTTGAAAGGTTAGAACCATTACCCTGCAATATTTCTATAATGAATTTGTCCATCTTTCAATTTGGACAGTACCATTAACTGTTAAAGGGGTGCATACCAAAAAGATACTGACTGAATGGCAAACAGTGCAGATCATAATCAGATTGCACGGATGTGCAGGCTGATCTTGATCTGTACTGGTCGCACAGGCATAATAAATTGTGTCCAGCATGATAAGGGTTAAAAATCACAGACTTTTTTTTTTAATGAACTGGGCCACAGTGGATGTAAGCACTGAGCTTCAGCATTAGTATAGAGGAAGTGGGAGAAAAAAAGTAAAGATCTGTCCTATGTGTTACTACAGATTTATAGATAAAAAGTGGTTTGACCTAAAAACTTAAGATTAATTTTCTTTGAAGCTTGTTCCAGGAAAATGTCTGGCTTCTACCAGCTTATATCAGATACTGGCAGGTTCACTTCTTTCCTCCAATCATGGTTTGATAGTTAGCGATGTGATCAAATAAGGATTTTTTATGATTTAATAAGAGATTGCTCATTTTCAAAAGATATACTTAATGAAATCCTGCATTCATTCAAAGGGCCAAAAATCTAAACTTGGCATCTTGAAAAGGGATCATTGAGATGTGCTTTTATAGATAAGTTTTCATTAGTCTTTAATTCTAAAATAATAACATTTTTGACATGTATGACACTACCTTACTCTGTGATGAGTTTTATGATACTGTATGGGATACTGTAAAAGCACAAATTTTTGCTGGGTCAAAATTTCACGAATTTGAAATTTTGAGTATGTTTGCGAGGTTTAATATCGTGAAATTGTAAAAATGGTATCCTATATGAATTATAATTATACTAATGGTGAATATTTATGGTAGGATTAATTTTTGCGAGATGTAGGGCCTCGCGAATATAGCGAAAATTAAACCCTCGAGAAAATTTCTGCATTTACAGTAAACATTTGTTCTTGATTGCCATACAGCATTCTTTCAGCAGGGGGTTATGTTAAAGCACATATTTTTATCAAAGTAGCAGATTAATGGATTCTGTAAAAATTCAAGTTGAGACAATTAATATTATCATTGAAAAATAGATAGGGAAAAATAGATATTATATGTAACTTTTCATTCACCATAAGGGACATATTGTGTGGGGTATGTTTTAAAGCTGACATGAGGTTTTGGTTCATGCTAATCAGTGTTTTATGGTTGAAAAATGGACTAAGAAAACTATGCTTAAGAAAACTTAAATCAAATTCAGCCTGTATGTCCATGCAGGCTGATCAAGGTCTGCACTGTTAGCTATTCAGTCAGAAATTTTCCGTGAATACCCTTCTAATAATAAATGGTATTGCCCAAATTGAATGATGGACCAGTCCATTTTTAGAAATTTAGAAGGGTAATACTTAATATTAAATTTGCTATCACTTAGTTTTTAACATATTTATGATACTGAAATTTTTGCTGAGCTTTCAAAGGCATTGATGGGATTCAGTATAGTTTTGGCCAGCTGTGTATTTCATAAATCTTGTACGCTGAAAAACCAGAATCAGTTGTTGAATTAAACGTAATCTTGGCCAGCTGTGTATTTAGAGAATTTAGTGTATCAGTTATTGGATTTAACAAAATCTTGGCCAGTTGTATGTTTAGTAAATTTATTGGTTTGTGATGGTGTTGAGTTACTCAGTAAACATTGTTTGTGTGAAACACTAAGATAATAAAAAAAACACCACTTGCTGTTGTATATTTTTCCATTAAGTAAACACATACCAAAAAGGTCAGTTTTGAATATGATTTGTCCAGACTACTGCCCGCTTGCGGATGCGAAGACATAGTTGTCCAAATGGCTGTTCGCTGTATGTGCGTTCGTGCGTGTGTCTGGATTTGTTTGTCCGGACCATAACTTTGACATGCATAGAGCAGTCTTATTTATATTTGGCATGAATGTTAACCTCAGTGAGACGGAGTGTTCTGCGCAAAACCCAGGTTCCATCTCAAAGGTCAAGGTCACAGTTGGAGGTCAAAGGTCATGTCAGATCTTATCCGGCCCATAACTTTGACATGCATTGAGGAATCTTGTTTATATTTTGCATGAATGTTTAACTTAATGAGACTGACTCTATCTCAAAGGTCAAGGTCACAATTATGGGTCAAAGGGCAGGCTGGACATGTTGCCCATGGGCATCTAGTTTTATTCATAAAGTCTACATATTCTTTTTTATACTTCATCTTCCGAACTACTTGCCAGATTTACTATAGAAGGCTCATTAATGGAAAGTTCAGTCAGTGGGACAGAATACAAAGTAAATTTTACAGCTTTTTAGCCTAAATTTTAACATTATTGTTGATGGATATAAGGTCCCTGTTTATTGTAATATAAAAGATAAAATGATGATATATGTTCCTAACTTACATTCAGAAGTATTTACTTGTTATAGTTTATGAAATAGATTTTTTTTTCTTGTTGTTTTTGTTATTTGTATTTTTTTTGCTCAAAAGTGTGTTTTTGGTTGTGATATTAATGTTATCTTGTTTTTTACATTCTGAGTTTTTTTCACACAACAAATCATAAAGCAATGAAATGAAAAACGTATCTGTTTTTACAGAATTAAATGTTACCATTACCTGTATATATTTAATTTTGTCTAAGAAACTTGTCAAAAATGCACCAGAGCCTTGATTTTTAAAATCATAATTTTTTGTAGTTTTACACTGATCATTTTCCCAAATCATTTGTCTATCATTTGTGTGCAGCTGAGAGAAAAAAGTCTGCATTTGCAATTACTTTAGGCCTTTGCCATGTAGAATGCAAGTTGGTGCACTTTGGGTACACATTGGTAATGAATAGTTTCAACATTGAATTTATTGTGCTGTAAAGTGAAGATTTTTTTTACTGGAGTCATCATAATCTTAGCCAGTTGTATGTTTTGTAAAATAAGTGTTTAAAACATAGTTATGTCCTGTTACTAAGTAAATATTTCTTTTGTGTGATACACTAAGATTATAAAAAATATAGCACCTGGTGTTGTTGAATTTGTCTTTATGACAACAAATAATATAAGAAATGTATGTGCTAGAAATAGAAATAGATTGTGAAAGAACCTACCAATAAAATGGTATAACTAATCACATAGTATAAAATTATATTATCTTTGAATGCCAAAGAATCAAGTTGCCATATTATAATTATTTTGAGATTATATAGTGTTTGTAATTATAGTAATAATAATGATAACTGCTTTTTTAGACAGAGATAGTAGCTTTCCTTTTTTTAAAAGAAATTTCAGAATGTTTAAATTAAGATGTATGGAAAAATGTGTCTCTGCTGCAAATAAAGCATTATTTTATACACAGTCGTTTTTAACAACAAAAATCAAATCTTAGGTAAATGTTGTTGAGCAGATAAGTCCTTCTAAAAAAGAAAACATTATCAAGTAAACAGAGTTTTGCAAAGGGTCCTTTAGAAGGGACTGAAGGAAAATCAATGATAAATTATTTGTGCTACTGGAATTAAAGCATATATGACTCCACTAAATGTGGTTCAATTTGACGGTCCTTTCAAAAGGGAAAAAAAAGAAAACATAATTAGTAACTTTAAAAGGAAATTATTTGTTCCACAAATTGCATCATTTAAAAGGAAAACTATTCTAATATCTAAGTTTGTGTTTCCTAAAATGTTGTTATATGCTAAGCAGAATTATTAGATACATTTAGTTTAGTTACATATTTATACATTTATGTATTAAAGGGGCACACTTCTAGATTTTTATCAGGTTTTTTTTTGTCGAGCCAACTTGTGGTGAGCTCGATATAGTCGTCACTTTTGGCGGGTCGGTGTATGTGCATCCGTGCGTGTGTGCGTCCGTTTTGTCCGGATCATAACTTTGACATGCATGGACCAATCTTGTTTATATTTGGCATGAATGTTTACCTCAATGAGAAGGAGTGTCATGCACAAACCCCATGTTCCTATCTCGAAAGTCAAGGTCACAGTTGGAGGTCAAAGGTCTAATTGAAGTTTGTCCGGAGCATTTTTTCTTCATGCATGGTGGGATTTTGATGTAACTTGGCATGAATGTTCACCATTATGAGATGGAGTGTCATTTGCAAGAATTAGGTCTAAGGTCAAGGTCACACTTAGCGGCCAAAGGTGCTGGCGGGCTCGACATTCTGCCCGTGGGCATGCAGAATGTATTTCTAGTTTCTTCAAAATTTAGAAAGAACTTTCCCTTGATTGTCATGACTGTCAATGAGTAGTAAGATCAAAGCTTTAGGAGTTATTGAGAGAAGTCATTTGTATAAACTACCTTTTCCGTAAAGAGAGTATTAAAGTCATTACTGTTGCTATTATGCATCATTCTGAAGAAATCGTAAGTGATGTTTAGGAATTTAAATTTTTTTCAGGATGTCTTGATTAGTTTTGAATTTCTCACCAAATTAAGAAAAGAACTGATGGTGTACTCTCCATTGTAAATTTCAGCTATTTTTGAAACCAAAACTTTGTACTTGTTGTATAGTCATTAAACACTCCATTGATAGTTCCAGCTTTCTCAATAGTGCCCTGTTTTACTATCCAGCACCGAAGTAGTGAAGTGCACTGTCTCATGTGACAGCTTTTGTTGGTAATAAAATTGACATAACTATAGATAGTTAAAAATTCAAAAACCTACTACCACCCTTGAAATCCTTTAGTATGATTTAAACGTTACATCTGGATCATGCCCAATAAAGTCACTATTCACGAAAAACTTGTTTTTGATTTGATGGATGAAACAGTATAGTTCTTTCTAAAATTTATATGACAAGAAAAATTAGTTACACCGTAAACATGTACTATGGAATTGCAGGAAATTAGCAGCTACTTTCAGTCATACTGACCTATTTGATATTGATTTAGGATTTTTGATGTTTCAAAAATATTACTATTTGTTTGGGAAATAAATTGGCTGTGATACACATCTAAAGGCATGCCCCTTTAAAATATACTTAATGGTTGTGTCATAATGCAAATATTGAAGGTGTAATGTAGTAAACCAAAAAAAGCAATATTT
This sequence comes from Mercenaria mercenaria, assembly GCF_021730395.1. Lineage (NCBI taxonomy): Eukaryota > Metazoa > Mollusca > Bivalvia > Venerida > Veneridae > Mercenaria > Mercenaria mercenaria. The sequence continues at coordinate 59,814,334 of NC_069376.1, read as the reverse complement.
TTTATGTAAGAAATTTTCTATCAATGTTTTTGTAGTACCTATTACATTCCTATATTTCAGTTATATTAACCAGCTTTTGTGTCGTCCAAGTTTTGTATAGTTTATATATAACATTCCTGTTTTGTTGTTTAACCTTTATTTACATTTTCTATATTTACAACTTTTGACATTGTTAATGAATTAATAAAATCTGAAGGAACAGAGATATTCTACATTTTCTTGTTCATTATTACCATACAATTGATTGGAATCATTTAAAAAATGCACCTTAACCATGTTGCTAGATAATGTATTCACTTGGTCACATTTTGTGGAACATTTATGCCAGCTATATAAAGATTCTTTGATTGATTGAAATAATGTGGAACAGACACAAAATTATGTCGAAATGAGATTTTACCTTTCAATAATATTAAGATTATCACCTGGAACTGACATGTCTGAAGTTACAGTTTGTATTTCTCTTTGTTTCTACCAAGTTCTCATAGGAATCAATCTGATGAGTTGAAAGGTGGAGCTGGTATGGAATTCTGAGTTGATGACCTTTCAGCTCACTGCAAACTTGACCTAGAATTGGAATGACACAGCTGAAATTGTACATGAATCTGCACATTGTGAGGAATGTTTGCCTTAGCTTAAAACCTTTCCAGGGGGTAAAAAGATTCAGAACAGACTTGATTTTGTGTGAACTGGACAGACTACTTGGTGGGAAAAAGCAATGAAATTTTCTTCTCAGAACAGTGAGGGTGGGTTAGATCCATATGGGAAAAAGAAAGATCTGACAGTTTTTAATTTGAAAAATAAATGTTTCCCCATTTCATACGCCTTTTGTCTTTTTCTGTCCACATTTTGCTTCATTCCAAAAACACTGACCGGATTTCAATGGATCTTCAGAGGAATGATTCGTATATAATTTTGCTGTGCATATGGCAGGTACACCCTGCTCGATCTTCTGTTGTAGAGGTATGATCCTTTTAAATATGATTTTCCGGTCTACTTCTCATTTAGTTTTATTTTACTGAAACTTCATAGGAATGATCAATAGCAAGGCTGGTCGCATATGTTACAGCTTCTACGGTTTAGTGATTTTTCATGATTTATTACCTTTTGTTTTTTAGCTCACCTGTCACAAAGTGACAAGGTGAGCTTTTGTGATCGCGCAGCGTCTGTCGTCCGTCGTCCCTCCGTGCGTCAGTCCGTCCGTCCGTCCGTAAACTTTTGCTTGTGACCACTCTAGAGGTCACATTTTTCATTGGGTCTTTATGAAAATTGGTCAGAATGTTCACCTTGATGATATCTAGGTCAAGTTCGAAACTGGGTCACGTGCGGTCAAAAACTAGGTCAGTAGGTCTAAAAATAGAAAAACCTTGTGACCTCTCTAGAGGCCATATTTTTCACAAGATCTTCATGAAAATTGGTCAGAATGTTCATCTTGATGATATCTAGGTCAAGTTCAAAACTGGGTCATGTGCCTTCAAAAACTAGGTCAGTAGGTCAAATAATAGAAAAACCTTGTGACCTCTCTAGAGGCCATATTTTTCATGGGATCTGTATGAAAGTTGGTCTGAATGTTCATCTTGATGATATCTAGGTCAAGTTTGAAACTGGGTCACGTGCGGTCGAAAACTAGGTCAGTAGGTCTAAAAATAGAAAAACCTTGTGACCTCTCTAGAGGCCATACGTTTGAATGGATCTTCATGAAAATTGGTCAGAATGTTCACCTTGATGATATCGAGGTCAAGTTCGAAACTGGGACACGTGCGGTCAATAACTAGGTCAGTAGGTCAAATAATAAAAAAACCTTGTGACCTCTCTAGAGGCTGTATTTTTCATGGGATCTGTATGAATTTTGGTCTGAATGTTCATCTTGATGATATCTAGGTCAGATTCAAAACTGGGTCAAATGTGGTCAAAAACTAGGTCAGTAGGTTTAAAAATAGAAAAACCTTGTGACCTCTCTAGAGGCCATACTTTCTAATGGACCTTCATGAAAATTGGTCAGAATGTTCATCTTGATGATATCTAGGTCAAGTTTGAAAGTGGGTCACGTATGGTCAATAACTAGGTCAGTAGGTCAAATAATAAAAAAAACTTTGTGACCTATCTAGAGGCCATATTTTTCATGGGATCTGTATGAAAGTTGGTCTGAATGTTTATCTTGATGATATCTAGGTCAAGTTTGAAACTGGGTCAACTGCGGTCAAAAACTAGGTCAGTAGGTCTAAAAATAGAAAAACTTTGTGACCTCTCTAGAGGCCATACTTTTGAATGGATTTTCATGAAAATTGGTCAGAATGTTCACCTTAATGATATCTAGATCAAATTCGAAACTGGGTCACATGCCGTCAATAACTAGGTCAGTAGGTCAAATAATAAAAAACCTTGTGACCTCTCTAGAGGCCATATTTTTCAATGGATTTTCATGAAAATTGGTCAGAATTTTTATCTTGATGATATCTAGGTCAGGTTCAAAACTGGGTCACATGAGCTCAAAAACTAGGTCACTATGTCAAATAATAGAAAAAACAACGTCATACTCAGTTCAAAACTGGGTCATGTGGGAACAGGTGAGCGATTCAGGACCATCATGGTCCTCTTGTTTACATAAAAGTCTACATAGAGATTTTTGTCAAGATTCTATCTCTAAAACCGTATTCAAGATTTCAGGAGTGCTTAATATCGGGATGTTCTATTAAAGTATTTATTGCTTAGGTATGGGCCATAAAATGTCATTTTTGAACATAATATATCTCCTCTACGATTCAACTTGGCTCTTTTTAGAGGTATCAGAGCTCAACAATGAAAAACAAACCGTTGACTGACTTCTCGTGAACCTTATGTTGAAAGACGTCTAAACTTGATCCGTGCATTCTCACGTTTGTTTAAATAGTTCCACTTGGCCCCGATTAGTAGGCCACTAGAACTAAAAATAGAAAAACCTTAAATGACTTATTAATATGTTGACGGCTCTTCATCAGACTTGGTTTGTAGTATCATTGTATGGTTCTCTTTTAAGGTTATACAAATTGTTCTGCTTGTCTTGTCTTTGGGCCACTCTAACTAAAATTAGAAAGGAACTTATTTTCTTAAATCATTTGATTTTTTTTTCGCAAAACTTGGTCTGTACATATCCTTTTAAAGTTTTCTCAAGTTTATTCAAATAGTTCCGCTTTGACCTTTTCAGGGACTGCCAGAGCTTAAGATAAAAAAAACCAAAACACAATAGATGACATCTCATGAACTGCCAAACAGGTCATTACAAATTTGGCCTGTAGCATATGTGTATTATAAGCCTTCTATCAGTTTTGTTAACCAGGTTTTCATCGAAAACCTGAGTTATTAGATTGGGGTAGATGTCTGTCGGGCGGGCGGGCGGCGGCGGCGTCAAACTGGTGTTTCCGGTCAATAACTTGTTTCGGTAAAGATATTTGAATGAAACTTGGTATGTATGTAGCTTATATCAAGACAAAGGCTGGGATTGATTTTGGGGTTTCTGGGGTCAAGGTCACTGTTACTTAAAATAGAAAAAGGGTTTCTGGTCAATAACTTTTGTTTCGGTAAAGATATTTGAATAAAACTTGGTTTGTATGTAGCTTATATCAAGACAAAGGCTGGGATTGATTTCGGGGTTTCTGGGATCAAGGTCAAGGTCATTGTTACTAAAATAGGGTTAGGGTTAGGTTAGGGTTAGGGTTAGCATATCTTCTACATGCATGGAGGGATTTTGATGAAAATTGGCACAATTGTTCTCCATCATGAGACGGAGTGTCATGCGCAAGAACCAGGTCCCTAGGTCTAAGGTCAAGGTCACACTTAGAGGTCAAAGGATACAAGAATGGAAACTTTGTCCGGAGCATATCTTCTTCATGCATAGAGGGATTTTGATGTAACTTGGCACAATTATACACCATCATGAGACAAAGGGTCTTGCGCAGTTCACTTCTTTAGAATTACTTCCCTTTGTTGTTACTATAAATAACTTATATTGTAACTTTTTTAAAATTGACCATAGGGAAAAACCAAGACCACTTTTCTGTGGTACAACATAGTTGTTACTTTCTAATTTTATGTGTATGTTATCTCTACCTGGTAAGGAGTTTTTTTGTGGACTTAGAAAAACAAAAGAATTACAATGATTATTAAACAACCACAAAATTAAAATTACATCTGCAAATACAGGTGCTAGAGTTAAGAAATTTGCTGTGACGGGGGTATATTGTGACATTCTGGCACTCTTGTTTATTCTTATGAAAAGTGTTGAAAACCTGGTTTTGTGGCATTGCCGCGTTTCTTGTTCAAACGGTTGTGCATGGTCCTTTTTAGGGACCACCAGAGCAAAAAGTAGGGAAAACTTCAAGAACCACTTGACGGTCCTCACCAAACTTCGTCTGAAGCATTCTTCTATGAATCTGTCTCACATTTTTTATGCCTCCAAAGGGAGGCATATTAGTTTTCAACTGTCCGTCCGTTCGTCACACCAATGTCCGTCCGTTCGTCACACCAATGTTAACTTTTTGCATGAAGGCTTTTTACTCGCGAACCACTGCACCCAGGACCTTCAAACTTCACCTGCTGGTAGTACTTATTGAGTACACGACCCCTACTGACTTTGGGGTCACCAGGTCAAAGGTCAAGGTCACAGGGGCCAATGTTAACTTTTTGCATGAAGGCTCTTTACTCGCGAATCACTGCACCCAGGACCTTCAAACTTCACATGCTGATAGTACTTATTGAGGACACGACCCCTACTGACTTTGGGTCACCAGGTCAAAGGTCAAGGTCACAGGGGCCAATGTTAACTTTTTGCATGAAGGCTCTTTACTCGCGAATCACTGCACCCAGGACCTTCAAACTTCATATGCTGATAGTACTTACGGAGTACACGACCCCTACTGACTATGGTTACCAGGTCAAAGGTCAAGGTCACACTGGCCAATGATAACGTTTTGCATGAAGGCTCTTTACTCGCGTACCACTGCACCCAGGACCTTCAAACTTTACCTGCTGCTAATACTTACTGAGTACACGACCCCTACTGACTTTAGGGTCACCAGGTCAAAGGTCAAGGTCACAGGGGCCAATGTTAACTTTTTGCATGAAGGCACTTTACTCGCGAATCACTGCACCCAGGACCTTCAAACTTCACATGCTGATAGTACTTATTGAGGACACGACCCCTATTGGCTTTGGGGTCACCAGGTCAAAGGTCAAGGTCACCAGGGCAAAGGACAATGCGCTGTGGGGGCATTTGTCACAATTAGTGACAGTTCTTGTTTTCCAAATGGTTACTTTTTGTTGACTTTCGGGACTACTACTGTAACAGTAAAAAAAGCCCCTTAAACAACTTTGATTCTCAAATTTGGTCATAAGGAAGGCCTAATGGTCACGGTTCTCGTCAGGTGAGAGGCTTTGGCCCATTTAGACCTTTTGTCATATATTAAGTCTACATAAAAACATTCATACCTTTATTAATTTCTTTGTAAATGCTTAAATCAACATTCTGTTTATTAAAAAGCCTGCCGCCTTATCAAGGGAAACATGCGTTTTTTTCTTAAACAACACCCATCCAGTCATTTCTTTGTTTCTGTTCAATCCCACGAACAAGGATGCCTTCATCTTTTTGAATTCAAACATAATCTTCTAGCTCGCCGTGGCGAAATTCATCAGAGGTCCGGCGTCGGCGTCGTGTTTTAGACACCCTGTTAACGATTCTTAGCAAGCTAGTATCCCAGTTTCTACCCATTAATACTGAATGAAACTTCATACATGTCTTCTCCATGATTATGTAAACTAAATAACAGAACTGAATAGGTCACATAACTATTGCTTTTATTTTGATGATATAAGCCCCTCTATGAAATTAGCGCGATTATCTCACTACCTACACATCATAACTGAATGAAACTTAACACATTTCTTTCCTATTATAATACCCATTTTTGTTTGTTATTTTTTATACAAATTATACTTTAAGGTTCCGTTTCTGTTGTCTTTCTTGTATATATATTGTTATTCCCTGGCGGAATATAAAAATGTTGTTCATATATCTATGTGTCCGCCCATTTGTCTGCCCCCGCCCCTTCACGCCCCACCCACCCAAAATATTTTTTTTTCGTTTTAGTTTCTTAGTTCCTTGACATTGTCTTTTAGTATACAGTCAACCTTCCCCACCCCAAAACAATGACTTTTTTTTACGTTTCTTGACAGTGTCTCTTGGTATCCCGCCACTCCCCTCCCGTCGATTTTACCCTCTCCAACCTCCCCTAAAATATATTAATTCTTTATTTCAAGTTACATGTGTTTCCTAATACTAGTACACTGTTACAGTTACTTAAATTTCTTTGGGATGAGTCTCTTTTCTTTTTCTTTTTCAATTTATTTGTGTGTCTCACTCAACCAGTCCCGACCCACCAAACATTCCACACTCAAAAATATCCCCAACCACCTCCCACCCCCTTCTAAAATGTGCTTTTGTTAAAACTTTTCATCTTCTGTGGCGGGCTTCCTCCTTGTTTCGTAATTTTATTCGCGAATACTGGTATATATATGTTTGATATGTACTCGTCTAAGAAAGAATTAAAATCAAAGTTAAAATGCTTACTAAAATAATCACGTGATCAATATCTGACAATATTTGTTTAATAACTAATCATTGCGGTGTTTCACACACCGAGCTCTTAGATAGTGTTCTCGTGTAGTACACTTTTGTCATAAACAGACACCCTAAAGATAACTTGTGTACACTTTGTTTCTCAAACATTTTTTTACAGGCAGTACTAATGTCAAGACGTTGTGTCAAGGCAATGACATAAAAATCTATTCAGTAAACACTTTATTCCAAGGCTCAGTCACCAATATTCATTAAGGCCATTTTTTTCTGTAATATAGACATTGAACTTTTTTCGTCTGGAAAGTACGGTGAAATCAGCCTCAGATGCTTCAAATCAAATGAAACAGTGTTCTTTAGATCCACTAATTTCAGTCTCCACATATTCTTAATAAATCCCCGTATATGATAGAATGTATTAGTTCTAACTATATATGAGGGCATTCAGCTTAAATGTACCGGTAATATGTCATAATTGTAGATCGTGTACCCACTGTGGAAAAAGAATTCTCCTCTGACAAATGTCGAGTTTAAAGGCTATACGTACGTTGACAATGAATCACAATCGTAGTTTTCAAAGTGAAGCTGATTGAATCTTATTAATTGTAAAATTCATCAGTATGAAAAGTCCAGCCTGTGATTAGCTGTTTCTCACCGATGGCAATGCTGCATTTTGAGGCTGGTGGTCTCCAAATATACTTTAATAGCTTTGGAACCAATCTCTGTGCAGAAATATTGAAAGAAACTATGTACCGATAGTCCTGGAACCAGCTCTAGCTGACCAGTTTAAGAAAGCCACTTTATTTTTGGTCAATTTCAAAATTGTACTGAACAGAAAAAGAAGAAAATACCCCAAACAACAACAACAACAACAACAAACATCAACAAAACAATCAGACGAAGTGGTTTTGTAACTAGTCAACTACCTACGTTTTTTTCCGGAATGCGGGCGCGAGAGTGATTCTGAAAGTAAAGCATAAAACGTCACTTAGTTCGCGTCTTTATTTAACTTGATATGCTATCCTGTCCAATACTTAAATATTAACACCCACTTGGGCTTAATTTGCACCCATTTGTCATAGTAATACAATACTCCAGACAACTCCAGAAACTTTTATTTTATAGAAATGTCTCAGAAGTTCTTTTATGTAGTTACCGTTGTCTGTAATAAGCTTTATCTCCAATTATGGTGAACATTTTCCTTCATGAGGCAGACTGGTTCTTTGTAGCCTGTAAATCACTTAGATTGGCAGGAGCTTTGAGAAGTCAATGACATTATTAATCTTGTGTTTTTTTTGCATATATAATGTAATATAACTCGTACTATTACAAGTCCATCTTTGTTTACAAGAGTGACAGGGCGGTCTCGTTCTACAGAAATGTCCTTAGGCTATTCAGGCTATTCGAATTTACAGATTCAATACAAAACGTGTGAGAGAGTACGCCATTCCTGTCACAGTCGACTTTTGCAATGAGGTTTGCGAAAAAAAACTATTGTATAAAAACATTTAATATTGGAAGAAGGACGAAATTTACTGGATAAATGATTTACTGGACAGGAAATGTATCATGTATATATGTACCAAATGAAAATGTTAGAAATTGTAAACATATTATAATATTAAATGAAAGGTTCCTTTAATCTCGCATAAAATGACATCGGTCGGTGTATTATCATAATGGATATTTTACTAGAAGAAGGGACATGCATATAGTCTACTTAAGAAGCCCGCCCGCTTAGCTCAATAGGGAGAGCGCAGATCTACAGATCGCGGAGTCGCGAATTCTATCCTCGTGCTTGGCGAATGTTCTCCGTGACGGTTTGATAAAATGCATTGTGTCTGAAATCATTTGTCCTCCACCTCTGATTCATATGAAAAGTTGACTGTTACCTGAGGAGAACAGGTTTGTATTGTTACAGAATCCAGGAACACTTGTTAGGTTAACTGCCCGCCGTAACATAACTGAAATGCGTTAAACCCAAAACAAGATTTTTTTTATAAACTATCATGGTACGTGAGGAAGGAAATCAGACAACACATTTTCTGATCTCGTCTTGTTGAAGTTAATTGTTGACGATAACTAGACATTACAGCTGTCCGGACATACTCGAATAAATAAATAAAAGCGTCCTGAGTGCTCTGTTGTCATGACATTTATTTAGAACAAAGGAATATAAATTTGTCCCAAATGTATGTTGATACTTAAGTAAGAGAGAAGATAGCATTTTTATTTGAATAATTGAATAACACGCGAACTAAGTGAGATTTTATGCTTCACTCTTACGTCTGCGTAATGGAGGTCTTTGACTGTCTACGACTGTTTATGACTGTTGTCGTAATCTTGGAGACTAGTCTCTTATAGAAACATTTTTCATACTCAAAATGTGTTATTTTCACTTAAATTGTACCAGTAACCTAAATGCATGAAAAAAATACCAGTTTCAGTTTGATTCAATTAATTTTCAAGGTTTTATGGCTTTTTCAGTAACGTATGCTAGCGCGCCAAATTTCCTGGAAAAAAGCTGTCGCGACATCATTTTTGACCACTTTTCCTTGCTTGAGCTTATTTTTGCCATATTTTATCAAGTTTTACCATAAACTGCACTCAAATCACACACTGGTACTGTAAAATATACCCAAACTCACCCCTGACACCTAAAACATACCAATATTTAGTCAATAAATATGCATTTTTTGAAAAAAATACACCCAAAACAGTGATTTTTAAATATTTTTAGTTTTTCTTCTTTTTCTCTGCTAAATTGCACCGAAATTGTCATCTTCTATCATAATCTGGCCAAACTAGCCTGTTTACAGCCACATCTAAACAAGTTTAAATTTTTACCCCTGCACAACTTATAGGTTACATTCTACCAATTCAATTCCTTATTTATTTCATATTAATAACAAAACATTCAGACCTCATTTTCAGCACTTTAGAGCATTTCAATGATATGAAAACCATATATGGTCATGTCTTCTTATCAAAAAAAAAAAAAAAAAAAAAAAAAAAAAAATGACATCTTATGTTGAATATAAGAAAAATAATCTGTTCTGAGAAACATCACCCTCTAAAAATGCCCCCATGAAAACAGCCGTTTAGCAGTTACGCGTAGGTAGACATTTTTCGCAAAGAATAAAACTTATTCCAAGAAATTTACAATAAAAATGGTCTAGATCTATTCTCAATACTATAAGCAATTATCATAAGCCAAAACTTTAACTGTCACATCCTCATGTCACTCATTATACCAGATTTCATCCATAGCATGGAACTACATTTTGGACTACTTCGCATGTAACACTGAGTAGTCACTTCCGGTTTGGTGTAATCCGTCCATAACTCAATCGTTTGCTTTTTTTCCTGAGCTCAGTTTGAAATCTGACCAATGGTAATGTGGCTTTCTTCGACTAGTCACCAAGTACAGACTCTTAAGTTATTAAATTGTCTAGGGTTTGCGGAAAACTTCGAAATGCAACATTGCCATAGGTCATCCGTGACCTATTCCCGGTCGTGGCTGACATTCCGACTAGTGTTCACTCAAACTCCAACGCAGTGAGCTCCCTTGCCGCTTCGCTAACGCAGTGATCTCCCTTGCCGCTTCGCTTATTGATCATTGAGCGAAGCGGCAAGGGAGATCACTGCGTTGGAGTTTGGTGTTCACTATTTGGTGTTATATTTAATTTGGTTCTGTTTTCAGCAATATCGGCTTAGACTGGACGTTAGGGAGGTAAATATTACCCAAGCCACTTACTTGGCCCGAAAGTTGGTCCATCTGTGCCAGGCGGGGACTGTCGTCGACTAGCAATATTACCAAGAAACATTGACCCTTTATACGATTCAGACAAGCAAGCATAAAGATCGAATCAGATAAAAAAAAATCATGCTAAATGGATAAGACTAATATGATGACAATTCTACGAAATCTGCGATATTTTTAACCATAAACTGAATTACTGAATGCAAATGATTGAGTATTCCTGTGGAAGTGATTACGATGGGGATAATTTCTATGCTGTGACATTTCAATAGTGTAAATGCGTCTGGACATTACGACAATGGTACTTTTGAGAAACAAGGAGCAGACAAGTTATTTCTTGTGTCTGATATTAAGGTGAAATAAAAAATTGTAGAGTTTAATCATCTTTTATACGATCGATTCAGCATTCAAAACGCAAATTAAAAAAAAAAGCACTCAGAGGGTAAATAAAATGATGTAACTATTGCAATAAGTAATTTAATCCAAACTATTCAATGAACTTTATTTTGCTTGACACAATAGAATAAAACATCATCAGATTACTGCCTAGATAGATGCATGCTTTCTATTTTAGAAAGTTTGGGAAGGCAGTAAATTCCGCTTTCTTAAAATGTTTCCTTTAAGACAAAACAAAAAGCTATTTATGACTCTTACTTAATGGAAATTCTGTATCATTTGTATTATTTTCAAAGCAAAAACGGCAAAATACAATGAATGAAAAGCAAAACGACAAGTAACATTTCATGTTCAAATTAATCAGTTGATATCACGCAAAAGACGATTGAACTTAACAATATAAATTGCCACCGTGTATAGCAGCATATATATATATTATATCAATAGATGTCATGATACTTATTTTATATTAGTTAGTTAAATCACTGCGGTTCCTTTTTTCATCACAACAGACTTTTTGTCAATGCAGGCCAAGCCATTTTCTGCTTCGTTCGTTACATATTAAGTTGAGGGTGTTCTGTTGAAAAAGATAGGACAGTTTGAAATTCAAGTAAATGGATTCCCATTAGTACGTTTATGACGTTCGTTACGTTAAAGGGTAACAATTTCTTAAAAGTAACAGAAAATAAACCATCAACTATTAACAATAACACAATTTTATTCATAAAAGTAACAATTCAAATACATTTTAAAATGTCAAATAGCCGTAAAATCCAATCTTATATGTAAAAACAGTCCAAAACCTGTCCATGTCAAATTATAGATTCAATAATATGTCACAAGTATTCAAAATTGAATTTAGTATATACAAAGAATGTATAAATCCTCTCTTCAAAGATAACTAATAAGTCCACAATTTTAATGTAAATCCTTCAAAAGTTCTGGCCTGGTGTCAGACAGCATCCAATTTAATGTACCATGGAAGGTTCCAGAACTTTCATGTAACACTAAGAACAAGAAGAACATTCTGGAAAAACAAAGAACAATCCTTTCTAAAAATAATTGTTACACGCTATTCATCAGTATTGTGGTAGAACATTCTGGATTACCGTAGAATATAAAAGAACTTATTTACATGATGTCTCAAAACTAGATCAATGAACAATGATTCCTCAATAAAGTTAAACATAAAGGGATGATGACATATACATAACACTGTTAAAAATTACTACTGAATCAGATAAATTTCTGTAGATGCGTCAGTTTGCTGATGTAAAGAATGATAGATTTCTTCCGTTCTAGTAAGAAAAGTAGTCAAGACATAATTTTATAGAATTAAGGAAGTAGAGTTCAAAAAGACAACTGTAATTAAAATGCCATGTTGCTTTAGGTTGCGACTATTATTTTGATAAAACTAAATTGATGAAAGAAGACATAGCTATGGAAGCCCTGGAGGGACAATTGATTTCCGTACTTCCCACTTCTCACTTCTAACTTTTGCACTTCTCACTTCCTACTTCTTGACTTCCTACTTCCTACTTCTCACTTCCACACTTCTGACTTCTAACTTCCGCACTTCTGACTTCCAACTTCCTGACTTTCGACTTCTTATTTCCAACTTCCACACTTCTTACTTCCGACTTCTTGACTTCTTACTTCCTTCTTCTAACTTCCTGACTTCCGACTTCCAACTTCCGCACTTCTGACTTCCAACTTCCCGACTTCTTACTTCCGACTTCCGACTTCCGACTTCCGCACTTCCGACTTCCAACTGAAAGTAAAGTTGCCCTACCCAATACAACATTACATTTGTGTACTTTGAAACGAATTACTTTGTGTGCAGTACTGGGATAGAGTACTGCCATCACTATTATGTTTTCAGATTTCTCTAATTTATTCAACCATATATATTGTTACTAGTGTTAGTATGTATAACCTTGTTCGCATTGATTTGTATAGAAAATGTTGAATTTAAGGTAATCCTGTAATGACACTCGCAAAATTTGGTAATTTTCATGTAAAGTAGCATTCTCATTACATAATTAGGCATTTTTCAGCGTAAATGTAGCTCAAAGCTTACACGGTTTTCCGTAAAAACCGTAGAAGGCCGGAATCGCATACAGAAAAAACGTAACAAAAGGCACACTTTTACTACAACTATCATGTAGAGATATTGACCAAAGCTGAGGTTAACATTCTATTAGACTAAGTATTGTCTTGTCCTTGAAAATAATAAAATAATACAAACACAAAGGACAATTTCGATTATTAACCATTTTTACAACTTCAGTTTTCCAGACATATAAGATAAGTTGCATTAGATACTTTAGAATCGTAGAAGAGATGTATTACAACTTATAATATAACGGAACAACACTTTGTCTCATATAGTGACAGTGTGTCTCGGCTGTTTTCTGTGTAGCAAAGAAAACTTACTGCCTTACTCAAATACAAAGCCTGGTGTTTAGCTTAAACAGCATTAAAGCGTGATTTACTGCATGTCGAGGCATGTCGTTTTCTAAAGAAAACAGTGGCAGGAAAGAAGCTATATTGATAAAGAGATTTGCAACAAGAGGTTTGGTTGTGGACTTTTGCAGATCTTGATTGCCGTAGAGGAGGATATAAAATGTCGTGTTTATGAAGGAAAGTAATACTATCATTTCCGGGTAAAAATGAATGTTTCTAAAGATTATACATTTTTGAGTAAATTTCAATATTTGGTAAATATAACACTACGAGAGAAAAAAAAGTCATAAGGATAAATTTTCACTTTTACGAAGGAAACTAATATTTTTATGCCATGTTTATGAAGGAAAGTAATACTATTTTCACCTGGTAAAAATGAATGTTGCTGAAGTATATTTATTTTTGAGTAAATAACAACGCACTTGGACAACATATGAATGTGTAAAGATAATTTTACTTTCAAGTTTTACAATGTGTTACTCTCTTTGCCTCCATGGTTCAATGTAAGAATGCTTCTAACACCACTTAGGAAGAGATTTGGTGTAGACTGGTCTAAAACATTGCTTTTTCGGCAAAATATTATTTAAAGAAAAGGGGGAAATGATGATAAATCTGTTTACAGTAGTTCAGATTGTCACATGCAACTAAAGACTGTCATTTATTCCGATTATCTCAGACAAACAAGAAAACAAAAACATAATAATATTTTTTTTTCTGATTACAAGTCAGCTGTTTATCATATAGGTGCAGTCGGGTTAATAGCAATGCACGTTTTATTGTTGTTTTTGACGGCCTTAATGCATTATGTAGAGTCAAAGTACAAAAATGATACATGTATGTAGATTATTAAGGATTATGTTTTACTAGAAAATTCAAAGATCTTACCTACTTTTTGTATTTCCAAGCAGGATAACCCTATATTCATATGACCACTAATGCATCCCTTATCAAGGGTTGTAACGAATTGTTTAGTGTTGTTGGAAAGTCCATCGTGCATTGCCCTTTATTCATATTACCACTTACACATCTACCGCTCAGAAACTACGAGTCAGAGCCATGCCAAATTTGGTCTGTTGGTAGCATCCTAATATTATGTACGTAAGAGAAATCTTAAAATTGCACCATAAAATTGTAAATTAGAACAAAAGCTTTTTACAGAGATAATGCAGTACATTAAAATGATTTGTCCAGCCGATAAGTATTCTAGCTCTAAAGGTCATACATAAACATTTTCCACAGTAAAGGAACCAGTTTTGGTATTTTTTTCTTGTTATAATTCATATTGAGGTCTGAGATCCTTGTAGTTTCTAGTTTTAAATATTTAGCTAAAATAAAAATTGAGGTTAAATTACGATGGAATGGTGGCCGGCATTCACTGTGTTGCTCTGCTTTCGTTTGTTATGTCCATTGCTTCAATGATTACTACTCTTTTGTTCTATTGTTAAGTGTGAAAACGACTTTTACGTTGGCAATTTGTATCTACATTTTGTATTATTTATTGTTTAATAGTGAATTCATATATCATTCCTTTAATATTTTAGACTAACGTTTTCTCAACAACTCACGTTTGATTTATTTTGTTGTTTTCTTGTTGCTTTTTATAGTTCAATTTATAAGTCCCTACTGGTTGAAAACCAGTTTTGGGGACTATAGGAATGCACTTTTCCGTCCGTCATTCCGTCCGCTATTTCGTGTCCGGTCCATAACTCTGTCATTCATGAAGGGATTTTAATATTACTTGGCAAAAATGTTCCCCATGAAGAGACGACGTGTCATGCGCAAAACTCGGACCCTGGTTCAAAGGTCAAGGTCACATTTTGAGGTCATATGTCAATAGTGCTTTTTTTCCAGAAAATTGGCGCCCTCGCGACGATAGCGATGTAGGAATTTTCTAGAGGCAGTGACCAGGTTGCGTCTGTGATCGTCAGTCAGTAGTCAAGGTATCCATCTCACATTAGTCTTCCTCATGCTCATTTCATCAGTGATAACACGCTGAACAGTCTCATAGCTTTACCTTGTTACATCACAGATGTGTTTCATGTATTGTCACCCACCCGTCACTATCAACAATGTCTTTCACTGACTTCACTAACGTCGTATCCACGGTAGATTTCGGACCTCTGCCCTTATCATCATTAAGCGAGCTCCTTCCTTCACTGAACCTCCGATGCCACTCAAAAACTTAGGTTCTGAATATTTTCTTCCGTGTACATGTCTGTTTGAGCATTTCACACTTTGGTGTTGGTGATTAACTAAGCTGATAACAAACTTTAATAATCGCGCACATTCTTGCTGATCCGATGACGCTATCAAGATAAACCAACCAGAGGCCTTTTGACGTTTTTTGTAATTTAATAACAGACTTGTGAATAACGTTCAAATCTAATCTGTTCTTGAAACTCCAGGACTTCGAGAGAGAGAAAAAAAATCAACAACAAAGTGTTCCACTGGTGGCGTTTTGATATTTGTATCTATTTGAATTTCAGATTATAACAGCATACACTGTTTTGGTTTGCTATTTAATAACGTTTTCTACCCAGAATCCTATATTAACTCTTCCTCTCGAATGTACGTTTCTCCGCTTGCAAAGGTCAGTGATATCACTATTGTACTCGCATATACATATTACCATATCCAGTGAGCCGCCTTGGATCTCCATCCACCAATAAAAGTTGATAGTTGTCACATGCCCTTGTCTCAAGTGAATTGTAATGTTTTATTCACCAAATGCGCAAGTTATGTTCACAATCCTACACACATTAAGACAGCATGTAACAGTTACCCATGGGCTCAGCTACAAAGCTGTCGAGGTTTTTATTGCACCTTTGATGTTACTAAATGTTTTAATTTTTAGATAGCCTACTGTATATCAAATTGATTGTTTTATTCCCGTGTATAAATTATCAGACTGTCTAGCAAGGAAATGTGTGCGTTTTCTGATTTTGTGCCCACAGACATCCGATATTTATTTATTTCGAAAAGATCAGGATACAGCTGAAAAAAAGTCCTTGAATATTGCTGAAAGTCAAACTGATAAAGAAAATCAGATGACTGGTAATTGAATAGCTTTAATTGTTTTGATGCAATAAAAACAATACAAAGAGTTTTAGATAAGGAACTGATACTTAACTGAAATGTTTAGAATTATGTAATGCCAAGCTTTCAATAGTTTTCACAGGTTTTACTTCAAAACAATTGTTTTCAACAAATCTAAAGCTTTGGTTAAGTGTCGCGTTGGGATGCCACTACGAACATTTAGTATATCATCGTTTAAATACCTTAGGTTATCTACATATTTTTATACAAGTTCAAAGTATAAATCAGCTTGTAGATTAGGTAATCTTATTATAGCAGATTTGCCAATGTGATGTAAAAGACTATAATACAGCTTTCTGTTTAATGATTGTCAGCATAATTATATCATACCAATAGATGATACCATATAGATGTCAAGCACAAATCCCTAAAAGTGTGACTGATACATAACTCTTATGTAATTTATGTGTCTGAATATAAGATTGATCGTTCCTTGATTTGTTTTTAATCCAGAGCGAGTCAGAGCTGTTCCTCAAATATCGCTTTTTAATCCTTATCGAATCAAAACGAGTTGCATATCCAGTTTTTCTTTATTGGCTTTTTGCTCTGCGGCAGCCACAGAAGAGTAATGTTCATAATGTTTATATTAATTAGTTTTAGAACGATACATGTTAAATGTCTGAAAAGACAAGAACTCATAATTCATAATTTAAACTCACAAATGCAGGTGGTTCAGAACTATTTTGAATAAAAAGGAGAATATATCTACCCCTGGGTACATTTTGGATAGATGCTTCTATTTGTTAAAGCATTAATCCACTTTCGGCGTTAAGATGACGACATAAAAGGTTCACTCTCTGAACATATATAGTATATACAACATCAGGCTCCGATTTCACGAAAAATCTTAAGTAATTGCTTAGCTAAGTTTGTTATTTCAGATGCTTGTTTTTGCCCTTTAAGCATCTTCAGTGTTGACTTTTTCGTCTATATCAGACCCGTAAATGATTATTTCATAGATCAAAGCAAAACAATTCTGAATATTACAGAAATGAAGTATAAAAATAAGAAATATACTTAAGCAAATACTTAAGTTCTTTATATCGTTCATAAATAGAAATATCATATTTGCGAGACTGAAATAAGTACTGCAGACAAATACTACTAACTATAGTTTAATGTAGCTATAAATACATTGGTATAGAAAAAAAAATCAGCATTAAATAACAATAGCTTAAGCAATAGCATACTTTTAAAATAACAGACTTAGCTAAGCAATCACTTAAGATTTTTCGTGAAATCGGGGCCAGTTTAGACATGTAAGAGTGTAATATAAAAGCAAGTGAAACATGTATTATACTCGGTAAAAAAAAAGTCCTGCACAGCTGGATGTTTTCTTCATTATAGCGCAAACTAAAAAAGTACATGCATTTTTGGATTTACCATAGTCAACAGATATCTGTTACAAGGACACTGGTTGAAACAGAATAAAAATCGATACATAAATGATCAAGTTATAACAGTTTATATGCACTGGGGGTAAGCCTTCAAAAATGGCAAAATTAGCAGTAAATTTGAAAAAGTGCTCAGAATAGTCTTGCTTGCATTCTTTCACACACTGACCATACACATAGACAAAGTCCTGAATATGAGTAATTTATTCTATTGTTGATCAATCAAACACCTAGTAACTTAATAACTTAATTATTTTGTTTGTAAAATGAATTTTATAAAAGAAAACAAACTTGCGATCCTTATTCACAGTAATGGCTAATGTACTGCCAAGGCGTCCGTTTAGACGACTAACTAATGAAGACCGGACTCGTGCCCTGGGACATTTACAAGCTGGTATGCGACCCCAGAAGTTGCAGCGATATTTGGAATTCACCGGAGTACTGTTGTTCGTCTTAATCAGCAGTATCAAGCAGAGTGTCACATTCAGTGTGGAGGATATACGCATTATTAGTGTTTGGTAGTAAAACCATGATTTAACCATTTTTGACAGAGGACCCTTGGGACCTTCTATTATGGATTACTCAAGAACGGACACTTGGATTTTATTTTCGTTTTCAGTTCTGTGTTAAGCTTTGATTAAAGTTTAATCTGGTATATTCATGTTTGTTGTGTGTTATATAATAAAAATAAAGTCACCCAAAATATCCGTGTGTGCAGAACTTTTTTTTACCGAGTATTTATAAAGTAACTTCCAATCAATGTGTAACCTACACGCAGATTCTTTCATTATCCATCATATTTTTGTCCATGAAAGAATTGATACTATATATGAGACATTCTACATTTTGAGACTCAATCTGGAACATAATTTTATATTTTATACGTAAGACTACGATGTTATGTTATGCTTTTGGTTTTTGCTTTAATTTTGTGTTTTGATTTCCCCCATTTTGCTCTTTGCTGTTTGATTCTTGCTTAAAATTTATGTATATGTACATATTGCAAATAGCAATAAAGACGTCCATGTAAACATTTTGTATAAAAATAGATCAGAACTGACAGACCTAATTGTATTTTACGGAATCATGGTGCATGTTTTTGCAATTTGCTTTTTTTGTACATAATACGTTTTTATTTAACTTTTGCTTCCTTTCACTTTAATAACAACCAAATACACATTTACTTGTGGAGTAGAGACGTTCGTGAAAAGCAATTTTTAAATTCAAGAAATGATATATATCTTAAATTTAGTTTATACTAATTTGTTTTAGCTCGATTGTGATGAAAGCTTCAAGCTTATTGTAACCACTCTCGAGTCCGCTTCCTGGGAAAGCCAGTACTTGGGTCATATGTGAAGTCATGGTCGTGACCCCAGTTGGGCTCGAAGCCACGACCCCTGGATTGAGCGGCTGACACCCTGTCCACTAACCACCGCTCCCTTTCATTTATCTTAAATTTAATTAGTAGACATAACATGGTTTTAAAGTAATACACAAACGACAGTCGGAGAAATGCCAAACGTAAAATGAGAAATTTTTCATTCTTTTTGCACACTGTGCCAATACCACCAGGGTAAGTTAACTGGTACTTGTGTATTTTTAACGTAAATTTGTTATTTTCGTTGTAAGGTATATAATGATGGGTTGTTTTATACTATGTGATTCCATAGTCTATGTCTGTCAGAGTAGGCACTAATAACTGATATATCCGACATGTACCACTCGATTATGGTTGAAAATCTCAGTTCTCTGTAAAGAATAACCGAGTCAATGTCCTTTCTTCGGTCGGCGAACTTAATCGAACTAAAGTAGAAAGAGATGTTTTCGTCGGATGATCAATTTGGAATAATGCACAAACTGAAAAGCTTTTATAGTTACCAAATTAAAATAAGAGCAGAAAATTATTAAACAATTTAAACAACTGATGTAAAAGCAGATAAGAAATGTTTCTTTCACTTTCGAAGTTGATGAAAATAAGGAAGAAAGCTATAAAAACGAACAAAGTGCGATTATAGTTGACTGGTTTTAAATTCATTTCCGTCGGCTAAAAAGCAAAGATATATTGCTGCACTTCTGTACAATTTGCATAGTTCATCAATTATTTAAGATTTAATGTAGCTAGAAACTCCTTCCTTTTAAGTGTATGTCATCAAAGGAAAACGACGCAGCTAATGCAACCATGTAAATGTGACTATTAAGATGGTTAGGAACGCATTATATATTTATTTCATTAAAATCTTCCAAGGTTCATTCAGAGCTGTTACATTACGATCTCTTTAGATCGTTCAGTACGACATTTATATTGTGTTTGTGTACTGTTGAACATTTCGGCTTGGTTGGTTCAAATACTCCCGCTCTAATAGCGGTGGGTAGTGTTTAATCACCCCTTAGATACGGTGTCTGCATTTTAATTCTGTCTTTTGGCAGATTCTGTGAAATGCAGATTCCATAACCTCAGATCCCATTTCTAAATTTCAGTTTGTTTAGTTCTGCTCATTGTTTTCTCATTTAGGGTCATTATTTTATCCGTGGACCATACGCCGAATTTCATGGAATTGCACTCAGTGCATCATTGAAGGCATCGCCGTATGTATATATATGCGGATGTCTGTAAATTATATTCTGGTACTTATAACATGTGTAAATTTTGGACTCTGCTCAACCCGGGGTTAGGGGGCGTGAACGGTATCTTTCATTTCCACTCCCGTCCACGAACAAGCTCAATCAAACCGAGCCTGTAACATTTTCGTTTATGTCGTGTTGATCCATGTGGTTTTCCACCTTTTAAAAATCTTTTTCATTATATTTAGACAGTATACAAGTCCATATCTTTAAAACGTCTTTTAGATTTTTAATCAAAGAAAAGAAAGTCACCATAGAGTTAAAACTACAAACAGTTACTGTATGGATTAAAATGATTATGTCATACACATTATTAATATTGAACACGAATTGCCCCAAGTGGTGACCTCCAAACATTTTACTGCATTTTATATAGTATAATCTGTTTCAGGGAACTTTGTCATAGAATTTTGAGATTTATACCCAGTTAATTATACAAAAATGTCATACAACTTTGGTGTGTAGGGATAAGCCTTGTTAAACTAATGGTGATATGTACAAAAATTTATTCTCTTTAAAGACCTTCATGTTTTGTACAACACCCTCATGCCCCATAACACAGGTTTATATGGAACCCTATTATGTAGGCACAGTAAATGGATTCTATGGTCCCAAACGACCAGAAAAAATGTAACATCACTGTAAATCAAGCTCAGGGCTTGGGCTATATTTCCTCTTACATCCTATAAAATAACTGAAGCTATCAAGGGTACTTTCAACAATAAGGTATAACCCAATTAAATGTATCAGTCTTAAAACACTTACAGTTGGGGCAATATTACAGAAACCAAAACAAAAGGTATCATCGGATATCAAGGGGTCTTTAGCGAGGAAGCCACAGTCATCCATAATAAGCGCTGTAGTTGTAGTCTAGATCCTGGACCAAAATCTATTACATGTT
Source organism: Mercenaria mercenaria (assembly GCF_021730395.1). Lineage (NCBI taxonomy): Eukaryota > Metazoa > Mollusca > Bivalvia > Venerida > Veneridae > Mercenaria > Mercenaria mercenaria. The sequence continues at coordinate 59,793,089 of NC_069376.1, read as the reverse complement.
TGTTTTTTAATTAGTCAGTTATCTTGTACCGAATTACATTATCAGAGTTATGGCCAGTCCCTGTGGCTTTGTGTACGTGTGTATTGGTTTTGTGAGCGTCCGTACTTACATTGAAGTCGTTTGTTGTCTAGGGGGACTGCATATTTGGCACATTGCTTTTCCTATTAAATATAAGTCCTTGCATTTTCTCCAAACAACCCCCATCATTTTTTCTACCCTATCCACATTTTTATATCCTTCATATGATTGATTTTGAAGCAATGCGTCTGCTATAATTATCATTCCACTACAATTTATATTTGTGGTGAACGTACTTGTGACGTGTTTACTGTGCTCTATGCTTCCGTGAAATCTATCCTTACCGTTTGATTCTGGTTTCCATCAATATCACCTTATATCGAATTCAGAGTTATGATCCGTTCCTAAGAACACAACTTTAAGTATATATATACCGGTTTAAGCATCTATCGAGGTAAAGATAAGAGTTATGGTACTTTTCTGAGAACGCGACCTTAACCTCTATACATCTATCAATTTTAGTTTGTACAGAAATAAATATCAGAGTTAAGATCCTATCCTGTGAACACACCTGTAAGTGTAGGCAAACATCAACATCAGGTTGTACTAAATAAATATCAGTGATTTGTCCCACGTTTTGTTACGCAAAACAATATTGCTCGAATTGTAGAAACAAATATTGTAAGCACATTCTCAGTTATTTTAGTGGAGCAAAAAAGTGAAATACCTACTTCAATACGGATCCAAGAAACAGTTGGAAATAATAGTATTATATCATTATTCATGTCGTTGAATTAGAATACTAATAAAGAATTAGTTTATAGTTTACGCACTATCAGTAGTTACAGAGATGGTCAAAGTTCAATGTGCTTTAATTATTTATCAAATTATCCAGATTAGCAGCTGTTGCTTTATTTTAGAAATTCAAAGGTTACAACATTAGTCCTTTATTCAAATTGTTCAAGCGTTATTATTAATTTGTACTAGATGAATGTTTTATTTGACAGTCTTTTTTTCTATATTTTGTGTGTGTTTGTTTGATTGTTTTATTTGTTTTGTTTATATTAGTTGAATGTATTATGTGTTTATATAGTATAACACAAGTCACTATAATAAAAAATAATTTTAATTACTTATTTACTTAGTATTTGAACTCATGTTGTGTATCAACTATATGTGTTTGAAATTCCTACATTTTCACAAATACAACAAATGTTTATCAATGCAACAGTGTTTGACTACATTTGTATGTATTGTTTGCTTTTTTGTGTAAACATGAAGCATTTTATCATACACATTCTTTTTTAAAAAAACAACATCAAATCTTAGGAAAATGATGTCGAGCAAATAAATCCTTCTAAAAAAGAAAGCATTATCAAGTAAACATAGTTTCGCAAAGGGTCCTTTAAAAGGACTTGAAGGAAAATCACTGGTAAATTATTTGTTTTACTGGAAATAAAGCATAATTACTCAATTAAATGTAGTTCAATTTTGTGGTCCTTTCAAAAGGGACAAAAAAGAGTACATAATTTGTTCCTTTAAAAGGAAATTATTTGTTCCACAAATTGCTTTTATTAAATTAATTAAAAGGAAAACTATTTTAATATCAGAGATATATTTATTTCATATGCAACCTATAGTAACATTTGCTCTGTAAATATCAATTTGTTACTCCAAATAGACTTCGCCATCCTCCCCTAAACACTAAACCGATTCGGCAGTAAAGCCCCTCAAATGGTAGATCAAAAGCTTTAATTCACACAGATATGTTTTCAAGGCCAGATAAAGACAAAAACTTAGATCATAGTAGCCCGAATTACTAAGGCTTGTAACATCGTAATATGAGGGCCTCATTTGCGTTGAGTCCTATACGGATGAGTTTTGTGAAAGCTGAAAGAAATCACGCCGTACAATTTATTTGTCATGTGCATGCAACGTACGTATAATAACGTTTGCTCTGTAAATACTAAATTTTACTCAAATTGATAACGTCACCCTGCTCTAACCAATACACCGAATCGGCGGTGATACCCCTCAAATTGTAGATCGCAATATTAATTTTAAAGATATATCTTCATTAACAGAGAGAGGCAATCACATAAGGCACAGTAGCCCGAGATTAAATCAGGCTTGTAATGCGATTTGCACGCGGTTCCTACCTGCGTTGAGTCGTATACGGATGCGTTTTGTTAAAGCCAAAGAAAAAACAGCTAGAGATACATGTATATTTATTTCATATGCAACCAATAGTAACATTTGCTCCGTAAGTATCAATTTGTTACTCCAAATAGACTTCACCATCCTCCCCTAAACACTAAACCGATTCGGCAGTAAAGCCCCTCAAATGGTAAATCAAAAGCTTAATTCACACAAATATGTTTTCAAGGCCAGATAAGGACAAAAACTTTGGTATAGTTGCTCGAATTACTAAGGCTTGCTACATCGTAATATGAGGGCCTCATTTGCGTTGAGTCCTCTACGGAGGAGCTTTGTGTGAAAGCTGAAACAAATCACCAAGTACCATATATTTTTCATATGCATGCAACGTACGTATAATAACATTTGCTCTGTAAATATTAAATAAATTTTATTCAAATTAATACCGTCATCCTACCCTAAAGAATAAACCGAATCGACGGTGAAACCCCTCAAATTGTAGATCACAATATTGATTGCAAAGATATATCTTCAAAAATAGAGAAGAACTAACACATAAGTCACAGTAGTCCGGGATTAAAACATGCTTGCAATGCGATTTGCACGCGGTTCTTACCTGCGTTGAGTCGTATACGGATGCGTTTTGTGAAAGCTAAAAAATACAACTAGAGATGTATTTATTTCATATGCAACCTTTAGTAACATTTGCTCTGTAAATATCAATTTGTTACTCCAAATTGACTTCGCCATCCTCCCCTAAACACTAAACTGATTCGGCAGTAAAGGCCCTCAAACGGTAGATCAAAAGCTTAATTCACACAGATATGTTTTCAAAGCCAGATAAGGACAACAGCTTAGGTCAAAGTAGCCCCAATTACTAAGGCTTGTAACATCGTACTATGAGTGCCTCATTTGCGTTGAGTCCTATACGGATGAGTTTCGTGAAAGCTGAACGTTGTTATATTCTAAGCGGAAGTATTAGATATAATATTTAGTTCAGTTACATATTTATACATTTATGTATTAAATGGGGGCACACTTCTAGATTTGTGTCAGGACTTTTTCCAAAATGTATACAGAACTTTTCCTTGATTGTCATGACTGTCAGTACGTAATAAGATCAAAGCTTTTGGAATTAAAAGAGAAGTCATTGATATAAACCATGCTGTTTGATCTACATTTTCTGTAACAAGAGTTTTCCCAGAATTCTCTTTTAAATGTAAAACAATACTGTTGATATTGGGCATATTCTGAAGAACTCTAAGGTGATGTTAGGATTTTGGAAAAAAATCAGGATTTCTTGATTAGTTTTGAACTTATCATCAAATTAAGAAAAAAAAAATGAAGCCAAAATGATATTTGACCTTTCAGTATAATTCTGACATAGAACTACATGGTTGAAGCTACATTTGGCCCTTCTTTTCGCCTCTATCTAGTTCTCATAGGAATCAATCATGTGAGTTGAAAGGTGGAGCTGATATGAAATTCAGAGTTGATGACCTTACAACTTACTGTGCAACCTTGACCTAGTATTGGACTGACACATCTTAAATTGTACATAAATCTGCACATTGTCAGATTGTGAGGAATATTTACCTTACGCTGAAAACCTTTTCAAATGGGCAAAAAGATTCAGAACAGACATGATTTTGTGACAGGTGGACAGAAGACCTGGGTAAAAAAGAAACGAAATGTTCTTCCTAGAACAATGAGGGTGGGGTAGATTCATAAAAGAAAAAGAAAGATCTGACAGTTGTTAATTTGCTAAATAAATGGATAATGTTTTTCCATTTCATATTGCCTTTGCCGTTGTTGTCTGTCTGCATTTTGCTTTTATGGACTTCATTCCAAAAAAGCACTGGCCAGAGTTCAATGAATCTTCAGACGAATGATTAATGTAAGTTTTACCGTGCATATCGCAGGTACTCCTTGCTAGGATTATATGTTGCGGAGGTACTATTCCAAAACAGTAATTTTAAATATGATTTTCTGGTCTACTTCTCCTTTATTTATATGTTAATAAAACTTCGTAGGAATAATCAAAAGCAAGGCTGGTTGTCTTCGTCTTTGTCTTCCTGTAACTGGTGGAGTCTTCTTTAGCTTGTAAACGTTAGCTACTAGAGAGAGGCTGGTTGACATGTTACAAATTCTACGGATGAATGATTTTTATACGCCCGTCTGAAAGACGACACATCTTATGGGAACGCCCTTGGCGAGCGTGCGGCATCCACAAACTTTGTCCGGTGCATTTCTTCTTCGTGCAAGGAGGGATTTTGATGTAAATTGGCACAAATGTTCAAAATCATGCGACGGAGTGTCACGCGCAAGAACCATATCCCTAGGTCTTCATGCATGGAGGGATTTTGATGTAACCTGGCAATAATTTTCACCACTATTAGTCGGAGTGTCATGCACAAAACCAGATCCGTAGGCCACACTTAGAGGTCAAAAGTTCAAATTCAAGAATGACTTTGTCCGGAGCATTTCTTCTTCATGCATGGAGGGATTTTGATGTAACTTGGCACAATTGTTCAACATCATGAGACGGAGTGTCATGCGCAAGAACCTTGTCTAAGGTCTAGGGTCAAGGTCACACTTAGAGGTCAAAGCTCAGATACAAGAATGACAACTTAACAAGCTCTCTTACGGACGTATTTTGTGACTATTGTAACCTTGTTCACTGAGTTATTACATTTTGTTTTTTATACATCAAAGTCTACATGGAAAATTTTGTCAAGATTTTATCTCCAAAAACATATACAGGATTTCAATAAAACTTCACAGACCATTTTGGTATCAAGTCTAGTCTAGTTGTGCGCATTATCGGGGTATTTACTGCGAAAGTATAATCCCTAAAAGGCCATTTATGGATACAATATACCTACTAAACTTTTGGACCTCTAGTATTCTACTTGGCTCTTTTTATGGGTCGCTGGAAGGAAATCCTTTGAATGAACCTCATGATGGAAGACTTCTGAACTTGATCTGTACTCTTTCAGGTTTGTTCAAATAGTTCCACTTCGCCCCCATTTATAGGCCGCCAGAACTAAAAATAGAAAAACCTCAAATGACTTATTAATCAATTGATTGCTCTTCACTAATCTTGAGATGAACATTATATTTTTCTCTTTCAAGGTTATACAAATTCTTTTCGGGCCAGTTAAGCTAAAAATAAAATTAAAAACTCCTTTTATGAACCATTTGATGCAATTTCGCAAATCTTGGTCTGTACTGTATCCTTCAAATGGTTCCGCTATAGAAAAAATCGGTAAAGGACGTCTCATGAACTTCCAAGTGGATCATTACAAATTTAGCCTGTAGTAATTGTGTATAGCCTTCTATCAATTTTGTTAAAACGGTTCTGTCTGGTCCCTTTAAGGGACCAACAGAGCAAAACATATAGAAACCTTTAGTAATTTCGTCTCATGAATCTTGATGGATCTTCACCAAGCATTGTCTGTAGCATTCTTCTATGAACCTCTCTCATATTTTTCCCAAACGATTCCTTTTTGTGTGTTTTCGGGACTAATACTATGACAGTAAAAATAAAATGAACTTATAACAACATTTAATGAACTACTAAAGGATGTTCCTCAATTTCTGTGTCCATCAATCTGTTTGCTCCCGGCTCTTTAAACCCCCACCTACACAAAAAACAACCGTTTTAGTTCTAGTTTCTTTGTTTCTTGATAATATCTTTTGGTATCCAGTCAACCCCCACACAAAAAATAATGAGTTTACTTTTAGGTATCTTGATAGTATCCTGTCACACCCCTCCCGCCGATTTTACCCCTACCTAACATCCCCTAAAATATACTATTTTAAGTTTTGTTATAAATACATATTTTCAGTACTTCAGCTTTTTGTGACGAGTCCTGTTCTTTTCACTTTATTTGTTTGTCTCACTCGACCAACCACGACCCCCCAAACATTCCATTCTCAAAAATACCCTCAATCGCCCCCACCTACTTCTAAAATGTTCCTTTGTTAAAACTCTTCATCTTCTGTGGTGAGCTTCTTTCTTGTTTTGTAATTTTATTGGCGAAGAGTGGTATATACATGTTTCATATGTACTAATCTAAAAACAAAGACAAATATCAAACATGGAATGCCACGCACCAAAAACGCAGCCTCCTCAAAACAAAACCCACAGCCCGCAGATGCGTGCACCACACACACACACACACACACACACACACACACAGCCAACACATTAGGACAAAACGAACAAACAAAGGAACACACACAAACACACACACACACACACAAACACACGCACACACACAAAGCCGACACATCAGGACAAAACGAACAAACAAAGGAACACAGTGGGGCACCGCCTTGGGACGGTCAGTGGCAAAAACACCACTGGGAAGCTTAAACCGGTTTATGGTGCGCACCCAACCTCACTCTTACCCCCACCATGTTTCAAAGACACGGGACAGTGTAAATAAAAGTAATCCCCTCCAGGTGAATCTCTTACACACGTAATGGAAACAAAAAGGCATGGCATGTAAAACACAAAAATGCTCGTGTAAAAATATATAAAAAGCAAACCTTAAGAACCAAAAATGTATGTACTCAATGCCTTTTCAGGAGACAGAGTAACAAGAGAAACACCCTTAAGGGCCCGACGAAAAAGGCCAGAAGACAAATATCAAAACAGTTCAGTCCTGGTAGGATTTATAAACTGCTTATCATAGAGTCCTCCCCCTCTTCCGTCAGACACAATCAAAGAGGGAAGCGTAGTGTCCAACTGTAAACGGGTTGAACACTAAACATGCAGTATGTCTCAAAACAGTTGGGTCGTAACCTCTCTTAATAAAACGTTTTATAATTTTACCAAATACATTTGGAAAATTACCATGACCCAATATCTTACGAAGTTTGTAAACTAAATCTCCATAAAAAACGGGTTTAGAAATACCTTCTCGCAGGAGTGTCTTTAAATTACTATTGAATTTTAAAACTAAATCAGAATTACGATAGTAAAATTTAGCAAAATATTTACGCAATTTGTAATAACGGTAGCCTTGCTGAAGAAGTTTACTTGTAATATATTGATTACGTTCATTGAAATGCTTGACATGACTACACGCTCTGGCAAACCGAATTAATTGAGAAATATATACCCCATAAGATGTAGCCTGAGGTACATCCCCATCCAAATGGGGAAAATTTACAATACTAAAATTAAAATCATCCCTCTTGTCATAAATTTTGGTATGTATAATATTGCATGGTTGGTCAATTGCACTTACGGAAACTTACGAAGTATTGTTTTGTAATGCGTTGCTTAGATACTATTGCTGCGACCAATGAAACAATTGTTAGATCTTTTTACGCGGTAAAATGTGCATAAAATGTGTAAACGATGATTGTTCGGGAGGGTTCTTTCTCTCGCTGCACAAGCGTCGAGTTCCCTCACTTGATAACGTTAACATGTAGGATTTATACATTGTTAATATGTACATTGTATTTTAGTTGGGATAAGACACAGGTTGAATATTAAATGTGATATCTACTTTTGAATTGTTGATTTACTTTAAGGTCTGAACTTTATTCCCGGGTCAGATTCGAACCCCATACTCGTATTTCTCTTACCAACTGATCTTGTCCCCTAAACCCCGGCTTAGGAAGGCGGTGCCCGTTACATCTGGAATCTCCGGCGGGACGTGAATGTCAAAATAGGCTATTCAACACTGCATTAATTTAGCTATAGATTGATAGCCTGATATTTAGAATTCCGCTTTAGGGAACAATCATATTAAAATTTCAAGTGTTTATATATATTTTTTGAATCGGTCTAAATATAAACCCTGGTAGATAATTATTGTATAGGTAGTACATTGAATTGGATTACATAATGATTGGGTTAATTCAGTTGCTCGTACGATTTGTTAAATTTCTGTGGTGGTTGATAACGGGTTATGATTGTAGTCAGACTACTACAAGATAGTACACGAATATCCCGTGCACAAAGTCTAGGTGTAAATCGTCCACTTGTATACAATGGAGAGAGAGGTAAGGACGTTTTGTCTTTTGGGTCTAGAGATTTAAACCCTATTTTGACAAATGTACAGAATTCTCCCATTAGTTCTCCGGTAACTGTACCCTCTATGTACCCCATTATTCCCAGCCCTACAATAGGTCCTGTCTATGATGATAATACTTATGCTGCAGGGAATACAACGTATCACAACGGGTTTCCTTCTGTTACGACCAGTACAGTTAGTTAATATGTAGGACAGCCCCCTTTAGGTACGATAGATGGGAATGGATACAATTATATGAATAATAGTTACAATATCCCATACTCTAACAAGTGTGCTGCAAGTATTGGGTATGGATTCAATACATTCTCACCTCAGACACCGAATATAGGTTCAGTAAGAAGCCCGGGTATATTTCAGTATCCTTCTGCTGCAACGAGTTATTCCCCTTCGAACAACTTGAATAATAAATACAACATAGGGATGCCAAGATTTAGTGTGCTTATGAATGTCAGAGAATATTTCAATGATTTTGAGTTTCACTGCATGACAGCTCAGTTAAATCATACTGACATGGCCAGGGCCTTTCTGTTAAATCTTCATGATAATGCTAGATACCTGTTAAATAAGCTCACGTCTGAAGGTAAACAAAATTATTGCGTCATGAAGAAAGAAATTATGTTATACATCTGCCTGATCACAAAGAGGCTTTAGAATGTTTCATGAATGCGGAAAGAGAAAGTAATGAGTCAGTACAAGAGTTTTCGAAAAGATTACAGAAACTCAAAGAGCTTGCATTTGGAAATGAAGAGGAGGATACTATATTAATGAACGTATTTTTGAAGGGTGTTTACAAAAGGGATCGGGATTTTGAAAATTTCGTTTTGTTGAGGAATCCCAGGGACTATAAGGATGCTGTGACTGCAGCAAAACAGTACAAAGAAATAAACATGGGTGGGGTACAAAAGATGAAAACACATAATGAAAATATGGAAGTACAAAATAAGTTAGATAGGTTGCTATTTGAGGTCAAAAGGTCACACAAAGCTGAGGTGCAACAAAATCCCAGAAATCAAGGTCAAAATCCAAGGCTAGGCTCTCATGTAGAAACTGAATGCTATTATTGTCATCAAAAGGGCCATATGGCACCTGCATGTCCCAATAAAAACAGCAACTATACCCAAGATCAAAATCAAAGGTTTGGTAGGCCTACAAGTGGGGAAACAGAATGTTACTATTGCCATCAAATGGGTCATATTGCAGCTACATGTCCCAATAAACAAGGTTCACAGAATAACAATCAGGGAAACTTATAAATGCTGGGCTTGTGGCCGAAAGTTCAGCTATCAAAAATAGGCCATTTCTGAATAAAGACTCTTATAAGTTAGAAACCTTGCGTTTCGTAGCTAATTTTATGCATAAAGTAAGTACACCGTTGATAAGACAAAATAATGCAGTGAGACATGATCAGGTATCGAATACTGACTCGGTGGTGGACCCGAGGGGTAGTTCGGATGTTAGAGTCGTATATTCAAAAGAAATTACGGCGAACAGTTATTACAACTCGAATCAGTCTTTGTCAACCGAGGTTCCTAGCCCAGTAACAAACGCGGTAAAACCTGATTTTTGGATCCCTGAAATTAAGTCTTGTTCTTCCAAAGCGGACGAAAAATCAAGTTCCATGTCATATTTGGTGAATACTACACACTTAGATTTAAATTACGAGGATGCATTGCCGAAAGCGACGAGTTTATGCAGCGAGGAAACGGAAGTGACGTCACGTGAAATGTCGGAAGATATCTCGAACGATATATCAACGCAAGGTTTACATACTACCCATATGTATCTTCCTGTCAAAATCAATAATACAATTTATGATTTTATGATTGATACAGGTTCGACACTGAGCATTATATCGCATGATATTTTCCTTAGGATGGGTTTAAAGTTAGATATTTCTAAGCAAGCGAGACCAGATCTCACAGAGGCTTGTGGGACTCCTGTTGAAGTTTATGGGTCAATGAACATTCCTTTCTGTGTCGAAAATCAAGGCTTTGGGTTTCAGTTCATAGCAGCTGGAATAGGTTAGATCTAGTTTAAAAGAACCCCGCCCCCATCCCCCTATTATCACAAGAACTGGGAGGGTAGTTAAAATGTAACATACCTTTCCGCCATGACTTAAGCTTTAATAATGTGTCAGTACCGTGTATATAAATGATCAGACATGATAAAGTAGATATGCTATATTTAATAACATTAAGATTAAGTAATCTTGTACAGTTGATGTTTTGCTTAAAAGATTTTTTTGTTTAATTTGTACAGAATCTTGATTGGCTAGACGAGAGAGGACCTGTGTTTACTACAGGGAGTTCTTGTGTGGTAGATGGGTGCGAAGTCACGTTCCGTACTTACAGTGCTTTCAGAAAGCACTGGAAATTGGTACACAACCTTTATTTATGTAAATACCAATATTCGGGGTGTCAGTTTTCCTCACTGACTAGGCATCTGGTATTGGTGCACACCCGTAGATTGAACCATCCTGGTATTGTGAATGTCAGGGTGATCAATCCAGATTATATGGATCCAGGGGCTGTTACTCCGTACAGAAGGAAATAATTATTTTCATGTACATATGGACTTAACCTGTGTCTTATCCCATAATATTGTTATTACGTGTTTCTATGTATTTTATAAAAATAAATAGGTTCTTAAGTTAATTGTAAGAATAATGATAAGAATTATCTAAGTTATTTAATTTTTAACAAAAATATTGAATTGTTATAATGAGAAAAAATAAGTTTCAGTTCCAAGTGTTAATAAGGACATGATTCTCTTTCTTCTGAGGACGTATCAACTTCAAGGATGGAATGGTGGATTACCCCCCTCACTGCTTAGAACGTGCTGCCTACCCGGAACGGTATGTGATTTTTTCTGACTCGTAGGATGATTCAGGAATATAGAAAGTGAAAATTGTACACCATCACGTGATTAATTTTTTTTAATAATAAACATCTCCTTAAGCTCTGAATACGTTATTACAGGCAGGGCAATTAAAATATTAAATGTGAATGAAGAAATGTTCTTCATCTTGAATACAGATGATAAGAAGTGTCTCGTTTATAATAATCAAGTGCAGACGAAAATCGTTGAAGTTGAAATTATGCTAAGTAATATACTATATTGTATATTTCGAGATTTTATACTTTATATTATTCGATCGTACCATGGGGTGCAGAACTGTGATTTTCTGGCGACGAATTGCTGGAAATAGCCTACAACTTCAGTGAATTTCTGGCAACAAACTGCTGGAAATACAATCTACATCTTCGTTGAATTTCTGGCAACAAAATGCTGGAAACAGTCTACATTTCAGTGAATTGCTGGCAATAAACTGCTGGAATGATAGTCTACAACTTCGTTAAATTTCTGGCAACGAATTGCTGGAAATAGCCTACAAGTTCAGTGAATTTCTGGCAACAAACTGCTGGAAATAGAGTCTGCAATTTCAGTGAATTTCTAGCAACAAACTGCTGGAAATAGAGTATACAACTTCGTTGAATTTCTGGCAAAAAACTGCTGGAAATAGAGTCTGCATCTTCAGTGAGTTTCTAGCAACAAACTGCTGGAAATAGAGTATACAACTCCGTTGAATTTCTGGCAACAATCTGCTGGAAATAGAGTATACAACTCCGTTGAATTTCTGGCAACAATCTGCTGGAAATAGAGATATATGTTCAGCCGGATATTGATAATGCGCATGGGCGATAATAAACTTCTGGCGAAAGGGTCGCTGGATATAGATTCGTGATGACTTCAAACAGATCACATATTCCGTTCTCATCTCTTGGCAGTATCACGTTTGACGGCAGTGAACGTTATATGGGGTCACGTATTCATCCACCTACTTCCGGAGGAGCCATTCATCTGAGACGAACAAGAACATCCATAGAATTATATAAGTTAAGTAGATTTTCTGTATTTTTTTATTTGATTTTTTAGATAAATTAATAGAACTGTTATGCTTAGATGTTTCATATTTACGACGAAATTTCTGTCAGTTACCTAGTTATTTTTGGTATGATATCGTCGTCTGCAAATTAAATGAAAATTCACAGCTTTAAACAAATTTTATTAGAGATTATTTTATTTTTTCTTATTTATTTGTAATGCTGTTTCACATAACACATGCAATTTATTCACAGGTTATATTATCTAGATTGTTACATTTGAATTGTATGTATACTTCAATCATTACATGTCAATGTAAACGTAACGTATATTATTCTTACAACGTGGTTTAACGTAAAATGTCATTTTCACGTTAATTCTAATTCAAGGTCCATAAGTATTGTCAGTTTAAACGGTGTCTACTCTTAATTTTTTGCATTTAATACATAAACAAAGTTTAACGATAACAAATAATGTATTGCATTGTAATCAAATATTTATTTGTTCTTATAAGTAAAAATAGTGAAGTATAAGATTGCTTTATACTATTTGCTTGATGTTAATATGTACTTTTTATTTTTCAGTACATAGTTACCTTGACCTTTTATTACCTTCCGGTATGGAATGCGCTAGCTATAGAACATTGCTGATGTCAAGAAGCCGGTCAAGGATCTTACGTATAGAGACTTTGTCACACAATTGATGTGTTACGTGTGCGTGTATCATCCATATATAGACGATATAAAACGGAGGAATATTCTTTATCATTTGTGTTTTGTGTTAAAGGATTGTGACTTTGTGTAGTTTTTACATAGCTTGATGAACATTGTGTGAAGAATCATGGAACAATATAATAATATTCACATTATAATATGTTGTATTATGAATTGATTTGGATAGTATGCTTGATGATTAAGCAATAATCTTTGATTGACATGCATATAATAATTCATTATGTCCTATAGATATATTAATTATTAATATGTATATTTTAACTTTGAATTTCTCGCAAAGGTTTTAATTTGCTTTTATTGTTGGATACAGGCACATGTAGCACTTAAGGATATTTATGTATAATTTACTTATCTATGTATCACTTGTTTGGCTTCTTGACTTCAGATTTAATTCAACATTCGTTTCATATTCATGTTTGTTGGTCACAGCACTTAGTATTGCATTATAATGGGTCTAGTTTTATTTTTTGTTTGTTTAGTTTGTTTTTTTAAAATTTTGTTCTCAAATTTTCAATTTTTGCTCCAAAATTTTTTAAGGTGACGGGGGGAGGTATGTAACAGGCCTGGTACAAACCTTTATCTTTTAGACTTCAACTGAGTAAATGACCTGCACGGATGACATACATATTTTATATTACACCGGCTAATGTTCTATTATTTGACTTCTAGTAAATGTCGTCTGCTGATACGAGGCGCGCACCGCTAATAACCAATCATTATCACTTGTATGACATTTTGTCATCTTGTGCATGGTTGGTCAATTGCACTTACGGAAACTTACGAAGTATTGTTTTGTAATGCGTTGCTTAGATACTATTGCTGCGACCAATGAAACAATTGTTAGATCTTTTTACGCGGTAAAATGTGCATAAAATGTGTAAACGATGATTGTTCGGGAGGGTTCTTTCTCTCGCTGCACAAGCGTCGAGTTCCCTCACTTGATAACGTTAACATGTAGGATTTATACATTGTTAATATGTACATTGTATATTAGTTGGGATAAGACACAGGTTGAATATTAAATGTGATATCTACTTTTGAATTGTTGATTTACTTTAAGGTCTGAACTTTATTCCCGAGTCGGATTCGAACCCCGTACTCGTATTTCTCTTACCAACTGATCTTGTCCCATAAACCCCGGCTTAGGAAGGCGGTGCCCGTTACAGTTAGTTTTAATTAACTGAAGCTCCCCAGGATAAATAGTACCCACCAAATGACCAAAAAAAACGGATTATCCATATTAAGAATATCATCCAGATAGCGCGATGTATTATTAAATGCAGTTATAATATCTGCCTGCGTATCCGGAGAAAGGCTCAACATAAAGTCTCTTTCATAACAATACAAAAACAAATCTGCGACAAGGGGTGCACAATTTGTTCCCATGGAAATACTAACAACTTGTCTAAAAACTGCATTCCCAAACCTGATGTAAATGTTGTTCAATAAAAAGGAAATGGCTTTAAAAACTTCCTCACAGGTCCACATTGTATAATGTTTAATAATATTGCTAGTAAAAAAAGCTTTATCAAAATTGCAAGCGAGAAATGTAGCATTCTCTCTGGCAAAAGTCTTTTGAATTAGGGCCGTTAATTTGTCATTTATTAAGTTATGTGGTAAAGTGGTATACAAAGTAGAAAAATCGTATGTACTGACTGTAGAAACCTTGTAATTATTAACTTATCCAAGATTTCGCCAGAATTTTTAATCGACCAAAATAAGTGTTTACCAGAGTTTTCGTATACTTTATCGCAGTAAAGAAGAATTAAAAATATTAAAGTTAAAATGCACACTAAAAGATTCATGTGATCAGTATCTGGCAAAATTACTTTAATAACTAATCATTGCGGTATTTCACAAACCGGACTTATAGACAGCTTTCTCGTGTACTACACTTTTGTCAATGACAGATACGCTAGAGACAAACTGTCTACACTTTGTCCTCAAACGTTTTATAGAAGCAATACTAATGTCCAGACGTTAAACACTTCAGTGCAAGACTCAATCTACAATATTCATTAAGGTTTCTGTGTTTAGGACAACGACCTCAGAAAAATCTACGTACCGTAGGAATTTAGCCTTTATAATTTGGACGGCAAAATCAGCTGCAGATGTTTCAAGTCAAATGAGACGTTGTTCTTTACTAATTCCAGTGCTTTTTTTTATTCACCCTCGTATATTATAACATGTATTAGATTTAACTACATATCAATGTAATATTAGAACGTTGTTCAGCGTAAATGAACAATCCACATCCGGACTTGTCTGCAAATTGTTTCCTCGGAAACGTACACTCTCTAGTGGACTTCAAACATACTTTAATAGCTTTGAAACCAACTTCTGTGCAGATAAATTAAAAGGAATCATATACCGATAGTCTTGGAACCAGTTCTAGCTTGCCAGTTGAATAAAGCCACTTTAGGCGTAAAAATATTTTTGTTTCCGGTATCCCGCCATACCCTAAATTTTTGGCCCGACCCTAAATGTTTTTATGGCCTTGGAGAATATTTTTTTCAACTTTTAACAAAAAATTGCAAAACTACACCTTTTATGCTTTAAACATGCTCAGTGATGTTAAAAATCAACTTACTGATGCTCTAAAGGCATAATACCTTTGTTTGTATTCATTTTTTGACACAAAAATATTTTCTGAAAAGTCTCCCTTAATAAAAAAAAAATTCCAAAAAAAATAATAAAAAATCCGACCTACCAACCCTAATTTTTTTTAGCATGTTACCGGAAACAAAGAATTTTTTTAGGCCTTATCGTTGAAAATTTCAAAATTGTACTGACAAAAAAAAAAAAAAAAGAAACAAAAACAAAAAATAACAATATCAGAAAAACAGCAACACTCAGACGATGTGTTTTTGTGACTAGTTAACTACATACGTTTTTTTTCCAGAATGCGGGCGCGAGAGTGATTCTGAAAGTAAAGCATAAAACGTCACTTAGTTCACGTCTTTATTTAATTTGATATGCTATCCTATCCAATACTTAAATGTTAATCAATTTGCATCCGTTTGTGGTAATAATAGAACATTTCAGACGCTTTTATTTTATAGAAATCTCTTGGAAGTTCTTTTATGTAGTTATCGTTGTCTGTAATCGGCTTTATCTCCCATTATGATGAACATTAGACTTGTTTTTCTGTAGCCTGTAAATCACTCAGACTGGCAGGAGTTTTGAGGACAACGACACTATTAATCTTGTGTTTTTTGATGTATAATGTAATATAACTCGTACTTTTACAATTCTATCTTTGTTTACAAGATTGACAGGGCGTTCTCGTTCTATAGAAATGTCGATTTCCACTCTTAGGCTATTCGAATTTACAGATTCAATACGTTTGCTTTCAAAAGTACATTTCAAAAGTACATTTCAAAAGTACATTATAGATCTTAACTGCACAGTGTTTTTTTCTACCTGCTACGCATGTTTTAACTAGGTAGAAACTCCAACAAAATGGAGTGTAATTATGAAGGGATGCGACTTGGGGGGTTCGTTTTGAGGAGGCTGCGCTTTTGGTGCGTGGCATTCCCTGTTTGACATTTTTCTTTGTTTTTTTGATCAAATACATTGTAAATTAATGTCTAAGGCTGTGTTTTGGGTGCTCTGTGATTACGGAAAATCTACCATTAACTTTTATGTGTGTGAAATTTGGAAAGTGTATCATTTTTTTAAATATTAGGCAGACACATACCTAGTTTGTGAATCAGAAGGTAGAATAAATAGAACATTAGGTTACTGTCTTTAAACATTTACTAGGTTCATCTACGAAAAAAATGTATCGACTAAAGCCAGGACTTTTATATTTTCTTCACCTAACTTAATAAGTTTAAATTTATAAGACAGTAACCATATATTCTCTATCAAAAATAAGGTAATGAAATAACTCTTTAAAATCCCAAATAAAGGCAGAAAAACAAGGGGTAACCTTGTGTTTTGTAGCCGACATCTTTGTACTGATGAACATAAAAGTCATGGGGAATGACTAATTTTAATTTGCTGCCAAGTGAAGTTTTATCCAAGTTACCGTTTATCCTCATAACATGGGAGAAAAACTTGTATCCGGGATAGGTAAACGGTTACTGTTAAAACTTGTAACGTTATTATAAGTATTTGATAAAAAGACTAGTATGTAAAAATATTCTAAACTGACATCATAAAATCTGTTTGAAAACTGGCATTATACTGAAACAGTAAATTATTTCTAGGAAATAAACCTACAACTCTACCTTTGAATATGAAAATAGGTAGATTTACAGCCTTTAAAATGTGTCATGAACATTTACATTGTAGGATTTGTTTGTTTATAACCTATTAACTTCCGAAGGTCCACATGCCTCAAATCGTTCTACCTTCAGGTGTTTCTGTACGTTTAGATCAATGTGTTTCCTTCAATATACAATTTTATTAAACCCTGATTTTTGAAAACTTCGTAATATACTTAGAATGATTTGCATATAAAAAGATGACTTTTTGCTAAACTGATTTAAAATGTTTGGACCCAGCACAAGTTGTCATGAAGGGTTTCTACGGGAAAATCGAAAATTTAATAAAACTTTCGCGAACAGAAATTTTTATACAATGTAGATTTTGTTGAAACTTCTCACAGTGATCAATAATTTATTTATTTTGTTGGGCTTAACGTCGCACCGACATAGTTATTGGTCATATGGCAACTTTCCAGCTTTGATAGTAGAGGAAGACCCCAGGTGCCCCTCCTTGCATTATTTCATCACAAGCGGGCACCTGGGTAGAACCATCGACCTTCCATAAGCCAGCTGGATGGCTTCCTGACATGAAGAATTCAACGCCCCGATTCAGGCTCGAACCCATATCGATGACGGACAAGTGATTTGAAGTCAGCGACCTTCACCACTCCCCCATAGAGGCTCCTACATTCATAAATTAACATATAGTTTATAACATGGTGATATGAAATGTATAGGTCCGTGTACTTGTTTTTGGGATATTTGACCGTGATTTAACGAGTCAAAAGTTGTCATACGTTGCCGTTTTATTAAATTTACTCGAGGGTTGCCATAAATACATTTTCCGTATACTGAGTCCAGAATAAATGACGTTATGCTATTACTGTTTTCCCTGTAGACATGAAACTGTATAAAGCAATTGTTGCAAACAAGCACAACCTTCTTAATATAAGATTTCACCCACACAGTCTATTTTTAATGACAGAAATCAAGACATTCTACGACCTACAACATGTTTCATAGTGGGGTTTTTTACTGACATTTATATCTAAGATAGTCTTTGATGTTAGACGTGATTACGTCATGAATACTATCACAAACGTTGGTTTAAATAAGAGTCAGACAAGAACTGCACCAAATGTAAGATTGTACTAAGATATCATGTAAATAAATTAATTTGGCATTTATCTTAGGCTTTATTTCTCATTTGACGGGAAGGGTGTGAGAGAGTACGCCATTCCTGCCACAGTCGACTTTGCAATGACGTCTGCGTCATAAAACACATTTGATATTGGAAGAAGGACGACATTTACTGGACAGGAAAAGTGTATACGTACCAAATGAAAATATTAGAAAATCGTAAACATATATTATATTATTAAATGAAAACTGTTTTCTCGAAGAAAATAGTATTTTATGTGAAAGAGAGCTCGAAATTAATATTCCAAAACGGACGCTGCTACAGTTATCATTACTATGAACTACTGGTGAAAGCAATGTATTAACGGCATAAACTGAATAAGTAAATTCGGATATTTTAGGAAGAGAAATTCCTTTAATCTCGCATAAAATGACATCAGTCGGTGTATTATCATAACTCAATAGGGAGAGCGCAGATCTACAGATCGCGGAGTCGGAGTTCCATCCTCGTGCGAGGTGAATGTTCTCCGTGACGATTTGATAAAATGCACTGTGTCTGAAATTATTGGTCCTCCACCTCTGATCCATATGGAAAGTTGACTGTTACCTGTGGAGAACTGGAACAGGTTTGTATTGTTACAGAATCCAGGAACACCTGTTAGGTTAACTGCCCGCCGTAACCTAACTGAAATACTGTTGAAAAATGGCGTTAAAAAAAAAAAGAAAAAAAAAAAAAAAAAAAAAAAAAAAAAAAAAAAAAGAATAACAAAAAACACACAAAAAAAATTATGAACTATGCACGTGAGGAAGGAAATCAGACAAGACATTATCTGATTTCGTCTTGTTGTAGTTAATTGTTGACGATAACTAGACATTATAGCTGTCGGAACATATCAAAATAATTTAATAAAACCGTCCTGAGTGTTCTGTTGTCATGGCATTAATTTAGAACAAAGGTATATAAATTTGTCAGCAAATGAGTGTTGATACTTAAGTAATAGAGAAGATAGCATTTTTATTTGAATAATTGAATAACACGCGAACTAAGTGAGGTTTTATGCTTCACTCTTACGTCTGCGTAATGGAGGTCTTTGACTGTCTATGACTGTTTATGACTGTTTTCGTAATCTTGGAGACTAGTCTCATAACTCAATCGTCTGCCTTTTTTCCTTAGCTATGTTTGAAAACTGACCAATGGAAATGTGGCTTTCTTCGACTAGTCACCAAGTACAGACTCTAAAGTTATTAAATTGTCTAGGGATAACGGAAAGCTCCGAAATGTAACATTACCATACCTAGGTCATCCTCCTGGACCTATTCCCAGTCGCGGCTGACATTCCGACTAGTGTTCACTACTTGGTGTTATATTTTATTTGGTTCTGTTTTCATCAGTATCGGCTTACACTGGACATAAGGGAAGTAAATATGGCATCAGCCGAAGACTTGACTTGGCCCATCAGTGTCAGGCGGGGACTGTCGTTGGCTAGCAGTACTATCAAGAAACCTTGACCTTTTACGATTAAGACAAACAAGCATAAAGACCGAATTATCAGATCAAAAAATCATGCTAACTAGACAAGACTAATATGATGAAAAATCTACGAAATTTGCGATATTTTTAACCATAAACGGAATTACTGAAAGCAAATGATGAGTATTCCTGTGAAAGTGCTTACGATGAGGATCTGACATTCCAATAGTATAAATGCGTCTGGAAATTACGACGATGGTACTTTTGAGAAACAAGGAGTAGACAAGTTATTTCTTGTGTCTGATATTAAGGTGAAATAAAGAAGTTGTAGAATTTAGTTAACTTATAGGAGATCGACTTAGCATTAAACCCCCGACGTTAAAAATACATCGAGAGGATAAATAGAGTAATGTATGATAATACTTCACCTACAGATTGATATGTAAACCATTCAATGAACTTTATTTTGCTCGACTTGAAAGAATAAAACATAATCAGATTACTTGCCTAAATACATGCATGCCTTTTAGTTTCATTTCTATTTTAGAAAGTTTGTGAAGGTAGTAAATTTGGCTTTCTTAAGATATTTCCTTTAAGAAATAACAAAAAGCTATTCATGACTCTTACTTAATGAAAATTTTGTATCATTTTTACTATTTTCAAAGCAAAAACAGCAAAATGCAATGAATGCAAAGCAAAACTTGAAATTTTTGATGACAAGTAACATTTCATGTTTAAATTTATCGGCTGATATCACGCAAAAAGACAGAAACTTACCCATACAGAATGTCGTCGTGTAAATCCGATCGAAATAGCAAAATATAAATCATTAAATGTCATGATACTTGTTTTATATCACTACAGTTCCTAATTCTACACAAAATGAGTTTTGTCACTCTATTTCCCTTTGAAAACAGGACAGATCAAGTCATTTTCTGTCTCGTCAATTACATATTAAGTTGAAGGTGTTCAATAAAATCAGTTCACTGTTTAAGGGCACTATGGCTGATATGAAATAAATCCTGTCCCGAATATTATAAGAACACGACAAGCCTTATTGGGAATGAATGCCTAAAGATAATTTATAAATGAAAACGATTGCCTAGAAATTTGTAACGCCAAAAGAACTTTTGAATCGAACCGTTGTTAAAAAAAATAGGACAGTTTGAAATTCATGTGAATAGCTACAGATGGAGGCAGCAATTTTAGTACATTTATGGCGTTATTAAAAATTTGACACTGCTGAATTATTTCTGTTAAAGAACAAATGTTGAATTTAAGGTCATCACGAAATGACACTCGGCAATTTCGGCAATTTTCGTGACACAATTCTTCATACGTAAATGTAACTGTAAATGTTGAACTTGAGAAAATCAAGCATCCGAGTTGAATGTAAAAAATGAAGTGCATAATAGGATTCCCACACATCCTTTTTATGGCCATTTTTGACACTGTTTTATAAGATAAAGTAACACAAGATAATGTGCTTTTAACTATTTGATCTGTATATTATATATCACTGGTACGAAACTATAAAATGTGTTAATTAAGTCAAAACATGAAATACAAATGTTTTTTTTTTAATTAAAATATAAAATAAAACATCTTTCACCCAGGAGCACCAAACCTTAAATTTTCACTCGTGGTTATACCTCTCGTGACATTAGTAGATAGATCTGGTGTTCACTCGTAAAAGATATTTCAATCTTACACTAAAAACACATATTCCCTATTTATGTCAAGCTTGTGTGATATTAACATGTTGAAAAATTCACACCAAGTGTGTGCGAGTAGCTTTAGAAGAAACCATTTGTTTACGATTGAGGACAGAGCCTGCCTTGGATTAATGCGCTTCTGACATTGTAACTGAGTACTCGTCTCAAAAAACATTTCCTATCCAAAAATGTTGTCTTCTTCAAACCCAACATGCGTTTGATGACTTGAACACATTTTTTTTGTGACAGATTTCTCTCAATTTTAATTATCTGTATTCTTGAAGACATTTTCTGGAAGTATTTTCCAATTACAGATTCTTCTTAAGTATTACAAATATCTTGTTCAATAATACCATATCTGTTTCAGCGATCATATTGGAAAGGTTAACAACCATTTGGGTAGGTTACCATGTCAGTTTTATGGCACGGATAGTATAAAGTGCATGACCTACTTAAGTGTTTAAACCACGAACTATGGAAATGTAATGATTAGATTTCATGGCAAATTGATTAAGTTTCATTTACTTTGATTTCAGTGCATAGGAAATAACATAATTGATACAAATTATTCAATAATTAAAACCAATCACATGATTTAAAACAAAACATAAGAAAAAATTTCTCAAATAAAAAAAAAACAATGTAATAAAAAACACATTTTTTCATAATAGTTTTATTCCAATGTACAACTCTTCATTTTTACTGTAGAAGTAGCACATACCATGCTTATCAGACAGATACAATGAAAACAATGAGTATCCATGCTTTTTTCCTGAGATATTTAGATTAATATTTGACTATACTATCCTCATGTAATGTTTTCATCTCTGGCTATTTTACAATAGATTTTTAAAGCATGCTTAAAGAAGGATAACTGTAATTATCGAGGCTACTTTATCCAAATATGTGCTTTCTTCACTTTCCACCGTCTAACATGTAAAAAGTCAACGTTCTGTTTAAAGTAAAATTACTTAAGTATTAACAGACCGGACAATGAACACATTTGCGCAATAACAACCGTTGGAAATAATCTTAAAAAAACCCTAATCGCGATAGTCGATATATATGATACTGTTATCTATTAAACATTGACTTTGACCCATCCCCTCACACTCCACCTTTTCCCACCAAAAAGAGAAGAGAAAGGCATATAATAAAGCCAGCATATTCGGTTAATATGATATCTTAGTATGATCGTACATTCAATTCTGTTCTTATCTGACTAATTTATTCAAATCAACATTTGTGAGAACATTTATGGTGTACTCTGGGCTGAAATAAAAGACAATATTCGATATAAATGTCAGTAAAACCCATCTATAAAACGCAAATTTTGTAAATTTATGGCAGATCGTATCTGATGCGGTAAATGTCTTGGCTTCTTTCTTTGGAAAATGTCTGTGGACGAAGATGTAAGATAAAGGTGGTTGTGCATGTTTGCACCATTTATTTTCTATAGCGTAAAATTCGATATTTTTTCTTAAAAACTTCATGTATACACGGAAAATGATGGTTAGGTTAGTATGTTTGCCTTTAAGATAGACGGAGTTGAAGCATGTTAACCTTCAAAGTCTATTTACAATGACAGACATAAGGTAAAACAAAGATTTTGTCTAAAAACAAAGTCTACAATTTAGATGTTTTATATGATACATTTTAACGGTTGTAAATCTAATGTCTGTTAATTCAAAGGCATAGGGTCGTGGGCGAATTTATAATATGCAATCGTCGTTAAACGAACTTGATAATTTTAAAACATCACCTTTATTTCTGATATAACTTGCTAAATGTGCCTGAAGGTAATAATGCATACTTGGGTAACGTCCTATCTCAATTATTTCTCCTTATAACATGGAACAAAAGTTGGATCAGGGATACGGACATGTATAACATATTGCAGATAAAAACTGGTAACGTCTCTATCTTCCTGTAGGTTAAACATTTAATTATAATGAATACCTCCGGTATATGATATATATTCCCAAGTGATATCATGAAATCTGTTTGAAATCTGGAACTATAGTTTTACATCAGTACATATGTAGAAATAATGGGCGGTAGCATGCATTTCCACTACCGTCCATGAACAGGCTCAATCATAAAATCTATGAGAAGGTATTCTGGAAGCACAGAACAGAGCCCAGTAAGCCTGAATGTGTTTACGGGATGCAATGAAATCTGCATCAAAAAGCCGACTTTAGCTGACCTATGTTATATATTCTTGCATACCAGACTAGATTTTCCGGTGATTTCACCTCGGGCTGTAAGATGGCTCTCGTGCTTTAAATGTCATCTACATTTATGTAGAAGTAAGTTATATTTGATTACATAAAACGAGATTAAAATCAAAGTTCCTCTTTGTTCCTGATAGTATATTCATTGTTATTTGTCATGACATTTTCCCTGTTTACGGACGTTGATTTCCAGCGCTTTGTTTGAACATGCTACTGTAAGTGAAAAGTGCTATAAAGGAAGTCATCCGTTTGATTTTATTTTATTATTGTTTCTGTTTTTGAAAACTAAAGCAAGTCCGGTTTAATTGAGTCTGTTCATAAAATTTTATGAATAGTGCAATGCCTATCGTAGCCGGCTTAAGAGGAGCCCTAAAACAGAAAATGGAAGGGACAAGAAATTAATTACAATATTGAGTGCAAATATTGGGATTTTTACGACCAAACTAGTATTAAAAACGGTTTATTGTGTAGGTTAATTATATTATTTTAATAACATCTGAAGTCTGTTATGCTTCGGTTTCGGGTGTTACATTGGATACTAGACACTAGATAGTTCAACAGCACAAATGTGAATATAGACAATGAGAGGAAGCAACAATTCACCACATTATATAATCCCATTCCACAAAGTTTCCTAATTGAGTTTCTACAGGAAACGCGTAAGGAAATGAGTGATACTGCAGTTAGTCGGGCTTACAGACACTGAAATTCTAAATATTGGATTTGAAATATTGCCGTTGTTACGCATAATTCAGTGTCGATCTAAAATCCTGTTTCATATTACGTTACATCAAGCTTTTGTGGCAACTATTATACTAAACACTAGTTTACAATGAGGCTCGAACCCGACTAGACAGAATTTAGCATACTTTACTACTTGACCATGTAAAAATGTTTTTACTAAGGTCGAACCCTTATATACCTAAACTTTAAATGTTGCATATATGGACATGTAAGTTTGATAGCTTCTTTGCTGTACATAAGACAAATATATTCCTTCCAAGCTGAGAATAGGGTCATTTAAGGCGTTAGGTGGCCAGATCTGTTACATGTAGTAGGGTGCTATTTCTGACTAAGCCAGTTGGGTGGAAGGACAGGCCAGGTGGTTCCAATGGTGTCGTTAAAAGAAAAATAAGCTTGTCCGTTAGCCTCCATGACCAATAGGAATACCTAGAAAAAATAACTCGGAATCGTATGATTTTTTTAACTATAGCTTTGGACCTGGTTCGACCAACGTAGGTGCCATTGTTTTGCAATAAGTATCATTTATGACATCAGGTTTTATAGATATTTATTATTAAGCATGGTCCATTTCTACCACTAATACATTAACAAATAAGCAAGTTATCGCCAAGCAGATGAAGTTTTGGGGCTTTTCCTGACTAAACCATATAGGAATTTCAAATATGCTAAGATAATATATAAACGCCATTTTATTAAAGACAGTGACCTCCAGTTTTGGTTAAAAATGATCTTTCTTTGAAATTGAAGTTTGGTCATGTTATGAACATCGGAATATCAGTTTTTGTTTCTTAAAAATGCTAAATCAAGAAAATAAGATGCCGGAGTCGGAAATCGAGAAACTCTGACAATGATGTGAAACACGACCAGAAATAGATTCTTTTTCAGATAAGATTGACATCATTATGGGGGCCTTTAAACATTACTCAATACTTGCAAACCGACTTGGAGGGCATGTTCCCACTTATCCCGGTTGATCTGGACCTGATACAGTGGCCATTTTACATACATACATTCTTTAAGGCTAACATATCGAACTTTAAGAGTGTGATTCACTACACACAGATAGACTCAAAAAAGCGTATTATCCGATGGGATGACGATGACTTAGGAGCAAACTTACGTGCTTTAATTTTGATAGGCAAGCCTGATCAAATAAATATCAGTTGCAAGTTCACTGACTTCATGATCAAATAATTGTCAGTTGCAAGTTAATTGAGATTCTTGCTCTAAACATTTCTAGTATATTATGGCTTTGTCCGGCATACTGTCTTGTTTTCAGATTAAAAAAAAAATGTTGGTATATCAGGTGCCATCAACACATGACACATTACTTTAGATTAAGAAAGTGTTGTAAAGTATAATTCGAATAAAGTATTTGAAAGCAAGGATACGAAATAATCACATGACCTTTTTTGATGATGTTTAAATGATTAAAATCTTTCAAAAGTAATTCAGAAAACCACAAAATATCGGTTTATCAGATGTAATCTGCGCATAACATATTACTTTAAATTAAAATTTGTTGTAAAGCAAATGTTTAAAAGCAAAACACGCATATACAAATGTAAAATGTTACATAAAGCATTTGAAAGCAAGGCTCCTAAATAAAAACAGGACATTTTTTTTGCATCGAAATACCATTGATATCTTCGTCTTTACAACAATATTTCAATTGTATGAGAAAATTTCATAATGCCTACACTGTATTCAGCTGGTGAAACTTGTCTCAAATAAATTACTTGGTTTTTACTGAAACCAGCAGATAATACGGTCATATAACGTCTATTCAACTCAAAGTTTGTTGGTGGATGAAGATATCAGGCTCCTTTTTGTTAAGGAGTTTGGGTACGGGGCGGGGGTGGGTGGTAGGGGTAGCAAACTGGTTATTTCACTGACTCTGCTGAACCAGCTTGGATCAAACAAAATTTCCATGTTCTTATAGATTAAGAGAGTGATGTTCTCTTTTAAACTGGCGCTGTTGAAGTTCATATAGATACACATATACAAATGACGTCTGTGGAACAGGGAGGAGGTATACTTTAGACAATAGAAGGTCCACCATTTATATTCAACATTATTGATACTATAACATTTTTTTCACGAAGGTCTGAAATTTCGTGAACGAATTAGATTTTGTATTGGATACTCACTGTGCAAATGGTACAGTTACTTTAAGTCTTTCGATCGAAAGACAATTTTGTCTTTCGAACGAGAGACAGTGTTTAGATCGAGAGAATGTCTCTCAATCTTGGGGAAGTCTCCAACCTAATGGATTTGATTAAAATTGTACAGCCGAAATTACTCTCATTGAAGTTTTTATCACAATGGGTGACAATTAATTAAGAAAGAAAATTAAGTTAGCAAACAATTTTGACGAAAATCTTACAAGAAATCTAAATATGGAAAAAACAGAATTAGATCGATATTACGATGAAAATATAAACGGTATAATAATGAGAATAAAAAGTATTAAAGTAGAAAATAGTGAAAGGAATATCAAATTACTAAAACAATTAGAGAAAAGAAATGCTGAGAGCAAACTAATAAAGAACTTAAATGTAAATGGCTCGGTTACATCAAACCAAAACGAAATAAAAGAAATACTATGAAAATCTCTATGAAAAAGAAAAACAAAGTAATTCAGAATATAATTTTTATGACGAAACAAAAATACCAAAGTTGAGCTAAGATGAACAAACAATTTGCGAAGGAATAAGCACAGAAAAAGAATGCGCAGAGGCAATTAAAGACATGAAAAATGGGAAAAGCCTAGGATCAGATGGTATAAATGTTGAGTTTTACAAAATATTTTGGAACGAAATAAAAAATGATGTCATTAATTCTTTCAACTACTCTTTCGAAAATAAGCCAATTGCAAGCACAAAGTTTGATTACATTAATTCCAAAACCAAATAAAGATTTATCACTGTTGTCAAACTGGAGACCTATAAGTTTGTTAAATGTTGACTACAAAATATTAACTAAAGTAATTGCTAACAGAATAAAATTAGTGTTAAATAATTTAATTGATAACAGTCAAACGGGTTTTATCAAAGGAAGATACATCGGTGAAAACATAAGACTGATATATGACGTAATAGAGTATGCAGAAAAAAAAAGAAGATAAACCGGGCATTTTATTTTTGGCTGACTTTGAAAAAGCTTTTGATAGCCTAAGTCACGCATTTATTACTAAAACACTGGATCATTTTAATTTTGGTCCAAATTTGAAAACTTGGGTAAATGTACTTTATAAAAACCCGACAAGTTGTATACTATATAACCGTCTCTTGTCCGATCCCTTTAATATTAAACGAGGAGTCAGGCAAGGCTGTCCTTTGTCCCCTTGCATATTTATTTTAGCTATTGAACTACTTTCTATGGCCATTAGAGAAAATAAGAATATTAAAGGATTCAAGATATTGGATATAGAAGTTAAAAACAGCACGTTTGCAGACGTTGCCACTCTGCTATTAGACAGTTCTGAAAACAGTTTTAAAGAAACGATAAACATGTTTGAACAATTTTCGTTTATCTCAGGCCTTAAATTAAACTATAATAAATGTACAGTTCTTAGGATAGGCTCGCCCCGTAACCAACATGACCTAGTATACTGTAGAAAAAAATATGAAAACATTACATGGACTTCAGAAGGTGTAAAAACCCTGGGTGTAACTTTTCATTCAAGGACTGATGAAATACTTAGACTAAATTATGATAATAGATTATCACAATTTCAATCGGACATTAATAGATGGAAAGCTAGACACCTTACAACTATAGGTAATATTTCAGTATTGAAATCACTAATTCTTCCAAAGTTAACTTTTTTGTTTTCTGTTCTACTTAATCCTTCGGATGAAATTATAAAACGAAATACTCAAAGTTGTTATGAATTCATATGGAACTCAAAAAGGGATAAAGTTAAAAGGGATATAATAATACAAGAGTTTGAAAACGGGGGCCTGAATATGATTGACGTACGAATATTTTCAAACTCCTTAAAATCAAATTGGATTAAAAGAATAATAAGCGACTCAAATAATAGACTGTGGAAAGAAATAATAAAGAAACACATGCAACATTTAGGAGGAATATCTCTATTTAAATGCAATATAAATACAAAAGACATATTAAAACTAAAGCTTAAAAACAAATTCATAAATGATATATTAGTTGCATGGAGTAAAATATTGAAAATCCTCAAAACATATAAGAACAAATTGTTTGGCAAAATTCATATGTGAAGAATAATAACTCTCTACTTTTGTTCCCGCTATGGAAAAGTAAAAACATAAAATCGTATTAAAGATGTTTATGATACAGACACAAATAATTTCAAAACTTTCAATCAATAACAAATAGAATACAATATTCCTAATAACGAGTTCTTAAACTATCACATACTTATTTCGTCAATTCCAAAAGAAACAAATACCTATGAAATTCTAGAAAAAACAAATGCGTTTGTTATCTGTCAAGATAACATTCTATAAAATTTTCATTACAACTTTTTGCACAGAAATATTGCAACAAACAAGTTTCTTTTTAACTGCAGGTTAAATGAGTCCAGTCTTTGTGACTTTTGTAATATGGAAATAGAGAGTGAAGAACATATTTTTTGGAGTTGCCAATAACACATTTTTTTTGGAACGAATTGTTTCTATGGCTTATTGAAGTTGGTATAGATGTTACTCAAGATAAATTTATATCCTTTTTCATTCACGAAATAAAATAATATCATTCATTCTCTTGTTTTCCAAATATTACATATATAATTGTAAAACGAAGAAAACAATACCAAACATATCTATCTTTAAACAAAAACTGTCCAACAGATTGAAAATCGAAAAGTATAGAGCTTTTCAAACCTCTTCTCTTGATAGTTTCAACAATGATTGGAGAAATTTCATACCAGTGTTGAATATGTAATATGTACAAACGATGTTTACTACCAAGGCCGTTACCTTTTTTTCCCTTTACATTATTCCTTTTCATACTCTTCTTCCCTTTTTTCTAGCTATAGTGCATTCAAAATTATAATATTTTATAAATATCTGTTTATGATGTATTGATGTACTTACGAAATAAACGGGCCTAAACGTGGTTCCAAAATCAAAAAAAAAAAAAAAAAACAACAACAAAAAAACAATGGGTGACAGTATTTTGAGGCATCCTAAGGGGAACTTAAACACTGCTAAAGTAGTCCCAACTGGAGTACTGTAAAAATGTATTTGATAATTTTCACTTTGAATTTATCAAACATATCTTTTTTATCTCAGTATTTCATCGGAAAGCATAGATTGAAATAGAATAAACAGTACAAAATTGCAAAACATTGTGACAAAACTAAGGTTCATGAAAATTCATGTTTATAAAACTTGGGTATCTTTTTTGCAGATGTTTTTCTTTTCTTTTCATATAGGCAGTCTGAACAACATTTAGCAAATGCTTCAGACACAAGAAATGAAGGCAGTTTGTTACATGTAGGGAGCTATAAATGTTTATATTTAGTTCCCATTTTACAGAATGTCACGCGTTTCATAA
Source organism: Mercenaria mercenaria (assembly GCF_021730395.1). Taxonomy (NCBI): domain Eukaryota; kingdom Metazoa; phylum Mollusca; class Bivalvia; order Venerida; family Veneridae; genus Mercenaria; species Mercenaria mercenaria. Next base: position 59,763,174 of record NC_069376.1, on the reverse strand, counting down.
ACACATAATTTAATATGTTTCTGTTTCAGGCATTAAAGGCTTAAAATATTTTACTAGGCCATGCAGGCCCCAGTATCAGTTTTAATGCGCTTATGAAAGGAAAGCGTTTTTCTTTTCTATACGGATATCGCAAAGTATTCAGACGGGAAATTTAGAGTATAACAACAACATATGTGGATAAAATTTGTTAGGAGGACATAGAATAGTCAGTTAAAATTTTAAGGTTCATGTAAAGCGTTTTAAGAGTTTCATTTTGGAAACTATACCTGACGGACCCGTACTATTCATAGCATATAAATACGGTGTTGTTAGAAGAAGCAGAAAACACTTTCTATAAAGGCCACCTTATCTGGTAATATGTATTTTGTCTTACAAAACATATACTTCGACTGTCCACATTCTATTTTGTAGAAAATATCAAACTTCTTTCTCAAACGTATTTTTCTCTAAATTTTGTTTTGTTGTGTATCTTACATACTTTTCCAGATACTCTGGGAAATGAAAAATAGTTTACTTTGATAGATTTTGAAATGTTGTGTTTTTCTGTCATTTTGACAGTCCTACTTTGATTTTTAATTTTTGCCTCTTTTTGAAATGTACACGGTGTGTAACACTTTTAACTCCCGGGGTACCTGGACAAATATATTAGACATACAATAACTACAAAAGTAATGACAAAAATACTTTTTAACAAGAAACTTGATATCTTCTACAAAATAAAACATGAACAGTCAACGTACATGTGATATAAGACAAAATGTATTGTTCAAAAAAGAATAACCTGTTTTGAAAGTTTCGTCTACTTCGTCCATGAACATTTTGTTTTTTTTTCTTTATGATAAACCAAGGCATATGCGGCGTAAAAAACTAAAACAAAAATTCACCCGAGGGGCTGTTTCAAAAGGCTTTACAAGAACCTTAAACTTATATCGTTTTGAATGGTGTAGTTAGAAATTTGCATGACATTCCATGGAATACCAACCTATGTGTTTCACCTTTTGTTTTAAGGTACATTGATGTTATACTCAAATAAACATGAAATCTGAACATAACGGTATATAAATCTTATGGTTAATGCTAAAAATTCCACGCAACACTCAAAACAAAAATACAATATGCAAGCGTTTACATGAACATTCAGAAACGTGTATGAGTGCCATGAACATGAATTTTAGTACGGATGCATTTGGAAATGTGGACTGCATGAGGATGCAATTATTCACTCAGCTTTCGTAAATTGTTACTATTAGGTAGTTAATTGTAAAAACATTCCCGAATTATTATGGTTAATTTTTTTTTTCAATTACAATAGTACCGATATGGTAGTTAATCTTTTACTTTTAAAGCAAGAAGTAGTTAACCGCTTCAATCAATATAGCGGACTAGTAGACCCTCCTTCGTCGCGAAACCCAGGAATCTACTACAGTACAGCCTCTCAGAACTATCATCATTGGTCTTATAAAACTTTTTTCTTTACAGAGAGGGATAAAGTCTTGCACAATTCTTAAAACTAGAAACCTAAACAATATTTTTTCAAAGGAAGTAGTTGCTCTAGGAAGGTGTCGTTTAGGGAATAACACTACGTTGACGCACGCAAAAATTCATAATGCTATTTTAAATATCTTGCGATTACTTCCATATTGATAAGGCATTTATATATAAAACTTTATTTTGATATTGATTTTCATTACTTTCAGAACTGTGTTATAATACTGGACTGCTTTCAGTGGGTTACAGAAATATATTTATGTATGGAACCCAACTTTTGAAAAATACTGGACTACACGAGTAAATTGAATGTGTATATTAATCGTTTTCCTCGTGCAGTCCAGTATCAAATAAACTGTTCAATATCAAACAAATATTGGACTCCACGCGGAAAATACAGTACTGAGCCTCACTGTAAGTAAATACAAAGGAGTGACGTCATGGCAGCACTCTTTGCGAGGATCTTAACCTTTCAGATCCGTTTTATGCCACTGACTAAGTAGGGAGCAAAGACTGTTAATATCGCCACTGGAAACTTATTAAACCTAAACCATCTAGTGTAAACGATTCCTTTTGTTTAAATCGCAAAATTAAAATAGTTATCAATAATACATTTGGGTCTACCTTTATCATTTGATCACTTACCACTTTCTGTTGTACTGATGCAGACGTTTGACATATATGTCCGTTCGTTATTTCATTTTGAAAAATGGCGATATGTCAAGATATACAATACAGTTATGTATGTAACCTACAATCATTTTGACATATTTGAACTACCTTTAAATCGATTGAAGTGCACAAAAGACGGTAATAACAACATTGTGTGAGTTGTGTAATCATACCACACTGACCCAAATATGGAGTTTTGTGACTTCAACGCATCAGACGTATCATAAAATATAGAACATATGGTATTTCATAATTTACAGATTGAAAACCGCGAATCCCATACAACACACCAGTGATAAAATATATAAATTTTACACTGCGCAGCTATTATCATTATATTATTATTAATTAAATCGATCCTTTGAAAACATAGATAGCTGTACAAGGCAAAATATTGATAACACATTTGTGACTGCTTAAACAGTAGAGGAAAAAAGATATTCTATCAGACCACATAAAACAATTCACGAAACTATAACAAGAAAACAAAAACACCCCCGAATAAGCCTTGTAAATAATATCATCCAGGTATGTATGAGCGGCTGCGATCTTTAGATATAGCTTTGTTGGACTTTTTTCCTTGTTTTTTTTTTTAATGTTAAAAGAACAACAACATTGAAAGACATTCTTTCCTTGTCAATGTTGGCCATTTTGGTATAGCTGTACGTGTTTTAAAGCAAACGTATGTTGAAAATGCTGTTGTATCGAATATCCCCTGTAACGTATATTTCAAAAGACATTAAAGCAGGACATTTCATTTAGAGGATCAATACGTAAAGATCCAGTCCCTCCAGTTAATCTGTTTAGCTTACAGTGTTCCATATATTATTGTGATTTTGATTAATGACAAAGGATGTTTATATAAGCATTAATAAGCGTAAAGGTACCGAACATAACGTATTTTATGAAAAACCTTTATTTCAAAGGTGGCTAGATTGTATAGAATATGGAATTTCAGTCAACATCACAGATAACCATATGTTTCAAAACGCTTCATACGAAATCAATATATATAATAATGAGATAAACAGGGCCTTTTTACATATCCTTTATCAAATTACGTAAATCATAGCTTCTCTCTCACGGTGTACAAGCTGTTTTGTACATTAGGAACTGTTACAATGCAAAAACAGAGGATCACATGACGGTATTCTAGGCCAGGTGCTCAATAATCTTATAGTAGTTCCAATACGCGAAATTTACCTAATTATATACATTTAAGGTAGATAATCTGAGTTTTCGTTAGGAATAAAAACAATAACAATGTCAATACACCGCAGGATTTTATGCAAGGTGCAGATATTGTGTTATGAAATTAGATATAAAAATAACTTCAGTGATATTACAATGTGTTATGGATAACATTTCCACGTATGGAGTACGACGGGGGGGGGGGGGGGGGGGGGGGGGGGGTAATTGGTTTATTAAAAGTATTCGAAAGCTATAAAAAAATCAATTTTCATATAACTTAAGCTTTCGGAATGTAAGACATTTATTAAGAGTAATCACAAAAACAATATAGCACGTGCTAATTAATTTGAACTGCAAGAATGAAAATGTTACAAAGAAATTGTAAACCGCCTTTTTTATGGAATGTTATCCAATTTTATACCTTCAAAATTGTCCTTATCAGATAACTTTGAAAAGTATTCATATCATTATGTAAGGAAAACTTTTTTCCAGTTTTAAACACTAATATTATATTACCCATTTTATAAGTAATTCATTTCTCGGTTTGAACGTTGTTGTATTACTCGTATCTCAAGAAAATCTACATTTAGCTAAACTTTGTTGTCGCACTCATTTCGGTTGTATTATTAATTTCGCAAGGAAACCTATTTCTGGTTTTGACCACTGTTGTACAAATAATTTCGCAAAGAAAACTATTTCTGGTTTTGAACACTGTTGTATCACTCATTTAGTAGAGAAAACTATTGCTTGGTTTGAACACTAATATAATTTTATTAATTAAAAACTGTTTCTGGGTTTTAAGTACTACTTATTTTGTAAGAAAACTGTTTCTGGGTTTTAACACTACTGTAACTTAAATGCTGATTACAGATGTGGTTGATACCTTATACGCTGAAGGCGTATCTCTGTCGATGTCCCCGATTTCCGACGGATGCTCCTTGGCAAGTGGCTGTTGAAGATGGAAGGAGAGTACCGTTTCTGTAAGTAAGATTTAAAAAATACCAATTACATAGAGTAAAATCCCTATGTTTCACTGATTTTTGAAACAAAAAAATGCAATTACTCCCTTTTAGTATGAAAGTATTTCAAAAACTGAATATTTCTTTTATTTCACTTATATTTTCATTTGATGAATATCGGGATATTTCAACCACCGGAACCAAATGACTTATGTAGCTTCTGAATTACGTTTTGCAACGCTTTCAATGAAAATGTAACTTGCATTTAGTACTGTATAATAATAATATGAGCCGCGCCATGAGAAAACCAACATAGTGGCTTTGCGACCAGCATGGATCAAGACCAGCTTGCGCATCCGCGCAGTCTGGTCAGGATCCATGTTGTTCGCTTTCAAACCTTATTGCAATTAGAGAAACCGTTAGCGGGCAGCATGGATCCTGACCAGACTGCGCGGATGCGCAGGCTGGTCTGGATTCATGCTGGTCTCAAAGCCATTATGTTGGTTTTCTCATGGCGCGGCTCATATTGTAAATGAGCAGATGTTAAAGTTTTGAAAAATACCGTTACTTGACCAAAATCAATTTAACCACCTTTCAATGCGTTTGAAGAGAACAATGCTTGAAAAACACTTTATAAACTATTCAAAACAGAAACAGTAGATAGTAAAATTAATTTGTAACTATTCTGTTCGTCTTCCAACCGTTAAATAATCAATATTATTTCTTGAACAGCAGCTTGGAAAATGAATGTTAAGAGTATTATGTCTGGGTAATTGCCATTATTTTTGCTTTAAACAAGATTGAGAAGTTTTAAATTAAACGACGGTCTGATAACGATACATATCCTATCTCTTGCAACAATCTTCCGATCGAGACAGACTTAATTATTCCAGTAACTAGCCTTTCAGCTTCGTACTGTCATTGTCAGTATTTTCCTTTTCGTATAAGATTTAGCTATTCCATATTACATTCATATATTCCAATAAATGGCATGTATGTACATGTATGTGAAATGTAAATTTGGTTTAGATATTTCGCTTTTAATTTGATTAAATTAAATTTGAATTCCTAACAACATATTTGAAGCATATTTTATTAAGATGTTTGTGGCGTTGAGTAAAACTAACTGGACATATCGAAATACAAAGTATGCTTGGGATGCTTGAAATTATGTGTCAGAGAACAGAAAAGTTCTTATATCTTAGGTTAGGATTAAACGTTACTTGCCACAGGTTTTAATTACGAGTTAGATTTAATTCTGTAAAGTTTGTGGATCCTGGATTAAAGGTAATGAACTATGAACATTAAAAACATGTAAAACATCCAAGATATCTAGTTATATCGCTTACATTACCGTTACTTTTCCAGCGCAACTTATTTTGAAATTGGTCTATAGTCAGAGACCTTTTTTGTGCAGTGGCAATACAAAAGCTGTTTTCCAACAATATAGATAAGAATATTAAAAAGATAGAACGATTAAAATGACGCATATTGGTTTTAAAAAACTTGAAGATATGGCGTTAATCATAGGGTGAATTAATTCGTCTGTTTTTTTTCGAAAATTGAGCTGTATATCAATTATTTCCTGTTCGTTTATTATTTGTTTTAAAGACATACCACGACCTAGTGACCTACTTTTTTCACCCACAAACACTTCATGAAAATCATTCTTAAAATACAGGTAATATAAAGCTATACTACAAGTTTTCAGGTGGACAATTTAGGCCTTTCCTGAATAAATGTGTTTTGACAACTTGAACTGCAAACTTATTCAGTCAATCTCTTTTCAGTATAGTTTCAAAAATATTGATGAATAACTATCTTACACTGTAGAAACAAAATGTGATTGAAATTTAACTAAATACACTGATTTATGTACATATTGCTACATTTATTCAACAACATGTTACGACATTACACACATTGTCTTGACCTAATATATGTCACTGTCAATTAAATAGATACTTGTTATTTCTAATTATCTTCATGCAAAGCATGTATAATTACCATCATGGAGATACAAAAGAATACAATTATTTTGTGGTGCATCTTTAAATCAAAATACAAATACATGGAATTTATATAGCGCAAAAATTATGAAATATTATATTGCGCTTTACAATTACATAACGCATATTTAAAACATATACATTCAAAATATGAACAGGATCCTAGAACTTAGATTTAGACATATATAAATACTAATTTATACCATTACTGATATTTTGTATTTTAACAAGAGTACACTCATTGTTCATGAAACTGACTAAACAAATGTGTTTTCAGTTTTGATCTAAAGCTGACTCCAGACTGAATGTCTTACAGATAGCTAGGTAGATCGTTCCACCATTTGAGACCAACGACGGTCATAGATCTGTCTGCTAACTTTGTTCGCCGTCTAGGGATGTTAAAGTTAGTGTCACTTTATGAGCGTAGTCTGTACAGTTGTCGAGTAGGTACAAACATTTCCCTTAGATATACTGGAGCTGTACCATTGATGACACGGAATACTATCACTAGACTTTGAACATGACTCTATCCTTAACTGGAAGCCAGTGTAATTCTTTCAGAAGTTCAGCACTTGGTTGTTCATAGGAAGCATTCATGACTACTCTAGCGGCATGATTTTGAACTCGCCGTAGTTTGTTGATTTGGTAGGCTGGAATTTCGGTAAATAAACTGTTGCAAAAGTCAATGTGGGAATGAACTAATGATTCAGTTGACTTTTATGTGAGATGTTTCCGTATAGCTCTAAGGTTTCGTAACTGCACATGAGCTATCTGACACTTTTTCTGGATGTGATGGTCAAAGTTGAGTGTATTGGTTATGGTTACACCCAGGTCTCTGACATGATCGATGCATTTTACGTCACACCCACCAACATTTACCCTTGTAATGTTCAATTTATCTAATTGTTGTCTGATTCCATTTATAATTATTTCAATTTTACACTGATTCATTTTCAGTTTGAAGGTTGTCATCCATTCTATAATTTCATTGGTACAACTGTCAAGTTGTTGAAGAACAGTTGTCTCATTTTGAGAATTTCCCGCTTGAATTTTTAACGCAATCTTGTGGTCATCTGCGTATCCATAGAGATCGGCTGGATATTTCTGCACAACTCGGTTGAGAGCCGATATATACTGGGTAAAGATCACCGGTCCGGCACAAGAACCCGCAGGGACACCAAACTTCAGTGGCTCCGTGTCAGATGCTGACTGTTCAACTAAGACTGTCATTGTTTTGTCCGTGAGATAAGATTCTATCCTTTTAAGGGGAGTGCTATGTATACCAAATTCAATTTTAAGGATTTGAATCAGTACCGGGATATCGATGGTATCGAATGCTGCACTCAAGTCGATCATGACCACGATTGTTACTTGATTTTTATCTATGGTTTCCAAAAGATCGTTATACATTTTGACCATTGCTGTTTCAGCCCCGTGATATTTTCTATAGGCACATTTGTAAGCTGAGAGGAGATTGTTAGCTTCAATATGCTTATTGATTTGGTTTAGTGCAGCTTTATCAAGAATTTTGGAGAGAACTGTTAAATTTGACACCGGGCGATAGTTTTGCAGTTCAAGTGGGAGACCTTTCTTCTTCAACAAAGGTTTTATCACAGCACTTTTCCAATCCTCAGGGGACACACCAGACAGCAGTAGATTCGAGTATGAAGAATTACCATTGCTGGGTGTTTCAGTTGGCATATTGTCAAGATCATTTCTCAACTTGATTATTTTATCGGCAAAGTATCGTAGGAAGTCATTTGCCAAAACTACTGCACTTGTGTGTAAGTTGAGTGGATTGTCCTTCGATCTTCTAAGTAAATTTGATGTAACACAGCATTATAGCTTTTTGATGTGTCATTCTGCTTCTCCAATCTTGTTCTGGTAGAACTCATCCTTGGCCCTAGAAAGTTCAGCACTATATATGTTTCTTACACTACTATAGACTTTCTTTGACAGATCAGATTTGTCATTCATAGAGATTTTCTCTGTTGATCGTTTGTACTGTTGCAGCTGTTTTAGGTATCCTGAGTACCAATGAACTGTCGGTCTACAGAGAATAGTTCTTTCCTTTAGAGGGGCATGTTTCTGAACAATGTTCAATGTGATTCTTGTGAATTCAGACACAAAATCATTGAGGACATTTGATGAGTTCACTACAATGTTGTTTAATTGTCCGAATTCTGCTTGTGTTATGTCACTTGATACAGATTTCTAATTGCGAGATTTGATTTTTTTCCTGATCAAGGGAGGACGACACTGTTCAGTGTTACAACTAACAAAGCAGTGGTCAGAGATGTAATAGTATGACAAAGGTTCAGAGACATTCACACGTTTGTCCTCTAGCTTTGTGATCATCAGGTCAAGCAAGAGTATGACCACTAGAATGAGTTGGAGCATTGACATGTTGAACAAGTCCCAAAGATTTCAAACACTGCCGGAATTGTTTGGTGTAGCAATCTGACTTATTATCCATATGGATGTTGAAGTCACCTAACAGCACTAGAGACTCAGATGTGGTCGTTATTTGTACAAAAATCTCAGTGATTTGTGTCATGAACATAGCCTGAGTCACTGGGTGTCTCTCCAAATACGGCGGTCTATATATGCCAAAGATGTAGCGGATGAAAGATTTACAACATATTTTCCATTAAGCACAATCAAAGGACTGACAGGTTTTTGCTGGTCATGTCGACACATTAAGATTGTTTCTTTATAATAGAAAAGTCCTCCACCTTTACGGTTGGGTCTCGAGACATCATCAAAGCAGTAACAATCCTAAAACAATTCTCCCCTGACAACGCCATCACCATCCGGCTGTAGCCAAGTTTCAGTAATCACACAGAGGTCTATACCCTCCTCCAATATGTGCTGATGAAGGTCGGCCGACTTTCCTCGCACAGACCTTATGTTCACAGTTGAAAGGTTTAATTGTTTCTTTCTGTAGCTTTATAAGATGATGATTAGTTTATTTGTGATCAATGGAGAACTTTCTTGTTGCATTAAATAACGTATGATCTAGTTTAATTTGGTCAAATTTGCAAGGAAAATTCAGCTTAAACTTTATCCTAGTACTTATGTTATATCAGTAAAAAATGCGAGCGTAGAAAATTAGAACGGAAATGAACAATATTACTTAAGGCGGCTTCAAACCTTAGTTGTAGCCTTTAACGTACATTAAAGAAATTTGGTCTCAATGTAGATTGAAGAATTTATTTTTCGAAAATGCATATATATATTGCACAGTTCCTGTCTAATATGATAACTGCAGATATTGAAGAAAAGATAATATCTTTGGTCAAGAAATCAAAGGATAATGATCACTCAAATAAGTACCTTTACTGTATATAAAAATATGTTCATTTTCTTAGAATTATAAAAGCAGTTAAGCGGAAAATTTTCCATGCTATTTGCAGTGAAATCAATTTTGACTAAAGTGGTTTAACAAATATGGGACCAGCAAACTGTAATTTATAGTGAATGGTTTAAAATGACATTTAGACATAAATTTAACTATTTATTCATAAATGATTGGTACTCTCTAATTGAAAACTCCAGCAATAGCACCTTTTTTAGAATATTTAAAACTTATTTTGGCATAGAAAAGTACTTAAGCAACACCCCGAAGTCATTATTGCGATTTATAATAAAAATGCCGCACGCGGAATCAAAGATTACCTGTCAAAAATGGAAATTGGACAAGGATACCAATAAACCTTAGGACATGTAACACCTGTGAAAATAAGTTAGGGGACGAGTATATCTGTTTGACTGTAATCTTTTTTCAAATGATAAAAATAATCATTAAACCATACCACTTAAAACATGCAAATGTATATAAATTAGAGTAACTTGTGAATACCAGTAACAGAAAAGAATATTTCAATTTGTGCAAGTTCGTTACAATTAAGATAGCTTATATTTTATATCTAGCCTATAAATAATGTTTATTTAATGAAAATAATTACGATTATTGCTATATTAAAACAGTTTTTGACGGGCAAGCTATTCAGAACGTGTTCTATGTTTTACGTTAGCTATTAAGAGCGGGTAAAATATGTTAGTTTTATCATATGATTTAAGTTTTATTGGAATCAAATTTGAGCATTAAGTAATTTCCAGCATAGTTTCTGTTGGAGATTTTTGTCACGCTAAATATTGACAAAATTCTTGCCTGTTTTAACGTAATATAATATTCTTCTTAAAATTATCTTCCAGACTGTGTGTTGTACTGACTTTACTTGGTTTGACGTGTATATTTTTTGCGATGTCATCGGGTACTACGAGTACTGTAATCGCCGACTTTCCGATTGAAACCAGCCGTACACAAATAGGTCTATACCTGCATAATCATTCGCTATTCCCACAGGAACTTGACCAGGATAAAGCAATAAATGATACAAATTCAGAAAGAAGAGAAAGTAATCACGATCAAAACTGCATCAAAAAGAAGTTCGACATTAGTTTTCTGAAAGTTCACAAAGCCGGAAGTACAACTCTTATGAAAATATTTCTACGCTTTGCTATTGAAAATAAGCTGAATATAGTTCTCCCTCGAAGATCAAAAGGCTATGGTTTTAACTATTTAGGATATGGACAGACGTTAGCTAGAGAGAAAATAGTTCCACTTCCGGCAAACGAGTCATACAATATACTTTGTAATCATGTGGTTTATAACAGAGAAGCATTTCGTTCCATAATGACTGAAGACACAGTTTATGTTGGCATAATTCGAGAACCAGTCAGTTATTTTAAGTCTGCAGCTTCATATTATGGTTTCTACAAGCACTTACAGAATCTGTATGAAGGCAAAATCCCACAAGAAAGGATTGTTGGTGAATTTTTGAAAAAAACTTTAGAGTTTTTGAAAAACAATTCACACACAGAACAACTAATATATTATGTTAACAATAAAATGTCTTTTGACTTTGGAATTCCAAATCAGAAGTTCCACGATAATGTTTTTGTTGAAGAGTATATCAAAGAATTGGACCGAGACTTTTCACTAGTGTTGATACTAGAACATTTTCAAGAATCTTTAGTTCTAATGAAACGGATATTATGCTGGAACACGAAAGATATTTTGTATGTACCATTAAATGCTATGGAAATCGAGCCATCCTTTGATTTAAATGGTGAAGACATAGATAACCTCAGGAAATGGAATAGTGCCGATTTTAAATTGTATAATTATTTCTACAAAGTGTTTATTGCAAAGATTGCGTCTTATGGCGAAGACTTGAAAGAAGAGGTAGAAAACTTTAAATCAATACAAGAAAATGTAAAAAATTTTTGTAACAAAATATTAGGGTATCATGACACTTCGTCTTTTGTAACATTCCCAAATACGAAATGGGGAGATGGTTTCATGGTGACATTGAAGGATTGTAAACTGATGATGGAACCCGAATCAACGAAGCTGGAAATGTTGATAGAAAATGCATGGACAAGATATAACGCCTCAAAAGCAAATACATAATTTGAAACAGTAAAGTGACTACTAAATTGTAGATCTACTGGTAGACCCTAAAGCTTTTTTGTCGAAAAGTTATTTTCAATTATTTGAGAAACTAATATAAGTTTTTGTATCATTCTAAAGGACTTTACTTGTGGTGCTAAGAACTCTACAAATTTTAAAGATATTTTAACAAGTCTTACCAAAAAATATTTTACATGTAAAGATCTCAATTTTTATATCACGTATAAGACGAATATGTTGCTTTATACTTTTTTTATACATGTACATTTATCTTAAATATTTCAAAACCGGCTAATATCTGTTGAAAAAATTCAAAACCCTAATTACCAAACGCTAGTGAGTTCTTTAAATTGGTTATATATTATACTTAACTTTGTAAAACATGAATGAAAACCATATTATATAAACAGTGAATGAAATACAAGGTTCAGATGCAACAAATGCTTCTTCTATAATATTTAATATCGAAAATCTACTTGTACTGCAAATCAAGATATTGATATTCAGAATATTAAATTGTTTGCACGAAGAGTCATTGTGTCTCCCGGCATATAACTTTGCTTCTCTGATTCCCGATAATTTTGTCAACGTGTTTTGTGACATCTTAGTTCCATATTTAATGTATGCTTGATAGTTCTTCATTCTTCCCTTTCAGTTTCTTACTATTGTTTTAAGACATTTTTCTTGCTCATATTGGGTAGGAAGATTTCTTCAGTTTTACACCTTTAAACGAATGTTTTATGTATGTATTATTATTCATAATTACTACTACACAGTATACTTTTTGACTGTAACCATGTGAGCATTTAACTTGTTTTTAAATGGATAATGTCATTCTTATATATATATAGTTCGACTTAAATAAACAGATGCTACTAATACTACTTCTACTACTACTGCTTCTGCTGTTGCTGCTGCTGCTTCTGATGCTGCTACTAATACTACTTCTATATCATTCCCGCCCATTTAGTCCAAAAGAGAGAGCGCGTCGTGTGATCTTCAGTTCAGTCACTTGGCTCGGTGTATGTTTTCCGTGACGGTTTCATAAAACACATTGTACTCGAAGGCATTTCGCCCTCCACCTCTGATTCATGTGGAAATGTTGGCAGTTACTTGCGGAGAACAGGTTAGTATTACACACAAAAAACCCCAAAAAACACGAAAGTCATAAAATCCATTATATTCAAGAGACAAAACGGCATTAGGTTTATTTTGTATCATCATACAATATGTCATTATGGTGTTCACCAGCTTGATGTAGAACTAAAATAGCACATTTCATGTGAAGATGGAAATCTTTTGTCTTAGCAAGATACTTACTGGTATTACATTTTATTATCGGCTTGTTAAAAAGTTTACTAGCATAAGTAAGCAGACAACATCATATGAAACAGGTTTCAAAGGGTAAATCAAACATATATGAATAAATCCTAAATGTTTTTTGATGTTCGAAAAGCTATGATATTGATTTTTCAACCGTTTTCATTTTCCACTCAATTGTGTAATTGCAAGGGAAGTAAACTAATAGATACCGCTGCTTATAAGTACTGGCTTAATCTAAGGCAAGAGTTGTCATTCTTTGCGGATCAAATAAATTAATTATTAAAACTTCTGTTATTGATATTAACAAAACTATCATAAATATCGCATTTAAATTTTGTAAAATCATTTCTGCTTATTTCAAGAACTTAGAAATCAATTCATAGACTTTATTTAATGTATTTCTATTGTTGTAAATTTAAGGGTCTGTCTCTATATTACGTCTGTGTTTAGTGTTATTAGAGCGTTAAATTGTTCTCCAAAATTTTACAGTCTCCGGGTTGAAAACATATTTAGAATGGCACCGTAACTTGTCCAGTAACTTAAGTTCTATCACACCTAAACCTTTGAGAAAATAAACAATAATTGAATACACGTTTGAGGGGACAACCACGACACAGTAATCTTTTCATAAAAAACACGTGGGTGTTTACAAGACAACATTCACAGAATAATTCGGTAAATAATTTTTTTCACTGTTATTATAAACACGAAGCAGTACGCATATGACCTTTTCTGTATTTTACATATGTCCTGTGTATTTTCTTACATATACGGCAAAACGTTTCACAGCTTACAAGAAAGATGACTCCCAAGCACGCAAGCCTATATGGGGCCCATATGGGCTATATCTGGACAAATGTACCGTTCTATTTAGGACCCATATTGTAAGTATTTGCCCGCATCAGATCCATATGGGACCCATATACCATGTCTCAGTGAAGTCATACATCAACGTGTTGATTTCAAGTCAATAAGTGTTGTCACTAGAACAAACAATCGTTTTTCTATGTTTAATACGAATTTAAATACATTTCTTTGGTCTCAAAAATTACGTTGCCCAGAAGGGTCCCATACGGGTCCCATATTTCCTTTTGTGACTGTTCGGACATTGTTTATATTTATATTTATATTTTTGTTTTGTATTTATTTATTTTGTATAAGTGCAATAATATTGTAATGATTCTACAATCAAATGTTAACTTGTTATTACATACACTGAATTTAACAAAAAAAAAAGGAACTTAAAAACAATGAAATATCGTGAGATTATTTGAATCGGGCGTAATTTTGGATTGGATAACGTCCATAATGGCAACATAGTTGTGTTATTGATAGATATATCATTTCAGCAAGAACCTTTCGCAGTTCTTAAACAGGTAAGAGTTTTAATCTTTATAAATAGCTAAATGAAGTGCTTTTGTATAAATTGTATGAAACAACTTTTATAAATACGCTGAAAAAATGTTTTTTCAGGGGTTTTCACGACCCTTATGGGCTTTATCTGGGCTTGGCCTGGACAAATGTAACACGTATGTCCAAAGTCTAAAAAGCATTTCATTATACTTTCATGACATGTTAATACCCCCTTTTCATAGTACAAATCTATCTCTCAGATGCGTACTTGGTTATCTTTCTAATCTTGTAGATTTGTCATTTATTTTCTTCGAAACATGTAAAATGCTTGCAAATGTATCATGATATTTGGCAAATAGTCCTAATTGTTAAAGAAATATGCTCAGACTGACATTACTTTACAAAGAATCTGTAATGAAGTGTCTTGGAGGTGCAACAGATCAAGAGAATAAAACCGTCCATAGTGATACGGAAGCAGCGATATGGGCAGCTACAATAATGTTACGGAACATGCCATTATCGATAGCCCATAAGGGACCCATGAGTTACCCAGTTCCAAACACCACCAGGGACCCATATAGATAGCCCATGTGGGGCCATATAGATTGCCCATGTTGGTCTCATGTGGGTCCATTATCAGACCCATATGGGTCGCATATTGAAGTCATGTGGGAACCATGCCAATCCCGTTTGCAAATCCCATGTGGGCCCCATATGGACAGCTCATGTGGGCCCCTTATAGAAAACTATAAGGGGCCCATATGGGTCCCATATCATTTGCTAGCTGGGTCTGACTTGAAGTAACCTGTCATAAGACAACTGGATTAATGTTTTCTACTTAGATAAGACTTTTTTGAAGTTTTACATCATTAACTCTTTAATACCTTTTAGAAAGCTGATAAAATCAATTAATTGATTCATTCAACAAAATGATATTAGGTATTGCTCTTTATTATTTAAAAACATTAAGACTGAGGCGTTTTCTCCTTCCACGATAGTTATGGAATATTTGTGATGATTTGGAAAAAAAACTAAAAACTAAAAACACTATTTCAAATTTTGAAAGAAATCAATTCAAAAATAAAACTGTATGTAAGTGTGTCAAAACACTTTAACTTGGATTTTATTTATAAAAGCTGCATAATTAATAAAAGATATGTCAAAGTTATGGCCCTTGTTCCACATGAAGTAGTTGGTGATGTAAGACAGATGATTCAAGTTTGAATCAAATTCATTTACCAAGAACCGAGATACATTGAAAGTGCAACAAAACATCACCCAAAACCCAAAATTCTAAGGTCATCTGATGTAAGTGATGATGTGGAAAACTATCTTAAGCCTGAAACAGTTTCATTTAGTAATACAAAAGAGTTAAAGTTATCAAACTGTAGAAATAGAAGAGACATAATTTATGAAATATTGATTATATTATAGATCTATTTGGCCTATCTGTCGTATGACGTGCATGCTGATGAGTAACTACTATTAAAGTATTAATAGAGATCAAGAAAAAGTGCATCAAAACTTCGACCAAGGTGCGGACGCAGACGCGGAAAACAAACGCCAGCGAAAATGTGAATAGGGTTGCTCTAGATATACTTAGCAAAGTCGAAGTAAAAACAGCCGTCAACCTACCATAATCAATGAAATGTATGAAAGTACAATTTCCACCATATTTACCTCATTATGGATATGGTATGTCTAATTTGCTGTAATATTTTGTGAAACATATATTATCGAAACTACATGACTAAAACTTGTACCTAGATTGGTTGTTTTTAACACAGTACCGTGTCTCCATAAGTTACCTGTAACAATAAAAGCATATTTAGTCAGTTTAAGTGCTTATTAACCATTTCTAAAACATATATTGCGCATTATACCAAGAACTCAATATAAACAATGACGACAATTTCCATAGCAAAAGGTAAAAAGATAGTGGACCCGAATTGACAATCGTGTAATTATGTACTTTCCGTATACCTATTCGGCATTCTCCGGTTTTAAGTGATAGTCACGTGCACGCTGAGCTACATAACGAACGAAGAATGCCAAATCACCAAACGAGAATGTAATATCACACGGAAAATTTAGTGTCTTTTTTGCGGTCCAGTATCTTTACACTTCATGGTTTTCCAGTACTTATTTAAAAATAATATGTATTTAGAGTACTGTTAGAGCACAAGTCAATCCGATTGCTCATATTTCATTATTCTGGCAGTCGTAATGTATAAAGGGTAAATGACATGATAACACATGTATACATTTATTGATAGAGCTTCAAATGAATCTGCTCTCAATTGGGGTGTTTACTCTCTGTTTGGCGGTCTGTGAACCTAAATTTGTGGCATCTTGAATCCAAAAACTGAAACTCTCTTGTTTGCCTTTTGAATATTTGAACACCTTTTAACCAACTGTTTTCATTGGTTTAAAATCAAAATGATATGTATACGATATAGTGCAAAAAGTAGTTTTTCGTATAAGATTAGTTTGAGCCTTCACGTCGATTCTCTACGCAGGTCTCCCTTTCGAGTTAAGAGACCTTTGCGACCAGTTTTATCAAAATTTTGATAAATCGTTTTTCATTCATTTCCTATTAAATTTTAGTTATTCAAATTGTTTCCAGTATTTTAGTAAAAATTAAATGTTAGTGATATTATGAAAAAAAAAATCGACAATTAGAAAAGTAATAATTATCTGAATAATATCATTGTCAAGATCACGTTGTATTTGTGACGGAAGTGATAATACGCTAGTGTGTTAGTGAAAACAATCATCATTGATTTGTTTGCTGTAACGTGTAGAAATGGTGCGTATTTTTTTTTTCAAACCACAGGTATGAAGTTATAAAGCTTTGAATCGAAGGCAAATGTCCATATATTTCTCCAAAATATATATAGTGACAATGTTTTAACTAGACGTGTATAGTTATGAGCATTTAATACTTTCATATAAAAGAAAATTTTGTGATCAAGGAAATGTAACTCTTCTTGAACATGGAGAGCAGAAACATCAAAGGGACATAATATATTAAACATTTTGTATTTGGACGCATTTCATTTAAAATTCAGCAGTGATATTGATTATGATGATCCATGATACTGTTCGCTAAAGATATAGAACATCTGGAACAGTTTGATAACTGCAAAATCATGCTGTAACAGAATACAAATATTTAAGCTCTGACCGGGACTCTAACCCAGGACCTATCACACCTAAGGCAGAGACTCTACCACTTCCTTATAACAGCAGTAGCTGTAGCTAAGCAGTTTAAATGCATCCCTATTCTCTTCCCGACTACATTAAAACTATTTTGTGACAATAACATGTTCGGCGTACTCCGGATTATCGGCGTTTTCGCTTTGTTACATAACGGCAATTTTCGTGTAAAGAAAAAAATAAAATCGAATTTTGCCAACATTTTGCCAACATTTTAATCAGTCATAATTGCTCGAATTTCTCTGACATGTTTCTTAGAGCATGAACTTACTAACTGGTAGTACTGTACCAGTGAAATATAACTTTCACTGAATTTTTTATATTTGCCCTTTTAGCAGCTGACGAATGGCAAAGGCAACGAGTTTTATCCAAATTTAAGCAATCATTTTACAAGTTTCGAGGAAATTACAGTTAAAAACCTTTCTGCAGCACACGAGGTCATTAGCATTCACTGTCAATCAGTATTATGTTTAAGATCAACTGTCATTCATTCATTCCAATTATTCATAGACAGAGTCCATTGTTTACATTTTTACTCATACCCGGAGCACTTTTAAAAACCACTATATTTGCAAAAGTTCGAAGTACACGAAAACCGCTTGTACGGTCTCTATCAAAACAGTAATTTTGTTTCCATCCAAGCATTTTATTACTCATGTGATACAAATATCCAACAATAAGAAGAAACTTTCTAGCAAATTTTAAAAACGGAATTAATTAAGAATTTCTAAAAAAAAGAAACTGCGTGTCATGAGTGCTATGTGAATTTTGTAAAAAATGCATGTCTATATATATAGTAAATCATAAACTTTCACTAATTCTTCAGACTGGAGGCGGGGATTATCGCATACAGCAATTAACTCTCACTGTGTCGGTTTTAACTGCATGCTGCAACAGTGAAATGCATCAAATAGTCAATTTAAGAAATTAAAAATGCAACAAATTATAATTTCTGTCATTGCATCTCACTGTATATTTCAAAATAGAGAAAATATGTGTAACTTGCAATCTCGTCTGACATCAAATGCATAATTCAAGAAATACAAAATGCAGCACTTTATCATTTCTGTCATTTTAAGACTGTTCATTCAAAAAGAATAAGAGAAATAATGCAGTAGGGCATTGAAATACGTTCATGCGCACCGGATTACAATGTCTGCCTGACTGAGCATTATGCGTCAAAAATACGCCCATGATTGCATTATATTAGGCACTTTCAGGAGAAAACTACAGATTAGGATTATGCTGTCACACTGATATAATTACTCCCACCTAAAAGGTAACTGATAGTCTTGCAGTCGCAGCGGGGATTTTATATAAATTGTGTTGTCTAACTTGTTGAAAATAGGGTAAGTGCGAGGTTGGCATGCCCTAAACGCGTTGAAACCTCCAGTTTCCTTTATATAGGTTACTGACCGTTCCAAGGCGGTGCCCCTATTTTCAACAGGTTTTCTGTTTGTCTTGTATTGTCTGTTGAATATGTTTTCTTGTTTGTTGTATGCGTTTTTTCCTCCTCCTTAGTCCCCGTTTTGCCCCCCTCATTTTTGCATTTGCGCTACTTTTTGCATCCCTCCCCCTTTACTTTGAGTTTTTTTTCGTGGCTCCTCTTTATTCAGGCTGACGTTATCCTAAGGAGGTACACAATTGTTTTTCCTGCTTATATGGGTGCGTTTGTGTGATTGTGAGTCTCAGACGGTGCCCTCCTGTTTTCTATGTTATTAAGTTGGATATGGTTGTGTGTTTGATTGTGGTACACGAGTGTCTGCGCTTAGTAGTGTGACCGTTATTAAGGCATGTAGCATTCCCTCTGTATTTTCATCCTTGTTCTTCTTTCCTCTTCAAAATTCCATCCACCCCCCTTCCCCACCCCACCATCTTACCACTTCCTCACTCTCTATCTATATTTCACATAAAGTTATATGTACTTGTTAGATGTTTGAAGCAACCCGTCTGTAATATTTTCCATTACAGCTTCTTTTTGTTGTTGGCCTACTTTGCTAATACGTGGCTCTGAGGCTGTGTTTTAGGTGCTCTGTGCTTTCGAGAAATCTACCCTTACCTATTATGTTTTGTTCCTGTCAATAAATAACATTGCCTATGTCTTGTTATTTTGCACGAGAACCAGTAAACCAAGCCTCTGATATTAGCAGAGTTCATATCATTAGTGAATAATTATGAAAAGCAGTTAACTTAACCCTAGTAAAGGAACCGAACGTGGCCATTGTTTGCTTATGATGTATGTAAGAGCTTTATACTGGTACCGGACTTGGTCATTTAGACAGAGCTGAACATCTCAGGCCGTAGTCTGTGTCCAACATGGAGCGCCTAATAGTGCAAAGCAGATATTTCAGCAGTTTGCAGTCTGGTCGTATTATTATTATCGACCGGCTTTGACTTAGACGTTAATTTAATATTTCCGTTATGACTGATCGTCACTGATTAAAAGCGATAACACCGCTCAGACATCTTCTAAAATATATGTATTAAACACAAGAATATTTAAACATATATTCAAAACAAGTCAAAAATATACAAAATTACATTTCAATAAAGCAACTATTCACCAACTGAAGTTAGTTTGTCCATACTTTTTAAATTCAAAACTTGCTGTCTAAACACATACTGTGCAGAAGCAACAATTACATCAGATGTCCTCGGAGATACTACAAACTAGTATGAGTATGAATATTGCGGTGAATGCATTTTTGCTGTACACGTTTAATAAATCTAGCGCATAAAAAACCAGATTTTCAGCTTATATCAGCAGTACATACACATTCGAAAAAGATAAACATGAAATGATTTGTTGTTTGATCTGATTAAGTAAATTGTCCATTTATTTAGCCACCCACTGATTGTTTTCAGAAAAAAAAAAAGAATGGAAAATTTAATTCTCCGGCTGCAAATGTAGTTAATACGAACAACCATACTGAAATGCACGCGCAGAATACGTAGAAGTACGGAAATTGATGAATGTCACTTTAACAATAATCGTGGGCATTAGCATTAGTTATACTTTGGGTTGAACTTACCGACTTGATACATTAAAAATCAGCGATTAAAAACAATTAAAATATTGATAAAAGATAACAATTACGATGCTGACGAAACAACAACTTTCTGATGACAATAGTAAATTATCATATCAAAATTACTTTTTATTCCTGCTTAGTTACGCAGATATCTGTCGATATACAATCTTTGCCAATTCTTAACAATCAGAATAGGCAATATATTGCTCCGCGTTTCAGATGTTTTAATAATATAGAGACGTTCGCAGAGCTTAGAAATACATTGAATGAAATAAGCAGACAAACTGTTACCGAATGAGTCAAATGTAAGGATCAGTTTAGAAGACGACAACGTCCATAAAATATATTTAAAAAAGTGTTATTGCGTTTTATTCCGGAGGGGGGTGGGGGGGGGGGCACGTTTCTATAGCTGTTCAAGATAATTATATGTCCCTTTAAATAATCAGACATCTGATAACAAGAGAGATAAATTCATAATTGAGACAATATTGTGTAATTTGTTAAATAATTAGCGCCTAAATGTCTACAATTGGAAATATAAAAACACATACATAATGGTGTAGATAATTCTTATAAGTATGATAATGCAAAATATGCTTTTATCAGGAAAAGCCTTCATTATAAGCATTTTGCTTTCATTTGATTTAGACTTGCGTTCGCAACGAGGTAATAAAATGCGTATTCTGGTCTACGAAGAAATTGTTTGTGACAAGAGGTATTAAAATGCTCATTTATCTGTGTTCGTATTTGAAGTGTTAAAAGCATGAATTCATCGCCTCTTACAAATACCCTGCGTTGCCGTTTGTCAAATGACGCCATGCGCTGCTTCGATATGTTCCATATCTGGTAGGTTTTGATCTGCATTGAACAGAATGGCTACTACATTAGTACTATGATGTCCTTGTCTTGGTTGATTATAAATGAAGATTTAAGTTTACGTCAGCACGACAAGGTCATTACTTAGTCCGTTAATTCTATTTAATTGCCTATCAGTCGGTTTATAGTAATTTGTACACGCAATGAATTTGTTCTCCATAGTTCTTTGTATAACAAGTAAGATTATCATGAATGATAATTTCCTAGAGATTAATTTCACATAAACTGTTAGATTTAACGTCGCACCGACACATGACCCTGAAATCCTGAAAATAGGCCGGTTTTGAAAATAAGCCGGTCTCGAAAATAAGCCACCATTTCACTACAGGAAAAAAGGGTTCATAAATAAGCTGCACTCAAAAAAAAGCCGTCCAGATTTTTATATCAGTAATAATATCAATGACTTTGTAAGGACACCATATAAGAAAGCAAAATTTACCAACGTGTACATAGCAGATTTATTTCCACACGTAATAGCACATACTTTGGAATAAAACACTGAAACAATGTAAAAAAACCTACCTCAAACACTTCTTGTCACGTCAGTAATTCTACTTATTAAAGTGACCGGTCTTTATAACACAATGCAGTGTTTATCACCTATTGTGTATTCACACCCGTTGGCCGATTAAAACATAGGTGTATTTGTTTGTTAGGCCAGACAAAACTATTTAATGGGTAATTATCTGTTAGCTTTGAATAATTTTCATTAAGAAATTGTAATAAATTGTAACAAAACTTGTATGTCAGAAGTACAAGTATTTATCGACGCCGATGTTTTGACTAAAAAGCAAACGATATGAAATCCATATATTCAGTCTTTCGGTACTCGAAAATACGCCTGTTTTTAAACCGTTACTGAATATATATTCTCAAAAGTTCGCCGGACTCAAAAATAAGCCGGTCTCGATAATAAGCCACCAAATCCTTGCGAATATTTAAAATAAGCCGCGGGATTTCAGGGTATTCTGTTTCTATGTGATTTAAACCTGGAATATGAAATGACACTGAAGTCAAATTCCTTGATCTTTATTAATCTTTTAATTTTAAGGCTAAACCAAAAAGATAATAGAAGCTTGTCAGACTCCAAGACTCTAGTATGCAAACAGAATCAGAAGTAAGCTATATAACAAAACAACCATTAGTCAAAATATTACGCAGAACTGACTTTTAATTCTCATAACCTAAAGTATGTTCTTATGAAACTGACTAAACATACTATAATGCTCTTAAAGCAAGTTTACGAAGTGCTGTCTTATCAATCACCTCTTCTGTATAGATCATAAAAGGTAAAGGTACATTTGCCGCCCGAAACACAACCAGAGAGCCAAAGCATTTTAAGTACGAGGTATTAATCCAAGTGTCATCATAAACTAGATATTGCGGGAAATATGTCATATACAATAGGGTAAGTTTGAAAGTAACTTGATCTGCAATGTTGTATCCAGCTCGAAGGGATTTTGTTAGGACTGAATCCCATGAGATCAAATTGATGTATTAATGATCATTGATTACATACATATCATTATTTCTAGGGTTCTTTCAGTCGAAATTGCTTTTATATTAGATAAATAAAACTGAAAACTCGTCTGAAACGATGAACTGTTTGAAGCATAGAACGTCGAGGCGCCATCATTAAGTCATTTCTGACGTATCAACTAAAGCAAACCACCGCTCATTGGCAGTTGAGTACACATAAGCTTATATATTAATGAACACTGAATAGACTTCACGACCTAAAAGGATACAAAAATCCAGGCGACCATGCTATTCTAATACTGCTGTAATTAATTAAGTCTGTAAAAAGATTCTTTGGAAACCTAGCAAAACAATAAATGACGCGGTGAGACGGTCAATTCCTGAGAGAAAATGCAAACTGCAACACCCTACATACTTCTAGCATCAGCTAACGAAACTGTATAATACCCGTTAAAATGACTTAAAGATCACAGCGCAATCAATCGGGTCAGTTACGTGGCAACTTCTCACGACCGTCACATTGTACCTGAACTTTTATGATGAGATAAAATCAATAAAAGACCTAGACTTACAAAGTCTGTTGAGATCAAATAGTCTGTAATAATATTAATTTCTTCACACTGACACTAAATTGTTTAGGCAGAAAAAACATTTTCTCTCTAGGCTCATCTCAACAGACTTATAAAATGCGATTCTGAGGTTATATAACATCATGAAGAGCCATTAGTAGCACCTGTCAATAGCCACCACAAACTGACCGGCAACAAGATTAATTGAATAAACTATTTCAAATGACCTGTACCAGATGTTTGATTTTTCTCTAGAACTGAAAGAAAGCCAAGCCTTTTTCATGCAGAACTGAAGTAATTGGTTAGGCATTTATAGTTGCTGAATAGCTGCTGCAGAACTTTTTTTAACATTCACATCTTTCGAAATGTTTTTTTTTTATTTGTTTACATTACTGTAGAAAATATGACAGGAGTCAGGAGTTTATGTTTTCAATACAATATTATTAAAAATGCTTTAGAAATCGCTAGGTTTCAAGTCAAAAGCTTTGATAGTAACCAGAGATATTTGACTTTATCAAAAACTTTAACGAAAAAGTTCTTAATTAAAAGGGGCATAAATCTGTCAGAGTTCAATCAGAGTTATGGGGATTATTTCTCCTGGTGTAGACTTTGATAGTAAATAACTATTTTAAGTTTCAAGTCAATAGCTCTGATAGTAACAGAGATATTTGACTTTATCAAAATCTTTAACCAACACCGACGCCGGTGACGACATGTCGAGCTAAAAACTGCAATTAACCACATTTTGTAGCAGCACTGAGTAAGCATATCAACATTCAATATGACTGAAAACTATGCAGGTCTTACTTTTCGTGTTTTTGCTGATTTACTTTTCCAGTTGGAACAAACTTTCCTACACCCTTTATAACGTTACATGTATTCCATAATACATACAACATAAAATGCTTTCTTAAATAATGGAAAGTTGAAATCATATTTATATTGTTTTTTCCCTTAAACAACCTGATTGATTAAACAGGCTTAATTTTAACTATGATTGAAAAATTTCTCTACACATATGACATATAAACTTTCAGATTGATATGATTTTCTAAAGTTGCCACCTTCAATTATGTTGGTCAGTTTTCAAGTCATTTGTTATTGTTTTTACTTAGCACCCTAGTGCACAGCATGTCTTCACTATCTAATCAGAATTATAATTGATGTAATACATTGCACCATGCCATTCACAGGGACCACTACAGTCTAATTAACATGAATCTGCATGGGGACTGTAGATATGAAAATAATTTTGTGACTTATTGCAGAGATTAATCTACCCTCTGACATAAGTAAAAAAAACTTGTGTATTGAATAAAATGTATTTAATTCATTCACAAAAATTATTTGAAGGTATCTTGAAAAAAACAAGATTCTTTTTTTTTTTTTCAATTTCAAATCTCTTCCCACTGTTTTTTCTTATCAAGGATTCAAACAATTCATAAACAGAATTAAATTGACAGTATTTTGATGTAATTTATACATTTTCAAATTTAAATTGTAATTTATTTATACTTACTGGGATCTTTTACAATTAGTGAAAATTGATTTCTCTCTCTACCTTACTCACCAAGTCATAAAAGCAAAGCACTGCTTATTGAACTCTTGGGGCAGTCAGTCAAAGGTTACATTACATCATGAACACGCTTGCAATGATCTTAATGAGATGGTGATTACTGGCGAGTATGAAATCTGTCCGTTTCAGAATCGCATTTGTCCAGTCGTTAGAGACAGAGGCAAGAGATATTGTAAAATTTTTTAGAAAGTGGTATCAGAGAGGATTGATTTTATGGCCAAGTGCTTTACATTCAATGACTCTAACGACTGATGCCAGTCTATAAAAGACCCTTTGGGAACCTTAAATGCAACCAAGCAGAATCACAGTAGACTCAACTTTTAGGAGGTAATGAAAAGTTCAACGCTCCTCGCGCCCCTAGCACCAAATTAAATGGGAGTCTATTATCATGAACACTGGATGGACTCTATGATCAAAACACTGAATCCGGGTATCTCTATACATGATACAACTCTTACTGTCACATGGTTAGAAAATTATGCAGTCAGTCTGGGGCTCTATTCCGGGTTTCCTTGTGCCCTGTATACTATTCCTACACCAAGTTTATTTCGATATTGAACATTTCAAAAAATATATATATCGCACAATAAGTATGCCGTATAAAAATCTCGTCTGTTCGTGAAACGTCAGGCCTTTGGGAGAAAAACAATATTGTTCCACTGGTGGCGTTTATATATTTGTACCTATTTGAATTCCAGAATTTAACAGCAAGTGCTAACGGTTTCTTCCCAGAATCCTTTTTATTAGCTCTCCCTCTCGGATTTCTCCGCTTGCAAAAATCAGTGATATCACTTTTGTACTTGCATATACTTTAATACCATATCCAGTGGACCGCCTGGGATCTCCATCAACCGATAAAAAATGATAAAAGTATTTCATGACCTTGTCTCAAGTGAATTGTAATGTTTTATTCACCAAATGCGCAAGTTATGTTCAGACTCCTACACACATTAAGACAGCATGTGTTACCCATGGGCTCAGCTACCACGCTGTCGACGGGTTTATTGCACCTTTGATGTTACTAAATGTTAATATTTTGTATAGCCTACTATATATCAAATCAATGGTTTTATTCCCGTGTATAAAATATTAGACTGTCTAGCAGGGAAAATTGTGCGCTTTCTGACTTTTTCCTCAGACATCCGTTTTTTCCGCAGATATCGTCACATCTGGAAAAGTTTATAAAATTGCTTAGTTACTTTGAATAGCTTCGGAAAAAGATATCATTGCTTTTGATGCAATGACATAAAATGCAAATAGCTTTAAATAAGAAAATTTAAAAAGTGGAAACTCCACAGGTCGCTTAACACGACAAAAACGAAAATGTTACAAGCTCGGTTTGATTGAACCTGTTCATGGACGGTAGTGGAAATGCATGCTATACATCTAAAGTTTTAGTTATGTGTCACGTTGGGATGCCACTACAAGCATTCAGTATATCATTGTTAAATGACTACGGCAATTTTGTTACGTTATCTACATATTTTTATACAAGTTCAAAGTAACTGATTAGGTAATTTTGTTATAGCTGACTTGTCAATCGGATAGAGAACAACTTTATATTTAATGACTGTCAGCATAATTATATCATACCAATGGATGATACTATATAGCTGTCAAGCAGAAATCCCTAAAAGTACGACTGATACATAACTCTTATATAATTTATGTGTCTGAAAATAAGATTGATCGTTCCTTGAAAATATTGTTTTTTTTTTAAAATCCCGAGCAACTCAAAACTGTTCATCAAAAATGGCTTTTTAATCCCTTATGAACCACGACGCGTTTGCATATCCAGCTTTTGTGTTTTGGATGTTTGCACTGTGGCAACCACAGAAGAGTAATATTCAGTTTCGTTTATATTAATTAGTTTTAGAACGATACATGTTAAATGTCTGAAAAAAGACAAGAGCTCACATTTCATAATTTAAACTCAAAAACTCAGCTGGTTCAGAAACATTTTGAATAAATAGGAGAATAAATCTATATTAAAACAGCTATTTAAAAATATATTATGCATAATTACATAGATTAGAGACTAACCCCTTAACCCTCTTTACACAAGGGAAACAATCTATTATAATGTGAAATTGTTGAGTCAACACCGTTTGTCAATCTTAATGGAAAAGTGTTACCTGCTATACAGGACAAAACATTCATGCATCTAACAGTCCCGAAACTGTTTCCGTTGAATTTTCCATGTTTCCATATATTTCCCCATACATTAACGCATATATATGGGTAGCAGAGATTGTCTTCTTTCCAGGAGCAGGTATTTTCAGCTTATTCATCTTGTGAAATTCTGTGAGTTTTGACTTATTGAGTACTGACAAATTGCACCACAAAAAATGTCACAATTTCCCTAGGACATTAACATATTTGATCTTTAAACACTTTTCCTTTCAAACTACTGAACTTGTAGTATTTATGTATGTTTTTTCATGCCTAAAGGGTAAAATGTATATGGTGTGCATGTGGTAATAAGTCAAAAGTCCTTGACGATGTACTAAAAGTAATTAAGTTAACAGCGATTTTATAAAGAATAAGGTATAATCCTGTAAAATACTCTATATGACCCGAATATCACATGCATAAGCTACAAGCAAACACATTATTATGCTTTTAATCAATATAACATTTAAATTATTCTCTTATAACCATACTCCTTTCTTTATACAGAAAAATAAATGCATCTGTGTCAATGCCCTTACTCCCGTGATCTGCAGACAGTCGTCGAAAGTAGAATGATATGTTTTCGTCGGATGATCAGTTTGAAATAATGTACAAACTGAAAGCTTTTATAGTTACCAAATTAGAATAAGAGAAGAAAATTATTAAACAATTTAAATGTAAAAGCAGATAAGCAATATTTCTTTCACTTCCGAAGTGCGATTATAATTAACTGGTTTAAAATTCATTTCCGTCGGTTTAAAAGCAAAGAATTACGTTTCAAGATATATTGTACAATTTGCAGTAGTTCATCAATTATTTAAAATTTAATGCCATCATAAAAGTGTAGCTAGAAACTCTTTCCTTTTAAGTGTGTGTCATCAAAGGAAAACGACGCAGCTAATGCAACCATGTAAATGTGACTATTAAGATGGTTGGGAACGCATTAAGTCTTTTTTTATTAAAATCTTCCAAGGTTCATTCAGAGCTGTTACATTACGATCTCTTTAGATCGTTCAGTACGACATTTATGTTGTGTTTGTGTACTATTGAACATTTCGGCTTGGTTGGTTCAAATACTTCCGCTCTAATAGCGTTGGGTAGTGTTTAAGCACCCCTTAGATATGGTGTCTGCTTTTCAATTCTGTCTTTTCGCAGTTTCTGTGTTATGCAGGTTCCATAACCTTAGATCACCTCTCTAAATTCCAGTTTGTTTAGTTCTGCTTATTGTTTTCTCGTTTAGGGTAATTATTTTATCCGGGGACCATCCGCCAAATTTCATGGAATTGCACTCAGTGCATCATTGAAGGCACCGCCGTACGTATACATCTGCGGATGTCTCTAAATTATATTATGGTACTTATAACATGTGTAAATTTTGAGTTCTGCTAAACCCGGGGCTAGGTGGCGTGAACAGTATCTTGCATTTCCACTACCGTCTATAAACAAGCTCAATCAAACCGAGCCTGCAACCTTTTCGTTTATGTCGTGTTGATCCCCGTGGCTTTCCACTTTTTTAACTTTTAGACAGTATACAAGTGTATATCTTCAAAACATGTTTTAGATCTTTACTCAAACAAAAGAAAGTCATCATAGAGTTAGAACTACAAACAATTACTGTCTATAAAATATGTCATACACATCATTAATATTGAACATAAATTTTCCCAAGTGTTGACCTCCAAACGTTTTACTCCATTTTATATAGTATAACCTGTTTCAGGGAATTGTGTCATAGAGTTATAAGATTTATACCCATTTAATCATACAAAAAGGTCATACATCTTTGGTGTGTACGGATAAGCTATGTTAAACTAATGATAAAGACCTAACAAAAATTGTACAACACACACATGTTTTAAATGGATTCTATGATCCCAAACAACTAGAAAATGTAACATCACTGTAACTCAAGCTTAGGGCTTTGGCTATATTTCTTCTTCATCCTATAAAATAACTGAAGCTATCAAGGGTACTTTGAACAATATAGTATAATCCAATTAAATGTATCAGTCTTAAAACACTTGCAGTTAGGGCAATATTACAGAAACAAAAACAAAAAAGTATCATTGGATATCAAGGGATCTTCAGCGAAGAAACCACAGTCATCCATGATAAGCGCTATAGTTGTGGTCTAGATCCTGACCAAAATATACATGTTTTTTTTTTTTGCAAATCTGTCAATTAGCTTGTACCGAATTATAATATCAGAGTTATGGTCCGTCCGTGTGACTTTGTGTACGAGTGGTTTTGTGAGCGTCCGTACTTACACTGATGTCGTTTGTTGTCTAGGGGGCCTGCATTTTTAGCACATTGCTTTACCTATTGAATATTCGTCCTTGCATTTCCCAAAGCAACCCTATCCTTTTCTCTACCCTGTCCACATTTTTATATCCTGCATATAATTGATTTTGAAGCAACCCGTCTGCTATAATTATCATTCCACTACAATTTATATTTTTGGTGAACGTACTTTGCGACGTATGGCTCTAGTGTTTACTGTGCTCAATGCTTCCATGAAATCTATCCTTACCGTTTGATTTTGGTTTCCCTCAATATCACCTTATATCGATTTCAGAGTTACATGTATGGTCCGTTCCTAAGAACACATTTTCAAGTCTATGTATCTATGTATAAGCATCTATCGAGGTAAAGATAAGAGTTATGGTACCTTCCTGAGAACGCGGCCTTAACCTTTATGCATCAATCTATGTTTCAATTTTAGTTTGTACAGAAAGTATCAGAGTTAAGATCCTATCCTGTGAACACACCTTTAAATGTATGCAAACATCAACATCAGGTTGTACTAAATAAATACGAGTGATTTGCCCCACGTTTAGTTACGCAAGACAATTTTGCTCGAATTGTGAGACAAATATTGTAAGCACATTCTCAGTTATTTTAGTGGAGAAAAAGAGTGAAATACCTACTTCAATACGTATCCAAGAAATAGCTGGAAATAATAGTACCGTATAACGAGTTATTTTTACTGCTGAAAAAGTTAACGGATCTGGGGTAAAAACACATGATTTTATTTTATACGATTTTAAAATTTACGAAATCACAAGATCTACCAGTTTACTTGACTTTATGTGGCGAATTTATACGAGGTCAATATTTACGAATCTGATTTGGTAGTAAAAAATAGTAAAAGTTAGCAGCTGGTAAAAATACCCGTTCTACGGTGTATTATACGAAGGCAGTTAAAAAAATAAGGTAGACTTTTGCCGTCAAAACCCGCCTTTTGAGAAAAGTGCAATGTGAAATATATCGTTGTAATTCGCAATCTTTGTGTTATTTGGTCTTACATTTTTAGCTCACCTGATGTCCGTCGTCCGTCGTCTGTCGTCTGTCTGTTTGTCGTCTGTCAACATTTAGCTTGTGTATGCGATAGAGGCTGTATTTTTCAATTGATCTTCATGAAATTTGGTCAGAATGATTATCTTGATGAAATCTAGACCGAGTTTGAAAATGGGTTACCTGGGGTCAAAAACTAGGTCACTAGATCAAATCAAAGAAAAACATTGTGTATGCGATAGAGGCTGTATTTTTCAATTAATGTTCGTGAGTTTTGGTCAGAATGATTACCTTGATGAAATCTAGGCTGGATTTGAATATAAGTCATCTGGGGTCAGAAACTAGGTCACTAGGTCAAATCAAAGAAAAACCTTGTGTATGCGATAGAGGCTGTATTTTTCAATTGATCTTCATGAAATTTGGTCAGAATGATAGCCTTGATGAAGTCTAGGTCAAGTTTGAATATGGGTTATCTGAGGTCAAAAGTTAGGTCACTAGGTCAAATCAAAGAAAAACTTTGTGTATGTGATAGAGGCTGTATTTTTCAATTGATCTTCATGAAATTTGGTCAGAATGATAGCCTTGATAAAGTCTGAGTATGGGTAATCTTGGGTCAAAAAGTAGGTCACTAGGTCAAATCAAAGAAAACCGTTCTGTATGCAATAGAGGCTGTATTTTTCGATTGATCTTCATGAAATTTGGTCAGAATGATTGCCTTGATGAAATCTAGGTCAAGTTCGAATAAGGGTCATCTGGGTCAAAAAATAGGTCACTAGGTTAAATCAAAGGAAAACGTTGTGTATGCGATAGAGGCTACATTTTTTCAACTGATCTTCATGAAATTTTGTCAGAATGATAACCTTGATGAAATCTAGGTCAAGTTTGAGTATTGGTCATCTGTGTTTAAAAACTACGTCACTAGGTCAAATCAAGGAAAAACCTTGTGTATGCAATGGGGGCTGCATTTTACACTGGATTTTCATAAAATCTGGTCAGAATGGTTGCCTTGATGAAATCTAGGTCAAATTGGAATATGGGTAGTCTGGGGTCAAAAACTAAGTCAATAGGTCAAATCAAATAAAAACTTTGTGTATGCAATAGAGGCTGTATTTTTCAACTGATGAAATCTAGGTCAAGTTCGAATATGGGTCATCTGGGTCAAAAACTAGGTCACTAGGTCAAATCAAAGAAAATACTTATTTATACTCAAGATTTTTGCTCCAATTTTATGGTCAGAATATTTGTTTCCATGAAATCACTAGGTCAAACATGTTTACACTGTTATGGTATGTTATGGTGTGTTTCTCAGGTGAGCGACCTAGGGCCATCTTGGCCCTCTTGTTTGTAATATTTTTGCTGACAGTCAAAGCACGTAGAACGTTTAAACTACCGTGGCTATGCATAACCGGCGCGGTCGCTTTTTCAACAGTCATGCTATGAACTTGACCGCTAATGTTTACACTAATTATTAACCTGTTTACCAGAAAATACACCAAGGTATAAAAACACATCAAAGCGACATGCAACGAAGGTAAGGCGGGCGTGGGAGGCGATAGTAAACAACGTTTAGACTAGTTTAGTATTGCACGTAATCTCAACATCACCTCGCAGATGTTATGTTATGTAGAAAGTTTGGCAAACACCAACTGAAAATCAACAGGCGGGCTTTGGAATGTCAGTGAACGAATGTGTCATATCAATTATCTAGAACTTAAAGCTGTACTGTTTGGCTTACAGTGTTCCTGCAAAGATACGACAGATAAACATATTAGGATAAGATCAGATAACACAGTCACTGTTGTTTGTATAAACAAACAGGGCTCCAACAAGGTGTAATTTAATGACCTGACTCGGGAGATCTGTTTTTTCGCACTTTACAGAAAATCATGGCTGTCTGAAAAATAACACGTGCCTGGTGTGAATAATGTCGCTGATTCTGAGTCACGAAAGAAAAATAGTGATAGGGAGTGGATGTTAAACAAACAAATACTCTTTGATATTGCAGATTTGTATATAACGCCTGATATTGATTTATTTGCCTCTAGGATAAATCATCAAGTTAATTGCTACTATGCATGGAGACCAGATCCAGGTGCAATAGCAATTGATGCGTTTCAACAAGTTTGTCTCATAGATTATGCTATATATTTCCTCCTTTCAGCTTAATAGGACAGATTCTTCAAAAAGTTCTAAAGGAGGGGGCAAAGATGATTCTAATAGCACCCACGTGGCCAACACAAGGTTGGTTCCCAATGTTACTGCAAATGTTGACAGATTGTCCGAGACTTCTTCCCGTGACAAAAGATCTGCTAATTCAACTAGGGATGGATCTTGTCCATCCACTTCTACGCAGACTACACCTTGCGGTTTTTCGGATATCGGGGAAAGACTGCGCACAGAGGTAGTATCAGACGACGTTATTAGCATCATACTGTCGTCATGAGAAATACCACAAAAGTCCAATATGGGAGTAATATCAAAAAAAATGGTTCAGTTTTTGCAATGAACGAAATATTAATTCATTTTCACCACATGTAAAAGATATTTTAGATTTTTTTGGCATTCCTTTATAAGAAAGGTCTTAGCTATAATGCTTTAAACACGGCTAGGTCAGCTGTTAACTCTTTATTTAATACCATGTCTTGTTCCAACAATAATCTGATAAAGGGATTTATGAGAGGTTTGTTTCTACTCAGGCCTTAATTGCCAGCCTAATCCAAAAAGCCCTATACCTAACAATGCACTACAATGTATATCAACAATGTATAGCTATATATGGTATTATGACAGTGACAACCAGCTACATGCGTTTAAGTCTGAGTGGATATTACCTTCGTCATCTCAATTAACGTCTCAGCACTGCAGTGTGAATTCGTGGAATTGAAATCATACTTCAGTTAACCTCGTATAATTTTACAATTAATGAGGCAGACGCCACAGTAATGTCTGGTCATCTGTGTCTTTCAAATGGTACAAACGATTCGTAAATGGCCCAGACTTGCTATGTCAACAAAGGTCGAGGGGAAAAAAAAATCCGTGATTTGACGTTAACGACAATCTACGAGGCCCTGTATAAAAACCAAATACTGCCTGAGATGCTCGGCATAAGTGTTCAAAATCTAGTATTCTAACCAAACAACTGATGATAATTAGGTATTGTTCATCAAAATTGATAAAAGAAATTTACAAATATTAATTAGTGCAAACTTAATGTAATCATCCCGCTGAAATCGAGACACCTTTAACGTCATTGAAATATTAACACCGTCGCCGAGTTCGTTTAAGTGACTGTTTTCGAGGAGGTATTACTTCTGACTGTATGGTCAGAATCATGTCAAACTTGCAGAGACTTTAGTAGGAAGATTGCAAATTGTGCTGATATATTTTTCGTTTAACTTCACTAAAGTATATAAATGTTATAGACAAGGTCTACGTTATTTTTGAACAGCCCGAATAATAATAATTACTTCATAGTTTACAAACTATCAGAAGTTACAGAGATGGTATGTTGTAATTATTTATATAACTATTCAGATTAGAAGCAATATAACAAATATTCCTGTTGCATTATTTTAGAACTTTCAAGGTAACAACAATAGTCCATTATTTAAATGGTTCAAACGTTATCATATTCAATTCAATTTAATTTGTACTAGATGAATGTTTTATTTAACAGTCACTTATGTTCTCGTTTTTTTAGTTGAATGTATTATGTGTTTATATAGTATAACACAAGTCACTTTATCACTTTAATAAAAAAATTATTTGCTTAGTATTTGAATTCACGTTGTGTATCAACTATATGTGTTTGATATTCCTGCATTTCCACAAATAAAGCATTTTAAAATGTTTATTAATTCATCAATGTTTGACTATGTGTTTTTAGCTTTTATTCGTGTAAACATGCAGAAAATTCATTTTACAATATTATATCAGAAGTATTGTTATTGAATTAAATCAAATTAAGATTATATCTAAAGTACCATCATTAGCAAGCAATACTTCATTTAACCTCCTACTGATGGCAAAAAGCGGTTTATTGTTCTCTACGAAAATGACATAAATTTGTGACTTTAAAGAGAATTCCTATAGTTTTTTTCCTTTCATAGAATTTTTTTAAATTAATATATATGATAGGAAAATTTGTGCTGAAAACAATGAACAAATAAAAACAATAGGTCACCAGGCTTGTTTTTGTGAAAAATTGTTTTGAACACACCCACTGTTGCTGAAACTGCCAGCGATTTTTCAACATTTTCATAATTTTCTGCCTTTTTATAAATACCAACCAAAATATACATCCAGGCAGCACAATACGGTTTTTTTCTTTTTACAGATTTTATTATATACTTATTTGATATCATAGTCATATTTGTAATACTCTATCCTTACAATAATAGGTACAAATGAAAAAAAAAATTGTTTCCTATTTACTTTTGTGAACTTTTTTCAATGAAAAATACCCATAGTGAAGAATATTTTTTTTAAATTTTGAAAAAACTCTTTCATAGAATTTTTTCTTTTTCTTCTTGTGTATAGATAATTGTATTGTGAGCATAAAAATGGCTAAAAATGTATGGGTCACCAGGCTAAATTTTATGTTAAGACCGCTAGAATACAACACCTGTTCGGACGGAAATGGCGCGAACCTGGCCAAATTGATTACATATGTCTGCTAAAAGTTAAAAAAAAAGTTTTAAAAATTCTTAATTCTTTCTATAATTGAATACTAAATAATCTGAAAGGTGATATTGTCTTATCAGTACTAAGTCAATTATCTTACATTATATGAACAACACTGTCTTTGTACTAAAATGCGATGTGAAAACACAACCACAAAAATAGCAAGATACCTGTCAGGCATGATACTTGTCAATACAACATAAACCAGTATCAACATTTGATTACTGATATAACTTATCAAAAATGTTATTTCATTCAAAATTCCTCATATTTAAGATTGTCTGTAACATGTTTCAACAAATGTTGACTTCAGTTCAGTTTTCCATAGAAAGTGTCGGCTGCGCAGAAAGATGCGCATAAAAAACTGTAGGAATTCCCTTTAAGTTCTAAAACAATTCTTTAAAAAACTATTTTGAATAGTTTATAAAATCATACATTTTTTTTTCTTTAAACGTTTCTTCTGAGACTATCAAACCCAGAGTATTTATGATTCCACTTTAATTGAACATTTTATCCAGAAAAGCAATGCAGCTAAATCCGAAACTGAGGATAGTTGGCGGCAGATAAATTATGACATTTTATGTCTAAATATTCTCTTCATATCAGCAGAAAGTCAAACAAGATCTAAAACGCCCGTGCAAAAACAAGAACTTAAAACAACCACTGTAATCACGCAGCAAATAAAAATCTTCAGATAACCTGAAGCTTTAATGAACGCCATAGAAACGCAAGTTGAATTAATATATACACAAAATTAAGACTATAGTCTTTCTGATTAGAAGCTGAATCTTCTTTACTGAGCAGCCAGGTTCACTTTAGATCGAGTAATATTCCATGTAGAGCGTTGGTCTACGGATCGCGGGGTCGTGAGTTCGATCCTCGGGCGGGGCGTATGTTCTCCGTGACTATTTGATAAACGACATTGTGTCTGAAATCATTAGTCCTCCACCTCTGATTCATGTGGGGAAGTTGGCAGTTACTTGCGGAGGACAGGTTTGTACTGGTACAGAATCCAGGAACACTGGTTAGGTTAACTGCCCGCCGTTACATGACTGAAATACTGTTGAAAAACGGCGTTAAACCCAAAACAAACAAACAAAATATTCCATGTAGTAGAGAAAACATGTTAAAACTCTCTATCTATGTTTCCTTTAAAACGTTGCTAACTATTCAGAGAAGGTGTCCCTATTCTCAACTTGATTTTTGTCCGTGTCGTTTTATTGTTTCGTAAATGTTTTGACAATTGCTATGAGTCACGCTATTGATATTACTTATCTTGTTGTTATTATTGTTGTTGTAAAATATTGTCATCTTATTATTGTATATCTTGCTACAGCGTAACATTTTGTTTGCTGGTAATTTTGCTGTTGTTTTTGTCGCTGCTGATATATTTGTTGTTCTTGTTTTTCTTGTTATTGCTCATTATGTTTTGTTGTAGTTGTTTTTAATACTTTCCCCTTGTGTATATTTAATGTAATGTATATTTTATTGAAGCATACCGTCTGTTGTATCTTTCCGTTACAGATTCCTATCTGGCTTGATAAGCTTGTAACTCTGTGTGTTCGGAGTTAGGATCTTTTTCAACGGATTTTCAGACAATCATACAAACGATAATGTCAACTTGTAGCAGTGAGCGCAATGCTAAACTTTATAGTGCAGCCTCACAACATATCACAACGTAGACACGTGACATGATGCCCCACATTATACTTACACCGTGCTGACCAGTCCTATTACTATCCTCTTAAGCAGAGAGCCAAGTGAGGAAGCTATTAGTGCCATTTTAACGTCTTCGGTATGACGCGTCTAGGGAGCAACACCCACAACCTCCCAGTACTCGAAGCGGCCTCTCTACCACTAGGCTACCGATTGCTTTTTATGTAAATCATTTATCCAGGGATTCTACTGTAACATTTTCTGTGTAACATTCTCCCGCTGACTTTACGCCCCTTTCCTGACAGACATCTGCTGCTTTATAAATGAAGTGTGCTGTTCGCTCTACTACTTGACTCAACGAAATGAACGTCTCATGAACTTGAATTACATAAAACGTAGCATCCTTTTAACGTCAAACTGCTCTGTTACCATTGTTAAATTTATGTTTTTATATTTCTTGAATATCTGTCATGTTTTCAGTGAATCACAGCTATTATGATCCAAACATCATGTTCCAATAATGGAAACAAACCTTTTCTCTAAAGTGTTTTCATTGCAATATAATTTCTGACAAGCTATTCTGTACATTGGTGTACCAGTACGCCGGATCGAATCGGGTTTTTTTTAGAATTAATTTTACAATTTTACACATCCAGATTAAATTTCACTAACGTAAAGTTGTTCTTTAATTTCGTCACATCGTTCCGGCTTACAATTTCAGTTAAGGGTAAGTGCGAAACACAAACGTGTTTGGCTTTTAGACCGTTAAACTTTTTATAGTCAACGCGGCTGTTCATCGATTTAGGAATTTAGCTCCAGTTGCGTCCGATGTGCTCGAAGCAGCATGAACATTTCTATTACTAACTCTGTATCTTATTTACAGAGTCGGTATTGCCCTTTACTCTGACTTTATGGCATTATTTTATTATCATTGTAGTTTCTAAAATTCATGCAATTTGAATGTCTTGCAATGTGGAAATTTTAACCAAGCTGAGTTTTAAGAAATACGCTTTTCTGTTAATCTCAAAATCAATAGGAGTCATCTGCTGGTTATGACCAATTTTCCTATCAACGTTCTTGATCCTAGGCCCAAGTGTTCTTGAGCTATCATCAGGAAATCGATTGGTCTACGGACAGACAGACCGACAGACAGACCGGCCGACCGACATCAGCAGATCTTTCTTTGAAGGGGGGAATAGTTATATATGCTGGAAGGTTTGAACTTAATCAAACAAACGAAGTTAATATTAATATGAAAAATACTCGTACATGAACTGTGATACGTTACATTTATAAACCAGTGAAATAAACTGTTCTTTGCTACATAGCTTGATCGTACATATCCGTTATACGGTATACCTTCTCGAGATTTACTTATTCGCATACATATACTCCACAAAACCGTCGTTAGTGACCTACATATTGCCGTCCTACTTCCGTGCTCGGTCGGGCTAAAAACTCGAAAAATGTAATTTAAGCAAGTAATCTAAGATAGTTTCCACGAGAATGAAATAATGCAATCTTGTTCTACAGTTTAAGCGCAAATGCGCTAAAGAATAGGTTTTGCTTTTTCGGGATATTTCCCGAGCTGATAAGATATGATATTTAAGAGTTCTGCAGATATTAAGACTTGACATTTTTTTGTAGTAAAGTTAAATGTGCTTTTGGTGATTTTATGGTAAAACAAATATGATCCATGGGAAACAAATCTTGCACTAATAAGGTGTTATAAATTTACATTTATTTGATTATGCGACATTTTTATCAGTTTACATCAGACATGCGGTCTGACGCACGCTGGAGATTAATTTCAACAATCAAAGACAGTCTAGTCTATAGAATTACCTCGGATACCGTTAACAATACATGTTCTTAAGAGCACTCTTCAATGAGGTCTTTGAGTGTTCTAGAAGCAGTGACAAACAGCTTTAGAGTACTACTATATAAAGGGTAAGTGCAACATAAAGTGAGATAGATAAATAGAAAAATCTCGATGGAAACGATAGTTAAATGTCCCATTTACTGAGACAGCTCACAGAATGTGCGTATGCAGCAGCCGGAAGGTATTGTTTCAGGTCATTTATCCGGATAACTTGGAACAAAATACAGATCCGAATACGGAAACGCACAGCATATAAGATAGATGTTTCATGTGTAACAGTATACGGGAAAAACTTGAAGCATTACTCTCCTATTTTTCTACAGGTAAAAAGTATAACGAAAATCTAAATTAATATAAGAAATTGTTTTGTACATTGAAATAGATCATATGACATACAATATGTAGATTTAATACCATGGAATTTTAAAAGTATCATTAGCAACATTGTATGACTCCTTTCTACACTCGAATGTCGGTTCACATTAACTGCGTTTCAAATATATATGTCTAACATTATGACAAATACACCACCGAAACCATCCTTTTTTGCTGTAATTTCTTTTCATGGTAGATCACGTTTTGAAGAACAATTGCCCAATCATGAGCAACTACTTTGAAGTAAATATTTATCCGTAACGCCTCTTGAATCAAGCATTTCTGTGAGTTACGATTCAATCTACATTATCATCGCGAAATACACGTTTTACGACATTTATATCGAAACTTGCCTTAGAATTATGCTTTTGTATAATATCACAAAACATGCCTTACTAGGATGCCTATTTCAATAGCTCCTACCTTTAAACGGAAATCACAGAATTGATCTAACAGTTACAGTCACGCAGTTGCGGAACCAGCGAACCAGCAATAAATAAATAGTATCATATTCATAAAATACTTTAATAGTTTTGAGGTAATTATATTAACTTAATCGAATAAACTACTTTGAAACAAACTGTTGTGTAGACCCTACCTGAATCAGTAAATTCGGACTGCTCTTTTATCAGAAGAGAGATAAAACCATCGACCTCGCTCATTTCTATGAGTTGAAAATGCCCGATATGTTCTAGCATGAAACCAGCAACATATAAAACGGGTTGTAACATAACACAGGTATGTGTTGGAAGTGAGAAATATGAAAGTCTAAGTAAGATGTAACTAATATATAAACTACGCAAGGTTAATGAAACAGCTATTGATGTCTCAAAAGTCCCGTCGATATTGATAAGATGCAAAGTTCTACCAAATGCACAATGTGTCTAATAGAGATAATGTACTCGACATAAAGGGTGGCAGAAAATGCATTATCTGAGTCAGTTGAATAAAACTTGCTTATGGACTTCCATAGTTAGACATTAATGTTGTTTAGACATTTCTATAAAATAACATTGACACTAATTGAGAACAAAGGAGAGCAAATTTGTCCCACGTGTGTATAAATACTTAAGTACAAGACAAGACAGCATATCCACTTGAATAAGACACGAACTAAGTGACAATATATGCATTACTCTCGCGTGCTGTATATCGATGCCTATTATCGTCTGATTGTGTGTGTTTTGGGTTTTTGTTTCGGAGTACAATTTAGATATTGGCCAATGGTAAAATGATTATTTTAGACTAGTGACAAAGTACAATCTGTAAGGTTATTAAATTGTCTATGTCATTTATGCATCTCACTGGTAAAACAGCCTAGATCACGTACGGTTGTCGAACTGAGTTTGATGACTAGTCTCAAACCCTAAGCGTCAGACATGTTTCTTATCAGTGTCATTCTGAAACTGACCAATCACTGAGATGTTTATCTTACACTGGTCACCTAGAACTCACTGCGCTCTACCTTGTAAAGAATGTTTGTAATACATTGTCCGTATACTTGTCAGGCCTAATATATCTTGGTGAGATTTCTTTTCACAAAAAACTTACGCTTTCAATACAATCTGAATGTTAACCTCATTCTACAAGCGTCTTGATCATATATCAGATGTATAACCAGAACAAATATAAACAAGAATAACGTTCCGGGTAATGTAGGCCGCCATAATAATTTGACTTGTTCATAAACCAAAATCTGTGTCATAAGGACATATTTTCGTCAAAAATTAAATTTCAATAGAACAAACGAGTCTATAAGTTACTATCCAATGACTTCACAAAGGGTAGATCAAGTAAAAATGAAGAGGACAAAATTGTTATTGCTACTATCTTTGTACATTCTGTACTTTCAACCAACTCAAAACATGGCGAAATAAATATATATTTTAATGACATGAAAATACGAAGTTTAAAATAGATTTAGTATATAATTGTTGTTATCTTTACCTGCTAAAAAGCGGGAAAGAGCTTTTTCTTGGACTTGTTTATTTTCCTGAAATATTAAGTCAAAACAAATGTAACGCATAAAAAGAAAGCGAACATAGACACAAGTTTATCAAAGAATAAGTTTAAAATTTGGAAAGAAATGTTTAGGTTATATGCGCAAATGTTCACTGTCTAGTTATACATAGAATCTGATTTCAAATCACTCATTACCAAATTGATATGTGTTAAACATGTCCATTCTCCTTATCAAATTGTAAACAAATAAAGCTTGTTACTTTTGTGCAGCAAATTAATTATGATACTGAAGACAACACCAAAAATGAGAAATCTAAAACAAGCAAGGATCCGACTGGGACAGGAAACTGACCTGAGCTCTAACAAAGCTCTTCATGGTGCTAACAAACCACTTAGTAGTTATGTAATAAATATTCCAGCTGTAACTATTTTCTAAGAACAAAACTGATTACGTACAATCAGTTAAACAAATGTATCTGGTTGATCACTGGCGAGAAATCCTGAAACATATGAAAACTAAGAAAAATATATAGTACGTGCAAACAGCCTCATTTACCTTAGGTCTAATGCAACTGATTATTCATTTCTGGTTATTCGTTTGGTTTGAATCAGGAAAAGAATTGTCTTTGCTAAGTAAAAAGTAATTTGATTTAGGCCATACATTATTCTAGACATTTTGGAATTTAGTGTCTAAATGCGACGGGATTCATATTTGTGACACATTTAGTTATATTTTTTTTGTAACGATATATAATGTGTGAAATGAATTCTAGACTTGTAACATATACTGTCTGTGCATTCCTTACCCACCACATATATTGAAATAGCCTAAACATGTTTTGCTAATTGATTATGTTTTCTTGGCTTTCATGTTTAAAATGAGTCTGCTAGTATATTATTTACTATTACGTGTTGACGCTACTGAAATGTTAAAACACGTGGTGGTGTACAAATTCTGGGAAAATCTGCAGTGACTGTCCTCTTTCTCCTTTTTAAATTAATTGCCAAGCTAAGAGGATATACGATTGTATTATTTGCCCAACTGCCATCTGCTTTTAAGAGGTAGGATTTTTTATAATTGAACGTTCTAGAATTTACCGTGCCTGTTGCATACTCCTTATGGTGTGCAAATAACAAATTCTATCCGTTCACAAACGTAAACACCTTTGCGAGCAAAAATATATCGTATAAGCGTATGTTCAGAAGTAGTTGGTTGTATATCAGTTGTGCTGTCAATGTTCTCGTTTGTGTCTGACATAATATATTATGCTCGAAGATTTACCTAGAAAGGTGGATAGGTAGATATTTGCATCATGACTTACTGTCAAACGAATCTTAAGATCTACATTTTATTTTAAACATCATCATGCTAACATGTGTTGCCCATGGGCTCAACTAGCTACAATGACATTCATTGAGGCTTCTAGTCCACCTTAGAAGTTTGTGGCTACTCAACGCTAAAATATTGTATAACCTGCTATACAAGCACGGATTTGTTTCAAGTTAAACATATTAACTAATATAATAGTTACTAGTCAGAGAGCCTAAATGAAGACTCCGTAGTCTCAAACGTATGATATATATATATTTATTCCAAATAAACAGGATGCCATTGGGAATATAAATGCAATAAAGTGTTGAAAATCTATCCAAAAAATCATTCTTCATTATTCAACTGGAACAGTTTCAAAATCAGATTGCTTTTGATTCACTTATTTCAATGAACTTAAAATAACTAGCTGCTTTTTATAAAACTAGTATTATTATTTAAGCACATTTTCCAAACCGATGTACAGGCAAATTGGATGACTAAAACGCAAACTGCATTTTGTTGAAATGTATTCCGAATGGACATACCCGTATGCCTATAAAATGTGCCAGCTGGATATATCTTATAGAATGTATGTTTCTGAATATAAGATCTCTAAACGGTGATATTGTCCTAAAAATGATATTTTAATCCCTAATGATTCGTATGGAACATTCATAGAGCACAAGGAAATGGATTTTCAACTGTACTGAACTGTAAATTATTGATATACCCAGAGCGATAACACCGCAACGAGGCAAAAATAATCATTTTAATGAATTGATAGGGATTTGAACTCCATCTGAAAGATCTGTGAAACAATTTATTTCGAAATAGTAAAATGATTTACCTTTCTTTTACAGAATGTATGTAGATGGATTTCCACCGTTTTTATGTCAAATATGAGTTTGGAAAACGAGTTGCCAAATCAATCATTATTTTATGTAGATACAAACTAGAATGGAACACAACTGACACTTCAATAGTTAAAACATTTAATATATGGACATATAATTCTTGAAATAACTTTACGACTTGGACAACCCAACCAAGGACGTGAAGCTGAAAGTTCGTTTTGAAAAGCCATTCAAAACTAACTCTACCATGGATGTAAGATGTTCAGCAGTTAACCTTTTCTGTTCTCCGCAAGTAACTGCCAACATCCCTACACGAAACCGCGGGGCACAATACTCACTGTCTTTTTGCCCGGTGATCAACTCACGACCCTGTTTCCGTAGATCTGCGCTCTTCCAATTGACCTAAGCGAGCGGACTCTTTTTAATCCAAGCAATTCCTGTCTTTACTTAATTGTCAAATGCAAAAACGAGCTTTATTATTTTTTCTAGTGACAGATTTTGGCATGTTTGAATCTCAAAGTGAGGCATTTTTTTTTTTAGAAAAGTGAGGGATTTGATATTGTTGACATAGGCCTAATTCAGGTTACAATATACAATGTCTGCGCGTATCGCTAGACTAAGTACGTATACAGTAAGAAGTTTATCAGTGGTAATGTCTAAACATCTTGTATAGAAAAAGTCTAGTTTTTTCACATTTTCAGTATATATATATTATGATTGTGTTATACGTGTTGTTCTATTACTCATCTTGCTACTGAAATGATGTCTGTTTGCTAAATTTACCATTGTAAAAAAACCTGATATGTAAAAATCTGTAAAAAAAATTTTGGCGTCCTCTGTCTTCTTTCTAAATTACATGTCAAACCGATTGACATTGTATTTAAAACTTGCATTGACGGCGGCTCAAAGTCATATTATCTCTATGCTCAACTGCTTCTTTCAAGGTTTGTTTATTTCAACAGTATTTCAGTCATGTAACGGCGGGCAGTTAACTTAACCAGTGTTCCTGGATTCTGTACCAGTACAAACCTGTTCTCCGCAAGTAAATGCCAACTTCCCCACATGAATCAGAGGTGGAGGACGACTGATATCAGACACAATGCCTTTTATCAAGTCGTCACGGAGAACATACACCCCGCCCAGGGATCGAACTCACGACCCCGCGATCCGTAGATCTGCGCTCTCCCTATTGATCTAAGCGGGTGGGCTCTCTTCCAGTGTTAAAAGGTTTATAAGTTTTGAAAAAAAATGAAATG
This sequence comes from Mercenaria mercenaria, assembly GCF_021730395.1. Lineage (NCBI taxonomy): Eukaryota > Metazoa > Mollusca > Bivalvia > Venerida > Veneridae > Mercenaria > Mercenaria mercenaria. The sequence goes on along the minus strand of NC_069376.1, from coordinate 59,718,503 downwards.
ATTATTAAAACAATTTCATTACATAAACAACTTGTTATTTCAAGTAAATTTAAAAGAAACAAAGAATTTTGCTTAAGCATTATAATATTGTTATATAATAAATTATATTGCTTAAACATAATTCCGAAATATTTTGGATTTTGAAAATTTGATAAAAGAAAGATAATTTTCTATATTTGAAATAAATTTGCGCATTTTAGAATTAGAGTTTGATTTATTCTTTCATTGATATTCATTGCTTAAGCTTATTTGAGTCTTTAGATCGAAAGGCATTTTGTCTTTCGAACGAGAAACAGTGTTTAGATCGAGAGATGTCTCTCATATCCAGGGTAAGTCTCCGACCTGTTCATATTGAAACCAACCTTAGTTTAAGCTTCCGCCTCGCTATGCGACGTGTATTAACAGTAACGAAAGTAGTATCATCTAAAACAATAACTGTATCCGATAACATATTGAAAGGGTCTGTTTTGTAAGTCTTCTTGCACCGAATTTGAAGATTTTCGGGCATATTCATGTACAGCTGAGCAAAAACTGTCGTTGAACTAATAAATCCCAAAAACAGTACATTGCCTGGCAGGTAAACAAATAACCCATTTTCTCATTCAGTGTACACATGTCCGCAGCAGTCAATTGTCTCCGGCTGTTCGATTCCAACTAAGCTTTCAACAGTTCAACAGTTCAATAAAACATTATTCGAAGCCGTTATGTCCTTGTAAATTGGAACATAAAAGTGTTTCCTTGTACACGCTTTAATAAAAGTAACAAAAGCACTTTACCCTTGCGATGAATTAAAATAAATCCAGTATTTATTACAAATGTCATAAAATTTCTTTCCTTGCTCCGCCACTCGTAAGAATATTACTTTTGAAGCTCACTAAATGATAATTAATTATAAATAAAATTGCTTATCCGGTACATGAGTTAACAAAACTACTGGCAACACGAGAATCCCGGACTAACAAATGTCCAAGGGCGTCCTTGGGCGTTTGATCCCCGGATGGAACTGAGTCGAGTCGGATCACGTAGCTCGAGTAAAACGCTCAAACACCGGGAACCGGAAGTGGAGTTTTACAGCTTGTTTACATTATCGACGGGGTTAAACCAACATTTCAACAAAAGTAGTGTAATTTCTTCATTCAAATTTTATTTGATCATCAATTTATCATATGTTTGCACTCAGTACTAAAAGGATCAGGAATTGAGTTTTTTTGCCCTGCAAATCATGCACGAATCGTCCTCACTTTCTCATTCCGCCATATTGTTCTCGCATGTTCGCAGTTCTCCCTATTAGGAGGTGGTGTAAAATTTTGACCCGAGAACAATGTTCTTGGGCCTTGTTCGTGTCGTTAGGGCTGTTCTATCTCGGGTCGGACAAAGAAGAACATGAAGAACGAAGCTCACAAGGACGCCCCAATATTACGAAGGCAAGAAACAAGAGAAAAGCGCAGTCATGTATTATGAGAAAAACGTGCGTGAGGATCTACAGAGTGTTTCATAATCATACAGCTACTGTTATTAAATGCTTATTTGCATAAGCAAATAAAACCGAATTATTTTATGAATATTTTACGTCAATGGATTATATGTACTTCTTTACTGGTTATGACATAAAAAAATCCATTGTTTTATGTGTTTAAACGCGCTTCGGACAGTCCAGTAGTTTACATATTGCACCGTGTTCGTCTTATATCCAATGCATATTACTTAGCTTATGTATTTTAAAACTGAAACTGAATAATTTGATTAAACGCCTATGTTATACAATGACATATTCAATGGCGTTGTACATAATAATAATAATAATAATAATAATCATAATCATAATCATAATCATAATCATAATAACATTAATAAAGACAATAATAATAAAAACAATAATAACTGCCTTATTTTAACAAACAGTCATGACCGTACCCCTCCCCTTGAGGTCATTTTACCTCTATTGCGAATACCAGTGCTTTAAGCATCACATGGTACGCCCAGACGGGCTGCATATAGAGGTTCAAACCTCCCTGTTAATGGTGCCATCATATACAATTTAAAAAAGAAATACTACACACTACCCTACCTATAGATCCTGTACCAACAAGTGCGTTTTATTAAACAAACCTTAGAAATATAAATGTTGAAATGTAAAACCTTTTACAATAATTTAAAAACTATCACCTTCTGTTTTCGCATAATCATGATAATAAACAGTTATCAAAAAATTTAAAACAATGCAACGAAATCTCTGAAATTTTCACAGACTACTTCAACCCTTCTGTTCCTATAAGGTGCGTGTTGTGTATTTTTTGTAAAATATAGATGAACTATAAGGAAATTATTTTGTAGGTCTGAAAACATTTGCATTTTGTAAATTGAAAATCGATAAAAAATGTCTTACAATTAGATGAACTGGGCATTCAGACCAAACACCTAACCTACGCGTTTCATGTCAGTGAGGTATATGTGTATTGAAAAAAAACGTAGTGTATTATTTATTAGATCATTCCAAATAGGAACAAAAATAAATGGCAAGGATAGATTCCCTGGCAGCATAGATTTCCAAGTTGTCATAAGACAGACTCGGACACTGAAATAAAACCCAACGTAAAATGAAGTTTTAGTCAGCCTCACATTTTGAATCATACGTCCAACTGAAAACATGCACCAAATTATGCTTTCAGAAAGGTTTACATAACGGAAAAGCTTTAGATGTCTGTTTAAACATACAGCAGAATGTTTCACACATGCGTATCAGATTAGTGAGGTTTATATGAGGACTTATCGACATGGGAATATGAATATTGACCGAGGGCTTAGACAGAACCTAAAAGCAAAAATCTTTTTATTATTAGATCATTGAACACACAGGAGTTATCAAATCCTGAAATTTGTTCAGAGAAGGAGTTAGTAGTTTATATTCCTTGCATTAGTGTATGATGTCATGTTGTTATGATACAGTATTTTTATTTTATCACTGCAGAATCGTATGATCGATCGTATGAATTTAAAGCAGGTCAGTTGAAGTTGTGTTCTTAGAAACGGACCATACCCTGAATTCGATGTAAGATGATATTAATGGCGATGTAAGGTGATATTGGTAGATACCAATATCAAACGGTAAGGGTAGATTTCACGGAAGCACAGTAAACGCTAGAGTCAGACGTCGCAAAATAAGTTCGTTCACAACAAATAGAAAATTGCCCTAACTGTATGTGTTTAAGAATGATACATTTAATTGGGTTTTTACACTTTATTGTTGAAAGTACCTTTGATAACTTCAGTTATTTTGTAGGATGTAAGAAGAAATATAACGCAAGCTCTGAGCTTAAGTTACAGTGACGTTATATTTTCTGGTCTTTATGGATAATAGTATCCATTCAATGTGCGTGCGTAATAGCGTTCAATATAAACATGTGATACGGGGCATAGGGGTGTTGTACAAACAATCTTTTAAAAGGTCTTCAAAGGGAATAAATATTCGTACATATCACCATTAGTTTATCAAGGTTTATCCCTACACGCCACAGTTGTATGACATTTTTGTATAATTAAGTTGGTATAAATCTCAAAATTCTATGACACTGTTCCCTGAAACAGGTTATACTTTATAAAATGGAGTAAAACGTTTGGAGGTCACCACTTGGGAAATGCATGTTCAATATCAATGATGTGTACGACATTTTATTTCATACAGTAATTGTTTGTAGTTTTAATTCTATGATGACTTTCTTTTATTTGATTAAAGATCTAAAAGCGTTTTAAAAGTATAGACTCGTATATTGTCTAAATATAATAATAAAGATAAAAAGATGGAAAACCACAGGGATCAACATGACATAAACGAAAACGTTGCAGGCTCGGTTTGACTGAGCTTGTTCATGGACGGTAGTGGAAAGGCAAGGTACCGTTTACGCCCCTAGCCCCGGGTTGAGCTGAACTCAAAATTTACACATGTTATAAGTACCAGAATATCATTTAGAGACTTCTGCAGATGTATTCATACGGCAGTGCCTTCATTGATGCACTGAGTGTAATTCCATGAAATTTGGCGTATGGTCCCCGGATAAAATCATGACTCTAAACGAGTAAACAATGGGCAGAACTAAACAGAGGAGATCTGAGGTTATGGAACCTGCATATCACAGAAACTGCCAAAAGACAAAATTAAAAAGCAGACAAAATATCTAAGGGGTGATTAAACACTACCCAACGCTATTAGAGCGGGAGTATTTGAACGTCCCAACAGTATACAAACACAACACAAATGTCGTACTGAACGATCTGAAGAGGTAATATAACAGCTCTAACTGAACCTTGGAAATATAGAAAAAAATATAATGCGTTTCAAACCAGCTTAATTGTCACATTTACAGGGTTGCATTAGCTTTGATGACACACACTTAAAAAGAAAGAGGTTCTAGCTACACTTTTATGATGACATTAAATAATCGATGAACTACTGCAACTTGTACAGGAGTGCAGCAATATATCTTGCAACATAATTCTTTGCTTTTAAACCGACGGAAATGAATTTAAAACCAGTTAACTATAATCGCACATTGTTCGTTTTTATAGCTTTCTTCCTTATTTTCATCAGCTTCGAAATTGAAAGAAATATTGCTTATCTGCTTTTACATCAGTTGTTTAAATTGTTTAATAGTTTTCTCCTCTTATTTTAATTTATTTGGTAACTATAAAAGCTTTTCAGTTTGTGCATTATTCAAAATTGATCATCCGACGAAAACATCTCATTCTACTTTAGTTCGGATAGGATCCACGATCGTTTGCAAATTATGGGAGTAAGTACATTGACTCGATTATCCTTTACAGAAAACTGAGAATTTTAACCATAATCCAGTTGTACAAATTAAGCTATATTATGTGTACATGTCGGTTATATCAGTTATTAGTGCCTACTCTGACAGACATAGACTATATGACATAGTATAAAATACACCTTATTATGAAAAAAAACAGATTTACGTTAAAATAAGCAAGTTCCAGTTAACTTACTCAGGTGGTATTGGCACAGTGTGCAAAAGTAACACATTTTTCTTTTTGCGTTTTGCATTTCTCCGAGTGTCGTATGTACATTACTTTAAAACGGAGTTATGTCTACTCATTAATTTGACATATATACCTTTTTTAAATTTTAAAACAAGCAAAATGAGAAAAAATCAAAACACAAAATTAAAGCAAATAGCAAACTGCAAAAAGCAAACGCATCTCACACTGGAGTTCCATAACATCGTAGTATTACGTATAAAATATAGTTTTCTTAAACTTGTGTTCCATATTAAGTCTCAAAGCGTAAATAATCTCATATATTATTTCTTTCATGGACAAAAATGTTACGGATAAGGAAAGGATCTGCGTGAAAGTTACGCATTCATTTGAAGTTGCTTTATATATTTTACATGTTTCACTTGCTTCTTTATTATAAACCTATATAAATTCTGTAAAAAATCAGCTTGCATTTCACAAGTAAATATGAATAGGCAGAAAAAAATCCGTATTGTACCTTTTGTATTGTATGTTACCAGACTACTTTCACTAATATGCATGACCTGACACAGTTCTATAAATAGCGCACACAAAAACTTCACTAAGTTCCATCTTAACGAAACATATAAACGAAGCTTTCAAACTGCGAAAGGAAACCCTTGTCGGATTAACTGCTTCTTAGTTAAGAAAGTATCTTTTTATACTAAGTTGATCAAGATGCTATTTACTAGTTTGTATCTGTTGCAATTTCTTGTATTTTGCCATGTCTTTGCCATATTTGTATTGTTTATGTTAATGGCCAAGGCAAATGACTTGCCGATTTGCTTAATAAAAAACTGAAAACTGAAAACTTAACATCGATAAACATTGAAGATTTTGGTCAATAACAAAACACCAAACAAAAAGGTGGAGGTATACAATAAAAGGGTCATTATAACAGTAGCTAGATCTGGGATTTTGTATTCGGCTCTCGTGAACTTTTCAAAGTCGGATCACGCTCGGCATGTCTTAACTAATGTTGTATTATACTGATGTCGTCACCTAAGAGAAGAAAGTGGATTAGTTAGTGCGTTAACAAATAGAAGCACCTATTCATTTTTTACCCAGGGGTAGAGTTATTCTATTTATTCAAAAAGTTTCTGAACAAGCTCAGTTTGTGAGTTTGAATTATGAATTATGAGTTATTGTCTTTTCAGACATTTAACATGTATCGTGCTAAAACTAATTAATATAAACGAAACTGAACATTACTCTTCTGTGGGAGGGACATTTTGACTCACTCGGGATTAAAAACAAAACATTTTTAAGGAGCGATCAATCTTATTTTCAGACACATAAATTACATTAGAGGTAGATAACCTACCAAAATTGTCGTAGATATTTAAACGATGATATAATGAATGTTCGTAGTGGCCCACATGACACAACTAAAACTTTAGATCAGTTTAAAACGAATGGTTTGAAGTAAAACTTGTGAAAACTATTGTAAGCCTGGCAGTAGATAGTTTTAAACATTTCAGTTAAGTATCCTTATCTAAAGCTTTTTGTATTTTTATTCCATTACATCAAAAACAATGATTTTTTTTATTCAAAGTAACCAGGCAATTTTATGAACTTTTTCAAATGTGACTATATCTGCGAAAAAAAAAACCCGGATGTCTGAGGAAATAAGTCAGAAAGCGCACACATTTCTCTGCTAGACAGTCTGATAATTTATACACGGAAATAAAACCATCGATTTGATATATAGTAGGCTATACAAATTAATAATAATTAATAATTTAGTTACATCAAATGTGCAATAAAAACCTCGACAGCTTGGTAGCTGAGCCCATGGGTAACACATGCTATCTTAATATGAGGAGAATTCTGAACATTACTTTCTGTGAATAAAACATCACAATTCACTTGAGATAAGGTCATGCGACAACTATTAACCTTTATTGGTGGGTGAAGATCCTAGGCGGCTCATCGGATATGATGTTAGGTGTAAGCGAGTAAAATAGTGATATCACTGACCCAATGCAAGCGGAGAAATGTAAATCCGAGAGAGAAGGATTCTGGGAAGAAACCGTGAAAACCAGGGCTCGCTGTTGGAGACTGGAATTCAAATATAAAATTGCCACCACTATTATTCAATATTATAAATACAACAATTTATTTTTCCTCTCGAATGCCTGAAGTTTCACGAACAGATTAAATTTGTTTATATGGCATACTTTATGTACAGGAGATACTGTATTTTCTAAAATGTTCAGTATCGAATTAAATAGATTATATTACATGAGTGTCTTTTCATACTGAATTTATTAAACGAGCTAAATAAAGTAATACAATCCTTTTTTCAACAAGTTTAATAAATTCAAATTAAAAGGCACAACTGTAATATTTTTATCATATGTAAACTTTTCCAGCTGAAACATGTCTTCTTCCTTTACCTATATTAGACCAAATAAGTCGTCCAATGACTCTTTACTTAAAACTAAGTCGATGTGAAAAATACCCACAACGTCAAACATGTGATAAACTTGGTTTAGAAATAGTATACCAGGCTGAGTCACATTATATGAGAAAATGTGGTAGTCAACCTGTAAGCTCAGCCGATAGAGCATTTGGCCAGTTAGCGAGGAGTCCCGGAATCATGTGACAGTTGTATGGTGTATGGGAGTACTTGGACTCAGTGATTGGATTATAGAGTCCATTCAGATTGATACAATATTGCAAATCAAGCTCCTGTCAAACCTACACTATTGTAAATAATAACGTTTCCTCGCAATATCTAGTTTATGACGGGACAAATGGATTAATACCTCTGTTCCACTCTATCCTTACCTATATTAGATATATTTGGAAGAGCTGTTTGATAAGACAGTGCTTAAGAACATTATAGCAAGTTTAGTCAGTTTCACAAGCGCATACTTCGGGTAAAGTCCTTATCAAGGTTATGACAATCAAAACTCAGTTTTACGTAATATTTTGAAGTAGGTTAGTAATTTAGTTATATCTCTTACTAATTATGCTTGCAAACTTGTATCTAAGAGTCTGGCAGGCTTCTATTATCTCTTTGGTTTGGCCTTAGAATTAAAAAAAGAGAGATCATGCAGGTTTGACTTCAGTGTTCACTGCCCAGTTCACACTGCAAGTTCAGATCAGACAGAAATAGAAAACGTTTTAGCATTGGCAGTCAGCTACATTTTGTGAAATTAATATCTAGGAAATAATCATTTATGATCATTTTATTTGTTATAAAGAGAATCATGGAGAACAATTTCATTGCGTGTACAAATTACTATAAAACGACTGAATTGTTAATGACAGACAATTTAAAGAATCAATATTGGACTAGATCAAACGGACTATGTAATGGCGTGGTCTTGCCGACGTACCATTCACTTAAGTCTTCCCAGTCCGACTAAGCACACAGGAGTACTAATGTAGTAGCCATTTTGTTTAATCTAGATCGGATATTTACCTACCCAATACGGAACACATCGAAGCAGCGCATGACGTCATTTGAGCAATAGCAACGCACGCAGGGCACTTGTAAGAGGCAATGAATTCATGTTTCTAACCCTTCAGATATAAAAACAGATAAATGAGCAAATAAACAAATAGAAAAATACCTCTTGTCACAAACAATTTCTTCGTAGACCAGTATACGCATTTTATTTCCTCGTTGTGCATGCAAAATGTCTAAAGTAAATAAAAGCAAAATGCTGACGTTGAAGGCTTTTCCTGGTAAAAGCATCTTTTGCATTGACAAACTAATAAGGATTATCTACTCCATTATTTATGTGTATTTATCTTTCCTATTCTAGTCATTTAGGCGCTAATTATGTAACAAATTGCACAATATTGTCTCAATTATGAATTTATCCCTTTTCTTATCAGATGTCTGATTACTTAATGACACAGATAATTGTCTTGAAAAGCTATAGAAATGTTTCCACCTCCCCTTGAATAAAACGCAATAACATTTTCTAAATATATTTTATGGAAGTTGTCGTTTTCTAAACTGATACTTACATTTTGTCTTACTTCTGTAACAGTTTCTCCACTGGCACCAGACCAGAAAGAAAATGCCACTGTATAGAGATAGACCCTAAAATTTTCCGTGATAGTAATGCATTAAATAACGTCTAGAAATTGATTTCCAAGTCCTTGAAATAACCAAAAATGATTTCACAAATGTGAAGTTTATAATAGTTTTGTTAATATCAATAACAGATGTTTTAATTTCTAATTTAAAATTGTGATCCACAAAGAATGACAACTCTTGCCTTGGGCTAGTACTTATAAGCAGAGATATCTATTAGTTTACTTCCCTTGCAATTAAACAATTGAGTGGAAAATGAAAACTGTTTTAGACAAAATATCATACGTTTTTGCACAACAAAAACATTTAGGATTTATTCATTTGTGTTTGATTTACCCCTCAAAACATGGTTCCTATGATTCTGTCGACTTACATATGGTAAAAAATTAACTTTTAACAAGCCAATAATAAAATGAAATACCAGTAAGTAATTAATAGATCAGATAATACAGTCTGCTTGTATCAAAATGTCACAATAGCAGCACTTTTGTAATACAGAACACCTGGTAGGATTAGTAAAGGTGCAATTATATTGATCTCTATTTCCTATGCCTAAACTGTACATGTTATACCCGACCCCAAGGTATACTATAAGAACCACGGTCATGAACGAGAAAATACACTAACCAATTTTAATCGCACATTTCTTACCTAAAACGCACAGTTCGGTAAATGTGTAGTATGGATATTGAACGAGTGGTAATTTATCTTCCATTGTGTGCCGGTCACATTCCTTCAATATTTCTTTTATTATAGTTTCATCAACGTTACAGAAAAAAAACTTTCCGTTATCATAAGCTACGGAATCGAACTGTTAAAGAAATATAATACTAAACTTAAAACGCTTTGAAAATTTGGTTTACACACCTGGAATACTATGGAGATGAAGTTTATAAAATTCGGAAAATTAAACACTATATAGGATAGATAGATCATAGATAGATATTTGTAAATTGTGTTAAATAGTTTATCATAAGAGGATACAATGCGAAAATCATGAATCACAGTGCATGTTTTGTGATTGACCCCTCTAGAGTTTATCGATTTCATGGTGCGATGACTAATAAAGTGTAAGACTACTTGGTGCTTTTCTCCTAAATTCTACAAAAACAGACGGAGGGAGTGGAATTTTGTTTTGCAGCTTTCTTAGTCGTACCCTTAAAAGTTAGGCTCTTTTTGGTCTGGCTTCAGACAAGTTGTTGAGTACATTGGTGTAATTATACCTTAGATTTACCATAATTTTATGTAACCCCACTTCCACTACCGCTCCCTCCCTTCCTTTTCCCTTGCATTTGCGCTCTCCTTCTTTTTCATCCCCTCTCCTTTTACTATGAGTAAATTATTGTGCCCAATTTAATTTTGGCTGCCGGAATCCTTAGGCGCTGTCCCATTGTTGTTTTTTCCTGCTAATGTGTGTTCGTGTGTGTATTTGTGCATCTGTGTATCTTGGGCGGTGCCCTACAGTGTTGTTATATCTTACTTGTTTTTTTTTTGTTCATCTATGTAAGTTAGTTTTGTGTGCGTGCGTGCGTGCGTGCGTGTGTGTATGTGTTTGTGTGTTCTTTGAACGCGAGTGTCTGCGCTGCTGTGGTTTACGTTGTAGGGTAACTGTAATTAAGAAACGTGGCTTTCCCTTTTGAATATTCATCCTTGTTCCACTTTCCCTGTCAACGCCCCTTTCTACCAGTTTAAATGTACTTGTTGGATTTAATAAGCAATCCGTCTATCATATTTGTCCGTTACAGCTTCTTTTTGTTGTGGCCCTACTTTGCAAATGCGTGGCTCTGTGACTGTGTTTGTGATGCCCTGTGCTTCCGAGAAATTGACCCTTACCTCTTATCTTTTGAATGAACTTCCCTAAAAAGTTCCGGTCTAGATTAAAAATTATTCTGATTGGCTGATGTGAAAATGTATGTCAGTCGTCGTTTAACTACACGTGTACGCTACAATGTGTATATGTAGCATAAATGGCAATGTGAATTAAATAAAAACACAAAAGTGTACCAATGTATGACTTGCAATTCAAAATAATTCCTAAGATGATTTTTATTCACCATTTCGAGTTTTGTTATATAACTGTGAATATTTTGTATTCTGTTTTTGCTTGTTTACATTACGCCTAACATGTTCACACTGCTGTGACCTCTAGACCGGATGTTCATTAGGGAAGTTCACGCAAGTTTCTTCTGTAACATTGGCGAAATCATAAAATACGTGTATGTGGAATATCTATGCAATATGAAATATTGAGACAATGTGACTGGTGCACGATGGAAGATAAATTACCACTTGTTCCAGTGTCCGACAAATTTATAATTTTACTGGTAGCCCAGCATTTTCTTATAGTTGCCCAGAAAATTAACCATGAAAGTACTAACTTGCTCTATCCGTACCCGACTTACTGAGATGTGAGAATAAGATGGGTCTTTAACAATATTTTGTCAATAACAGAAATCTAAAAACACAAAGATAAACATTTCATTCTCTTTAATCATAATATAGATTTACAAGTTGAAGTTAATACAACATCTTATTAAAGATACATTTTTACACAAGTATCTCTTAGTTTACAACTTAAAAGTCTTAAAATATTAAAATTGTAAATTTCTGTCAGTATTGAGATCAACTAGAGTACTTATACTTTCTATACAGGTAATCACAAATAATTTGTATTAAATGTTCACAAAATGTATTTAAATTGCAAGTCACTGTCAATTTTCACAGGTGGCAGTATCATTGATTGGTCACCCCTTCCCCACCCCAAGACCCCTGATACCACCCTGAAAAAAATTCTGATATTCTCAGGTGTTACTTAATATCCCCACCCTACAAGACCCCTGATACAATCAAAAAAATCAACTACCAGGGGTATGGTATAACATGTACAGTGGCTTTTTTTCTGGTCTGGTGCCAGTGAGTTTTTCTGAATATCATTCAATGTATTTCTAATCTATGTGAACGTCTTTATATTATTAAATTATCTGAAACGCGGAGCAGTACATCGCCTATTCTGATCGTTAAGAATGGACAAAGGTTGTATATTAGCTGATATCTGTGTGATGAATTCAAACAAATGAATTAAATAAGCAGGAATAAAATAAAAAGTAATATCTGTGTGATAGTTTACTATTGTCGTCAACAAAATATTGTCTTTACAGCATCATCTATAATACTCGTCTGTAATCAATATTTTAATTGCTTTTGATTGCTAATTTTTAATCTATCAAATCGGTTAGTTAAACCGAAAGTAAAATTAATGCTAATGCACACGATTATTGTTAAAGCGACATGCCTCCAGATCGTTCGACAACAAAAAACAACAACATTTTTTAAATATATTGAAATAAATGCTATATTTCTTAAGAGGGCTTTAAAACGTAATTACTGACAAACTTTCTGTTAATGAAACACATCAGAATTTGCTGTTTTTACTACTTTTTACTATGAAAATCGAAAAGCGTTTGTCACGCTTTTACTCCAGGTAAACCGTCTGGATTATAAATATCTATATTTTGAAATAATTATTCACTACTTCAGCTATAGCGCTATTGGTTACGACCACTGGCACCAGATCAGAAAGAAAATGCCTCCGTACGTGTTAATCCCTACCCCTAGGTATTCTATAAGAACCATGGTCGTGAACGGGAAATTATACTAACCCGTTTCAATCGTACATTTCTCAACTTAAACGCGCAGTTCGGTGAATGGGTATGTAGCATATTGAACAAGCGATAATTTATCTTCCATCGTGCACCAGTCACATTGTCTCAATATTCCATATTGCTCAGATTATCAACATATTTTATGCTTTCGTCAACGTTACAGAAAAAACTTGCTTGACCTTCCCTAATGAACATCCGGTCTAGAGGTCACGACAGTGTGCACATGTTTGGCGAAACGTAAACAAACAAAAACAGAATTTAAAAAAAATCACAATTTTACGCTAAAACTCGAAATGATGAATGAAATTCATCTTGTATACGATATTTAATTTGAAATCGTACATTGGTCTGCATCTGTTCTGTTTATTTTATTCATTTTGCACATTAATGCTGCATTTTCACATTTTAGCGAACACGTGTAGTAAAGTGACGATTGACATACATTTTCACAACAGCCAATCAGAATGGTTTTTTAATCTAGAACGGAACTTCACCAGGGAAGTTCAAGCAAGTTTTTTGTGTTACGTTGAAATTACTATAAACTACGCGTTGTTTTTCTAAGATAAGATGGATTAAAGAAATGCGACCGGTACTCAATGGAAGATAAATTACCACTTGTTTGATATCCATAGTACACATTTACCGAACTTTGTGTTTTAGGTATGAAATGCGCGATTGAAACGGGTTAGTATATTTTCCCGTTCATGACCATGGTTCTTATAGAATACCTAGGGGTAGGGTATAACACGTACGGAGGCATTTTCTTTCTGATCTGGTGCCAGTGGTTACGACGACGGGAAAATGTCTTTATTGCCGCGGCGGTCCGGAGTTCGATTTCCGACGCGTAATCTTTTTTTCTTGATTTGAATTTTTTTTAAATATTTTAGAAACAAAAATTCATAATATGACCAAACTACAATTTGAAAGAAAAATTATTTTTTTTTACCCAAATCTGGAGGTCAGTGCCTTTAAAATGACATTCGGCAATTTCTGTACGTTAACGTTTTCTGCGTATGCACGTTCTCCATCTTTCGGCTTGCTGTTCGTATAAACTACATTTGCAGCCGGAGAATGCCGAAATTGCGTTAGTACCGTGTCCAACCGGTAACCTGTTTCCGGGTATAAGCTATTGTGCGGTAAAAGTAGCGCCGAAAAGCGGTAAATTAAATTTTCCATTCTTTTTTCTGAAAACAATCAGTGGGTGGTTAAATAAATGGACAATTTACTTAAACGGATCAAACAACAAATCATTTCGAATGTATATGTATTGCTGATATAAGCTGATAATCTGTTTTATTGTGTGCTAGATTTATTATACATGTACAGCAAAAATGCATTCGCCGCAATATTCATACTCATACTAGTTTGTAGTAACTTCGAGAATAACTGATGTTAATTGTTGCTTCTGCACAGTATGTGTTTAGACAGCAAGTTTCGAATTTAAAAAGTATGGACGAGCTACCTTCAGCTGGTGAATTGTTGGTTTATTGAAGTGTAATTTTGTATAATTTTGGCTTGCTTTGAATATATATATAGTTCCAAAATATCTGCTTTGCGCTATAAGGCGCTCCACGTTGGACACAAACTAAAGATGTTCAGCTGCATCTAAATGACCAAGCCGGGTTCCAGTATAAGGCAGTTACATACATCATAAGCAAACAATGGCCACATTCACTTCCTTCCCTAGGGTTAAGTTAATTGCTTTTCGTAAATTATTCACTAATGATATGAACTCTGCTAATATCGGCGGCTGGGTTTACTGGTTCTCGTGCAAAATAACAAGACATAGGCAGTGTTACCTATTGACAGGAACAAGACTGCAAGACTATCAGTTACATTTTACGTAGGAGTAATTATATCAGTGTGACCGCATATCCTAACCTAGAGTCTTCTGAAAGTGCCTAATATAATGCAATCATGGGCGTATTTTTGACGCATAATGCACAGTCAGACAGACATTAAAATCAGGTGCGTACGATGCCCAGCTGCATTATTTCTCCTTTTTGTCCTTTTTGAATGAACAAGTCTTAAAATGACAGAAACGATAAAGTGCTGCATTTTGCATTAATTTTCTTGAATTAAGCCTTTGATGTCAGACGAGGTTGCAACTTGCACATATTTTCTCTATTTTGAAATATGCAGTGAGATGCAATGACAGAAATGATAAATTGTTGCATCTTTAATTTCTTAAATTAACTATTTGATGCATGTCGCTGTTCCAGCTTGCAATTATAACCGAGGCAATTAGTGTCAATTGCTACATCTCCGCCTCCAGTCAGAAGAATTAGTGAAAGTTTATGATTTACTATATATATATATATATATATATATATATATATATAGATTTGCATTATTTTTTTAAAATTCACATAGCACTCAATACATGCAGTTTCTTTTTCTTTAGAAATTCTAAATTTATTCCGTTTCTAAAATTTGCTAGAATATTTCTCCTTATTGTTGGATATTTATATCACATGAGTAATAAAATTATTGGATGGAAACAAAATCACTGTATTAATATACTTAATAGAGACCGTACAAGCGGTCTTCGCGTACTTCTTATTTTTACAAATACCGGTATAGTGATTTTTAAAAGTGCTCCAGTTACAAGTAAAAATGTAAACAACGGACTCTCTGAATCATTGGAATGAATGAATGGCAGTAGATCTTAGTCATAATACTGATCGACAGTGAATGCTAATGACTTCGTGTGTTGAAGAAAGATATTTAGTTTGTAACTGTAATTTCCTATCAATTGAAATTCTCTCAAAACTTGTTTTTGGACAAAGCTCGCTGTCTTTGCCGTTCGCCAGCTGCTGAAAGGGCAAGTATAAAAGATTAAGTGAAAGTTATATTTCACTGCTACTACCAGTTAGTAAGTTCATACTCTGAGAAACACGTCAGAGAAATCTGGGCAGCTTGACCGATTAAAATGTTGGTAAAATTAATTTTTTATACACGAAAATTGCCATTATGTATTGTACTATTTTATTGACCTGTCAAAACATGTTTCTGGCTTTCATGTTAATCTTATTAAGGCGTGAACAGAATATAATGAAAGCCTGAACATATTTGACAGGTCAAATAAATTGCACAATGACAAAGCGGATACAGTAAACCTCGTTTATAAGGAAAAGCTTGGGACCTTTAAAAATTGTTCCTTATAACTGAGGTTCCTTATCTCCGTACAGCGAACTAGTTTGTGTAACGAACACATTTTGTATAGCGAACACTATTTGACTGACGTTTGAAAAGGGCTATGTGTTCTCACCATGAATCTTTATATGAGAAAGTTGAGAGTCTCAGCCCATTTTTATATTTATCTTGCACAATGAGTTATATACTTAAAATGACCAAACGATACCAGCCATGGGAATGTATTTCGTATCGCACCCATTTTGAAAACAATGTAAGCCATCGATTCGGGAACGGCTATGATAAACATCACAAACAAATCCTGTGACTGTTCTAATTTCAATCATCCTTTAATCCAATAATCGCGATAAGCGACGAAAACCAAATTATTAGTGACATAATCAGTGGTTTGTCGCGTGTTGATTAGATTACATAAACACACAATACTACATTTACCTTAATCGACCATTCACTATAGGAAAACCTGTATGCCGATAATCCGGAATTCTCTGAACATGTTATTGTTATAAAATTGTTCAAGTTCACACAATGTAGTCGGGAAGAGAATAGGGGTGCACTGAAACTGCCTAGCTGTAGCTATTGCTGTAATAGGGAAGTGGTGGAGTGTCTTCCGTAATTGTGAGAGGTCCTGGGTTCGAATCCCGGTCAGAACTTAAATATTTGCATTCTGCTAAGCATTGTTTTGCGGTTATCAGACTGTTCCATATTTTTAGCGAACAGTATCATGGATCATTATTTAGCAACCCAGATCACTGCTGAATTTTAATAAATGAAATGGACTCATATAGAAAATAGTTAATATATTATGTGCCTTTGATGTTTCTGCTCTCCATGTTCAAGTAGAGTTACATTTCTTTTATATGAAAATATTAAATGCTCATACTAAACACTTCTAGTTAAAATATTGTCAATATATCTATTTTTGAGAAATATATGGACATTTGCCTTCATTTCAAAGCTTTTTAACTTCATAACTATGATTTGGAAAAAAGTACCATAACTGAAATTTACTATGAAATGAATAAAAAACGATTTATCAAAATTTAGATGAAATTGGTCGCAAACGTCTCTTAACTCGAAAGGGGGGATTGACGTGAAGGCTCAAACAAATCTTATACGAAAAACTACTTTTTGCACTGTATCGTATACATATCATTTGGATTTTAAACCAGAAAACAGTTGATTAAAAGGTGTTCAAATATTCAAAAGGCAAACAAGAGAGTTTCAGTTTAGGGATTCAAGATGCCGCACATTTAGGTTCTCATGCCGCCAAAAACAGAGTAAACAAGATGCATTTGAAGCTCTATCAATAGATATGTATACATGTGTTATCATGTCACATACACTTTATACATTAATACTACCAGAATAATGGAAAGTGAGCAATCGGTTTGACTTGTGCTCTAACAGTACTCTAATTACAAATTATTTTTAAATGAGTAATGAAAACCCTTAAAGTGTAAAGATACTGGACCGTAAAAAACTAAAATGTCCGTGTGATAATACATTCTCGTTAGGTGAGTCGGCATTCTTGTTCGTTATGTAGCTCAGCGTGCACATGACTATCCCTTAGAACCGGAGAATGCCGAAATGGTATACGGAAAGTACGTAATTGAAAATTGATTTCTAAGTTCTTCAAATAACCAGAAATGATTTTACAAATGCAAAATTTCTGATAATTTTGTTAAATATCAATAACAGACGTTTAAGTAATTAATTTAAAGTTGTGATCCGCAAAGAATGACAACTCTTGCCAGTACTTATAAGAAAATATATCTATTAGTTTACTTCCCTTGCAATTAAACAATTGAGTGGAAAATGAAAAAGGTTGAAGACTCAATATTATATCTTTTCGTACAGCAAAAACATTTAGGATTTATTCATATGTATTTGATTTACCCTTTTAAACCTGCTTCATATTATTTTGTCAGCTTACTTATACTAAAGAATTAACTTTAAACAAGCCGATAATAAAATGAAATACCAGTAAGTATGTTATAGTGAAGATAGTACAATTTTGCTTGTATCAAAATGTCACATTAGAAGTACTTTTGTAATACAGAACAGATAGGACTAGTAAAGATGCAATTATATTGATCTCTGTTTCCTATGCCTACGTAATAAATGAGTAAATTAAGAATCTAGCTGCTTTTTGGTTTATTTAAAATCGCAAATGTTCCTGCCACTTTTGTCAGGAAATATTTTGTCTTTATATCATACACGCGTAGGGATGTCAGTCACACGAAGGAGCCTTAAAACGAATTTCTGAGCAAAGTGTCACGGCTTTCCGTACTTTTTCTGTGTTAATTACCGAAATCGAAAACAAAGAGATGGTTTTTCACATAATTGATATATCTGTTCAATATATTAACTTCGATGTAATAGTTCGGGGGCCAATAAGGTCTACCATGTAAACCCCAGACTTTTTTAAATGTACTAAATTGTTTGGCCGGACCAGCTCTTTCAAAATAAAAAGAAACGTTCCCATGAAAAAACTCTTTTGAACTATATATGAGTTCACTGTTTCCATGGCAACCGTTCATTTTTTTTAAAGGAAAACCGTATAGATAATAATCAGTCATATCTTGGTCAGTTTTGGTGATAAAACAATAAAAATGGTGTCAAAATAGAGCTAAGACATTGGCCTTAAAATGACAGGATTTTGGTGTTAATTAACTAATTAACATATTTATTCATATTAATGAGAATGTTATAAAATAACATTTTTTTAAAAAAAAATAACGTTTTCTAAGTTTCAAATCAATTTAAATGTACCAATCAGCTTTGATATGGTCTTAAAGTCTCTCAGTGTTTTTGAATATATTATTTTGTTGCTCTTATGGTATTTATTTTACTCAAAACTGGATGTACTCAGCTAATTTACATAAAATTAACCAGTGCCACAAATAACGAATAAAAATCTGACACTACTAAAACTGAATAAAATGATATAATTAATTGTTATTTATGAAATAACAATTTTTATATGGTCTATAATGTTCGCAGACATAGAGTTAACACTTTATCGAAGGAAGAATAAAGATGTAACATACATTACACATGTTACGTTATCATTTCAACAACCTTGTTGTATTGCATCAATTACTTAGAAATTCCAAAAGCAAAATTAATATTACTTATTATGTACTATGATAATACAATTTGCTTCTTTACTTGTCAGACAGTGTGATTATTTTCCGTAACGCACTTTAAAATACGTTACCACTACAATTGCTTTATAAATGATATTTAAGAAGAAGTTGAAGCTCGAATTTTCACATACTGATTTATTGAAACAGTTAGCGGTAAGTTTTAAGAAGGCTTTCTTCTGTTACTTAAGAAAATGCCTAAAATATATATCGCAACATCCATGTAACTATAATTTTAGATAGAATTTCAATAAAACATACAATAATATCCATCTGTGCATTCATAATATTATGATAATACAGATGATATGTGCAGTCTTCCTGTGTGTAAATATCAAGTTTTATAAAAAGTATTTTTTTGAATTTTAGAAATAGTAGCATTATAAGGACATGTACAAACCAACCCTATCTCGATAGGACGAATCATAGGGTCTTGAGTCAGATATCTGGATGAGGCCTTTGCTCTCCATGACTTAAACTTATACCTGTATAATACGGAGAACTTAGCACTTGCTTGTAGAGAACTGAGTAGTTCCGGTACAGAATCCAGGGATACTGGTTAGGTTAACTGCTCAACATTACATGACTGAATTTCTGTTGCAAAGCGGTGCTAAACCAAAACTAACAATCAAAAGAAATATGCGGGTATTTAAAGAAATACCTTCAAATTTAAAACTTTTACCAGGTTGACAAAACTGTTATCTTTTAGTGATACCAAATCAAGATATAAGAAATATATAAATTTGACAGATATGAAATAAAGAAGTTTGAAACATTAAACATTTACAAGAATGACAGAATGTACAAAATATGTTTCAATATTTTAAATTGTATAGACAAGGACTAAATTGTACTATGTGGTGGAATATTCCTGGTTATACCGGAACATTAAAGAAAACACTAAGAGAAACTATGCATCAATCATAACAAATAAAGTTTGATTATCAATTAAATTACGCACCAAAGGTTGTGGCAAAGGCATGACCTGTCTTTTTTGAAAGTTCAAACTGAAGCAAGAAACTCGAGAGCATGATACAAATTGCTTAATCAAATGTCATTCATAAAAAATAAAGTGATTTTTGGAGAGCCTATGATGTTCTTTTGTCAGTTGCTTCCCATTTTATAAATAAAATGTTATAAAGCAACACATTAGTCATAACAGCTAACCAACAAGAGAGCAAATTTGCTATATTAGGTAACATTAAAGTGAAAATATGGTAAGTCACATCTTACTTAAGATGTGCAGAATGTGATTCTTGTAACACCGTTGTCTCAAATTGTATGCAGTTAATATTTTTCAGACATTTCATCTGATTTTAGATTCAGATTTTAACTAATTTATTTAATTTCACTATAACAGAACACTGTTTAAATTAGTGCTAGGGGCGTGAGGGCAGTTTCACATTTCACTACATCTAATGAACAGACACAATCAAATTAAGTCAGCTTTTATTTTGCTTAGTTGTGATGTTATGCTTCAAAAGGATCATCTTTAAAATATATTTGCTATCACAAAAAAGGTCTTAAAGTGCCATGTGATGGTTGTAAAAAGTCTCCTCGTACTCGGTTTCACTGTTGTTAGATTTTCTGGACCTTTTGGATCATGTTTACAAAAACAAAATACCTCTTAAGCCAGTGCTAGGAGACGTAATGTGTGTTTCACACTTCATTACCTCTCATAAACAGACTTGATGCAAGTAGTAAAGTAATTGTTTGTGCGAAGTCAATCTAACCTCATTTGACCTTTTGACCCTCGGTCCGAACTGACCAATGCCGGACAATTTAAAATCCACAGGTTTTAAACCCAATTAAAAGTTTTAAATACATATGATATAGATGAGTTTACAGAATAAAATATATTGTTTGAAAGAAAGAAAATTTACTGATAATATAAATCCTCATTATGTTACAACAAAAAACGGGAGAAAAATGATAAAAGCTACCTGTTCATCTTGTGGAAAGATGAAATCAAAGTTTGTTAAAAGTACAGGAGGTAATTTAGATATTCACAAAGCAATGTTACCAAATTCCCTAAGAAGGTTTAACACTTCCCCAGGAATAATTATTGGGGGCCCGGGGAAATCCCCTGATTGGACCCCCTGTCAAAAAACGGATGCAGAAGGGGGACCATGATTTTTGCTAGACAGCGTTTTAAAAAAGGGTACATGTGATAAGAAAATGTTTCCAATTTAAATAAAAAAAAAAAAAAAAACATTTGGAGAAAAGATTGCAAAAATTTATTTGGGAAACCCTTTAAAATAAAAACGAAATACACCGGATGGGCCCAAAAACAAAAAGTCAAAAAAGGGGAAAAAAGGGGGTGAGATACCCCCGGAACACAGGAGCGATAAATTAGCAGAAGAATTACACAAACCTTAAAAGGAAATTTGGGAACGAAGATGAAGTTAAGATATTGATGATATTTGGGTCAGCTGATTTAGTTGACATGCAAGCTTTTCAAAAAAAAATAAAGGATTAAAAAGTTTTTTTAACTGAAAATTGAAAATTTAGAAATATCTGGTTTACCATTAAAGAATAAAACTGGAACGTTACGAAGCTTTGAAAAAAAAATTTAAAAGGACGATTACCAGAAAATTTTGGGTAGATGAAGGAAAAGAATTTTAAATAAAAATTTTTGAATCATTTTAAATAAAAAAAAAATTTAATATGTACCATAATTTAAAAGGAAAGGGCTGAGTTTTTGAAAGTTTTTAATAAAATTTTTAAAAAAAATAATGGGAAAAATTTTACAGCAAAAAATACTTATACTTTTTTAAATAATTTCAGGATAGGGTTGATAAATAAACAAACAAAACATTCTATATAAAAATAACCCCCAACCCAAAAGCTTAAAATTAAATAAAGGTATTTTTTAAAAAATTTAATTTATATGGTGATTTAAAGAAAAAAAGGCAAAGAAAAATTTTAAAAAATTGGTGTCGTTTTCTTTTAAGCAAACTTAAAAGACTTTTAAAAAGGGGATAAAACCCAAACGGGACAGAGGAAATATAAAATTAAAAAATTAATAAACAAACCCCAAAAACAACACTTTTAAAGTTTAAATGTAAAATAATTAAAGGGTTTTCTTTTTTAGACAAGAATTTTTACCTAAAAACAAGAAGTTTTTAGAATAGAAAATTTTATTAGACGAAATTTAAAAAAACAAGCTTAAAAGGAAGGGTTATAGCAAAAAAATTTAATGTTGGGGTACCATTTAGCGATCTTAAACAAATTAATTAAGAAATAAAAATTTTAATTATTAAATGAGAATAAAAATTAAATTTAATAATAATGGAAAAAAACCAATAGATCAATTAATATTCATTTAACTAAACTGCTGCTGCTTAAAAAAAAATTTATAAATTTTGTGGAGAGTAATACGGGATTATATATTACAGCAGGTTTTTTGGGGTTGTTCAGCTGCTTAGTATTTTTCCCAGCTATTCCTATATTTTTAGCAGTTCGGCGCTGTTCCATCAGTAATTACCAAATTTAAAACAGAAAAAAAACTTGACGACAAAAAATTTTATTTTAAATCCCATCATCATAAAAAAAAAAACTTAAACAAACAGGTTTGGGAAAAGTAAAAAAAGAAGATCCAAATAAAGTTATTCGGGAATTTTTACAATACTTTTAAAATGCAGAAAAAAAAAAATTATTCAACCCTCTTAATCATAGAAGGGAATTTAAATTTAAACGGATTAAAAAAGTAAAAAAGAAGAAGAACGATTAAAGTTATTAAAGATTTTTTCTTAAGCATTTTAAAAAAATGGGAAAAAAATATCATTTAAAGGGAAATATGAAAGGGGAAAAGTACTTTTTAAATTATTAAAGAATAAATCCAAAAAAATTTCCCAAAACCCAAAATCAGATGCAAAAAAATTTAAAAAACCCAAGCGGAAATTCATAAAAACCTTTTTAAACTTCCTCAAAACCCCTTCCAAAAAATTTTTTCCTTTTCGCTAAAAACTTTAAAAACAGTCATTAAAAATGTACTCTGCAAAACATTTTGGGGGTTTTTCTGCCAAAAATTTTTAAAAAAACAGTAACTTTTTCACAAAACAACATCACGACAACGGTTTTAAAAAATACCCGAGGGGCGTAAAAAAAACTTTTCTTAAGACATATTTAAAAACTTTAAAAAAAAAACCCCCTGATGGATTTTTTATTTTAAAACCCCCCCAGAAATATTTTTTAAAAGACCAAAAAAAAACAGAAGGGAAAAAAACAAATTTGGGTTTAGTATTTAAAAACCCTTTAACAAAAATACATGAAAAAATTTGTTAAACAAATTTTCAAAAAGGTATTAAAATTTTAACATTTTGAAAAAAAATTTAAAAAAAAAAAATTTGACTTTAAAACTTTTTAAAAATATAGAAAATTAAACAAACTAAATCAATATTTTTCATGGGTGCTTTTTTAAAGTTTTTTTTTTTAAAAGTATATTATATAAAGATGGAAAATAGAAAGGTAAAAATGTTTAAACCCAAAATTACTAGCACTTTGGGAGAAATAATGAATCCAGATGAAAATTCAAATAAGAAAAGTTTTTAAAAGAAAAAGTTTTTAATCAAAATTTTAAAAAATATTAGCGATGAAAAAAAATCACGTTTTTGAAAAATTAAAAAATGTTTAGATCCTTATTTCGTAAAAATTTTATTTAAAGGGGGCGTTTTTGTCAAAAACTGAAGAAGAAAATTAAAATTTTTGTGATGCCCCAGACCAAAAATTACGAAACAACCTAAAAAAAATTGAAAACCGACTGTGTACAAAAGAAAAAAAAAATTAAGACATTTAAAAAGATAAAAAGTTTTTTGGGTTTTATGCGGGTTAAAAAAAAAATGTTTGTAAAGGGGACAAACCGAGTAAAATGGGGAAATTCAAATTTAAAGGGGAAAAAAAAAAAAATTTTAAAATATTTTTTTTTCTTTTTAAAAGTAATTTAAACTTTATTTATTTTATTATTTTTTAATTTTTTTTTTAATTTTTTTTTAAATCCTTTTTGCTTGAAGATTTTTTTTTCTAAATAAAAATATAGATGGGAAATCGAGAGACTACAAAAAAAATATTATAAGAAATTTTAAAATTTAAAATTACAATAGACAAGACCCAAAAGAACAATTATTTTAACTATAAACACTCTTATAAATACTTAAATCTGAACAAAAATTTTTTAAAAGGATAAAAAAAATTTGTTTTAAAAATAACTTTTGCAAAAATGGATAAAACTAAACAAATTAAACACTTATTTTCTCAAAGGCTTTAAAAATTTTTAACAAAAACGAAAAAAAAAAAAACTTTACATCAGTTTTTTGATAAAATAATAAAAAGTTTTGGAATTGGGTTTTAAAGGGAAAGGGGCGGGAGAATAGAGTCATTTTGATGCTCATTAAAAAATAGATAAAGTATAGCCTTGGCTGCTTCAAGTTATTTAGTTTTACCAAAACCATTAAAAAATTCAATAAAAAGGTTTAAATAAATATAAAAAGATGATAAAAAAGTTTTGATGGGTCTTTAGCTTAAAAATTTCCCTGTAACAAAGCACTGAAAGATTTTCAAATTATAAAAAACATAAAAAACGTCTTGTTTATCTGGAATTAAATTTTCCTGTTTAAAAAACAAATACCAAAAATAGAAGTTTTTAAATGAAAAACCCTTTAAAAATTTGGATATGAAGAAAAATTTTTTTATCCATTGTACAATCAAAATACAATACAGAAACGTGACATTTTGCTAATTACAAATAAAAATAAATGAAAAATAAATGATAAAATAAATAAATAAAATAACTGATGAGACGTAAGCCCTCAAGAACGTAGTCACAATTTTGGATAAAAGACTTTAAAAATTTAATGAATAACAAAAAAAAAAATACAAACAAAAACATTTTTGAGATCGTCTGCAACATTTACTAAAGAAAGAATTTTAAAATAAACAACCAAACTTTTTTAGCTAAAAAGGATCCAAGGTGTAAAAATCCCAAAAAGGGGAAGTAAGTACTTTTTAAAAAAATTACAAAAGGTTTAGCAGCCCTTTTGTAATTTATGCGATTTTGAATAAATAACTAAAAAATTTTTAACTGCTTTCCCATCAACTGAATCTTCATTTACTAAACCATACAAAATCATAAGATTGTTTTGGCTAAAAAGTTGTTTGTGTTAGACTTACAATACTAAACCAACCAGTTTTAAGGCCTAATGCAGTTTAAAGTTTATTAAAAAAAACCTTTGAGGGAGGATTTTAAAAAAAATATTTAAAGAACTTTTAACAAAGATTTAGAAGTCTAAAAAAGAAAAAGGGAAATTTAAAAAACAAAATTTTTGTCATATCTTGAAAAAAATAAAAAATTTAAACCAAAGTAAGGATCACGTCAAAAAAAACAAAAATTTAAAGGGGAAGGCTCACTCGAATGTAAATTAATTTAAATAACACATAAAATTCCTGTATTTTTCATTTTTTAAAGGTTATGCGTCTTTTTTTAGCAAAAAATTGGGAAAAATTTTGAAAAGAATTAATTTTATTCCTACAATAGGAAAAAAATTAGGCATTTATGATTCTGCGGGTCTTTTTTGATTCTTTCCAATTTTTATGCTAAATCTTGGGTAACCTAGAAAAAAAATATTCCAGAATTTAAATATTTTCCAAAGAATTTGATAAAAATATAGAATTTTTAAAAAACAAAAGGTGTTTATCCAATGAACATGGATTAAATTTTTAAAAAATTTCAAAGAAAAAAAAAATTACCTTCTAAAGAAGGTTTTATTAAATTTTAAAATTTAAATAAAAATTTTGAAAAGAAATATGAAAAAGCAAAAAGTTTGGAAAAATTTTTAAAAAATTAAAACAAGGGAGAATACGATCAAAATTTTTAAAAACTACGTTTTACTTTTAGCTGAGTTTTCAAAAATTTTTAAAAAAACATGTTTAGAGTAATACAAATTGACCCTTGTCATTATTTTAGTAGCCCGGTTTTAGCTTGGGATGCAATTTAAAAAAAGACTGAATTAATTTGATTTAAAACGAAAATGAAGTATCTTTTTTTTTAAAAAGGGACGGAGAGGAAAAAAGAAATTTTTCAAAAAAAACAGAAAGCAAACAATAAAATATAAGGATTAAAATTTAAAAAGAAAAAGCAAATACAATGTACCCGACCCAAAAACTTTACGGTTGGGCATGTGCCCAACCTTTACCCCGGAAATTTAAAAATTTATACCGAAAAACAATTTAAGAAATTAATTGAAAAGGTAAAACAAACTTTTTGTTAAATGTATCTTAAAATACCCAAAAAATTTACTGAAAAACCCCAATGATTATCCTTTAGCCCCTAAAAAAATTTAAAATACCAGTTCAATGGTTTTTTATTATAGAAAAAATATTAAAAAACAGAATTTGAAATGGGAAAAAAAGTAAGAAAAAAAAATTAAAGTTCCAACTTTAATGAAAAACAAAAATTTTTAATTCCTTTTTAAAAACTTGAACATATACACAATTTGGGGTTTAAAAAGTAAAAAAATACAAAAAAATTAACTTTTGACGAAAGTCCTTGGGTTAAAAAAGTATATTGATTTTAATACTCAAAAAGACTAAAGCAAAAAATCATTTAAAAAGGACTTTTTAAGTTAAGAACAATCTGTTTTGGTAAGACGAGGAGAATTTACGCAAGAGGTTAAATTAAATTAACTCGATAAAAAATATTTTATTAAAAATACAACCCAAAACCCTTTCATTGTTAGTTCAAAAATTTAACTCTAACCTTTTTTTGGTATTATAAATAAAAGAAAGTTGTTATTAAACAGACCTTGTTAGGGGAATGGCATTCGATTTAAATCAAAAATTTAATGTATGTTTTCATTTAATTACAAAAGGGAAAAGTAGAGGGTAATTAAAAATTTTTGTTTTACTGACACTGATTCTTATTTATGAAAAAAAACCAAAGATGCTATGAGGTTTTTATAAGGACAAAGTTTTTATTTGATAATTTTTACGATAAATTAA
Source organism: Mercenaria mercenaria (assembly GCF_021730395.1). Taxonomy (NCBI): domain Eukaryota; kingdom Metazoa; phylum Mollusca; class Bivalvia; order Venerida; family Veneridae; genus Mercenaria; species Mercenaria mercenaria. Next base: position 59,691,453 of record NC_069376.1, on the reverse strand, counting down.
AAATTTTTTTAAATAATAAAAAAAGAATTTGGGAAAATTTTAAAAAAGAAGCTCCCGGGCATTCCTTTTTTAAATTTTGTTGGATTTAAGAAGTAAAAAAATTCATATTTATTAAAAAACAAGTTAATGAAAAAAAATGAAAAGGAATTTAAAAAACTTGTTGTTAAAAAAACAAATTCAAAAAATTAAAAAAAGTATTTTTGTTTAATTAAACCCCAAAAGTAATCAACCTTTAAAGTTATTCGTTCTGATAAACAAAATTTTTCCCAGTTAGTTAATAATAAAACTTTTTAATCATGTTAGACGAAAAAGAATATTCTTGATAAGGGATTGAACATTAGTTTATTCAAAATTTAAAAACTTAAATAATTTTTAAAATTTAAAACCATAATGTTAACTAATTTCGTAACGTTTAAAAATTAATAAAAAAAAAATCACCATTTTTAAATTCATTTGCTAAAAAAAGGGAAAAAGATTCATTTTTTATTATTTTTTACATAAAAAACTTTGAAGAATTACACTTTCTTTTTTTCTTATTTGAAATTTAGCTTCCCTTTACTAATTTAATTGCTCAACAAAAAAAAAAGATGCAATTTTTTTTAATTGCCAAATATTCCCACCCTAACCAAACCGGGACTAGATTTACATTTTTGCCATTGAAAAAACCACCATGGGTTTTTTGGGTAAAACGTTAAAAAAAAGGGGAGGTTTTCTTTTTAAATTTGCCTTTCTATTTTTTTTTCATTTTATTTACTTTTCTTTTAAAATTATAAATACCCCCTTTATTAATTATTCCTTTTAAATAAATGCCTTTTTTATTAAAATAATTTTTAATAGTTTTTTTTCATTTACTCTTTGATTAAAATTTTTATATTTTAAACAATAAATCATACCGGTACTTTAATTGTAACTTTTAAAATGAAAAAAAAACAAAAACCGCAAAGCATACTTGTTTTGTTTGATTTGAACATTGTTTTTTTTAACATTTGGAAAAACTGTTTTACTTCTTTGGTGGGGGAAAGTAAAAAGGTCGAAATACATTTTTTTTAAGAAACAAACCCAAGGGTTTTCCCCGGGCCCAAAAGATCGTCCAAATTTAAAATTCCCACACTCTTTTCCTTTTTCTTTTAATTTAATAATTATTTCAACAAAATCACCCTAAATTTTTTAATTTTAATTGTTTTACCCATTGTTCAATTTCAAAGTTAGAAAAAGGTTTGTTTATAAATTTTATTTTTTTTTTTACATGGGAATTCGTCTGAAAGGGTCTCCGTTGAAAATCAATCTGTACCCTTTTCCCATTTAAACAAAGAGTAATAAAAGGTTATCTAGACTGCGCCAACAACCTAAAAAGCCACCGCGTTTTTGTTTTTGTGTAATTTAATCACTCAGACCTACTTTTTGCTTTCTTTGATTAGGTGAAAGAATGGTATATCATATTCTCTTATATTAGACTGAAATCATACCTTTCCAAGTACTTTACTAACACCAAACGGGGCTAGCCCAGAAAAGCCCCAAGCCAAAATTTTGGGAGCAAATTTGCTGCCTTTGGAAGAATTTTTTTTCCCAACAACCGCTAAAGCCCAAAAAATCCACCATTTTGACATTGAGGCATTGGCTTTTTGAAATTGTAATTTCTACTCCCTTTTATTTGCAACAGCTTTTTTTAATTTGATTTTTTGTTTTTGTAAAAGTAAAGGGAATTCCATGTAATTGTTCATGTTTTAATCTAGAAGTATGTGGAAATTTTTTTATTTTAACTTTTGCTAATTTTTTCTTTGTCCTCTGTAAGGTTAATTTTAAATTTCAATATAAAATTTTATGACATTAATACTTTATATTTTTTTTAATTTATATTTATTTTTTTTAAACAATAAAAATTCATTTCCCAAAATATTATTTTCAACTGTTCCTCATAAAAATACAATGCGTAAACACGAAAATTTGCTCTGGTGAATATTTAAAAGCTTTAATGTAATGTTTTGGGCATCGTAGTTACTTCCTTTTTAATTCCAAGTTAAAATAATAAATCCAAATATTCATAAAAAATTTTTTCATTTAAGAACTCCAGTAGTTTTTTTATTTTGTTTTTAATAATAATTAATTAAATCATCAATATTCTTATACTGGTATTCTTTTTCGGAAAAAAACACCATACCAACTTCGACAAAGACGACAAAAGCTCAAAATGCAAATTTTTATTTGCTGCATTAATTTTTAAAAGTACAAAAAAATGTGGGTTATGTATTTGGAAATTTCTTTTAAAAAGGGGTTGTAAATAAACAAATACATGTTGTGGTTTTATTACACCCCCGTTTTTCTAAAGGTTTTAATTTTTGTTGTGTAACATTGATTTGGCCCATTTCCCTAAGTAAGACCATCTTTTATTTTAAATCTTTCAGTGAATTAGACAAAAAACCCCAAATTTAGAAAATTAAACGTGGAACCCTAAATTAATTTTGTTACAATTACCAACAAGTCAACGCATTACTCAAAAATTATTCATCATCACTTCAGCTGCAGTTTTTTTTTGAATTTGACTTGGAGGAAAATATTATTTTTAAACCCTGAAAAAATGAATAATATTTAATGAACTTAGCATTTACCCTTTTATTAACTTGGATTAAATGCCTTTTTAATAGCGAAACCATATTATACCAGCTTGGTATTTCCCACTTTCAGCAACAGCAGTGTATCTAAAAAAATATACATTTGTTCCAGTTGATTTTGCATAATCCTCAATAGTTCAACCAAACCTTACATTTTTTACTTTTAAAAAATTATTACAATCATAAACAATTTTTCCATTTTTTTTAACCACTAACTGCAATTAAGAAGCTGCATTTTAAAAAAAAAAAAATTTGATTATCATCTCCCCAGCACCATAATTTTTACCAATTTGCAATTTATTTTTCTTTAAAAAATTACTTCAAAATAAACTTAAACCAATCAAAAATGAAAACTATCATTAATTGTAAGTGATATCCCTTTTTTTGTTGTTTAACATTTTTCCCAGGACGATATTTAACGTATCTAATTGAAAGGGTTAATTCAATCTTTACAAAATTCTTTTTTTCTAAACATGTATATTTATATATTATTTTATTTTTTTTAAATTAAAAATTTTTTTTTAAAAAAAATCTGTTAAAGTTTTTGTTTAGCTGAAGTTCAAACACGACTAAAAACCAGATCCCGACAATATCTATATACTCAATAATACCCCCTCATTTTTTTTATTTTTATTCTTTTTTTGTAATTCCTTGCAATTAAATTTCCAATGCCGGGCAGGTTTTTTTTTTAATTTTTCAACATTTTTGTGCAGCTAAATTTTTCCCAAATTCTGTTTCAAAAACCTTTTTTTTTCCCCCTTTCAAATGCGCTTTTTCCCGCGTTAAAACTTTTTTTCCCCGCTGTGCTAATTGAAGATGCAACTCCGCTTGAAAGCAATTTCGTTAAAGGGGAAAGATACCTGTTCGGGGGGGTATGATTTCTTCTCCTGTGTGAGCAACAACATAAATAAATATTCCTTTTTTTTACATAAATTTTTTTTTACATTATAAAAACTAAATTTTTTAATTTCTAATTAAAGTTTTAAAACTTTTTTTTAATTAATTCTTTTAAAATTAAATGTAAAACTTTTTTCAAAACCTCTTTAAAAATTTAATTATTCTACCAAATAATCTGAATATATATTCTAAATGAATTTATAATATATTTTTTTAATTTCAGAAAACCAACTCTTTTTGGTTCTTTTGTAAAAGGATAAGCTTTGTTAAATCTGCAGTACTTAAAGCATAGATAATATCGCTGAAATTCCTCAACAATAAAATTTTCAAAAAGATCACAATGAATGTAAATTTTATCCAAGAGTTTGTTATATTTGGGGTTTTTTCCCCATTCAGTTTTGTCCCAATTTTTTTTTCTCAAATCCAAGCAAGTAAAAAATTTGATATTTCCCAAAACCAACTTAAAAATTTTCTGTAATTGAAATCAAAAACTTAAAATTACTTAAATCAAATTTCCAAACTTATTTTGGGGCAATTCGATTTATCAAATTCTAAACACCCCATTTATTAATGTTTCCCTAAAAAATTATTAAATCTGTGTAACGAAGAACCCTTTTTTAAATTTTACTTTCCATTCTTTACATTTAAAAAACGAAATTCTTTTTATTGTCATATTTATCACAAATTAGCCAAGATAGGTCATAGTGTTAATACTTCCAAACCAAAACATAAGTTTTTATTTTTATCAAAATTAAAAGAACGACTAAATCTGATTTTAAAATCACTCGTTTTTTTTTATTTTCTTAAAATGTTTCAGAACTTAATCATTTTTGTTCCATAATTTTTAAAATTTTCAAACATACTTTTTAATTAAAATCAAATTTGAAAAATTTTTATATAACATTTCATTTGTTCTGGGAAAAAAAGAATTCATTTTTAATAGTTCATCATATTCAATCCTTTTTTTTTGTTTTCATTTTATTTTCCGCATTAATGAACCACAAATTTTAAATCCAATCTTACCAAATTTTTTTTGGATTACATGGACAAACTCTAACTGTCCCTAAAAACTTTTTAAATTCATAGATTTTTTTGATAGTAATCCCGACTTTCTTTAAAACTTAAAAAATTTTTATTGAATGAATTTTTAAAGCTTTTTCTTATTGTTATACTTATTAATCAAAACAAATTTAATCACATCAAATTTGTGTTAATATTCTTTCCAGTTATTCATCCCTTTGCAATTAACTTATTTTTGGGCCCAAAAATTTATTTAAGTTTAAAAATTAAAAATTACCAATTTTCCATTGGTGAACTTTTTTGGGTTTTTGATATTTTATTCCCCCTTCCCCAATCCTTTGAGTCTTTTATTTTTTAATAAACTTTTATTGATCTTTTAAAAATTTTTTCCTAGTAATTTTAACTCCGAAACAACTCACCTGCCCCCCCCCCCCCCTTTTTCTGCATTTTAAAATTTAATTATTTTTCTGGTTTTTCTTTACTATATTTATTTTACACGGAAAAGGCCTTTTAATTTTTCGGTACCTCTTTTCTTTTTTTTATCCAATCTCTTTATTTTTGTTATTACTAAAATTTTTAATGTAGGGAATCCCCTATTTTTGATATTTTTATCTTTTTCGATTTTATTTCAAATTTGCTATAAATTCTTCTGTAATTCTTCGGAGGTTTTTTGGTGTCTTCAAGCTCACCCCTTTATCTCCAAAAACCCAAGACTTTTGGGGGTAATAATGTGTTTGGGTTTTCGGAATAGCTCTTCCAAACCCCTATCATCTTCCCGGCGGTATAACGTGTTGGTTTTTTTCCATGGCTCTTCCACCTTTCTAGATTTTCTATTTAAAGTTCTTATCAGCAAACTGTTTGGAAGTAATGCTAATTTTTGTTTTTTCCAGGGAATGCTTTTTAACTGACTTGAAAATTGTTTTTTGACTTTTTATTTTTCAGTAAAAGCTTATAAATTTTAATACATATCCCGATTGTTTTTCTATTTTTTCTTCATTATTTTTTCTCTAAGATTTCTCACTTTTCCCCCAAATAAATTTTTTTCTTATTATCATTTCATTAAGTTTTGATTGTTTAAAAATAAGTAAGATAATGTAAAATAATGAAAATAATTTAAAATAAGTAAAATTGTAAAATAATTAAATTATATAAAGGAAAATTTCCAATTATATACAAAAAATGATAAATCCAAAAAACTTTAAAAAAATTTTATCCTTTTTTGCCAATTCATTTTAGAATGTTAAATGTGGATCGTCAGGGGTCTGGGGAAAAAAAAATACATTTGCAATAATTTGAAAATCTTTATATTATGTAAATTTACTTATAGCAAAAAACCCAAAAAACAAAAATTAAGATTTAAATTAAAAACTTAAACCAAATTGCAAAAAAAAATTTAAATTTGATCCAAATGAAATACTTGATATTCACGACCCGACCAAATTGGGAACCTTGTGAAAACTTTTAATCAAAAAACAAAAAATAGTAATATTTGATGATTTTTTTATGTGAAGAAAAAAGGTCAAAATGAAATAAAAAAAACTTTATTCAAGGACGCCAAAAACGTTGGTTTTTTTATTTAAGTCATCTTCTTAAAAAAACCCAAAAAGGATATTCGGAAACGTTCACATTATATTTTATTTGAAATCCGGGTAAAAAGGAAAATAATAGGGTTTGTGATGAAAAAATAAGATCGTGATACTTTTGCTAACAACAAATCAAAAATATGATTTTTTAATTTTTGACAAACCCAAAGGGAATTTTTAAAAAAACTTTTTCTGGAATAATAAAAATTATAAAGGGGGTTTTAATTGTAAACAAATAATCAACCCAGTATAATAAAGTTTAAAATTTTTTTATTGATTTAAGTGTTATGCTACTAAAAAACAAATTCAAAAGCTTAAAAAAGGGAAAAAGGAATCGTATTTCACAGAAATAAGGGAAATTGATAACACAATGAACAGAGCTTAATATGGGAGGTAAGAAATAATAAACCCAGGAAATCCGATAAACCCCCCATGCGTCCAAACGGTTTTTGTATAAAAAAAAATTTAAAGTGTAATAGAGACATAAACTTGAAGCTCAAAGTTAAAACCACTGAAACAGAAGAAAAAAAATTGAAGAATTAACAAAAGATTTAAAAAAAATTTATTATTTAAATTTAAACAAACAAAAAAATTTAAGAAGAAATGAAAGCATGGTTTTTTCTTTAAGAACTTGAAGAAAAACTGATTTGACGATGACAACAAAAAGAAGTATTTCGAGTTAATTTAAAAAATTTTATTCACCCAAACCCCGATTAAAAAAATAGTATGATTAAAAAGAAGAACAAAAAGACAAGATTATGAAGCTGAGAAAAAATTTCAAAAATTTAAAGTTAGAAATCAGAACAGAAATAAAAAACAAAAAATTTAAATGGCAAAAGGGAATCGATTTATCGATACATTTTTCAAATAAAATTTTCAGAATAAAAATCTGAATTGGAAAGGCACTTCACAAAGAGGTGATGACATATACGCATTAATAACCCTTAAAAAAAAAATTTTAAACAAAAAAAGATGACTTTAAAAAACAAATTCGAAATTGGATTATTTGTTGACAAAACCGCACTTTTAAAATATGCGAATTAAGTAATATTACAAAAAAATTACAAAAAGATATTAATGAATTAAAGATCAAATTTAAAAAAAAAATTATTTGGGCTCTGTAGTTAAATACACTAAACAAAAGAAGCATTTAAAATAATTAAAAGATCAAAATTAAAAAAATAATAAAGATTTGGCCCCGTGTTAAAATACAAAAAACAAGGGAACAATCACTGCTAATACCCAGTAATTACTGCAAAACAAGCATAACCGCTAATGTTTAAGAAATTTCCAAATGCTGAAGAAAAATTCAAAAGTAAAAAATGTTTTCTTAAACAAGAAACACAAATTTGCTAGAAAAAAAGGTTTTTGTTGACAATTTTTCTGCTTCGAAGTTCTACAAAAACGGTTGAATTTACTGAAATAAACTTAAACTTAAAAAAAGACAGGGAAAAAAGAAAAAAGGGTAAGGAAATGAGAATAAGCGTTTCGTTTGAATCTATTATAATATACTTTTGTTCAACAAAGAAAAAGTTTTTTACCCGTGGGCCGATACATTCAAAATAAAAAATATGGCCGACTAACATTTAAATAATTTTTAAATAAGACCGGAAATCTTAGATTATAAAGATTTTTTAAACAAAACCAAAAATAAAAATAGATGTACTAGATATGCTTTTGATGGGGTGTTTTATAGCAGAAAAACCCGGAACTTATATAAAAATTTAAAATTTTTTTAAAGGGGGAAGCTCCCCGGTGAACCGTAAAAAACCGACAAAAGCCCAATATACATTTTTATTTAGGTGGCGAAATAATAGGCCCAGGATGTTTTTACTTTCTGGTTATTTATTTAAAGTAAATATAAAAGCGAGGCACTGGGACTTTTATACTGTTTAAATTATACTTGATAAGAAAAAAATTAAAATTTTTCTAAAAAAAAAGGAACAAGTTTGATATTCACCCCTAGACGATTCAGCATTTACAGAATTAACATTTTTGCTTTTTGGGGGGGCATTACATCAAATTTTACATACAATGAACCCCGTTTTCCCATGATAAAACAGCCTTTTGATTAAAGGGTTTTAAATTAAAAAATTAAATTAAAAATTTTTTAAATTACTATGTGACCCTAAAAATTACTTACTAATTTAAAATAAGACAAATAGTTGTATAAAAAAAAACTCCTCGAAAATGTTTATCTTAAAAGAAGCAATAAATCGTCGTTTTAACTTTTTAAAATTTATTGTAAACACATCTGTGCACCAAATTACAAAACTAAACAAAAGTTTAAAGGGGTTTTAAAAATTTTTTAAAGAAATTTCGCGTAATTCTCAATAAAATGTTTCAACAAAAACGACACTTCGTTCTGCGAAACGTTCTATACTAAGGTCATTAAGGCAGACGGTTACAGCGTAAATTTTCAATAAAACTGTTTCAACAAAAACTATTTTTCAAAACCGGGCTTTCAAGTTTTTTTCAAATTTAAAACTTTAAACAAATATGGTTTAAGCACCGGTCCGCTTTAAAGATTTTTGCAAATAAACCGTCAAAGGGAAATTTATAATGAATCGTTTTTTAACTGCGGGGAAATATTAGTTAAAAAAATAAGAAAATTTGGAAAATAATATACAGGGGTACTTTTTTTAAATTAATTTTTTAATATATTTTTGATTTTGTTCTCATTTTTGTTAACTGGTAAGGTTTTGTCAAGTTAAAGCAACCTGAAAACCTGTTTTTTTCTTATTTTTTAAATTGTCCGGCATTGGTCAGTTCGGACCGAGGGTCAAAAGGTCAAATGAGGTTAGATTGACTTCGCACAAACAATTACTTTACTACTGATGCAACTGAGTTTCCTATTTATTTGCTTCAATGCGTTCTTTTCTTCTAAATGACCTTTTTAAAGTCTATTGCGAACTGTTTTCAGCAACTTTGATGTGTCGTTCAGAAGGCAGTATCTTCTTAGAAGTTTTGAACAGCATTAAGTATTTGTTTTCTTAACAATTTTGGTTTTCCAACACTTAATATTGTTCACATTCTTGACACCTTTTTGCAATTTCTTAAGTTTAAATCTAAAGATTACTTAAAGTACCTGAATATTTCATTTTGTTTTTTTAGTTTTTGTTCAGTGCTGCTTTTCAACAGTGAATATTTCATTTGTTATGCCATAAATATCTCAGTATAATTTCTGAGACTCAAAAACAAAATGCTTTATTTCTCACGTAAACTGCATAGATACACTTCACAATCACACGAAACAAAGATAAATATTCCATTAAAAACACATTTTCCATTCAAGGCAGCCCCAAATCGTAACCCTATTATCCGTGTATTGATGTAAGCAGTGATGTATAAATAATTAATATATACAGAATATATACATAAAGATAAATAATCATTGTCAAATGTAATTATTGACAAAAATATTGAAACCATCAAATGAAAGAACAATATAATTAAGAAACTGGTATTAGTATAATAAAACTGATAGATGCATTAATTCAAAATGGAAAAGGAACATTGAATGTGTAACGAATGTTTCAGATGATTTCTTGATTGACAAAAGTAAAAAATGTTAGAATTAATACTTTAAAGCTTTAACAAATCAATGATATCATCTATTGATAACAATGATTCAAACTTCTCCCTACATATTTCTAAATACAGCATAATACAGTGGTGACGTATTTTAAAGCGCCGTTACGGATAAAAATCTTATTGCTTAAGAACTATACTATTTTTTAAGAGTATTTAATAACTTGATAACTATATATTCCTCTAGTATTTTCTGAGAAAATAAAGATACAATAAAACGAGATAACTGGAATGGTAACGTAACATGTGTAAAGTATGTTACAAACAGATTCCTCCTTCGAATAGTATTTGCACTATATTTTCATATGATGTAGCTCAAATAAAACAAGTTTATTGATCACAGTTTATTTCATCATGCTGTTCGTTTTAGTTATATCTTGTTTCCAGAGATGTCTGTTTTAGCATAGATTCATTTTATGCAAATTAGCTAGAATACCTAATGTAGAAAAACTTATTTACCTTCAGAGTAACAAAATACTATTCTATAAAACACTGACAGACATTAAGACCAGATCAAAACTGTCTGATCTATATTTTCTAAAGAATTGATGTAATAAAAAAAGGTTATTGAAATGGTAATGTAACATGTGTAAAGTATGTTACATACTGATTCCTCCTTCAAATAGATGTTTAAACTGTATTTCCAAACAATATAGCTCACATAATTGTAATTTTATTGATAACAATTAATTAAATCATTTTATTAAATTTTAGTGGTATATTGTTTCCTGAGACATTGGTTGTGGTAGTGGGTAATTTTATGCAAATTAGTTGAACATAACTATTTCGGAGTATAAATATTACCATTAATGTTACAAAATACTATTTAAGAAAACACTGAGAGACTTTCAGAACAGATCAAAACTATTTGGTACATTTGAATTGATTTAAAACTTAGAAAAATTATTTTCTAATAAAATTTTATCATTTTGTAATATTCTCAATTATATTCATGAATTTGCAAATTAGTTATTTAACATCAAAATCCTGCTCTTTTAAGGCCATTGTGTTAATTACATTTTGATACCATGTTTATTGTTTTATCATCAAAACTGACCAAGATATGACTGATTATCATCTATATGGTTGTCCTTTTCAAACATGAACGGTTGCCATGGAAACAGTGAAATCATATATAGTGCAAAAGAGTTTTTTTCATGGGAACATTTTTTTTTTATTTTGAAAGAGTTGGTCCTGCCGAACAATTTGGTACCTATGAAAAAGGACTAGGGGTGCATGGTAGACCTTATTGGCGCCCCATCTATAATAATCTCATGTTATTTTGCCTAAAAAGTAAACAGTCTGTGTAAATATCAAATTAAACCCAATGCCGTTTTGTCTCTTGAATATCATGGAATTTATGACTTTAAAGCGGCATGCCTCCAGATCGTTCGAAAACACAAAAAGTATTTTTTTAGATATCTTGAAGTAAATTCTATATTTCTTAAGAGGGCTTTAAAACTTAATTACTGACAAACTTTATGTTACGGAAACATAAGAATTTGCTGTTTTTACTACTTTTTAGATGAAAATCGAAAAGCGTTTGACAAGCTTTTACTCCAGGTAAACTGTCTCGATTATTAATATCTATATTTTGAAGTCATAATTCACTACTTCAGCTATAGCGTTATTGGTTACGACGACGGGAAAATGTCTTTATTGCCGCGGCGGTCCGGAGTTCGATTCCCGGGATTCCCGGCGTGATCATCTTTTTTTCTTGATTTGGAACTTTTAAAATACTTAAGAAACAAAAATTCATATTCTAATGTTCATTATATGACCAAACTTCAATTTGAAAGAAAGATTATTTTTAGCCAAATCTGGAGGCATGCTGCTTTAAAAGGTTTGTGTGAAAAGACAGAAGAAAACAGCAAAATCAGCATGAAGTGTATCACCTCGGACATCTGAATGTGTGTACATCCAAACTCTACGGTTAAGATCCACCATTCGAGTCTCATCTACAGTCTTCTTAACTCTTTCAGTAACTTATTCGATATGTCTTCTCCAAAATACATCATTTGACTGAACAACGACGGTAATCATCAGTGTCCTTATATAGATCATGCACAGAATACTGACAATTGATTGCAGACATCAATTTGCAAATCTACTTCCCGATAACGTAGTTTGTTGTCACCGTTCAACAGTATTTCAGTTATGTAACGAAAAACAATTAACCTAACCAATGTTTCTAGATTCCATACCAATACTAACCTGTTCTCCGCAAGTAATTGCCAACATTTCCACAAAAATAAGAGGTGGAGGACGAAATGACTTCATGTACAATGTATTTTATGAAATCGTCACGGAAAACATACACCCAGCCCACTGAATGAACTCAAGACCCCGGACCCATAGATCTGCCCTCTATCTATTGGATTAAATGGGCGGGAATAATAGAGTAGAAGTAGTAGCAGCAGCTGCAGAAACACCAGCAGGAGGAGGAGGAGCAGCAACAGAAGTAAAAGTAGTAGTAGTAGTAGTAGTAGTAGCATATTTTTATTTAAGTCTAACCTCTATACATATATAAGAATGACATTATCCGTTTAACAACCCATAGTTACAGTCAAACAGTACACTGTGTTGTAATAATTATGAATAATAATACATACATAAAACATTCGTTTAAAAGGAGTAAAACTGAAGAAACCTTCCTGTTCAACATGTGTAAGAAATGTCAAAAATGTCTTAAAACAATGGTAAGAAATAGAATAGGATAAAAGAAGAATTATCAAGCATATATTAAATATGGGACTAAGATGTCACAGAACACGTTGACCAAATTATCGGGAATCGGAGAAGCAAAGTTATATGTCGGGAGACACAATGACTCTTCGCGCAAACAATCTAATATTCTTTTGATAATTAATATCTTGATTTGCATTACAAGTAAATTTTCGATATTAAATATTATAGAAGAAGCATCTGTTGCATTTGAACCTTGTATTTCATTCACTGTTTACATAATATGGTTTTCATTCATGTTTTACAATATAAGTATAATATATAATCAACTCACTAGCGTTTGGTGATAAGGATTTTGAAATTATTTTAATATAAGCTGGTTTTGAATTATTTAAGATAAATTTATATCACAGTATAAAACAACATATTTGTTTAAAACTTGATTTAGAAATTGACATCTTGACATGAAAACATTTTTTGCTAATAAGACTTGTTACAATATCTTTAAAATTCGAAGAGTTCTTTGTACCAAAAATAAAGTCCTTTAGAATGATACAAAACCTTATATTAGTTTCTCGAAAATTTGAAAATATCTTTTCGACAAGAAACCTTTATGATCTACCAGTAGATCTACCATTTGGTAATCACTTTACTGTATCAAACGATGTCTTTGCTATTGAGGCGTTATATCTTGTCCACGCATTTTCTATTAACCTTTTCATCATCGGTGCTTCGGGTTCCTTCATCAGTTTACAATCCTTCACTGTCACCACGAAAGCATCTCCCCATTTCGTATTTGGGAATGTTACAAAAGACGAAGTGTCACGATATCCTATTGTTTTGTTACAAAACCTTTTTACATCTTCTTGTATTGATTTAAAGTTTTCTACCTCTTCTTTGAAGTCTTCACCATAAGACGCAATCTTTGCAATAAACACTTTGTAGAAATAATTATACAATTTAAAATCGGCACTATTCCATTTTCTGAGATTATCTATGTCGTTACCATTTAAATCAAAGGATGGCTTATTTTTCATAGCATTTAGTGGTACATACAAAATATCTTTCGTGTTCCAACACAATATCCGTTTCATTAGAACTAAAGATTCTTTAAAATGTTCTAGTATCAACACTAGTGAAAAATCTTGGTCCAATTCTTTGATATACTCTTCAACAAAAACATCATCGTGGAACTTCTGATTTGGAATTCCAAAGTCAAACGACATCTTGTTGTTAACATAATATATTCCTCGTTTTGTTTGTGAAGTGTTTTTCAAAAACTCACTTACAATCCTATCCTGTGGAATTCTGCCTTCAGACATATTCTGTAATTGTTTGTAGAAACCATAATATGAAGAAGCAGACTTAAAATAACTGACTGGTTCTCGGATTATGCCAACATAAACTGTGTCTTCAGGCATTATGGAACGAAATGCTTCCCTGTTATAGACCACGTGATTGCAAAGTATATTATAAGACTCGTTTGCCGGAAGTGGAACTATTTTATCTCTAGCTAACGTCTGTCCATATCCTAAATAGTTAAAACCATAGCCTTTTGATCTTCGAGGGAGAACTATGTTCAGCTTATTTTCAATAGCAAAGCGTAGGAAAATGTTCATAAGGGTTGTACTTCCGGCTTTGTGGACTTTCAGAAAGCTAATGTCAAACTTCTTTTTAATGCATATTTGTGGGTAATTACTTTCTCTTCTTTCTGTAGTTTTCTGTGGGAATAGCGAATGATCAAGCAGGTATAAGTCTATTTGTGTACGGCTGGTTTCAATCGGAAAGTTGGCGATCACAGTACCCACAGCACCAGATGACATCGCAAAACATATCAACGTCAAACCCAGCAAAGTCAGTACAATACACAGTCTGGAAGATAATTATAAGAAGAATAATATAAAACGTTAAAACAGGCAAGAATTTTGTCAATATTTAGCGTGACAAAAATCTCCAACAGAAACGATGCTTAAGTTTGATTCCAATAAAACTTAAATTATTTGATGAAACTAATTGCAAAATATTTTTCACGCGTTTATAACCTAACGTAAAACACAAAACACGTACTGAATAGCTTGCCCGTCAAAACTGTTTACCCAAAGTTTATTCCGTAAGCGTTTTATCATTTAACGTCTGAGACACCGTAAGGCAAAACTATTAATTCTAATATAGAAAAGTCATGTTTATATTTATTAAATCACGTCAATATTGACAACGCGTCACATATTTCATTCAGCGCCATACCGGCACCTGCTACCATGTTTATTAAAAAAAACAAAAACAAAAAAAAAAAAACATATCGGAATAAAAATTATATAACAGAACGGAATTTAGTTCAGTGGCATACTCAGAATTGTGTGCGCAAAATTATTCACGTGAAAACTCTTATTATATTATTCCACATGACGTGTAACCGCTCCCCATGCTTCAGTATTGTTAAAACACAGTCACTCTGACGTACAGTTTTGCGCCATTACTTACATAATAGGCACATTAGAATCGAAATAATATATAGCAGAACCGAGCGATGTTTTGATTTAAACTTATTCGCCGCGTAGACTTAATAACTTGGGACTACTCCATTATGAAATTATTCCGCAGGCTTATATCCTCTTTTTCGTGTTGAATACATTAAAACATTTTTCTCATATATATTAATTCTAACATAAAAGATGTAAAGATTCTACCAAGATTGTTCAAATTATATTGATCCGACAAAAGACATGGCCACCACAGGGCGTGGTCACCTTTCCCTTAATAGATAGTAGAAACTTAAAAAATATTCTTGTATGAAACTGCTGGCCCAAGTTAAAAATAATTTTGCAGAAATGGTCCTTGTGTGACCTTAAACCAAGATTGTTCAAATTATTTTGATTTGTCATAAAACATGGCCACCAGGTGGAGTTGTCATTTTTCCCCTATATGTATATATTGGAAACTTTAAATATGCTCTTGTCAGGAACAGGTTTTAAACAATTTTACACAAAATGTTTCTTGGATATTTCGCGTGTGATATCAGGGTTTGACTGTTTACGTAATTGATTAAATCAGTGCTCAAAGTTAAAAAATATCCATGCATATAATATAGGCTGATATAAAAGAAACTTTGAATATCTTTTTCGATTTTTTTTCGATTTGTTTTTGGTTTAACGCCGTTTTTCAACAGTATTTCAGTCATGTAACGGCGGGCAGTTAACCTAACCAGTGTTCCTGGATTCTGTACCAGTACAAACCTGTCCTCCGCAAGTAACTGCCAACTTCCCCACATGAATGAGAGGTGGAGGACTAATGATTTCAGACACAATGTCGTTTATCAAATAGTCACGGAGAACATACGCCCAGCCCGAGGATCGAACTCACGACCCCGCGATCTGTAGACCAACGCTCTACCTACTGAGCTAAGCGGGCGGGCCGAATATCTTCTCCGAGAGCCTTGATATTTATATGAACCTAACTCTGTACTTGTACCATAACGTTATACCAACACACTTAAAGTCCTTTACACAGATTAGCGGTTTAAGATCAATTACACACTTGTTTCATGTTTTTGTGACTCTGGCTTATATTTCACAAAGCAACGAACCTTCCTTAGATCTACACCCTTTTTAATTATGTATAGCACATATAGCAAGAATGTTACTTGTTCTGTCCAATCGATTTCCACAATACCAACACTTTTGCTAAGTACTTAATATTATTTTTTCCTTTATGTCAATTTTAGTTGACGGCTTTTACTATTTTACTACAATAACGTAGCGTTTTATTTTTTCTGTATATATTGAATAGATGAAAATTCTTACGCCTTTTAAGATAGAGAAAAAACAATTGTTTTAAATTTTCTTTCATGATGCCTCGCAGTTTTTGGAACCGACCTTAAATAAGAAAACTATTGTAACAGTGAGTAATCTATTAATAAACGAATATGAAATAATTGACATATCGCTTAATCTTAGAATAAACAGACGAATCAATTCACCCTATGATAAAAAACAACATAGTTAAGTTTTTGTGAACCAATATGCGTCATTTTTATTCGTTCTGTTCGTGAATATACTAATCCATATTGTTGGAGAACAGCTTTGGCTGACTATAGACCAATTTTAAAAAATAAAAAAAACGGCAATGTAAATGATACAGCTGACATTTTTGGATGTTTAGCACGTTGTTTTGGTTGCTTTTTTTTGCTGTTCATAGTTCATTATCTTTAATCCAGGATCCACAACCTTTGCAGAATAACTGGTAATTAAAAAGAAAACAAAAAAACAAAAAAAACAAAAAAACACTAAAAAAAAAAAAAAAAAAAAAGATAGTGAAATAAATCTGATTTTGGTCAAGTAACGGTTTTGTTCGAAACTTTAACATGTGCTTATTTACAGTTATTTGTATTCATATAGTGCTTAATGCAAATTACATTTTCATTGGAAGTGTTTTTTTAATTTGATTTTCCTATCCTGGCTGTCTGACCAAGGAAGAATTAGTTTAGCATAAGTATAACTTTGCCTTAAGCCTGATGTTAATATAAGACCTAATGTATTTACATTTGTTAAAATTTGCATTAACAATTATAGATGTGGCTGAAATTCACAAGAAATGCAAGTTTGAAAAACTATTATTACCTCCCTTTGCCTACATTGGTTGCTCGACCAGGATAGACTGTGCAAAACTTAATTCAGAAGCTTCATGCAGTTTTAAACGTTTTTTCCGGTTGTTAAATTCCCCATATCCATCAAATGCAAGTGTAAGATTAGAAATTACATCGAAATGAACCTTTGAAATACTTTCGTTAGAAATTTTTACAAAAAATAACAAAACATAGGCAGTTTACTCTATATTATTGGTATTTTGTTCCTTTAATTAATCTCTAACTTATTATACGAGAAGTGAATAATGTCATTAAATAGGGCTCAAATGTGACTTCAAACAAATTTCAAAGAGAAATTAAAACCTCCTCAGGTTCCAGTATTTTACTTGTCGGTTTAAGGTCACTGTGTTTTATGCTAGAAACAGATGCAGTACTTTAAATTGTATAATGTAACCATTTTAAAGGTTCATCTCAATGCGAATGCGGTTGTCGTTATCATCCTTTAGGTATCTACGCATTATTATTTGGTAAGATTTTACTATAGAAAAAAAAAAACTCTGATATTCAACGAAGTGCAAGATCTAGAGGTTATAAAGCATACAGAAAGGTTCAAATAATACAATAAGGTAAATATCAAATTAAATTAAATTGAATATGCGTCTGAACAATATTTGTTTCAATATAACCGCCATAGCACAGCTTCGTATAAACCCACTTACATATCATTTTGTGACAGGTTACAGACAGAAGATAATACCCATACCATCACATCACATATTTTATCATTAAAACCTGTTTTGTATTTTATTTTGTAAAAGCTCGAAAAGCCATCACCTGTAGTATATTAGTGCTCGAGATGGGTTTTTTTTTTGTGTTCATTTTTCTATCGACGGCTTAAGGGAATGACACTCTCTAATATTATCAGAACTTGGTGTTCGACTCTTTTATCCTTTGATCACTTATGCTGAATTTGTTATGGTACTGATTTAATGTCAAAGAGAAATAAAACACAATAAATTAAATCCAAAAACATAGACACTGTTGTACGTTAGTCTATTATATCGTTATATAACCAAGAACATTCAAATGAAGTCTTACTTACAGAAACGGCATTCTCCTTCCATCTTGAACAGCCACTTGCCAAGGAGTATCCGTGGGAAATCGGCGACATCGACAGAGATACGCCTTAAGCGTATAAGGTATCAACCATCTCTGTAATCAGCATTTTACAGTAGTGTTAAACCCAGAAACAGTTCTTCTTACAAAATAAGTAGTACTTAAAGTCCAAAACCAGAGATCGTTTACCTGCGAAATAAGTTACATTACTATTCAAAGTCAGAGATCGTTTACCTGTGAGTAATACAATTATGTTAGTGTTCAAACCAAGTAGTTTTCTCTACTAAATGAGTGATACATCAGTGTTCAAAACCAGAAGTAGTTTTCCTTGCAAGATTACTAATACAATAGTGGTCAAAACCAGAAATAGTTTTCCTTGCGAAGTTAGTAATACAACCGAAATGAGTGCGACAACAGTTCAAAGCCACAAATAGATTTTCTTAAGAAACGAGTAATACAACAACGTTCAAACCTAGAAATAAATTTCCTTATGAAACGGGTAATATAATATTACTGTTCAAAACTAGAAATAGTTTTCCTTACATAAAGATATGAATAATTTTCAAAGATATCTGATGAGGACAATATCGATGGTATAAAGTCCGTTGAATAACTTTCCATAAAAAGGCGGTTTACAATTTGTTTGTTACATTTTCATTCTTGCAGTTCAAATTAATTAGCTCGTGCTATATTGTTTTCATGATTACTCTTAATAATTATCCTTACATTCCTTAAGCTTAAGTTATATGAAAATTGATTCTGAATTCTTTTCTTGATAACGTTCGAATACTGTTACTAAATTAATTCCCCACTTACTGCATTCAAACAAAAACGTTTCCTGCAATAATGTTTCTTCAATTAACACATTGTAAAGTCACTTAAGTTATTTTTATATCTAATTTTATAACAAAATATCTGTACCCTGCATAAAATCCTGTGGAGTATTGACATTGTTATCGTTATTTTTATTCCATACGAAAACTCGGAGTTTCTACCTCATCCACGAACCTTTGAATGTATACAATTAGGAAAATTTACTGTAAGATTAAAAGCGACTTATTGTGTGGATCCGTAAACCGATCAATAAACTCCGCCCCTTTAGTTACTTAGTTACTGCAAGCTTCTTTCAAAATGGCGGATTCATGTACATTTGCAACGGATTCGCTAGAAAGTATTACAGATGATTATTTTTTTCTGTAAAATATTTACCAAATTTTGAAAAGATGCAACAAGAAAGCTGTCAAAGGGACTTAATTATTTTACTCAAGGATATGTTCATGACATTAAAATTAACTCAGAAGAAACCACGGTAAAAGTTAGCGCTAAATGTTAGCGTTCTCAAAGAAAGAGTGAACAAGAGGGTCATGATGACCCTGGATCGCTCACCAGAGTAATATGTTTCAAATGTCAAACTGATGATTTTGAGAAATTTTTTGGAAAATTTTCCGATGTACAATCAAGTAACCACTGGGGCGGGGCCAATTTTACCCCGGGGGTCATGATTTGAACAAAGTTTGTAGAAGTCAACTAGGCAATGTTACATATCGAATATCTAAGATCTAGGCCTTCTGGTTTATTTTAAGCAAATTTATGAAGATTTCCCTATGTACAATAAAGTAACCCCTGGGGCTGGGTCAATTTGACCCTGAGGGGGTCAATATTTGAACAAATTTTGTAGAGGTCCACTAAGCAATGCTACATGTTGAATATCTAAGCTCTAGGCCTTCTGGTTTATTTTTAGAAAATATTGAAGATTTTTCTATGTACAATCAAGTAACCCCATGGGGCGGGGCCAATTTGACCCCGGGGTCATGATTTGAAGAAATTTTGTAGAGGTCTACTAGGCAATACTACATGTCAAATATCTAAGACCTAGGCCTTCTGGTTTATTTTTAGAAATTTTTTGAAGATTTTCCTATGTACAATCAAGTGACCCCTGGGGCGGGGTCAATTTTGACCCTGGGGTCAAGATTTGAACAAATGTTGTAGAGGTCCACTATGCAATGCTACATGTGAAATATCTAAGCTCTAGGTCTTCTGGTTTATTTTAAGAAAATTTTTGAAGATTTTCATATGTAAAATCAAGCGACCCCTAGGGCGGGGTCAATTTTGACCCCGGGGGTCATGATTTGAACAACTTTAGTAGAGGTCCACTAGGCAATGCTACATGTCAAATATCTAAGCTCTAGAGCTTCTGCTTTTTGAGAAGAAGATCTTTTAAGGTTTTCCTATGTAAAATCAAGTGACCCCTGGGACGGGGTCAATTTTGACCCCGAGGGTCTGATTTGAATAAATTTTGTAGAGGTCCACTAGGCAATGCTACACGTGAAATATCTAAGACCTAGGCCTTCTGCTTTATTTTTAGAAATTTTTTGAAGATTTTCCTATGTAAAATCAAGTGACCCCTGGGGCGGGGTCAATTTTGACCCTGGGATCATGATTTGAACAACTTTAGTAGAGGTCCATTAGGCAATGCTACATGTCAAATATCTAAGGTCTAGGGCTTCTGGTTTTCAAGAAGAAGATTTTTTAAGATTTTTCTATGTAAAATCAAGTGACCCCTGGGGCGGGGTCAATTTTGACCCCGGGGTCATGATTTGAACAAACTTGGTAGAAGGCCACTAGGCAATGCTTCACACCAAATATCTAACTCTAGAGCTTCTGGTTTTTGAGAAGAAGATTTTTAAAGTTTTTCCTTTCGGTTGCCATGGCAACCAGAGTTCTGCATGGAATTAAATTCTTTGAACAATTTTTAGAGAAGACCATCCAAGGAACATCCCTGTGAAGTTTCATCAAAATTGGCCTGTTGGTTTAGGAGGAGATGTTGTTTAAAAGAAAGTGTGGACGGACGGACGGACGGACGCCGGACGGCGAGCGATCACAATAGCTCACCCTGAGCACTTTGTGCTCTGGTGAGCTAAAAACCGTGTACACTTCCGCTAGATATTGCTTGCAGGAAAATTATTGAGTCCTTATTCATGTGCATGGTTTTGTATGTATAATTATAATGTTAGATATCTTTTAAGCAACATTCGAAAAGAAATTACGTCTTATATTATTAAATAAATTATTTGATTGAATATTAGGCCTACTTCTGTCGTAGGGACATGCGATTAAAATATTTAAAAACACCATGTGCAGTCACATATGGTGTAAATATCTTATATATCTAATGTCTTGAACTGAATAATTCCGCGATGGGCCTATATTAAATTGAATTGAGCTAATTTAAATTAAAATCCCGATCACAGACGAATGATTCAAGATTTTCAAGATTCAAGATAGATTATTTAGGCAAAAACATACAATATGTTCATCGCCGAACATGGAATATAACATTGTAATATGACGGTACAAAACAAGGTTTCAAAAAATTAATATATGAAAAAAGTATGAAAATAATGAATAAAAGGGTATAAGTTACATACAATTAATGTATGACAAACTACTATGAAGATAGTCGTAAAATGAAAAAACTTTATACAATTATGGAACATTTTCTCTTTTTTAAAGTTTGCTAAATATATATATTTTGCTAATTCATTTATAATACTTTTTTGATTCTATTTCATAATATGAGCCGCGCCATGTGAAAACCAACATAGTGGCTTTGTGATCAGCATGGATCCATACCAGCCTACGCATCCGCGCAGTCTGGTCAGGATCCAAGTTGTTCGCTTTCAAAGCCTATTGCAGTTAGAGAAACCGTTAGCGAACAGCATGGATCTTGACCAGACTGCGCGGATGCGCAGGCTGGTCTGGATCCATTCTGGTCGCAAAGCCACTATGATTGTTTTCTCAAGGCGAGGCTCATATGTTTAAACTTATGTAAGATAGGCCAAGAATAATAATAATGTGGTAAACAGCTATATCTTATATCTCTGTAAAACGGACAAACTAGTAAAAAGTGAAATTCGTTCTCAACTACATTCATATTACAATGAATACATATTCTATTCTGTCTTTCAATATTTCTGTATCTACCTTCTTCTATCAACAATTTGTGAGCTGAGCATCTAAATCTACTCAAAGCTTTTCGATGATTTACATTACTTACACAACATTAATACTTTTCTTTACCAAAATCATCTTTAATTATACAATAAGTGTCTAGTTTAGGCAAGTTATTGATTTCATTATACCATTGTTGTAAGTATTGGTCTTTTATACGCTGAATTATTTGATTCAGTTCTACATTTGTAATATTTTGATCATTCCATATATACGCAAATCCAAGTTCATTTAACATACATCTGTCATCATCAGACCACTTATTTGATATAATACCATTATTATTCTTCATATTATAAATCCTATACACCAGTGGATCTTTATTTGTTTGTAATCTATACCATAGTTTATTATTCTTATTTTTCTGTAAACATATAAAGAGAATCTTCCTAGTTCGCCGTACACAGTGGCATTTACTGTTTGTTGTCTAACACCTAACAATTGTTCCATAAATTTCATATGCACTCGCTCAATATCTGGTGCTTTGTGTAGACCCTATATTTCCAAACCATAATTTGATATAGGTTAAACCATAGAATCAAACAGTTCTAGCTTATCTAGTAATTCTAACGAAACTGCATCATATAACGTATTAAGTGAAAACAACGCTCTAAGTGCTTGATTTGATAATGCTTTCTGTGCTTGGAAATAACGACCATTAGAAGAAATAGTTACTCCAAGGTATGTAAACGTTTAAACTATTTGCAATTTTTGATTATCGTAAAGTATATCAAAATTTTCAGATCTACTGCCTGGTTTACAAAGCATAACAACAGTTTTATCGGTGTTCACAGTTATACCCCATTATTTACAATAAGCATTCAATTTATCTAACAAATGTTGTAAACATTAAACAGTATATGAAAATAAAACTCTGTCATCAACAAATAACAAAAGAAACAACTTTAATTCTTCTACACTAAAAATATCTACTGTATCAGTCGTCCCATAAGTATACATATCATTGATGAAAAATAAGAACAACAAGGGAGACAATGGTTCTCCTTGTTTTACGCCCATGTATGTTTCAAAATAGTCTGTAAGAGAGTCGTTGACACGGACACATGATTTCACATTTTCGTACATAACTTTTAATATATTAACTATTTTTGATGAAGCTCCATTTGTAATAAGCTTAAACCATTTCTATAAACAACATCAAATGCTTTTCTAAAATCTATAAAGGCTAAGTATAGTTTTTTCGTCTCACAATTTATAACTTTGTTTATTATAGAATTTAACACAAAAATACAATCTATTGTGCTTCTTCCTTTGCGAAATCCAAATTGAACATCTGATAATAAGTCATTATTTTCTGCCCACTTGCGTAGTCTGTTATCTAACAAAATTGAAAATATTTTTGCAAATATACTAGTGAGGGTAATACCCCTGTAGTTATTAACATTGTTAAGGTCACCCTTTTTTGACACAGGTGCAATAATTCCTTGTGTCCAGCTTAGCGGATATACACAATTAGAATACATAAAGTTAAAACGTTTGCAAAGAACAGGTGTCAATAATTGTTTACATTCTAAAAATATTTCAGGTGTAAGTGAATCATTCCCTGCACTTTTACCCCTTTTAAGCGATGAAATATCTCGTTCAACTTCTTCCGTATTAAAATCTCTATCGAGTTCATCTACATTTTGGCTATTAAAATTATCGTTTCTTAGTTGTGCTTCAACATGATCATCTGTAAAAACATCATCACTAGCAAACAAGTCTCTGAAATGTTCAAAAAATACCCTCGATTTATTTTACTGCTATTTTTGTTTTTAGACTTTAATTTCTTGATTTCAGACCAAAATTTCTGAGGCTGGTTCTCTGCCATGTCATGTAATTTCCGGTTGGCTGCTGTCACCGACGCTAGGTCTGTACTGCTTGTTGTCGACGAACAATTTGTCCCGGACCAATACTGCTCTTTTTCCCGCTGATCTCGCTTTTATCATTTCTGGAATAAGAGCGCGTCGTCTTTCCATAACCTCTTGTGGGAATTGATCTGACACATTGTAGGGGGAATTTCTTAAGTTCACATTTTTCAGATATTTCATGGCAAATTTAGACTCCTTGTCCTTAAATCTGACAACTATAGGGCGTATTTTGCCTGGCGAGAACGCGCCGACCCTGTGAGTTACGTCGATAGCAAATTTTGATTCAGAATTTGGGATTTTTAGTATTTTCCTACAAAAGTCATGCACCTTTAAAAGACAGTTCTCACGTACGTGACTTGATGTGTGAGAGGGTGCGTTATTTATGACATGTGTGGGGTTAGAAACTCAAGTAAAAGCAGACGGACGATACATAATGTATGTAATTATATGTTGATTACCCTAGAATACTCTCGTTAGATACTCTTTTTTTCGCATTATGACAGTACGTTCCTAATGTGCAGAACAGCTTGTGCATTGTTAGAGAGTAGCTATAATTTACGTAATTTGATAAAGTAAAGGATAATTATGTAAAACCACTTATCTCATTACTATAGGTATCGATTTCATAGTCTGGGGCGTTTTGAAACACATGGTAATCTGTGATGTTGACGGTAATTCCATATTATATACAATCTAGCCAACCTTGAAATAAAGTTTTTTTTCCATGGAATACGATATGCGCGATACCTTTACGCATTGATGCTATAAACAGTGTTTGTAATTAATCAAAATCACAATAATATATGGAACACTGTAAGCTTAACAGATTTACCGGAGGGACTAAACAATTACGTACTAACCATCAAAATAAAATATCCTGCTTTAATGTCTTTTGAAATATACGTTACAGGGGGTATTCGATACAACAGCATGCTTTAAAACACGTACAATTATACCAAAATGGCCAACATTGGCAAGGATACAATGTCTTTCAATGTTGTGGTTCTTTTAACATTAAAAAAACAAGGACAAAAGTCCAACAGGAAAAGCTACATCCAAAGATCGCAGCCGTCCATAATAACTGGATGATATTATTTAATTGGCTTATTTTGGAGTTTTGTTACTTGTTATATGTTCGTGAATTGTTTTGAATAGTCTAATAGAATACATTTTCCTGTACTGATTAAGCAGTTACAAATAGTTAATTTTTAAATACCTTTTATAGTCTTTGATGTAGTGGTGTAGACTCTTGTGTGATTATTTTCATTTTATATACATCAACTGAAAAAATATTGGATATTTTGTCCAATGAAAAATGCTGACTTTGATAAAATTGCAAAAATGGTTTAACTCCACGTGAATATTTGTTTAATGCTAAAACCCAATAAAAGCCCATATTGGCTTTTTGCTCCAAGAAACATTAAATATTGTGTAATATTAATTGGTGCGAAAATGGGTAAAGTGCACTTATTTTTTGTTAAGTTATCAACATTTTAGAGAATATCAGATTGTCTGATTCCACTGAAAGAAATTTAATATAATGTTACACAATGAAAGATGATAATAAACGGATAGAAAGAGCAGGATACCACATTATTTTATCCTGAATATTTATAAAATCACAAGTTTCCACTTTTTTAGCATTTCATAATTTAAAACTAAGGAATTCCATGTAGCTTGATTTGTCAGACTGAAGATAAAAGTACATTGAGATGTATTTTAAAGGAGTTTTATTTATTTCCATTATATACTTTTCAAACAAAGATTTCAATGTGGGTATGAATCACCTATAGTGATAGCTCTAGTTAGTGCTGTTTTGACTTAGTACAAAGCCAATTAGAAAGTACAATTCTTACATTTGTGCTCTCAGAATGCACAGATTATACTGAAATCATTGGAGATTAACAGAAATCCAGATGAAACATGAATATTAAATGTTTTCTCGGCATGCATAGAGTTCATTTGATGTGTTAGCATATATTGTATTTAGGTGTAAAATCTCTTCTAGATTTAATGAAATATCATCTAAAATACATCTGTTTAATAAGTATCATACTTGTACTTGCACTAATAAAAAAGGTTAATCTGATGACATTAAAAAACAACATTTTTCATATCTGCATTGGTCACCAAATACCAGTTATCAGTTAATAGATACTGTATCAATAAACAATGGTACCTACTCTAATAAACAGTTATATTGTTTGTACTTTTTAAAGTACGTAAGCTGCTGAAAATTGCATAAGGCTATTTCTGGACAAGTGACTTATTTTGTTTGAATAAAATCTTAAATTCATCTAAGCTGGATATCAGATTTAGTAAAAATATTTTTCTTTGTCAATGAAAATGGTAACATTATATCCATTTGCATTCTAAATGCATTGTGTACATTGTGTACATCAATATTCACATGTGATATCAATGCTCTTTAATACATAGGTGACTGCACTATAATTTACAAAATTACATCAAAACAAGCACCGTTATTATTATCTTGTTTTGTATTGATGTCTATGTTTTCAAAGGATCGATTTAAATAATAAATAAATATTCTGATATGAATAGCAATGCTTAAATCATCGCAACGGTACCCGGTATTATGTTAACGTCATGTCGACGTGATATTTAGCGCCATGTATGCATCTAGAAATAGCGCTTTTAAATTTGATCAAATATTTTACGTAATAGCATGTTTAAAAAGAAATGTCATATTGCACGACTGTCTTGATTAATTTACACACAGACTGAGTTGGTTATTTGTTTTGCAGAATAACTCGCTATCGTTACCCTTCCGCAAGACTTATTACCACTTCCGGTCCTGGCGAGTATAAACAAAGGAGCGTGACGACATACCATTTGGCGCCATGTATGCGCGAAGAAACAGTTCTATAATATTTGATCTAAATTTTACAACAAAAGACAAATTAGAATCGAAATATTAACTATCGGGCTGCGCCCTCGTGAAATTATTACGCCCAATGTATAACCACCCATCGTGTATAAATAGTGTTAAAACACGGTTTTACTATAAAGTGTTTGTTAAATAATAATAGATACACAGTGTAATCTTTTCAATCATTCTTGTGTTGTATGGGATTTGCGGATTTCGTAATCTGTAAATTATGAAATGTCATATGATCTATATTTTATGATATGTCTAATGCGCATGCTATATGTGTTGAAGTCATAAAACGCCCTATTGGGGTCTGTTTTTAATTATCACGTGGTATGCTTACAGAACCCACACAATGTTCTTATTACCGTCTTTTGTGCACTTCAATCGATTTAAAGGTAGTTCAAATATGTCAAAATGATTGTAGGTTAACAATAAATATGTATATCTTCACATATCGCCATTCCCCAAAATATAATAACGAACGGAAAGATATGCCAAACGTCTGCATCAGTAAAACTGGAAGTGGTAAGTGATCAAATGATAAAGGTAGACCCAAAATGTAGTATTGATGACTATTTTAATTTTGAAATTCAAACAAAATGAATCGTTTACACTGAATAATTTAGGTTTAATAAGTTTCCAGTGGCGATATTGATGGCCATCTTGATTTTAAGGTCTTTGCTCCCTAGTTAGCCAGTGGCATAAAACGGATCTGAAAGGGTAAGATCCTCGTAAAGCTTAGCTTATGTATTTTCACAGACAACTTCAACCCTTCTGTGCCTGCATAAGGTGCGTGTTGTGTATTTTTGTCAAATATAAATGAAATATATTTTAACCATTAGGAAGTTATTTTGTAGATCTGAAAACATTTGCATTTTGTAAATTGAAAATCGATAATATTTTTCTTACAATTAAATGAACTGGGCATTTAGACCAAACACCTTACGTATACATGTCAGTAAGATATATGTTCATTAAACGTCGTGTATTATTTATCATATCATTCCAAATAAAGACAAAAAAATAAATGGCAAGGATAGATTCCCTGGAAGAATAGAGCACAGCAAACACAGCCAGAACCGCACTTTGCCAAGCAGGCCCTCCACAAGAAGAAAATGCAGTTGAAAGACGGGTTGCTTCAAATATCCATATGGTTGCGACGGGAAACTGGGCGATCACAATCGCGCACAAAAAAAAATGTATCAGGAAATAGCCTAGCAAAATTAATACAACAGACCTGAAATCCAATTACAAATCGTTTCGCTTTGCTCAAGTATATTAAAAATGGTTGTTTTATATATAATTTCCTATATGTCATAAGACAGACTCGAACCCTGAAATAAAACCCCGGGAAATGAAGTTTTAGTTAGCCTTGCATTTTGAATGCGTCTTCAACTGAAACCATTCACCAAATTATTCTTTCGAAACGTTTGCATACCAGTAAAGCTTTAGATATAACATGCGTATCAGATTAGTGAGGTCGATATTAGGACTTATCGACATTGACCGAGGG
Organism: Mercenaria mercenaria; assembly: GCF_021730395.1. NCBI lineage: Eukaryota > Metazoa > Mollusca > Bivalvia > Venerida > Veneridae > Mercenaria > Mercenaria mercenaria. The sequence goes on along the minus strand of NC_069376.1, from coordinate 59,663,079 downwards.
CTTAGACACAACCTTAAATCAATATTTAGACAAGGAGTTGGTAGTTTATATTCCTTGCAATTTGACGTTGCTATTTGTGTATGTTGTCATGTTGTTATGACAGAGTATTTTTATTTTATCACTACAGAATCGTATCATAGCATGCTCGATCGTAAGAATTTAAAGCAGGTCAATTTATGTTCTTGCGCACCATCATAGTCAGTAAGACTTTTCGCAATCTGACTAAAGTACATCTCCTATTACGCTACGCATAGGATCTGAGAACGACCTATTCATAGCCTCGTTCTGACGACCCTTTCGCTAGCCAATCAGAGCTTAACTTACAACATTTTGCAAATCTACCTGTAGCCTTGACTTTTGATATTTACAATTCTTATGTCATATTGTGTCAGACAGCCGGTTAGCTCAGTCGGTAGGTCACTTGCTTTGTAAGTGCGGTGTCCCGGGTTCGAGCCCTGGAATGACTGCACATTTTTCTTACTCTTTGACTTTCGGACAAGTCGTCTGATTGGTTAAAATAAAAATAGCAAAACTGGAAATCCAAAATATACAGAAGACGTTTGTGAATGGGTCGTTCTCAGATCTTCGTTTAGAAGATCAAGTACTTTAGTCAGATTGGACTTTTCGTCACGTATCACGTGACTGCGTTAAGACAAGTAGAACGGACTAAAACATAATGTTAATAAATAAATGATTTCATAATAGCCTTATTATTATGCCGAAGACAGTTCGTCGTATTGAGCCGATATGGAAGGCCAATACGACGGCTTTAGGTGAAATAACAAGATCATATCGAAATCTTTTAATCATTTTTATTTCTGTATTTATTGAGTAATATTTTATACAATGTACTTAATTATTTCATGTAAATCGCAAAAGATAAAACGTCCTTTTCCCTTTTTTTATATGTATAGTTTACCTTTACGACTAATTCTAATGACGGCGTTAAATGATATGAAATAAAATTCGCTTCTGTTTGACTTATTTTGTATTTAATTCAATCGGGTATTTATGCACATTCAAGTAGACACAATGCCTTATTAATAGAACCACAACTCTTCCCTTGCCAAAGAAAACAAATATGGCTACCCGTTTTCGAAGTAACAATACCGCAAGAGCATTTCAAATTTACCAACAGTCCACTTATCTCAAAATATTCTGAAGACTATTTGGAACCTTAATTTAGCAGAGATGTAACCAATGCTGTTTTTGAAAATTTCAGCCGAATATTATAATAAATGAGCACTACCGTCGTCGCCGGTCTTGTCGGTCCAGTCGTGGCCAGATTTATTTTTGCCGGGCATGATATCGGCCGTGCCCTTACAAATACACGTGCGCGGATGTTCAAAATGAGCTATTACAAATTATGGCTCTTTCCGCTCTTAGAGACGTTGCAGATAACTTACAAAAGTGAGTGTACTATCCCATCATGTTTTGAAACGTCGGACATATCAAATTGAAAGGAAGTTGTGGTAATTATCACACATGTGGATGACGATCATCGCTGATGGACCGCAAGCTGCTCATCAATATTTCCCGAGAAAAATCGATAATAAATTTGTAGCTTTGTAGCGCATACAGTCGAATAAGTAAATAAAATTGTTTGCTTATAATTTCAAAATGGAAAGAAATCCAGGATGAATACTCAACAGGGAAAACCACGTTCCAAAAATACAAGCTCTCCAAAGGACAACACAGAGTATTTTTGTAATACCATTACCACTTAATATGCAGGTATTCGCGTATCGTATATTTTCTGCAATAAAATAGCTTGAAAGCATGCGGATTGTTATAAATCCCAAAAAAGACTCTATTCAGAGAACATATTGGGATTTATTTTATGCTCTTCAGAGAAATACTGAAATTTATCAGTGGAATAAAATTTATATTTTCACTGTTTGAAAAAGTGAAAATATCACTTTTATTTTTCACTGGTACGGAACTACACTTGAATGCGAAAAGATATGAATTATAAATGATAGAAAATTCTTGCAAAATATTCTTCAGTAAAGGTGTAAATGTATAAACATAATAACAGGATGATAAATATTTACATTCATTTATAAATAAATGTAAAAGAAATCGGGAAACATAATAGAACTATTTACATTTTTTCTACAAACATATTCTGACGTCACAATATTATGACGTCATGATGCGATGCACGTGACGTTGCGCGGACAAAATGGATATAATTTGGTTAAAATCGTTCAAATGCATAAAATAAATAGAAAATTTGTTTGTTTCAGTGTAAGATCGAAATATATTTCACTCGTGAACACCATAATTTACATTTTCACTCGTGGCTGCGCCACTCGTGAAAATATTGCATATGGTGTTCCCTCGGTGAAATATATTTCGATCTTACACTGAAACAAACAAATATCCTCTATATCTTCAAGCCTTAGGTATTTGGTATATAATTGTAATACACTGAATAACACCATGCTTAATATTGACATCTTTATTGTTTTTATGGTGTAGCATATTGACAATATGTTATAGCCAGTACGTAAGTCATTCAGTAATTGATACCTTTATGTTGTCGTCGCACGACTGGTCACATTGAAAAAGTTGGGTTTTTTTTTGTGACGGATAATATATCAGTATATGATATCAGAAATACAGCAAGTCATAGATATGTCGTAAGCCAGCGCCATCTGGTGCCCTTGTTAAACACAAACAGAGCATCACTATGGACATCTGATCTTTGACAACTAGCCGATGCAATCCAGTAACTTATGAATTTATTCTTTGATATTGGATGTTTTAATGATTTAAGACATAGGAGTAAATAAGTCTTCTAAAATGTCCTAAAGTTAACCGACAGTTAGCTTAATCACCTGTTAAAATTTCGAACAACTGGGCCCAAACCGCCCCCAAAAAGGTCACATACATCTGTCAGAAAGATATTCACTGAACCGCTTGTAACCCTAACACTGCTGAGTTTCTATAATGAACTTGTCCATCTTCCTATTTCGACAGTACCATTAATTGTAAAAAGGGGTACTTACCAAAAATATACTGACTGAATGGCCAGCAGTGTAGATCTTGATCAGACTACACCGGTCACAAAGGCAGAATCAATCGTGTCCAGCATGAGAAAGGCTAAAACGCAATACTTCTATGGTTCAAAATGGTTCCAGTTTAAGGCTTAGGTTATAAATCGAACTCTATAAAAAAACGTTTCAGTACATGTTTTTATACATGGGAACAATGTCATTGGAAAGAAATGCTTCTTCTTAGAACTATATGCTTCCTAAGACACATAGAGAAAAACTAAGAGTAACAAAATGACACAAAATGTGTTGTAATAAAGACTTTCTTCTGCTGATCATCCCTACGACGTTTTTCACTGAAACTGGTTTTAGGGTATTCTTCATTGTCTAGATCAAATTAGCAATTACATATGGTCATTATTTTTGTAAAATTTAGGTGCAACAGACAACACGCTTGAAAAGTCAACATGCCACATGTATGGCAGTAAAATGTCACGTTTGATTTACATTGTCTTACGCACTATATATATCCAAAAAGTGGGGCCTAGGAGGCAAAAACGTCGTGCGTGCGCAAGTACTTGGGTTGTGGTATGATAAGGGTTGTAGACCAATGATATTAGTTACGCTAAAATTTTGTTAAGAATGTGTTTCTGCCTGTAAAGCCCCACATTTGTTAGAGTGATAATATCAGTTAACTTCCGTATAAATAAAGCTATTTGAATGTTAAGTTCTTTGAAATTTGAATAGTTTACGTTACACTTTTGTTATTACAGACCAATGAAAGGAACCACCTAGGCGGTGCACACCTTAAATATCATAAACACGCAGTTTTACGTTACTAAGACGAAAGAATTTGAGCCACGCCTTGAGAAAACCAACATAGTGGCTTTGCGACCAGCATGGATCCAGACCAGCCTGCGCATCCGCTCAGTCTGGTCAGGATCATGCTGTTCGCTAACGGTTTCTCTAAAGTAAATTGCAATAGGCTTTGAAAGCGAACAGCATGGATCCTGACCAGACTGCGCGGATGCTGGTCTGGATCCATGGTCGCAAAGCCACTATGTTGGTTTTCCCATGGCGCGGCTCATTTTATGTTTAATTAGAGATTTAAACGGGTCATTGTCTTCAATGAAATATAGAATTTCAAGATAAAGGACAGACGGAAGGATATTTAATACAATCAGCCATACTTATTAGGTGGGTTAAATTATGTCTTCTAATGTACTTTTCAGAAAATATTTATACATATTCAATGTCACTCGGTTGCCTCTTTCAGAGATGATATTGTCATGTTTATTGCCTTATTGTCTTACAATTGTCTCTCCAAGGTATGCTACACTTAGATAACAAAGATATCTATTCTGAGGTGACGAGACAAAATGTCATAAACATGATTTAGTGCATAACATATTTTATATAACATTTTAAGGCACTTTAAAGTCAATATGTTTTAGTGAAAACAAACTTTTATATAAAAATATATATGAATAAGAAAAATGCCAATACCTATTGCATTTTGATAGATGACACGGATCCAATCTCTCTGATGTATTTTCACTACTGGCTGAGTAAGACCAAATCAGCATCATTTTTATTTTTGTCGTGTTGGGTGACCGCAAGGTTTCTTCATTTTCTTTATGCGTAGCTGACAACATATGTTGATTATCATATGTTAAACTACAGCACTGGTGATACCAATCTATATCTTATATATAACTTCTCTCTGGCTACCTCGCCTTAATGATTCAGTTTGTAATAAATTTCAAGGAGTTTCTTTGGAATGTGAGCTCAATAATTTCAAGGATCAGACAAGAAACACTATACCTAGACTACTATTGTTTTATATGCATCCAAATGGGTTTGTTTTATATATGATTTTCTTCTGTTGAAACGATTTATCCGCCTTGAGTGAAGCCAGACTTTGTAATTATAATGAGATAAATTAATCAGTTGTCCTCGATATGTCCGCAACAATGGCTAGATCCTGAATGATTTCTCTACCAGCTGTATCCTTCGTTTCTTATTGGTCAAAACCCGTATGAAATATTTTTAATGAGCACCAGCTATAACAATTGACTGGTTTTCTTTGCACATAGTTATTGTTGTAATTAACATATATCAACAATAACGTACCATGAAGATCTTATTTACAACAATTCTACTATAATTATAGCTTAGAAAAAAAATTGAGTTCAAAGATTTAAGTCGAGCTGCGGGAATCCGACGTAAGTTGGTAATTCGAAAATGAAAATATATTAGCCACACATGCTCTGTTTTTACCTTAAAGATTCAACTATATTTCAGATGTGTAGTTATTAAAAAAAGAACATTTTCTAACACAAACAGCATTAACGTCAGCGTCAAAGAAAAGTTTAAAAATCATTGCCTATTTAACACGTTCAGTCAGTGTCTTTTTGGTAAGCATCCCTTTTAACAGTTATATTATGGTAGCGTCCAGATTGAAAGGTGGACAAGTTCATTATAGAAATTTAGCAGGGTAAGGGTTAAGCTTCACTTTAATCATTATACGATTAACGTTGATTTTACACGAGTTGAAAATTAGTCTAATATCGACAGTCAACGTTTCGAAGGAATATGGCGATGATTAGCTGTACTCACTGTGCTGTCGCTGAGTAAGGCTCGATCTCATGTAATTATTTTGTGCATTCAAATGACGGTATAAGGTTATTTATTTCCTATAAAATATCAGTTTAAGTATCGTACTTGCGTTTATTTGAAAATAATAACTGTTATCAAAATTTCAAATATCAATCTGAACTGAGACAGGAAATTCATTATTGCAATCTAGACGGTAAACAAATGAAATACTAATATCAAGCAAAACGCACAATGACAAACTTGTTTTTTTTTACAAAGAAACAAGTATTTGAGACATCAAATGTTAATTATTTAAAACGTATTGTAAAATTACCATTGTCTTAATATATGTGTTAAGATCAATAGAAAAACCATTTACTCGCGAAGGTGTATATTCCTGCAAAATACAAATACAAAATACAAAGCTGTATGAAGCATTTTATAAGTGTTACCCATTTTAAAAGGGTTTCCCAAATAATCATTACTCATTTTTTCCTGCCTAATTAGATTTGTAATTTCAGGGGTTTGTCATTTTTATTTTTTGATTTAATGAGATAGATTTCACTTTCGCCGTAGGTGACATTGCATTTATGTGGTACGAAATTAATCTGTGTAAGCCTCTACATGCTGTATATCAATTAATGTAATATGGTACTTTCATGAATACACGTTACTGTTTGAGGTCATATGTAAAGAATGTCTCAGTAAGGATACCTTTGGTATTTAATATTATTTTGTAACAACATTTAGCTTTTAAAAGAAAAAGCAATGGTATGTTCGTTTTAAGTTTACAATTGTCTGTTCATGGAGACCTTTGTACTTGCTATTTATGTCATACTTACAATGACATCAGTTTTAGATACCAGTAAAATGCTTCTGAGAATTAGTGTACACTTTAATGGTATGACAGAGCATAAAAGATGCCAGAGTTATAAGACTTAGCGTCTTTTAAAAGACATGCCATCTCGATGAAGTAAATGTTTTCAAATTGTAAATATTTCCAGTGTTCTAAAATGAACGGTGAACTGACTCCAAAATTAAGAACACTGTTTTTCCCTCTAACACATATTCCTTATCGTTTTATAACATATATAATGTATATAAGTTGTCATCAAAGTTTAATTTTAAAAGATTAAAGAAAGTATAACCAAAGATGTCTAGAAACAATTATTTAAAATTATTTAAAAAAAATTTTCAGCTTCTTTGAACAAAAGTGTATGCACAAAAGAAAAGCATGCCATACTCTACAAAATACTTTGTAAACAGTCAAGTTGCATGTTTCTATTTTATGTATCTTAAAAATAAAATCTATTAAGGTAACTTTTGAGATGAACAGATGGCGACAAGTATGTATCTCCTACGGAGTATTATTTTGTTCATATCCTATCATTCCACGTCGCCTAATGATCAAAGCGTGATGTTAATATTGTATAATGGAAGGATAATAAGGTGGTAGGATAGTGATGGTAGGATAGTAGGATGGCGAAAGTAGAATCTTAGAATGATAGGATGGCGATGGCAGGATAGTAGGATAATAAGATAGCGATAGTGGGATGAAAGATGGTACACTGACAACCTACTTTCCTTATATCGTTATCCTACATTAGACCATCATCCTACTATCCTTCCATTCTACCTTCGTCTTTTATCCTTTCGACATAGGATTTTAATTTAAATCAAAGTTTTAAGTGTTGAATTACGACATACGGTTTCGTTCATATCATAATATCGTCCAGTGCCTAATTATCATAGTATGATGATAGGATGGAGATGGTAGGATAGTAGGAGGTCGATGGCAAGATGATAGGATAGTACGATAGCGATGGTAAGAGAGTATGATAGTAATATATCATCATATCATCCTACAATCGCTATCCTATCACCCTAATACTGCTACCTTAACATCCTTCTATCCTACCATTTGAAAAACAGGCGATGGCTGATGGTAGGATATTGAACAGTATTCCGTATTTTTTTTCCTGACTGACTTTACAAGAATGGACGTTTTATTGCAGTAAAATTGCAAATCAGCTATCATTTAGCAACGAAAGGATGATTTTCCTACTAAATTTAAAGTTAAAACAAGAGTAAGTTTATTATTTGCCGGCTTTATTTTACCTTACATTAAATTTCGTATTTTTTTTTCAATTTTCTTACCAAATCTTCAACATCTAAGGAATGACATAAAACTCATCGTCCTGCATGATGATACTTGTTGGCTTTTGGTTTCTGGCTGCATTGTGTTTAATCAATTCACAGCAACCCTCCTGGTTATAACAGTACATATTGTTGAAGGTATTTTGAAGTAAAGCCTTAATCAAATTACTCTTTTATGGTGTTCCATAAGTTGAGTTTGAGTTTTGAATCGAATCTAATAATAACCTTAATTGAATCAATATGTCTAAATATCTACGTTTCTCATGAAATTTGACAACTCAGTCAAAATTCAAGAAACTTTGCGTAAAGATGTTAAAAATCTGCCAGATTTTAATATGAATATAACAGTTGTATTGATTTCTGGAACGTAAATTGCCAATTTACGTAATTCTTAAGAGTTATCCAGTGGCGGAGTGTTATATAATATAACTCGGGTAACTAATAAATTCTTAAACATGGAAGAAATTGGAAAAGTACGCTATGAAGAGATCAAAACAGTTTTAGCTCTGACAGTTTACTTACTTGAGAAAATGTTTGGAAATTTCATTGTCATTGAATACAAATATCTTTGCTGACTTTTTATGACCGGTTAACATAAAAATAATGTTCTGTATATGATCAGTAAGACTCTGATATTTCTATGTTAGAACTCAAAAGAGGTAAGATAAGAGTTTAAAAAAATAACTAACTCTTGCGCTTTTTACAGATGGCAATTTTCGTTATGCTTAACTGTCATTCGTCATTTTGTTTTTGTTAAAACGTAATACCGGTACAATTAGAGCGAACTTGGTTAACTTTTTCAGTCGTTGTCTTTTTATAAATACGTGCTATATTTGCAATAAAACATGACCATATTGTAAGACCTTTAGATTTAGATCAATCACTGGCTTATTTTGATGTAGCCTTGAAATAATTGTTTAATAATTTGCCGGGTTCAAATATTATCTGGTCCTGCAGAAGTAAAAGTGTTTTCACACGTACACATTTAAATCATCATTGCAAAGGAATTTGAATTAATATAAAATATGGTTAAGTAAGTTTAGCTATTAATACAGTTATGGTATCCGAAAAAAGCAATCATTGCCAAGTTTTCATTTAACTCTTGATAGAACACTGAAATCCCGCTAGAAAATTTACGGTATCAATGAAGAAGCTACCAGACATCAAACAGCTTAAACGGACGTTTGGTAAATAAACAAGAACACGTGCAGTTATTAGTTTTTTGTTAATATGTAAATATTTCTGTGGAAATAATTATTCCTGCTGATTGTGTTATAGATAAATCGAAAATTGTATTTGTAATAATTTGTTCTTTATCTTTAAAAAAATCTCAGTGAATGAAATACAAGTTATTCATACATAGCTGTCTGACTTATCAAGATTTAGAATACGAGGTTGTTATACATGTAGATAACTTGACTCAGTCTTCCACTTAAAGCTAGTTTCAAGACATCAAAGATATCACAGGGCATCCTTTCATAAATTGTCACAGTCTACAGCGATACTGATTTATTTTTATGAGATCAGAAGTCATTCTCTCATAAATACATCCTAGATTACAGTGATACATTTTCTTGGGATCATTGCCATTCATTTGCTGATATTGGACTATATTATATACTGTCCAGTGCTGTATAAAATCGGTTTTCATGATATCCATAGTCGTTCCCATGTAAATATATCAATGTCTTCAAATGAAATACGAAATCGTTCTACTAAATAGACAGACCTGTGACTGCATGACTTTGCTTCATTCGTTTTGTTAATTTTCTAAGTAAATAATAATATTTTCTTAAGGTAAGAAGCTAAACAGCATTTATGTTATGTGTTCAATGCATATAGAATGATCTGGTTGTCTTTCGTTACAAAAGATACTTAAGACTGAACAGATGCCTGAATGAAATACTTTAGAGTTAACAGGTTACTGGTTATACTGATTAACCCTTCGTCGGGGGATTAAAATAATAGGAGGGCACTACAACCGTGTTGATACAGTGTTTACTAAAAATGTTTAATTGACAGCATTCTCGTTTAACTGAACCAACAACTCCTTAAATCTCTTTACATTGAATACAAACAGTAAAATCTTTAATGCGTGTAAGGGGTATGGGGTTTATTTTGATTAGTTTTGAGATTGCATTGGTCAACAAAGTTAAATCCATACGAAACACCCTTTTCAAAATCCCACTACCTTGTATGTCCTAGAATAAATTTACAGCAAATCCAGGACAAGATAAAACAACATTCCTCTATGCAATAGTATTAAATCAGAAAATTTGAAATTATTGTAAAAAAAACAGGTTTTGATATAGCATGTCTCGCTTCAGACTTAAAATAAACGCTTAAAGAATTAGCTTGCCAGAGAAAAGACAGACTTTAAATAAAAAAGATAAAAATCTGTTTCGAGCGTGTAGGACCCCCAAATGTAAAAATGTTCACATATGTAAAAATGGTAACAAACGTAAAATAATTTTAGCGTACATGTAAAAACTTTCTACAAATGTAAAACCGAGTTGTTACAAATGTAAAAACGTTGCTGGTGACATGTGTAATAAAAAAGCGTCACAAATGTAAAAACAAAATTTTGGTCACATATGTAAAATCAATTTTCTACAAATGTAAAACACAATTTTCGCAGTCACCTTGTGATTTCATCCAAAGAAATAGTTTCGCATTTTATCATCTAAAACAAAAACTATATAGCCGGAGTGGTCTACACAGTGATATGTGTAGTGTGCGCGTGTGTGTGTAGTAATGGACTTGTCCGTCCTTCAGTTTGTATGTTCCTTCTACATAAAATATAGAAGACAATGCTCCTAGTACATGTAAAGGAAGGGGAGGGGGCGGGTAGTGGTAATAGATGCTTTTTCGGAAAACAGTTCCACAAGGATCATGCTTCTTCTTAGGCGTGAAATACAGCTTATGTTTACATTGACTCGATGTTTTTCTAAAAATGTTGTAAAACTTGAACTGTGATGTATAAAATATCATATAATGACACTTCACAACAATGCGCAACTCCTCATTTTAGTATAAAAACCTATTTTTTGTCAGTCAAAAACATGAAAGAATGCTAAAGAAAATAAAATAATTATTCAGATAAATAATTCGTTCTATTTTTTTCAGATTAGCCTTATTTATTGACACCGGACCTCTTTATATCAAATTTGTAATCTCAAAAACCAGCACTCACTTGTAAAGTAACTTAACGAGGCTAAACTGAATGTTCACGTAGGGTCGTGGGTTCGAGTCCCATACGGGGAACGTTTTTTTGCCCAATATATAATTAGATTTTTTCCGACAAAATGATCAATATATAATAGTAGACGGTAATATCTAGCGTTCAAATCATTACCTGGTCCATTAACACATTGGTAAGGCTACTAAAACACATAAAGTTCGTTAAAATAGCCTGAACGTGAAATGTGTCTAGCCTGTTAAGATATGTATTCACTACAATATATTCTTGAAAAACCTTCGAAGACAGGAATTAGCAGGGCTATGTGGTTGGGATGGGGGAAGGGGTGGGGGTCATACTGTTACACAAAAGTGCAACAGCTCTTTTAAAACCTTGCTTGATTGTACAATTCAAATCGGCCCAGCTATGCCCCGGGTTTTTATGAAATCCGTACAACAAATGTTAAGCTTTCTTTTTAACTTTTTAATTTAACTATAAAAACTTAGAACGTATGCAAGTTCAAATGTGGCTCATACTGGATCTATATCTTCTCGGTTGTTTTCTTACGTTAAATTGTATGTCTAGATCAACTTTTCTTCTGAACTATCAAAGTTTTTATTATCATAAGGATACTCTGTAATGTATGTATGTTACATATCTCTACAAATGTACTTTTCCATTGAAGTGAATATATTAAAGAAAATAAATGGTGAATGAAATAACTAGGAAAATAACGAAAATATCAAGAATGGTTTAGATGTTACTGGAATTAATAAATTTTGATAGAACACATGCAAGACTCGGTCATAAAGTTCCCGGACTACTTTAGTTATTTCAACATCGTTTTAAATTTAGACTTATGATATTTGGTCTCATGGAGTAGATGATCCCTACTTTGGAGTTAGTAGTAGGTCACAGATCAATGTCACAGTGACCTTAAACAGTAAAATGGCTTCCGACCAATAACTAGGGAACCTTTGGGCATAGGTTCCTCAAAACTGGTAAGTAGATGACCCATATTATTTTTGAGATCAATAGGCCGAAAGTGGGCCTATCAAACTCGCGCTGTCCGTCCGTGTGCTTGTGTGCATGTGTGCGTGCGTGCGTCCATCCGTGGTAATTCTTGTCCGGGCTGTAACTCTGCCATCCATAAAGGGATTTTGAAAAAACCTGTCATAAATGTTCAACACGATGAGACGACGTGTCAAGCGCAAGACCCAAACTCCTAGCTCCAAGATCAAGGTTACACTTAGAAAACAAAGGTTAACAGGGTCTGTTTCGTGTTCGCTTCATAACTCTGCCATCGATGAAGGGAGGGATTTTAGAACTATACCCATATTGAGATAACGTGTCATGTGCAAGACCTAGACCCCTAGCTTCAAGGTCAAGGTCAAACTTAGAAGTTAAAGGTTGGTCCATTACGCTTCGGGGCATTTGTCACCAATAGTGACAGCTTTTTTTTTTTTTCTAAAACGATTTTAGTTTTCACTGTTTAATAATTGAAAACATTTAAATATGCATACTTTGTCGGCTTGTATTCTATAAAGGAATGTACATAACGTGCAAGAACATATCAGAATAAATTGAAATACAGTCGGAACTTGACTATTACTTGTACGCGGACTAATGGAAAAATTGTAATCTCCCCACCCGTCAAACCATCGTGTTTTCCAAGTTTGATAAGCCAAACTAAGGGTACGTAATACTATACTTTTTTAAGAATTAGCATCCGATTTTCGAACTTTAAAATTTGAATGACGAAGTCGAAAAATAACTTTTATCCATAACTACTAAAACGTAGAAGCGGGTAACGTATGCAATTTGTTGTCCGAACTTCTTCAAATTTCAAGGGATTAGAATAAAATAGTTAACATGAAGTGTAGATGTGCAGGACATATTTTGACGCATATTCGTCAAGATGTTGCAGGGTTATGTCCCCTTGATCTAAAAATGTTATCCCCTAAAATGTATTTCGTGTCAAAAAATATTTTGCAATAATAAAAAATATATATCACTGTACAGAACACTCCGGCTATAAAGGCGTAACTATTTCATACAGTCAGATGAAATCACAGGGCGACTGCGAAAATTGTGTTTTACATTTGTAGAAAATTGATTTTACATATATGACCAAAATTTTGTTGTTACATTTGTGAGGCTGTTTTATTACATATGTCACCAGCAACGTTTTAACATTTGTAACAACTCGGTTTTACATTTGTAGAAAGTTTTTACATATACGGTAAAATTATTTTACGTTTGTTACCATTTTTACACTTGTGACCTTTTTTACATTTGGGGGTCAGAGCACATTCCTCGCTTTAGCTTAAATGTGGCTTAAATTACTCCCCCCCCCCCCCCCCCCTAACGAACCATTAGCTTTCAGGGTACTTGTTTTTTTTTATCTCGTTTTACATAATAATAAAGTCTGCATAAATCTTCTACATAGATGTAGTTCTTTATAAATACGTCCTTCAAAACACAAGAGTTATTTGTGAGACGGAGTTTTTCAGCACCGGGGAAATTACGGAACCCCCCCCCTCTCCCCCCACCCCAGTCTAGTATGCAAAAAAAAACAATATACAACACTACCGGGGAAATCACGTGAACCCCCCCCCCCCCCCCTCTTTCCCCCACTCCAGTCTAGTATGCAAGAAAACAATATACAATACTTTGGAATATGAGACAATCTTTAAAAAATATTATCAATTTACATCGACGCGGACGCCGACTAACGGATGAGCGCAATAGGTTTACCTACTTTTCGAATAGTATCAGTTCCAACACGCCTCAAACTGACTGCCGGTAGGCCATGCTACGTATATTCTGCGATAAACAATATTTATGCGTGGACCTGTAAAAGAACAATTCGAGGGTTCAATGCAATAAGGGCGTATCTACATATAATTATTATATGTAGATACGCCCTTATTGCGTTGAACCCTTGAATTATGACTCAAATTGTCACATGACGTCCGGCTTATTACTACATACTTTGATAGCTGAGGTGCAGCATATGTTTTTATCCAGAATGTAACAGTTAAACTTTATTATAGTCTTGTGCATAGCTGGCAGTGTTCAGAAGACATTATAAACATCTGAGCCGAATATCATTTCAAGGTAGTAGAATTTTGATGTAGCATCAAAATCGCGGAAACAAGTTGAGTTAGATCTAAAGACTTTCTCTCTTCTCTTTAAAATCCAACAAAATTTACTCCAGAATGAGGAAGCGTCAGTTTTCTGGTTTTCATATCGTTGAATTGCTCTAAAGTACGTGAGCATAAAGTCTGTAGATGGGAGATCTATACTTTTATGTATTATACGAAATGACTGTATATGATGTTCAAGGAAAAAGCCCTTATTGTGAAAATGAGGGATTAAACAGTACGTTAAGCATCGAAAGAAAAAGCTTTGCGGCACTTTGGTCTTTAAATAAAGAACTATAAATGTTTTTTCAGATAAAATAATGAATTTTTGATGATTTGTATTGGAAAGAATTAATCATAGCAACATAGTCTTGCAATGCATTTTTTTTCTGCAAAGTTTTACTTCCATGTTCAGTGATAAGTCTTCCATTGACATAATCATTAAATTGATCAAATACAGCCGCCAGCAACAGCTCAATGATGTCTTAAAACTTATATGGACAAAATGTAACGTAATATTCAATCGCACGTTCGCAAATTATATAAATTAATTCAATGTAAGTTTTGCCGTTTTATTAACAGAAAAATATGACAAGTATCTGTAAAAGAATTCCTCTCATGTCGTCCAACTGTCTGTAAAAATGTAATATCATAAGATTACTTAACTACCAGGGGCGGAAATAGATTTAGTTAGTCACATCTGGTAATCCTTCGCTCTAAAAGAGAAGTCTGAAACCTAGTTACTGTCATTTCCAGGTTCAAAAATAAATGGTCATGATCTACTTGGTTGTATAACATTCTACAAAGTAAATGTCTATGTAATAACAATTGAGACAGATAAACCATTTTCTTTTGACACGTTACGTGAAAAATATCTTAAAGCCGAATAAATTAAGAAAAAGTAGTATCTTAATTGGTACGACTGTAGAAGATAAGACACAATTTACATTTTTTTTTCTAGATTTAGCGGTCAATATCTTAAGTATATTCATTATGTCAGATATCCATCTAGGCCTTTAGGTACGCATTATTATTTTGAATTACAACGATGCAAAAGTACATGAAATTATATAGAACTGCATAAAATTGATTGACGCTGCTATTAATGTGGACACGTTTAATATTGTGCTGCACATCTTCACCTAAGATACGAAAAATAGTCGCTACGACATAAGTTTGAAAATAAAGAATGCATACGAATATGCGAAATTACAGGCTTACATATACGCATATTGTAAACTCGGTTTTACATTTGTAGAAAATTTTTACATATATGGTAAAATTATTTTACGTTTGTTACCATTTTTACACTTGTGACCTTTTTTACATTTGGGGGTCAGAGCATATTCTTCGCTTTAGCTTAAATGTGGCTTAAATTACTATCTCCCCCCCCCCCCTCTCTCTCTCTCTTTCTCGCTCTTTTTTCATTCCACAATTTTATGTCTTTCACTCAATTAAGATGTACTTGTTGATGGAAATTTGAAGCAGGCCGTCTGCTATATCTTAAAACTACAGTTTCTATTTTATGGCTCTAGATGTGTACACTATGTTTCGATTATCTACTATCATTTTTCTTACTTTTTTTAGAAATTTCCAGTCAACTATTACCATTATTGGCTCCTTTACCCCTTATTTTTGTATAAGCATGATAAAATAAATATTTGCTAGTGTGCTTCAATGGTATCTCCAACGGCGACCTCCGCTACAGTTACCTAACTTACGTGCTTTTACAATATCGTTTAAAATAGTTCTGCACTTTTGAAAATCAGAAGAAATTGCATAAAACATAGATTGCATTAAACATAATAAAGTATAGATCTGGCATCCAGAAACGTAAATCAATCCACAAATAAATGACAACATCTGCATCGTATTCTGTTTTTTGATTCTTTTAAGGCACTTAAACTAAACATTCAGCTTTTAGTAAAAATAGAAAACTTGTACTGTAAGCTAAACTGAAGTTTTTATAACTGCTCAGTAAATCAGAAACATCAGTGTTTGTAATACTCAAGCATTACATTGATTAAAACATTTTAACTTTTGATATGTATGGATTAGAAAAATACTATTTCTTGAGTAATAGAACAGAAAAAATGCAAGCGTGTATTATGTTCAAATTGTTGATAAAATTCGCACAATTGGGAAATTTTCGAGCTCTTAACTGTGAATAACAACTTATGCCACTGTATTAATCTACAGACAAAAGTAGGATTCAAACAAATCTTTCCCAGTCCTCAATTCCGTAACCATTCCTCGGCGCTAAATTTCTGTTTTTATTTTCTGTTATATTTTGTTTGTTATCGCCTTTTGAAATACAAAGCGACATTTGATACTATGCATGTGATAATCTTTCTGTAGAAAACTGTAATATTCTGTGTTCTTAACAATAGTAATAACAAGAGCTCGTAGAGCATAATAATATCTCCTCCCTACCACCTTGATGCATTCAGTAACTGCACAAGGATTAGAAATTATTTGGTCACTGTGCACTGGACGTTTGTCGTACTAATTATTGGTCATTTACCAGTCATAAGTGACCTCCGTATGAAATGTGATCCCAGACCTAAACATTCTCTAGCTATTTGGCAAAAATGATCTACTGATCTGGGTCAATGTGACCTTTACCTTTGACCTACTGATCTTAAAGTCAGAAGGGGTCATCTACTGGTCATGATCAACCTCTCTATCAACTTTCATAGGCTCAAGCTTTCTTGAATTATCAGTCAGAAACCGATTCGCCGACATCAGCAAAACAATAAACCCAATATATGCTAGGCCCAAGCTTTCTTGTATTATCACCCGAAAACCGATTGGTCTACGGATCGACCGACCGATAGACAGACAGACCTGCCGACAAAACAATATGCCCCCTTCTTCAACGTCCCTATTAAGTTTCGTGATCCTAGGTCGAATTGTTCTCAAGCTATTGTCCGGAAACCTGTCAAGTTATAAGGAAAAATATAGGCAAAATGTGACTTGAGTCGCGACGTTTACTGCGTTTACGGTATTCGAAAGTCACGTGAGTTAGCCACTCTGATGAACAGACTTAACAAAACCGAGTATGCTTTAATTTAACTTGCTTGCATTATTTACTACCAGAAGATATTCTTATAGTTTTTATTTTAAACAATTCTTCATGTGAAATCACACAAATGTATTTCTTTCAATTTATTTATTTAATCCAAAAATGCACATCGCACATTCTTGAACCGAACACAAATTTCAGCGTGCATTTGCATCTGAAACGACGCTTAATTGAGACACATTATCACATTAGCAGATCAGAATATATTTTCTCGTCGTCTAAAGCGGATGATTTCAAGAATAGTTTTTGCAAAAAAAAAAAAAAAGTTGACAAAAAATACAAATGGGTAAGTAGGTTCAAGAAAAGGTGACACGATTCAAAATAAGCAAGCAATTCTTCTAAATGCTTGGCACATTGTTGGAGTCCATGTCTTAGTGGAGAAATGGGCAATTGACCATGTCTCTATACTATACATAGGAAAAGGTATGACTGTTGCAAAATACCATACAAAATACCATACTTTAATATTTCCTTCTTGGCCTTGTGTCAGTGTCTAGAACTTACGTATTTGTTTCATTTTTCTTTTTATTCACTGTACCTTTTTCTTAGTTTTGTAAATAATGACTTAAATTCAGAGGTGTATACCAATAATTTCTGAAAAGTGCATCAAATCGACCTTCCTGTCTAGTAAACAAGATTAAACAATATATTTTGTTATATCAATTTACAAAAACGATGCCAAAATCAATGAGAGCTTTATGGCTTTGGTTTCTGTTACCTGCGGAATAAAGTCATAAATCTGACAGGCGGATATTACGCAGGCCAGTTCTAAATGTTTGCTAGGGTAATAAATTAAAACACCAGTCTCTAAATATTGATTTGATACTTTCCGCCTGAGTTGTATTTTGTAATATGTTTTCAGTTTTTCATCAGTGTATTTTTGTCTGTTTTTTTTTTTTGTTCATAGCTTCAATCAGTGTCAATAATATGCATAAAAATCAATAAAATATAATTTAAGATTCTTTCATTGGTTTCAGGTACATATGATAATATGGGTAACTGTTTACGCGGTAACGAGGCTCTGCCGAGAGCCAGATATCCCCATCCGCACCTACAGACAGTAATAAAATATATTTTCTTCCTATATTTTTCATAAAATAACGTTTTTTTTATTCGAGAAATATACTATAACGAACCATTAGCTTTCAGGGTACTTGTTTTTTTTTTATCTCGTTTTACATAATAATAAAGTCTGCATAAATCTTCTACATAGATGTAGTTCTTTATAAATACGTCCTTCAAAACACGAGAGTTATCTGTGAGACGGAGTTTTTCAGCACCGGGGAAATCAAGGACCCCCCCCCCCTCTCCCCCCCCCCAGTCTAGTATGCAAAAAAAAAACAATATACAATACTACCGGGGAAATCATGTGAACCCCCCCCCCCCCTCTCTCTCTCTCTTTCCCCCACTCCAGTCTAGTATGCAAGAAAACAATATACAATACTTTGGAATATGAGACAATCTTTAAAAAATATTATCAATTTACATCGACGAGGACGCCGACTAACGGATGAGCGCAATAGGTTTACCTACTTTTCGAATAGTCTCAGTTCCAACACGCCTCAAACTGACTGCCGGTAGGCCATGCTACGTATATTCTGCGATACTGCGTGGACCTATAAAAGAACAATTCGAGGGTTCAATGCAATAAGGGCATATCTACATATAATTATTATATGTAGATACGCCCTTATTGCGTTGAACCCTCGAATTATGACTCAAATTGTCACATGACGTCCGGCTTAATACTACATACTTTGATAGCTGAGGTGCAGCATATTTTTTTTTTATCCAGAATGTAACAGTTAAACTTTATTATAGTCTTGTGCATAGCTGGCAGTGTTCAGAAGACATTATAAACATCTGAGCCGAATATCATTTCAAGGTAGTAGAATTTTGATGTAGCATCAAAATCGCGGAAACAAATTGAGTTAAATCTAAAGACTTTCTCTCGTCTCTTTAAAATCCAACAAAATTTACTTCAGCATGAGGAAGCGTCAGTTTTCTGGTTTTCATATCGTTGAATTGCTCTAAAGTACGGGAGCATAAAGTCTGTAGATGGGAGATCTATACTTTTATGTATTATACGAAATGACTGTATATGATGTTCAAGGAAAAAGCCCCTATTGTGAAAATGAGGGATCAAACAGTACTTGAAGCATCGAAAGAAAAAGCTTTGCAGCACTTTGGTCTTTAAATAAAGAACAATAAATGTTTTTTTTTTTCAGATAAGATAATGAATTTTTGATGATTTGTATTGGAAAGAATTAATCATAGCAACATAGTCTTGCAATGCATTTTTTCCTGCAAAGTTTTACTTCCATGTTCAGTGATAAGTCTTCCATTGACATAATCATTAAATTGATCAAATACAGCCGCCAGCAACAGCTCAATGATGTCTTAAAACTTATATGGACAAAATGTAACGTAATATTCAATCGCACGTTCGCAAATTATATAAATTAATTCAATGTAAGTTTTGCCGTTTTATTAACAGAAAAATATGACAAGTGTCTGTAAAAGAATTCCTCTCATGTCGTCCAACTGTCTGTAAAAATGTAATATCATAAGATTACTTAACTACCAGGGGCGGAAATAGATTTAGTTAGTCACATCTGGTAATCCTTCGCTCTAAAAGAGAAGTCTGAAACCTAGTTACTGTCATTTCCAGGTTCAAAAATAAATGGTCATGATCTACTTGGTTGTATAACATTCTACAAAGTAAATGTCTATGTAATAACAATTGAGACAGATAAACCATTTTCTTTTGACACGTTACGTGAAAAATATCTTAAAGCCGAATAAATTAAGAAAAAGTAGTATCTTAATTGGTACGACTGTAGAAGATAAGACACAATTTACATTTTTTTTCTAGATTTAGCGGTCAATATCTTAAGTATATTCATTATGTAAGATATCTATCTAGGCCTTTAGGTACGCATTATTATTTTGAATTACAACGATGCAAAAGTACATGAAATTATATAGAACTGCATAAAATTGATTGACGCTGCTATTAATGTGGACACGTTTAATATTGTGCTGCACATCTTCACCTAAGATACGAAAAATAGTCGCTACGACATAAGTTTGAAAATAAAGAATGCATACGAATATGCAAAATTATAGGCTTACATATACGCATATTGTAGACTGTCATCTTTCAACATTTCTTTGACATAGGGCAAATTCGCAATTAAATTTTAGCGGATGTGTAAATTCTGTTGCAGGTAAATTTGAAGCCCGATAGGCCACTAATAGACATAACAAAATATGCTGCAATTTATGAAGACGTCATTTATATCGTTTAACATAATAATTGTGTTATTTTGTACAGACACTAATTCAAGATCTGACATAAAATATTGCTATTTGAATAAAAAATGTAGTACTACTTGCTTATTTTCATACATTTTCTAAATTCAGTGTTCATAGTAAATTGTATTTTCTCAAAATAGAAAACTTAAGAAATTAAGAAAGTTTCTATTGCAGAAATATGTCAACATATCAACATATCTCGGTTTGATTGAGTCTGCTTATATTTTTGCAATGCTAGTAAACGTGTCTGGCTGAAACGAACTTCTCTTACACCCTTTTTACTGAATGTGTGGAAAGATGTAAGATACATTAACACTGTCCTGATTATATACTCACTGCAGAAAGAGAATTTGTTTTCAAAGTAAGTCTTTTCCTTCTATTCGCAAGATTTGTTTCCGATGTTGATTTGTTCTAGTGTTCTACAATGCAATGAGAAAGCTCAATAATGATGCAAATGTTGCCAACAGATGTGGCATATTCCTGGCAATGCGACAATGCAGTTGAATAAAAACAAGAGCTGTCGGAGGACAGCAACGCTCGACTATTTAACAGCCTTGTCGCTTGAATGAATAAGAAAGTCGAAAAAGGGGCATAGTTTAGTAAAAAAGTAAAATAGGGTTATGGAACCTGCATAGTGCTTATCAGCTCATGACAGTGAACTAGTGTGTGAAGTTTCAATCCTTTCCCATTAGTGGATACTGAGATACCAGCTTACATACAAAAACTTAACCAAAAATTTCTATGTTGAAAAAGGGGCATAATTTTGTAAAAAAGCAAAATAAAGTTATGGGACCTGCTTTGGGCATGTCAGATCATGACAGTGAACAAGTGTGTGAAGTTTCAATCCATTCCAATTAGTGAGTACTGAGATACCAGCTTACATACAAAACCTTAACCAAAAAATTCTAAGTCGAAAAAGGGGCATAATTTTGTAAAAAAGCAAAATAGAGTTATGGAACCTGTGCAATGTAAGTCAGTTTATCACAGTAAATAAGTGTGTGAAGTTTCAATCCATTCCCACAAGTGGTTACTGAGATACCAGCTTACATACAAAACCTTAACCAAAAATTTCTAAGTCAAAAAAGGGGCATAATTTTGTAAAAAAGCAAAACAGAGTTATGGAACCTGTGCAATGTAAGTCAGTTTATCACAGTGAATAAGTGTGTGAAGTTTCAATCCATTCCCACAAGTGGTTGCTGAGATACCAGCTTACATACAAAAACTTAACCAAATCGGGACGCGGACGCGGACGCCGACGCGGACGCCGACGCATGGGCGAGTCCAATAGCTCTACTATTCTATGAATAGTCGAGCAAAAAGGGGCATAATTTAGTAAAAAAGTAAAATAGGGTTATGGAACCTGGAAAGTGCTTATCAGCTCATGACAGTGGACAAGTGTATGAAGTTTCAATCCATTCTCATTAGTGGGTACTGAGATACCAGCTTACATATAAGAATTTAACTCAAAAACTCCTAAGTTGAAAAAGGGGCATAATTTTGTAAATGCAAAGTTGAGTTATTGATCCTTTGCACTGCATGTCATATCATGACAGTGAACTAGTGTGTGAAGTTTCAATCCTTTCCCATTAGTGGATACTGAGATACCAGCTTACATACAAAAACTTAACCAAAAATTTCTATGTTGAAAAAGGGGCATAATTTTGTAAAAAAGCAAAATAAAGTTATGGGACCTGCTTTGTGCATGTCAGATCATGACAGTGAACAAGTGTGTGAAGTTTCAATCCATTCCCATTAGTGAGTACTGAGATAATAGCTTACATACAAAACCTTAACCAAAAAATTCTAAGTCGAAAAAGGGGCATAATTTTGTAAAAAAGCAAAATAGAGTTATGGAACCTGTGCAATGTAAGTCAGTTTATCACAGTAAATAAGTGTGTGAAGTTTCAATCCATTCCCACAAGTGGTTACTGAGATACCAGCTTACATACAAAACCTTAACCAAAAATTTCTAAGTCAAAAAAGGGGCATAATTTTGTAAAAAAGCAAAACAGAGTTATAGAACCTGTGCAATGTAAGTCAGTTTATCACAGTGAATAAGTGTGTGAAGTTTCAATCCATTCCCACAAGTGGTTGCTGAGATACCAGCTTACATACAAAAACTTAACCAAACTACTATTCTATGAATAGTCGAGCTAAAAATTTAATATTAATTTGAATCTCAGTACAAGCTTTCAGTGCTTTGTGAACTTGAAAAACAAAAGAAAAACAAAAAATAAATAGAAATGAAAGTGGGTCTCCATCTTGCAATTTTGTTAGGTGAAATTCCATATGACAAGAAAAAGGAAAAAAATAGCTAACAGCGGATGAATTATAAACAAGTTCCATATTTCTTGTTTGATTAATGGAAGATATTGCTATAGGGTAACAACATAGGAAAATGAATTACCTCCATTTAGTTCACAGATTTTTAATCACAGAAAAGAAGCATACATTTAACAAACTGACAAAGTATTTCAGCTTATACATAGATAAAATTAAGTGACAAACCCACAGTCATCTAGTTAAAAATGTATAAATTGTTGAGAAGGACGGAGAAATATTGTCTTTTATAAAAGAATCAGTTTAGAATAGCCTTGACAAAATTCCGAACTTCTTCACATGACCTATCTAAAGAGCGTGGAAGGTACAAAAATCAACCTCGAAATCAAAAATATGTAACAATTGTAATACAGGTATGATTGAGTCCGAGTATCATTTTCATGTCAAATGTCCTAAGTACAGCAATCTCTGAATCAAGTATTTAAAACGATATTATTATACGTGGACAAATATTTAAAAAAAATCACAAATCTAATGTCGGAAAAATCCAGAATAATAATAAGAAATATAGCCAAATTTATCTATTTCGCCGATTTGTTAAGAATGTAAATTTCATTGATAACATTTGTTCTTATAAAATACTTTTTGTCTACTGTTTAATTTCGTATTTGCTATAAGCATTATGTAAAGTTTTAACGCAATAAATTATATTGTTGTTTGATGTTGTTGTTGTGGTTTATTCTATATTCGTATACAGCTAACGTGCTACCCACTTCAATTTGCAAGTGTTTTAGTGAATGTTATACATAATTAAACCTAGCAAAAGGGATCCTCCCTACAATCACAGACAGAGTATATGTTCAAATGGGGCGTAATAAACAGCATTTTTTTATAACACAAATATACACTTACCGTTACTCAACAAGTAGAAGAGACTGAATCGGAAAATGTTATCATTTCCATTTCGTTTGTAATTATATTGTAGACTTACATTCTAATAAATGAACAATTTTCTCTTTAGTGCTAGTTCAGTTGTTGTAGTAGTAACTGCATGTAGTAAGAAAAACATTTTTTTCTTGGTTAAAGTCCTATTTTCAAATAGTAAAGATTTATTTCCGTTTATTAAATTCTCTGTGTAATGCTGATCAACATTCTAAGAAAAAGTGGTAATGATTATTCGCATACAGTTATAAATATCTAAAATAAATGCTCAGCTTTGAAATAGACCGACAGACAACTGACACTATCTCCTCAATAATGTCAGTCTAGTTGTTTTATTTCAACAGTTTCAACTCCCCTGAAGCTTTTGAAATCTAAAAGGAGATAAAAAGGAAGGTTAACCTTCTCTAAATGTTCCTTAAATCACAGCGATCTATTTGGTGGCCTAGTCTTTTCAATACTTAAATGACTGAAAATAGTAACAACTTGTCTGGATTGTTAATTCATTTTAGCCATATTCCACCATACAGCCACACTGGAAAATGTTTTCCTGACTAAGTTTCCATTATTCTATAGTTTTTCGACCTTCGCTGAAACTGGATATGTAAAATATATATAAAGAAAAACGCTTAAAATTTCTTCATGTAAAATGTAATATGATTCGTAAGAGTTATGAAGTGTAATTTCATAAAGCTGAAGGTTCATGTAGACATAAATAGCATTATGTCAGGTTACGTAATAAGCCTCATGATTCAAAATACTTGGATGGAGTCTGAAAGTTTTCGACCTAGTGTTTATTTTCGACACATGCATTCATATACGTGTCTGACAAATTCTATAACCACATATATCAAATTATTCTTGAACTAAGACTAAACAATTTACATGTATCTCTTCTGATGACACGATTGGATCCGGGTATGACGTCATCAGTTATGTCAACCGATTATGAAAATAATACTGCTAAATATTGACTGAAGAAATCAATAGAAAGGCTTAAATATCAGATATCTGACCACGAAACAACCTAATTTGGCATTTTGAATATTTTATACTTTTTTTGTACCCAACCCATCTAATTAACAATACATTTTACAAACATGTTGCTATAACATCTTAATATTCATTACGTTAGAATATTCTTACAAAGTTGAATTTGAAATACAATTATTTCCGAAAGTTACAAGAAATATAACATATAATAAAGCGAATACAAATAACCGTAATCTGATTAAATCAATACCTATATTGAAAGAAATTTGAAAATCCAGTACAAAATAATATCGGCACAAGCAATTTTTGATCTATAATTATTAGATTATGCGAAATCTTCATGTTTTTTAGCCGTTATAACTTGTGTTCGGATTAAATGATAGTCAACAATTAGGTCGGTAGAAATTTTAAAGACGTGTTTAATTCAAAGCATATATTTGTAATAGTCATCTTAACTATTCAAAATCACTGATAAACTATAATCATTCAAACTTGACTTCCAACACGCAGTTAGCCTCAACCCCGCAATAACACAGCTATTTACATTCGAGTTCATTTATAACTATATTAATTCAAACTTGACCGCAACACTGAGTTTAACATGGACTTTCCGCAAATTCATTCAATTAATTGCAGAAATGCATCAAGGACAGATGGTAATGTTATCGTAACTGGAACAAAACAATCATGTAATTTTCTTTCTTCCATTTCTTTTTCTCTGCAACTGAAGGCGAACCTCCAGACATCCCATACGTTGCTGTGATACTGTGCAATTTTCACGTTAATACAACGTTTCAAGAAAGCAGAGTCTTCAAACCATAACACTACAGTAGTGTATGTATAGTCTAAAACATGATAAAAATACGGACAAAGTAAAGCATATAGACAAAAAGCTCAAAACGTACAAATTAAAGAACATACTGCAGCAACGCCTACAAAACAACGTTGGCGTGTTCACACCAGTTGATTCGGCGAACAATCGCTTCAATGTTTCAAGGTTATAGAACAGTATACATGTCATAATAGAATTTCGCTTATTATAATAATAAGCTGGTGCAATGTGTCGTGAAGGGTGTTTGACATTTCTTTACCTCTCATGAACAAACTAAAGTCTAACCTGGTCTTTTGCTTAGTTGCGTTGTATGCATTTAAAGGATCTTCTTAAAGCTTTTAGTAACGAATCATTGACGCATGCAGTCCATGGCGTTGCAGTAGGCAGAGCAACATCAGAACATGATTAAGAACCCGAAGAATCAGAGGGAAGTATGTATTCTTTGCATTAATTGGTTTTGACACTAAATATATCTTAGGTTTTTAAGTTGTTTTTGCATTAGAAAAAGCATTCTCTCAACTGCATATTTAACTGCTTATTTTCGATGGATTTCGCCTTCTGGCCACAGTATCGACACATTAGCCCGAACTGATACAAGGTATATAGATATACATATATATGTTAAGTGATAGATATTGAAACCATTCTATTTTAATCTAACATGCTGCACCATGAAATAGAAAGTCGTTGTCTTGGTATCATTATTTAGTCATTTTGTAACATTTATCGACATATTGTTCATTGTAAGCATAATAAATTTCATTTTTTTTTTCATGAAATTGCTTTTTACTGCTAGCATAAATAACACAGTCATTAAATGTATCAATATTACGATTATAACATCGTTTTAGAGGATGTTTTCTTGAATACCAGACGGGAATTTCCGGTATTTTTACCGGTGCTCGAAAAATCCATTTTACACCCCGGAGTGAAAGATGACTCTCGTGCTGTAAATGAAGTACTACGAACTACATATATGTAGAAGATTTATGTAGTGATTATATTTTATTTCATAAAACATAATACAAATCCATGAAAGTTCCTCTTTGTTCCTAATAGTATATTTCTCGATTCAAAAAACGTTATTTTATCAAACATTGATAACGTTACGCTGCAACTGATAAAACAAAACCGGAACTAAACATTGTTATTTGTCTTTGAAACCTCATGAAGTCTTTCCTGTTTACAGACGTTGGTTCACCGCACTTTGTTTAAATACGCTGCTGTAAGAAATAGTTCTAAAAAGAAAGCCGTTCGATTGATTTTATTATTATTGTTATTTTCTGAATATTGTAGGCGACTAAAAGATTATTTCACTGGTTGTAGGTGCAGATGGGAAGATCCGGCTCTCGGGTAACTGTTTACGCGGTAACTCGGCGGAGCCTCGTTACCGCCTAAACAGTTACCCTCGATGCCGGAAATTCCCATTTGCACCTACAACCAGTGATATATTCTTATTTGCCTTTCTTATTTTCTCTTGAGCAGCTATATTTATCACACCATAACTTTTTCAAATCCCGTACTCGGATAGAGATACATGTGAAATTTCTCTCTATTCGTTTTTTCATGGCGGCCCATATTCCCATAAATCGCACTAGGTGTGACTTAAAACTCAACAACAAAAATGAATACTTACATACACTTAATTGTTTCATTTCCATGACGGCATGCTGATATTAACTACTTTAAACGCATTCGATGACATTTCCGATTGTCTTTTAATTCTTCATATTATCTTGCTTAATATTTCCCTTTCATTGTAAAACACCGTTCAAAAGCTGATAAACATTTTAGAATTAAAACTGACGGAAAAATACCCCACTTATACCGTTATCAACACTTTCTTTAAATCGTTTGAATAACGAAAGGGTGAAAATTATTTACAAGGCCTTTCATTCATATATTCTTATCTTATCTTATTATTGATCTATCTTTAATAATCAGATTTCTGAATATATATTAATACGTAGATTTCAACTTTCAAACGATTGCATGAGATATTTATCTTAGTAGATAATTTGGCATAATTTTACCAAAATATATATACATAACTTTTGAATTTTAGCTCTATTTACATAAATGTCCTATGTTTAGGTGGTGTAAGTTTTGTATTTTTCTACTTTTGTTCGGAAGCAGAGCAAAAATATACATGTAAATTTGTAAGCAGGTACTGATGGTCGATTTTTTCTTTCTCAATATGACAGTATATACTTTTTATGAAAATGTTTCCCGAAACCCTTTTCACTGTGTCGGGTTTCCTTGCCAGTGTAAAACTGTAAAATCATTTACAAAGCCGTTGTGAGGTTCCGCCCGTACTCCTACTTTAATGCCTCTTTTGACTGGTTTCATTGGTACATATTGCTAGATCGACACTATCATTGCCTCATCCATATTGCTTTCATGGATTATAGCCGGACAATAAATTGTACGTATTTGTTCCAATATAGGACGTACATGTGCCACTCTGTCGTGTCCTGGTCTTCCACGGGTTGAGTTGTGGCTTGAATCTCCACAATAAAATTATTGATTGAGATTATCAAACCGGTCGCGCGTAATTCTCTTACTAATTTCTGCAGTCTGAACATTGAGGTTTTAGTCCAGTAGCCGTCAAGTGCTGGAGCCGGGTATAGTCTGATTATTATTTTGAAAGTCATTACATGCCTTTATTTTCAATGCAGTGGTATTCCGCCTTTTTGAATCTGCCTAAGCTCGAATCTGTTAGGCTGCATACATATTTGTTTAATCAGAAATGTCCTGGAATAAGTCCTCAGAGAAAATTAAATTAAAGATACCAACCTCCAACTTTTCCTTAGTCAGTACTTGTATGGGAACTAGCGGTTGATCACACACAGTTTGGCAAAGCTGTCGGAATTTCCCCCACCCACTTCGTTGTTCGCTGCTTCCCTCCTCGCTAATTCGCCAAATGGAATGTCATCATCGGAATCGTCGTCGCTGTCGGATAGTGAAATGTCTGATTCATCATTTTCATTGTCATTTATATCCATTAAAGGCCTGGCAACCTCCTTATTGTCGCAAAAATTGCCCACAAAGTTTTTCTTCATTTTCAAAAATATCACTTCCTTGTTTTCGTATCTTGTGCTATTTTATAATGAATAATAAGCCAATCCGAGAGGTTTTTTTTATTAACTAATTTATATATTTGATCGGGTGAAAGAATCATTGTTCTCAAGGAAATTCCACTTTTTTTTTACCAATTGGGCTTTTAAAACTTTATTGTAAGCGTGATCCGACTTTGTAAACAGAGATTAACATGTCGATAAGCGGGACTCGGCCGCCGGAGTTTATCTTTATCACGACTCTAGACAGGATTAAGAGTTAAACACGAAGACATTTCGGTGATCCTGTTACTTTTTCCTTTTCATTGAATGGCAGTTTCAGTTTCACAGCAATACATTATATCAAATTGACTGGACTTCCGTATGACTTGACTCTGAAAATTTGTTATTGGAGAGGTCTATCAAGACCTCTCCATAGTGTTGGCTTTCAAACTAGGAGAATTCAGACTAATCTATTAATTTTACGGCGTTAGATTTCACTTTCTAGCGCAGATTACGGTGAGCCAGTCTAAAATGGTACAATGCGCTTGTGCACAAGTAAGTTTTAAAATCCTCTTAGACGAAATTAACTGTTCGTTTAAAATAAAGAAATATCATGTTGTAATTATATTGTTGTAAATGTTGGAAACGGTTCAGTTATTAACAAAACAATACAGAGATATATATTAACTATTCTTTGTTCGCAGTATTCAAAGATATGCATAATTATGAATTGAATCACGTTAAAATGTATTTCCTTAAATTAAATGAACTTATTGTTTAACTTGCCGTTTCGTTTGCTCCATTCGGAAGATCTGCCGGAATAAGAAGAGTTCTTCTGAGTTTCCAGCAGATAGTCGGAGATGTTATTGTCTTTTTCAAACAGCACATTAACAATAAAAATCTCTGAAAAAAATACATTTAAAAAAAAAGAATGATATATTTTTTCACTTCCGGCAGACGTCTCTTCGATTGAGAGTTTCTTCTAAGCTTTTCTAAAGCTTCTCGGAAGCTATTGTCTTGGGCCCAAACGAACCGGGAAGTTGACAAACAAGCCTTTCAGGTGAAGTTTTTGCATAAATGGTAAGATGCTAATTTGGCAGCTTCCACCAGGGCCAAGTTCAGTGTACAATTATTGCAGTGGTAGCTTTTGAACATTTTAAAATGAAATTCAGTATTAACTAGGAAATTCTTGGGCCCCTAATGGGTCACAGTGACCTGCAGCAGGGAAACTCGTCTATAGCACAACCTATCATATAACAAGAGACAATATTTAGAAACCAAATGTTATCTATGTGTCTGATATAACTTTATAAGGAGCAGCAGTGGAGCTCTCCTAGGTTTCTTTTTTAAAAGAAGCCTACTTGTTCTGTTCTTGGCTGATCTCAGATGACCCGTTGTGTTAAGCATTTTTATGAAGACAATATATTAAGCCAGATCCTTTATGCAATAATACATGAAATTACAACATGATCACACATATTTATATTTATATCCAGCTATGTCTGGCAAAGAATTGAAACTGTGAGTATCTATCGGTAGAAATGTTAGCTTGATCTATCCTAAAATCTTCAAAACAATAAAAAAAAAGCAATTATTATTAACACTATTACTTCAACCAGATAACACCTTCGTGTCTTTACTGTTTCTTTCGTGCTTCTGTTCATGCTATAAAATGTTAAATATTGGAACAGGGCAGCTTTGCTATACTGAAAATAACAGATTTCCATGATTACCTGTTCCGTCGAAGCTACCTGTAATATCACATATGGAAAATACTAGCATTGTTCTTATGGATTTAAAATCTACTTAAAAAAACATTTCGTGTGGTCGTTTGCCAAAATAAGTTTTTTTTCCTTAAAATTGCATTAATAGAAATGGACCATATCGTTGTATAAAGCAATAAATGAAAAAGAAGAATGATATTATTGTTTCAATAATGTTTGAAAATCTTGTGTATCGTTTAAGAAAATATTTTGTCATTTGTCAACCGTGCACTCCTAGCAACGGCGTAAGTAGAAATTATCTTGTGCAGATACAGAATTGAATCTTTTAGGTTTAAGGAGGTAGGTTACCTTGTTACCAGGGTAAATTCAAATTAGTTGGACCGCTTCAAATTTTTGTATTTCGTGTAATATGATATTTTTACTGCTACAATCTCAATTTAGTTTATCTCTGTCCCTTCAAGTTCAGTTTTTATCCAGGTGTGAAGAACATGACCCTCCAAAGGTATTCTATATTGAAAGAAGAAGGCAAATACGGATATTTAACACTTTTCAGTGTATTTTAGTTTCACTGATATCCGTAGAAGTGTGCATAGTTGATGATTTTACTTGTATGCATGTTAGCTTTCTATTATAAGCTTAAAATGTATATGTCGGGCTCGTGTTTCCATGGTAACGCATTTTCTCTAATTTTTAAACAACTATGTATAAAAAACTGGAAATTCGACGGCTTCGGTGCAATTCTGTTAATGACCAACATGGAATATTTAGGTAATATTATTAGCAAAATACCAAGCACTTTACATGGTACCCTATTTTTCTTAAAGTTTAAAGTAACCATGGCAACAGAGATGTTTAAAATAGCTTATATTTTGCTTTTTGTCGTAATTTCTTATAAAAAATATTGAATAAAATTATTTTTCTTGTTTATTTAGCTTTAAAACATATTATTTCTAACGTAAGTTATATTTTCGTGTTATTTGCATTTACTTAAACAAATTTCACAGCTTAAAATACTTGCAGCAGTACCCTTCGTTTGGCATTTTTCATGGAAAAATCGTTCAGCATGCTGCTATTATTCTCATAGATATTGTTGAAATGAAAATAAAAAGCCGAAGCTGTGTTCCTTAAATAGACAAGTGTCAACGCTTTAGAATTTTACATTTAGATATATAGGTCATGGGCTTTGTTTCCATGGTAACATCAACTCAATTCAAGAAACCACATATTTATACTGAAATTTGAACAATTTTAGATCTTAGTTTTAGTATATATGTAACAAACTATCAAGGAAACTGAAAAATAGGTATTTCAAATCAAACTGCAAG
Organism: Mercenaria mercenaria; assembly: GCF_021730395.1. Classification (NCBI taxonomy): domain Eukaryota; kingdom Metazoa; phylum Mollusca; class Bivalvia; order Venerida; family Veneridae; genus Mercenaria; species Mercenaria mercenaria. The sequence goes on along the minus strand of NC_069376.1, from coordinate 59,631,446 downwards.
TTCTTTTTATTTGAAAATGGCCGTAGCAAGTAACCTTTCACCCAGCTATATTCCAAATTACATTGTTTACCATCATCCATTTTCTTACATTCCGCATAACATTTCAATATAACTACATAAAGGAAGCAAAATATTGAGTATAATTCAGAGCAAAAGACTCATAAAAAATATTTCAGCAAATAATGGCTGTTTATAAATAGTTCAAATCAAGAAAATGCACAGAATTGCGTACTTTCAAAATAAAAGCTATTGATTTTGCGCGGTAACTGACACGTAACGTCATGACGTCAGTGACGTCATTTTAAGGAAACATTGTTTTGAAGCGTTTCTGCCTGCGGCAATTTATTCATTATTTCTGCATTATTAAACCATAAAGCATCAGATCGGAGACGGGTTCATGAATTGTTTTCAGAAAAATGGATATACAAACACATTTAGTTTGTCGTAAACGTCGTCGTAAATCGTCACGTTAGCTTCCGGTTGGACATGCGCACATACAAATATTAAGGTAACCTACCTCCTTAATAGATTCCATGGTCTCAAAGGACTAGAAAATGCAACGCTGTTCAAGTACGGGGAGATATTCTAAAGTAATAGTTTTAAGAAATGCCTTCAAAAGCATTGTACGCAATCAAAATAATAGCATACTAAAGTCCGACTGAAACATCAATATTTTTTAACTGCTTATCAGATGTCTGATGACACTTTATAGGAATAACAGAAGGACACGTTACAAATATCAAAGCAATTCCAATTAATTCAAAGGTCCTTTTAAAATTACTTCGAAATTTCATCATTGATAAAAAAGAAGTGTATTGAAGGAAATTTTAAAGTTCTGCTAATCAAATTCCTAGATATTTGGTGTATCACAGCAAACAGACAGACAAATGGACTGAGTATCAACGTTTTCTTATTTTATATCTACCAATGTTTCGTCTTTGTTTGTTTAACTACGTAAAAGAATGAAGCAAAGTTGACTGTTGTTTGTTGTGTTCCTATCCATTTGTATTAACTGTCAAAGAGGGACGTATGGGCGGGAAAAAGTCATTTCAAAGTAGTTGATGAGATACTAATAGGATGCATTACACTAAAACTTCTGCACTGTTCCAGACGTGGTTGTGTACAAGTCAATATAAAAAGAAAATAAAACGCACTCTTGTCGTGTCATTGTACGTTTGATATGATAATATTTTTCTTCCAGACCTCTGAGGCAATAGTAGGTGTTTTCAGTCAATTTATACACGAAAAGATATTTTTTGCTTTGTTTTTACGTGATATTGCTTTCACCTTCTTTTGTTCCTAGTAACAAAAATCCGTTGATTATTTCGAATAGACTAGACAGCTAGGTGTAAATTTGGTTCTGTTAATGTAAATTTACTTGTTCTAGTTTTTCTATACTACCTAAATATTTGATATTAGTGAATAATATAACACTTGATTGCCTTCTATAAAATTATTCAAGTAGGTTAATTGCCTCTTATCGAACTAACAGTGTCATGTTTATTATCTTATTGTCTCAGAATTGTCACCCAAAGGACCAATTCTATTACATAAGAATTTTATTCTGAAAGGAGACAATATTCAATAAATCTGATCGTATGCACAACGTATGAAAATAACATTCAACCTCAGTTTTTCAGAGTAAATGTAAAATTGCTTTCACTATGGTCTATATATATGCTGTTAATCATTTTAGAAGTGCTTTGGAAATATATTTTTTGTATTATTTTAGAACGATTTCTGTATAACAGGTATGATATTAAATACTTCTATAAACAACATTGTTAGTAAACTACTATAAAACCGTATCTCACAAGCAAAGATTGTGTTTTATATCAGCTTAGCTTCTATGTAAAAATGGACTTAAAACGCAGAAGATGAAGTTAGTGCCATAGTGTCCTAATCACCTATAAGAACAAACTAAATTTCATTTAATTTTACTGCTGGACCGAAATTGTGTCGATGTGATTCTACACTCAACAAAATCAAACAAAACATGCTCCTTCTTTTCTGGATATTTACATAATAGATGTAAGAGGAATACCAATCAATTCCGGTATATTAAACATCTTGCAGAAGAAACTGCAGTTGTATTTTCAAAACGTTAACTAGAATACATATGAGCCGCACCATGAGAAAACCAGCAAAGTGCGTTTGCCACCAGCATGGATCCAGACCAACCTGCGCATCCGCGCAGTCTGGTCAGGATCCATCCTGTTTGCTAACGGTTTTGCTTCGGTTTAAACTTCGTTTTGCTTCAGTTCTCTTGCAAACAGAATTAGCTTAAAAATTTACTATTCAGCGTATTTTAGTCTTTATTTTTTTTATATTCACATCTTGCTACAGTTTAAGTTAGACATTGTATTTTCCAATATTTATATTCTACCCATTCGTTCTATTGAAAATTATGACATCCATCTTGTATGAACTGCAAAAGAAGAGGACCCAAAGTTACAGTAACGCTGCTTAGTGATAACATGCCGCTGTTTTGACGACGTTCACGTGTAGTCAGGGAAAACGTTCTTTAGATGACGTCGTAGTTGTTTAGTGGAAATAATATCTGGAAAGCTGATTATAATGTTAAATATAATTGCAAAATATATGCAATTTAAAATAAAACCTTGTTTACAAATGGAAAGGAAATATATTGTAAATATAAGACGAATTTATTTTACAGAGTTTATGCCAAATGAACGGCATAATAGCTAGGATCGACAAATTAAATATGAATCGCGAGCGACGATTCATGGATTTGCCGTTCATTTCACATGAACTCCGAAAAAAAAAAGAATTTATTTCTTAATTAAAACATTTTGCATGTTGTTTCTTACAGTAACACATCAGGTATAATGCTGAGAATTTCCTCGGTGATTATGGTCGTGAAGTATAGTATTCTGCATAAGAAGAAAACACAACTCAGAATACAAACCATTTATTTAATGACATGACACTAAAGCATATTAAGAGACGCAAAAACTATGTGATGGGAATAACACCTGGTTTCCTATGACGCTGTAAAAGTTTAATAATTTCAGTGTTTTTAAGGCATAATGTTCCAGCGTTCCTGATGCATTTACATAAAACAAGTATTATTTAGAAATATACATTTGTATATCACAAGTTTATACTATGTAACTATGTAATGAATGAACAATATTTTATTCTTAAAATACTGATTCTCTACAAAACTATACACCAACAAGGTAATCAAATCTTCACAGTTACAAGAAACGGACGTTTTAGTCTATATTCGAATCTCCAAGATATGTTTAAACTAACTCTGCTGTTATGAATACCATTTTAAACACACTCCCAATTTACAGATCCTTATCAAAATAGATACGTGTATATACCAGAATAGCATTGTTTCATTGTACATATTAAAATAGAGAAAAGTGGAAACTTCACAGGTCGCTCAACACGACAAAAACGAAAATGTTGCAGGCTCGATTTGATTGAGCCTGTTCATGGACGGTAGTGGAAATGCATGCTACCGTCTACGCCCTCTAGCCCCGGGTTGAGCAGAACTCAACATTTACACATGCTAAAAGTACAAAAAGCAATTTAGAGACATCCGCAGATGTATTCAAATGGCGATGAACATGGAACCTTCAATGATACACGTGTTGAGGCGTGTAATTCCATGAACAGCGGCGTTTGGTCCCCAGATAAAGTAAAGGGTTTGCCCCAAACGAGAAAACAATGGGCAGAACTAAACTAACTGGAATTTAGGAAGGGTACCTGAGGTTATGGAGCCTGCGTATCACAGGAACTGTCAAAAGACAAAATTAAAAAGCAGGCAGCATATCCACATTAAAACTTGGAAAATGATACGTGTTATATCTGTTTAAGTAAACCTTTCCATGAACATAAAATATTAAAATATAACCACAATATACTGTACGGAATTTGGACATGGTTTATTAGCAATAAAATGATAATAAGTCTATCAGGGTTTATAGTCTATAGTCTAAAATTTGGTTAACTAGTGTTTTGCCGGTTTTCATTTTACTCTGTATTTATGTTATTTGCAATGACCTCATTTAACAATCAACGTAAATTCACCAAAATGTCAGTCATGATATTTTTTGGTTTAATGTTTTGGACTTCAGCTGGTCCTGCTACTTCAAAAAAGAATAAACTTTGCATTTGTCTTGTGGTTATTTAAATGTTCGCCACTATGAGTTTAAACTCAGGCAAAGACACGCATGGTCTTAAGAATAAATGAAAGGCAATTTATTGTTATCAATTATCATGATTATCAATCGTTACCAACACATTATTAAGATCACAGTTCTTTCTCATAAGGATATTCATTTGAGTGAGGAACATATTTATGCCGCTTGGAAGAAGGAGGAGCAATTTGCTAATGTCGGTCGGACGATCAGTGGGTCGGTCGGTCGGTCGTTCTGTCAGTTGGCCGGTCAGTCAGTCCGTAGAACAGTCGGTTTTGGATGATAAATTATGAAAGTTAACTTGAGTGACCAAATAATTTCTGTTCCTTGTGCAGTTACTGAATGCATCAAGGGTGGGGGTAGGGTGGGGGGTGCATTTCGTGTTCTACGAGCTCTTGTTAGTACACCTTTTGCGCTTTATGAAACAATCCAATATCGAACAAATTTGTTTAAATATCGCAGTGATTTAGGATATCTGGCACCTCCATGAAATACAATTGAGACTGTTCAGACATTTAATTATCGTTCGTGCCTAGTGTTAAACTGTACTAAAAGGTAACACAATTCTTGTATGAATATACAATTATTGCGTTATTGTTTCTTTGAAAACGGAATTTGTCATTAAACTCACTATGGTCTAACACTTATCCAGACAGTGGAATGGAATGTTATATGGTATATTATCAATCAGACGACGTGCCATGCGCAAACCCAAATCCCTTACTCAAAGATCAAGTTCACTATTGGAGGTCAAAAGTCAACAGTTTTTTTCCTTGTCCAGTACGTAACACAGTCATCCTTGGATAGATTTACTTGGCACAAATGTATCCAATTATAAGACGACGTGTCGGGCGTAACACGCATAGACGCATAGCTCAAAGGTCGAGGTCACATTTGGAAGTCAAATGTCAATAGTGCATTTTTGGTTTCATATCTCGCATCTTTCTTTCATCTAACTGTCATCCTTGAAGGGATTCTAATATAACTTGGCACATTTGTATCCAATAATAAGACGACATGTCATGGGCAACATTCTGACCCCTAGCTTTAATCGATTAATTTCTTTTTATGACCAAAGTCCTCACAAAATATTCTCTGTCTTAGTTTTATTTTAGAGGAAATGAATACTAGTATTATAACTTGTTTCAATCATTCAAACACATTAATCATTTTCAAAATCAAACCATTATCGGGAAATACATGCCACTTTGAAATCCAAGAAAATGAATAGTCATAGATGCAGCCATTTTAGTAGATAGATTGGAAGGACACTTTTATCTCTGTCTATTTTTGAATATACAGCATTTATATGTAAATCCAACTTTTTTGTTTATCAAATATTTAAATATTCATAATTCCTTCATTTTAATCCGATGCTGAATATTCTTTCATTGCCTGAAAGGATTTAAGAAAACATAGCAGACAGAATAACCATAAGAACGGAAGTGTATTTTTATGAAGCTAATTAAGACAAAAATCATATAAAGTAGCTAGAAGAAAATTTGATGAGTTCGTCATGATTTCATTTGTACTAAAATGACTGCAAATAGGAAATATCACATAAAAACTACTTACCTTTAAAAAATAGTTAGTGTCTTACCGTCGTTTATTTTGGACGTTATGGTGGCTTTTCATTCAGACACTATGGTATAATTACTGTTTATCTGAACTCCATGATGAACAAGGTAAGACACTTATTGTTTCGATTCTAACATGTTTTATATTGGTAAATTGCATTAAACCAGTTAAAAAAGCCTCTCCAATGGAACTTAAGCTAGTTGTTTATTATTGTAATACGCAGTTTAATGTACGAATATTGCATCTTGTAAACAAGCTAACAATCTGTTGTTTTTAAAAAAGGAATTAAACTAAATAAATGGAAAAAGCGATAAAAAGTTATAACTGAAATAAGGCCATTAAAAAAGTTATAAGGCAAGACAGAAATGGTTCCTGAAGTAGCTGAATAACTTCCTTGTTCAGATTCTGACCTGAGATCTGATGAACCTGCCATAATTGCAGCTTGATTCTGATAGAATCCCTGAAAAAAATCAAGAATATTTCCCTTGGTTATCATTTGATACTGACAAAGATCTGTATTAGAGATCAGAATGTAGTTAATTATAATTGTTCCAAAGATTTATGCAGAAATAATTAGATATTTCTGATGTTTTACTGCTAAACAAGTAATTAATCTCAAGAACAATATGTTATTAAACTGTTAAAAGTGAGATATACCAAATAACTGAAGAAGCTTTCCCGTGAACGGGCCCTCCGTAAGGATCATAATTTACCCAACATACACAACCTTTTCACCTTTATATAAATACAGTTCGGCAACAAATGGAGTTTTTAAATCAGGTCGTACAAATTTAGCAGTGTACAGTAACCATGGAACCGGAAGCTGGCAATCGCGGAAACCCAAAAACTTTCTTTTGTCATATTTCAAAAGAAAATAGTACTAGAAACTTGATTTTTTTCATATTTTCATTAAGTTACGAATACCTATTGTTTGCAGTGATTATATTCTAAATATCTTATTAAATTTCTTAATTGTCGTCAGCTCGTGCAATTTTAGTAACTAGCATGTACATTCAATTGTGAACCAACATGGTGCCTTTTCTAATCAGAAAATATTTTTTTGGACTTAATTACAGCTATGGCTGATTTTTGGCTTGAAGATTTGTATAATATGTATGCAATTGAAATTCTAAAAATTTGGATACGTCAGTTTAACATCATTTTATACATTAATGCAGCGGATTACATGCAAGCATATCTATACAATACTGACAGCTAACAATGTCACAAAAACATAATTTATCCACCTGTTTTTTTACAACAATTAATTTAATGCACATTGTTTTTTTTATATAATATACGTTAAATCTTCCAAGCCGAGATTTAATGAGTTATTCCTAAACTTCATTGTCCATGTGTATTGAAAAAGGAAGCGAATTAATAACCTTTATGACATGTAATCCGCTTCATTAATGTATAAAATGATGTTAAACTGACGTATCCAAATTTTTAGAATTTTAATTGCATGCGTATTGTACAACATTTTCAAGCAAAAAATCAGCCATAATTGTAATTAAGTCCAAAAAATATTTTCTGATTAAAAAAAGCACCTTGTTGGTTCACAATTGAATGTCCGTGTAATTACTAAAATTGCACGAGCTGACGACAATTAAGAAATTTAATAAGATATTTAGAATGTAATCACTGCAAAACAATAGGTATTCATAACTTAATGAAAATATGAAAAACAATCAAGTTTCTAATACTATTACCTGTTAAAATATGACGCAAGAAAGTTTTTTTGAGGTTCCGCGATTACCAGGTTCTGTAGCCGTTTCCATGGTTACGGCACACCGCTAAATTTGTACGACCGATCTTAAAAGTCAGTTCTTATTTTACTTAATTGTTTTATCATGATAGTAAAAAGGTTTGTATGATGATTACATTAAGTGTGGCACATAATTTGAAAGATTCCTCGTATAAAACTTTTAACACCTCGAATGTAATTAGCGGTCGCACGTCGATGTTAATGTGCAAACAGTTAACATTTTATAGACATGAAAATTCTTTTAACCAGTAGTAAACATTTATTTCTGTTTGCATCTTTCGGCTAGTTGATCTGCAAAAACGAAAACTGAATTTAACTGAAGAAAAAGAAATCTGCAAAAGCTGGAGCTGCACATTTCTGCAAGAAAGCAAAGATTATCACAGTATGGCGACTTAAGGACTTAGGCTGATGAGTGTAATGCTTCTGTCGTTTATCATAAATTCTGACTGAATTTCCATTCCTTTTCAGTCCTCACACTATCACATTTTTTAACATCCCTATTTTTAACCAAATAAAGTTAGAATTCTATCTAAATAATACCATTAGTTCTGTTTTAAATCAAATAAACGAACATTTGCATTTATCTAAATAAAAATATGTTCAGTTAAGTAACCCTCATTAATATGAATTGTGCTCAGACGTGTGTTTGATTTTGTCACCAAACATTGCAATATTATTTCAGTTGAAATACGATTAAAAAATCTACAATTTGACCAAAAAGCTTTTTTTATGAAATAATCAAGGCTTTTGTGTTGTTTATTGTTTAACTTATTACCGTTCACATGCTTAAAACTTGAATCACAAGGACTGTAACTAGCTTCTAGGTTTTAATTTTTGATATACTTACTTCATCATTATAATATCCGGAATAGTTTAGAGCTTTGCAGATACTGTATCTTCATAATCTAACGGTTTCACATTGCTCGATTCATTACGATGGCGAATAACTGAAATGTTTTGTTACAGACATAGTTTTCCTGTTCAAATAGTCATTTTCATGTTAACTGTATTTGAACAATGGCCTATGCACAGTGGTTTGTGTACCATCGAATAAAAGTATTTTTTTCCGAAAACCTAGCCATGAAGCTTGTAAAGATCTTTTTTCTGACAGGTGTATAAGCATACCAGTTTTTATGGTCTGACTGAAGTCTGTCAAGAGGTAGCTTGAAGAAATTAGTGAAGTATGGGCATAGCTTTGAAACATATTTCGAATAGCATTTCATCGGCTGTCTTGGGTCGTCATTTTTGAACAGGTCTTATTAACGATGTAAATGATAAGTGTTTTTGTCAGCTTTATACCGGCCCTCGAGTCTTTTACGGCCAGAGAGGTCTGCTTGGCCAAACTGATTCAGGATAGCAAAAATAACTTTATTCTGCAATGTTCTTCCATGATATTATTTGGCTTTACACAGAACTTGTTGTTAGATTGTTAGTTGGCTATCTTTTTAAGCCCTTAGGCCGGACTTGGAGTAGTCGTTCCCTTCCTAGAGGCATAGAATTTCTATAGCATATCAACCGGCATAGACATGTCCAACTATTCAAATTAAGTACTTTCATAGCCACGCTCCATTAATGGTCCGACTACTTCTTGCTCTATATAGAAAGAGCTAGGTCTAGGTTCCAATCCTAGTGAAGAGTGTAGCTATAGATGATGTAGAGTAGTCAAACTTTGGCAAAAGTAGAATAAACATGTGACTCAAGTGTTTGTCAGTTAAACAAACAAGGAAGTCAAACATTGAACATTCTGTCATAAAAAACGATTGATAAGAGGATGGGTGAGAGAAGACGTAGTAGCCACATGATGCTTCAATAAGCATATTGGAATGAATATGACCATAGCTTTATTGTGGTATTTTTCAGATGCTTGGATATACATATATTCGGGTTAGTTTCAATGATAATGTTGCCTGTAAAGTTCCCAGTAGCATTCTCAAATTTAACGCTGCCTGGGCCTTGCAATTCATCATTGAGACAAACTAATATCAATGACTTTAGTTAAAGTTCATTCTATTCTTTTAATTTGAAGTTCAGATCTTATAGTTTAAAACATATTAAGCTGTCCCTGACAGCATACTCATATTTATAGACTGAACTACCTCAACAATCAATAAGCCTGCAGTTCGCACATATGGCCCCTCTTAACTCACTAAAAACACCTAGATTAATAAGCTCAATGGCGTTTAATTTTAGAATATTTTACAGACAAACTAGTAGAATACATATTTAGGTCAAAATACTACTTGCTTATAACACGTAACTTATTATTCCATAATAGTTTCATTTTTAAAAGCATGAAATTACGGGGTGTGGGTTAAAAAGAATAACCTTCCTATTACGCTTCTGTGCCTCTTTTAGCTAGTCAACCGATATTGATCGCAAATTGTATCGAGATTGTTTTTCTTTTCTTTTTTTTTGTTTGAGTAGAAAAATGACGCATCGTGTTAGAATGATACATAAAAATGAAGATATTCTTCATGTTGGAACCTTTCGAAAATGGCTGATCCTGATTAAAATGACTCTGAGCCCAATATTGCTTTTAATACGTATAACGATAACAATAATAATAATAATATTAAGGCGGAGTAACCTGTTTGCTTTGACCTTAAGAGAGCACTCTGAAAATCCTAATCGTGTAATTTCCTTGGTATCCTGAGCTTAGAATATATTCCCCTTTAGACTGATATAAAGATTCTTTATATCTTTATATCATTTTGAATAGGACAAGTATATACGCGATGGGGAAAATATTTCATGATGGACCTTTGAATTCTTTACTTATGGGTGAAACAGGTCTCATAAGCGTAAATACGACTAGCTTCTACTGATTATAAAACATACCGTACGATTTGTTGTGAATTAACTGTTGTTGTACTTTGAGTAGTTCAACCGTAACCCTTGTTTAAGAGCAACATTTAAAAAACACGTTTTTTTTCATCCTCAAGTAATAAGTAATAAGTAGACTCGCCCAGCTTAATCAATCTAGACGCACAATCTAATTTTATACATAGAGCGCGTACTTCACCCGATTTACATTCGGAACATTTTCACGCGTTTCGGACTTTATCGTATGTTTAACATGGGATTTTTGAACCGTCCAAAGATGTTGGAAATGTTTGTCTCATTGTTTATGTTTTTAATAAAACTGTTACTGCTTTCATTGTCTACCACATTTTCCACCCTTGCCTGAAAAAACAGTAATGAGTTTGTACACTGTTCAGACAATTGTGCTCTGTTGAAATTTAACCAAACACAAGTTTACCTGCATAAACAGAAAGCATGATATGTCACCATGCGCGGATCCAGAAGTGGGGACCGGGGGTCCGGACCCCCTCTGGAAAATCTTTAAAAAAGGAAAGAAGACAAAAAGGAAAGAAAATGTTTTTCGAAAAAGGCAACATTAGGACTGCATGTAAAGTATATGCGGCTGCTACTACATACGACCCCGACATAATTCACATTATTTATCTAAAAGAAACTAAGACTTTTACCATCAAGAAAGCTTGATTTTATCATTTTCCCAAATTTAACAGGTTAGTCCATAAAACTGTCCCAGAATGCAAAAAATGAAGTGCTAAATTTCAAAATTTCCAGGTGGGGGGTGGGGGTCAGGGGATCGGACCCCCTCTGAGAAAATTGGCTGTGTCCGTGCATGGTCACTATACCTGTCCAGTACTGGACATTATGGTAAAGGCTTCTTTCCTGCACAAATGACAATTTCGCAACTTCTGTCCGGTTTCTACAAATTTCTGTCCGCGATAAACCATTTGACTTGTTTTATTATTTGAATGTGCAAAACGCATGAAGATCCCAGATCAGTTACCGACATAAGAGAAATAAAATTTTGTATTCAGACCAACATCCAGCTGTAATATCGTCATTCCGTAGTATGTTCGAATATCAAACTAACATGGCTTCCCCCTACATCCGACCCTTTTATCTACCTGTTACCACCTCTCCCCACTCCCCTCCACCACATCCACTACACCTCCACCATTTTTCTGTATTTTGCATTTTGCATTTATTTATAATGTACTTATTGTTGGATTTTTGAAGTAACCCGTCTACAATATTTTTCCGTTAGAGCTTCTTTTTGTTATGGGCCTACTTTGCGATGCATGACTCTATGACTGTGTTTGGGGTGCTCTGTGCTTCCGGAAAATCTACCCTTACATTTTATCTTTTTAGAAGCATTCCTTCTTTATTTCATATGTCAAATTTATGAAAATGTCAAGCATCTATGTGAAAAAGTCAAAAATATAGGACAACCGAATTCTTGAAAATGTAAATTTGACCTTTGTTTGCGAGAGGCAACGTTCGTTATATTCGTTATATTTTGCAGTGGGTTCTTTTCTAAACTAATTACAGGGGTTTTTGTATGTAATTAGGCCTAGAGGGGTTCGTAACACACAGAATGTCAATGACATTTTCCTAGTGTAGCTGTTTATAATACCATTAGCGCACTGCTTTAATCAGAACCGCTAATATGACTGTAGTCAGTATTATCATTTATTGTCATAAATGCGAGATTAAAATGGAAGAAAACGAAGTCTGACTTGTGAAAGTCAAGTTTTAAATGAACTGTACGGTTTTTATACAATGACAGGAATATTCATTCGGAATGCTATATTCCTACGTATATTTAATATATAAGTCAGTGGTATCTCGGAGTGCTCATTTTTATGTTTGTTTAGTCTACGTTGTTTATACGTGCTAATATGCACGAGGGGTGTTCAATAAATACCCGGAAAAGTGCTGTCATTTCTTTATTTCTAGTCTCGTTTTGCTAAAAATTGAAAATATGACGGATATGAACATACTGAATGCAAATACCTACATTACAGAGTTCAAAACATGCACAATATTTATTTGTCGTCTCCTAGGCAACGCCATCACCTAAAAAGCGGCCCAACGTCATTATGATGCTGTCATATCACACTCAATTAATCAATACTACTCGTGATTACCATTGATTCAATGTTTATCACCATTAAATGCTTTTACACCTTCTAAGAGTAAATAAATACTGTTCATATGACGTTCCTGTCGTACTGAAGAAATTGGACACTGAACTAATGCCCTATCAAGGAGCTCTTTAATTCATTTAATGTGACTGAACGTTATTTTTCATGTCTGTAACACAAGTCGTCAGCAATATTCTTCTGACCACTTTTAAACGTCACGTCCCACTAATAAAATTTTGTTTTCTTCAGGGCATTGTCCCTTAAACCTTTTCCAGCATAGCATTTGTCTCTTTCCTTGATTTTCGATTCAAAACACAAAATGTTATCTCAGATCTCCGTTCATCACTGATTTTCAAGCGACGACCAACTCAATATGCCTGCCAAATATTTTAATGATGTCACATTTATAATTTGGCGTTACTGGCGTAACGCGTACTTTCCATATCAATGTTCACCCAATTTAAGAAAAGCTAGCTTGAAAAATAGGTAAGTGGCAAGTAATGTTTTAGCGCATGTAAAATAGAAAAAGAGACAAAATTGGGCCGAATGACGTGATATGACGTTGCCATGGGGACTCGCATTTACTTATTATTTATCCAAAGACAATCTAATTTTGACATATCAACTCAGTATTCCCTAATCTACATTTTGTAGCATTTTCATTTATTTTTGATGATACATGAAGAATTGAGAGCACTTTTCCGGGTATTTATTGAACGCCCCTCGTATATGTATTGCTATGTACATTTTCACCTTTCATATATCTATACATACACTGTAGGGTTTCGTTTTTAGGGGAATGCGTTCTTGGAACACAAAATGCGTTTAAGGAGGTAGGTTATCTTGTTACAAGGATAAACTCAAATTAGTTGAACCGCAGCAATTTTTTTGTATTTCGTGTAATATGATGTTTTACTGCTACAATCTCAGTTTCGTTTATCTCAGTCCCTTCAAGTTCAATTTTTATCCAGGTTTGAAGAACATACCCTCCGAAGGTATCTTATATTGAAAGAAGAAGGAAAATACGGATATTTAACATTTTTCAGTGTATTTTAGTTTCATTGACATTTGTAGAAGTATGAATAATTGATAATTTTACTAGTATGCGCGTTAGCTTTCTAATATAAGCATAAAATGTATATGTCGCGGGGCTCGTGTTTCCATGGTAACGCATTTGCTCTCATTTTTAAACAACTATGTATGAAAAAGAGGTTTTTCGACTGCTTCAGTGCCATTCTGTTAATGACCAACATGGAATATTTGGGTAATACTATTAACAAAATACCAAGCACTTTACATGGTACCCTATTTTTCTTAAAGTTTAAAGTAACCATGGCAACAGAGATGTTTGAAATAACTTATATCTTGCTTTTCTTCGTAATTTCTTATAAAAATATTGAATAAAATTATCTTTCTTGTTAATGTAGCTTTAAAACAAATTATTTCTAACGTAAGTAATATTTTCGTGTTATTTGCATTTATTCAAACAAATTTCGCTCCTTAAAATAGTTACAGCAGTACCCTTCGTCTGGCATTTTTCATCGAAAAATCGTTCAGCATGCTGCTGTTATGCTCATGCATATTGTTGAAATGAAAATAAAAAGCTGAAGCTGTGTTCCTTTAATAGACCAGTGTCAACGCTTTTGAATTTTACATTTAGATATATAGGTCACGGGCTTCGTTTCCATGGTAACATCATTTCATTTAAAGAAACTACAATTTTCTATAGAAATTTGAACAATTTTAGATCTTAGTTTTAGTATATAAGTAACAAATATCAACTGAAACTGAAAAATAGGTATTATAAATCAAACTGCAAGTTTTTTATTTGAAAATGGCCATAAACGTCGTCGTAAATCGTCACGTTAGCTTCCGGTTGGACATGCGCACATACAAATATTAAGGTAACCTACCTCCTTAAATGCGTATACGTTTTATTGGGATATATCAGTTTAATCAAAAACCAAGATAAAACTAAAAATCTATTGATAACGCTTTTAAGTGCAAATTACATCATAGAATGATTCTTGAAATGTTTATTGAAATGAAATCCTACAATACTGCTCTGAAAAAGATCTTCATTAATGCGACCATATTTACTCTATAGTAATATTGTGATGCACGAGTTTGTTGCGAGAAAAAAAATAGATTAACCTTTCCTGAAAGAAGTACGCAACAGTTACTGTTGTCGTTAATGTTAGGCAGTGTTAGCTTATTTTGTGCTTTATGAATATATTTGCTGCGTGACTTTGAAACGGTATCAAGTTACTTTTAGTTGATCGAATTGTTGTCCTCTGCGATCTGCAAGTAAATATTAATAAATTTCTACTTAGTTATGATTTATTATTATGGCCTGCTCCAAATAAATTAGAGAATACTGGTTAGGTTAACTGCCCGCCGTTACATGACTGGAATACTGTTGAAAAACGGCGTTAAACCCAAAAACAAACAACCACAAATTCCCAAACGTATAAATACATAATTTGCCGCTTAGCGTATATCACAGGACCGGCGCACATCGGCGTAAGTCGAATAGAGCTGGACAGTTTGCCTATTAGAATACCAACGGTGAAACGGCGAATTCCGGAAATGGGACACGAATTGGTCCTTTGTCTTTAGTTCATCTGTAATAAAGATAAAATGTGAAACGCGTTTTTGATATTATATTATATAAAGGTTAGTCACGCATTGTTATATCATTATCTAGATTTACATTACGATTCAAACATCCTTGAGTAGTCCTTTACTAAAAGGTATAGTCAAGTCAATCGGTGTCATTCAGAATATACAAAGATATTGACCACAACTGCAATGAAAATGCCCAATGTCTTGTCTGTGGTAATAAATCTCTATCTAAAACAGAAACTTATCAGATAATTTACATTTTGCACCGCCTGAATTGCTAGAAATAGGTACTTACAGTTGCTATATTCTTCATTCTAGTTGTTGACCTCAATATACTAAGACAAAACTATTCATTCGTTCAGTAGTGGACATTAATTAATAAAGCATGTCATCTACACTCAATACATGCTTTTATACTATCCTTGCCAAACGTAGTACACACCTTGATCATTTATGGTGACTATAAGAGGAATATACACCTAATGCTGTTAGTACAACCGTTTACGTTCTAGTAAAATACATGAGATTTCCATTTCAAAAGTACATAACAATTACGGGTTTTTTCTCAACCCCAAAGGTTGCCACGCAGATATATTAGATAAATCTCACACATTTTACATGATGCACGTTTTATAGTGTCCTAAAGACAATGAAGAAGGCAATCAGTTGAAAATCTACCTTAAAGCAAAACTGTGATTTCTATTTATTTGTCTCCTCGATGCCTTATCCGCAGTTTAAGGCAAGCATTCAATCATTTTGCAAATATTCTCCATGGAACATTTCAAAGTTATCTCGTTTAAAATCAGAATTTGCTCATTTCCAGAAATATGAAATAATGAGAAAATTTATATTTTATTGTCAATAGTATATCTGACCTAAGGGAACGTTAAAGGAAAGATTCAAAAACGTTAAGTTCTTCAGAATATTTTATAATTTCAATTCATTTAATGAAAGATGTCTGCGAATCTCGTGTGCGCATGATTTATGTGCGCATGTACTTTTATTATTTTAATGATATCAAAGTACATGTATTAAAGTATGTTTTTATAATCTTAGTATTGTGTGAGTGTGTGAGCAACTGAGGATTACTATTTGAAACAACAAATCAAGCAGTAATGGATTCTAGAATAATGATGAACTTTATATTCACAATCGAAATATTCGGAATCACTCCGCTCTATGGTAAGGGTTATGGTTATGGTTTAGGGTTGGGGTTGAAATTGGCCCCGCCCTGGCAAACTTAGTTTTACAGAGAGTTGTATAGGGAAAACCTTTAAAAATCTTCTTGACTTGAACCACAATGCACAGAGCTTAGATATTTGGCATGTAACATTGTCTAGTGGACCTCTACCAACATTGTTCAAATCATGACCGGTCTATGAACAATGAGATGATGATTCATGATCAGGTGTATCGGTTGAAAGATCAATCAATAAGCACTCTGGCTATCAGTCCTTTCAGGGCTTTGATATTTTGAAGTGTTGTACGACTGAAAACATTGTGAAGCTACTGATTGTATAAACTACTCGCCAAAGGAACAGTTAAGAAGAGATATAAAAACAGAGTCCGCGTTTCATTGTTCTGAAGGAGAACTACAGTGTATGGTTAAACCATACTTACATAATTATTATTTTAGTATGTTTATACGAGAATACGTTGCTTATTGTTTACAATTTCTATGAGATGATTTATATTTTCCCAAACACCTGTTTGTCTGAGAGAACAGGCTAGGAATAATTACATTATAAACTGATCTGCTGAGGGATGATTTATGTAAACTAAAAAAAGTTTATTTCTTTTACCATTTGATTGTATGAGGCAAAAGACGCTCTGGAAAATATACATAATAAACTGATAAATCTATGAGGCAAATATATGTATCAGATATCCAATGACGCACACACTTCTTTCTTACGTACATTCAACGATTCTAAATAATATTCGCCTTAAACTTTGGTAATGTTTATTAATTTTATATTTGCAAACCATGATCAAGCCTTTATGTAGGAACACAATTTTACTTTGACACAACGAGACGTAAATACATCAGGGTAAATGCTTAAGGAACTTCAACTTCCCTTCAATTCATCGAATTCAAAATATTTAGAAGTTGACTTGAATGGATATGGACTATTTTTATTGAGAAGGAATTTTGACAGGACTTGATTATCACTTCGGGATTGACGGAATTTCGAAATAAGTGGGTTCTAGATACAGTACATTTGTATTTCAACTGATTATGTGGAGATACATGTACTAAGCACACTTGCATAGGAAATAATTTTATAACAATAATTATAATTATCCCGACATGTAATGACACCTAGACTCTTTAAATATTTTTTCAATGTTATCTTCGTATCACCGCGTGACTTTCTCAATGTACTGAATTAGAGCTGAATTAGTATCAACAAGCTAAGAGTTTTGTAAAAGCTAGCAAGCTGCCATCTTATTATGCTAATGTTTGAAGTCTCTTTAGGCTTATTTATTACATATTATATAGCTGGTTCTCGTCTTGTTTATGAATTTTAAATTGCTCGCACAGAAAACAAGGTAAAGAAGTATCCATTGGATTCGAAATCTTTGGTCTTATTCCTTGTTTTTAAACAAAAGTACTAAAGTAATACCAACTAGTCCAGATGGGCCGGACGCTTAAACCGCGACATTAACGTATTTATATAGATAATTATCTTATTTGATACTATGGTTGCACCTATTATTTTATATAGTTCGGAAGAATGGGGAATTCAAAACGTTGATATTATTGACAAAATTTTGAAATACCTTAAATACATTTTGAATTTGAAGCAAAGCACACCAAACTGTGTATAATATGGCGACCTCAGTATTATACCAATTTCTACTCGTATCAAAAGTAGAGGTTTAAATTTTTATGTGGTAACTTGTGAATTCCAAAGAAGATAAGATTTGCAAAATTATATATAAACATCTTTTTTGCTTTATTTACCGAAATTCCAGCCTACCAAATCAACAAACTACAGCGAGTCCAAAATCATGCCGCTAGAATGCTTCCTATGAACAACCAAGTGCTGAACTTCTGAAAGAATTACACTGGCTTCCGGTTAAGGCTAGAGTCATGTTCAAAGTCCTAGTAATAGTCTTCCGTGTCATCAATGGTACAGCTCCAGTATATCTGAGGGAAATGTTTGTACCTACTCGACAATGGTACAGACTACGCTCACAAAGTGACACTAAATCTAACATCCCTAGACGGCGAACAAAATTAGCAGACAGACCTATGGCCGTTGTTGGTCCCAAATGGTGGAACGATCTACCTAGCTATCTAAAAGACATTCAGTCTGAAGCCAACTTTAGATCAAAACTAAAAACACATTTGTTTAGTCAGTTGCATGAACAATGAGTGTACTCTTGTTAAAATACAAAATATCAATAGTGGTATAAAATAGTATTTAAACATGACTAAATCTCTAAATCTAAGTTCTTGAATCCTGTTCGTATTTTAAATGTATATATTTTAAATGTGTGTTATGTAACTGTAAAGCGCAATAGAATATTTTATAATTTTTGCTCTATATAAATGCCATGTATTTGTATTTGTATGTGAAAGATTGAACATCGATTTTAGTTGGAATTCCTTCGTTTGAGTAGTCTGGATATATCTTATTTAAGCTCATTTAAAAGGATTGCTAATTCTAGGCTTAACGACCAGTTTCTACAAACTGAATCAGTATCTTTTCTTGTAAACGTTTCAATTAAGGATGTATAAGCAATAAATTATATTTGAGAAATATATCTGCCAATTTGAACTAAAAAAAGTATATGTAAATTCAGGTGACTGAATAAACCACAAATTGCCTGTAGAAAATGAAAGATTTTAAGATATTGCTGTCATATATGTAACAATAACTTTTTAGGGGATGAATTTCGTTATCTTTTTCATTGCGCTTACTTTAATGATGTTAGGATATGTAGAAATTTTAAACTATTTTGATGAATATTACTTTAAACATCCTAATGCTACAAAAAATGAATCAAATTTTCGAAACTTACGAAATTTGAAAATGGTGTGACCTTACTTCAGTTAGCAGTCTTTTGATAAAAAAAATGTCTAGTTTCAAATAATTTCCTAATTATAATAGTATTTCTCATCCTACAAATACATTGTTAACCATGGATATATCTTGTTTGATATGTCATGTTGTTGGATAATTATGTTATGTTTATGCCAGATGCCCTAAACGGCCTTGACTTTTCAATAAACTTGAAACTTCTCTCAGTATTCCAGACATATAGCTACTGTCTAATTGCCGTCAAGGCTTTAAAAGAACGATGCAAAATATATTTCTAGTTCTCTTCTTTCGTACTACTTCACCATATTGAGACAACGGATAATTTCAAATTTTCAATAACTAAAATCTTGATGCATCGTTTCAACTTGTATGTTCAGACCGCTAACTATATTTATATCTTATCGTTCATTTATAAATACAAATTCTCAATATTTAAAAAGAATAACTGTAATGTTAATGTGGGTTCTTAATAGGATATAATCTTGTATAGTCATTTGATTAGAAAGACACAAGTCACTTTGATAGTTACTAAATCTTTTCTAATTTGATACTACAACTGTAACATAATACAAGGTGAGGTGAGGTGAGGCGGGGCTTATCAGCTACTGGCTAGTCCCAGCTGACCAATAGTGAGTGAATACATTACATCCGCCTTTTTCTCAGAAGGATAATATGCAATAAATTTAAACAGTTCATGAACTCTAGTACGATTTCTCAAAATAAAACATTCAAATCATTGGCATAAATGATAGCATGTCAGTCCAATTATCAATGGCAATTAATCGTAACAGGTGGCAGCAACTAAGGTTGTAAAATTAAGATTATTGTAAACATTCTCAGAACTTGTGCAAAGTTAATGAGTCTTAATGTTTCTCTGCCAGAGTTTGAATGACTGAGTTTATATCCATTTAATTTAAACTAATCACTTTCTGAAATCTGTCATTAATTTTTTCAACACAGACTGTCGGATTAATGGCCAGTTTGTTTTTATTGTAAACCTCTCTGACAATTTATGTTTGATAAAATGGTCGGATCTGAGTAACATGTCTTCTCAAAATGTCATTTTGTTTAGACCTCAGTTTAATTTGGTTTCCCTTTTGACCTATAACAGAGTATATTTAGTTATTCCATCTTGAGTCTAATTTTCCATAATTTTTATTCAGAATAAGCACTTACTGTTCAAGTCTATATGTTACAGTACGAGTGTTTACTCGTCTGTCTGCGTAATGTTTCATTTTTTGTTTTTGGGAAGAGTCCCTTTGCCTGATCTTAGAGTCATTTTTCTATTTTTCGAAATGCGGGAGTTTGTTCCTTACTGTTCTGTTAAACAGCAACATCGCAGATGCGGATCCTGTTGATACATGAGGGGTAGTCCTATAGGTCATTAGGAACGTGTAGATTTCGGTTCGCCAGTTTTTCTTTCCAGAGACGGCAGTTTTTACGCATTTAGCAATTAATTTGCTGAAATTTTCGACTAATCCTGCTGCTTGTGGGTAATACGGCGTGACGCGATGATGTTTAATTCCATTTGCTTTGAAGAAATTTACAAGTTCTTGAGATACCATAGTTGGTGCATTGTCCGTTTTGATTGTTGATGGAAGTCCGTGTGTGGCAAATATTTTCATAAGCCTTTGAATGATAGCCCTGGAGGTAACTGATTTCATGATTTCAATTTCTGGGAAGCGAGAGTAGTAGTCTATCACAACAACTCACATACTCTCCGCCAGGAAATGGTCCTGTGAGATCCATTCCTGCATTTTGCCAAGGTTGGTCCGGTAAGTCAGTTGGTGTTATAGCAAGTTGCTGAGGCGGGTTTGAAACTAACTGGCACTCGTAACAAGTTCTTATTAAAGTTTCAATTTCATTGTCAATTCCAGGCCAATAAACCTTTTCTCTTAGCATTTGCTTTGTTTTTACAATCCCTTGATGTGTTTCATGAGCAATCTGTAATACTCTTTGCCTAAGTCCCTGTGGTATTACGATTCTGTTTACACATAGAACAATGTTGTTATGAATGGATAGCTCATTGTGTAACTTGAAAAATGTCTTGAATTTTTCATGCTTTGGCCATTTACCGTGAGTAATACACTTAATGAGTTCGTCAATGAATTTGTCCTGAGATGACTCCTTATCAATTTGATCTAGGGTCATGGCTGCGGGCACTGCATTCTCACATACATAATCAATGTATTTCTCTGTGATGCTTGAAATTTCACGTTTTTCTTGACTAGACACTGACCTTGAGAGGATGTCTACTGGATTTAATGCTCTTGACTAAAATTCTATTGTGAATTTGTAACTTTGTAGTCTTAGTAGCATTCTTTCTAATCTTGCTGGAGGTTTGTGTGTTGGTTTGAAAATGTTAATAAGCGGCTTATGGTCTGTAACCACTTTGAATGTTAATCCATAAACGTATGTTCGAAACTTTTCCATTCCCCAAGTAACTGCTAAGCATTCACGTTCAATTTGACTGTAGCGTCTTTCAACTTGATTTAATGTCCTGCTTGCATAAGCAACTGGTTTAAAGTGTCCATCACTTTGTTTCTGAGACAGTATTGCTCCAAGACCATATGGTGATCCATCTACTGTTATGGTTGTTTCAGCTTCTGAGTTGTAGAATGCCATGACACTTGCACTGGTTAATAATGACTTAAGGTGTTTAAATGCTGATTGTTGTTCTTTTCCCCTCTCAAAAGTTAAGTTTTTTCTTGTCAGATTCCTGATAGGTTCTGATACTGTTGCAAAGTTGGGAAGGAATTTTGAGCAATAGTTCAGCAGGCCTAAAAATGATTTAACTTCTTTCACATTTTGGGGAGGTGCAGTGTTCAGTATTGCCTTGATTTTGTCGTCTTGTGGCATAAGTCCTTTGGCTGTGAGAGTGTGACACATGAACGTAATACTTGTCTTGCAAAATTCACTCTTGTCTTTGTTAAGTGTTAAGTTTTTGTCACGAAGGCGTCGTAACACTTTTCGTAGTGCTGCATCATATTCTTCTTTGGTTGTACCTTATACTAATATGTCGTTCGAAATGTTTTTACAGTTCGGGATATCCTGAAGTGTGTGCTGTATTACACGCTGGTAGACTTCTGACGCACATGAGATTCCAAACATTAATCGACGATAGCGGTATATTCCGTAATTTGTGACGAATGGTGTTATTTCTCGTGACTGTGGGTCGAGTTCTATTTGATGGTAACCCATGATCAAGTCTAGCTTAGTGAAGTACTGAGCTCCACTTAATTCTTCCAAAGTTTCATCAATGTTTGGCATAGAAAAGCGTTCCCTTTCTATCGCTGAATTCGCTTGCCTCATGGTGACGCAAATTCGTATGTCCCCATTACTCTTGGGAATAACAACTAGGGGTGATATCCATGGTGTGGCACCCTCGACTTTTTCGATGACGTCGGCATCTGGAAGTTGTTTGATTTTCTCCTAAACCTGTTGTCGCATTTTTAAGGGTATTCGCCGGTTTGGCTGTGCAATTGGCTTGACATCTTTATTGATGTTTAGCTGTAGTTGAAAGTTTTTGAGTTTACCTAGCCGTAGTGAAAAATATTTTGTTGATCTAACACAATACTGAAATAATAAGATACTTATTTTTCACAATGATAAAATAACGAGAAACTTACTTTAGGAAATAATACATTAGGAAATAAGCAAGTTTTTATATTTTCAAATTCTGTCTGGAGAATTGTGATATTTCAGAAAAATGTGATTTTCATTCATCTAAAACTTGCAGAATCCTGTTAATAGCATTTGTGTAGAATTGAAAACCAGATGTGCATTTCAGTGTTACAAAGTAAAGCATGAAAAAGTACACTTTTGGCAACTTACTGAAATTGAAATTTCAGAATAGAGCATAATAATTTGATTTTACCCGGCAGTAGTATTATATTCAAATAATGGCGATTGCATGAATACTAGAAAATCATTTTCCAATTCCGTTTGTAAGTATTCTATATAGTTATAATGGAAGGATCACCTTTATCAATATGACCTTAAACACTTTTCATAATAATTATGATATCGGAAAATATTGTTTGTTAACAGAAAGAACTAATTGACTTTCACTTTACCTGTGTTTTATTATCATTATTATTTTCAATGTTATTACTCTATCTTTTATTATTTTATGTGTAATATTATATAATGATAATGATAATGATAATGATTATTATTATTATTATTATTCCACAATCATAGAAGGAAAATCACACATCTTCATGGTCTAGTTGGGACCCCTACTGTACTTATTGCCCTCTAATCAGTTACTGTTACATAATCGCTGATAAGCAGCAGATAAGATGGGAGTTGTATGTTAGATTTGGGGGGGGGGGGGGGGGGGGGGGGGACACTTACATAATAGTGGATCTAGGCCTTTAAGCTGTTCAGCTAATCAAGCTACTACTGACCTATATAGGGTAATATATATTCAGCTTAGAAAACAGCTGCAAATTTATACAATATAAACACCAACAAATACAGATATGACTTTGACACAAAAGAATATTATTTGTCTACCATTAGAGGTCTACCATTTCTCCTAGAAAAATCAGAAATTCGTATGTATTGTAAATCAGCTTCAGACATTGCCTGACGTGTTCCAGACTAATATCCCAAAGGCCTCAAGATTTATTCGTTTAGCATCTCCCAAGTTGAATTTCGAAATGTATGTAATCAAAAAAGAGGGAAATTATGATGTCGTTTACAGATTAATAAATTCTGTATAACATTACATTTTGAATTGCTCCAGTATGTAGACAAACGTTACCTATTTATTGCTGAGTATATACAGTTTTACTATTTCTAAAGCTAAGCCTGATTTTAAGTTTATTTCCATTATACAAGTATAAAGTAGATTCTGGTTAAATATTATGCGAGGTGTTAATTCCTGGTAAAACGCAGTTAAAAGCTGAAGCTCTGTTAGATAATTCGAGCAGTTCTCTTTTACATTATAAAAGCTTTAATAAAAATTCAAATAAGTTTTTTATCTCTGAAAATATTTTTCAAAATAACACGTTTTATCATCGGACATCAAAATACATATGGAATGTGATTGTTATGACAATAATTACGTTTGTATGTTAACTGTTTGCAGATGGCAGAAACGTTTAGAGGAGACGTCGCATAGTGGTTTATTTTTCGGCCGTGTCTAGAAAAACATCCGTTACTTTTTCGAGGCCAGTACTCTTTTGACAAAATTAGATAGTGTGATTCAAACAAAAACAAAACACAACAACACCAAAGAAACTACAGCGGAATAAGTGAGCCAGAAGAGAATAAGAACATGGCTAATGGAAGAGGGCAAAAATTGCGATCTTGTAGACATTCCTCCGGCAAAGTGGGAACTGTTTCTCTCCATATTTTTTGAAGTGCTTCAAAAGAATTAGGCATGAAAGAAAACGTTTTTAATTCAGAAAGTTGAGACATTATACAATTTAAAGCAACAGCAAATAAATTACGTTAACTGGATATTCGTCCAAATTTGTAAACTATTCTTGGAACAGGTTGATGTCTTCTATCACGTATCCATCAATGGTAATTCAGTTGGTGTGGGCGGTCTAAACGTGTTTAAATACTTCTGTGGCAAGCTGTTTTATTTAAATGATATTGATTGATTTACTTCTATTTGAGGAAAGAACAAAGACATAAAAGGCACCGACTGTAACCTTTTCTTTCACAAGGCAATAGATTTTGATAAAACGAAAACAAGTTTACGCATGTGTATGAAAATTATGCAATGATTTAAACATATTATTTAACAAATTACAGTAGGCTTTAAAATGAATGCTTTAATATTAATATAAATTAATGTATTACTTACAGATGATGACAAGATCGCTTCTCGAGAAATAAATTCTGCTTCTCGGGCACAGAAACTTTTAGTTCAAACCAACAAAATGAAGATAGAAACTATTCCAGTCAATTCCATCTCAAGGTCTTAATTTTGTATTGGCAACTGCTCACAGATAGAAAGCTCTAAGTTGTAATTTGATATATTTCATGCATTATCGATTTAGTAATATAACCACTTGACAAATGAATATTGATTTTAGCAGTGAAGTAAAGAAATTTAGAACAGATGAATATGAAAATGGGAAATAAAAAACATTGTATACCAGGTATTAGCATGATTAGTGACAGGCTGATAAGATACAATAAGATACATATCAACAAAGTCCATAAGATGACTTTCTGAGGAGCATCCTTATTCTCTGATAGCTGGATTACAATACCAATCTTGCTGTGTATATTTCTCAGGAAACAAACTGACACAATGTGCTATGGTATTAAACCTTTGACCTTTCATAAACTTTGTTAATACCTTTCATTAAAATAGTGTTGTTTGTTTGATTTACGTTCACTACATTGCGGTCATTTTGAGGTCCGAGATTTTGTCGCCTTGAGCCAGATCTGTAAAAAAAACAAAGAAAAATATCAAACAGGGAATGCAACGCACCAAAAACGTAGCCTCCTCAAAACGAAACCCCCAGCACACAGACGCGTGCACCACACACACACACACACACACGCACACACCCAAAGCCAACACATAAGGACAAAACGAACAACACACACGCACACAAAGCCAACACATAAGACGAAACGAACAAACAAAGGAACACAGTGGGGCACCGCCTTGGAACGGTCTGTGGCAAAAACACCACTGGGGAGCTTAAACCGGTTTATGGTGCACCTAACCTCACTCTTACCCCCACCATGTTCCAAAGACATGGGACAGTGTAAATAAAAGTAACCCCCTCCAGGTGAATCTCTTACACACGTAATGGAAACAAAAAGGCATGGCATGTAAAACACAAAAATGCTCGTGTATAAATATATAAAAAACAAACCTTAAGAACCAAAAACGTATGTACTCAATGCTTTTTCAGAAGACAGAGCAACAAGAGAAACACCCTTAAGGGCCCGACGAAACAGGCCGGAAGACAAATATCAAAACAGTTCAGTCCTGGTAGGATTTAAAAACTGCTTATCATAGAGTCCTCCCCCTCTTCCGTCAGACGCAATCAAAGAGGGAAGCGTAGTGTCCAACTGTAAACGGGTTGAACACTAAACATGCGGTATGTCTCAAAACAGTTGGGTCGTAACCTCTTTTAATAAAACGTTTGATAATCTTTCCAAATACATTTGGAAAATTACCGTGACCCAAGATCTTACGAAGTTTGTAAACCACATCCCCATAAAAAACGGGTTTAGAAATAACTTCTCGCAGAAGTGTCTTTAAATTACTATTGAATTTTAAAACTAAATCAGAATTACGATAATAAAATTTAGCAAAATATTTACGCAATTTGTAATAACGGTAGCCTTGCTGAAGAAGTTTACCTGTAATATATTGTTTACGTTCATTGAAATGCTTGACATGACTACACGCTCTGACAAACCGAATTAATTGAGAAATATATACCCCATAAGATGTAGCCTGAGGTACATCCCCATCCAAATGAGGAAAATTTACAATACTAAAATTAAAATCATCCCTCTTGTCATAAATGTAAAAATAATTTTTATCCATCATACCACATATGTTTAATCCAGCACGTTCTAAGCTATATCAATCTACATACTTGAAATCTAAATTGCAATACAACTGTTCGTCTTCTAGCAACATAGTAGTCGCTGTGTTTACATTGGATATGACTTTTACAGACACCTACCGATAACCTTTCTTCCATTGTCTAAATTAAGACCTTTGATTTTGAGATTCACAAATTTTTCGACAATAAAATCACAACAAAACAAAAACAAAACTGAACAAAAAAAAAAAAAAAAATAAAAACACGAAAATCATTGTTGAAAGTAAATACATTCAACAGCCTGTCTTAATAGATTCTTTTAAAGTCCTATCTTACATGATCTGCATGTTGTATAACATAAAATGATTCGTTTTGTCAAAAATGTAGAAATGGACACTCAACTTAAACCCACTAGAAATGCATCAAGTTTAAAAAAAAAACATAAATCAATATTATATTGGTCGAGTCAACTGCACAATAGAACAACTGTATGCTTACAAATGCATGACTCACGAAGTATGATGCTACATTTTTCACATCACTGCGCAAGTTGTTTATAAATCTTACCTAGAATTGACTGAATCTTTATTTCCGAATTGTGTACTACTTGATAGAAATCTGGAAATGTGAAAACCTTACATGTATATCAAATAAAACTCATGTATAGCAGATCAAGACCATATATTTTATACTTTGATTTGCATGGTATTGAAGATTTGGCCTTTTATCAAATAAAACTCAAAAACATAGGAAACATATGTGGTTTGTGTATCTGATACTTGTATAATAAAGTCAAATTCTAACAAGCAGATATTACACAGATAAGTAAAATGCTGTTATTCTGCAGATATGAAATTACTTGAAATTGAAATTTTCCGGGTGTTGTTGTAAACATAAATAATAATATGTTATATTGTGGTTAGGAGACCTAGCACTTTAAAGCGTTATTCGTCAGTACAATGTTAGTTCAAAGTTATATTAATATGCATGAAACTTAATTAAACATGCACATACTGTACAATATTCAAACTATTGTGTTATCTCTGAATACAGAGAAAATGTCACGAATTAACATACTTGTTACATATTTATGCCTGTCACTAAACAGTTGTGAGATAATCAGATCATTGAGATACTTGCTTAAATTACTTTTCATGAGCGACATACAATTCCGCCTAGAAATAAAGACAACATAAAAAAACATTCTGAAAGCAATTAACACTATTTAGAATATTCAAATAAGTAGTGCTATCACATTTTGTACATTGTAAATGAACTTGACCTTGACAGCTTTATATACCTCTATCGAAGAATAACAAATTGGCTTTGACTAACGTTCTTAGATCTGTTGGGTCTTTCATATCTAAAAAAACGCGTTGTTAAGTATATGGTATTGTGCGTGACCTACTAAGACGCATGTTGTAATAACTATATAATATATATAATGCAATTTTCTTATCTAGGATTTAAGATCTAACAGGAATAACACTTTCCAACAACACACCCTCTTCCTTTAGCGGAACCATACTGTGGCGCATGTATAATTGTGCACATAAGGATACATATATCAGATACAAGGACAAAGTAAAGAAGAAAGTATAACGGTTATAGAATCAAAAAATAACAAACACAGCATGCCACCGCCTTAGAATGACCTGTGGCAAACAAAACATTTGGCAGCGATTGTTTGTGCACAATATCCACCATGTTGAAAACCTACCTTAAATGATAAAATAGAACTGGTCGAATATTTGCGAGGACATCTTTAAAATGCTCTTACGGTTCTCAAAAGTGATATGAAGAAAATATCGTACAAAAAGGAAAACCAATGTCCAGCATAAAAAATGCCAAATTGCAAGAAAGCAGTCACCTAAACAGCATCTCACATGGAAAGAAACAAGCATGTTGAAATAATTTTGGAACAAATTATCTCCAGAAAATAAGAAAATAAAAGTATTTTTCATTATTTCTGTGTAAACCCTCATTATAACGATGCTCATTAATGATTTCTGTTTAGGTTTCCTTAAGTTTCAGCATGTATTTTACCCAGTAATGACTGGCTTTAAAATAAATGCACTTCATACAAAAAGTAGGAAACGGGTTATCCAGTAATTTATATCTAAAAAGAAGAAAAAAATTGGACTCCCTTATCAGTGATATAATACTTCATTACTTTAGGATTAAGTGTTCCCATGGTGCGATAAGCTGATTACACCAGATAAAAATAATGAAGTTATGCACCGGTTATGTCCGTAAAAGCGTGAGCTTTCAGCTAAGCTCAAAACGGTTTTAAAAACATTCATTTGAGTAGAAATAGGTTAAAACTGATGAATCAGTTGTATTTGGAATCAATAGCATTAGCATTGTATTGGTTTCTAACAAACTATGACTTTACTGGGTTACTACAAGTAACTATAGTAAATTTTGACAATATAAAACGAGTCAGGCTTCAATGAATATTTTGTAACACGCTGTGCTCATATTTTGTAGAGTAAACTGATTGCTAAATAACATTACATACTTCTTAATTTGAAACATGTTCTGTTCTCTGTTTCGTTTTGAGTAATAAGTAGATCGTAGATTCAATTACATCGAGGAAATACAAGGAATAAAATACCTGTAAGTATACTGCCTGTACCATCAAAAATTTTTGCAAATGTTCTGGCTGAGCAGTTAGCACATTTTTTTTAAATTTTTTTTAAAACATCTTCGATAAATTCTTATGTGCATTTAGGAAAGGACATGATTGTCAAGCTACTCTAGCAAAACTTCTGGAAAACTGGAAAGAAGTCCTTGACAGTAATCATTATGTTGCTGCAATTTTAATGGATCTCTCAAAAGGTTTTGACTGTTTACCTCATGAAATTCTACTCTGCAAACTCTCTGCATACGGTTTATCTAATCAATCTATAAAATTAATGTTATCGTATCAATCAAACAGAAAACAGCAAGTTAAAATTTCAAATGTGGTTAGCAATTGGAATGAAATTAACAAAGCTGTTCCTCAAGGTTCAATCTTAGGCCCCCTTCTTTTTAATGCTTTTATAAATGATATCTTTTATTTCATTAAGGAAGGAAGTCTCTTCAATTATGCAGATGTCTTTTCATACTCCTGATTATCAAAAATTAGTTACCGTACTTCAAAAAGAAAGCCAAACTCTAACTGAATGGTTCCACATAAACTGCATGCAGGCAAATTCTGATAAATTCCAGACAACATCTGTAGGCGGAAGACTAATGATAAAAATCCAACTTTTAAAATAGGTGACAACTCAATTCAATGTGATGATGTAGTTAAATTTCTTGGTGTGGAAATTGATCAACATATAATTACAATTTGTAAAAAAGCTGCACAACAAATTAATATTCTAAAACGAATTGGTAAACATCTCAGTAGATTAAACAGACTTCCATTTTTCCATAGCTTCATCTTATCAAACTTTAATTTCTGTCCTTTATCATGGCATTTCTGTAGTTTTAAAAATACTAAAAAAATGAAAAAATCCAAGGAAGAGCCTTAAGATTTGTATATAATGATTATATTAGTACTTATGACCAGATACTAGTTAATGCAGAATTACCATCATTGCAGGTAAGAAGACAAAGAACAATGGCTACAGAAACCTTCAGAATTTTAAACAATTTGGCACCTCCAGTTTTATCAGACCTGATAAATAAACGCTCAAATTCATATAATTTTAGATATTCTAATATATTACAGGTACCTCGGGTCAGTACAACTAAATTTGGTCAGAGCAGTTTTAGGTATGCTGCCCCTGTATTGTGAACTCTTTACCTGACAACTTTCGGCAAACCAATAATCTTAATACTTCTAAAAATCTTATATCCTTCTGGTCAGGAAAGGAGTGTACTTGTGTGGCTTGCCGGCAAGTATAACTTGTCCACAATGCAGTGGCATGCTTGCATTTCCCAAACCCCTGCTTGTTTGTCTGTTTGATTATTTTTGCATGCTTTTTCCAGTACTGTTAAAATTATTATTCCTTGTGCTTCTAAGATTAAGTGCTAATCCTCCAATACCTTTTTATTTACCTTTTTGTAACTTATTCTTGCTTGTTTTAAGCGTGATGCATGCTTGCCTCCGTATTATAATTATGCTTGTTTTATTCCAAATCTGAGATGATTATGCTACATTGTAATCTGTCCTCCCCAAACCTGGTTTGAAGGGATACGCGTTCTTAGAACATTTGTAGTCTACACATTTGTGTCCGTTTTTCTCTTTCAGTGTCTTAACCTTGCGTTCTTAACTTTAGGCCTCTGGTCATGATTAGCATAATCCACTCAGTTTTGACTTTTGCTTTGCTTTTATGATACTATACTTTGCTTTGCATTTGTGTACTGTATATGCTTTATATTTGTGTGTTTTTTCCTGCAGCTCTTTTATTAGTCCATTTAATATAATTATTATGTTATAGCAGTCGGTTATAAAAGCTCTTCTCGAGCTTATGTTTCTTGTTATGATGTCTTGCCGACTTTAAATAAAATTTCTTTTATTGTATTGTATTGTATTGAAGTAACTGGTAAATATTTACTCAGCATATACCATTTTCGAATAATTGTAATGAACGTCTTATATGTCCAAACTTAGGACCATCGTAAGAAGTACACGATGTACATGTTAACAAGATAAGTATTCCACGGGTCATTTATGTATCCTGTCACGTGTATGTGGAAAAGTGAGTGAGGGAGTTGGATTTAACGGCGAATCGACACAGAAAGGTCATATATCGACGAAAAGGAAGTTGTATTGAAAACGTAAATTGTAAAGCATCCCTAAAACATTTATGTCAAAATGTATACAAATAAAGGGTTTAAATATCTGTGGCAAACAATAAAATATTGCAAAATATGTAAATAAAAATGTATGATGTTCAGATTTTGTGATAAATGCCTATCTGCTTTAAAAAAGATAAAGTATTGTCGATTGAAACTTTTTCAAACAACTTTTTCAAAGACTGAACATCATAGTATAGACTGCGTTGTGAAGCGAAGCATACACAGTTGATTAAAACATGTTTAAAAGTAAGCGGCGTTTGACATGGTACACATTTAGGTTGATCTTCTTTGTTCAGAAAATAAGAATGAAACAAATGGTATGACCTATTCGACAACGAGAAATAACAAATTCTTCCCTTCGAACAGATCTGTTTCCTTGGTGCCATCCACCTAAACCAGGTCTTTTATATCATGAAGTGTATTGAACGAAGTATTGTTCAATGACGATTGTCATTTAAATTAATTGTTAGATTTGTTTTGTTTTTTTTTCATAAAAGTCGAAGTACTTTGGTTTAAAATTTATTTCATTAGCAGGATTAGGTTTGTTTGCAGCCACACTCAAAGAATTACTGCAGTTACAGTTTTTCGCGGCATGTATAAAGTGAGGGTTGGTTTGCTTCGATATAAAAGTTTTCAACAGGCGATGTTTGAAATGCAGAAAGAGCAATTATAAATGGTATCTAACATTTGTAAATAAGATCTTCTTGTTGAACCAGAAAAATACAACCGTAATCTAGCTTTGATCTAGCTCTATACAGTCGTAATAAAACCTTACGCTTTTCAATCAGTATTTGATTACCTTTAAAAGATGCAATAACTCCAAACATTTGGCTTTTAAATATTTTATATGTGGTATAAAAGAAAGCTTTCTTATCAAAAATAATACCAAGAAACTTTCCTTGGTCAACAACGGGTATTTGTGAACCATCTAGAAAAAGTTCAGGGTCACACTGTCATTCCGTAATTGACAAAAGTGGACATAGCGTGTTTTTGATTTGGACTTTATTCAAACACTGTTGTAATTGGCGTTCACTTGTACGCATATGTATATAGAAGAAATTTGATATTTGATGAGTATAGAATTTTACCACTGTCTCGTTACATTCTCATACATCACTTTGTCTTGTTAAAATGCATCAATCAGACAAATATGATCGATCACAGAGCTCCACTTACCCTGGGAATCCAGACTGACAATGTGTATGTTTTTTTTTTTTGTTGCTACTGAAGCTGCAAATTGACAATATCAGAAACTCGATTAATGCCAATTAACACTAATTAGCGCAAGTTAAGTGTGATCTTTAATGCAAAGATATTAAGTATGATTACTGATGAAAAACACGACTATTATCAACGGTTTCCCAGGCTAAGCTCTACTCATTTTGTTCGGAAATATTTCTACAATCTTGCCTGCAAGCATGCTTCTTATTTTAAGTCTGTGCTTACGTTTTTTCTTTCATACAGTATAGATTAATGTATGAATAAAATGGACGTTATTTTGTTTAAAGTCTGTTATAGAAGACACATGTATGAATTTGTTTTTTCTGTAGTCTTGATTATCATTATAGTACTTAATTCCTGGAAATTATCACTATTTGGCCATTTGAACAACGAACCGATCCATTTTATTTCAGCGATAATTTATTTAATATGATAAATATTCAAGTTAGCTAAGGCGATATACTCATATTCAGGATCCATTAAGGTGAGATTATATGCTAACTTTCAACCAAACTTAAGGTAATGTTAAAAATATTTCCTTCCAAATATTTTTTAAACAAATATTAGCATATACAAATTGTCACAATGTAACTGACTTGCGAGATAATCCCGACATATTTTAACAAGTATGTCTTTAATAGCTTAAAAGGGCCATCATTTTTGCAAAAAGCAGGATAGAGTTATGTTTCTTGATGTACAGCGTCCGCTTATGATGGTGAAAAACTGTTGCAAGTTTTAAAGCGACAGTTTTGATAGTTTATGAGAAAAGATGACTTGACATAATACTCAACCAAGAAAATGATTTTCTAAGTCCAAAAGGGGCAATAATTATTGCAAAAAGCAGGATGGAGTTATGTTGCTTGCTGTACAGAGTCAGCTTATTATGATGAACAAGTGTTGCAAGTTTCAAAGCAATAGCTTTGATAGTTTAAGAGAAAAAGTTGACCTAAACATAAAACTTAACCAAGAAATCTGATATTTTCTAAGTCCAAAAGGGGCCATAAATCTTGCAAAAAGCAGGATGGAGTTATGTTTCTTGATGTACAGGGTCAGTTTATGATGGTGTACAAGTGTTTCAAGTTTTAAAGCAATAACTTGAATAGTTTAGGAGAAAAGCTGACCTAAACATAAAACTTAACCAAGAAAACTGATTTTCTAAGTCCAAAATGGGCAATAATTCTTGCAAAAAGCAGGATGGAGTTATGTTTCTTGATGTACAGGGTCAGCTTATGATGGTGAACAAGTGTTGCAAGTTTCAAAGCAATAGCTTTGATAGTTTAGGAGAAAGGTTGACCTAAACATAAAACTTAACCAAGAAATCTGATATTTTCTAAGTCCAAAAGGGGCAATAATTCTTGCAAAAAGCAGGATGGAGTTATGTTTCTTGCTATACAGCGTTGCTTGCTGTACAGAGTCCGCTTATGATGATGAACAAGTGTTGCAAGTTTCAAAGCAATAGCTTTGATATTTTAAGAGAAAAAGTTGACCTAAACATAAAACTTAACCAAGAAATCTGATATTTTCTAAGTCCAAAAGGGGCAATAATTCTTGCAAAAAGCAGGATGGAGTTATGTTTCTTGATGTACAGGGTCAGCTTATGATGGTGAACAAGTGTTGCAAGTTTCAAAGCAATAGCTTTGATAGTTTAGGAGAAAAGTTGACCTAAACATAAAACTTAACCAAGAAATCTGATATTTTCTAAGTACAAAAGGGGCCATAAATCTTGCAAAAAGCAGGATGGAGCTATGTTTCTTTCTATACAGGGTCAGCTTATGATGGTGAACAAGTGTTCCAAGTTTCAAAGCAATAGCTTTGATACTTTAGGAATAAAAGCTGACCTAAAACTTAACCAGGCAACGCCGACGCCGACACCGCTCAAGTGATGACAATAACTCATCATTTTTTTTTCAAAAAATTAGATGAGCTAAAAATGATACTTTAATTTTGTAGTAATGTTAAGAATTTTAATGAAAGTAATCAAAATATTACAAATGAGCTTCATCAGCAAGGCTACCGTTATTATAAATTACGTAAATATTTTGCTAAATGTTACTATCGTAATTCAGATTTGGTTTTAAAATATAATAATAAGATGACACTTCTGCGAGTAAGTATTTCAAAACCCGAATTTTGGGGGATGTAATTTACAAACTTCGTAAGATTATGGGTCATGGCAATTTTCCAATTGTGTTTAGTAAAGTAAATTAAACGTTTTATTAAAAAAAAGCTATGACGCAACTGTTTTGAGACACACCGCATGTTTGGTGTTCAGCCCTTTTTACAGTACACTACGCTTTTCTCTTTCATTGTATCTGACGGAACAGGTAGAGGACTCTTTTGTTGCCACTGCTTATGTTAGGGTTTCATCTGGCGGTGATAACTTTTATTTGCGTGTGTATGTGTGTTAGTCGTTTCACAATAAAACTGATTTTGCAGTCGTTCAGCTACGTTAAAAATAAAGCATTCTTGAATATGTAATTTCATTTTTCAATGCAATTTTTAAAATTTGTTTCATTACAAAACGACAAAACATACACTTTTAACAAGATCTAACATGATAAAAGTCTGCTTAAACAATGGTTGCTGAGTGTAAAACATTCATTTTATTAACAACAAAAAGTGTCCTAGTATCGTAAATTTTTAAAGATCTTTTGAACGTAAAACATGACACTATTGAATCTTATAAATTTTTATCAAAGTAAACTCGAGCACTAGATGAATTGTTCCAATTTCTATCGAAACAATGCAGTTTAGCTGGGCAAAAACAACAAAATACAAGACAGACCCAAGACTTTAATGGACATAAAATCATCTTTTTACCAGATCGTACAGTTCAGAACAATAATTAAAATGTTGCCGGAATTTTAAGACATTTTTTGTTTGTTTGATATTACCGTATTATTTCACCTGTATGAAAAAAAGAAGATTTCATTGTTTATCATTAATCAACTATATTATTATTGCAGTGAACAAATAAGGTCACAACAATAAAAAAAGCCTATCATACTATGCTTCACATGGAAATAGGCCCTTGTGTAAATGTATAAATGTACAAATCAAAACCAATCGAACGGTAAATATATGTTAGGTCCGTTTCAGATTTGTACCACACAGCGATTTGTTTTTTGTTTTTTTTTTTCAAATTCCCATATGACGCTTCGTAGCTTATTACGCACATCTGAATGAACATCTTTCATCAAGAGAATCGATTGCTTCTGTCTTTAAGATGTATAAAAATCCTTATATAAACTAAAAATAGTCCGATATGGTAAGTATTTCTATATGTTTTTACATCGAATCTATTTGTACAACAAGAGAGCCATGATGGCCCTATATCGCACACCTGAGTACCATTGCTTTTAATGATAAGATCAAGTTTTGACTTAGATTACATAGGCATACACATTAAATATCATCAGGATAAATATTTTCTTGTTACAGTCCCTTTTGACCTATGGGTCGCATACTAGTCAGGGCCAATCTCCTTTTCAAGTTTGAGGGTCCTAGGCTCAAATGCTGCATTTTTGTACTAGCATAACTATTCCTTACCCTGGAAGACTTAAATAACATTTAAAACCAATCTCATTAGATGCCGCTAAGATATTTCATTTACATAAAATAAAGGTAGGTAATCTGTCATAAATTCAGTCAAAAGTTATCTACCCTGATTGTCCGAGTCCATCTGATGGCATAAATGACATTTCAAATCAGTATCTTCATTGGTTACTGAGATACACCCATTTTAATTTGAAACAAAGGGAGGTAGTTTGACATAATTCAGTCCATAGTTATCTTCCCTGATTGTTTTAGACCAACTGACAATAATGAAATTTCAAATGAGTCCTATCAATACTTACTGAGATAAATTCATTTTTATTAAAATCAGGGGAGGTATTCATGCATTGGTATATGAATGTAGAATATACAGAGTACAGGCCTTTACAATAATATATTAGAAAAAGTAAGTAAAAGTAGAAATTTCTTACCATGGAAGACATAAATAACGTTTCAAACCAAACTCATTAGAAGCTGCTAGGTATATTAATTTACATAAAAAAT
The DNA here is from genome assembly GCF_021730395.1 of Mercenaria mercenaria. Classification (NCBI taxonomy): domain Eukaryota; kingdom Metazoa; phylum Mollusca; class Bivalvia; order Venerida; family Veneridae; genus Mercenaria; species Mercenaria mercenaria. The sequence goes on along the minus strand of NC_069376.1, from coordinate 59,594,675 downwards.
AAAGGCAGGTATTTGGTCACAAACTCAGTCAATATGTATCTTCACTGATTGTCCAAGTCCATCTGATTGTATGAATGAAATTTCAGATCAGTATCTTCATTAGTTACGGAGATATACCCATTTTAATTTGAAATAAAGGGAGGTAATTTAACATAAAATCAGTCCATAGTTATCTACCCTGATTGTCTGAGTCCAACTAATGACAATAATGAAATTTTAAATGAGTCCTATCAGTACTTACTGATATAAATCCATTTTGATTAAAATCAGGGGAGGTAATCAGATATAAAATAACTCTAGAACCTATGATTGGATCTGACAGATTCATCATGGAATCCAAGATTTATTGTTGTTGAAGATATTTTGCAAGCTTGTATCAAATCAAACCATAAATAAAATCTCTATATGGCTGCAAAAGCCAAAATAGCAAATTTTGGACCTTTAAGGGGCCATTTCTCTGGAACCCATGATGGGATCTGGCCAGTTTTCGAAAGGAACTGAGCTATTATGCCAATACAAGTTATGTGCAAGTTTGATTAAAGTTCATTGCAAAATGTTGTATCTATCGTGTTCACAAGCCAAAAAAAAAGCAAATTTTGGCCCTTTAAGGGGCCATACCTTTTGATCCTATTATGGGATCTGGCCAGTATTCGAAAGGAACCAAGATATTATGCCAATACAACTTGTATGCAAGTTTTGTTATAGTTTATTGCAAAGTGTGGTCTCTATCGTGTTCACAAGCGAAAAATAGCAAATTTTGGCCCTTTAAGGGGCCATAATTCTGGAACCCATGACGGGATTTGGCCAGTTTTCGACAGAAACCGAGATATTATGCCAATACAAGTTGTGTGAAAGTTTGATTAAAGTTGATTGCAAAATGTTGTCTCTATCGTGTTCACAAGACAAAAATAGAAAATGTTGGCCCTTTAAGGGGACATAAATCTGGAACCCATGGTGGGATCTGGCAAGTACTCGAAAAGATCCAAGATATTATGCCCATATAAGTTGGGTGCAAGTTTGATTAAAATCAAATACAAAAAGTGGTCTCTATCGTGTTCACAAGGAAATTGTGGATGGACGGGCGGACGACGGGTGATCACAAAAGCTCATCCTGTCACTACGTGACAGGTGAGCTAAAACATAAACTAACCTGTAAGGATTGATTTTCAGTTGTGGATGCGTTAAATATTTGAACAAGACATTCCTAGTCTGGTTCTGGAGTAGTTCTGCGTTATAAAATACTTCGTGTTATATACAATGATACCATGTTGGCCTCGAAAATAGGCTCTACACTAACATGGGACAACCAGTGTTAGAATCTTTATTTGGCGTCTATACTAATTGAAGTTTCAATGTTGCAACTGAACGCAGTTTTAATGTTTATTCAGATGTTTTATGGTTGTAAAAACGATTATATTACATTTTAGATGAAACCGATTCTTAAATCGAATGCATTGAATCCTATGTTCTGATGCAAATCATACTGAAAATTTGTGTCTTTTTAAACTAAACAGAAAGCAAAGAAATGATACAAGCTACCCAGTCCAACAGAGGTATACGAAAACAATAGAAGAAGAAATATAAAACGGAACTGTGCGCAGAAGCCGGAACCCAGACGAAGTATGATTCAACACTATTTTCCGAAATAACACAGAGATAACATCGGCAGTATTCTGAGTGCAAGGTTTCCATGACCGACAAAGCATTTCCTCTCATGTATTTCGACTGATTAATCATCTCGGCCGAAAGCGCTACAGCCCTTTAATATAATTCAAGCAGCTCGTCGTTTTGTCCGAATCTGTTTTTGTTGAAAAACCTTACGCAATCCTAAATGTGATTTTTATCGACATTTTGATTAAGTTGACCACGGTTAATTTTACTATATGTTCTTTACAGACATTCTTAAATATTGCAATTCCTGACCTGTTAAAGTGGTGTTCTGACCTTTTTTGTGCTTAATGATTAAAGACGTTTAAATATTTGATAAAAAATGATATGGTTAATAAGTTAAGCAGTTGATAGCTAGTAGTGGCCTTGGTCAGCACCGCTCTCGGCCAAATAGCAAAGTCAAACATTAGATTGCATATTTGATAACATACATCATATATAAACAAATACATGTAGTCATTTACTAAGAATACTAAAGAACATTTATTACCACATGCATATCGAAACAGATTTATTCTTTTTGAACAGAGCATAATTCATGCCATACATCATGTAGGTATGAATAAAATCATCGCAGAACTTTTTCCTTAATAAATGTACAAAAAATGTTTTATTTTAGATAGTTTTGCTGCGGGAAAAAACGTCCCCTTTCTCCATGGATTGTGTCCAGACATCATATGTTCCAAATAAAGTATGGTATTGCATTCGCGATAATTAGCACTCAGTCTGGGGAAAAAACTCACGCTTACGCTTTTATATTAGACAAAGTGCTAGCTTACAATTTCATTAATCTCACCTACAGCAAATGTCATTAATTCTGTCGCCATACTGCCTACAGTTATGTTGTCAATACTTCAATATACGTGTAACTGAAAAACTGCGCAGGGAAATAAATAGACTTACAAAGTTGAGATCAAATAATCTGTAATACTATTAATTTCTCTATACCGACACTTACATTTTCTCAGAAAAAAACATTTTCTCTCAAGAGACAGAGGCAAGAGATATTGCAAATGTTTTCAGAAAGTGGTAGGATTTATTCTATGGCCAGATGCTTTAGATTTAATGACTCTAACGACTGATTGCAGTCTATGAAATAAATTGTGTTCATTTACATTTAGTTACCTCTTTGGTATCACATGTCTATCCAATCTGTCCTTGGCTAAACCTTTTACTTAACCTGTCCGGTCCCAACAATGTCATTCAACTAGTCTTGTCCTAACACTTTCATCAAGTACTTTCAGCAAGCTTATCTCGTATATTTTGTTTCATCCATTCGATCTCGTCCTAACACTTTTATCCAGTCTTTTTTCTCCTAACACTTTCATTCATTCTGTTTTGTTCTAACACTTTCATTTATTCTGTTTTTTCCTAGTACTTTCATCCATTCCTGTACATATTCATCCAGTTTGTTTTGTCCTAACACTTTCATCAAGTCTGTCTTGTCTTAACACTTTCATCCATTCTGTTTTGTCCTTACACACTCATCCATTCTGTTTTGTCCTAACACTTTCATCCAGTCTATTTGTCCTAACATTTTCATTCAATCTGTCTTGTCCTAACACATTCATCCAATCTGTCTTGTCCTAACACTTTTATTCGGTCTGTTTTATCCTAACACTTTCATCCAGTCTGTTTGCTCTAACACTTACATCCAGTCTGTTTTAGTCCTAACACTTACATCCAGTCTGTTTTGTCCTAACACTATATCCAGTCTGTTATGTTCTAACACTTATATCCAGTCTATTTTGTACTAACACTTTCACCCAGTCTGTCTTTTCCTACCATTTTCATACAATCCGTCTTTTCCTAACACTTTCATCCAATCTGTCTTGTCCTAACACTTTTATCAAGTCTGTTATGTTCTAACACTTATATCCAGTCTTTTTTGTCCTAACACTTTCACCCAGTCTGTCTTTTCCTAACATTTTCATACAATCCGTCTTTTCCTAACACTTTCATCCAATCTGTCTTTTCCTAACACTTTCATCCAATCTGTCTTGTCCTAACACTTTTATCAAGTCTGTTTTGTCCTAACACTTATATCCAGTCTATTTTGTCCCAACACTTTTACCCAGTCTGTTCTATCCTAACACTGTAATCCAATCTGTCTTGTCCTATCACTTTTATCTGATCTGCCATGTCCTAACACTTTTAGCTAATCTGTATTTTCCTAACATTTTCATACAATCTGTCTTTTCCTAACACTTCCTTCCAATCTATCTTGTCCTAACACTTTCATTCAATCTGTCTTTTTCTAACACTTTCATCCAGTCTGTCTTGTCCTAACACTTTATCCAGTCTGTTTTGGTCTAACATTTTTATCCAGTCTGTTTTGATCTAACACTTTTATCCAGTCTGTTTTGTCTTCATACTTTCATCCTGTCTGAGCAATTGAAATATTGTATGTGGTGGAATTAAGGAAACATCCAAATAAACAACCTGCTATAGGAAAGCCTACACTGTACTGTTATTGATTCCATCGTTTGTATACTCCTAAAAGTCATTTAACCGACATAAAGACGTCAGTCAAGTAAAGAGTTTTAAACTTTTAAACGATTTCCGTCTTGTATTTAATAGATAAATCAACAAACATATGTTATGTTTGAGGAGGCTGTATAAGAAAATGTGCAAGAGAAAACCTTATTTTATTTCTGATGAGGTTATGTTCTACTTAGATGAAACATAATAGGAATAGGCTCTGATTCTATATCAGCAAAGGTGACAATGACAATCATTAAGCTTGGTTTTTCTGTCCGAGTAATTGCGTAGAGTATCAGTAATTAAATTTGTCAACAAATGAACTAGAATGAATTCTTTTACATGCAATGCTATTTATGTACAGAAATGTGTACGTAATCTTTATGCAGGCGATTTAGAAAAAAAAGATCTTTCATCAATACACCGATTTTTCACCATACATCTAAACAAACATGGCTACCATAAAAATACAAAACTTAGTTCAATAATTCCAGATGGACAGATTCACAGTCTCTATACGCAGCCCCTTATACTTCTGGTATAAATGGAATCCAGTAGAGACGACTGCAGAAACGCATTATAAGGCCACACAGTCAGTGATTTAAAATCAATCTTATTAAAGACAAATGGAAGAAATATGACGAATGAGTGCGTAGGAGTGCGTAGGAACACTAACGTGACGATGTCGAAGAAAATCAGCTTTACGTATCAAAATCATAATCAGTCCTGGCGTGCAGTACTCTCTGTCGGTCTATCAACAATTTATTTGCATCAGCACTTTAAAGCATAATTAAGTAAAGAAATATCATAATTAAATCTTAAGAACTGAGATAAGCACGCTGTGTATTCTTGCTTTGTTGCTCAAGGTCACACATTTTCCACCAGGACAAAATGTTTCTTATTTCGTCAATGTTTTTGAGTTCAATTATTATATAATAAGTCTTTTTATTTGATGATTGCTTAAAATTGCTGATATATCGGCAAAGTAATAGTAGCTAGATTGGCTTTAGGATGTAAACTTTGCCTGTATAGGTTGTAATATTTGTATATGCGGCAATGGTAATATTAGACTACAAGTGTTTCTGATTATCAGTATTTCTTGTGTGACAAGAACGTGACATAAAGGTCATGTTTATGATAGCTAGTCATTAATGACTTTCCATATGGTCATTCAAAACGATGATAAGAAATCTATTTACTTACGAAAATAAGTTGTTTTATTATAACATTGCATAGCTGAAGTGCAGCAAGTCAAGAATAAAAACTATGAAAATTTATGTTAGTACTGAAAGTTCAGCAAAACTTTCATACTAAAACGTAAGTGCATAACTTCTAGAAAATATTTAACAGTTAATCTTGATTCCCGGAAACAGTTCACTCAGTAACAAGAAAACAGTTATTGATACAAGCTGTAAAATATATTTAACAGTTAAAACGCATTAAAATAACTAATATAGAATTTATTTTATGCCGGAGTATTAATTTTAACACGTAATTTAGTCATTGCAATAGGAATGATTAATTTCATACGAAAAATAAACAAAAGTGCAATGACAAATGAAATGCGCATTTATAACTGTATGAACATAAAACAACACGATGGATTTGTTAATGCTTATGCATGATGAGAGACTGTATGAGTCATTACATTTACTTAATAAAAACAACAGCAGTTACCTTGTTCAAAAATGAAGACTCCCTCATATACTGGTATCCTTGTTTCAAACTCTCTGCAGCATTTACATCACATTGCAATTAAGATTTTATACAAAAATCGTTAAAATAACATTTTGAGAAATCATATAAATGTCAACTGTAGTTGTAAAACTTGAAAAATTACAGTCAGACATTTACGTGTTATAATTGCATATCTGGATATGTTTTTTTCACTGAAATGATATAACATTAGCATTAACAATATTTACATGTTACTGCTATTATTTGAATGAGAAGAACATAAATGTGCAAAGGAAGTCTGCAATTAAATTAAAATGGAGTATGCTGGTTTAGAAATCCGTCAAATCTACATGCTCATTTGTTAAATAAATAACGGTGAGCAACCGAATTTATTGTACACTTCAAAATAACGTGACTCTGTGTAACGAATTTGATTGAGCTAATTATGAAAATCAATTTACAAGAAAGACATGATGTCATGTTGCTCTCATAAAACATAATGTAGTTTGCTTTCAGATGAAACATTTCAAATATTGATCCATACTTCGATTCAATAAATAGCATGCATTATTTCAAGGAGTCACAAAAAGCAATGCGCGTTTTTTATCCACTGAATTTCTGCTTAAATAGAATGAGTTTTAGTTGAAAAACAGATTAGGGGAAAAAATAACAACAATGAAAATAATGTTTATTTATTGTTTAAATTGTCCGGTATGTCTGTTATGTTAAACTCTTGCCTGCCCGCTTAGCTCAGTAGGTAAGAGCGTTAGTCTACGGATCGCTGGGTCGTGAGTTCGATCCTCGGGCGGGGCGTATGTTCTCCGTGACTATTTGATAAACGACATTGTGTCTGAAATCATTAGTCCTCCACCTTTGATTCATGTGAGGAAGTTGGCAGTTACTTGCGGAGAACAGGTTTGTACTGGTACAGAATCCAGGAACACTGGTTAGGTTAACTGCCCGCCGTTACATGACTGAAATACTGTTGAAAAACGGCGTTAAACCCAAAACAAACAAATAAACAAACAAAGTTAAACTCAAATAAAGGACCCTATGTTTAAATGACAATGTCGGATATATAGGTGTGAATAGGTGCTCGAAATGGACGCCAAAGTTTGAATTGTGAAAATTTATTTTGAAAATTTTGGATATATGTTTCACTCTATGAATAATCGTGATGGTTTTATTATCAAATGATGGATTAATAAAAGCATGTCAATGTGATGGGAAATAACACCGAAATAAGCGGAGATATAGAAGTAGTGGTAGTGGCAGTGATTCGGATATAAACCTGAACAAAAACAAAAACAAACTTTTCAAAGCTGATCATTTGAATTCGAATACACATGTAGTTTTAAGTGAGGTTTTGAACGAGACAAATAGTGTGCTTTATGATAGTGATAACTGTATAGTGGCAGAAAAAGTGGAGGAGGCTGACGATAGCGCTTTCTTGAATTTGGAGTCTGTTTCAAATCAAGCAAAGATGGCGGGAAAAGAACAATCGTCCCCAGGTAAAGCACCTTTAAATACAGAAATGTCTGAGAAACAGCAGCTTACTTTCTTAGTACAGGCAGTAACTGATATTAAGTTAGGGCAAGAACATATGAGAAAAATGTTTGAATCGAAACTGGACAAAATGAGAGGAGAACTTATGGCGAATATCGACACTAAAATCCGTGCATTACGAGATGAACTCAGCCTTGACATTGCTACGGAAACCCGCCGTATTAATGACGTACTGAAAACTGTTCAATCTTTGCAGCACCGTATTTCTGCCCTCGAGCAAACGGGAATTACATCGACGATGAGCGATAACGGTAACAATGATGAAAATGGCCAGTCACTTAACGGCCTCAGTAATCGGGGTAATCCGCTTAATGACCCAAATCGCTGTCTCACTGTCAGTGGTATTCAGGTCACAGAATCAGAGGACGCAATTAAGGCTGCACAGGATTTAGTTGACGCGTTGAAGATTGAGAGCAGATCAAAAGTTACGGTCACGGAGGCTACAAGTTTACCAGCAAGATTCCTTGATAGACCACCAGTCTTGAAATTCAGTGTTCAGACCCTTGAACAGAAAGTCTTTTTACTTAGAAAAAAGCCAGAACTAAGATTCATTGAAAAATACAAGCATGCGCATGTGAAAAGCAGTAAATCACGCATAGAGCGGCTCATTGAAATGAATGCACGCGCAGTTCTGCATAATCTATCGCATGGACGCTCGCTAGGTGTGGACGCAAGCGGACGTATCAAACAGCGATCAACACGGGAACAACAGGAAGTGGATCCTAACACTCAACGTCAATATCAACGTGATCAATACTCAAGAAATCGCACTTCACGTGATAAAAACAGAACGAACGTGGCAACGACTAGTACGAATCCCGACCCGGGTCTATAAGTCTAGTCCACGTTAATGTGTGTGATTGGACTAATGAAAACAATACGCTTCGGATTAACATAGTGAATGGATTAAACAGTGATATTATCTCAGGGCGCGTTCGGCATACATACTAGAGCTAACTCGAGTCACCCTGGGTATGACTCGAGTATAACTCGTGTAACCCGGGCGATGGTAGTTGTGTCACCCGAATTCTACCCACCTCCTGAAGCTGGGAAAGGCGGATGATCGTATCCGAATGCATTAACACTTTAAACATGGCGTCGATCGTTGATAACTGGTAAAGTTTTGGGTGCAATTACTATCAAGGCTTTATCTCAATAACAGCAGATGATATTGAATAAAAAACTTCAAACAAGCCCCACTGTGTTCCTTTATTTATTTGTTTTGTCCTTGTGTGTTTCTTTTGTGTGTATGGTGTCCGTGTGTTGATCATGTACGCGTTTGGGGAGGCTGCGTTTTTAGAACGCGGCTTTCCCTGTTGGATATTCTTCCTTGTTTTTTTCAACTCACCTGACCTACCAAAATAACCAAGTTAGGTATCTCTTGATCGAACCTAATGTAAATTATGGGTCTCATTTATATACATATTGCTTTGAAAACTAACTTTACTTTTTAAGGTCATTAACTAACCGCAGTTGATCAAGTCCCATTACTCTATCTATCTTCCGTAACCGTCGAACCCCTTGCGGGGACGTAGACGTTTTGCGCGTCAAAATCATAAGAAAAAAAAATATAGTGATAAAATTTAGAGTGGGAGAAACTAAAAAATAACTTTGGTGAAATAAAAAGGTTAAAACTTGAGTTAGCAGGATAACTAGGGCGAGACATGTTCAAGGCTGCAAACTGCGGCACTGAACTGCTCTAGGGTAGAGAGGTGGGCGACACTGGGGGTTAGTTGGTTCCAATGGTACACTGTTCTCGGAAAATAAGAAAACTTGTAATAGTCAGTGGTTGCAGTAATTAACCTATAACTTAGGGAATGGCCATAGCGGACACATCGGGTCATTGGGGTAAGGTAATGTACGATTGGGATAGCAACCAGATCATGATGAATCTTATAGAAGAGTAATAACCTAGAATCTATACGCCTTAAATCCAGTCGACGAAGGTTTAGGGAGTGTAGCATATCTGTTACACTGGAAGTACGGCCGTAGTCAGTCTTGATCCAACGGGCGGCTCTCCTTTGGACGCTTTCAATTTGGTCTATCTGGGTCTTCCATGTTGTAAAGGACATAGCATCAACTTCCTTAACCCGTACTTGAACTTTGGCCAGGTTATGCCCCACTGTTTAAACTTAGAAAAAGCTGGTTAAAGTTTTGCATGCAAGTTACTATCTAGGAAACTAATGCAGACATTTGATTGAAACTTCCATACATGTCTCCAGAGTTGTAAAGGAAGGTCGAAGCATCAATTCCCATAACCTTAATTTTGGACAAGTTATGCCCTCTTTCTTGTGATAGATATTGTTGGGTTTGCATGCAAGTTGCTATCTGCAAAACTAATGGGGCATTGGGTTGAAATTTCTCACATGTATTCAGGGTTGTAAAGCAAGGTAAAAGCATCAAGTCCCATAACATTTGCTTTAATTTTGGCAAAGTCATGTCCCTTTTTTGTAGTTAAGTTGCTCTTGCCAAAACTAAGGGCGGTACTGGGTTGAAAACTTCTTATATCTATTCAGAGTATAAAGTCAGATCATAGAATCAAGTCAAATAATCCTTGAATCATTATTTCAATTCTAGAACCGAAAATCACTTATATTGACTATTGCCTTCGAATAGTGGAGCGTGCTGTCATTGTTCTTTTAACATATTTCGAGGGTTCTCGATCTGATTCTTAAAGCTTGTAAGTTTTCTTTCTAGGCTTAAGAACACATAATGGGTGATAAGAACAAATAATCCACAAAAGAAGCCACACATTGATGTTGAAGTTATAAGTAAAAAATTCAACCTCCCTACTTGTCGACAAACCTTCTTTCCACAGACACATATGGTACTGTTGTCTAGTTATCTCAGTAGCTGATGCATTGTACTGCCAGTTAAAGGGTCACGAGTTTGATCCAGTTAGCGAAAAAATGCCTTCCATGGTCATTTGCAGTCTGCCTCAGTTCATGCGAATGTAGAGTTTCATATGAGGAGTGCTCTTAGGTTGCTAAGTTTGCCAGAGAGAGTGAACATTTGTTACCATTAGAGACTGTCAGTCATATGTATGGCAATAAATTGTTTGGAAAGGTGTTGAACCCAATTTAACAACATCAAGAACTGGTGCTTGGTCTTTTAAAAGTCAAACTAGCATTTAGCACATTTCATGGCTCTACTACGTACAAAGTTTGAAAAAAGCATAATGTTTGTTATGTGCTATATGTGAGCATGGTGGATTCAGTTATGTCATTTTAAACAAAGACATTTTCATTCAAAAAAAGAAATTCATTAGCATGGGGGAATAGAGACAGCAGAGTTGAGTTTATTCATTTTCATAACATATTTCTTCAATGGACATGGCTAAGTGATAGATCAACGTCCCTGGCTTAAGGTTGCGGATTCGATCACCTGTCAAGATATACAAAAGTAGTTGAAAGTGGTAAATGTATCAGCAACTGTCCCTGGCATTCAGCTGAAATGTAGAAAGTAGAGATGGTACATAAAAAATTCAAATTCATCTTTATAGGTTTTTTTCAAGGTAAAATGATAGCTAAGTGCACCAATTTTCTAAATATGTTTATGGTTTTCCTCTTCTCCATGTCAAAAATAGAAATATTTGATATCTAAAAAATGACTTTCCCAAAATATCTGAAGCAAAATGGACAACTCTTGTATTGACCGTCTTTCAAAGATTTTAGGACTTCCCCAATTATAGTCTATATCAAAAGCTCCCACAGCTAAATAAATTCAATAGAGTATAAGGTAAGTTTACTCTACTTTCAACATTTTGAAAGAGCCTATATTGAACTTCCTTTTGTCTTTTAATAAAGTCAAATTCCAACAGTATCCAAGAGTCTAAAACACTTGAAAAAATTATGAGTGAAAGAGAATTACATGCTCTTTATTATAAGCTTACCAAAACCATACCAAAAATGTACCTTAAAGAAGTTATTAAAGATTTTATATTGTAAACAAATCCCTACACCATTTTACCATCAATATTTTCCACTCATGAATGCACTCAATTCAGGTGATAATTATTGATATATTTGTAAATGAGAGGCCCCAACAAAAAACATTTTTCAAGTTGTGTAAACAGTATAAGTTTAAAATTAATGTTGATATGGGAAATAATCCGATTACTTTGTTTTCAACAATAAATAAAACACCCTTTAGTTTGTTTAGGGTAGTTGACCTGTAACGAAATCAAATAGAGTAATCTCCATTATGCTTTTTAAGCATTTATTCGTTTTTCAAGGAAAGCAAATGATCGTGCTTGTTCCCTCCAGAGAATGTTTAAATTGAGAATTGCTTAAAATACATTACATAGAGTCATTACCTGTCAGCTACCTTAACATGTAGTAATTACAACCACTACCTTAAAACATTGTAATAATATTTGTTACCAATTTAACTTCTTTTGTTATTTCCTATTGTTGGATATATACATTTTACATTTTGATATATAAATGTTGTGTAAATCAATGTTTCACCATTGAGAACAATAAATAAACAACTTTGGCTAAAAGATCAAAACTTAATAACGTTTCTTTATGTCGTTAATTTTCATCAAAGGAATGTATGCATTATTCTATATAATCTTCATGCATTACTAAACTTTCTGTCAGGGCCTCACTACAACTTACAAAATAACTGTTAGTGTAAGTCATGAGAAAAGCGTGCATATTGTATATTAAATACAAAGGGATTTAAACAAATGTAGGTCATATTTTGTCTTTTGTCTGGTAAGTTGTTTGAAAAAGGACCTATCTGATTTTCTCTCACTTTTGATCAATGTTTAATGTTGGCTTCAGTTTATTGATCAATTCAGAGTTGTCCCCCTTTGATTTATTATACCCCCACCAAACATGTTTGAGGGGGTGTATATAGGAGTCAGTTTTGTCGCGTCCCGAAATATATTATCTCAGTTATTACCAAATGGATTTGATTCAAACTTAAAATACATGTTCCACCTTATCACCCACATCATGTGACACAAGGTGCATAACTCTTGACACCAAGTTTTCATGAATTATGTCCCCTTTTAATTAGAATTTAAGGTTAATTTTGTTGTATTTTCACTATATCTCAGTTATTACTAAATGGATTTGATTCAAACTTAAAATAGATGTTCCACCTCATCACCCACATCATATGACACAAGGTGCATAACTCTGACACCATTTTTAGCTCATCTGATTTTTTGAAAAAAAATGATGAGTTATTGTCATCACTTGAGCGGTTGTCGGCGTCGGCGTCGGCGTCTGCGTCGGCGTCTGCGTCGGCGTTGCCTGGTTAAGTTTTATGTTTAGGTCAGCTTTTATCCTAAACTATCAAAGCTATTGCTTTGAAACTTGGAATACTTGTTCACCATCATAAGCTGACCCTGTATAGCAAGAAACATAACTCCATCTTGCTTTTTGCAAGATTTATGGCCCCTTTTGTACTAAGAAAATATCAGATTTCTTGGTTAAGTTTTATGTTTAGGTCAACTTTTCTCCTAAACTATCAAAGCTATTGCTTTGAAACTTGGAATACTTGTTCACCATCATAAGCAGACCCTGTACATCAAGAAACATAACTCCATCTTGCTATTTGCAAGATTTATTGCCCCTTTTGGACTTAGAAAATCAGTTTTCTTGGTTAAGTTTTATGTTTAGGTCAGCTTTTATCCTAAACTATCAAAGCTATTGCTTTAAAACTTGCAACACTTGTTCACCATCATAAGTTGACCCTGTATAGCAAGAAACATAACTCCGTCCTGCTTTTTGCAAGATTTATGGCCCCTTTTGGACTTAGAAAATATCAGATTTCTTGGTTAAGTTTTATGTTTAGGTCAACTTTTTCTCTTAAACTATCAAAGCTATTGCTTTGAAACTTGCAACACTTGTTCACCATCATAAGCTGACCCTGTACAGCAAGCAACATAACTCCATCCTGCTTTTTGCAATAATTATTTCCCCTTTTGGACTTAGAAAATCATTTTCTTGGTTGAGTATTATGTTTAAGTCAACTTTTCTCATAAACTATCAAAGCTATTGCTTTAAAACTTGCAACAGTTTTTCACCATCATAAGTGGACACTGTACATCAAGAAACATAACTCTATCCTGCTTTTTGCAAGAATGATGGCCCTTTTTAGACTTAGAAAATCATGGGTAGGACAATATTTCTATTACACAAAAAAAATCAGATGAGCGTCAGCACCCGCAAGGCGGTGCTCTTGTTTTATGAATTATGCCCCTTTTTACTTAGAATTTAAGGTTGATTTTGATGTATTTTCACTATATCTCAGTTACTACTGAATGGATTTGATTCAGAATTAAAATAGATGTTCCACCTCATCACCAACATCATGTGCCCACATCATGTGACACAAGGTGCATAACTCTGACACCAAGTTTTCATGAATTATGTCCCCTTTTACTTAGAATTTAAGGTTAATTTTGTTGTATTTTCACTATATCTCAGTTATTACTAAATGGATTTGATTCAAACTTAAAATAGTTGTTCCACCTCATCACCCAGATGATGTGACATAAGGTGCTAAACTCTGACATAAATTTTTTATGAATTATGTCCCCTTTTACTTTAAATTTAAGGTTGATTTTGATGTATTTTCACTATATCTCAATTATTACAAAATGGATTTGATTCAAACTTAAAATAGATGTTCCACCTCATCACCCACATCATGTGACACAAAGTGCATAACTCTGACACTAATTTTTCATGAATTATGCCCCTTTTTACTTAGAATTTAAGGTTAATTTTGATGTATTTTCACTATATCTCAGTTACTACTGAATGGATTTGATTCAGACTTAAAATAGATGTTCCACCTCATCACCCACATCATGTGACACAAGATGCATAACTCTGACACTAATTTTTCTTGAATTGTGTCCCCTTTTACCTAGAACTTAAGGTTAATTTTGATGTATTTTCACTATATCTCATTCTGATTGGCTTAGAGCCAAAGGGAAGTAACCTTTTTTTAACTTTTGTTCTGAGTTTCTTCCCCTTAAATTCCAGGAATTAGTCTATTTTTAGAAATCCTATTTTTAGATTTTCAATATTTTAGGTATTTTTCTAACTTTTTATTGTAAGTCCTATGTAAAAAGTAAAATACATTTTTCTGTGGTAACATGGGTCGGTAAGACACCTTTTTGTATTCACTTTAAGTGCATCTCTAATATTAGAGATTTAATATATTTACTAGTATTACTATACTTGTATTTTACTAGTATTACTTTAGTGGAAGCCCAGGATGAAGTACTCCAAAGTATTTTTAAGATTTCTTATGGTTGCCATTTTTCTGTGACAAGACCGTATGGTGGGGGTATGAGTCACTCCTGTGACAGTTCTAGTTTGGTTAGGTACCATCTCTGTAGAAAGTGGATTCTCTCACCGTGACTGCGTGGCAATGGTTACCGTCCAGAGTGATTGTTATGCTCAGTGTCCTATACATGGGTCTTGGCAAACAGTGCGGACTAAGTTGAACACCGCAAAACAGATCATGGGAACAGGTTCTCCACTGTTTCCTTAAATGAGTTTCAGTCACAACAATGAAAAATAAAAGAAATAATTATACCAAACACCCCTTTAATTTGAAATGGTTCGGGGCAGTAGAGTCATGTTTAGACTTAAGAGGATTAATATAAGTTGTAGCTCTTGCTTCTGAAATGAATTAAAGTATAAATTAACATAAAATAGAATTTTCTAGGCTATTAAACATTATGGGCTGAACATATTTCCAAGTGTTACTTGATCCCAGAATCTGAAATGTCGATTGATAATAATCCAGGCTAATTTTTCACTCTAACAGAAATCGTAGCAGTTCAGCTCTAACAACGATACCAGACTGTCTGTCCTCATTATGTTCATCAAACATATCTATGTTAGGTCATTGAAAATGCAAACATTATTCAAGATAACAGCACTATACCACATACATGTAGACCACTAATTCAACACAATTTCTGATACGAGGGATACTGTTTCGTCTGATCAACTGTTTATTTTGGAAAATGAAGTCATTATGTGTCAAAAGTAGCAACCATTCTTTAATCTTGTTACAGCTCAGAAGCTTTTGAACTGTTAGCATATAGGTAACGTTCTCCATCATTTTCAGTTACTCGATAAAGCGTTCGGACTACAATTGTTACTCGTGTCACTCAGGTGAACCCGGGTGATCTAGTCAGAGTTACTCGAGTTTGTATGCCGAATATGCCCTCAGTCTGCGAAACTCATCTTGGCAATGATGACGTAATCAATGTGCCTTGGTATACATGGTTGGGTCACAATAGGCAAGATATTCATGTTAATGCCCCCAAACCTTCCGGAGGCCTAGGATTACTTGTGAAATCATGGATCTTTCATTTTTATGATGTATAATAGATAAATCAAAGGAAGGGTTATTAGGAGTAAAATTTGTGAATAGAAATACAGACTACGATTTTATTGTGTGCTCGTGTTATTTACCTCCAGAAAACTCAACACGCGGTAGAGACGCTCAGACTTTTTATGCTCATCTTTTGTCTTAAATATACTTAAATAGCTAGTGTGATGGTTTCTTCATGGCTGGCGATTTTAATGCAAGAATATGGTCTATGTCCGATATTATCAGCGGATTTGATGATATTCCCCCGAGGCAAGTTTTAGATACGAGCATAAATCAACACGGACACGAATTAATTGAATTTTTAAATGACGCCAAGTTTTGTGTGTTAAATGGTAGATTATCAAATAATTGTAACAATTATACTTCAGTGTCTCGCAAAGGGAAGGCAGTTGTTGACTTTATCTGTATCCCACATGATCAATTTTCAACATGCACTTCTTTTAAAATTGTAAATATGCAATCTATTGTCGATCAAAACGGATTACACGGTCTGCTGGGCGAACGATCAAGATTGCCGGATCACTCTGCACTTATCACAACATTCTATACAGCCTATTCGGATAATGTAGGCCAATTATCGTCTGCTGGTCAAGAGACCAGACGACAAAAATTTAAGGTGAGAACTGTGCCGGACGATTTCATAGATAGTGAACTCGCTCGGGTTGCTATTATAAACTGTATATCGCGGATTGAATGTTGCCGTGACTCACAGAGTGATATTGACGGAATTTATAGTGACTTGTGTGAATCAATTATTGCAGAAATGGATATGAAACTCCCGAAATATCAAGCCCCTTCTACAAACAAAAGACATAAAATTAAGAAACCATACTGGAACTATACATTATCAGACTTATGGAATTCCTTATGTAAGAAAGAGCAGGAGTTTCTAAAATGTAATGGAAATTATCGTGTGAAAACGGCATTAAGACGAGATTATATGACAGCTCGGGACCTATTTGATAAGACGTTACGTCAAACGGAACGTTCTTACAAAAGAACAAAAGCAATAGAAAAAGAAACTATGACAACTAATAACCCGAACGAGTTCTGGGAAAAAATAAACAAGATCGGCCCAAGGGGGGATAATACTATACCGTGTGAGATTATAGATGACAATGGGAATGTAGTACGCAATGAGCGGGAAGTTTTGGACAAATGGAAGCGAGACTTTGAAAATTTATACAATGGTACAGACAACAGTGAATTTGATAGACTAAGTGTGCATTATCATCAATCTAAAGTTCATAAATTGCTTATTGAAAACAATATGAATGATCCGCTCTATACATCGAATATATTGCTGAACGGAAATATTACGTTTGAGGAAATAAGCAAACTTGTTATGAATGCAAAATCTCGTTCTGCGTGTGGATTTGATGAAATTCCGTATTTTGTGTTGAAGTGTCCACCAGTTATCGCCATTCTGAAAGAACTGTTTCAGTTAATATTCGATACAGGTATCATTCCTACAATTTGGCGAAAGTCTATAATTTGTCCTATCTTAAAGGATGCATCATCAGACAAGAGAGTACCCATGAACTACAGGGGTATTAGTTTGTTGTCCTGTGTGAGTAAACTTTATACTGGATTTATCAATAAAAGACTGTGTCCGTATCTGGACGAAAACGAAATACTAGAAGATGAACAAAATGAATTTCGAAGAAACAGGTCTTGCGAAGACCACGTGTTCACTTTGAATGGGATAATACGTAACAATTCCACTGTGTTCACGGCATTTATCGACCTACGTAAATGCTTTGACTTTATCGATATAGACATGATGCTGTACAAATTATTGCTAAATGGAATTGACGGGAAGCTGTATACTTCTATCAGAAATATATACCAGCAATCTAGTGCGTGCGTTCGTGTGAATAATAAGCTAACAGACTGGTGTACATGTACCACAGGGGTGAAGCAAGGAGATTCGGCGTCGCCGGCCATCATTTCAATATTCGCGAATGACCTAGTGAAGGAGGTCAATGAACTTGGTCTTGGGTTCGACCTTGATGGTAGAAAGCTTTCAACATTGTTATATGCCGATGATATAGTTTGTATCGCAAAGACAGAGGAAGACCTGCAGCGCATTCTAGACAAGTTACGTGACTTGTGTAGACGATGGCGCGTACTAATCAATACTGATAAATCTAAATGTATTCATTTTCGTCGAGGTCGCGCTTCGGCTACAGAGAAGTCATTCAAAATTGGTGATAATGTTCTAGAACTCGTCGATAGTTACAAATACCTTTGTGTGATGTTTCATTGCAAGGGCGATTTTACTCAGAATGATGACATTCTTTCTAAAAGTGCGGGAAGGGCTCTTGGAAAAGTCATACCACGATCACTAAAGGAATTCGGCTGTAAAACCTTTGAAAAACTTTATGATTCATGTGTTGTGCCAATCATGGATTATTGTTCGAGCGTGTGGGGATACAGGAAGTTCCAGTGCATAGACAATGTTCAACATCGGGCGATACGCTGCTACTTAGGAGTACACAGGTTTGCTCCTATATTGGCTATAACTGGAGACATGGGCTGGATACCTTCAAATTACAGACGTTGGACTAATATGATACGTTATTAGAATAGACTATTATTACTTGACGACACTAGAATTACAAAACAGGCTTTTAATATGGATTATAGAAACTATCGCAATATTTGGTGCAGTGAGCTGAAAGATGTTTTAACAAAAGTAGGTCTTATAGACCATTTCAATAACGGTACAGTTATCCAATTAAACAAAGCAAACACGCATATAAGGAACTATTACTTAAATGCCTGGAAGGAAAATGTTATAACGGTACCTAAATTACGAACTTATAGACTGTTTAAAACTGAATTTAAAAAAGAACAATATGTAGATTTAAATTTAAAACGTAATGAACGATCTCTTCTTGCACAGTTAAGGTGTGGCATTTTACCAATTCGAGTAGAGACTGGGCGATATATAGGAGAACGCATCGCACAAAGACTCTGTAAAATGTGTGATACGGGCCTAATTGAAGACGAAATCCATTTTGTTATCAACTGTACCTTTTACAACAATTTAAGGTTGCAACACTTTAATGACATTGCTTTAGGGCATATTTACATAAGTATGAGCGACTCTGAGAAACTTGTATATCTTGTGAACATTTACACAAGAAGATTAGCTAAGTTCTTAGTGGATGCATATTTAAAGCGTAAAAATTGTCTGTTTCACTGAAAATTCGTGTTCTATTTTTGTGTATTAAATGTGAACCATTTCTTTTATATGTGTGACGAAAGATGTTCTCGTTACACTTTGAATTGTTTTTATTTATTATTATAACATGATAATATCATAACATGATAAGACTGCGTCAAACTGTAGTTGCTACAAATGTATTGATAACTCTGTTCTCACTACATCTTTATATATGTTAAAATATGAGGTGACTTATAGGCCCACAGGGCCGGGTGCAAATAATTTGTTATATGAAAATTGTATTATTTATTTGTAAATTGCACATGTAACGTTAATAAATAAACATTTACTTACTTACTTACAAAGTTAAACTCAAATAAAGGACCCAATGTTTAAATGACATTGTCGAATACATGTATTCTTCTATATAAATGTAGCTACATACATTATCGCAACGAAATTTAGTACAATGTCATTAACATGGCAGCATATTATTCATCTTTTATAACACGCAATAAATATAAATACATAAACAAATAAACAGTAAATCTTTATCTATTGTTGGTTACATACAAAATCGTACATATAAAACAACAGCAGCAGCAACAACAACAACAACATAAAGTGCATGAAGGAGAAAAATACTTTTCGCCCCTTTATCTTGGTTACCTGTAGCAATGTAGCAACTGATTTTGATCAATGCAAATTACAGTTATTAAACAAAGCAAATAACGATAAAATGCCATTTGATATGCGTTATATATATGCAAAAAAAACATGGGATGACGGAGATCGTTTGAACGTATATTAATTGGTAATATAAGTCCCATATGGATCTAAACTACTCTTTTATGCATATTAATAATTATGATAAATTTCCATAGGCTATCTCTAAAATGTATTACTGTAATGTACTTCGATTTGATTTACCGTCACACCCACATATAAATAAGCGATATGACGACTTTTAAGTTTTAGTAATAGAGAAAGACCCCAGGTGCTCTGCTGTGCATTGTTTTAGGCACGCGGCGGCACCTTGATAAAACCACCGACCTTTCGTAAGCCAGTCTCATAACTTTCTCACATGAAACGATTTTACACCCAAGGTGAGGTAACAAACCCACGATGATTACGGGCAAGTGGTTCTAAGTCAACAATCTTAACCGCCCAGTCACAGGGGCCATAAAAGTAGGACTGTGTGTATTGTTCACATTAAAGCGCCGATAAAAAGGGATTAAAATCTAAAGCAGTTCAAATCCATTGATATAAGCTAGCAAGGCTATGATGCATTGTATACTTTTATGTGAGAGAATTAGCTGTTATATTCAGAAATGCACATAAGGTGTAGAAAATGGGGTCCGTGAGGTGTGTTACACGATTCATTTTCTCACATGAACATGTCTAAAATCAAACCGGGTGTACAATTATCTTGCTTATTACATTCTATGCTTCCAAGTAATCTTTTATTTACTATCACGGCAACACGGTAGGGTATTGTTACTTGTCTCCAAGTACATAGATGTAGTGTTGTAATATTCTATGGTACATTATGGGTCATGAATTCATTTGATATATATGTAAAAAGATTGTTCAGAATTAGCCAATGCTAGCGGCGTGAGGGATCTTGTACGTGTCATTACGGTTAATCAACAGACTCAAACAAAACGAGTATGCTTTTACTGCATTCTATGCTTCCAAAGGATCTTTTTAAAGATTTTATTTCTTACTCGCTGTGGAGTTAAAACCTTTAAAAAAATAAATGAAAAGGAAACTGCTAAATGGACGTGCTGTTCACTACTATTAGCATGATCTGAACTTATACATAAACAGCGGCTAAAGCTTAGAATGTTATTTTATTCAATCTGTCTTGACGTCCGGGATTGCATTTTAATGGTATCTGCATGTTTTGTGGTGATTATAAAATATAACTGACTGACTGTCAGTTGATAAGTATCCATCACAGGAGCATTTTTCTTTGATAGCGAACAAGCGTATACAAAATTTATTTTACTATAAAATCGGTATCATTCTGTTCGAGCCAGTATCCTGAACCATACTCATACTCATACAGAGCTGTTAAAATGCATGTACTTTAGGGTCAGCATGTCACAATGCAAATACAGTAAATAAATAAACATTTACATTATTCACTAAATATTTTTATGTTCTGAATATTTGATAAGAATATAGAAAGTTGTAGAAGTCAAAACTCTGGCAGATGATATTACCTGCTACCTGCCAGAGTTTTGAGTTCTACAACTTCCTACATTCTTATCAAACATCCAGAATATTGAAGTACAACCACCGACCAAACCATATGTTCGAGAAAAATAAAAGAACACAACAACATTAAGTATTTGACTTTACGACAGCGTCAATAATGAAAATACAAACTCTTAAGTTGAGTCTAAGCAAACAGTCATCAAACACGGCACTAAGAGCAAACTTAGTATGTGAACAGATATGAGAGAAATATTAAAGTATGATGTTTTCAATAAAATAGGACAATAACATGCAAACAAGCTTTCTGATGTCAACTTGACTCAGTTACACAAGGTCTGTAATGATGCACATTTGCCAGTAGAAGTGATTTTTACCAGCAAAATATTCCTTTCAATATGATAAATAATCTAATCTTATTTTGAATCACAGTTGATCCAAACTTTCAATGCATCGTCAGATTGTATAGAAAATAATATTAGAATTAGTCTCCCTACACAAACATTCCCAGCTTTTGTACAGCACACAAATATAAATAACGGCAAATGAATTACAAGTTGGTTCCATATTTTGTTGTATTGTTAAGAGAGATGTTGAATTAGGACATATATATAGGAAAATGAATTACTTTAATACACACATCAAATTTTCTCTTATATAAAAGGCGTAGAACTTGACAGTTTAATAAACAGAAAACAACTTACAACTAGCTTAAAATATAAAATATGAAAGGGGAGTCACGAATAATATTTCAATTTATGTCTTTCGGTTCGAAAGATAAATGCGTTTCTCTAAGTTTGACATACACAGAAACTGTTTATACTTGTAAGTTACGCAATATTCTAAGTTTTGATTTTCATTTGTAGTTATTAAAACTGTTCAAACAACATAATTATCTTAATATGATTGTGTTATACAAAATAATAGATGTGGAAAACGATATCATATACATATAGATAGATAAGAACATCTTTACCAACAAAAACAGTTATCACGGTTTTAATGAGCTTTACAATTGCTACCTGTACCCTGTATATATGTGTTTTTCTTGAGACGAAATTGATGAGAAGAATTTTCCATACCTTCAATATTGTCACATACAGAATGAAAATAAGGCCGTTGCTCTTACGTTTTGTTTACACTTATATTAGACTGTAACAGTTATTAATAATTACATGTTTTGCCAGAATCTGCAGTGTCTATACTAACTCGTCTCGCATTTCAAGTAACGAATGTTTCCAGCGCCCCGGAATATTAACGATTATATATTAGAAACAGTAGGTGTAGAATACATGACGTCATTTCTTTTAAATTCTTTTGTATCTTACATAATTCTAGCATTAAGCTTAATCATACTTAACTTGTAATGCGCTTCTTTTTCAGCGCGAATTATGTAATCATGTCTTTCATATCTTTTACTGACATTTAGCTTATGTGTAAAACTTGATTTGTTTGCCACTTTGTCAGATTCCTATTAGAATAACTTCGACAACATGCTTTAACACTTAATAATTCAAGGAAATGCAATGTTTTCACGATAATGTGATTCTTGGTCATCATAAAATGCACGCATTTTCATTCCTTTACATCGGCGTAAACAAGTTGTAACAGGTAATATAGTCGGAAAGGGTATCACAAAATAAAAATTACTGTCGCCTAAAATGCATATAATTTATTATCTAAGCACGACAATCAGTGACGACGATGAAAAAGAACAGACCAACGAGAGAGACAGCTGTAAAAGTTATACATTCATATATGTAAGTCACTAAAGTATCAATTTGCCATCAATTGTACGCAACAAATCAGGCGTCTTATGAATGAAACAAAGGAAGAAAAACATCAGTTTCGGCTGAAATAATTGTATGTAAGACAGTTTTTGTTCATGCAGACACAGACACGCCATACTCCCACATGCCTTGAAGGCTGTCTCATCTATATGTATGTTTGGTAGCTACCATAACTCAGAAACACATAGCCCTCTTGTCTGTGAAGTATTTAATCACAACAATTGTAATTTATTAAGTAAATATTTCTGGCCAGTGGTATTATTTCAACACCATATCGGTCATGTGTTTCTGAATAGTCGAATTGTTTAACCACCAGTGCTACCAAATAATTGTTTGGAAAACACGTTCTTGCATTCTGCCAAAAGGGCGGTATCGTATGGTCGAGGATTGTCTGGGTGTAATGGTCTCGTGGATGCATTGCAACATGCTGAAGCTCGGTGCTAATAAAACAGAGTAATGTTGTTCACATCAAAGCATATCTCCAAGAACATTGAGTGCCTGGCTGGATATGTACAACTACGCAGAATAGGTCACACCAGACGGTATCTTACCAGTGGTGTCACAATGACCTTTATCAATTACCTGGTTATATCACGGTTAGACTACTGTAATACCTCGTTAAGAGATATTCCAATCAGCACACTAAACAATTGCAACATGTCCAGAAAAGGGTTGCTTGCGTTATCACTAGGACGTCCCGTCACAATCATATTACATCGGTTCTGAAGGAGCTTCACTGGTTACCAGTGAAATGCCGGGTAGAGTACAAAGTTCCGACCCACACCTACACAATCCACACCCTATAAACAACTGTACTACCCCTCTTCCTCTTGCGAGTGGTCAAAACAATAAACAGACACCCGGGAGGTAAGAATTCTTCTTGAAATTATTTATTTTGCTTTACATTGTATGTGTTTTTAAGTTTAACGATAAGTCTAACATAAATATGTGTATATTATGATATGATAGAAGACATTGACTGGTAATGTTTACAAAATGCTGCCAAAATGTTGACTGATCACACTCATTGCATGAAAATTCACTCGACCAAGTCGCGAAACAAATGAATAACACGTCAATTTGATTTGTAATCCAATAATCCATAATGTTTCCTGAAATAAGTATACATACTTCATAAATATATGTAAATAAGATGCTTCATATCTGTTGCCTTTTTGAATGAAATATATTTTTATCTAGTCGGTGAAAAAACATTCACTGTATGCCGACTTGCCAATTTTGATATTTGATCTGAACGCGTATTTGCGAGTGAAACTGTATTCCATCATGCGAGTAAAGTAGGCGATTTACGTCCTTTAAAGTCGTAAATGAAATTTAAAAAATGCTACAAAGTTGTCTCCTTTGATCAGTCATCATGTAAATAATGTCGGACTCCTCGTGCTATGCTTGTACTAATCCACTGGGGGTGGGGATAGAGAGTCTGTGACTCGCTATTCTACTTAATAATATAAGTGAATGCTTCAGCATCGTTTACATGCAAGTATTCAGCGTTGGTTTTACACCCATATACTATCATAAAATACAGAATTAGAAACTGAAAGTTTACATAGAGTCTCTACTATGTCATGCAAGAAATTAACCGTCGACTCCCTATGGAAATCACGCGAAGAAATGTTACCTGACAATTTCAAAATATCGATGAGATGAGACAGGAGGAGACTATATATTGACGTCCGTCTGTCTGTCCGTCTCTCACCAAAATGATCCTCTGAATTTTTAAAACTACTGCACCCGCAAGCTTCTGCGAATGGATGTACAAATAGAAAACGATAACGAAAACATTATCGGAAAAGTCGATTAAGTCCTTATTAATAATTCAGGGTTTACTTCATGATAAATCAGTCAACAAGATTCAAAAGTAGTACAACTATTTTGTCACAAATAGGCTAATGGTATCACTACCCGATTCCGCCTTTCTCATAATAACATAAACATGTTATCGTTACAAATACCGTGCGCAAGTAGTACAGCCGTCGTGTTTACTACCTGTCAAGATTTAACCGTTATTTCTATTTTGAAATAATTTACATTTGATAGTGATAACGCTTGCACACACCGGGAATCTGTCCGTGCGGATTTAGTCGTTTTCATTGCTAAGCCTGGCTCAGTCCACTTCAGTTGTTTAAAAAATTGCGTGAGTTGTACCTCGTCTTTGTTTCAATTTCATCAAGATCATCAAGGTTAACTTTCTGACCAAGATTCATGGAGAAATAATATAGTGAATATCAAGGAGCTGGTAGTAAATAAGAAAATAAAATACCCCTCCCCCACCCCCCCCCCCCCCCCCCCCCCAAAAAAAAAAAACAAAAAAAAAAAACAAACCCAACAAAAAACAAAACAAAAAAAAAAACCACACATTTATTGTACATAACTGTATTTAAGTGAACTGATGCACGGCTTCATTTTATTTTGAGAGCATGCCCACATTTTAATGTAAATAATGTACGTACATATAGTCCTTTTACAGATTTTTCTATTATAAAAGTAAAGATTGAACTACAGCTTCCTTGAAAGTGTGTTTTACAATGAAAATGAATTGAAAATAAATTAACAGACTGTGAAATAAAGAAAATTCAGTGTAATTGTGTAGTGCTTTGTGTTGTTTTTCTTTTGGGGTGGGTAGAGGGGTTTAACGTCGCACCGACACAATTTTTATTCAAGCCTTGGAATTTAATTTGGTACAAAATATATTGGATTTAATTCACACCACAAGTGAGGTACAAGTATGTCCAACATGTATATGAAGTTTGGTGAGTCTGTATTTTATAATGACCCAGTTACAGCCTTTTTTGCATGGCATCTGTAGTTGTTCAAAATACTTGTACCGGATTTATCAGTTTATCACTCTTGCTGTAGACTCCAACTATAGACAAATTCTTAGAGACTCTCATCAGAGAGAAGTTATCAGGCCTGAATGAGTTAATATTCAAGTTTTGTTGATTTAAAGCTAAAAAGCCATTTTTGTTTTTATTCAATTTGTAATTGTATTTTTGCAATGTAGGTAAAGCATTTTTTTAACGTGTACATATGCATAAAATGTATGCTACATAGATGTGGTATAATAACAATAATACCCATATCAGCACTGGAATAGCAAAAATGAATGTTCGTACGTAAAATGTATATTATTTACAGTTGATTGAAGGTCATTATTTTCGTTTGTGGAAAAAGTCAAGTATTAGATGTGTAAGCTGGCTTGTTTGTATTACTTCAGTATGATAACAACTATTCGTCTTCCAAAATTATTTATTAGAATAATTCTAGCAACTCTTCATTTAAGTTCAGACATCTTATTTATGTTACATTTACTGCATGTACACTAAGCTGAACAGCGATTATATATCAGTGCTATGGAACGATTTATTCATATCTTCTGTTATTAAATAATGAAACTCAGTTTAATTTTAAGGTCATTTTTTATTATACTATATATACATGTATTTGTATACTTCACGAGAGGGCATTTGTTGAAACAAACATTTAAAATTGTTTAAATTTCTTTCCAACCCGCCCGCTTAGCTGAATAGGGAGAGAGCAGATCTATGGATCGCGGGGTCGTGAGTTCGATTCCCGGGCTGGCCGTATGTTCTCCGTGACGATTTGATAAAATATATTGTATCTGAAATCATTCCTCCTCCACCTCTGATTCATTCGGGGAAGTTGGCAGTTACTTGCGGAGAACAGGTTTATACTGGTACAGACTCTAGGAACACTGGTTAGGTTAACTACCCGCCGTTACATATTTGAAATGCTGTTGAAAACCGGCGTTAAACCCAAAACAAACAAATAAATTACATTTCTTTACACAGAAATCTGAATAAAGTACATTGTACTTTAAAACTGTCACAGGTTACTATGTGCAACTAAAACCTTTCTTGGCGGGTCGCACTTTTTACAATGTTACGCTTAACCGAACGATGAAAACATCTCCAATACGAATTAATTTGTAAATAATAAAATATCAACACCAAGCAAACACCAGTGACAATACCTTAATGGGTAGCTTAGGCACTATAGTTACAAGTGTACTTTTTATATATTTCACTATCATATTAAAACAGTTCAACTGAAACTTAACGAATATTGCTGAAAACCTAACCCATTCCACAATATTCCTTTGGTCCTGTCACGCAAGCTTTCACTGTTATAAATACACACATACTTTTTGTTTGAGTCATAATAACCGTGTGGCGGTTTTCTCTGTAAGATTTGAATTATACCACTTTTGTTGCTCGTTGAATATAAAGACGGTTTGAGTATAAAACAATAAGGCTATTTTAAACAGTAGCTCGATCTGGGATGCTGTATTCGGCTCGAGTGTAATCTGGCCTTGCAAAATCCACGAGAGCCGAATACAAAATAAAAAAGGACGTATGCTAGAATTGGGTGCGAAAATTTTCCCAATAACAGCATTTCTTTAAACTTTGGATATTGAAGGACAATCATCTATGAAACAAAAAAAAATGCAATAAAAATCTGAGGTCACCGGTATCGAAAAAGAGTTATCTGCCCTTGAAAACGGCATTTCCCCAAAAAATGATATACAGGGAATTCTAGCGTACGCCTTTAAAGGACCCTTTTATTATATACCTCTACCTTCTTGTTTGATGCTTCGTTATTGAACGAAAACATATTGAAATGGAACTAAGTGAAGTTTTTATTTGCGCTATTTATAGAACTGCATCAGGTCATGCATATTAATGAAAGTAGTGCGGCAGCATACAATACAAAAGGTACAATACGGAATTTAAAAGGTACAATACGGACTCTTATCTGCCCGTTCATATTTAATTGTGAAATTTAAGTCGATTTCTTTACATAATTTATATAGGTATATGCTAAAAGTTATTTCCATGTACAAAATCAGTGAATCACACGCATGTGCAGCTTTCTACATATTTGAACTATGAAACAATTGTAGAAAGAATCACCTGAATTATATTCCATATCGGAAGCTTTATGTTATTGTTCATATGATGCGAAATGTTGTTAAGTATAGGTAAGCAATGTCAAAAGATAATATCTAGATATGTTTTACAAGTACGATAATCTACTGCTTATTCGACCAGGAATAAAGTGTTTAGCATTATTTTGTTGTTACTTAATTTTTTATTTATTATATCTTTCAAACATAAAAGAACTCATTTTGTTAAGACTTCAAATTCAATGGAAATATTTGTGCATTTTGTTTGTATCTTCGTGACAAAATGCAGGCTATCTGCATCAATCACAGGATAAATCAATATCTGAGTCATAGAATGCATTAAGTTTAATGGTGAGAACTGCATGTCATTATGTCTTTTAAGGTAACAAAGCGCATAACAATGAATCACGTTATTTATGTGCCTGCATATTCCGTTTTAAACATGTCAAGTGTTTCAGCATGGTCTTTTCGGTATGTAAATGGTTTAAATGTTTACCGGTAGTAGGTGTCCTAGTTTTGCATTATCTATTTCGAATGACACCATTAACATCAGATTGTGTGCGCCAAAGCAATACAAACGATCATAGCCTTTCTTTCTGTCTTATTGAAATGTAAAAAGTCATAGACTGATGCTAAAAAGAATGGCACTCGCATTTATTAACGACGAGAGACATCTCCATTCACTTAAATTATCTGGATTTTATTGTAGAATTGTCACTTGAAAGCAATGAAACTTGAACAGTTTACATGTACGACACACTGTTTATGCTTATTTATAAATTATTTGTGTATAGAAATTCCGTATATACAATGAAACACGATTGTCTGACTATCATGGCATGTTCTAATCTGTGGCCTGGCCTGGCCCGGCCTGGCCTGGCCTGTCCCGATGAGCCCAATGTTCGATTGGGCCGGGCCAGGCCACAGATTTCAACTAAGTGATTTCTACAGCATCTTTAAAATCTGACTTTTGAACTTGTTAATTGAAGAATATGTTTGGATATTTCAGATATTATATAAATTTATTTTGAATACTCAGCAAAATTATACACCTGGGAATATAAGCCTATAGCTAACAAAACTATTAAGTCTAATTTAAAGGTGATACCTGGGTTAAATGTTATGACTATTATCAGGGGATCTCTACCTCAGTTCACTCTTGACTGGTGTCTTGGTTTTACCCCAATTGAATAACCTATCTACATGTATTTTTTTTATCTATTGAGGATTATTTAGTATTGTCCGAAACTATTGAACTGTCACTCATGAATATTCCGTATGCTTCCATAAATAAATTTTCGGTGCCCAAACTTAAATAAAAATATAAATATTGAAAACCAAATAAAATATAAACATTTCTTTACCGCCAGGTCGTTTATGCAGATTATAGTTGTGCTGACAAAACGTTCAGCTACCAATCTCAGGGATGTGAGTTCGAGACACAATTTTCATTTTTTTTAAATTTCATCTGTAAACTTAGAATACAGGAAAACTGTCCCATTTATCGTGACTTATTGTTCGTTAATTGCAAGAAATACACAAGTTTTTGACATTATCTTCTACGTACAATTTATTACCAAGAGTGTTAGATATATTTGACATTATATCGAATTAATGAAAACAGTCTGAATTGAAATCGAACCCATGGTAACGTGCGTGAAAGTAGGAGAACTTATCACTACGTCACTGTGCCATTGGTAAAACTATGCAGGCTATTTTGGTCAATTTAGATATTTTCAGGTTACAAATATGGTGTAAAATAAAGAAAACACCCGAAAATATTGGCGAAGATTAATGAGTGCCACTTGTCAATATTTACGGACAACAGCTGTTATCCCCATTCCGGGATCTGGGATATGATGTGGGGAAGTTATAAATAAATTTTGTAGTTTAGGTTATATACATACTGAATATTTTTTATAGGACTGCTTTTATATTGCTCTGAGTATGTGAAAAAAATCCTACACAGTTTTATGAAACAGGCTGAAGAGCATCTTTTAGCATTTAAATATATCAATTAGGAATAATATGAAAACAATGATAAATATTTTTGTAATATATAACATAACAACATACTACATACTAAAAATAATGTACATGCATATACCAATCAAGAAAATATTACGTTGCTTCACGTATCAACCACTACTTCTCTTTCATAATTTGCAATAACAAATAAGTTCTCCATTGGCAATGAAGATGGGCCACAAAGATGAAAAGACTCTGAATGGCAGTTATTGGGGATGTGTTATGGATGAAGTCTTGATGAGTAAGAAACAGTACTGAGAAACGCAGTCAAGTAAAAGTAAAAACTGTTTAAGTAAAAATATAAAACAGGACTCATCTCAAAAAACTTTAATAACTGAAACAATGATGGGAGGGAGTTGTGAAGGGACATTTAGAGACTAAGTGAAAACCATTACTTCCTTCTGGACAGACAAATGAACAGACAAATGCCGGCGCCGGTGGTGGGGTGGGGGAGTGTTTCAGCTCTGTAATAGCTCTCGTGACTTTCTCACAGGAAGTAAAAAGAAAACTTAGACGCACCATTAATTTTTGTTTTAGAAAACTATCAAATAAATTAAAATGCCAACACCCTGACCACTTATAAGAGGCCCCACAATGAATATTATTTTTATTACTCATCCTTAAATTGAACATCAGCTTGATAAAACCAAACACTCATTAAAAGTTCAACTGAACAGTTAAGAGGTCAGCTAAGGATAGTAGGGACACAACCTGTAATTACAATTCCCAAAGAGATGCATTCACTGCATGCAAATATTCAGCTATATTGCAGTAGATAAACTTAATGAAATTATCCATTAGTTTTAAAACTAAGTGTTATAGTTGACTTTAAATAATTTAATTACAGAAAAAAAAGCCCCGGTAGTTATCATTTAGTTACACCATTTTCTTCAGTGCATCAAATCAGATGAATGATGGCTAATTAATGATTCTCTAGAGGACTGGTTTCTCATTCTGTTTGACCTGCAGCAAGTAAACAAAACAGGTTAATACTTTCTGCTACTGTAATTGTATATTTAGATTTAATGCCATTCATTTCTATATGTACAATAAAATCTAGCCTGGCCTGGCCTGGCCTGGCCCAGTCGAAAATTTGGCTCATCGGGCCAGACCAGGCCAGGCCAGGCCAGAGATTTGATTTAATTACAGTCAGAAAGCTATATTATAGAGTTTTTATTTATTGAGAAATATCGACGATGATAATAATGATAAACAAGAAGTATTAAAACAGTTGGTCGACAAATTGTAATAAGACAAGAAGCTTATGAGGTTTTCATATCATTCATGTTATTATATTAACTATCTAACATTTTGCAAATAGCAAAACTAAAAAACGACACTTTAACACTTTTAATTTTTCACAAAGGTTTCGTAGGGGTGCAATGTTTTTCGTTTTTTCTTCGACACGTAATTACAGCAGTTGTCTGGAAGAGACGACTTTAATCGATCGGCTAATCACACCCTCATTCATGTGGTACGCAGACCGTATTCAGCTTTTTCTGTAAATTGATATATGTTGATAATTGAACAGGGTTTCATTATATCTATTTAACTTACTTATCATTTTTAGATATATCAATTTTCTTGTTATTATACTGAGCAAAATGCAACTAGTATCATTAAGGATAAACTCTTTGGGTGACATTTCACTCAGCGTTGCACAATCAGCAGAATGAAATAAAAATAGACACTCTCGTCTAATCAGGCAGAGTGTTGCATAAATCTTTAATTTTGATAAATTATCTATAATGCGTTATCAAGTAATATGATTGACGTGGCATGGGTTAGTCCAGGTTACGAATTCGTTCTTAGACGGCGTTCGCCGAGAAAAGAACTGTAATAGTTATAACGAAGATATTATTTCTTTTAATTTATTATGGTGATGTTTTGTGGTCTAGTTTTTACCAACTCTAGCTCGGATATGCCCAGGTATAGAAAAGATAATATAGAACGTAAACAGTAAATATTGTTTTAATATACATTTTGAAACATTATAATGCGACGTTGTCATTTTAGATATTTTAAGAATTTCCATGTCATCTATTTTGAAAATGGTGAGATATTTAATTCTTGTTATTTTCGCATTTTGATCACTTGGAAAACACAAACGTAATAAAAAAATTTGATAAGAAACGACATTAAGATATTTTGCATTTTGCTTCCAAATTGGTTTGATCGTATATTTGTCATTCGAAAGACATTGTAACATATTTCGGGAGATATATTTTATCAAAGAGGCAATTTATTTGATAATATCAGAACCGATTTATTCCAAAACCAAGCATCGGAAAACACCATAAGTGTCATTTTGTAACATTTATAACGTTTCATTTAGGTACAACTGTTTAATGATATTTCTTTTATAAAAGCAGAACATTTCATTTTACTAAAACCAAATGAAAAGCCAGTCGGACGACATAAGAAGAAGGCTAACAATGTATTTGCCATATGATTTAGTCAATAACTTGGTAGCATAACACTTTTGTCATATAATTTTGTTGATTAACCGGAAGAATAAACGCGCTATTAATTTAATGTATTTGCTTACAGCTATATTTATGGTCCCTTGCGATGTAAAAGAAGATATATGGGTTCATATACTAAACTCTTCATTAATATCTGAGGTTCATTTTAATTCATGTCGCCAGTCTGAATTCCGCGACTGGACAGATTTATGACGTCATTAAAATGGCGGCCATTTTTTCTAAAATTAAACCTGTATCATCATCTTTATGTGATTGATTATAGTTGCCTTTTCTCATGCAAAAATAGTTTATATGATATATTGTACATATACATAATTCTCTCACATGTTATTTTGAACAAAAAATATGCCATTTTCACAATATTAAAGATATATGACGCCCAAAATTTATAAATTTGAATATATGAACAATTACTGCATATTTTTAATATAAACATAAAATAAACATGTTTGTGCGCACAAATAGTTGTGTATTGGGTTTAAGTACTACATATTCATAAATATATAAGTAAAGACCGTATGAATATGTTGTGCCATTAAAAAAATGGAAATTGTTGTTTTGAACAACTTGCTGTAATTATATAGACATATAATTGTGACTGCAGCATACACAGTTCGTTTATATATTTAGCAAAGTGAAACATGTTTGATGATAATTTTCTAGATTTAATTCAATTTTTAAAGATTGAATATTTATGTGAAAGATGAACATAGTACATTTTTAAAGGTACGCGGAACACAACAAAAGCTTTGGTAATATGATCTATGAAAAGATCCGTTGGAAGCATAGATCGCAACCGAGCAACATCCCCCACGGCTCCTAGCACCGGCTTTAGCGGCGGAATTCTATCACAGTTAAACTCTAAGATCCCAAAGGAACAGATAATATAACTTTGTGTCCAAGTACGGGGAATACTTTAACAGCTACCACATTTCTATCCTGTATCGTAATTGAATGTAAATAAAATACATTCGCCCGTTTATAAATTATTATCTATAACTGTACATAGTTGAAAATATCAACAAAAAAAAAAAACAAAAACAAAAAAAATACTATCACCTCACCGGGACTTGAACTCACAACCCTTCGAACACAATATTGTGTAATAAAATGCTGTAATATAATTCTACATGTGGGCTGAATTTCGTAAAGCTTCCTGAAAGAGTGAACTCATGCCAAAAATGGACACAATTATAGATTAAAAGAGAAAAATAAGTAAACTATAACAAGTTTAACTGTACCTACTAAATTTGCTTCCGGTTATAATTTACTTTAGACTTCCGTTGGTATTGTGGTGACATTTATACATCGGCACTATTGAACAATTTGCATGTGTAGTAAAACCCTAAAACCATTAATTATCTCTGTTCCGTAAAATGTATAATCCATCGAAAATTTAAACAGCTTCATTGGAGCATTTATAATACTGTCAGAAATGTTTAACCTCTGACGGAAACAAAATAATCTAAATTTGCTTCTAACATTTTATTGAAAATATTTTATCTTCTGTTGAAAGTATCTTCTTTGTATTTTTAAAAAATAATATCGTTTTAGAACTGTAAAGGTGTATCAAAATGTCGCATCACTCCGACACTTAGCCCCTGTTTGAACGATATAGGAACTGTATATGGTATGTCAAACGTAAGATGTGTACAAAAGTCTTTTCTACTATTCAAGAACACTGAATGTAATGATCGTGATTTCTCTGACGTAAGAAAATAGGACCTGTTTTACAGCTGTAAAACGTCTGTAAAAGACCTGTATTTTGAAATTACAGCTGTAAAAGACCTGTAAATTGAGAATTACCAGAAATACTGTTGAATTGCATGTCTCAAAAAAAGTTATAGC
Organism: Mercenaria mercenaria; assembly: GCF_021730395.1. Lineage (NCBI taxonomy): Eukaryota > Metazoa > Mollusca > Bivalvia > Venerida > Veneridae > Mercenaria > Mercenaria mercenaria. The sequence continues at coordinate 59,560,415 of NC_069376.1, read as the reverse complement.
TGTAAAATGGTCATGTCTCAAAATTACAGCTGTGACATTTTTTGGAGGGAAACGTGAATACTGTCAGTCATCCTTAATGCATTTTGGCGAGATATAACTGAAATTCACAGAGACACCACATCATATAAAATATTGGAAGTTTAGCCATTATGGAGTAAGTGCAAATGTTTAATTATCTAATACAGTTGTAAAAGGACATGTGTAAGCACATGCATTAACAATTTACACTTTATTTGAAACTGATAAGTTTAAAGGAAATAATTACAAAATTGTCATATGTTTTCATGACATAGAAAGTTTTATAAACAAGATATGATGCATAGTTTCTACTTTGTATCCACCTTGCTATACTAGAATATAGTATATAGTGTGTTTACTTTGAGATAGTTTGGAGCACAAATAAGAAGCTACAACACTATTGGAATATCGTCATGGATATTCGTATATTTTAACGACATGCATAGCAAATACGAAAAACGAAATAGTTTCAACACAAATATGTTGAAATAAAGTGGATGGGGTAAGATATATTTGGATTATTTCACCGCATTTACTTATTCATTTACTTCAATGTTGTTATTACATTGACACAAATATTGCAAGACTGGATAAAAAGCAAAGATAATAATGTTAAATTTTGGTTAGTATCTTAAGTAATGTTTGGAATACGAAATGTTCTATTTTCAAAATGGAATACGCAATGTTCTATTTAAAAAATATATATATATAAAAAAATGCCACCATTTTGTTGACATCATAGATTGGTCCAGTCAGGGACCTCGAACTGGTGACATGTGTTTTTGTGACAATAAGGCATTACCTAACAGTTTGATATATTTGTCGCCACGAACATTATTTCCGATCGCATGGAAGTTCCATTCTGCAAACATTAATTGCATTCAAGAGTTATGTTGATTAATTCCTATGTGAATTTCACGAACATTTATATATATGTTACGCTTATTACATTTAGTTAAAAAAGACAATCTGCATAATATCAGAGAGGACAAGGTAACCACGTTTAGGTGTTAGTTTTCTTTTTCCAGACGTAAATACCTTGCCCGTCGATTTTTTTCCTGTCCAATTACAGTAGCAATGGAGTGAAATAACATGCGTTCAGGAGTTTCTTGATTGCGTTAATGTCTAGAAATGTGTTTTGACTCTTATCGAAACGAAATAAAAGGTTTATAAAGGTCCCAGAAGGCTTACAAATGTGTAGTCATTTAGCTTGCAGTTTATCTAAACCATTTTAAGTCCCTGACCTTTCGAAGTAATTACCAAATATAGAAAGATCTTACATGTAGAAATATTTCTCTGTCTTTACAAAACATTAATCCGTTCTATATTGGACTATTGATCTCCAGTTTGGAATCCTTCATCTAAAAACTTACACAGCTACAAGAAAACGCACAACGAAGAAGTACAAAGATTGTTCGTGAATTCAGACATCTACCCTATGAAGAAAGACTCAAGTGTTTAAACTTACCAACCCTCTATTATAAACGTCGTCGTTTTGATCTCAGTCAATGTATAAAATAGTCCATGGATACGAGAACGTTGTTGTGAACAAGTTTTGTACCTTTAATGATAACATTGTACGTGGTTATTTTTATTAGATAATGGTTGTGAGGTGTCTTAAGACAATAAGACTGAATGCCTTTCCTCATCGCTGTATTGATTTTTTTTTGGGGGGGGGGGGGGGGGAGCGTTTAATGCCGTTTTTCAACAGTATTGCAGTCATATAACGGCGGGCAGTTAACCTAACCAGTGTTCCTGGATTCTGTACCAGTACAAACCTGTTCTCTGCAAGTAACTGCCAACCTCCCCACATGAATCAGAGGTGGAGGACTAATGATTTCAAACACAATGTCGTTTATCAAATAGTTACGGAGAACATGCGCCCCGCCCGAGGATCGAACTCGCGACCCCGCGATCTGTAGACCAACACTCTTACCTACTGAGCTAAGCGGGCGGGTCCCATCGCTGTATTGAGGACAGAAGATCTAGTCATTAGTGAATCTGTAAACATTTTTAAAAATAAGATAGACAAACTGTGGAGTAATGAACGTAACAAGTTCGATAAAATGTAGTAACATCAGGAAGTAAATGACAAGACTCTTCAATCACAAGCGGGTTACAGAAGAAGACGTGGTAAATGGTAACTGGAAGGATTTGGTTTAACATAATTTATAATAATTTAGTTACATGTAACGGAAAGAATTTCGTATGAATATTTGATGTGCTTATCAGACTGTTTTGTCAGTCGGATATTTGAGGAGTACTAAATCCATTTTTAGATAAACTGGACCTAACATGCTAATAATGCGAATGAAATTACATGACTTATCAATAACCGAAATCATGTTTCGCAGTGTGTTGGAGTTTACTTATGGCGGGATGTGTTCATCAATCAAACCAGTAAAGAATATGAATCAAGTCAACACAAAGCACAAACATGCATCAATAACATCCAGTTGCAGTGTTGCAGTGATTGATAATCCAAGTCTATTTGAGCAAGATAAACAGGAAGATTAATGAGTTGAAATACAATTGGCTTTAACAGTATGTGGATTTACATTCTAAAGACCATATAAAATCTAGCAAGCTTCTACGGATTTTCGGAAACTTGCGACACCATGCTGAACCTATTAATAACTTTTTTGATGTTTGATAAATCGGAAGTAAAGGCGTACGGATAACATAAAAGAAAGCCTGGTATCGGCGCACGGAAATGAAAATCATTTATAAATCAATGGCAACCCGTGAGTAAACGTATTGCATCGGCAACATTACTATGTCCTAATGCTAAATCATTTGACACGTTAAATTTCAAATAAATGTAGTGTCTTAAAATCAGCTTGAAATGTAAGGATCTCTTTAGTCATTGGCAAATCTCAAAAACAAGTACATGGGTCTATACATTTCATTTCAACATATTATAGGTCTTATAATTATTTACTACTGTGAGAAGTTTCATTAAAATTCTACATTGTAGAAAAAATTCTATCCGTGATATTTTTATCAAACTGTGATTTTACCATAAACTCACATTATGAAAATTTGTGGGATTTCCAAATTTTTCAAAGCAGTCTAGCAAAATAACCAACCACACGACCCTGTCTTTTTTATTTGCCAAATTATTTTCAGAAGTTTTGAAATATCAGGGTTACATCAAATTCGACCTTGTAGGAAACAGTTTTAACAGAACATGCAAAACTACCTTATCAAAGATATTTAAACACTGTTGACAAAACTTTTGAACGTATATAATATCGGTCCCATAACGGGTAATTCAAAAGGAAATAGCGGCTCGTTCAATATGTTTTTTTTTTCAGCTGGGTACTCGTCCAAATATATCTCCGTATTGTACAGAACAATGTTAAATAACCTTTTTATTCTATATCTATTTTATTTTAGTTGAAATTAAAAATGATTCACTGATTATTGTATTTCTGCCTTCCTCATTTCAAGACGCATAATCTAACTCTGTACATAGAGCACCTACTTCACCCAATTTACATTCGGAACATTTTTACGCGTTTCGGATTTTATCGTATGTTTAACATGGGACTTTTTGAACCGTCGAAATACGAAAAAAATACAGGTTTTTTGTTCGCACGAGCGTCCAATAAGGTAATATATTGTAAGGTCACGTGTTGCAAATGAACGTTCATGTCTGGATAGATAAAACAGATATAGAATAATATTTCTTAATTTGACAATAGAGCTATATTCAGTTACAATTTTTTACACCTTTTTTCTAGAATAGCGTTAGCGCATGTTTATTTCTTGCTATAACATCTGCAGAATTTCTCGGGATACGTTTTCACCATTGTCCTAGTGGGGTCAGGAACAAACGAACCACTTGGGATTTTGCAGTTGTTGCAATCATTATCTCTATATTTCCAATCACCTTGGTCACAGTTTTGATGTGTATGTAACCTTCCTTTCTTCTTATATGCTGTAAAAGGTATATATCTGAAATATGTCTTTAAATAAGGCTTCTTGATAATCTAATTTTCTACTGGAAAAGAATATGCTCGATTTAATAAAATACTGATGGTCTTATTCCAAGACAATAACTATCGATTTCTTCTAACATTTATAAAATCCTTTTTCTTAAGCCAAATCGTACAATTGATTTGAATTGACAGACAGCATAATTATTGTTTTAACTTAGTAAACTACATCATTATTTCATCTATTTACGTATACTCAGCTTGTCGTACCATCTGAAAACATAATCTAATTCTCAAACTTAATGAAGTATTTATAGGGTTACTGTATTACAAATGTAATTCTGAATGCGTAATACTAGATAATCAGTGTAGAGTGTATTGAGGGGTGATGCACAGTTCATTACTTCTAATGAACAGACTGGGTCAAAGTCTGCTATAATGGTACTTAATTGCGTTCTACATTTCCAAATGATCCTGTAAAAGATTTATATCGAAACGCATCTGTTAGCTTTTGTTTCCGGAATAAAAATCTTAAAGTGAAAGATAATGGAAATGCTTACTTCGCTGCTATACAAGTGTTATTTTTTTTCTCATTTGCAGAGCAATAGCAAACTGCTCTTTTTGCACTGCAGAAATGAAGTGTTCAAACTGAAAAGAAATATTTTTAAATACAACTGATTTTAATATGATCGTTTTTTGCTTTCATAAATTACTGAGTTTCCACACCCTTAAGCATATCAACATCAAAGGTCAACGTACGCGTCATCAGTAAAGACGATATTTTGTACTGTAAAATGATAAATATTCAAGTCGGACATTGATAATTATAGGTTAACAGTTATTGACAGAACACGTGCACATGCCAGATAAACAAAACTATGCAATACTTTTTCAGTGGTATACTATTTCACCCATATATTATATCAATGCGTCACATACGAAATATTTACCTGTAAAGTGATTATAACACCTCTCTTGTCATCATCTTAAAGCAACAAAACTGGCTTTCTTCACATAAGGAAAAAAATGAAAAAAAAAAACAAAAAAAAATGCAAAGAGTCAAACTGTCTTGAAATATATTTTTATTCACATCATCAAAACAGGTGATCAAGAATTGTTTAAAAAGTGTTATATTTTGTTGGGTTTAACGTCACATCGATAAAAGTAGGTCGTGTGGCGATTTTCCAGCTGTACATGGCGGAATTGTTTATTGCATTAAAATACATAAAGTTTAAGACAAAATGCATAATCGAACTTGCAATTCTTAACATTGTTTGGTACGTAAGAAGGATCTAAAGCAAAAATCAAACTTTAAGGGTAATATTAAGAATAAGCCTGAGGCAAAACAACTTCAAAACTGCAACTTATTTTTGTAAACTAGTTTCGCAAGGCATATGATGCATTGTAATAATTCTTATTGAACACGTTTATAATGATTATAGTAAGTGATAAATGTTATATAGAAGACCTACGTTTACATTTGATGGGAAAAATATAAAAGCAATAAAGCTGATGTTCAGAATATACGCGACGCATTCTTTTCATTTCCTCCCTAATTTTCCTCTCTTATTTTGAGAATTTGCACCATTAATTAATTTGGGCGAGCTAAATCATTGAATCTTGTGACTTTTGTGGTATTTGTCTGGGGCAAGCCATTCAATATCTAAAAGCTGTTTGACAATACATACATCTCAATTTTCTGAAGCAATTACAGTGAGAAATGGAAAACCTAAGATCTTGTCAAACAATTTTCATTATTTTTGGCGCAATTTTATCTCAGTGATTGCTGTCTATACAATACAAAATAAATTTTTTTATGAAGCTTGTGTGGCTAATAGTGATTATTAACAAGGTTAAACTACACTGACATTTACATCCAGGTTGAAGAACTTTTTTTATCACATTGCATTTTACTTGTTTTATAATAACAGTAGCTATATTCTTCCGTAAACAACACTAGTTAATTAGTATTTATTTCACAAACTCCAAGATAAAGAAATAAATAGACAAAAAGATTTATTTATTTATTTATTTGGGTTTTATGGCGCACAAACACAGTATAGGTTATATGGCGCCAAACAGGACTACAAATTTTGGTTCCACATCTCATTTACATCGAAATAAAAACATGAGGTATAGAATCAAAATACCTGCTGGAATCACGGAGTTACAGCAAAACCAAGTGTTGAAACCTTATTAGTCGCCTCTTACGATCATGCAAGGGTAAGGCAGTGGTTCCAATTCTTTTTATACACAGACCGTCCCAGAACCACATGGGGCGACAAAAAAGATATTACACAGACCAGGGTCAAGCTGTTATATCACGTAAGCTATTTCTCTGAGAATGAAAAATGAAAATTGTCTTATTTTAGGTTCAAGATTCAATATTCAAAGTTTATTTCTTGTAACGTATACATAAAGTATCTTGTTACAAACAGATGTATTAACAAATACAACGTGACACATTCAAATAACACGCACACGTACGCACGCACGCGCGCGCGCACACACACACACACACACACACATATATACACAAGCGTACACATAGTTACACTCGCACACAAAAACATAAAAATACATATAAATGTTATTGATTATTGCATATAGAAAATAAGTATGTTCGTTAATATCTTAAATAGAGAGGATGAACTAAAGAACTGCATTGTAATCTAACATTTGCACTGGCTCTAAACTGGCATTACTGTACTATAAATAAAGCAAACATTGTCATTAATCATATAATCTCCTATGATTTGAAACGGCACGAACTGAGTTTAATGAAATACAATTAAGAGTTACATTACAGTATTTAACACGCACGTATAATATCCTTTAACTTGATAAATAATCTTAGCCTGCAGATACGGGCAAAAGGATGTAGTAAATCTGCATTGAAATACAAAGTATATACTATAGTGTCAATAGGGTAAACTAAACATATAATAATTTGAACTTGCAATACTACATGGAGCATATAGATATAACTTGTGATATGTAGGTATAATTCTACAGACAAATAATCTATCATAGATACAAACAATTAAGCTGCTTATTTCTTTATACATAACATTATGCATACAGAACTGAACCCATAACGATTACAATCGCTACGCGATGCATTAAAGCGTATAACAACACACTGGCCACATCATAAGCCTTACCGTACGTTAGCAAGGCTTAAGGTACAAACATAGACTACTAACTATACTGTAGGCCTCTTTGACAGCAAACCTTGCCGAAACGAAATACAAGGTTTGCTGTATAGGCCTAATAATAAACGAAATGAAGTACAAGACACAAATAGTTAGATCCATATAAATGCTGAGGTAATGTCTTGCATAAAGAAATCAGCGCGTACAAAATTCTAATTTATGTCAAACAGTATGAACATACATAACACAACCGCGTAGAAAACATACATCTGATTCAATAGCATACAACGAGTAATAACGGTTCGACAGACATAGCTTTCAATACAAAATAGTGCAATGGCTCTGGGAATAACTGGTACACCGCACTTAAATACTGAAATTGGTGCAATTATAGCGCTAGTTAATATGATTACTAAGTAATAGGTTATGAATGCATGGGGTGATTTGAAAATACCGTATGACCCGTTGTAAGTTCTTACAATATATTATAATATAGTCACATTATGTTCAATCATGTCTATGTATTTACAACAATCATATTCTGACGTAAAGCAAAAGCATGATATACAAATTTGGCAAGATTCAATATAACTGATTTCTTATTGGATTGCATTAGCTGAGTAAACTTAAATACACTTGGCCTAAATAATTAAAATCGTTAACAGTTTCCAGAGGAGCATCATCAAACTGCCATTTTTCGTTATTAAATAACGGACCTCTTTTTCTAAAGACAACAATTTTACTTTTATCTGAGTTAACTTTAAGACCCCAATTATCACAATATATCTTTAATAAATCTAAGCTTGTTTGCAAATCTTCTGGAGTTTTACCCAGAATGACCATATCGTCTGCAAACAAATTAAAATGAATGATATTTCATCTAAAGTCAAACCATTAGTATGATCCTTAAGCAAAAATAACTCTAAGTCTTCAAGGAACAATGAAAATAAAACAGGCGAAATTACCTCCCCTTGCTTTAAGCCAATTGAGCATTCAAAGAAGTCGGAGTAAGATTTACATCCCCTTATACGGGCCTTTACTTTTGAGTACATTTCTCGTATAATTCTTAATGTTTTACCAGTGATACCTAATTTGTACAATTTATACCACAAACCATTACGATAAACACTGTCGAATGCTTTGCTAAAATCTATGAAGGCACACGCCAATCGGCCGTTTTCACTAAGTATTTTGCTAACAATAGCATTCAATACAAAAATAGCATCTACAGTTGAGCGTCCTTTCCTGAATCCAAATTGTGAGTCACTAACAATACTGTTATTTTCTATCCAAGTGTTAATTCTTTTATTTAATATACCCGTAAAAATCTTAGAAAAACAACTAACCAGTGTAATGCCCCTATAATTGTTAACATCATCGGGGTCATTTTTCTTAAATAACGGTATAATAATACCTTCCATCCAGCTATCTGGAAACATTCCGCTATTTAATATACCATTGAACAGGTCTACTAAATGAGAAGACAATATATCACAAGATTCAATAAAATACTCGTTCAATAAGTTATCGCCAGCAAAAGATTTGCCTCTTTTTAAACTGTGTATAACGGATTCAACCTCTGCAACCTGGCCCTTCTATTTTGAAATTTCCTGTAAAAATTAAAACACTTATACCCGTTTATATCAATTTTTGATTTGCTGTTAGCCCATGATTCGTAAAGAAAAATTATATCATACTGTGAGATTTTATCAATAAAGTCGTTATCTTCAAGCAGTGATCTGTTCAGCCCGTTGATATTCCAGGATAAAACTGATAGTTCAGCCTCATCATTATGCTAATTAGTAGCATCACGCACCGGAACGCCATCGACAAACAAAGTATCATAGCTCAACCATGCAGACTTGCCCTGACGCTTTGCTGCTTTAAGTTTGGGCACCAAGGACCTTCTACGCTCTGCTTTTTCTTTCGGGAACTGTTCGAAAACAAAATAATTTGTGTTTTTGAGTTCTTTACTCTGCCTGCGTACAACCTCCCGATCTTTAAACAGTGTAAATTTAGCCACTATTTTGCGCGGTGACCGCGATGCATTTGAAGTATAATTTTGATTCTGGGACATACGATGCACCCGTTCAAAGCTGATTCGGTCGACTAAATCTTGAGCCAATTTCAATTACTCCGCCATAAACTGCCGCAATTTAATCTCAGTTTGCACGGGCGTCTCGTGATCATCTTCCGTAATGTTGGCAAAGATCAGGTTATTACGCATGCTTTGTGACTGCACATATAGTAAATTGTCCTGTAAATTGACCTTTTCTTTCTGCAAACGTGAGATGTTGTCATGTGCCAACCCAAGCGAGAATTCTAGGTTATCAACTCGGTCACTGATTTTTGAAACTTTTTCATCTGCAGATTTGATATTATCTTGCACATAAGTCCATAATTTGGCTATTTCATTTTCAAAATTACTGACCTTTGTCTCTAGTGAATCCAGAACATTCAACCGCTGATCAACATGACTGAGTTTAGCATCAATACGTTTTAAATATACGATAATGTCTGCAGTAGATCCCATACCACTCTGTGAATTGGAGTTTTTGTCACTGTTTGTGGCACCTGCACTAGGAATACCACCACTAGCCTCAAATACTGAATTATCCATCTCAGAAATTGAAATGTCAAACAAAACAGAATTAGCTTTTCGAATAGTTTCACTTACACTATCACATACATTATCATAGGTAGATCCACAACTACCGTCATGGGAATCACCATTATTTTCATTGTTTACATTTTGAGGTGAAACATGGCGCGCGGTTTTTGAACGTCCGCTACCTGAGTTGTCACTACTGTATTTGCGTTTGTTACGTCTTTTTGCTTTATTTCTCGAACCCATATAGATCAACACATCACATAGTTATCAAAAGCATCTTAATTATTCCATCATATTGTCAAATAACACTATTTATTTCCAGTTTTTCAAATTTTATTTTCCCAGGTAAAAACACAACCACCATTGAACATGTCACGTGACATCAGTTTTAGGTTATAGATCTCACGCGAAGAATATATATAAATTCCTAAAATTGCCCGCTGGTAATGATATAAGACCGGATATACACCTTTGCTCTTCCTCCATAATAAAACAAGAGCTGTCGGATGACAGCGTGCTCGACTATTCGAAGAATTGATTGAAGAATGGGGTCAAAATATTTCTACAGATATTCAGACAAAAGAAAAAAAATACATTAGACAAACAATGTTCCTGTACTTGTGGGTTTCGATAAGTCTTGCACAAAATGGCAATGTGTGAACCAGTTTCAAAGTCCAAAAATGGCCATTATTCAGCCAAATAGTTGTCAGTGTTATGTACTCTTGCCTACAAATGGAAATCATGATGATAAACAAGTCTTCAAAGTTTAAAAGCCATATGTCAAATAGTTTTGACAAAACGTGGACTTGTATGAAATCAGAACCAATTTCCAAGTCCAAAAACGGGAATAATTCGCCAAAATATATGACAGAGTTATGTACTCTTTCCTACAGATACAGACTATTATACTGAACAAGTTATAAAAGTTTCAAAGCCATATGTCAAACACTTTACACAAAATATGAATTGGTACGAAAAACTTAACCAAGATTTCTAAGTCAAAATGGGCCATAATTCAGCCGAAATCCTTGATGAAGTTATGTACTCTTGCCTATAACTGGACATGGTGATGGTAAACAGGTTTTGAACGTTTCAAAGTTTTATCTTCAAAGACTTTGTCAAAATATGAACTGGTTCAAAAAAAACTAAACCCAGATTTCTAAGTCAAAAAGGGCCATAATTCAGCCAAAATCCCTGATGGAGTTATGTGCTCTTGTCTATAACTGGCCATGGTGATGGTAAACAATTGTTAAAAGTTTCAAAGCTTTATCTCAAAAGACTTTGTCAAAATTTGGACTGGTACGAAAAACTTAAGCAAGATTTCTTGCCTATAACTGGACATGGAAATGGTAAACAAGTGTTGAAAGTTTCAAAGCTTTATCTCAAAATACTTTGTCAAAATATGAACTGGTACGAAAAACTTAACCAAGATTTCTAAGTCGAAAGGGGCCAAAATTCAGCCAAAATCCTTGACGGAGTTATGTACTCTTGCCTATAACTGGACATGGTGATGGTGAACAAGTGTTGAAAGTTTCAAATCTTTATCTCAAAAGACTTTGTCAAAATTTGGACTGGTACGAAAAACTTAAGCAAGATTTCTTGCCTATAACTGGACATGGAAATGGTAAACAAGTGTTGAAATTTCAAAGCTTTATCTCAAATACTTTGTCAAAATATGAATGTACAAACTTAACCAAGATTTCTAAGTCGAAAGGGGCCAAAATTCAGCCAAAATCCTTGACGGAGTTATGTACTCTTGCCTATAACTGGACATGGTGATGGTGAACAAGTGTTGAAAGTTTCAAATCTTTATCTCAAAAGACTTTGTTAAAATATGAACTGGTACGAAAATCTTAACCATGATTTCTAAGTCATAAGGGGCTATAATTCAGCCAAAATCCCTGATGGAGTTATGTGCTCTTGCCTATAACTGGCCATGGTGATGGTAAACAAGTGTTGAAAGTTTCAAAGCTTTATCTCAAAAGACTTTGTCAAAATGTGGACTGGTACGAAAAACTTAACCAAGGTGTGACGCCGACGCCGACGCCGTTGTGAGTAGAATAGCTTTACTTATTCTTCGAATAGTCGTGCTAAAAAGCTGGAAAGCCGCCACATGACCGTGTTACATCAGTTAATACTTACTTGATTTTGCTCAATTATAACGAAAAACGGCAGCCTTATTAGAACCACTCACGCGTCTGCTTCCTTTGAAAACCAGTTCTGGTGATATATTAAATATGACCTTGGCTCCACCTAAGCTCTTATCCACAACCTTGATATTGAGCGGCCGACTTCTACACCACTACCCTCACCTAACGTAAATATCGCCTTAGAATACTTTCGTAATTACTTGTAGAATACTAGTTGCAAAGGATTCCTAAATTATTCTCATGACGCTCCTGACCATGCAAACATATAAATGCCAATGCTTACCTGCACTAAAGTAGCATTTAATGTTTTAAACTAAATATGAAGTTTAATTTAAATTAATTATTAACATACGAACCTTCAGTATTATTACAGAGCAAAATAAAATAGAATGACAAAATTCTTTAAATTTTGAAATTCTGATCATTTTTTTTAAACACAAACATCCTAAAACTCTGTCTGTCATCGTCTGCTAAGGAATTCCCTGCGAGAATACGTATTCGTAATATTTTCATAGTATGTGTCACTAAACTTAAGATTTAAAATTTCTGAATATACATTTTGCGTGAAAGAATAAACCTGCTCATAAAATCATTTTCAAACCCATATAGAATCTACTTAATTGGTTCTTACGAGAAAGCCACCATTTGGTTTTTGTATTACTTTTTTTATGAATGAAACTAACTAAATTCGAGAATATAACAGAAAAAAATACAATTACAGATACACATCATGTACCCTTATCTCAACAATGATTATATTTAATATGAAAGCTGCATTATAAATCTTATAAATCTGAAACGTAACATGAAACATTTAGATCCAAACATAATGTAATCAAATCGGCGTACAAGGATCATTTTTCAGATTATACGATCGGTTCAAAAGACAATTGAAAGATGTGCTTTGCTGTTATCAGCTGCCTACCTCTATCAAAAGTACGTTTGCCAAGTATTTCAACGTTGGGTTTCAGCTGACAAAAGCTATTGATTTAACCCTAACATTTAGATATATTAAGACAAGGAGTCACATTCTGTTTTGTAATCGATTTATACCCGAAATATCGAATATACTTTCATTAAAATATTATATTGCTCGTGGTTCATGAACAGTCTTTTAGTACGTCATATTTTGTTAGAACCAAATTAAATCTATTGATGATTTGGGAGCAGAAAATGCACACTTGCAAAATAGTAGCAGACTCGATTTGAATGAGACTGTTCATGACATGAGGGGTAGTGGGAAGTGCGACACCACACACGTTCCCTATTATCGGCTTAAGCGGAATTATGTTACGAGGAAGCTGACATTACAGCGAAGAAGTGTTTTCTAACCACACTTTAATTCAAAAATACCACATACTCAATTCAAATCTAAAGCAAATTCACACATGTTATCTAAATGACAATCGTCATAGAACAATGCTTCGTTCAATTAACTTTATACCGACTTTAAGCGGAATGGACCAAGGGAAAAAAGTTTTCCGTAGGGAGGAAGTTGATCGGTCTAGATATCGAATAGGCCATTCACGTCCGACTTATTATATCTTCTAAAGAAAGACCAACCTGATTGCATACCGTGTCAGGCATCACTTTTTTTAAAATTGCTTTCATAGCGTGTACATCTTATAAAATGCATTTTTTTAACGGTTGACAATATTTTATCTCTAAATCAGACGGGTATATATAGACCATTTTGGGCATGAAATACTTTTACTTACATTTATTGCAATATTGTTATGTTTATAACTGATATTTTAACGCTCTATATGATTTTAATAAATTATGATTAGCGACGTGTTGTAATGTATGTTTTCAATGTAACATTTTCTCGGTAATGTATGAACTTTTCGTGTTGATTCCTACAAACCAACTGATTCATTTGTTTGAAAGGCATAATAACTACGTGTTTGATGCTATTAAGTTCTGTCAATATTGCTAGAATGTCTGCGATCTTTGTTGGAATCTCTCGTTGCTGCATGGTGAGTATAAAATCGGTTTTAGAGTGACTAATGCATGTTAGCGTTATCTTTTCATTATCTGTAAGTAATACATTTAAGATACACCACACGTGGGTGAAAAATATTCCTTTAACAGACATCTTCGAATCAACAAATCAGACCTCTGCAATGATCTGCAGACTTTAATAATTTTAAAATCTTAGCGTTATGATTTTCTTTAATTCCCTTAGGTGAGATATACCATAAGATAAAGATTCTGGAATTTATCAACATTCTGCCTCTGAACTAGAGAGCATTGAAATGACCATCGAGAATATTTTGAATATCATTAAATGCATGCATTCAAACACTTAAGTTGATAAGGCATCCAGGACAGATAACAAAAGAAATAAAACGAAACGATATGAACAGTTATTGTTCACATGGGAAAACTCAGCGCATTAATAAAGGTCACACTGCATTGCTGTCGGTGGAATCTAAAAGCGTGCATGTGTGACAGCATGATCAAACTGGTTTGCATGGCGATACAAATCGCTTATGACTGTATGTAAAAGATGAAATGATGTATACGAAAGGTTCTGCATGGTATTCGACTGCTTTATTAAAGTGACTGTCCCTCGACAAATATGAAGACGTGTACGTAATTTAATACGCAAAATCTTTCGTTGATTCAAAACTGGCAAAATGTATTAAATAGTATGAACAGCTGCACGAAATGGAAAATGGAGATCAATATATAGGGAAAAAACCTTACATTGTTTTGTGGTGAACATGATACGAATAATCGTTGTTAGTTTCCTGGCAAGTAGATGTATGCAGGACATTTGACATGTATTTTATATTTTGATGTTGGGTGTATGAGATGCCCCGCTTGCTACATACTTCTGTTGCACCCATTAGTTTACTGACTCCATTTATGCCATGTTTCGTTAACATACTTTAGACACATTCATTTACTATATGCCATGATATTTGCATAACTTATTAGTACTCGTTGTGTTAAACTAAATTGAACTTAGTGAGTTTTGCAGTAGTGTCATGTGAACAAACCACATGGAATGAGCATTTGTGTGAAAAAAACTGTACGTTGATCATTCTTATTCTTGGTCTTAGATTTAAGGACGCCATATTTCCTCAAGTAAAAAGTTTCAGAATTGTTCATAATAGAAGTAAGGATTGGTCACCAGGCCATTAAATTTTATATATATGCCATTTAATGGAAGCGCACTTTAATAAGTAAAAAATGCTTATTGAGTGGAGTAATGATAAATGATGAGTGGAGTAATGATAAGGCCTAAAAAAATCTTTGTTTCCGGTTACATGCTAAAAACATTAGGGTAGGAAGGTCGGGAATTTTTTTTTTTTGGATTTTTTTTTTATTAAGGGAGACTTTTCAGAAATTACTTTTGTGTCAAAAAATGAGTACAAACAAGGGGGTTATGGCTTTAGAGCATCAGTAATCTGATTTCTAACATCACATGTTTAAAGCATAAAAAGTGCAATTTTGCAACTTTTTGTTAAAAAGTTGAAAAAAATAATCTCAAAGGCCAACACAGATTTCATTAAAATCAACAATATTTCATATAACAACCCCTGGAAATTCCTATATTTTGGAAGATTATGGGTGACTATTATTGTCGTGTAGTTTTATGAAATAAGCTTTCGGTATAAGCGAAATGTTGTACCACGCTCTTACGTATACCGTTTCTTTCGATATATTTTTATGTTTTAAAGCTTTAAATTTAGTTTCGTTACAAAAGTTGTAATTTACTTAAACTTCTAAGCGCACATAAATTCGTATAGGATACTCCGATTTTTAAATTACATATCTGGTTAGTGATGCTACGATAAAACGTCTCTGCATAACATTGTGGAGTATAAACACCACCAAAGAGCTATTTTATGTGGCATGCATATGGCTTTGAATAAATTTCTTTTATGTTAAGTTTTGCAATATATATTGATTTCGCTCTTTAGAACCTCGCATTGTTTCGTGATTACAGCTTTTATTTTGAATAATTTGGCACCAGATATCGTATCAGGGTTACATCTATGCTTCCCAAGGTTTACAATACAATATTAAATGTGAAAGATTTCTGGTGCCCTGGGTGCAATATATCTTCATTACTTGTTTTGGAAATAGTATAGAATTACACTGTGTTTTATAGCTGTGTCAAAAGACATAGGATGCAAATGCATTCAACCAGAGCAAAAGTTACATTGGCGAAATTCTACTAGTTCAGTAATAATAGTAATTGAATGGCATACTAGTATTAGCATTATTTGAAAGGTACCTCTATTAGACAGACCTAGAAACGAAAAATAGTTGTCAAAACAGTACAGGGTAAAGAGGATTCAAACTTCTCCTTCATAATATTAACGTAAACTTTGGAAAACAATCACCTTTAGCTTTAATTATGTTTCTTACAAAATTTTAATGTGTTTCAAACGAAATACAAACAGCAAGAGTTAATTAATTATCCGAAATATATTACAGAACAGAACAAGCATTTTGTTAAACTCACACCATACATAAAGGTATATGAGTATGCAAAGCAATTCCAACGCCGCCGGATAATTATTAAGCCAGTGCATGTAAAAAAAGGAAAACAATATAATTATCATATTCACATAGGAATTTGACAAGTTTTGCGTTCAAAACTCAAACACTATAAAAATTGAAAAGTTTTATCATAGATATCAATCGGCAAATTATCCATTAACTGCAATGTTATAATAGTTTGGTCGTAAGTTTCATGCATTAAAACATAGCAATTTCCGTACATATCAATCAAAAGGAAATATATTCTATTCAAGGCAAGGTTGATTTACTTTAGCATACTTTTTCATAAAGTAAAAAAGAATACCGTTTAACTCTATAGGATATGTTGTGCAGATAATGGCATATTGATGTTTGTATTTGGTAAGTGAAGAGATTGTTCTTGAATTTGTATTCATGTCAGCCGAAAAAGGTAAACAAATTTATTCTCTGTGTTACAATGTGACCGAACACACCTTTGTCATTTTTTTTTTCATTTTTGCCTAGAGCAGTAATTTCATTTCTCCGTATGAAAACTTCATCGCGTGACTAGGAATCGTTTACATCCCGATGTTATTGACTTGTGCACATCCGTATACGGAACTGTGTAACTGTGTGAAACCATCAGCTGTATAGAAACTGATTGCTTCGTCCGTCCGATCCTCTTTGTACGCTCTTACAAATGGTATAAAATGGTATCGAAATAAAAGCTCACATAATGCTTGTCCGTAAATATTAGAAATGTCGAAAATCATTTCATTCAAAATATACTTTTGGTATTATGCACTATCTCTTAAATAATCATTGTTCCTTCTCTTGAGAAGGAACACTTTGATTTAGTAAGTCACACTTGACTGAGCAAATGACCTAGAAAGCTGCTGTAATTACAAGCTGGCCAATCAAACTCCGTGACCGTAGAAATAACCTCTGACGTTAAAATTATTCTTTTCTAATTGAGGCGACTCTCTGACTGAACGCGCTCCGCGGATTACATTTTACTAAACCCGAGGATGAAAAATCGGCTTTTTAAACATGCCAAACATCTGATTTGTCACAAATGTTAACATACATCGTTATCGAATGCATGGTCAATATGTGAAACAAACCCATTACGACCCTCTAATTGTGCGCAACAAATTCACGCATCGAATGGTACTCTACATGTGGATTGACCGGGTCAATGTTTATAGCCAGTGTTTCTTAATTGTCGTATTTACTCTTAATTGCCGTATTTACTCAACTGAAAACGGATTTACTTTTTTCGGTACTGGAAAACAAAGTTCTTTTTCAGAATTCTAGTTGTTTGTATTTGGTACAGAAATAAACACACCTTTTGCCTTCGGGGATGCTTAAACGTGGGGATACGGAATGTCAATAAGGTAGAATGGTCTTGTCCTTGTGTCCGATTCTGGGGTTCCACGCACTGATGACCAGTATTTAAAACAGACATTACAACCAACATTTTACAAGATGATCAATATATATTTTTATAGATATGCCCTAGAAAGAACTTTTGTTATGCTTTAACTTGTATTTTGTTGGATTCTAAGGTACGGTGGTAATAATGGAAACGATGATGCTGATATTTCAACATATCTAAAGTACGGTGGTAATAATGGAAACGATGATGCTGATATTTCAACAAATCACTCTCATTACCAGTCTAGTTCAAAATTACCATACGCTTATTTTAATTCGAACGTATATACACATATTGTATTTATATATCAGTCAACATAGAACAACGCTTCATAACTTCATGACATTAAACCAACTTTAGGTGACTTGAACCAAAGAAACTGATCTATACGCAGGGATAAAGTGTTTCTATCTGTCGAATAGGTTAAATTCATTCGTATCTAAAGAAAGGCGAACAGCCTGAATGTACATATTTTGAAAGAGTTGTTTGAAACAGTTTCTGTTGACATTAATTTATCCTTTTTAAAACAGATGAAAATCTCATAATATTTTAACATGAAATACTTTTACTAACATTTAATGCGATAAGTCTATGTTTACAACTGATGTTTAAACACTACATACGTTTTTACTTAAATTTTATTTGATATACAACACCTTTCAAAGTATATTTTAATGTATCTTTTTCTCAGTGATATATGACATTTTTGTGCCGGTTCCCGTAAATCCAAATTGATCATTTACTCATATATTCGAATTGCTATGGTATTTGTATTTAGGCTCTACACTAAGCATTGCTGTAAAGCTTCATCACATATTTTATAAGAAGTGTACAGATAATATTTCATGATGCATTCGGTCACCAAAAGGGAATTCACTCTGTAACAAATATCATCTTACTAGAAAACGGAGCAACTACACCTCATAGCAACATCTTTCTTCGTAACTGATATTTCATTTATGATATTTGTTTGTCTTTTCATCTGCTTGAAACACAAACTACAAACTTGATTATTGGTTGGTATCATTTCTTTCTTAAAGTTTTTTTTTTCCTTTTATTGTTTGTTTGTGACTCAAAGACTTGCTAAGTTCCATGTTTTTTTTTTCGACGTCTTAATTTATCATCGACATGTAATATTCAAGTACATGGCACTGTAGTTAGAAACACTTTCCTTTTAAATGAACCAGGAAGTACCTGTTGCAGTAGAAATTTAATTACTAACAAACGTCAGTTGTTACTGACACAGTAATGATTTATGAACCTTCGGCGTCATGTCTCCGCTGCTTCTATATTATGCAGGACTGAAATACAATTTCCGGATAATATTCACCTAATAGACATCTGTGATTGATTTTCTCTATTGTTTTATTACTGAGTAGTGCGTATACTGTATCATTAGAAGTATACCAGTATCAATATGACAAAAATAGTTTGGTGGCGCCTTGTGCTAAATATATAAAGCATGTTTTAAACTTAGTTGACGCGGGTTTGTTCTTGGACGAATGTTTCTCGTAGTGATTTGGCAAAATACAGTATGTACGATTGTCTGTAAGTGTCCACTATTTTAAAGAAACTTTTACGAGATTTCGGGTTGTTAAATTATACCATTACGTATACTTTGGCTAAAAGCTCAGCAATTAAAGATGTCTGAACTGTGTCAGGTCAAAAACATTTCACGTTTTGCTATTAAATAAAACAACTATTATTTCCATTAAAAGAAGATACCATTGTTACGTATAGCTTAGGGACTTAAAGCTTTATTTGAAAATATTTGAAGTATTCTCCTTTAGCTTACATCTCTGACAACCGCCTCGGTAGCCTAGTGGTAGAGCGTCCGCTTCGAGTGCGGGGAGGTCGTGGGTTCGATCCCCGGCCGCGTCATACCAAAGACGTAAAAAAATGGTACTAGCATGGTGCTTGGCGCTCAGCATTAAGGGGATAGTGCTAGGGCTGGTCAGCCCGGTGTCAGTATAATGTGAATGGGTGGGGTATCATGCCACGTGTCTACGGCGTGATATTCCAGTGAGGCAGCACTATAAAGTTGGGCATTGTGCGCACTGCTACAAGTAGCCACCGTCGTTTATTTGACTGTAAAATTGTTAAAAAAGACGTTAAACCCGTACACACACGTAGCCATATTTTTTTTGTAGCCATATTTTTGGCTCAGTGAAAAAATAATTCAACAACCATATTTTTGGCCGCCGAACGTCCCTGGACATTTGACTAACGCTCATAGGAACAGCGTTTAAATAGTGAAATTGTTAAATGCTCAGTCACGTTAAAAGTCGATATCCTCGTTATTAGGTAACATAAAATTCCACCAGAGCGGATTTTGTTTTTGGTTTGCTAAACGTGTCAAAAAACGTAAAATTTGATATCATTGCTCGCATCACTTGCATGCAACTACACTTCCTAGGTTCCAGTCAATAATACTGGAATACATTTTAGATTTTATTTAAGGGTAATTTATTATTAGTCATTAGGGTTTAAACCTGTTCTAACTTTAAGTTTAAATGAAAGTAATATAAGCTTTTGCGACTCACTCCTTGTGTGTTTTCCTCATTTTTTTTCATTTTCCATACGTAGCAATAATATTTTTAAGATGTGTATGGTCGACTAATGTTTTCAATAGTCTTAAACACAGTTTGTTTTCTTATATTGTTCATGTATAAAGCAAATATGTTTTTGATACTCCGATATCATCAACACGAATACACACACTCGTTTAAAGTTTACTAAAACGAAATTATTCGGTTGGTTAGTGCCGGATACATAAACAGTGGACATTCTCACGTGAGTAAGATAGGAAAAAACGAATATTCTTCTTTCGAATAATTGAATTAACTAACATCTACAGCGTAGGGGAGTATTGTATTATAAATCTAAAAAATACAAAACAAGTTGAGAAGAACTTTTGTCACATTTTTTCAAGACCTGACAAATATTATTTACTTTCATGGTATATATTTGACATACGAGAATGAAAATGTTCATAGCTGCCAAGTGCTTTCCAGTGTTCCAAGTAATTGAATAAAACAATTATATAAAAAAAAAACAACAACAAATGATTTGGTCTCTTTAGGAGCTCACATTGAAGTGTAAACGTCTATAGACCCTTGTGATGAAAATTATTTCACTAGAAGAAAGTGAGATACTGTTTGAAATAACAACCGACCTATATTGATAAAATGCTATCCTAGCCAATAAGAATTTTTCAATTTTTGGTACGAAAATACGAGTACAGTTTTGTAATAAAAAGTACATTCGACTTTTCTGTTGAACATTGTCAATTCGTTTAAATTGCAACTCGAAGGGTAATTTGAACAAGAATATCTCATTAAAACATAATATGAAAGTAGGTGCTACCTAAAAGGCAGAGCTCCCATGAAAAATCACCAGTGCCCGTTAAAAATTAAAGGAGTGGTGCTGGAATTATCTGGAATTATGGATTCGTTTAGGAAGTTTATGTTCTTTAGATCTATTAAAAGTATTAATGATAATTCATGATTTCTGAATGCATGTTTTAGACTGCATCAAGATTAATTCTCGACATGTGAAAACTCTACAAATATTCTGTATATAATCAAAAGAAAGTTTGGTATAGATTAACATCTGCACCAAGATAAAGAAAAAAACGTATTTGAATAATTTCTATTATTCTTATTAAAACGCACTGCATCAACAATTTTACATAACTTATTATCATACTGGAAACCAGTCACAAAATGATAACTGCTTCAAATTGAAAAGCTTGAACTTTGAAAATTTCAAACCTAACAGAATCTCATTAGGCCAATAGCCAAAGGAATTCTGTGTCTTTGCGTGTGAATGTTGGGCAATGAGGACTTAACGTAAAAAGTTAATGTTCCAATTCCAAATTTAATTACAATAGACTTTAGTTATACAATATTTTCAAAACTTATAATAATACAAAAAAAAAAATGAAATAAAAAATAAAAATTAAAAAAAAAATTCTGATCCAGGTGAGGTTCGAACTCACGACCCCTGGATTACAACGCGAACTCGCTAACCACTACACCATTGTGGAGTTATGACGTCATCAGACAAACATAAGTATATATAATAAAGTTCAGTAATGGCAGCGTGACAAAAGTCGTTTCAAACTGAAAATATTGTTTTATTTCTTTTTTTCTTCGTAGAAAATGTATTTAGCATTAATTTCTTATTATCAAACGCTCATTTGCATTTTTATTCAATATTCAAAGCAGTAAGCGAGACGCTTTTGTCAACCGTAAACAGTAAGCGTCTACTGACGTGTTTACTGATTAATTACTATGTGCATAGTGTACTTGAAAAAATCCGAACAACACCGATTCCAAAAAGTACCACGAATTTTCAACTCGATAGTATACACAGTTAGATATCTCTATTCGTTTTATTTTTCATACGTTTAACCGTAATGCGACGCTGTCGGCGCCGCTTCGCGGCGCCAGTAGCTCTGCTATCACATCTTAGCCTCCGCGACCCTGGTTGTTAAATTCACTTAATCCGAAACAATCGCTCCTCATCTATGCAGGTTCAAGCCCAATGTGGATCGTTATTTGAGTTAAGCCGGTGCTAGTGGGCGTGGGCAGTGTTGCATTTTCCATTACTGCTCAGGAACAGACTCAATCAAACCGAGTCTGCAATTTTCACTATTTGCATTGTTCTCGGTGCTTCCGAGGGATCTACTTTCCGGATTATAATAGCCATGGTTTGCGGAAGGTTGGCTGCTTTACCATGGTGCCCGTCTGTTCCTAACTTTTTTGAGACATTTTGATTTTTTCTTAACCAACCTGTGGGAAGATCCATTTGAAGTAAAGAAGGCAAACACACAAAACAAGAAAATATCGGTAAAACTGATGGATGCTCCCCGAAATACGATTATTGCATATTTAAAAAACAAGTGAAATCCATTTGACATGGCTCATATCTTGTCTTAATAGTGAAGCTTCAAAAGACGTTTCTTAGAACACCAGCAACTAGTTGCTAGGAAGCGTGCGAAAGATGTGCATTCCCTCTTGGGAGTGAAGTTTTCTATACAGGTTCACTGAAT
Organism: Mercenaria mercenaria; assembly: GCF_021730395.1. Classification (NCBI taxonomy): domain Eukaryota; kingdom Metazoa; phylum Mollusca; class Bivalvia; order Venerida; family Veneridae; genus Mercenaria; species Mercenaria mercenaria. The sequence continues at coordinate 59,537,567 of NC_069376.1, read as the reverse complement.
TTCAGTCAGGGTTGCTGAGGAATACTCCTGACAAGAGATGGTGCTATAGTATACTAATGTTAAATAATGGAAGGGCAATAACTCAGTGAAAAAATAATTCAACAACCATATTTTTGGCCGCCGAACGTCCCTGGGCAGTGCCCCACTATGTTGTTTTTTCCTGCTTGTTTGCTCTGTTCGTTAGTGTGTGTTTGTCTGTGGTGTTTGTGTGTGTGTCTTGGGCAGTGCTCCACTGTGTTTTTTCCTGCTTGCCTGTTTAGTTGTCTGTTTGTGTCTGCTAGCTGTATGTATGTGCGCACGCGCGTGTGTATGTGTGTGATTGCGTGTGTGTTTGCGACGGGAGACTTTTTCAACTTCTTCACTCCCTTTTATCTACCCCTTACCCATTTTTGTATTTTATATATGATTAAAATTCTTGTTGAAGCAACCCGTCTGCTATATTTTTCTGTTACGGGGTGCTCTGTGCTTCCGGAAAATCTACCCTTACCTTTTACTTTTAATAAACACGAACCCATGCAAAAGAAACAAAAAAATGAAATTGAAAAAGCAAAAGTTGGAATACTGTTTATGATACCAAAATTTGTATTTATATCGCAGTTTAGTAATTTTACACACTCACAAACATTAGGTATATTTCATACAACTGTTAGATGTCAATTGTTATACTAGTACCTCTATAACAATTATACTCCATTTTCTCATTCCATTTTATTTGCAAACACTATACTGTTGTCTTTATAACTCTTATACGTTTCATGAGACTATTGTAGCCGAGGGATATGTTATTCGCACAAAAAACGACAACTGAGATTAAGTGTCCGAGACAAAGATTTGAGAATTCATTGATTGATTGTAGATATCAGAGCTGTTAACACAAATCATTAGTTGTGTTTGCATCCGTTCAAAGAGCTGAATTACCAAATTTATAGACAGCTCGGTAAAGAATATTCTATACATTCAGTGAACCCCCCCCCCCCCCCCTCCCCCCAAAAAAACACACACACTAAATAAATATTTAAGATACCATGTTTGGTTGTTTTATTGTTTTATATTTACCCTTAATGAGTATTTATTTATTATATATCTACATACTGTGTCCTTGTTTGGATTCACCTGGGGTCATTACTTTTATTTACACTGTCCCTTAACATTTTCCTTTTGGATTAAGGGAAAAATCTGGTACACTGTTAATCATTTGGTTTTGCCACTGGCCGTTTCAATGTATCCCTTTATGAGTTTGTTTTGTCATATTCCTTGTTGTTTGTTCGTTTTACATTAGCTATGATTATTTTATTATATTATTGAAATATACGAATATATACAAACAATAGGGCTTCCGTTTAATGAACTATGTTTTCCCTATTGGATCCGACTACGAAGCTGTAGCGTCATATATGAATCGTGTTCAAACATCAGTTTTGACTTGAATTGTTTAAATGTCCACATTTTAGATATAAAGTGGAGCTTTTTTCTTTTCAATAATAACAATTGACAGGTCAAATGTGGAATACACTCGTATATATAAGAATCTGCGTACTTTCTATTAAGGAAAATGGCTTCTGTTGTTTTAATAAGCTGTTTTTAATAAATGTTGTACACATGAAGAAGGGTATTTTATCAAGTAGAAAAAGATCTGTGCAACTAGGCCAGCCGGATTGTTTTGACGCTATGGTAATTAAAGTCTATCTGCTTGGAATATAAAAGGAAGAATATTTATAATCTGATTATTGATTAGTAGTTATAGAAGGAACTGATGCAATAATTTGTCTGGTCATTTGAAATACTAGTAGGGATTGACAATTAATTGCGAAAACAGAGAGGTTCTTGAAAGTAATAGTACAACCACTTTAAGTGATTTAGTATGTTGATATAACATAAGTGTGGGGTAATGAGGTATAACTATATCAGTTTAAATACTTTACTAGCTGTTATATAGCATTAACTGAACTGATGCATAGAATCAGGCAAATGTTGCAATGTAGTAACCTCATTAACTCCAGTCGCATGACAACACATGAGAAGTAACAGGTAAGAATTTAGCAATAACCCAATCCTTTTCAATCACTCTAACTGAAACTAGCGCAGAATACCTGTTTATATGTGGTTACTCAGACTTTGGTCAACAAAGGAATTTATGTTCTCTTGAGAAATAAACCTATGTTATTTTTCAGTAGGTACGCATGAGCTATAATTTCTGCTTCTGTTACTCTAATCCAGTCCATATAATATAACGTACCTCGATTAATCACTTTCACGCACGAGTGGTTCACGGGTTGGGTCGTTTTGATCATTTTTATATTTCAAACCGGTTCTTTCCTTCACAAATAACTAAGCAGGCAAGTTGACACTTCGTGTATAAAAATATGTTCATCACATGTTTGAAGCGCTGGTATTTTCCAGTAATGTTGTCACAGAGAGGAGGATGCAAGAAAAATGCAGATAAGTTTTGAAGAAATTGTCTTTTTCCTTTACAGTGTATTTCTTTAAATTAAAGAAGGGTGCAAGGCTGCAGTTGTTGGCCGCTGGGGCACATGAATGCATTGTGGTTTGGATGTTTTCATGTGTTGTTTGTATCCAACAGTCATTTGTTGTTTGTGGTATCAGGGGCTGGGTTCTTTTTGAGGGAAATCTCCGTTTCTATTGAAAAGTAGCAGCAATCGAAATTATTTGTTTGTTGCCGTTTTGTTGGGACGTTGAGTTTTGGTTATTGGGTGACAGTTTTACATGTCACATGTCAAAGCTCTGACACGTCGCAAAATTCTAATAATTTAGGATGAAAGCTCAAAGTTTACACTGCTTATACAGTCAAAACTAAACGACTATCCTCAACGAATAAATGAAATATCTTTGAACATTTCAAGACCGAAGGCCTCAGTACGTACATATTTTACAACAGCATTATCAACAACATTTTATTTGTGTCACTACTGCCTTAGATATACACTCAATTACAAATGTAATGCAAAAATTAAAAAAATAACGATTGAAAATTTGAGAATGAATAAACGCATTTTTTCTAAGGTTGTTGCTACTAGCAGCTGAATACTTATAAAGCGTAATAATTTATCATGCTGTCCATTATGGTCATGTTGCTGTCGTTGCAGATGGTTATAATACTAAGTACACTAGAACGGGTTTAGTAGATTTTATGTACAGAAAAGGTCGATGTTGGTGAACACGACTAGTGGTCAAGACGGTTCTTATGATGATATTGGAATGGACTTTGTTGATGATGATCACAATGATTATCAATTTTATTACTGACGTTGTTATTATGTCGCTCAGAGGAGATACTGGTCCAACGCACTCGTACAGCAGAATTAGTTTTGTTTGTTTGTTTGTTCAAAAATGCTTTTTTTACGCTGTCCGTGTTGATCACGTGAGCTATATAAAATTTATATGATCCACAATTTTGGTATGCCTTTTAAAGGTTTGATACTGCAGTAGTATCTTAAAATTCAAGCTCACTGCCTAGGTTGGCCGCTAGATCAGCACCTTAAGCTTGGCGTTCGACTGGCCTTCTCTTATTATTGGTGTTAAGGGCGTGCGCTTCTTAACCGTTAGAGGGTCGGCCGTTCAACCAAATTCCTCGAATTGACTGTATCTTATATTAAACAGGGTTTACAACTCTTCGGCCAATTGGTCTTTGACCCGTCGAAAGTTGTTTATAAATGTGTACTTGCAAGTCAGTACATATTATATATTTTATATATTTGTGGATCACTTTGCTACAAACCTCTAACATTTGGGTATGTTGAAACAGACATCACCCCCGCCCCCCTGTTTATGTCCTTTAGTGCCGCTTAGTGGACGCATTGGCCGAGAGGGCTAAGACGCTTTCCCACGGAGGTGAAGGCCCCTGGTTCGGATCCTGGCTACTCCCAATGTGGTGTGTCCTTGGGCAAGGCACTTTATCACGTTTGCCACAGTCGACCCAGCTGTAAATGGGTTCCAGCAAACTGCTGGGTGTAAGGTATAAATGGTTTTAACTGTTCTTAAAATAGGGTCGCTCAAAAGCTCCGCAGAACTTATGTTAATTGTTTCAATTGTTTCACAAATAGACGGTAAATAAAATTACCTTTACCTTTTACCTTTTAGTGCAGTTGATTGCTTGGAGGGTTAACTATTGCGCGGCACAATGTGCCCGATCCTCACCTTTGCACCCGTGTCTGTTGCGTACAATGTATAACTAAACAAATTTATCAGTTTGTGGAATAGTATGCTCCAGTATTTTGTGCGTTGGATATCAATTTATCTTTTCAGTTTTCCAGGTCCGCATAGTGGTGTGGGCGACATATATTATTTATTCCTCTGTGTGTGTGTGTGTGTGTGTGTGTGTGTGTGTGTGTGTCCGTGCATGCGTGCGCGCGTGCGTGTCTGTCTGTCTGTGTGCATATGTCCGTCTGTCACAAAGCTTGTCCGCACTCTAAGATGAATATTCCACATCCGATCTTCACCAAATTTCACAAAAATGTGTTTGATCATAATATGTCGGCCAAGTTTGTTAACTTGCCAAATCGGCTCAGGCACTTCGGTATGAAGGCCCTTGAAACTTGTTTTTTTTTATAATCAAAGCACTGAAAGTCTGATAAGGCAGTTGTGGCAGACATGCGTCTTTTTCAAAAGCATCTCTATTCTAAGAAATATAATATCATGGTTATTTACTAATTGTTCTAATTTTATCATTTTGATGGTATCCTCATGATGATGATGATGTTGATGATTACGTTGGGCTAGTAATCATACCTTTGAACGCAAAATTAAAATATTGTGATGATGATGATGGTGGTGGCGGTTATGATGATGATGATTAGACTATGCATTTTACTGTACATCGGGTAATAATTACAGCAGTACTATGTTGACCTTCCGAAACTGGAAATGATTTAAAATTAATCATACATTTAGTATTAGATTGCGTCACATTTTGTTCATTATACAGCAGTACAATCTATTGTTTTGTTTTATTTTAAGCAGATATTGAAAGTAAATTTCTTTTGGGCGATGGCTAAAGAAAACAGGCATGTGGACAATAGAAATTTATGCTGGTGTTTGGTAAAGTAGTTAAAATATGTTATATGGTAGCAATACCTGAAGGTAAGTAGTCAGGTAAAAGCTACATGTTATCAAACCGTTGTCTTCGGTCCCTTTTGTTCTACCATCTAAATCGGTTTATGACTACATTATTTATATTAACGTTTTTTATCAAAAACTATTTTGATGTGGATGTTGTAGAAGCGAAAGATAAAAATTCGATGTTATTGAAAACTTGTATTTGGTCCGTGTTCTACCGTATATGATACAGACTATACATTGGTTTATGTCTGTAATATCTATGTTTACGCTTGTAATTAAATTGTTTTACTGTGACTTTTGTTAAATCAAAATTTCTAAGGAGGTTAATTTGATCGAACTGATTGGAACGGCATATGTCATACAAATTTTGCTTTCGAATTACGACTTTGACTGTGTTTTCAGTGCTAGATGGTGCCTGCGCATGCATGTATTATGTGAGAAAATATTCCGTATTACACTGCCAATGGCTTAGTTGTACAGGAATTGCAGTAACATTGATTCTTGAATATTGCATTAGTATGGTATCTAAATGCCGCCATCTATTTAATAATTTTCGTCCATAGTGCCAAATCTAGGGCTGTGCGCTTTGTGACTTTATCGTAATCACGAAATCATTTATCCATTACAACTATATAGTATTTCTATTATTTAGTTATTTGATTCCGAGGGGGTTAACCCAACATAATAGATAATAATTTTGATATATTTACTTTTATTTAGATGCTTGTGTATGCAGCTTCTATATCCTCTTGTCACAGGCGTTGAGCTGTCGATATATGTCATTATACCGGAACCAAGGAAGAAACACTGTCGAGTCAAACAATACACTACACGGGTGGTAAACGCGCAATCCTATTCCCATTGGAAATACGCTTAAAATGGGTTGCGCGACTTTCGGTGCTGGTGTTGCGCATCAATATATACAAAATCGAGGTAGGTGGGTTTTTGTTTTTGTAAATAATGACACATTTATGAGTGTTTTCGAAAAAAGCAAAATGCTATTCGACACAAAAATGAATAAAGATCATATGCTTGAAATGCGAAATTATTAATTTAAGAATCAGCCCTGATATCATGAAAACTCTGCTGGCTCGGTCTGTCAGAAAAGGTTGGAATCATAAAAATGCAAATTTTCTAACTCTTGTGCCTTCTTTCTGGAAATGTGACGCTTCTAATGATCAAACACGTGTATAACAGTCATGAATATTACATACACTTGAACGAAATGTTGCTTTAGGGGGAAAGATTGGCAAAAAAACAATCGGGAATGGGGTTGCGCCCTGGGAATGGAGTTGCGCGTATACATTATATACATTATGATGTATACGAGCAACTCCATTCCCGGTGTGCAACCCCATTCCCGATGATTTTTTGTCAATTATGTCCCTGTAAGCAGGATTTGAAGCAAATAATTTTGATATTCGTTACTATATAACAGTTAAGTTATCATAAAAAGCATCAGCTGTCCTCAGATTAGCTATATGAGGTCAGAAACTTCAATTTTTGTTGATTTCATACCTTTTTCACACTTCGTGTCGCCAGTTTTTGTGATAATAGAGCCGAATCATAAATTACAAACCAGATATTTTATATATACGATGTATCATCATATTTGTGTCGAATAGCATTTTCCTTTTTTCGAGAAAAAATATTCTTGTCTCATACGAAGCAAAATCATGACTTAACATGTCTCAATTTCGTCTATTTTTACGCGCAACACCAGCACCGGAAGTCGCGCAACCCATTTTAAGCGTATTCCCGACGGGAATTAGGTTGCGCGTTTACCACCCGTGCACTAGGAATAGAAGGGCAGCCTGAGAGCACTGTCGAACCATTTGGTGGATTGCATCAGACTTTGCTAATTCTAAATATACACTCGGAGTGGCGGGGGGGGGGGGGGGGCATGACCTCGGTAGAGTTCTTTCACCTTAGACTGGTGAAAGTAAATGGAAACTTTGCTAGCAGGGTAAGCAAAACACTATTAAGTAAAATTTTTGATCTATTCAAATATACGTAATTACATACTTGAATAATGACTGAATTATAAAGTGCGTGTCTTATAAAGATTACCGCCTGACCTAATTCGGGTTAGATCCAACAAATTATGAGGGAAAAAGTAACTGCCGCATATTGTTGATTAGATAAAATCAAGAGAAATAATGGCCAAATAGAGTTGAATATAGCTTATATTGCCATCTTTGAAAGTACATTATCCGGAAAATCTGGTATTATTAAAGAAATGAATGCTTGCATGTGGCTATTCAGTAATTAGATACAATATTCAATATACCATTTTATGGACGAATTTTATTTCATAAAATATTTGGTGGCCCTCAACACACTTTGTGCATTTCGTTATGGCATATTGTATACACAATCATCAGTATAATTTAGGCAATCAGAGCAAAATCCATTATAATGATGTTGAGAATTCGTTGAGCATCTTGGCCTCGGAATTTCGGCAGCTGGATTTGCTAGCAGAATTTGCAATTTTGCATTCTCCTTCCATTGTCTAGTACATGTGTACTTATCATAAATTGAGAGCTTCAGCATCATAGCGTTGCCTATTTTGTTTCTATGCAATTTGGCTAGAAATCTATCATTTCATACTTCATTTCATGATACTTCTATCTCATACAATATGCCATGATATTTCATTAATTTTCTGTAATGATATTATAATAATAAAAGTCACGGACTTATCCCATTCAATCAGCATTTGTTATTTATTGTCAATAGTCAGAAGCGACAGACTGCTCTTACTGATATATGGTTAAAATTTAGGTCAGTTCTCGTCATGGTTAAAACAACATGTCTCTCGGAGTGCGGGCGAGTCTGTCGCTTCTTATTTTCATGTCCTACGGATAAAATACATGGATTTGTTCGAAACTTAAGATACTGATCATTTATATTTATTTGTGTTCACCGTCAGATTTTCACTGGAAGTATTTTTATACCCCCGCCATAAAATGTGGCGTGTGTGTGTGTGGGTGGGGGTGGGGGCATATAGTGTTACCCCTATCCGTGAGTATGGATGTGTGTGTGTGTTTGTGTGTTTGTGCGAGTGTGCGTTTGTTTGTGTGTTCGAAAAAGGGTGGTGTTCGTGTCCGGGCCATAACATTAAAGTGCATGGTCTGATTTCAGAATAATTTCACACAAATAATAAGCATGGATAGACAATGTGTCATGCGCAAAAACCATTTCACTAGCTCAAAGGTCAAGGTCACAGTCCTTGATTGAACGTATCCAATTTTCACTATATACATACTGATAATGTGGTCTTCGTGACTTTACCATGCATAGTCTGATTTCAAAATAATTTGATTCAAATATTAAGCATGGATAGAAAATGTGTTATGCGCAAAACCAGGTCCCTAGGTCTAAGGTGAAGGTCACTCATAGAGGCCAAATGTCACATACAAGAATGACTTTGTCCTGAACATTTTTTGCATAGAGGGATTTTAATGCAACTTGGCTCAATTGTACACCATCATGAGACAGAATGTCATGCGCAAGAACCAGGTCCCTAGTTTAGAATTACTTCCCTTTGTTGTTACTATAAATAGCTTATATTATAACGTTTTTATTACTAGTCGTAGGGAAAAAATCAAGACCACTTTTTCTGTAGTACATAATGCATGTTACATCCAATTTTGGGATGTATCTTTACCTATCTCTACCTGGTAAGGATTTTTGTTTGGACTTAAAATATTTATTTTTTTTAAAGATTAACTTAGTTGTTATTATAAATAACTTATATTGTAATTTTTTTTTTATAATTGACTGTAGGGAAAACCAAAACCACATTTCTGTGGTACAACATAGATGTTACTTTGAATTTTTAGGTGAATTTTAACGTATCTTTACCTGGTAAGGAGTTTTTTTGTGGACTTAGAATTTTAACAAAAGAATTACAATAATTACTACACAATCACAAAAAAGAGGGCCAAGGGTCCTTTTTTTAGTTTATGAGCAGTACTATGCCTGTGACCTTTCTCATGTTGCGGGGCATCCGTGCCTTTGACACATTTCTAGTTATAATTTGAGTTTCCTATCCTGGTTGCCAAATCCAGATATCGTTATTTTAGCATACATATAAATCTAACAGACACAGTTTGACAAATGAATAATATTAATATAAGCACTATTGAATTTAAGTTGTCAAAAACTTGCATTGTCAAGTACATATTTGCCAAAAATACATTAGACATACAAGTTTACAAAATTATTATTACCTCCCTTTGTCTATCTCGGTTGCGAAACCAAGATAGAGGGAAAATAGTTGAATTCCAAAGTATTCATGCTGCTACTCTTCTAGATGAGGTGCAGAGCGCATGTTTTGGATCTCTCGCTTCAAGGTCAACGGTAAGTTTACACTTAGGGGTCTTTGTTTCGTGTCCGCTCTGTAACTCTTGAACTGCTTGAAGGATTTTCACCACATCGAGACGACGTGCAGAGTGCATGTTTTTGATGGCTCGCTTCAAGTTCAAGGTCACGCTTAGGGGTCAAATGTCATACCTTCGGACGTATATTGCTCTGCATTGCGGTGCTCTTGTTTTCATTGCTTTAGTAGTTTTTTCATAATTTATTTATTTTCTCAACAACTCCTTTTATAAATTTAACCAATTACCAATACAATAAATACATGAATTATGACTGACAATTCGTAAATTTTATATATGTTTGTTGAATTTCAAATATAAAAAGTTTAGCATTACTAGAAAGTAGTGTATAAAATTATGATGTTGCACAGTTTTGAAATTAGCCGTTCATTATCTATATATTTACACTTAATTTCTACAATTTGATGTAAAATGCACCAGAAAAAATGGATATGGAGCAAAACAGAATCTGAAAAGCTCATCCTGTTATAATGTAATACCCATGAGATGTTGTCCTAAATACAAATGCGACGATAATAGGTTTTATGGCCAATATAGTTGGCAGGAGCAAAGCCACCATTACATAAAATGCCCGTATGTTACAATCCTCCACAGTAAAAAGTGTGCAATGTATTAAAATATAGCCAATTAGGACCACACATCCCATACAACTTTTCACATTAATCTCGTTATACATAGCGAAAAAAGTACAGGAAACATGAAAACGTATGCGTGAGTTCCGCACCTATTGGAACTTGAACTTGATAGCATGATCACCTCTACAGATTTGCAACAAAGCCTAAAACGTGTCATATAAAATGATTAAAAACGAGAAGAAAAGTCCACCTGGAATATTCACATTCAGAGATGGCGGTACTCATTTCTAATAAAGGTAAATACTGTGTTATTACGCACATGGCAATGGAGGCCACCATGTAATAAATTAAAGATTTATTTTTATTGAAAGTGTACGAAGAGTATTAGGCAGTATTTACTAGGGTGTACAACAAAAACAACTGCCGTTTATGGTATTGGGATTACTGAACTGCACACACCAAACACGTATAAACTAGCTGTACAGCACCCATGGGATTCACATTTAACAACATAAGGAGTGATCCAATAATTTACGACCAATTTAGCTGACTTTTAGGTGAAAAATGCGGAATAAAGTGGAGCCTCGCCACGCATTAGAAATATTTATGGACCTGCATCCACATTAGTAGTAGTATATTTAGTATATTTATGGATGTTGGTGAGATTTTAAGTAATTAGAAAGACAATAACATCTGTAAATAGATCCTTTGGAAGCATAGAGTGCAACCAAGCAGAATAATAGCAGACTCGGTTTGACTGAGTCTGTTCATGAGAGGTAATGAAAAGTGCAACACCACTCACGACCCCTAGCAAATCAAACAAATTATCAAACTGAAGTTATATGTTGTTTTGTTTTGTTTTGTTTTTGTTGGGTTTAACGTCACACCGACACAATTATAGGTCATATAGCGACTTGCCAGCTTTTCATGGTGGAGGAAGACCACATGTGCCCTTCCGTGTATTATTTCATTACGGATTGGCACCGATCTTTCGCAAGCCAACTGAATGGCTTCCTCATATGAGGAATTCAACGCTTCGAGCGAGAAAAATTTGGGTTCAAGCCATACTGTTGAATGGCAAGTGTTTATATGCTGGGAATCAAATATCGAGTGACCATATCATCAAACATAGAATAAAGCTAAACTTTCAAATGTTTGAGACACTTTTGAATACAAACAACATTCTCACATCTGTAGACGAGCAGTTTAAAAGCAAATAGTTTTGCTGAATTTTCAGAAATGCAACGATCCGACTGAACAAAAGTGCATATAAAAGAGCTAAAGTATCCATACAGATGATTAAGATAAGGCATCGTTGGCAGTCTAGACTAATCAACCAAGAACGAAAAGTAAGTCAAGCGGAAGTTTAAGAAATGTGTTATTATACAAACCCAAAAGCTGTAACTGGTACTCAATTCACAGCAAAACAACCGCCAAAACGATTCGCGCTTAATCTGATTAGCAGTTTAAGGAAAGTCGAAAAGACACAAATTTAAACGACAAATGTGTCATTATTTACGACACAGTACCAATTAAAGGTTTTACCCTTCAGTTTAGACGCTATTAATTAAATTTGAAGATATATAACCTCGTTGAAATGGTATTTTACAATGAGAAGATAGTGGTGTTGAACATAAAATAAGGACTAGAAAGACATTTAGAAATGGCATCAGGTGCGTATGAAGAACAAAATGCCGAGGAAAAGAGACAATCACATTTAATGAGGGAAAACGCGATGTAAAAATAAAAGCCTATACAAGTTTGATAAAACGTTTATTTTGTGATAACAGACATGCATTTTTTCATAGAATAACTTTATATCACGAATATTCCTTTTTAATGCGAATGGCTTATCAAATGATTTATGAACAGGCTTTACGCCATTTTACGCTGTCAAAATCTTAGTTTCTTTTTCGAAGTCAAATACATAATTTATTTTAACTTTTGTTTAAATAAAGAATTCCTGTTTTTACCCATACTGTGAGCGAGATATTTTCACAAAGTCAGGTTCTGTATCTGAGACCTTTTAAAAGAAGATTTGCGAAAGTTGACTTGTGTCCTTGTTTCTCAGATTTAAAACTCGCACAAGGTTTCGATTTTGTATGATGTCATAAACAGGTATCGTTTGTTTTTTTTTTTGTTTTTTTTCAGAATAAGCCCGTTTAGAGGCATACAGACACTAAAAAGGAAAATGGTGCGAAAAAAAGGTAGTCGCATAATGGCGGATTCAAATAGTCCTCAGTTGGTTTTTTGCTCTGTAGAGCTATATTCCTTATTTTCTTTACATTGTTTTTGCTGCAGTCACATGATAGATCTATGCTTGACATGTAGGTAGCATTGCATAATGAAATAACAAGTAAAATTTTGATGCAGAGCATCAAATCGCCGGAAAACTGTCGGCTAATATTTTGAAGATTGGATTGAAAAAATAACTGCTATTGCGGTGCATTGCATGCCGTTGAAATAAAAGATTGAAAAAACGTCGTATCCTTGATAAAAGTTACCTAAAATTAATCTTTTTTTCTACGACGGCATATATTTTTCACATTTTCAAACAATAAATGCAAAAGATTTCTTGTAACCAAAACATTTCGACATTACAGAATTAGTCATGCATACTTAGATCATACACCACCACTGCAATTTTGCGTCTCATTTTTCAGCTGATTTTGCAGTTTGTGTTTGACTGGAAATATTGTTCTTGCATCAAAAATGACCCCCGTTTGTCTTTTGATTTTTATTCAGCATTGACAATATCCTGCAAGAAAATGTAAGTTACGTGCATTTAAAATTGGTCCTGATGTGTGCTCATTGGAAATAAGTCATTTTTATATAGAATAAAGAAGAACAGCTATCTAGTATGTTGTAAGTCTAAGTCTAAGTTAAGGATATCGTGGAAATTTGACACGTTTGCAAGTTTCTCAGCATCAACTACGCAAAATATTTTCAATTTTCGCAAAAGTGATCGTCCTGTCGGTTTTAATTGAGGTATGTTGTCATGATTAAAGACAATATCACGAACCCATGCATAGAGATACATTAGAAATGTTGACAACGTGGAATGTATCAAAAGAGTTATTTTAATTCATGTCGAGAACGGACATTAGTAACAATGAAGACTCGGTGTAGGCCTAGTTATATTTCCTGGTCCATTCGGATCATAGAGTTAGTTCTATCTATCTGCAAATTAGACGTCTGGTAAAGCCAGTGTTGAAGGGGTAAAGGTTGTTTACTTTGTTGTTTTCTATACTTAAAGATTATCTTCTTGAAAATTGTATTTAATAATTAATTGTACTTGACGAACAACAAAGGTAAGGCAAAGAAAGTAACAGGAAAATAATATATATAGCCTTATAAATACTACTGGCATTGCGCAAATAGATATGAGCCGACGATTTTGTACTTGAATTTGTCTGGATAATATTAAAAAAACGCGCACAACATACATTTCAACACACATTTCTCTGATCTTACAGTCATTAAATAAGTGGAGGTATAAACTAAGAGGTTCAATAACTAGCAGAAACTTGATCTCAATCGAACGATTACGCTTCTTGTGGATTTTGGAATATAAAAATAAATGAGTATTTCAGACAGACTGCAATAACTTGTTCGATAGTGATATGTTTGTTCAGACTTGATATTTGTTTTGATCTGCTGTTTTACCCCTAATAAAGACATATTCAGTTTCGGAACCATGAAATAGTGAACGGACATGACTACTGTACCTTCTTTGCATAAAGGAAAATAACTGAGAAATTCTACCTTTACAACAATGTTTACAATAATGTGAGTTTTAACTTTTGCGATCCATGAATCTGCAATAACAAAAATATTACAGGAATGTAGATAATTAATATATCAGACAACAGTAAAATAGTAAAACTGTTACTTTACTGTATAGAAATGAAGCCAGTTACGGCATAGTGATATTATTAGTTATTAAAACAAAATGCGTCAACTTGATATTATAAGAATTACATGATCAGCAGGTGTCCATATTAGCTGTGTAGGTGAATTTTGCGTTCCAAGATTTCCAAGATTTTATTCATAATACTCAGTGTGTACATTGGTACAAATACAAGAGCAATATCATATATATAAATAATACATTCTAACATGGTCATCGATGATACATGGCATACAATAGGCAGAGGAAAACAACATATTATACGTACTTATCACGTTGGAAAAATAAATAAAGAAATAATAATCAATTTTCCAAAATAACAATTTTACAAAATGCCGGGATTCGCATTAGCCGGGATTCGCACTTAAAATCATGCGTCATTGATATGCAAATTAGTCAGGTTTGATTGACAGCGCCAGGGCCAATTTTTGTGAGTTTACTGAAATTGAACTGTTCTTAAAAGTTGCTGATTTGTTTAATTTTTTGCCGCGTGCTTCGAAGTACCAATTGTTTGGAAGATAGGAACGCTATTTTTTATCATTCAGTATTTAAAGCGAGTGTGTTGTATTTGTGAATCGTTTCGGACCAAACAATAGTATAAATTGTATACCATTTATCTGATATCAATACATACTTGTGATGAAAGTATTTGTTATTCGTGGATTTAATAGTGTACCAGATTTTGGACTCGGACTAAGTTGGCCATTCTCTGGTGAGTACTTCTCACATATTTTCCTTTACGCTTCGTTAATTAACTTAGTTAACTTAATTTGCAGAAAATACCTTTTGACCGTTGTATCTGTGTGCAATTAAAAACCAAAATAATTGTTTCTGGGCACTTTGAAGAAGAAAAAAATCACCTATCATTTCTTTGAATTTCATCGTCATAACATTTTGATCATGGTCTGTTTGAATGCACTTCTTATATGCATAGAGAATCGGAATGAAACAGGAGTAGTTCTGTCAAATGTATCAAGATTAGAGAAACATTTATAATAAATATGTCATTTTAGCTCTAACAACAACACGGTGGCGATACCCTGGGTATGCAGGGGTGCAAAATGGCGGCGAAATCTCTCGATTCAGGTAACATTTCTCATTATTACTGTCTTAATACTTAACCAATTTTAACGAAATAAAGACGAGTGCCCGCTCATAAGAATACTACACCCTCGGCTATAAAGATTGGACTCCTGAGTTTCGTAGTTTTTGTGAAAAGTGCAACGGCGCATGCTGACGGAAAAAATGCAACTGCTATGTAGGGGGGGGGGGGGGGGGGGCATTTTAATGAAAATGACTAAAGCAGCTATCCCCATGTGTTTCGAAAAATGGCTTGTAGGGCGGAACCGGGCTTGACATGTTCCAAAGCTGTTGTAGAACTTTAGCAAGTGAACTCGCCAGTTTTCGGCAATTCCGGACGATTAAAAGGAAATGTGTGGGGGAGGTGTTTTCATAATGTTATGTGGGAGTGCTTTTGATATGTGGGGGTGACATAACTGGCTGCTAGAGACACGCAATAATACGGACAAAAAAGCCAGCGAAAAATACTTTTAACTGTTAAATGCATATTATATGTCAAAATATATTGTGATGATGTCCGTCCATTCGTCCTTGCATGTTTCTTCTCATACATCGTTGTCACTAGAGACTTAAAACTTGATCACGATTGTAGTCTTCCTATAACACTGTGGCGATACCTTGGGTATGCAGGGGTGCAAAATTTAACCTTTTTTCATGTTAACTTTATTAATACTTAACCAGTTTAAATGGAATAAAGACGAGTGTCCACCCATACGAAAACAACAGCCTCGGTTGTAGGGCTTGGTCATCTGGGTTTCATATTTTGTGTGAAAAGTGCAACGGCGCATTCTGATGAAACAAATCCAACTGGTGTTTAACAATCAAAAAAAAAAAAAAAATAAATAAATAAATAAATAAAAAAAATACGAAAAAAGGTTAAATTTTGCACCTGTAAACATCTGTCAGGATTCCGAGGAAACAACTGAAGATTTCTTTCAAGTTTAAAAGTACTTTTACTATAAGTTATACTAATATTCTCATATAGTGACAACAGTGTTCCTTCATACAATGGAATTACAAATACTTACAAACGGGAGTTGGTTGAATTTTATCTAAGTGAAATTGAAAGTTGGCGGTTGTTGCACTTTTGATGTGACGCTTTTGAAGGTCAAGACCGAAGTCCTAGCCAGGATTTCTTACCGGCTTTTATAAACATTTGGATCTGAAATCCACCAATCAAAACAGTAAAATCCAGAAATCCACCAAGATCCACCAATCAAATGATAAAAGGATTTCCGAGGCTGAAATCCAGCATTTCAGCAGCAGCCATATTGAAATGCAGCACGAAAAATAAATAAGAAAATGATCAATAAATTGCATATAACAACGGTAGCTGATGGATTTCTGGTGTTTAACAATCATAAATAACAAATAAATACAGATCATGAATTGTTCCTAGGTAGAAACTTTGACTATAAATGGAAATCTTATAAGAAAATATTGAAGTGGGCGGATTTCAAATATTTCCGCCAGTGAAACTTTTGGTAACAATGAAATCTG
Organism: Mercenaria mercenaria; assembly: GCF_021730395.1. Lineage (NCBI taxonomy): Eukaryota > Metazoa > Mollusca > Bivalvia > Venerida > Veneridae > Mercenaria > Mercenaria mercenaria. The sequence continues at coordinate 59,521,023 of NC_069376.1, read as the reverse complement.
AGAAGACTGACAAATTTCCATCAAAAAGGTAAGTATTTCAGAATGTTATTGTGGTTTTCATATATAAAATGTTCCTTTCTAATCAGTTCACACCAGTATGGCAAGTTTATAAGGTAAGAGTATCTATACTTTGTAAAGATCAGTTCATGGCACAGGATTTCACAATGTCACCAGGATTTCCATGTAAAGTTCCATTGTCAGTAAGTCTTTCCTCAATTATTCATCAAACGTTCATGTATTAATGGTGTTACAGTAACTTAGAAAAATATAACAGACCCTTACAGCTCCCCTGCGTACCTAAGGTATCGCCACCGTGTTAAAGGAAGACTACAATAAATCACTAGAATTTGTCAAAAGATACCATCGCGCATCTATACGCCGCTTTTTTTCGCATAGATTGTTCAGTTTACATTACAGCCAAGTTGGTTATAAAATCTGACAAAGGTAATGGGGAATTTAATTATTCCCGATTTTTAAATGCAAAGATCAAAGTAAAATGAAGGACATTGTCATACGTAGATACATCAAAGTGAACATCTTGTCACAAGAATTGGTATTTGTGAATACGAGTCAAATGTGTGAAGTAATAAAAACATTACAGCAAACTAACAGTTTTTAGCGTTTAAATAGTAGATGTCAAATATCAGATGGACATCAAAATGACTATGTTCCGACTTTTAAAAGTAAAGGTGAAAAGTCAAATAAAGGTAAAGGTCAAATATTAAAGAATATAATTGAACGTCTTGCCAACAGGGTTGTTATTTGATTACAAGTACTAATTTAGAACAAGTTACAGCAAAATTTAATATAATAGATCCACGCCCCTTATGACACATATAGCTTTATATCTAGGTGTCGTATGAAAATGCACTCTCCAAAGGCCATAGCAGTATCGTGATCAAGTTTCAAGTCTCTTGTGCCAACGATGTATGAGAAGAAACATGCAAGGATGAAAGGACGGACATCATCACAATATATTTTGACATATAATATGCCTTTAACAGTCAAAAGTATTTTTCGCTGGCTTTTTTGTCCGTATTATTGCGTGTCTCTACCTGCCAGTTAAGTCACCCCCACATGTCAAAAGCACCCCCACATAACATTATGAAAACACTTCTCCCACATAGCATTTCCTTTTAATCGCCCGAAATTGTCGAAAACTAGCGAGTTCACTTGCTAAAGTTCTACAACAGCTTTGGAACATGTCAAGCCCGGTTCCGCCCTTTCAGTGACTTCTTTATTGGAAAGATCGAAACAATCAGAAACGATATAGCATCGCAAACACAATCTGTATCTGATTTAGATGACATAGAAACTGAATACACAGGTGTCAATTATGTAGAGTTTACTCGAGCCTCAGAAGACGAAGTGAAATCAATTATCAAAAAGTCAGCGAACAAATCATGCGAACTAGATCCTATCCCAACATGGTTATTAAAAGAATGTCTTGACGAACTAACACCAGTGATAACAACAATTATGAATGCATCTCTAGATGCTGCGTATGTGCCCAAAGCGTTCAAACATTCACGAATAAGACCTCTTCTAAAAAAGCCAAGCCTAGATTCTAATGTCCTAAAAAACTATAGACCTGTGTCAAACTTGCCGTTTCTGTCTAAAATCTTAGAAAAAGTGGTAGATGTTCGAATTGAAAATCATCTGAGGAACAACGAACTTCATGAAGTTAATCAATCTGCTTATAAAAAATTCCACTCAATCGAAACCGCCCTATTAAAAGTTCAAAATGACATTCTTCAATCGTTGGATAAGAACAATGTGACTATTCTTGTGATGCTTGATCTCTCTGCAGCATTTGACACTATTGACCACGGTACGTTGATTCATCGCCTTGAACGTCACTTTGGTGTTACAGGCAAGCCACTCGCATGGATGATGTCATACCTTAGTGACCGCTACCAGACCGTATGCATAGATGGCGAGCTATCACAACCAGTGCTAATGAAGTACAGTGTACCCCAAGGGTCTGTCCTGGGGCCAAAGAACTACACAATGTACACAAAACCAGTCGGAGCTATCTGCAGAAAGCACGGACTGAACAATCATTTCTATGCGGACGATTCGCAGTTATATCAATCCTTCAAACCAATAAATAAAATGTCTATTGAAGAGACCATTCATCGCGTTGAAAGTTGTTTAAAGGATATAGTAAGTTGGATGAATACTAAATATTGAAACTCAATGCTGAAAAAACAGAATTAATCATATTTTCATCTGAACACAAGACACAATCTGTTTCAAACATATCTGTGAAAGTGGACGGCTCTGAAATCAAACAATCAGGCAGTGTCAGGAACCTCGGTGCTTTCCTGGATTCGAACATGAGGATGGAGCAACATGTGAATAGTGTGTGTAGGAATTCCTATGCACAGTTGCGGCAAATTAGTCACATCAGACAATATATAACCGCAAACGCAACCAAATCTCTAATCAACTCTCTTGTTACATCACGTTTGGATTATTGCAACTCTCTTCTATATGGAATTCCAAAACGGTCAATGAACAAACTGCAATATGTCCAAAACACGGCAGCTAGAATCGTAACCAGAACATCCAGATACGACCATATAACGCCTGTTCTGCGTGAACTCCATTGGCTTCCTGTGCAATGTAGGGTAGAATACAAAATTATAACACATACATATAAGGCACTCAAAGATCAATCACCAGCTTATGTAGCGAACATGCTAGAAATATATACACCATCCAGAAATCTGAGATCGCAGAATAATGCATTAAAACTAGTGGTGCCCAAATGTCGAACAATACGATTTGGTGACAGGAGCTTTCAGACAGCTGCTGCGAGGTTATGGAATGCCCTCCCATTTGGCATAAGAGAGTGCAAGACCGTGCAAAGTTTCAAAAAAGCGCTAAAGACGCATTATTTCATACAATTCTTTGGCAACTAGCATCTCACTGATTACCTGATTTATAATGTAGGTACTTTGCCGGCCAATTAATTACTTTAATTAAGAACTCCGGTGTGACAGAATAATATTGGCGGTGTTTTTTTTCTGTGGGGTATATCGTGGATGTTCTCCGGACCGTTTAGGTAGGGATTGGCCCAGTCATCCGGGACGGTTTGCATGCTGTGATGCATTTCGCAGACATCATGCCACTTAATTCTGTCTGTTCAAAATGTAAGATATCTTCTGTTCTATTCTGCTCTGACCTGTGTCTTTGATAGGTCAGTTAATGTTTTATGATATTGTATTTTGTTTCATGTTTTGATCTGCCTACCTTCCAATTTAAAATGCTTGGTATCTTATTACCGTAATGTAATTTTAATTTCTTCTATAATAGTTCAATTCCCATTTTTTATTGAACATTATATAAATGTTTTTATGTAAAGCACTTTTGAACGTATTTTTATATGAAAAGAGTGCTATATAAATGTGGTATATAATAATAATAATAATAACAAGCCGTTTTTCGAAACACACGGGGATAGCTGGTTTAGTCATTTTCATAAAAATGCCCCCCTACATAGCAGTTGCATTTTTTCCGTCAGAATGCGCCGTTGCACTTTTCACAAAAGCTACGAAATTCGGGAGTCCAAGCTTTATAGTCGAGGGTGTAGTATTCTTATGAGCGGGCACTCGTCTTTATTTCGATAAAATTGGTTAAGTATTAAGACAGTAATAATGAGAAATGTTACCTGAATCGAGAGATTCCGCCACCATTTTGCACCCCTGCATACCCAGGGTATCGCCACCGTGAACAACATTGTAATGTAAATGGAGATGTACATTAAATATGAGTGCGTCACGCATACTGCGTATAACAATTGTTGAGGAACGTTCGTTTTGGAATTGAAAAAGAATTATTCAAGAGTAGAGAGTAGTTGTTTATATTAAATAGATCAACCTCATTATGTATTAAGATATAGTTTTAATGAATTTTTATTCTGTAGTTTGTAATAGTGCTCCTTTTTCCGAAACAAAAAAAAGGAAAATGAGCACAAAAACTTAAAAGGTATTTCTCTTGTATGTAACGTTGCTGTGTCAATATTTACATTAAAGATATTTAAACTGTTGTATTTAGTTCCAGATAAAAAAAATCAAGGACTCACAATAAAAGAGATTAAATAGTTAATTGAGAGCCATTTTATATATTATGCTATGATTTCTGAATCTTTAAATTATTAGGATTATATGATTATCTTTTAAGCTGTGACATAGTTTTAAAACCGAGTATTAATTTCGTCATAACTTTCTGTCCATCACGTGTCTACCTATAGCTATTTAATATCACCAGATACAAAAATAGTGCAACTATAAATGTATTCAATTTTGAATTGAACTAGTGTTTATATTGTGCTTTATTAGATACAAACCGCTGTGCATGTAAATGTTTTGTCATATATTGCAGACGTTAAATGTGGCTTTTCATAAATACAAATCAAATTAAAATGAACGTGGGAAATGTATACCCAAACGAAAAGAGGTCATAACGTTCTGAAGACACAAAATAACATTAAATTGTTTTTAGTTTCCTTTTATCTGTTGTGTGACCTTATTGATGTTTTGTGATTTTATTTTGAATCAATAAGCTTAAACGAAAAAAAAAGCATTTTATCAATGTATTTATATATTTAATTTTTACACAAGTTTGAAACCAAGACACGCCTTATAAAATGCTTAACATTTCTTTAAACGTGACAATGACCGATCCTGAAAACTCTGGATAACATAAGGTCTACAAAGTGTTCAACGATGTGTATTTTTCGATAAAAAGATATATAGACATTTATCTGCCTTTCAATCTACTTGGATGATTTAATGGCTGATTTATTTGATAAAAATCTGCCGTTTTATCTATCTTCAATACCTATACGTCTAACGTTGATTTCTCTCTAAGGGCACTCCAGTGTAAATCCATTATCTCAAATCTCCTTCTGTTGTTTTCAAACATTGCTCGTACAGTAAATCAACTGTTGACAGAATCTTTATATGATAAACTGGCCAATTGATTTTAGTAAGTTCATAATGACGTGAAGTACTTTAGTATCTTTAGTAACATATGGAGAGTATATAAGTTTTGAATATGGATATGTTTTTCATATATATACTTATTTACAATTCCATTACACGACAACAACAACAAAATGTTTCGACACAGTTTAAAAATAGTTATTTTGAACGATTGAAAGGTTTTACCATTCCAGCAAACAAAGATATCTTTTTCACTTTTTGTTTTAACAAATGAAAAGGAAAGAGGTACCTACGTATCAAAACACTTTAATTTGTTCTGTGTCCGTTTGATTTATTCAAGATTTATGTGGCTTGGAGTTTTCAGATTTTATCACTTGGTATTTCCAAAGGGATTAAATGGTATTTTTGTAAGTTTATATGCCAGCATGTAACGAACTCCTTATCGTATGAAATCTGTCTGCTTCGTTCAAGTTACATATGAATTCCGAAAAAAAAAAACAGAATTGAAAAGTTTCTCTTCCAGGTAGGCCCATTACTGATCCCATCAAGTAACAAAATATATCTCTACATTGTAGTAGGTTTCCGCTATAATAACTATAAAATTATATCTGTAACTTTAGTCGTTTTCCTTGTAAACATTTGCAAGAAAAGTATCATGAGCTTTCTCTGTAAGATCATGAATATCTAAAGATGAACATTTTACAGTAAAGATGATTACTTTCATTCCTACAAGTCGACTATGCCCACCCTATAATTGAAGAGAATTAGACAACATTTCGGAAATTATCTAAATGTTTCTAGGGCTTTATCTCAACTTTATCTGTATACTTTCTCAATGTTTGCTATAGATGGTCTTTAAAATAATTATTTGTGGTAAAGAAACAAGCATTATCCATGTTCACCGTAATCCACTATTCCGCTAGTAGCGTTAAAAAAACCCAACTGATTCAAGAATTTAATAAAATGATGGGGTATATATTTTTTTTTTCAAAATAAAATAAAACGTGTCAACAAACATGAATACATTATCATAAGTGTTTAAACCTATGATCACAAATAAAAGCAAGTCGGTTCTTAAGTATTTATCATGTGAAAATTAATAATTACACTTTACGCATTCTCATCCATCAGATGTTCGTCAAAATTCCGAGACGAACCTCTGATTTATTTCTGTCGTTTATTTGGTGAGCATGCGCACTCGTAATTACTACCGGGAGAAGTTTCAGCCAATCAATGTTCGCTACTATTTGGCACGCCGAATTGAAATTTCAAACAATATGTAAGCAAGATAGTTGCTAACGATAGATAAAGGCGATCTTCCATGATTGCGATTAATAAAGATTTATTTCTGTTATTCGATGTTAAGAAATTTACCTGAAGAAATAATAATATTCCTCGTAAGTCGGCATCGATATGAAAGGACGCGGTCACGCTTTTCACGGACGATTTTGATTGGTTCGCTACATTTTGTCGCGAAACGACGCTGATTGGCTGAAACGTTTTACCTGTAATGTAACCAAACCACAAATATCGGCGAAATGTACCAGAGGTTCATCCGGGGAACCACGGTAGACCTCTGGTATGCGAGAATGACTTTACGTTGAATTTTACTATAATATTAGCTTCTTGAAAAAATATAGTTCGATGAATAAGTCCATAGGTTTCAAAGATGTAGATTATGATCGTGTGCCGTTGAACAGACAGGCCAATGTATGGCCAGTTTAAATTTCCAAAACATACCTTTGTCATATATGACGAGAAAGTTGGTTACTTATTCCGTTTTCCTTTTTCAGTAAGGAATAAGTAACTAGGTACTTTTTGTTACTTATTCCTTATTCAAACGCGAATAAGTAACAGACAAATTAACACGAGATAAAGAATCACCTTGTTTACCATTTTTCCAATATGTTTTAGTAACACACCTTTTAACCTGCAAAACGTGTTCCAAACACATGACAACTTTCTTTCACCAGAAAATTGTAGAAGTCGAATAATTAGAACTCGAATAAGTAAACGATGAATGAACACCAGATAACATCTCATCTCGTTCACCATTTTTTCAATTTCATTTTGTTACTCACTATAACACCTACAAAACGTGTTCTGAACACATGTCATATCTATTTCACCGAAAAATCATAAAAGTTGAATTAAGGAATAAGTAACTAGTTTCATTTTGTTACTTATTCCTTATTCAAACGCGAATTAGTAACATACAAATTAATACCTGATAAAGTCTCATCTTGTTCACCATTTTTTTTTCAATATGTTTTAGCTACACACTTTTTAACATACAAAACGTGTTCCGAACACATTGCATCTTTCTTTCACCAGAAAATTACAGAAGTCGAATAATTAGAACTCGAATAAATAAAAGATGAATGAACACCAGATAACATCTCATCTCGTTCACCATTTCTTCAACTTCATTTTGTTACTCACTATAACACATACAAAACGTGTTCTGAACACGTTTCATATCAATTTCACCGAAAAAGCATATAAGTCGAATAAGGAATAAGTAAAGAATAGATATGAGATGTGTTCAGAACACGTTTTGAAGGAGATTAGACTTTATCTGGTGTTAATGTGTCTGTTACTTATTCGCATTTGAATAAGGAATAAGTAACAAAAAGTACATAGTTACGTATTCCTTACTTATTCCTTATTCGGAAAAGAAATAAGGAATAAGTATCCAACTTCCTCGTCATTCGTCATATTAACTTTGTGCATTAGCTTATGTCCAGTACACTATAATAATAATCATAATGATAATATTGTATAATATTTAGCGTTGAGTATTACGTAATGCATGTTTATTACGTTACGTTGCTGTTACCCTTATCAACCAAATAGACTATAAAACCTATCATCAACACCCTTATTGTGATGATAACAACAACAACAACAATAACACCACCACAAGCAACAACAACAATGATAATAAGTATTAGAATAGTATAAACTGAAAAAGGTTTAAATTATGTATTCATATACCCGTGTTTCAAGAATAGACTAAGAATAAAGTATGCAAGACTCATAAATACTTGACAAAGGGAGTCAGTGACGCAGTGTTTAGAAAGTTGGACAACAACGCAAGCGATCCAGGTTTGATTCCCGATCGCGGTAGATTTCACTTGGGTTAATGTCTCCCACACCACTGTGTGATGGGAGACATATTGCTTTATTCTTGTCTGTCTGTCTGTGTGTCCGTCGGTCAGTCTGTCACAAATCTTGTCCGCACTCTAAGTCGAACATTTCTCATCCGATCTTCACTAAACTTAAACAAAATGTGTTTGCCAATAAGTCCTCGGCCAAGTTCGATAACTAGCCAAATCGGAATTATGGCCCTTGAAACATTGGTTTTGATAATCAAAGCACTGAAAGTGTGATTTGGTTGTATCCAAGCACTGACAATGACAATGACAATGACTGAAAGTCTGATTGGGTTGTTTTTGATAATCAAAGCACTGAAAGTCTGATTGGGAATTAAGAATATATAGGGAGTAGGGTTTACACTCGAACATTTCTCATCCGATCTTATACTACTATTCAGATGATTAGGCAGTTGTGGGAGACATGCGCTTTTCTCAAAAGCAGCTCTAGTTTATTTATATTGGTGCTGTTGTTAGCAGTATCGGCCAAGATTGGCTACTGGGAAGTTTGATATGATACCTGGGCTTCACTTGGAATATTGTAACCACAAGATATACAGATGAATATACAAACATTGTTTTTAATAATCCTATTTGTCCCTTGTTAGAGGTATAAAATGTATAAAATCTATAAGAAGATCCTTTAGAAGCAAAGAATGCAACCAAGCAAAATAATAGCAACGGAAAGAGAAATACTCCTCACGCCCCTTAGCACTCAGTGTTTTTTTTAATTGATCTGAGAATGGGACCGGGGCCTTTACAATTGGGAAAAAATGCGTCGTAAAACACCTAAATTGGGAATTGTTAAAAGTCATATTTTCTATTAAAATGTCACATTTAAAAAAGAAAAATGGTCATTAAATTATCATTATGCATTATGTAAGCAAATTGTCTTGTGTTTCAAGGTTTCAAAGGTACAGTCTTGTTTGAAAAAAAATGGGAAAAGGTAAGACAAGAAAGGTTCACTTTGCCTCAAATGGCCTAAAACTGAAAATTTCTAAATTGGTAAAAGAAATATATTCTTTCATCAGAAGTATCTTTTAATCAAATTGTAACGGAATAATTACATTTATTCATAGAAAAGAAAATATTTACATATTAAAAAATAGTTTAACATTATGGCATGGAAACTTCACTTTTTAAGAAAGAATTTTTAAACAAATAGAAATTTTCATATGAGCACAGCTCGACCACAATCAAATATTGACCATAAATTCTGTAACAGAAGTGACTAGGGTCAAATATTTTTGTGGTCCTGAAGTGTTCTCACTACTAAAAATTCCTATGTGACCTAAAAATGGCAAAAAAGTTCCATTTTCTTAAAAATTTGTAGATTTTCAGCAATGTCATGATATGTGTGAACAATAATAATCTTTACAAAAAAAAAAAACTTAATTCCTTACAGTAGTTAAACCATCTGGTAGCAAACAATTTATATTTTTTCAAATTTTAGCCAATTTGAAAATTTTCAAAATTGCTTAGGCCATATAAGGCTTAAGTGAACTTTGTCCTTTAACTCTGGGAATTTTAGCTTTGAAATTGGGAAAACACATACTATTTGCCATTGGGATTGGGGCCCAATTTCGGTCCCAACTTGGCCATAAATAAAAGACTGGCACTGGCTAGGGCAGAATTCTTTTACATAGACATTGAATGGACTTCATGGTCTCGGAGGACCTAAAACTACAACAACATTAAAGCTGCTGATATACGGTATGACCAGAAAAAGACGATGTTTGTTTTGTTTTGTTTTATGACAATGAGGGATTCTGTATGTACAGTGTGTCGCACAATAAAATGGTTCAAAGTAAGTATAAGAATAAATATTCATCAGATATTCAAAGTCCAAACCCTAACATTCGAAATTGTCTTCTTAAATTTAAGATAATGCACCATTAATATTGCAGCATTTGGTAAATGAATTAAAAACCAATTTGACTGTTTTCTACAAGTCACATTAGTTTATTGTGTGGATAGTAAAAATGTAGACAATCATTTAAGGATATTCAACTTTACTTAGTTTCAAATGACGTACTCATATTTTGTTCCAGACATGATTTTGACCTTTATTATTATCATACCAGATTTATATAGCCGCCATTTTTTTTCACATCCCATATGACGGCTAAATTATGGTCACAATGATGGGTATATATCATCATTGCATGAAAAGATCTTACTCTGACTATTTCATTAGATGAATTAACTTGACAAAACAAACACTCTAAAACGGCTAGTATTTGACAATATTTACGATCCTTATTTCTTATATTAGAATAATGAAATCATAATTAGTAGGAGGCAACAAGATGTGATTTTTTTTTTGCTTTTGACTGATTGAGTCTTGATAACAACAAAATGCGTTAGTGAATGAAAAAGATCTTATTAACTAAGTAAAATTTGTTTTGATATAGATATTTGAGCCGTGCCATGAGAAAACCAGCATTGTGGGTTTGCGACCAGCATGGATCCAGACCAGCCTGCGCATCCGCGCAGTCTGGTCAGGATCCATGCTGTTCGCTTTTAAAGCCTACTAGAATTAGAGAAACCATTAGCGAACAGCATGGATCCTGACCAGACTGCGCGGATGCGCAGGCTGGTCTGGATCCATGCTGGTCGCAAACCTACTATGTTGATTTTCTCATGGCACGGCTCATTTGATGTTAATCTGTGGTAAATACAAATTTGTGATAATGTAATTAACTTCTTGCCGTCTTGCCATTTCGATTTTTTTGACAATATGTGACAGGAAATGGCCGTACCGGCGACAGTAACCATCAGAACAAATCAACACCCTTTACAATATTTACAAATTTATTTACAAAAGATGATTATTAACAATGAATAGATATGAAAAGAAAAAAAAAAACTGATTATAAGAAAGAAAAAAAAAGAAAGTTCAGTATCTCTAGATACAAAAGTTCTTATAGTTCCATTCTAATCTGACGTGGTACAGTTCTTTAATTTAATTGCGAACTTTAAGTAGCACAAACAAAACGTAGCTTCTAAATTCAGTCCCTTTTAACCGTGAATATGTTGATTCCGTGTTGGCTCCCTATGGTGGTAGGTGATTGCATCCCTGAGCTGACTTCAGAGGATAACAAAAATCATCGTCTTTGCGGTTTACGGCACAACCATGAGACGAAAGCTCTGCGCTGGGAATATCACATCCAGGCGAGTGAAGACAAGTGAACCTCGGGCATTGTACTTCCGGGTTATGACATCACCAGGAAAAATCGTCTGGCGGAAGAAGCTAAAATATATAACATATGGTAAGCACCATAGCAAAACAAATAAGTCAGGGCATAAAGCTGCTCCTTTGGGTACACCATACCTCCGTAGGCTCCCATAAATAATACGTGCTACTTATACAAAACATATGTGCTACTAAGTTCATACGTCATATGATTAAAATACGTCACTTATTACTTCCATATTACAAAGATTACTTACTTAAAAGACTGAAGTTAAAGTATGAAATGATATGAAAAGTATATGATGAAACATTATAGTAATGGAAATGATAAACTGCAGCTATTATTTACAACTACAAATTAACAAAATTCATTATAAATCAAACGTTATATGATAGTTGGCATCCATATAATATCTAATGCCATACACTAAAACGGACATTGTATGTGTATGCAATAGACTGTCACACAATTTCATATTACAATAATATAATACATACATGGTACTAGACTTGCCATATAGAGTTATACATAACAATACAATGCAGTAATGGCGTTCCATAATTAACAAAATGTTTGACATAAGTTTTTGAAACAGTGCTTTACAATTATCACGATACAAATTTCAGTATAAATCTAACATCTTTTATAAACGAAACGTTTAGACTCCTCTTTCTAAATAATTTACAAAAGTCTGAAAAATTTAATAAATTATCCTAACATACCGAAACTAGCTAAAATCACATGCCGAAAAGTAAATGTTACAGAATTCTGTTGAATGAACAAAAATTTACCAAATAAAAATCGTAATGCAAAAATCATACAAAAATCTAACAAATAAATTTCTTACCTCGATCGAGCATAAATTTCTAGCAAGAAAATAATTCAGACATAGATTCGTCTATAAAGTCGTAAGGTTGTGTGCGCAAGGCATATCTAGTCCAGTCTATTTAAAGGATAATGTCCCGCCAAATACTAAATTTCATGGGATTCACGGCTAAGCCGTGGACTCCGACTATTTGTGTTTCCACGGGATTCACGATATAGCCGGGAATCTAACTACTTTGGCGCGGATTTAAATTGACAATTTGAGGCCCATTATAGTGGTTTTGGGGATAAAAACATAAATCACTGAAGTTTATAAAATATCAACATTCTTATTACTGAACAGAATTTAATGAAATTTACATGGAAATTTAAGTTATGAAATACAGAAAAATATGAGAGGTATTTTATGCGTGAAATCTGACATTTATCTCAATAACTCAAAAGTTTACAAAAAGATGATGCAATACCTGCATTTACAATACATATAAAATAAGGCCCGTATGTCAATTTGTGACACAATATGCAGTACAATTCTCAGTAAATGTCACAATTAGGTAATGCATATATTGGGTCATGCTTATCAAATTTTAGAATTGTTGAACGATGACATTACCTCATTTTAAGAGTGATAAAGGTAGTCTAGATACTCTCGTCGTATAGTAAATACATATTAAAAACTATTTATAAGGAAAATCTAAAAGTTTGATCCTTCACACGACTGTAATTATAATCAGCTACTTACAGGCAATAAAGCAGAAACAAAAAACAAAAGACTTTATGTCTTAATTGACATTTGAGCCGTGCCATGAGAAAAGCGCAGTCTGGTCAGGATCCATGCTGTTCGCTTTCAAAGCCTACTGCAATTAGAGAAACCGTTAGCGAACAGCATGGATCCTGTCCAGACTGCGCGGATGCGCAGGCTGGTCTGGATCCATGCTGGTCGCAAAGTCACTATGTTGGTTTTCTCATGGCGTGGCTCGTTTTTGTTTCCATACGTTCTACGAAGAAAATATTAGACACACGTATTTTTGTTTGAAGTGTTTATGAAGTAGAAGCAAAACGTCAAGACTGTACGGTTTTCCTTGAAAAAACACATTCATGTCAGATTGATTAATATTTTCGATCCATCAGCTGTCACATCATTGATGGATCAACTGCTTTCAATATCAGCAGAATTTAAATAATTAGTTCGTCTAAATCGTATAAGTCGAATACAGCGAGTGAGACCAGTTCAAAAGCCACATTCTATAACAGAATGAAACACGTATAGAAAATGGTTGGACAAAATACTTTATTTTTGTCCAATGTAAAAATACTTTATTTTGTCCAATGTAATAAAACTTATTATTGAAATTCAGTCAAATTTGACGAAAACTGGCTGGTACGTTTTGCACATGTTTCATGCAACAACCGAAAAGTATAAATGTTTAGAAAAGCCTAAGTATCAGTGACTTTTAAGAAACTTTTCGCACTTGAAGTATAGGTGTTATAGTAAACAGTTTCAAAAGTATGCGAGACGACGTCTAGATGATTGAATTATTTGCAGTTTCATAACTTTTAAAATGACTTATACACCCTTGTTACCCGGATAATACAAAATGATATGATAATTCCAAAATACTAAAAACTGGATGAACTGTCAAACTTGGTAAGGACATTGTTTATTTTAATATTTTGTAATTACTCATTCTGATCGTTTAAAGTGTTATAACTGATTCAAAATAGTTTACAAGCTGTACCATTTGCACTAAACAATTTGCATATGGGACATATTATTCACTTTGGAAACCGTTTAACAATGTTTACATTTTGCTTTTGAGAACGAGTTTGGCGATTCAAACCGTTGTCAACTTCATTTAATAGACTTTTGGTAATGAATGTTATTTTGTAATTTTCAGTTATTATATAAACAATGATATGAACATGTTAGGAAGTTTTTATCTAGATCAAATAACCCAAATTTACAAATATATAAGCATATGTATTAGTCGATGGATACTGACCAAAGTGTTCACAGAAATTTCGAAGATAAAGCCCAAAATGTTATATGGATAATAGTCAACATTGTAAACTGACACGAAAAAGAAACGCAACAAGTATTGTAATAGTCAATATTTATAACCTACTGATGTTTAGCCATACAAATTTATATGTGTAATCAAAGTAAACATAACAGAAAAAAATTTTATCATCAAAAAATGAATATCATCTGAGATCATATTTCTGTCCATACTTCAACGTCAGTGCAGTCAATAACACGTATAGCCACCATTGCTCTGTATGACATCCTGTACAAGGTTTGACTTGAAGGTGGAATTTATTTTTGCCCATACTATGACTCTGCCACCATTGTACGGATAAACCTCACGCACACAGTTATTTGCGAAACGTTCGTTGCGGCGTCTGTATATTCTGACCTATCCGTCAGCGTGATGGAGATCAAATCTTGATTCGTCGCTAAATACAACAGTTCCCCACTGACGTCGTCGGTTATTTAGAGCCCAGCGTTGCTTTTCTTGACGATGACAAGAGCCTGACATCGAGCTGGACGATGGAAATGAATCCCGCGTTTACGCAAACAATTTATGACTGTGTCACGGTGAATTGGCCGTCCGGGATTTCCAATTACAACATGTGACGTGGATTGCGTGTGCGTTTGCGTGTAAGAGAGATCTTGGTGTACCAATATGTACACCTAGGTATTCAGAATGTGAATAGGGTTTGTGCTATTAGTGATTATAAAAGGTAGTTGACAATCAAATACATACTATGTATTTTATATGGAATATGGAGACCGTGGGGTAAAAAGGGACAGCGGGGGAGGGTGGGGGAGGGGGGGGGGCAAATAATACTTATGTGTACTTGATACCAGGAAGGTGCAAGTTGTACACTGTGCCTGATACAAGCATAAAAATGTTATCAGGCTCATATCATCATGTTGTTACAAAGTAATTTATCAAAACATGTCCACGCACACAAAACTGGTCAGTCTGTAATGGGATGTCAATGAAAAAAAAATCAATTTTGGCTATTATCCACTTTCAAAGACAACGCATGTAGGGCATTATCCATGGGCATTTTTGGCTATTATCCATTTTTCATACACAGATCAATATAAATGGTTTTGACATTAAAACGGCAAAAGTAAACAATTTACTGTAAACTATGTCAGATAGTGAAATGGTAGAGTCGTATATACAATGTATTACAAGCATGAAAGACAATTCTAAATATTTTTTATGATTTTTCAAACTAAACTTACATGGTTTTTGTAAACTATTTAACATATTGTGTATTGTATTCACAAAAATACAGTAAAATAGTTTGATTTCCATGGAAACAAATCGCCATTCGTTCTTTTTGCAACACATGGGGGTTAAAATCTCTTATCAAGCCACAGCAACTTACCGAAAAACGTGAAATTTTCAAAATCGTTGATCGGCCGTTTTATAGCATGTTGGAGTTACCACATCATTTTGTATTATCCGGGTAACAAGGGTGTTATATATCACACATATGTGACACGGTTTCCTAGAAGGTGCATAAAATATACATTTTAATATATAAAAGGTTTGTAGCACGCCTTTAGACACGTTGCATGTATATTTTCGAGAGTAAATTATTACATCGGGATCCCTTTTTGAAGCCAGCTTCCCATTTGTATCTAGAGATACCAATGTAGAATGTGTTATTTGCGTAGGAATAAACAATACAATTCTGAGGACAAATATTTAGTTTGTTAAACCACCAGAATAATTCGTTATCAAAATCTCCTTAAATGTTCTTAAATGATGAACTGACAACACGGTCGCAATATTTTGCTGTAATGAATAAATCTTTATTTGTTTATGTTTTCATTTTGTTTTGTTTTGACGTAAACGTTAACCCTTTGGAGAAAGTAAGGCTAAGATTGTAAGACAAATTATTTTCAATTAATATTTGCTATTTGATTCCAAGACGACACTAAATCTATACCTTCAGACACGTAGCATACTGTGGAAATGGCATCGTGTCTCTAAATCAAATCATTGATGACAGTCTTGGATGTATCGTACACTTGTTACTTGCTAATAGCGACTCTGTAAATGTCAAGTACTTTTATGACAACGTCCGCCCCCAGTCTCGATAATAAATGACTTATTAACGTAAATTATTCTTACGAAAACACTCTCAAGGCCACTAGGATAAACAGTGCCCGAATATTGATTTCGGCATCAAATCAACTACTTCGAATAATGATGTTAAAGGCAGACAAATATTGTGTTGCTATGTTTCTTTCCGTTCATTATTTTTTTCAAAATCGGTTTTTGTTTGTTTGTTTTGGGTTTAACGCCGTTTTTCAACAGTATTTCAGTCAAGTAACCGCGGGCAGTTAACCTAATCAGTGTTCCTGGATTCTGTACCAGTACAAACCTGTTCTCCGCATGTAACTGCCAACTTCCCCACATGAATCAGAGGTGGCGGCAAAATCGGTAGTTTTGTGATAGGGTTCATGGGATAATTGAAGTGTCTTCATTGTACTGGAAATGTAGGACGCAGGTACTGTTATGAAAGATATATGTAGAGAAGCAATGCGTCATCATATGAGTCATAACGGTTTGCATTCCCTTATGAATATTCATCATTGTTCCACTTTCCCCTTCATCCCCGCCCCTTCCCCCTCCCCCGTGTCTACCCCCTACCCCTTCTTCTCCCTTATTCTATATTTTGCATTAAGGTAAAATGTACTTGTTGGATTTTTGAAGCAACCCGTCTATAATATATTTCCGTTACAGCTCTTTTTTGTTGTGGGCCTACTTTGCAAATGCGTGACTCATGGCTGTGTTTATTGTGCTCTGTGCTTCCGAGAAATCTATCCTTGCCTTTTGTCTTTTGTAAGATGTTAGAATTGTCAAAAAATTATATCTAGGAGGCCTTGCAAAACTAATGCTGCCAGGTAAAGAGGTTATTATTTTAAGGGATATATGAGAAATGTTAACCTCGATATATATAAGATCGTCTGCGATATTAAGAACTCTCAGGGGAGCGGTGGTCTAGTGGTTTTAAGCATGATTAACCATGTTGCAAAGGACATCCATGCGTATATTCTTGTTTCTAAATACATGTTTCTCTAACCTTGCGCGCCTTCAAAAATTATATATACATAATTCTACAGAAGACAAAAACTACTTCCTGTAACACCATTATTTAAAGGATCAATAAAAAGACTTTCTACAGTAAGACGTTTTTCCAGGATAACGACTACTGACAAATAACGTCTGTTTGTATTTTTTAAGATAAAACACAGTAATTGAACATAACTGAATGCTAGATTTCGTATTCAGTAATTTCAAATTTTCCGCAAGTGATTAGAGCTGAATGACAAATTGATTGCCTTAGACAAATTGCTTTCAGTCAATCATTACGAAGGACAAACTACTCGCTAGGGATTCAAACTTCCAAATAATCAGCCGGGACATGCTTTAAAGGATGTGTTCTGCGAATATGGATATCTATCTTTAAGAAAGTCTTTATCATAGTTACATAATTTTGTTCAGGCTCTTTTATACAGATGATAAATGCATTTTATAGATATCAATCGCATGCAGATAGTTAGACAAAGTACTTTACAACAGCAATACACAAATTCAGAAAATTCTGTTTTTATGTCCTACAAATAGACTAATAACCATAACTCCTGTTCATGTGTGCGTGTGTTCGTCCATGAGTTCGTTCTTGCGCGCGCGCTTGTTTGTGTGGTGTGTGTGCACAAAATCATATCCGGCTTATGAGTTTATTGTGCATTGTGGGATTTTTGATAATACATTGCAGAAATTATCATCAAAATAAGGAGAGGTACAACGTACAACGTGCAATTTGAGGTCAAAGATTTAAGGTTACTTTTTGTCCGTTTTATTACATTTTTTCAAGCAGGCTTGAATATTCAAATAACTGTGCTTGCTGGCATGTCACCTTTAGGACTCATACATACACACCTGGTCTAACAAAAACGTAAAAATATACACTATCGTTCGTGACCAATCTTTATCGTTTGTATGATTGGGTGAATTTTCAAGTACACAATGCGCTGTGCGCAGCAGCGACTAGTAAATCCAAATATAAACGATCAAGATCTTTAGAAATGAAATATTTTACATCTATAACTTCTGAAAGAATGAATAAATATTCATAAAACGTGGCACAAAAAAATCACCAAAACAGATTATGTGTTAAATGTAAATCTAAGTAGCTTCGCTGAAAGGTCTTTAGGTGAGAAAGCCATCCAGCTGGCTTTAGGAAGGTCGATGGTTCTACCCAAGTGCCCGCCCGTGATGAAATAATGCGCATGTATACATGTCCTGTATATTTTCACAAATAGTTTCCACGAATAACGCTAAGGAAATTAAACAACAACAGGAAACCTAGTCACAATTGTCCACAATGGTAGAAAGTTATAATGCAACATCAAAATGAATTTTGGTTTTTAAATACGTAATATATTTCAGATGATAAAAAAGTTCTTATTAATCAAAATGAAAATTGATTTTAGTTTATACATAATTTATTTTAGGTCGAGGAAGTTCTACAACTTATATTAATCACTCTTAACACCTCATTTCTGATAGAATCCATCGCCATGAGGGTATGAGAAGAGAAGCCAGTTTCCTTTTTAATGCTGAGCGTCAAGCAAGGGAGCTACTGGTACCATTTTTCACGTCTTTGGTATTACTCGACCGGGGATTGAACCCACGAGCCCCCGCACTCGAAGCGGACGCTCTACCACTAGGCTATATATAAAATGGATTTTGAAATAAGCACTATATTTCGTAACAGAAAAAATAATTGTTATGACGATTCTTTGTTATATGCAACGAGTCATGATATGTCAAAGGCTGCTAAATTGTGTCTCTCTAAATAAATGGGATTTTGTGTGATTAAATGACTATGTAGAAACTTCATTTTTGTTCTGGAGTTACATGAATATATGACATTTATGAATATATCATTCGTTTTTGGATTACTAATTGCATTTTTGGAGTATTTGTGTCCAAAACAATTGGATTTTAACAAAGGATTTTATCATAACTGGGTGAACACCATCTCAGTGCACACAATGGATTATCACATAATGGATTATCCTAAGGGCCTGGTTAAAACCTATAGTGCAAGTGAACTAATGAAATATAGATCAATACCCAGACAATGGATTTTACCTGACCAACAATTATTGGCAAGATTAAAAGGTCTGGGGATATTAAACTTTAGAAGTTACCGATCAGGAGCTGCAATACACACAAGTCACAAAATACAATGGAAACAATATGGTGTAAATGTGTCAAATCTTGTATATCCAAAACGATCAAACACACTCAGTAACTATACAGAGAATGTCACCTGTCTAACATTGAACTGTCATTCAGTAGTCAAAAAGGATGTGCTAGTCGGACAATTGCTTCGTGACGAGAACATTGACTTTGCACTTTTGACGGAAACCTGGTATTCCGATGAAAAACAATCCCAATTCGAACATCAGATTTAATCAAGATGGTTATAGACTCAGTGTTGCGAATCGTAGAACAAACGGGTAGCGGTATTGCTCTGACTTGTAAAAGTAGTGTTCAAATGCGCAAAATTGTATCTGCACCACCGAAAGTTTTGAGTACGGAGTATGGCAAATGGTCTTTAAAAACATTACCATTAATTGTGTAGGCATTTATAGACCCCCAGCTTTGCGACACCTACGCAATTTGTGAAAGACTTTTTCGAATTTCTTGAAGACGTTATTTCCAAGTACCCCAATCTCATGATCATGGGAGATTTCAATCTACATATACATGACAACACTATTTCTGAATTCAACAGTTGTTTATGTGCTATGGGGTTGCAACAACATGTACATTTCCCAACACAAGTGTTCAGTCAGAGTCTTGATCTTGTGATCACAGAGGTCGCAAATGGTGTTGAACTTATCTCATGTGAACCCGGTCCTTTCTTATCCGACCATCGTGTAGTAAAAGTCATTACAAAAGTGAAAAAGGAAAACATCATCAGCAAGTCTATTACTTACCGGAACTTTAATGACATAAATGACTCAGATTTTGCTAGTGACCTTGCTGATTTGAAATTGAAAGTGATTCAATTGAGACATATGTTGACATTTTCCAAGATGAAATGAAAAATATCATTGACAAGCACGCTCCTTTAAAAGAGAAAACTATATTTGTCGAAATCCGAAACCGTGGTTTAATGAGGATATCCGCCACTTAAAACAAATTCTGCGCAAATCCGAACGTTTGTGGAGGAGGTACCAAAATCCACAGGACTATGAAATTTTCAAGACTGCTCTTAATAAATATCACCATGAACTGAAACTAGAAAAACAGAGAACTCTTAGCCAAAAAGTGCTCGAATACAAAGGTGATTCCAAAACACTTTACAAATTTGTGACAGATCTCACCGGCGGCAAGTCGGAGAATCCAATGCCTGTTGTTGAAAATGAAAATACGCTAGCTGACAAATTTGCTGACTTTTTCATGGAAAAGATTCAGAAAATACGGGACAGCTTAAAAGATTTTGAAAACTATAAACCATCAATGAGAAATGTGCCGGAATTTGGAAAATTTGATGAACTTAGTGAGGATGAAGTTAGAAAACTCATTAACCAGTTACAAACAAAGTCGTGTGAAATTGATGTTATTCCAACAAAGTGTTGAAGTCATATTTAAACGAGCTCCTCCCAATTATAACTAGACTAGTGAATCTTTCATTGACTCAAGGAGTCTTCCCAGTGCAGTGGAAACAGGCAATAGTTAGACCTCTGTTAAAGAAAGCTGGTCTCGAACTTATATTCTCAAACTATAGGCCAGTGAGCAACTTATCATTCTTGTCCAAACTGATAGAGAAAGCAGCACTGTATTTACTTAATAAACATGTAAATGAACATAATCTCCTTCCAAAAATCAGTCCGCATACAGGCAACATCATTCGTGCGAATCGGCTTTATTGAGACTTATCAATGACATCTTGGACGCTATGGAACATCAAGAAGTGACTGCATTGATAGCATTAGACCTTAGTGCAGCTTTTGATACGGTAGATCACGATATTCTTTTGGACGTTTTGAAATGTCAGTATGGTGTCTCTGGTGTTGCATTGGACTGGTTGAACTCATATCTGAGGCCACGGAGCTGCCGCGTGAGTGTGAATCAAACAGTGTCATCAGCACGTGAGCTTACGTGTAGTGTCCCCCAGGGAAGTGTTTAGGGCCGTGGCTCTATCTCACGTACGCAGGAATGATTTTTGACATTGTTCCCCCGTCCATTTCCGTCTTTGGCTTTGCCGACGACCACACCGCAAGCACACGTTTTAAGCCCGAACCATCCATCGATGCTAAATCCATTGGTGAACTAGAGGAGTTTGCTACAGATTCAATGAGTGGATGAACAGTAACAAACTAAAAATGAATTCCTCAAAAACTGAACATATTGCCTTTGGAAGTGCCCCTCAGTTGAATAAGTTAAACATTCACGAGATAGATATTTGTGTGATAAAATCAAGAGACAGAGTAACATCAGATATTTGGGGGCCTATTTGGACGAAACTTTAACTTTCAAAGAGCATATAAAAATAAAGTGTAGAACGGCAATGTTGATTTTTTTCCGAATCAAAAACATTCGCAAATATTTGACTCAGGATGCAACTGAAACCTTAGTGCTATCGCTGGTTATTTCGCATTTAGACTACTGTAATGTTATTTTATACGGTATTTCTGATTGTGACATCGCAAAAACTGCAACGCATTCAAAATATGTGTGCGAAGTTAGTTCTGAATCGTAGAAGAAGAGACAGTTCTAAGCAGGCACTCTACGATTTGCACTGGCTGCCGATCAAAGCCAGAATTAAACTTTAAGATCTTGACGTACATGTTCAATTGCCATGTTGGAAATGCGCCTGCATATTTGATTGAACTCTTAACACCGAAAATCCCCAGCGCTCCCTCAGATCCTCGGAGTCATCAGTTGACTGTTACATCGTCCCTTTCAACAAGCGAAAAACTTTTAGTGATAGAAGCTTTAGTACTATAGGGCCAAAGTTGTGGAACAATTTGCCGTTGAACATCAGACAAAGTTCTTCAATTGACTGCTTTAGGAAAAGGTTGAAAACGCATTTCTTCAGAGACTACTTTGCATTATTCTAAGTTTTGACTGAGTTTTAAACAATGATGCTGGTGACAGTGATAGAAATTTAATGTTTGTCTGTGATAATTGTATGTTAGTAATATTTTAAAATATAGTATTATCATTGACTTTAAACTAATAATTGCTATTTTGATTCGTTTTAATTAATCTTATTTAAAATATTTTATATTTAATATTTTATTTCAACTTGTATTGTAAAACGCCATTGAATATGTTTTAAATGTAGAAATAGGCGTTTAAGCAAATAAACCAGTTTCAGTTTCAGTTTCAGTTTCATGATATCACCATTTTCATCAAACTTTCAACAACAAATTAACCAACCAAATATCGTATTATGGGATAACAGTAACTGTGGAAAATAATAATACTTTGTATTTTCATCACAGACACGAACTGCTTGAGGTAATACTGCACGTAACGTCATTTATCCGGTTAACATAGAAATGATAACAAACATGTTTTCACGTTAAGGCGGAATGTATTTTCATTACAGACACGAACTGCTTGAGGTAATACTGCACGTAACGTCATTTATCCGGTTAACATAGAAATGATAACAAACATGTTTACACGTTAAGGCGGAATGCGCCTAATCTGGAGCTATTGGGATCCGTTTCGACATCCTAATATAATGCGTATTTTACTTTTTTGATATTTCTGTAACAATTTTCTCTGCAAACCTTCAAACACGACCTTTGGCGTCCATTTTAATGAATCATGATTTCACGTTCGTAAATCGCTCTTTTCATTCAACAAATATCGATTTGCTTGTTACTCATTATATTTTCAAATGTCTTTAAAATGATGTATAATTTGTGGAGTTCATAAAGCCGATATTTACGTTAAAGTGACATAAAAGCCACAAATATGACGTTGAGTTTTGAATAAAAAGTTTGCTTCAATCTTGTCTCATGTAAAACCCAAACGATAGAATTTCAGAAAAAAATAACATAATGATGAAAACTTCTGTCGATTTAAGGAATAAAATTATGGGGTCACCGAATTCATTTTCGCGTAAAATTACATTAGGCTACCCCTACCCCCAAATCACAAGCTAACGCAATTGAGTATTTTTTCCAGTTTCTCCTCTTTTTTTTTAGATAAATCTACTATTTTGTTTTTCTTAGCACAATTAAATAAAAAAAATACCCTGCTACCTTCGGCGAAATCATTTCAGTTAAGAACTCAGATTTTAATGTTTAGATTATATTCAATTTAAGAAAATGCGGCAAAATCGACACCGTATTACCGTTGCCCTGAATGACATTACTCTACCCCTATCCCAGATAAAAAACCTGCGTAATTCAATGAATTCGCTGACGTTTCTATTTTATAAAGTATGGGCAAATATCTTTATTATACATTGAGGTTGATTATACTTATCATCAGTGGTGATTGTTGACGGTACAGAATGCGCAAACTATGTCATGTAAAAGTATTATTTTTATATTCTAAATAGCGTTCAATATAGCTTACTAAACATTGTAAGGATCTAAAAGGAGGGGTACTTTTTCAAACTGTAGGCCACGTAAGCCATCTAAAAGTTGACACTCCTCTATGTATTTAAAATACTGAAAAGCAGAATTCGAATATAAGAATTCTGTCTTTTCGTTTTTCATTTGCTTTCGTCCATATGCAGTAAAAGTATTTGTTACATAATTTTAGGCCCTTATGTTTATTTCCAAGGGTTTATCTTTGAAAATAATCTTATAATTTGTTAATTATTATCTATTAATTAGTACTTGCTATTATTATCGTCACGCTTCCGCACGAAGTAGGGTTTAAAACATTCATAGGATATTGAAGTACATATGAATTCTACGTTTTTATACGAGTTAGCAAAGGCTCATAGTAAACATATAGACATGATTTTAAGCTGGTTATGTTTTATCTTATACATTAAACAG
The DNA here is from genome assembly GCF_021730395.1 of Mercenaria mercenaria. Taxonomy (NCBI): domain Eukaryota; kingdom Metazoa; phylum Mollusca; class Bivalvia; order Venerida; family Veneridae; genus Mercenaria; species Mercenaria mercenaria. The sequence goes on along the minus strand of NC_069376.1, from coordinate 59,496,809 downwards.
AAACCTCGAAAAGCAATTATTTGTGTGCTTTGTTTTATCAAGTCATGCCACATGAGCTGTACAGACATACCGAACAGCGAAAAAGGTGTTAATTACATGTTGTAGATAGACAAACATGAGAGGACATTTTCGTGGTAATTGAATAACAATGTCTGAAGCTTAACAATTGCCACATGTTAATTTCTACTTCTTCTTATTTCCCTCAGTAGGTACAAACGTGGAAAATGAAACTGATCAAACCCATGATTGTCTTCAGCTAATTACATAGTACATTGATTCTGGCTTTATTTGCCGAGTTTGTGTTCGGCAGTTTAAAAGATAACAGGTAAATGGCCATTAACTTTAATGGCCATTAACTTGTTCCTCAATTTCCATAAATGTTGTTAAGCTTTTAGATGATGTTATTATTAGAAACATTCAACAGAAACTGTACAGAGATCAAACACACACAGTCTAAACGCCGTCATACCCTAACACTATTTGTAACTACATCATTGAAAAAGATAATAGCTAAGGGTAGATTTCTCGAAAGCACAGATCACCACAAACACAGCCTCCGAGCCATGCATTTGCAAAGTAGGAACACAGCAAAAAGAAGCTGTAACGGAAAAATATTATAGACGGGTTGCTTCAAAAATCCAACAAGTATATTTTACTTTTATGCAAAATATAGAAAAAGGGGGAGGAAGGGGTAGGAGGTTAGAAAATTAGAATAGTTTTATACAATTTTCACAGATGTAACGAATGATTTGTCTACATTTTAGTCTAAGTTTTACTTTGAAAAGTCTTTACAGTGTTTTAGATATACTAGTAAATATGTCAGCTTGTACCATAAACCAATATACAAATGACTGCTCGGAATATAAATTATATAAATTATATATATATATATATATATATATATATATATATATATATATATATAATTGTACAAGAACACAGAATGTTTTGCTAAGAACGTAGTTTGATTTTAATAAAATATTCATGAATACGTACAGTAAGTAGTTTATTATATTTGTGATGAATTGTATTTTTTTTTCCAAACAGGACTGCAAACTTAACATAGTGTACATACTTTAGCAGATGATATTAAGTTCACACAGCGTAATTCAAACGGAGCTCAGATAAATTAGCGCTCCGTTTTACTTTCAAAAGAGATGTACATCTCGAAAAGCAGCCGTAAAGATCATATTAACATATAAACATGTCTAATGAGCGTTTTCTAAGTTATATCATTTTTTCCAACGATCGCGGATTCGAATAAAAATGTTGATAAACGTATTTGAACACCAACACAAACAGATTTTTTAATGAATATTTATCTATTGGATATTTTTTAAAACCGTAGCAGCGCAACAGAAAAGTGGCAGACTCGGTTTATGAAATATTAAGCCGCTTCTGCAGTGTGCATTTATCGTAGTTTTTGAAAATTTATTGAACTCGTGGGAAGATCAACTGTCCTAAATTTCTAATTCATATCTCTTTGTAAAAAATGCATTGTACTTGATTTTACATTTTCTATTAACCATCAGAAATTTCCTGAAGTGGACACTAGTCTATTAGTTATTTAAGTCGAAAGAGCAGGAATCCCTTTTGTTATCCGGAGTTTTACGAAGGACTGAGTTTGTCCTGATTTTCTTAATATAATAGCATCCTTACATATCCTATCATCACCCTGAAGCTTAGTTTCACCGGGATATTCTCGGAAGAATCATTGATGAAGCAGTCCAGTCGGCGTAAGGAAGGTGTGTGGTTCTAACTAGGTGCTCACAGGTGTCTGATATTATTCCTGGATAGAACATTGGGTTTTATTCTACTATAGAAAGCTGGAAATGTGACCTATGACCTACGTTAAACACAAGGAAAATACTAAATATCAAACATGATACCATCAAAGAACAAATCGTCAAAATGTTAAACGCTTAAAACATAATTTGTATTCTGAGGCCATGTACGTACAGAGAAAACAAGTATGAAAATATATTTTTATTTCATGCTTTCGGATATATTACTTTTAAAAATATAAGTGAAAATATGTTACGAAATTTTACAGTGAAAAATACCAATGACTTTTTTTTAACTTTGTTCTAGCTATGACTCTTTTGAATAATACCCCCTTGGGGTACCTCAAACGTTGTAGTTCATCGCCTCATTAAAATGGTTTTAACTGTATAAATAAAATTTACATTGGAACCAAGGCTTCCATGGGGTTTAGCTCCAACTTCACTATGCGCCTTGGGGGCCTCCGTGGCCGAGTGGTTAAGGTCGCTGACCAAATCACTTGCCTCTCATAGATGTGGGTTCGAGCCTCACTCGGGGCGTTGAATTCGTCATGTGAGGAAGCCATCCAGCTGGCTTACGGAAGATCGGTGGTGGTTCTACATAGGTGCCCGCCCGTGATGAAATAATGCACGGAGGGCACCTGGGGTCTTCCTCCACCACCAAAAGCTGGAAAGTCGCCATATGACCTATAATTGTGTCGGTGCGACGTTAAACCCAACAAAGTAAATACATATGTATGAATAGAAATGGAAAAAAATCATTTAGTACTGTTTGGACATACTAGTAGTTATAAGTGAAGTTTTTAGTCTTCTTGCGTAAAATTTGATTTTCGGGCATCTTTATGCAAAGCTCAACAATAACTAAATCACAAACAATGTTCTCCTTTAATGCACAAAGTGCCAGCAGTCAAATGTCTTCGGCTGTCCGAATCCAACTACACTTTGCATATTTTCTAGTATGGCAGCCGTAATCATTACTTTATTGATATGTGAATATTAATCTGTCGTTTTGTAGTTAAAGTGTTTAAAATGTTCAAATTGTACAGCTCGCTTTTACAGCTGTCAGATTAAACATAAAGGTGATGAAAGTTTGGTAGAAAATATTTCCGACAAATAGTTGTTGCCGATATATCATGGCACATTTTGTTTTTACGCAGTGGTATTTGATCACTTGAGTTTGGGTCCGTATTTAGGGCTACCGGTAGGTAAAATTAGAGCGGACAAAATGAGAAGTGCCGGTAATTTTGTCATTTTGTCGCAAATTAGTATAAAATAAAAAGAAAGTATGTTTGTTGTTGTTTTTTTTTGTGCAAGATGAAATTTATTTCATCCCATGTACTTCTAAAATAGTATTCTTATTCGTGACTCTGCCACTGTTGAGAATATAACTTTCGAAGCTCACGATTTCAAATAAAATTATATCTTAAACAAAAGGAAACAATATCCTTTAAACATTACCGATTTTGATTATCCTAATATTTTTAGTTTTTTTCATATATAGATACTTCTCTTTACATTAAATCATCAGCTATAGAGGGAACGTTGTGTATCATAAAATGGGAACGTTGTGTATTATAAAATAGTTCCTCCTAAAGAATTCAAGGCTTTTTAAAGTCGTCCAAACAGTTAGATTAATGATCATTTAAAACAATAACGGAAAAGCAACGTAAAATAAAATGTTGCATTAATTAAAGTCGAAATATAATCAAATGAAATTAAGTTCTGGGAAGGGCTTAATGTAATGTTGTTAGAACTTGTTGCCCAACCCGTTTGCTTTTGTATTTTTTGTAATTCTATGTATCTACTTGCATGTATATATGAGCAATAAAATATGGTTAAATCAAATTAAGTTACAGTTACAAAAATTATAAAAAAAGAATTTCACAATCATTGTCAGCAAAATAGTAAGCAACTAGTGTGTATAATATTTAAATCCTAAGGAAAACAATGGAGTTATGATATTACTGATATACTTGTTTTTTGAAGTTTCAAGCTACAATATAGCTTCTTTTATATCACATGTTTGACGTCGCGGGAGTGAATTAAAGCCGTAACATAAATTTGATAATACACTAAGTGTAATAAAGCTTTGACGTTGACGTCGTTTATTTACCGTAGCATTTGGGCGAATTTAGTTGGTCTATAATGAATAAAGAAATATGAAATTTTGATGTTTCGATAGGAAAAGCTTACATGTGATAAAAAGACACTCATGTAACATCCTCTATATAAAACTAGGGACCTTAACGGTTTTCTCTTTTATTTCGGTATTGCGTAGTAATTTTATTCTTTTATTACATTTAATAACGATGTTCACTTGCTATATCAGATACTGATGTAAAACATATTTCCAAAATGTTTTATTTCGTCTGTGAATGTTTAAAAAAAAGTGATAAAAAGCTGGATTTTACAATTTTACTGAATACTCAGATGTAAATCATGCCAGCAAGAAAGTGATAAAGGGGTCTCTTAAAGATTTCTTTATACAGAAGAAGAAATTGTAAATGCCAAAAAATAACTGATTTCCCCTACTAAAATGATGCAGCAGTGTTCCCAACAGTATAATTTAACCTACAAATTTTAACATCATTGATAGTTCTGTTTTTATGGCACAGCTTTAATTCGTCTTTTCCAGTTCTAAAAATTAGTAGCAAACATTTGGACGTGCATTTTCAACGATTAATCAATCTCAATTCTTGACTGATGTTTAAATTAAATATATGTTTATTTTTTTTAGTTTCTGCATTGTTTTTCTTAAATGTATACACATTTGATCCTGATCTATTCGGCAAACTAAGAATAAAATTTTGTCTGCAAAAGATACGTTGAGATGACGTCATGGTAATCATGGCCATAACGAAAGGATTGTTTAAATATTCATTCTAACACTTACAAGATTTTCTTTTTATATAAACAAAGAAGGATTTTACCGTGTATTATCTTGTCAATTTAAACACGTTTCGCAAAATGACCTACTCCTGGCTATTCTGGTTACTCCGTCCATTTACGCCTAAAAAAGATTCCAGATTAGTATCCCTTCCTGGTTTTATTTGAACGTGTTAGAATGGAAATAGCTTTCAGTTTTGCGTTCTTTGCTGGCAAAGAAAACATGATTTTTCGTTCAGATGTGTCGTAATTAATCACTCAGGCATTCGGCCTTCGTGATCAGATTACTATGCATCTGAACTCAAAACCCTGTTTTATTTGCCAACAAAGCACGCAAAACTGAAATCTATTTCCCAGTTCTAGCACAGAACGATAGAGAGTACATAAAGAAATCAGTTCGGTCTTTAAGCATTGTTGTAAAAAGTGCTCAATTGCTGTCAGTATTTGAGGTTCTACAGATGCCACGATGATACATAGAAAGTTATATCGGTTTGAAACTAGGAATGTTGGACATTATTTTATCAATATAATCCTCATAAATATTATGGGATACTTTTATTTCACAACTGAATTAGCAATGGCTGTATTCACGCTGTTAAGGATTTGCGCTTCGAAGACTGTTTTGTATGCACGAGTCATAGCGTTAAACCCCCAAAAAATCGTGAATATTTTGTCCAGATGTAATGATACTGTGTTATATAAGTGGTCCTTAATATCTTACACTACATTTATTTACCGTATGACATTGTATTGTTTTACAGATTTTCTGCACTATTATTACCGTTCGTTTTAGACTAGTGCAGTATACGTGTATAGACCCAGTGAATAATATACGCACTGTTCGTAGGAAAGGAATATTTCTTGAAATACAATAAATGGTCCCGCAAACACGTTGATTAAGGCCTTATCAAGTTATTGTAATCATGAGTTTGAAATCTAGTTAAAGTTAACTGGGGGTAAAAAATACTTGAGTCAAGCTTTCACGAAATTAACCTATTTTGAACTGTTGCTTTCCAGACCACAATAGCTGGTAAGAAAAACGCACACGTAAATGTAATAACATTGAATGCCATTTTGGTCTTATGGGTTCATCTTATATAATTTATCTCTACCTGTATGTAACCTTTCAGAAACGTTTTATAGATCAAAGAATATTTGCAGTTAGCTCTCTTCTGTACATTATGCTGCTTAATCCGTATGGTGGAAACCCGTAAGAGTAAATGAGACGTACGCTGATTGGATAAAAAGCTAATGTTTACATACGTAGAATGTGTGTCAGAATCAAGCAATACAATCTTTTCTTTGGCGTTTAGTATATTTCTGGCTGAATGCATGACTTTTTAATTGTCTCTTTAGAACAGTAGATGTCAGAGTCCATTTTACCGCTAAACGCCATTTAACAAAGGGGTAGGTGTGTTTGAAGATAAAAACGGGGTTGGATAAACCTAAATAACATTGTTATTCTCTGAAATGTTGTTCTACTCAAAGAATCACACTTCAATGATATTTATTTCATATTAATAGACCTAATTCACATAAGTTATATAGTTTAAGCGAAATGGTAACAGATGGTCACTTTATAGTTATTAATCCTACCGTAAGGTGTACCTCGGGATATTAATTCAGTGTATACTATAGCTCACAACATTAATTGAATTGAGGGAAAACACTTAAAGGTAAAGTATAAATTCAGCAGCCTTAAACTATAGCAATATGAATGAGTTTGCCTATAGTTTTGTCAAGAGGTCATCGGCATTTCTGCGACAGTAGCTGGCAGATACAGAAATACAACATCGAATTATCAGCAGATGCATACACGAACAGCAGGATATAAAGTAGTCTTAGTCTGCACGACATCCTTTTAAACTAATAATGTTATCTTTGTAATTTATACAATGCTATACACGCAAGAAATGTTTGTATGCTGACGTTTATACAAATGATGACCTTCTATTTGTTTATTGTTTCGTTATGACTAACAGGTGATAACAGACTGAAAATCGTTTTGATTTGATACTTAATTTTATTCTGACTTAATTTTTGTAGGCCATTCTTTTTTAAGATGAACTTGTAACAAAAATGCATTACATCATTTGTACGAAACGTTCCACAAACTGCAAGTTTGTACAACCCACGATAAAGGGATTTGTTAAAGATTATCAATATACCAGGGTACGCTTCAAACATCGTATATCCACGATTAAGGTAGTTTTGAACGTTCTGCAATTTAGAAATTTATAAAACACGGCCACGAGTCATTATTCCACGCTTTCCGGATAAAGGACGTTACGCTGTCATTCCTACTTAACTACCTTAAATGAATATGAATAAATGGACTTGAAAAGCTGGCCCGCCTCCTCAGTTTTACTTTTAGATCATAAGCTGCAGCATTGTATGAAATTTGTCATACAATGTTATTCGTTTATGGTTTATTTTCTACTTTCATTTGAACGAAGAGTGTTACCTAGCGTTTAAAGACAATTTCACGACTATTGTATTCAAAGTTAAAATTATCTTATCGTTGATATTTCGTTTAAATGTTGTTTGTCCTTTAAATCGCATTGTTTTCTCCACATAATGAACAGCTATTATGTATATATGTATGTATGTGTGTATGTAGGAATTCTACTTCCGAACGGGAATAGTAACATATAATAGTCTATCTGATTTCCGTAAAACAGACCAAAATGACAAGAGATTGATACATTGGTCGTTTCAGTGACTATAATATTCTTCGATGTTTTTATGAATATTTTCCCAGGGATTGAATTAATCTCTCATCAACTGTAGTTTTTAAAGGCTAGAGGATTTTTTTATTGATATGAATTTAACTTTAGACATTATAAAAAGTGACAATGTCATAAACAAGAAGTCTCTTATTAGGTGCTCAAAATGTCTAAGTAAGCTTCTTTTGTGTGATATCTATTCTTCCATGTCAAAAAATGAATAAAGAGCTTTCGTCATTTGAACGTACTAAGAGATTACAATTATCATTACTTTTATGGCGGTTTATACAGAAACATAGGTATAAAAATCAATACAAAATATTTCGTAAACTTCTAAAGGAGAAAGAGGCGAAAAAGGAAAATTAAATGCCGAAAGCAATTGAAAGTTACATGTCCTTTGTTATAAACTGGGGAAATTTAGACTGTAAAGTCCACAGAAACGTTTGCGTCACTATAGTTTAAAACATTTTAACAAATATTGCCACTTTTGAAACATTTAAAAAGCTATTGATATGTTATAATAATTTATCATATAGTACATGTGTTATTATAACAGGAATCCAAAATGTGTCAATCTTTTAAAGCTGTAAATAAAAAACAACTCAAATGTATATTTTTGAAAGAAAGATGCATACCTTATATTGAAATAGTTTGGCCTGTGAATGCAAACAAAGTGCCACATTTTATATTTTAATAAGCAATTTACATGTGTCTACTGTCCGTAGAAAAAAGAAGAAGTAGAATGCTAAGCAAAATTATTAGTTTGTTTCTTTAAAATAAATATAATTATTGACTCAAGCTTCGTTATAAATCGGTTGAACATACGAGTATGAACTTGTCGTCTATAAACTTATATGACTGCATCTTGCGTCTGAATGTAATACATGGTATTTCGGCTGAACTGAGCCGCAATGTTCAAAACTATCTAACATTTCGAATGTTTCAAATCCGTGTTGTCGCGCACTTAGTGTAAGTTATGTTATACCGCATGTTGTTGAAATGTAAATTATTGTTAGAAGCCTACGCAGTCAAGCGGTAAAAGTCCATCGCATGCCCTTTACCGCTTAGTTTTTAGCGTGGCTTGGAAAGTAGAGTTCCTTTTGGAGAGAAAACCGTCGTTCTCGCTGGAGAAAGGTTGATGCTTTTATCAACGTGCCCAAATGTGCGTAGAAATCTTCCTCCATCACACAAAAGCGTCATTTTATTTTATCGATAAGACGTTCACTCACCCCCCAACCCCCAAACCCCTCCCAAAAAGGAATTATTATTAAGCGCAGATGCTAAGAAAAGTTTAGTTTTGTATCCAACATTTTTATCACGTAACGAAGTAGCACACAAAATGACTCTTGATTACAAAGGACAAATATAATCCTTATCGACAGATATAGAAATTACTTATGCTAATTTATATTTGTATGGAGCCATTTAATTGTGAAACATTATTTTCCTTGATAAAACTCCCAGCAAGAGTGTAAATAGAGAAATTACTTCAAGGCATTTTTAAAATATAAAGGTATCCCAGCGGAAATAAATTGTTATATAGAATGCTTTGTTTATATGAAAATCGGAAAGCTACACTTTTCGAATGGAAATTTAGCTTGCTTGAAGGAATGAGACGGCTGACCTTATAATTTTCTAAAAAGTCTCTTTATGTAGTATGTGAAGTATGAATATATATTCATATTTCTAAAGCAAAATAAGATTACCTCAATTTTCTGAAAAACAATCTTATCTCAATACAGTTAAACTGAGTATTATCTTAATAATGGGTTATAACTGCTGTGTATGAGTCCAACTGCATTAATTTTATGAAAATGAAAGCTAATCATTTCAATATTTAAATGCTCTAAATACAATAAAAAAGAGATAAGGAACTTCCTCTGTAAATATTATTCTCTTCAAATTTTGAAGTTGCTCTTCTGCGCGTTCCTTGTAAAAATGTAAACTATTATAGCACCAAATGACGTCAACGTGAAAAAAACAACAACAACGCAAACATTAACGAGCATAGCATAAAAAATTAATGACTTTGAGGGCCAATACATTTATTTATGAGATTTTACGCGTTTAATGCTAAAATAGCGTTAGCGTATGTTTATTTTGTGTCATAAAATCTTCAGAATCCCTTGTGAATCGTTTGTACTCTCGCCCAACCGGGCTCCGTCACCAACCAGTCCTTCAGGATTCTGCAGATGCTGTAACAAGTAAACAACATGCATTATCCCTACAAAGAAGATCATCGTCACTGCAAATTTATTCCTCCTATACTACCTCTATAATATTGTATAACATATACCTGATCTTGCAGAATGTAGAAAGTTCATATAAATTATGTTGTGCAATATTTATGTAAGCGGCAATTAAGTTTCATGCTGATCTTATTCTATTTTTAAGTGTGTGTGTAATGTCAATACATTATTTCGCTGTGAAACAATTATAAAAAGCATAACACTCTGTATAATCCAGAAATTCCTGGCTTTACTTTATAATTCTAGAACGTCAAATATCATTCACATAGCGTCTTCATTTTGACAATATGATGGCAGCTGAGTAAATATAGACTATCAACCTACTATGCCAATGAAATGACACATTTTTATCAGATTTGTTTTATTTCCGTTCGTAATATTGGCGACAAAGATCTAGTCTTGGTGCTTCAAAATTTTACTTCCTCTCCAGACTTTGAAAAGGTTTTGTAGTTACTTTTATTCAGATTTACTTTTTCTGTATATCCCATACTGTAACTTAGGTAAACGTCTCTGGCAAAAGTTTTATTAACAATCTGTATCCGTTCACTGCTACGAAAACCGTTGCATCAATGCTAGTTACAATATTAAAAGACGCACTTTAAACACATTAAATAAGCAACGGTTCCACTGGAGATACTGTAGAACTTTGTTTTACATTTTAGAAGAGATTTACAGCTTTATTGAGAGTAGGCGTTAATGGAGTAATCTTTTATGTGCACATTACCTAGTAGAATTTAAATCTAACGTAGTAAATCTTTTTTGAACTGTAAACAATATCTAAAATAATGAAAAAATTTCTCATACTTCCAGCAAGGTTAGCTTTTAAGCTAAGACTAATTTTTGTGTTTACTTACAGCGAGTTTAATTTCAATGTCAGTTTTATCCATTACTTAAAAAGAATTTTATCTTTAAGAAAGGGGTACATACAGTCACAATAAAGAAGAATAATCTACAATCAGGCGGAAAAAAAACTGAATGTCCTGAAAGTGTTACCTCGATTTCCCGATTACTAGTGCATATTTCTGTGTATCTAAAATACTGCAAAGAGTCGTCAAAATGCTATGTTTGCTACAGTTTAAGTCCAACTGTAATAACTGATGAATTTTCTTTGCTTTCTTTAAGTTAACAACATGTTCATTAGAACAAAAACAAGGATACATATCAAATAGGGAATGCCACGTTCCAATAACGCAGCCACTCCAAAATGAAACTCACAGCACGCAGATGTGCATACTACCAACACACACATGCACGCACGCACGCACACACAAATCAAAAACGAACAAATAAAGGAACACAGTGGGCCACCGCCTTGGAATGGCCAGTGGCAAAAACACCAGTTGGGAGCTTACACCGGTTTATGGTGCACACCTCACTCTTACCACCACCATGGTCCAACGTCACGTGGCAGTGTAAATAAACGTAATCCCCGCCAGATGAATCTCTAACATACGCAATGGAGGCATGTAAAACTTTGTAATATTTAATTACGTTCATCGAATTCCTCAAGATGTCAACACGCTCTGTGAAACTGCATTATCTGAGAAATTTATACCCTATAAGATGTGGCCTTAGGTACATCCCCCATCGAAATGGGGACAATTTACTATTCTAAAATTAAAATCATCCCTCTTGTCATAAGGTTTGGTATGTATAATATTGTCATACATAGAGAGATGTAAATCTAAAAATGAAACAGCAGTATCTGAATTGCTAGTTTTATTTTACTTGCTTGGACATTTGGACACAGTTTTGTTATATTTTCTGGTCTTTTGATCCTTTGGAATCATGGAGTCCAATTAGTCTGTATAATGATGTTCTCTAAGGTCAGTGCTAGAGGAAATGCGGCTGTATTGTACATGTAAATACCTCTCACTAACAGAGTGAGCAAGTCTGATGCTATTTGTTTTGGTTGTGTTCTGTGCTTCCAGGGATCTTCTTATGAACCTTATTACGAAAAGACTCTTGCTTAAGCCAGTAAAATGGGAGTTTTGGCTGTTTCACATTTAATTATCTTTCATGAACACAATTAATCGTTTGAATCTGCTATTTTTTTTTTGCTTGAGTGCGTTTTATTATTCTAAAATTTAAAAAAAATCTTTCCTATAGATTTGCATAATGCTTTAATCTAACCAATTACAGTAGCGTTATTTTGTTGTGTTTTTTTTTTTCTAAAAGCTTCAAACCTATTATATAATACTCAGTTATTAATTTTTCTGTGATTTTTGTTTCCGGTAGTTTAAATATTATTATATTTTGAATTTACCAGAAATGTCTTATCTTTAAATTACGTTTAAGGGTATATTTATGTCAGCATAATGCTTGCTTTGCACTCCTACAATTCTAGCCAGTAGTAAAACTTAAGTGGAGAAGATTGTCCTTTTGCACTTTATAAAGAAGACATAGTCCCTGAAGGTATATCTACTCTAGGCAAAGTCTATAAGTGAATGGCATACCGCTGTCATAATGATGTATTGGTAACCACCTAAAGTACAGAATACAACAGGATATCTTATCCGATAATTACATTTCTATGATAAATGGCGTTATTAATTGTCACAGAAGTACATATCCAAAATGACTAAAATGATGCTTCTACTCTTAGACAATATATTGAACACCGTCTGGAAACAGATAAACGATGCGTATTGCGAGAACGAAAAAAACGCAGATAAATAAGAAATGAAGCTAGAAATGCTTTGTTGTTAGTTAATTAATAGAAATTAAATCATTAATTTGCACCCAGTCTAGCTACGGCAAACAACAAATAAGGATATTGCATTTGTATTCGCCATATTCCATTAGGGCTCATAACTCGTGTGTTGGATCTGTTTGAAGCAATTTAAGAATGTAATGAACCAGTGGCCATATTAACTAGCTTTATGCATACTTGTTCTATACCCGTATTAGGGGTGGTTTGGGAAATGATCAGCGGAATACAAAGCAAACATTAATGGGTTCTTGTATTCTTTTGACACGTGTTTAATTTAAAAGTATTAATATTTCAAATAAATTTCAAGCAAATATAGAATATTTATTGATCGATTGCCATAACCTTGCAGCTGTCGTTCAACTTCACGTCATTAGAAGAATATATTGTCAGATTGCGCGCAAAATGTTTACAGAAGTTGCTAATGGTATTTTGAATATCATAGGTCCCGTTCCTACTTTTTAAACTACACCGTAAAATATTTGCAATTTCAATGGTTGCATTAAACATAGATTATGGCTTTTTTGACAGGAAAAATACTACAGTGCTGTTGCAATTTCATTTTTAAATGGGCAGAAATAATTACTGAAGATAGCTTGGCACAGAAATACTAATACAAAAAAGAACAACCCAAGACAGTTATATGAATACATTACTTTTACTATTAACAATTTTACTAAAGCAAGCAATTAATATCTAATTTCGTTTAAATTAATGGTTGGCAGAAATTGGTCACAGCTTCACATAAATGTCAATATACAAATACATATGATATAAAGTATATGTTTAAAATGCAGATTTGGAGGCCGTGTGAACAGAGGCCTAATACATTCTTGAAACAAACAAACTTCTTATTACACAACGTTAAGATATACTGGTGGAGGCTGACCTAACCGCCACATGTCGATAATTTGGAACAACGTGGAAAATTTTTGACAACCGCCACCAGTATATTAAACATCAGCAAGTATAAACAATCGAGGATTCCTTCGATAAAAAGCAAAATCAACCCTGGCATCTATTTGCAAACGACCTTCTTCTTCCATGTGCAGAACTGAAAGGACCCAAAAGGAGATTAAATCGCAACAAGTATATTAATATACCAACAAGATATAAGCCAAAACGGACCCTTAAAACAGGATAAGAGCTCCTTCAGTAACAGGTTTTGAATGGTAATCATTAAAAACACAGTATTCTAATGAACAAAATAATAAAATCTCTTTATTTCAGTCATGTAAAATACAGAATAATTGCAGTTTGCTCGTCTACACACGCAGTCATTTTTCCAAAGAACGACATTTACAAGTAACCAGTTTCAGTTTTTACCACAACCTTCCTCTGTGTCTGATTTCCTGGACTAAGTAAGCGATTTTTTCGCGATAATAGACTGCCAGTCACTGGTATTTACATAATTTCATTCATGTATTTCAATGTGTATGTTAATGTGATCGCTTAATTTTATGGAGACAACTTTACAACAAATAAATTTTGTATCATATGGCATGCTCAAAGTCTGCTTCTTAGACCCAGCTGATCAAATAAAAAGGGTTAAAGATTTATACAAGTTTATACAGTATGTTTTGTTAAATGTTGATGCCGACGGTAATTAGATCATTTTGTCAATTTTGAAACTTCATATTGCATAAAATGGCATTCTAGTATATGGGTGTGAACTTTTACAAATTTACTCAAGGTAAGGAATTTCTTGTAGAATAAGTAGAGTTGAAATGGAATACGATATATTGCCGTTTGTAAAGCATCGCGATTGCACTGATTTCTGTATGGTTTTATGAAATTAAAGCATTTCTTTCTGGTGCAAGTTTCAGTATTCTAATTGCATTAAAAACGACAAACGTGGCACATCTTTCCTAAGTGTTAATATCTAATTCGAATGTACTTCTATGTCAGTGTTAATCTTTCAAAAGCTGTTGCATTGGTTTTGATTTGGTGGTGAACCTGTAAGATTAAAAGTAGTAGTTAATCATTGCCTTTTTTTTTCAGACTTCAAATGTACTTTAAGCAGAAATTATTACATCAAATCGGCCTTTATGACAACATATACCGTTGAGATTTCGTATAATACATTCATAAATTTTATTTATTGATATTCATTCACTTTTGTGAACATCATTTCATCTATGCAGTATGACATTTCTACATAGCTTTGAGCCCACGGGACATATTATAGAAATTCATCATGTATATACATCAGTGATTGAATTAATCTGTGCTCAACATCCAGACATATACTACTTGATTAAGTCCAAAAGATCTTGACAAATTTAAATATTTGATGAGTGTCGATTTCTACGAGACTAATTCGGCTTTCAAGTAATGATATAAAAATGATCAAAAATGGTTACAATACACGCACTCACAAAGAGACAATACAATTTATGTGTTCAAATAACAACTTGCTAGAAAATGCATAAATGTTACCTATACATTCAAGTGAAAAATCTGGATCAATTCATGACGCTTGCGTTTTGGCTTTGTTCTGTGTTCGTAGGCTGTGTAAAAATGAAAATGAAACAAAGTTTGTCTATACAAAGGGATACAAAAGTAGCTTTTTTTAGAAATAAATTCATCATTACAATTTATTCTATTTTCTGCATTAATTACAGAAAAAAGAAGAAGAGGTAGTTCAATTGTTTAATTAAATCCCGCGGCGATAGTCGCTACTTTACTATAAGTGGTCAAGAAAACGTTTAACCATTAAACTGTCATTATTCCTTAGTGGTCAATGATAACGTTAAACCATTTGAAATGTCATTATTTCCCTTTTACGGTATGATAACCTAAAGTGGTATGTGCAGTTTCATGAAAATTGCGCACCCACATTGTAAAAAAATAACATACATATCTTTTAACTAATCATGCAGTTTTGTTTAGAACTCACCGACATTTTACTGGAATATCTCTTATCAGTATATATGCACACACAAACAAAACATTATAGGAGCAATATTTCAAGTATGATACATGTATATCTCAGTCTGCACGACATCCTTTGGTATAATATGATATTTGCAATGCATACAGAGCCAAACACGCGATCATTCAAACACCTGAAGTGTCTGAAACTTCCAATAACTTGTGTCCTCGTTTTGCAGTCTTCCTCTTCCGTTATTTATCGCCAAATAAGCATTTTAACGTTATGACTCACTGTCAACTACAGACTAGCATTTATTTCGGTTTGAATGTTTATAAAATGAATACTTCCCTTAAATCGATTTTTATTTGCTATTCTAGGCAGTTATTTATCATAAATCAAAATTTTATTTTCATGATATTTAATATCATTTCTTAAAAAGAATCAACCCTAGCTATTTATGCATCATGAAACCGTTACAGGTCAAAGTGTTGAAAATAAAAGTCTTCCATTGCTTTTCACTATTTGCCTTGTTCTCGGTGCTTCCGAGGGATCTACTTTCCAGATTTTATTCCTTACAATGCATTAACTTCTTGTCCGTTCTTAATGAAAAGTCAAAATAAATTACGGAATACAAATAGGAAAAAATTTCTTGATCTACGCATTGTCTTGCAAAAACATGACTACATACGATAAAGCGTTTCTATCCTTTGTTACTCCTCATGTAAGAACCACTTTGACTATAATGTTACCATTGAGGTACCAAGTTTAGTGAAAATGAAATGGAAATATTCATTCCTTATTTGTATCGTTTTTTTATGATGTCATATAGGAGCGTTTCAAATTATGAGGCGAAAATAACTCCAATATATATGTTAATATAGACTGGACACTATTCGTGACAATTTTATTTTCATTAAACTCGCAAATAATGCCAACCGTGAATTATTTTTAAACATTTTCCTGCATCATAACCTAACCACAAACGCTCACGTTTCGCGATTTTTTCGCGACTGTTGCTGCTATCCATTACATCGTTATATAAAATTTATCCAAACTACAATAAAGATATAAAGTGAAATGGGTACTAGTAATTTATTAAAGGACTTGAAAAACGATTATTGTTTTGATGTACAAAGTTTTTGTGGGTAAACTGTAAATTTATCAGTGAAGAACCGTCTTTATTTGGAATATCAAGGATATTTCTTGAAACTTCCTATAGGATTTTAGGTTACGTTTTTCGAGAAAGCAACATATGCAGAACGGCTGTTAATATTTATTTGTCTTGTTCTAACAGCAAGTCTTTGCGTTTTATGACGGTAAACAGGGCTGTTCGAAAAACGGTTTGTTCAGAATTTCATTTTGTAGCATAATAATGAAATAAGTTATACCTTTCCATTGCAATACATTTTCAAGAATATTTTTAAAAATAATGTCTGTAACTTTAGTAAATTTCTACCTTATAAAATCTTCAAAAATCAAGCAAGACGGCAACTCAATAACATGATTTTCACTTGGATAAAAGTTAAGATAACATTGCCAAAAATACGAAAAGTACATTTTTAGACCGACAAATTTTAACAAAACTTGTATTTTGAAAAACATGGTCATAAGGAAGGGCTGTCGTTATTGTTACTGAACGTTACTGTTACATGTACTCTTTTCCAAAACCCCCAACCTTACAAAACAAGTCGGATGGTAAAATTGATGAAACTTTTAAGTCAGCCAGTCTAGATTATGCATGACAAACCTAACAAAAATCCATGTTTGATTCTGTTAGTTCAGGCAATAATTGCATAAGCGTTCTATTTTCTGGTGAAGAAAAATAACAAAACATCCCAGATAAATTATTCCTTTTATTTGCTTTATACGCAATTACAGAGTTACTCATTTAAGCTAGAATTTTATACGAAATGAATACTACAATATTTGTGTTTTAACGTCCAGTCAGGAACAGAGGAGGTTGTATGTATTACGACCTTCGCTTGTTTGATCAGTAAGATGTTATCACAGTCTCTATGGACAACATACATTCACTCCTAGAATTGCCAATTACTGCAAATATTTGAGATTCTACGACTGTCTGATGATATATTGATAGGTAAACAGGATATACCGATTTTGCTAGTGAATGTCTATCATAAATAATGATGTCTAGTTGTACCAGTTGACATGAATGAAAGATTTCCTGACATCTCCTTAGATTTATTTGAGAATTGGTTCGGATCTTTACAGCAAACATGGTTATGTTCTGCTGCTTTGTTAACTGTAGAATATTTTTATCGAGTCTGTTTATATGGCGTGTGAGTGAATAATCATACGTTTTAAGATTACGCTGCTTACCTATTTTGTATTTGCGACGAAACTATACAAAAATCACGGTCGCTGTTTTATGGTCTATATATCTCGCTCAATTGCTATCATACATATTTTTTACTACACGTTTTCTTTCACATTTCTGCTTGAATGGAATTACGTTTTCAATATATAGCATCCGATGTATATTATTGGCTCGTCTTAAAACGTCTACCAGCAGCTATTGTTGCACAAAAGACACTGTATCAATAAACTAATTATTTCATCATACATCCATCTAGCACAAAAGATAATAGGTAAGGGTAGATTTCTCGGAAGCACAGAGCCCCAAAAACACAATCCCAGAGCCATGCATTTGCATAGTAGGCCCACAACAAAAAGAAGCTGTAATGGAAAAGTATTTCAGACGGGTTGCTTCAAATATCCAACAAATACATATTAATCTATGCTATATATTGATGGAGGGGAAGGAATGGTAACGGGCGAAATGGGGTCGGGGGCCGGTGGGGGGAAAACCCCGAAGGGAAAAGTTAAATAAGGACGAATATACAAGGGAATGGCATGTTCTTTAAAAACAGTCGCACTACAACGTAAACCACAATAGCGCAGACGCTCATGTACCAAAGACAATCAACTGAATAACATAGAAAAACGAACAAACAACACATAAGAAAACAGTAGGGCACCGTTATAGACTCACAAGCATATAAACGTACACACACAAGTAGGAAAAAGCAATCAAGTACCGTCATAGGATTCGGCTGCCAAAACAACTCAATGTAAATAAAATTCCCGCTGAGAAAGGCTCTAACATTAGTGCAAAATAACAGATAAATAAAGCAAAACATAAAATTAAGGTAAATTTAAGGTATAATTGCACCAATGTACTCAACAACTTGTCTGAAGTCAGAGCAACAAGAGCAAGGGCACGACTAAGAAAACTGTAAGACAAAAATCAACTCTCTCCGTCCGTTGTATGTAGGATTTAGGAGAAAAGCATCACGGAGTCCTACACTTTATTAGTCATCGCACCATCAAATAGGAAAGCGTAGCAATTAACTGTAGAGGGGTCAATCATGACAAAAACATGTAAACGTACAGTTACAAGTTCGTATTCTTGTCCGTTCTTGTATACTTAAGATGAATGTATGACAGTATTTGGATACACATTCTTTTTTTATTTTGTAAATTTTGTGCGTTTATTCTGTGGAAACCTTATGTCATTGATCATTATCTTTCTACAGACCTTTTATTACGTCTACATTTTGCTAACATGACAGTGGCAAGTAAAGAAGTCATCAGTATTCTTTACGGGATAAATCCTTTTGCAGGAATCAAAAAAGTAAATTGTTTGTTTATTATAGTGTCAACGCTACTGAAGGGTCAGCCATATTGGCTTATCAGACAACTTCAATCATTCAACAGCTTTACTTCCAGATTCCTATTTTTCAATGTCATGCACAAGGTATTCGGTAACCATAAATCAACCATTATGTAACTGGCGGACAGCTCATCAACTTTTTTCAGTAACAAGACCCGCCTCGGACAGGGCTTGATCCTTCGACCTCCCGATTCGGAACAGGTGCCTTATCTATTAGGCCACCGCAGTTATCACTCATTTGCGATTACAGTCTATTCATCTTTCATTATCTAATGCAGCTTTATTTTCAGCTTTAATTAATAAAATATGTTGCAGTAGCTTAATTTGCTAATGCAACAAAGGAAAATATCATATAATGTTCTTAGTCATTCAAGTTAGGCTTCAATTGTCACATCAAACAAGTTTTTAACTTATCACATGCCTTAGAGAATAGTCTCATGCAGTGTGTTCATTAATACAATTATATTGTTATTCGTTCTGCGAACATCTTGTTTGTGCAGAATGACACTTCTACAAAACATTGCACTCATGGGATATGTTGCAGACATTTGTACTCTTTGTCTTCGTCATACGACTATTCGTCAGTGCTGACAGGCAGTGCAAGAATGATTTTGTTCATGTGCTAAATATCTCGTGTAAAGTGTAGCAATTTTGAAAACGAATCTAAAGAGACTTTGAAAGTACATGAGATTCATGACAGGTGAAAATGACACATTCCATTATAAACGGTTAATATATAACAACCTTACAACAACCTCACAAACTAAAGGCCTTTTACAGCGATGTTGTTTAAAAGTAATACTGAAAAGTTCACAATAATGATTGATAACCCCCAAAACACACTCACACACATAGCTTCCCCCATCTCCAACCAAAAACGAAGATGGTGACGTTGATCAATCTAACTAAAATCTAAAGGAACAAGCTTGTTTCAAAAGTCTGCAATGCTTATTTACTATTATATTGATTTTGCTTGATACATTAAACGGCGTAGTAACGTACTGTAACTTATTTGTTCAAAACAACCTTTTCTTGCGGATTAAACAGCAAATTAGATTATTCCGTTTTCGTAAAAAAAATAGTTTCAACAATATAAAAAATGAATAAAAAACCGATAATATCTACTTGTTTTTACTGAGGTGGCAAAACGTAATTATGATAAAATACCTTTCCGTCGTTCTTGACTTGTTTGGTCAACACACGTGTGGTCAATCAAATATGTCATGCACAAAACGAAGAAGACATTTGTATAATTGAAAGAATGAGAAGGATAATAATAAAAGATAATACGATTCAATTAACCTCAATATTAGTAATCTGTAGGTGACGATTGGCTCATACTTTCAATCAGTGTTACTATAATTTCTGTTAGTTTGGGGTCATCAGGTCCATTCAAAGACTGTTACGGCTGAGTGGTAAGAAGTCATATGTTGATTTATTTAACAATGGCGAAGTCAAGCAGCCTGTTTAGCGGGCTTGTCGTTTTATAAACTTCTTATATTTTAAGAATCATCTTCATACATCGAGGTTCAGTTTGATTATAAAATTTTAATATTAAATATTTCGGACATCAGCCTACAGACAGCTACTCGACATTTATTAAAAGTAGTTTTTTTATCTTTTTGATCAAACCTTTATAGATCTATAAATGAATGTCATGTAATCACGTTGATGATATGTTACAACATATATAACAGAATACAACAGGATTTCTTGTTATAATTGTATATTTTTAAGAAAGGAGGACACTTCCTCTGGCAGAAGGGCATAATTTTCTCTAAAATGACGCCTATTATGATACAGCAAGTTATAGAGTACAAACTTGAAAGAACCGGCTATCATCAAATATAAACAAGTTTCAAATGATGTATCTTCTGAATATTGGATTGATATAATAACACAAGATTATTTCGAGATATATAAACATGGTGAATGAAACTTTTTGCAATTAAGACATCTACGTGCTTGAATACAAACTATACATACATGCATCGATTCAATAATATATATTTGACTCGGCTAGTTATACTTGTAGTGTATAAAAATGCTGTTTCGTTGTTAAAAATAACGTCTTAACTATTTCAAACAGCCGAATTAAAGTGACACTTAGGAAGGAAGTATGTAAAACGTTTCTGGCTACGCGTGATACTTGGTGTACCTCAGTTTTCTGGTTAAGGTAGTAGAGGTGTAATAGCAACGTTTACCAAATGGCATTTGCTTGGTAAATTCTTAAAGATGACCGTGTTTCGCACTGATTTGCAGTTTTTTAACAACTTTTATCATGCCATTTTTTCTAAATTTTGTATAACTTATGGTATCTCCTCTAGCTCAAGTAGAGACAAATTTCAGTGATGGCCGCTATATAAAACGTTTGCAGAGAATTCATTTTACCATTAATTTTAATGAAAGAAACATCAAACTATTGGTAAGCAATTATAAAACACAAAATAAAAATGTCGATATCATTTTATATAGTGTTCCTCAAGTAAACGGATTTAATGATACAGAATTCTAATTTTAACGTTGAAAAAATAAGGTCGAATCCCATGTTTGAATTTTGCTTACTTCATTCAAAAATAACCTTGGGACAGACGTAAAACCTATCTAAATTTCTTCCACGATATGTAATATAAAGAGTGCAAGCAAAATAGAGAACTTTTACCACATGTAACTCAATATTTTTACAGATGTGTAACTCTACCCCTTCTGTAAATTCACTTTGAACAGCAAGAAATCGCTTATCAAACTATATTTTTTTCCATTTTTGTACAATAAATCTATCATAAGTCTTGAAAGAAGTAAAAACTTACTAGAAAAAATCGAAAATAAGGAAAAAAAATTTGGTCCCAGCAGGGCTTGTACCTACGCCCCCCTGAGAATTGCAGTAAATGTGGGTGTATGGTAGCAATTGAATACTATTCAAAAAGGAGGTACTCTATTACAAATACGAAATGAAATGAATGGTGATATTGACGCAAACATACTTTTTTAGCATGAAATAAATGCAGTTGTCGATATGTTACATCCATATTTTCATCATTTTGTATTGAATACTATTGAAATCATACTAGTCTACTCAATTTCATTTAGACCATTATCTTTTAGTGATCATACGCTGATTTTCATGCAATGGCACTTTGGTGTATCATTGAAGGTTCCATGTACTCCATCTGCGGATTCTCTTTATTGATCTTAATTACTTGCAACATTTAAAAGTTGAGTAGGGTGAATTTCCACTTTGGTCCATAAACAGGCCCAATCAACCCAATCAAAACAATATTGCAACAATTTTATTGTTCCCGTGTAGAATACTGAAAGTGGATTATTGATCCTAATGTATCTTATTATCAAAGTTATTAAACTTACTTCCGAGCATAAGTTATTTTAAAACCAGGAAAATAAAGTTCATTAACACACGTATGTTTTTAAAATTTTAGTAAATGTTTCTTTCTACTTTTTTGTCATTTATGGTGTAAGCTATACAAAAAATGATTAAACTTCAAGCTAGTGGTTTGGTTATATTTCTGACGCGAATTTAAGTACTTTGTATCGAGTGAGAACACACACAATAAATGGATTATTGATCATTATGTATCCTATACAGAAAACTTTATTATTAGTTACTGAAAGTTACCTATGAGCAATGTGTATTTAAAAAGTATACACCATTTATAACCTATATAACGTAATGGAAGCATATATTACAAAAAAAAAAACAATAATAGAAGAGCAAATATGATAACTATGGTGGCTGATTTGTGTTATTTTGTGACAAACGTCGTTATGGCGCCCCGCCAAACGTCGCCCCGCCGAATGTCCGAGTTAGGTAGATAACTCGCAAGCATTATGATAAAAAAAACTTGCTACATATTGTGTTTAAAATGCACATGAATTCTAAATTGTTTCCCAGACACAAACAAAAGGTACTTCATTTGAACTTTTTGCAAATCATATTGTATACAATTACAAGAAGTGTGTTAGTTTCAAGTATTTTTAGCTCACCTGTCACGAAATGACAAGGTGAGCTATTGTGACCGCTTGATGTCCTTCGTACGTCGTCCGTCGTGCGTCAACAATTTCTAAAAAAATCTTCTTCTTGAAAACCACTGGGCAGACTTATGCCAAGCTTTACAGGAATGATCCTTGGGTGGCCCCCTTTCAAAATTGTTCAAAGAATTGAATTCCATGCAGAACTCTGGTTGTCATGGCAACCGAAAGGAAAAACTTTAAAAATCTTCTTGTCCAAAACCACAGGGTCTAGCTTTCATATCTGGTGTGTAGCATCATCTAATGGTCTTCTACCAAAATTGTTCAAATTATCTCCCTAGGGTAAAGTATGGCCCCGCCCTGGGGTCACATGGTTTATAAAGTCTTATATAGGGAAAACTTTGAAAATCTTCTTGTACAAAACCATATAGCCAAGGGCTTTGATATTTGGTATGTAGCATCATCTAGTGGTCCTCTACCAAGATTGTTCAAATTATCCCACTAGGGTCAAATATGGTCCTTGCCCCGGGGGTCACATGGTTTATATAGACTTATATAGGGAAAACTTTGAAAATCTTCTTGTACAAAACTACATGGCCAAGGGCTTTGATATTTGGTATGTAGCATTATCTAGTGGTCCTCTACCAAGATTATTCAAAATATCTCCCAAGGGTCAAATATGGCCCCGCCCCGGGGGTCCCATGTTTTACAAAAACTTATATAGGAAAAAAAGTTAAAAAAATTTCTTGTCTGAAACCACAACACTTAGACCTTTGATATTTGGTTTGTAGCATTGTCGTATGGTCCTCAACCAAAATTGTTCAAGTTGTACCCCTTGGGTGAAAAGAGACCCTGCCCTGGGGGTCCCAAGTTTTATATAGACTTATATAGGAAAAAGCTTTAAAAATCTTCTTGTCTGAAACCAAAATACGACCTAGGCTTTTGATATTTGGTATGATGCATTGTCTAGTAGTTCTCTACCAAAATTGTTCAAATTATGTTCCTGGGATTAAAAGAAGCCCTGCCCTGGGGTCACTTAGTTATTATGTGAGTTATATAGGAAAAATACTTATAAATTATCTGATCCTATTTCCAAGACTGTTTTATTATAATTACCTGATGACCCCAAGTAATATGATGTCACTCGACTGTGACCTTGACCTACTGTTTTGTTTTTAAGATACAGCCTTGAAATTTTGATGACATACACAGTTTTGCACACAAATCAATCGTAAAACTGAATTTCATTGACCATGAATGTGACCTACTGACTTTCTTAATATTTTATCATCAGTTTGACATTTGAAACATGTAGCTTATATTACTCAGGTGAGCGTTCCAGGGTCATCATGACCCTCTTATTTTCTGATAGTTATAGTGGGACTGTTAAACACGGATGAAGTTACCAAAGTATAGTATTTTGTACGATGACCTGTGCACTCATGTTATCATGACTACTCTGTGTCTAATGCTCAAGACATGTTGCCGACAGTGGCAAGTAATAGCAAAAATGCATGATTGTGTCGCATCCGCTCCTCAGAATGGTATCACGCAAGATAATAATGTTTTCTCAGTCTGCCTGACACGTTAGAAATTGATTGAATAAAAGGTAATGCTGCATATATCCAGTGTACACCTCTGTTCACGCAACTGTTTACTTACAGAAATGTCTGTACACCAGCAATAGTTCCGATAATATGATTATTCTCTCTTACGACATCCTCACTCTTCGCTGGGTACTCGCCTAGAAAGACGACAACAGACTGGCGATCATTTGGGTACACAATGTTTACTTTTTAAAAAGCATGCTAACGGTTTTATGTTTCTATTTTCTTTTCTAGTCAATTATTTTTCAAAGTACAGCACGTATGTTTGTGTTTTTAACGTCCAATAATCTATCTTTTTTAAAGATAGAATTAGATCTTCATTTCATATACGAATAAATTACACATTTTGCCAACGATATCCACTTCATTTGACCCTCAAGGTTTCAAACAGTATATAAGCATGATTCAACACTTTTTTGAAAGTATATGCATTTTTGAAAAATAGTCAGGCAACGATTCTGTATTGAAATTAACTTTATTTAGAATGTGATTTGAAAAATTTGTTCTTCATTTTTTAATTTTTTGTTTTAGAGGTTTTCACAAGAGTTTATTTCAAATAAACATCTATCTATGTATAAAGTATTGATGTTCTGAATGGACGTGTGCTTATAACCGCAACTTTTGCTCTATTAAAATTTCATGATATATATGTTTATTTTCAGACAGGACACAAACTTATTACGGTTTCAGCGTAAAACAGGACAAAATGACAATGTTCTCCCATGACACTTGTTCTCGTGTAAGGAATAATTTGCTTATAATGTACTTGAAATGAACATATTATTCCCTGTCTACTCCTTTGATCTAGTGACGATAGTTTGTCACAAGTTTGTGAGAGAAGAGAAAACCGCTCTGTTGTTAATGGACAAGATAAACAAAAACACTGTTGATTAGTGGACTGAAAGTGTAATTATTGTTTTGATCTATCTGATACAGATTCCTCTTAATGGAAACGTATTGTGAATAATAAAACAACATTCTTAAACGATTCGTCTTATAATTTCCTATACGTTTCTTGGCAACGCACAACACTTCCATTGGCGATATTGCCTTTTATGACAATATAAAAGGGAATATTTTGCAACCTTAAGACAAATGCATGCAATGGTAATTTTGACAGCAATGTTATATTGCTTTTGAATGGATACTGTACATGAGAAAGCTCCTTAGCATTTACGTAAAGATCTTTCATTTTGACCGGTATGTTATATATAACAAATATATCGAATTAAACAAATCCATATTTTATATTAAAATCAATAAGAAATTTGCATTTAATTCTATATATGCATTACAAGTTTTACCTCCCCATCCCCATTTTTCTGTATTTTGCATATATTTATAATGTAATTATTGTTTGCAGCTTCTTTTTGTTATGGGCCAACTGCGATGCATGGCTCTATGGCTGTGTTGGAGGTGCTCTGTGCTTCCGGGAAATCTACCCTTACATTTTATCTTTTTAGAAGCATTTCTTCTTTATTTCATATGTCAGATTTAGGAAAATGTCAAACATCTATGTGAAAAAGTCAAAAATATAGGACATAGCGAATTCTTCGAAATGTAAATTTGACCTTTGTTTGCGAGAGGCACCGTTAGTTATATCCGTTATTGCAGAGGAGGTTTTTTTCTAAACTGATTACACGGTTTTCTGTATGTAATTAGGCCTAGAGGAGTTCGTAACACAGAGAATGTCTAAATGACATTTTCCTGGTATAGCTGGTTATAATACCATTAACGCACTGCTTTAATCAGAACCGCTACTATAACTTTAGTCAGTACAATCATTTATTGTCATAAATGCGAGATTAAAATGGAAGAAAACAAAGGCTGAGTAATGAAAATCAAGTTTTAAATGAACTATGCGGTTTTAATACAATGACAGGAATATTCGTTCCTAGTGCTATATTCCTATGTATATTTAATATGTGAGTCAGTGGTATCTCAATGTGTTCGTTTTTATGTTTATTTCGTCTACGTTTTTATACCTGCTAATTTATATATGTATTGATGTAGACAGGTCCATCTTGCATACATCTATACATATACTGTAGGGTTTTGCTTAGAGGGGAACGCGTTCTTAGAACATGACTTTCCGTTTTCGTTTTGTGTCCTTGCTTTGATATCTTTAAGGCTGTGACTTTTTAATACGATCATTTTAAACTAAAATACGAGAATATAACTAAAAGGTTAAGTTCAAGTTATTTATTTCTGTTCGTCAAAAAGAAAGGTTGATTTGATTAAATTTGTAAGTTGCATGATATGTCTTCGTAAGTAAGTCAGTATTTCAAAGGCCGCCAAACAATTATGTCTTAAACACACAATATATTTCAACCGCTTTGTTTTCATGAAAACTAAAACGCTAATACTGTAATCAAATTGACTAGTAATATCATCAGAAATTTGATATAATGATTTTGTATATACGCATTGTTTTGCAAAAGTCTTTGACAATCTGCTGAAGCATATCATTTAGACGTAGAATACATTTATTATCTAACATGACATCTCTCAGCTAGATATCTATCGTTAATATCAACATCCTTCATAATATATTATTGGAGTATTTTTACAAAACCCCGTGTGAACGACTCGCCTTTCATATGACACACCTAACGCCCACACATTTAAAACACTAAGTTATTCTCAGACATAATAAGAAACTTGTGTTGTAACAACAACATTAAATTTGATTTTCATATCGCCAGTATATTTTAATTTGTAATTATTGATAGCAACTACGCATGCTGTTCTCAATTCATTGTTAAATGGAATCTTATTCCCAACTTAACTAAGGACCGTGCCAGGATAAATTGATACTATATCAAACAAAGCTAAATTGAATACAATCAATTCTATCTGTCACAAAAACATGCACAGCAACGCTACATTTACAGAGATGAAATTAGCTACTGTATGGAAAGAACTATGAATTTATTCTCACCATATCATTTAAATCAAAGCCTTGAAATGTTCGATGGTTGCGGGTTTTTGGTAGATTTATTTTCTGTTAAAATGCCAGTCTATGAATATACATGAATGAGAAACAAATACAAATTTAATGTGCCTCATATCTAAGATGAACTCTGCCTGACCCAGCTTGTGATTGAATACCTTATCATTGATAGATCTTATATAATCTAAATGGTCAGTGTGAGCGGATACAAGGCTGAATAAGAACTGGTTGTTCATTGATGATTTATCCGCACTGTTCATGAATGGGACTATTTTGTGTAGCACATGAACATCCTTTGGATGTGATTCGGAATAAAATAAAGATGCTATGATTGTCAGAAATACACTTTAACTTGGTAGCGGGATAAACCCGCAACCGAAAATGGTTCCAAACCCCGTTGCTCCAGCGTTGCTAGGCAAAAAGGTTTTCAATATATTAACATGAATTTCTATTTATGCAAAACAAATCATATATTTTATGGTGTTCATTGTTATACATACTTGGAATTACCAGTAACAGTCACATTGTTAGTGATAGGTCTATGCTATCTACTAGTACGTTGTATTAAATTCTAGGTTTTTGCATAAAACGGAATGAAAGTTATAGTCGTTATTTGTTCTTTGTTTTTATGTAACAAAAATGTCAAAAGTTATGCTAAATATAATAAAATGAAATGGAACTTCATGTGATTTGCATGTTCAAACATCACAGTCGTCTGACGTCATGTCATTAAATTTTACTAAGATTATAACTTGCTGTAACTTGCTGTAAAGTGCAAATTTCAAATAAGGCCAAATAAAGTAAGCATGAAATAAAAAAGAAACTTTATTAATATATATATATATATATATATATATATATATATATATATATATATATATATATAATTTGGTGGAACCGTACCACTTCAGTCCGTGCAAATAGACACTAAGCTTGCACATCTTGGAATCCCAGACTTATTCGATCACGAAAATCATTTGATACCGAAAAATAATGTCATTGTACTGATAATCATGATAATAGCCACTGGAATTTTTAAATTTTATTTTTTTTTCGATTTTATCCATTTTGCACCTTGTAATTGAAAACAATCTGTGTTCCGGGAAAAACAATGAAATAAGTAAAAACCAGACCTATCACTAAAGGCGATTAATACCCTCATAGATACAGGGAAAGTAAAATGCTCTGATCATGACATTTGACTTTCAAGTGTCACATTTACCTTGATCCCAGTGACCTGTGTTGTACACGCTGAAAGTCGTCTTGGCGTGGTTAACAACAGTTATTACGTTTATATCACAAACCTTTAAGGTAAAACGATATGGAGCGAACACAAAATTTAGCTATCGGACCACTGACTTCCAAGTGTCCTATACCTTATACCTAGTGACCTTGGCTGTACTCGCTGCACATTGTTTTGATGAGGTTAATGGCAGATTTTTTTTGTATTAAAATATTCCAGCGGTTTAGAAGCTATTGAGCGGTCAAAACTTTAACCATTTAACGACTGACCTCCAGTTGTGACATAGACCTTGGTCCTAGTGACCTAGGTTATACTCATTGCAGGTTAACATTTGTTTTATGAAAACGAACACAAGAGTTAAGAAGATATGGAGCGGAGTAATGAAGTTGACCTCAAAGTGTGACCTTGACCTAGGACTTTGTGACTTGGATTGTGCACTCTGCACATCGCACCGTTGAGGTAAACAATAAATGTCAGGTTTAACCGTTAATGAAAATCTTCCGAGCAGTTTAACAGTTTAAACGATATGGAGAGGACACGAAATTAAGATAATTGACATTTGACCTTCAAGTGTGACATTGACCATAAATCTAATGCCCTGGGATGAACGCTCTGCATGTTGACGTTATGAGGGTAACAATTCATGTTAGTTTTACGAAAATATTTCTTGTGCTTAAGAAATTATGGCGCGAACACTAGGGACGGACATGCGTGAGTCTAATATAGCTGTAATATATTTTGTATCTTGGGCCATAATAAATTGTGATAATTTTGCTATAATTTTAACCAAACAGTTATGGGAAAATCAATATATTTTTTATCATATTTCAAAATTTATGAAACAATCTTTGTGTGATATTTCTCTTTGCAAAAATCCGTCTCAGATTAATGTACTAAATCGTATTTCTCATAACTCCTAGAAGGCGCTTTAATCAATCACGTTATTTTATAAAGTGGTAAAGAAAATCCATCGTACATTTAATGTTACTGGAGAAATTAATAATTATTAAAACTACTGTGGAAATCTTAAAGGACATTTCGTAAGATACGGCGACAGGTGAAACATTTTTACAGCTGTTATTATCTATCATGTAACTTAAGCACTTTGACGGATGAAAAGGAGATTTCTATTACCGCCGATGCTGTAAGTATTTATATCACTAATAATAATACCCTTGGGGTGGTATATAGGAGTGAGCTTGTCTGTCGGTCGTTGGTTTTCATGGTTTCCGGACAATTACTCATGAAAGACTTGACAGATTTAAATAAGTTTTAGTACAAAGGTGTGACATCAGAAAATACAGGTCATGTTCGAATTTGAGATCAGTAGGTCAAAGGTCAATGTTATAGTGACCTGGAACAGTTGAACGGTTTTCGGATGATAACTTGAGAACGCTTGGGTCTAGGATCATAAATTTTTGTACACATTTGTGACATGATAAAATACAGGTTAAGTTTGACTTTGGGGTTAGTAGGTCAAAGGTCAAGGTCACAATAACACAGTTAAACGGTTTCCGGATGATAACTTGAGAACATTTGTGCCTAGGATCATGAAAATTGATAGGGAGGTTTGTCATAACAAGCAGATGACCTTTAATGGTTTTGAGGTCAGTAGGTCAGAGGCCAAGGTCACAGTGACCCGGAACATTTAAACAGTTTTCAAACAATAACTTTAGAAAGTTTAGGCCTAGGATCACGAATTTCGGTCAAAGGTCAGAGTGACCCGGAGCATTTAAACTGTTTCCGGACAATAACTTGAGAACGCTTGGGTCGGAGATCATGAAACTTCATAGGGCGGTTGATCATGACCAGCAGATGACCCCTATTGAGTTTTAGGTCAGTAGGTTAAAGGTCAAGCAAGTTCAGCTGTGACATTGGCTTTGTTCTGTGACAAGGCCATATTGTTGGGGTATAATTCGTCACTCCTGTGACAACTCTAGTTTATTTTTAAAACTGGCATAGGGAGAAAACTTTTCAAAGCTTTCAATATATCTATGTAAGGAAAACTAGGTAGATACCATTTTGACAAATCGGAATATTTGTTAAAATGGTTACACAAGAATTATTTGTACACAGATATTTTAAAAAAGATTTGACAGTCTCCTTATATGAAGATTCTTCTAAACTTGTACTAAATACATAAAGGGAAATGTGCTAGCGATTTTAATGAATCACATTGGGTAAAACAAATGCATAATCTTAAGGCTCTGAATGACAAAGTATTTCTTATACAATTAGTGTTAGTGCATGGAAACAGTCATCCTACTTATTCAGTATCTGTTGTTAAAGCAGTATATCGTCATATCCTTATTTAAAAGTAATAGCGATATCTCGTGTTCTATAAATAGAACATACTGCAGATATACCACACTGCAACGCGCGAATTGAGGACAAGGGAGCGTTGGGTATTAATTACGCATGTATGCTAAATTTCAATGAACTTTGACGAGAAGTAACGAAGAATTACACATTACCTGCATAACATTCCTTGAAAAAAAAGTGTTAACAAAATAGATACATATATTGCAATGGAATGAATGAACTATGAAAAATTCAGATATCTTATTTGACCGTTTCGCTAGACCAAGGTCATACGAAGTACAGTGTGCAAATAAAAAAACCTTTAGAAATGTTTGGTGCATACAAATTACAGAATATTCTGCAAATAACATTAATAAAATGTAGCATCAGGACAGTTTTGAAGTTTTTATCACAAAACTATAATATTTTAGAATTCAAGTAAGTCAACATCGGGAGTTTAAAGTTATCATACATGCACACAAGCTTTACCAACAGGCTTCAGTATTTGACAATGGAACTTTCTAACAAGGCTCATTCTGAATGTTATCCTTTGCAAAACGATTATACAGTTATATGTATACTGCTATACAAACAATTCCAATTTCTCATTCCATTATTTCCAAATGATTTATGTTTTTTAATCGCAACCCAAGATTTATGTTCTTTAATCGCAACCCAATAACGCATCACTTTCAGTCTATCATTTTAATTCGATAGTTTATATTTAGATAAAATACATCAAAACATAGAACAGAAATTGCATCGGTGAAATTCAGGATACAATTAACTACGCCAACACCCTAAAATTTAATTTACCGACAAAAATCAAATGCCAGCCAAGTATAGAGTTTCTCTCGAGACGTTTAACCGTGTAAAATCGCAGATCAAAGCTGCAAAAGCTGCAGATTGTTTTATGTTTCTGATGAGGATAAGTTCTGCTTATGTGAAACGTTTGGGCATCAACGAAAGAGTTATATCAGAAAATAGAAACAGAAGATCGTTAAGCTTGACTTTAACGCAATATGTTTAACTCTGGCTGGAGTTTAATTACAAATCAATACTGAGGTTAGACATGTGACAAAAATGAGCTAAAATGACTGTTTCGTCAGGCCCTTAAGGTGTTTCCCTTGTTGCTCTGTTTTCTGCAAAGGCATTGAGTACAGGTGTTTTAGTTTCATAAGGATTGCTTATATACATATATACAAGTTTACATTACATGCCTTCTGTTGCCTTTGCGTATGTTAGGGTTTAACATGGCTGGGGTAACTTATTTATAATGTCCTGTGACTTTGAAACATAAAGGAGGTAAGAGTGAGGTTAGGTGTACCAGAAACCGGTTTAAGCTCCCCAGTGGTGGTTTTGCCATTGACCCTTCCAAGGCGGTGTCCCACTGTGTTCCTTAATTTGTTCGTTTTACCATACTTGGTCACGTGCTGGATTAACGTTAAGGGAGCCTGCGTTGTTGGGACGTGGTTTTCCCTGTTGTATATTCACCTTTGTTTTTCTACTTGATATACAGTAAGACTTTACATTTTTAACAATTTATGGAGAAAATTGTGTGAAGTCTGTTTCCAAATGATTTCACTTAGTATTTAGTATTTTATCACTACACCGTACTGTATTTAGCCTTAAATATTACCAGACATCTGACTATCTTACAACTATAAGGAATGGATTCCATTGTCTCTGTACACAACCCCAATAGTCTAAGATATACAGGAAATTGTAGAATTGCCCTACAAAAACGATACAACGACTGAAATTTGATCTTAAAGAGGCATACCCTATAATTTGCTGCACCCGAAAACTGTCCGAAATTGATTTACTTACAGAGAATTTATAATTATACATCGAATGACACCGATCCCAGATCCTTTATCGTTCGCCCACAATTCTCGTTTTTTCTGTCATTATGGTTTTGCGCCAACGCAACACCTACAACGTGCTTATCCGGGCGTAGCAGCCGAAAGGGGATAGGTAGCAAGCTAACAGGAGTACCGTTGGATAGATATTGGAACGCTTTATTGTTCTGAAAAAATTTTCAACGAGTATCAGTCTTACTAATGTAAAATTTAAATCAGAAATATTTCTTGTTGTTGTTGTACAATAAAAGGTTTGATAGCGATTTATGATAAAATGTCACTATATTGCTGTTTACGTGCCTAAAATGACTTTTTTTAGATGCAAGTTCTTCTGTGAAATTCCGTTTATTTCTTATTTTAGGTTCATCTAGTTAATAATATAGGTTCTCTGTATCTACTCCCCTTGTTATAGGGTATGCCCCTTTAAGGACACATAAAAGAAACAGGACTAATAAACTATTCAGACAAATTTTCCACCTTGAAGAAAGATTCGTTACTAAAACGGATCTCAGATCCAACGTTTGTTGTATCATTGCACGTATACATATGTTTGTAAAGTATTAAAATATAGATTAATCATCTCTCTCATGTCTGTATCCAAGGTTATCATAAAGTATTATTGTAACTGATATCTATTAGCAAATGTTATGGCAATAAAGTTAAGTGTTGAAATAAAATCGAACACTCATTATTACAAAGATTTTCTTGCAAGCATAATCATTATAAATTGCAAAATGAACACCAGTGAATAAATTGTTGAAATATCATCGTTAAATCCTACGCTTGGTCGTACAAAAATGAATTTTGAAATTTTTATAGCGATTTCGTAATAGATTATATTCTATTTCCTATTTAAAATGTTAAAGATGCAATGGGTTTGGTCAACATTTCGTGTCAAATAATCTGATAAGGAAATCGAAACCTTCCCTATTCTGGTATATTGTAAAATACTTTCCTCATAGGTTATATTTCTGCTTATCAATTTTTCTCTGCTTTTATGATATGAATATGTGTTATACATTGAAGACATTCAGTGCTCCAGAATATACTTTATCTATAAATGCAGTTATACTTCCATCGCACTGTGGAAATATTGCAGAACATTTCGTTTTTGAAGGTCCACTTTGCAATGAACACTTGTATGCAAAGTGTATTTATTTTAATTTTTACATCAACATATCGAATGCACAACGTGTTCACACTTTGCTTATAATTTAGGGATACGAGTCTTAACAATGCAATGATACAATAATTTATTCCAGCTTACGCAAGAAACACAGTGTTTTTTCAAGGCATACGAACGTAAGAGATGAAAACATTTCCTCGGATATTCCTACTTGCTTTTCTAAGAAATCAAAAACTGAGATGTGTATTCATATTTAATAGAAAAGATATATCAATAATTTTATTGTATTCACAGTATTGTATTTACAGGTGTTTTGAAGTAGCACAAACAGTTCAAATACGCGTCCTACAATGGCTTTATGTCAGTATACGAAGCGATGGTATTCTAATTCATATAAAGTGTATTGACCTCCGAGATGTGGTAACTCACTGTCGCAGAGTACATTCTAGGGAATCATTTGCCTTGTATTCCGCGATTTGATTAGATCACGTAAGGTACGTCCACAGAGACCTGCTTGGTAATCTAACCGGGAAATGATTGTTGATAAGGAACATGATGGTCGGAAGACATAGGCAGTATAAGTGTATTTACGATAGTAATATTTTGATCTCATCAATTTATAAAGATTTCTCTTTGTAAAAGG
This sequence comes from Mercenaria mercenaria, assembly GCF_021730395.1. NCBI lineage: Eukaryota > Metazoa > Mollusca > Bivalvia > Venerida > Veneridae > Mercenaria > Mercenaria mercenaria. The sequence continues at coordinate 59,462,166 of NC_069376.1, read as the reverse complement.
GCAATTCATCCACAGTTATACCACATATTCGGAAATCAGTCTTTTATGGAACTGACAATATTAGCAGATCTTAAACATTTATTTTACAGATAAACACAAAGTACACAAAATGGTACATTTGTACAAAAAATGATGCAATGGTCACATAAAAAGGGTGCTGGAATAAAACAGTTCATCTTTAGTTGTATATATTTACAAAGTTCAGTTTACCATGTCTGTTTTCGGAGGCCTCCAAGGCCTTATGGTTAAGTTCGCTGTCTTTGAACCAGTTGTTCCTCACCGACGTGGATGCAAGCATTGCTCGGGACGTTGAATTCTCCATGTCAGGAAGCCAGCCAGTTGGATTAGGGATGGTCGATACCCTCCCGTGGTAAAATAAAACCCAGCAAAAAATGTTGACAATGGTTTTCTTTGAAAGAAACTGTACTTACCGTATCAATTTAAAATAACTTGTATAAATAAAAGCCATGGAACACTACGTAATAGTAAATGTAAACAAATCCTCAATATGAAAAAAAGTTTTTAATATCATTAAGGTCACAAGCGCGGAAGTACAGGTACATACATGGGAATATAAAGTTACAAAAATATATTAAATTGCTTTTAACTGTAAATGATGTAGCTCTATATCAAAGATTTTCCATTTGATATTTCAATACCATTAAGCCCGCTGTTACTGTTTGTGTTTGTTTTAATCTTGAAATTTGGCTAGTTTACTTGTAAATATTCGGTATTGATACTTTAAAAATAGTTCCATCAGATTTGCTAAAATCAATAAGCTCTGTATTAAAATGATCCCAAAATATATTAGAAATATAATATACCGAGTCCAAGAACAGGGAGACATTTGACATGTTTTAACCTATCCAAATAAAATGAATAACTCATTCATTGCTAAACACAAGAAACGAAGGGTCGGCGTATAGACAATACGAACATAATTTTGTCAAAATCTAACATGAATCATTGCAGGTAAATGCAAAATATTATGAAGAGCTAAGGATCGCATGGTCGCGAGTTCGATAACCAGGCGAGGCGCATATCCCCCGTGACGATTTGGTTAAAGACTTTGTATCTTAAATCATACCTCAGATGTTGTCAGTCACTTGCAGAGAACAAATTAGTACTGGTTTTAAATCCAGGAACACTGTTTAGGTTTATTGCCGGCCGGTACGTAAATAAAATACTGTTGAAAAACGGTGTAAGGCATATACAAGACAAAAAATCTGGAAAAGGTACCGAGTTAATCACAATTCAACCACTTGAGAACACGGTTTTATTTAGCTAATAAACGAACAGAATGCTACAAATTAATATTATCCATAATTCGTGTAGTTGTATTATGTCATAAACTTAAGAAATCCTCTTTGCAATGAAGTCTCTAGAAACGCGTTGTCTCGAACTTTTGCAGCCTCTCTCTCTCTTCTCTTTGTAATTCGCTTTTCAGTAAACACCTGAACGACTTAATTTATAGGCAATTACTGACGACAGTAATTTGGATGTATAAACATTCTTATTAATGTCTGTTGATTTTTCTTCTGATTTTTTCTCCCAACTTGTTATTGCAAATATCATTTTTGTAAAGGTAATTTCGTTTAATATCTGTTATATGAAATGATAAATCCTTATATAATTTTGTAATGCAGTAAAAGTATTATTAACTGCAGCAGCTTCAGCGTTATCATACAGGTATTACGGTAAACAATAATGTTTGTTTCCACATTTTATGGCTGTAATAAACATACAATGATTCTTTTCTTTAAGTAATGTTGTTCATTAAGTATTAAATGAAGTTTTGAGCATAAAAGCTACCTTCGCAAAAATTCATTTTGTTTGTCTAGTCGTGCTGGAATATTTCAAATTACAATAGCAACGCAAAAATGTAATACAAAATAAAAACAACATTATATGCATTTATGTTCTCTTGTAGAAATAAATGGTGTTATTATCTGGTGATATATATGCCCCTATCGTCATGTTGAAAGAGATTACTTGTCGGCTGTTATTCATCATTAATTGCATTCCGTTATACGGTTTGTTTCGCAAATTTATAATCTACACGCTTGGCGGTAAAAAATACGAGAAGTCCGTGCATGTATTTGCCAGGCCCTTGAACCAGTTTGCTAGCTGAAATCGTCCGAACAACATCGATAGAAAAATTCCCTCCCACACTTCCCTTTAAGAATGATATATGTATAGTATCAATTTGACGTTTTTCTGCTGTCAAGTTAGTTTTTCAGATCCAGACTGATACATTTACGGAGTCTCAGGCATGTCAACGTGATATTCGCAAGGGCCTTGGCCTATCAAGAAGGCTTCCTCCTGCACTCACCTACACATGTTACTATAAACTGTCGCAGTGATTATCTATTTAGTTAAATGAATTAGTGAAACGAACGTTTTAATGTTTCGTGGTAACTTCTGAAAGAGGTGAACATTTTAAGTTTCGAGATTTAAAGTAAAAATGATATAAGTCAATCACCGTAAAAACTTTATGATTTTTTGTGTTTTCTTTATTCTATTTCTTTTATTACTTGTATATAATTTTATGCAGATAATATAACAATTTTATTGCTTTTAAATGTAATCCAACGCTTTCTCGTAATTTTCTAAGTATGAGATTTTAGGGTTTTGCTGCGCGGATTACAAATAATTATATTTGTCGCGACTTCCGTAAAGCAACGAACATTTCTAGTGTAAGACTGGATGCGAAGACATTTTTTAACTTTGCTTGTTGCAGTAACAGTTTTAATTGTCCGTTTTAAAGTGAGCATAAATATTTTTCGGCGAACGCCGTCTAAGAACGAATTCGTTACCAATGCCACGTGACTTCAGTTTGCAAATCAAACTATTTGATAACGCATTATAGATAATTTATCAAAATGGAATATTTATGCAACACTCTGCCTGATTTGACGAGAGTGTCAATTTCTTTCACTCTGTTGATTGTGCTAAGTTGAGTGAAATGTAGACAAAGCGTTTATCCTAAACGACGCTGTTCACAGTTTTAAAGCTAACTTTGGCTCAGTATATTTAGCAAGAATATTGATATATCTTAAAATGATAAGTAAGTGTAATAAATATGATAAAAACCTGTTCAAATACCAAGATATATCAAATTAAAGAAAGAGCTGAATACGGTCTGCGTATCACATGAATAAGGGTGTGATAAGAGTGTTTTATGTAGAGAAGTGCTTTTTAAAAGATTTTCCTTGTTACAATTGTCGTCTGTATATGAAACGGTTTCTTGCTTTTGTGACTTATTCAGATTGCATATTAAAATGAGTACTTGTTTGCTTTGATATATTTGTAATAAATTATTTAACTGATTTATTATATATGAATATTTTTCTTTAGTATGGTATGCAAATATTGAACTCAGTTGAAATCTGTTTTATTTTGTATATGCTATATAATGACTGAATCTCATTACACTGAAATGAAGCTACGCTGCATACAATTTATCAATGTGATATGACTACTTTGCTTATGAAACAGAAATATTGAAATAATTACAATAATTTGTATGTTTTGCTTGACCTTCACTTTTTTATAGGTGTGACGTCAATGTCCAAAGATTCATGAAAAGCGAATATGCATTTGTTAAAGCGGGATCAGTTGGCCTATTTTAGAAATAAATAAAAATAATAAAAAGGCTTTAATTGATTTTTTCTCATGTATTCTAATCAAACTTGATTTGTAGCATCTTTATTAGGCCCGCAGCCAACTTTGTTCAGTTGGGACATTTGACCCCTTTTAGGGGCTGCTAGAGCTAAAACTAGAAATGCCTTTATATAGCGTCTAATGAACAGCTTGGTGGATCTTTGTCATACTTGGTCTGGAGCATCATTATAAGGTCCTCTTCCAAATTTATTTATATAGGAACTTGGGCCCTATTGGACCACTATAGCTAAACGTAGATATGCCTTTCTTCGCATTAACCACTAAAATGTAATGGATTTTTATCAAACTCGATGTGTAACAATATCGTAAGGTCTCTTGCTATTTTGTTACAAATGGGGATAGGGACCAATTTAGCTAAAGATATAAACACGTTTAATAACCTCTTCTCATGAACCGCTTCATGAATCTTCATCAAACTACTGCTGTAATTATTCGTCTAAGGATAAACGAAACAAAATTGCAACCCTACGAAACCTTTGCGAAAAATTAAAAGAGAACCATTTAAATTGTTAAAGTGCGGTGCTTAGTTTTGCAATTTGAAAAATGTTAGATGAAAGGTGAATGTAAGATAAAAAATTCATAAACTTCTTTCCTTATTACAATTCGCCGACCATCATTTTTAAAGATATTTCTTGTTATAATTGATCCAGACCTATTTTGATAAAGCCTTCCTTGGCATAACGATACAACGGCTGTATCAAAAATCAAAAACGCTCACATGTCTAGCTTGGTCAGGAGTATCTGCCGAAAATATTTGCGCTCGAATGACCATGTCTTATATGCATGGTTTAACCGGCTGCAACCTAGTTAGAGGGGACCTTGTACCAAAATATAGTCGGTCATTAATATATATCCTTGCACTGACTGTTTCTTAGTTTAGCAGGGTGACTCTTCCTGGCCAAGTTGGTGTTATGCCGTTCGGGAGGAGTATTTTTTAATATGTGCGAGTAGGGCCGTACATATCTTTATAATTTTGTGTGGATCAATTTTACTTCATACCTCTAACAACATATGTGGGTCTTGTATATTTAACTTGACCCCCTCTGCTAACTGGAAGCGCCTGTAAACCAGCTCCTTATTTTGTCTGTGGCTCCCTACTTATGCTACCTTTCGTCCGTTTATCAGAAAAGTCTTTTGTTTAGATGGTATTTAATCTTTCGCGTTATGACGCGATCCTCCCCAGCATTCGAGTCCGAAGTAATTCTTTTCGAACCTTTGTTATAGGGGACCTTGATCAGAAATGGTCGATCATTCACCAATACCTTCGTAATTGCTGTTTCTTAGTTTAGCAGGGTTAATGTTGATATAATGGCAAGACCGGAAAAACCACCTGTGCTACATACCTCTAACACATTGGTCTGATTATAAAGATAAGACCACCTGCTATATCTGGTAGCGCTTTCTGCTTCTTTATTAACATATCAGTAGTGCAGTCTTTCCTGGATATTCTATTATAATTTTTGCTTTGACATAACTGTTGCGATCCAAACCCCTTTTTCGTTGAAAAACGCAAAGTTTTACTGTGGTAATTCTATTAGAAACTAAAATGTAAAAGCAATTGTTGCATGATTTCCTCGCGGCCAGTCTTACTTGTAGTTCCTATTACCTTTCGGGAATGTGATGTGCAATTCGCTATGCCATTTAGCTAGTGATTTTTCTTGTGTTCATATTCATTTCTTAAAATTTAAAAATGCTATATGCCATGATATCAATGAAATAAAGTTGCGGTCATTTCCCATCTACCTTAAAAACATTTGTGTCTGTTGTTTGTGAATGCTAATAAGAATAGTTAAGAATACTTGTACTGACGTCGTAAAACGACATAGATATAGAAAACCTCATAAAATATCTGCATGTTCTACCTTGATCGTAACCGATCTTAAGCTGGCCCTTGCATCAAGAATTAGACAGCCACCTGCCTTTGGCAACTTCATGGGTTCATTCCTTTGTGGGTTGCTTAACACAGGTCTGGCTGTATACTTTATAATAGAGAGGTCGCGATGTTGCTCTTGGGCATACGTGTAGGTTCAAAGAACATTTCAAGCAACAAAAATCAGACAAATAAAATTATTCAAAAATAAGTCATGTGTAAGCGTTAAAGTTCTGATCAGGTTAAGATTACCTAAACGTCTTTGGCATATGCTAAATATTACGTATACTTGTAAAAATTTCATTCACATCTTGTATGCGCATGTGCATGATATCGCTATCTCTCTGTTACTGTACATGCTGCCTGCTGTTCGTAATAGGTTCTACCGTAGCCAATAAAATAAATACTATTACGCATTGACGTTGAATTTGACGTTCGGAAACGGTAAAACCGAAAAATATTTGAAATGCCGAAATAGTTTTGTTTTTCCATCAGAAAAAAACATGGGCGCTCCTTAAAGGAAATGTTGACTCGGAATGTTTCTGTTTTTCTGCTACATGAAAGATTAAACGTGTAAGGATATGCGACCCGATGTCAGTCTCATGCCTCATACTTTGGAAATTTTGTATGAAACCCACTGAACAACACAAATATAAGTTTGAGCTGCTTTACTAACGTGAAAGATAGTTGTTTTAGTACAAGATTAACATGATGACAGATATGACATCAATCTGGAGTCAGACTTAAAGAGATACATTTCTTACTGAAATAAGTTACATTGTAACGGAGTTTTTTCAAAAACCTTTGCGAATAAGATTGCCGATCCATTAATTGTAACAGAGTTGCCGATCATTTTCTGTCTTTCAATGTACATGAACTCCGAAAAAAAAATTTAATTTCTTATATTTTCATTAAGATTATTTCCTTTCCATGTGTTGACAAGTTCTTTTTTATAAATTACACATGCACTTAAGGAAGTAGTAAATTAATAGCTTTTATCTTGAAAATTCGTGAGGTGGAGCATTATTTATTTGTTAATAAGCTAATTTGTATAAAATCTGGAAAGAAGATAATAAAATCTGGAAAGAAGATCCCTCGGAAGCACCGAAAATATACAGGTATTTACAATGAACATCATTTGCAGTGAGTCAAAACAGTGTACTTATCTGAAAATTTATTTCAATTTATTTGCAAAAATAAAACGTTATTACCAAAGGAAAAGTTTACCTGCTTAACTTAGAAATTCGAAAACTGGTTATTGTACGCTTTTGCAGTTTACAGACATAATCTGCAAAAGCGTTGTCGAATTTTCCGTTGCATTAATTAACGCCGGAAAAAAAACTAATAGATGTTTAGATTTAGAATATTCAGAATGATGCTTTTAAGTCAATACAGCACCTCCCAAACAAACAGTGTATTTCATACTCCAACAAGATGCTTATTTGAATGATAGGTATAATAGCAATAGTTAGACTTATCAACTTATATAGTTCTTAGCTTCTCGCGGACTTTCTTAAGTGTGTAGGGGGGGGGGGGGGGGCGAAGGTCGATGACTTCAAATCACATGCCCCTCATCAATGTGGGTTCGAGCCTCACTCGGCGCGTTGAATTCTTCATGTGAGAAAGCCTTCCAGCTGGCTTACGGAAGGTCGATGGTTCTACCCATGTGCCCGCTCGTGATGTAATAATGCACGGAAGGGCACCTGGGGTCTTCCACCACCATCAAATCTGGGAAGTCGTCATATGACCTATAATTGTGTCGGTCCGATGTTAACCCCAACAAAAAAGAATTGGCCCTAACTGAAGTGCGATCGTTTTAAATGGAATCTTCATTAATATATATGCTAATTCTTTTTGTTTGTTAACTTCCGGATTGAATCGTAACAAACTGGTTAAATTGATTTCGTATTTAATTTTGATCAAAACCGATATCATATTTTACTTCTCTAAGATAAATAGTTTACTGAATGAGCTTAAAAAAACACAAAGTAACCAAAACATTTATATGTTTCGCAGCAATAAAAATCGATACATATTCTAACTTACAGAGACCGTACGAAATTACACGCTTTATATGAACGGTGTTGACCATGCTACCAGCAACGTACAGTCTCGCACGCAAGTCAGCCAAGGGGTTAAAATGTCTTTCTGGATTTTAGTTGATCTTGCCATAGCTGGAGCCTACATATTAATGAAGGAATCACCAAATCACCAACAGAAGGCAAGAAAAGGAAAACCTAAGCCACTGACAAAACTGGATTTTCGAAAGAAACTCGCGAAGCAGCTTATTGGGGACTTTATGCAGAAAAGGAAGCACGACGCGCTAAAGGAGAAAATATTCAACTATAAGGCTGGGTATGCTTGCCGGCTAATTTGGGAAAAAGGCGAACCTGTAAGGTGTGTTCGAAAAATGGAAAGCGACGCGTAATGCAGTATGGTTGTGGTATGAAATAGTGATTAAAATCTTGTACAAACCAGCTAATTCTTTGAACATCAAGAGGGTTTGCAATTCACTTACACAATATTAAATAATATGAACATAAATGTAAACATCTATACGTTTACTGCACAACTTCTCTTTTTTTACAACAGCATCCTTTTAAATATAGTGTCATGCATTACCTGTCGTGCACCAAGCATGACATTGGTTTGTAAATATTTGTTATTATAAATTCTATCAATTATTTAACATTTCTACATTTCAAATAATAAAAATAATTATTGGTCCCCTTGAAAGTGTGCTAAATTAAAGGTGATTTTGACAGAAGTGTGTGTTTATTGAGCCAATGCAGTGCCGCGTAGTATGTGAAAAGTAAAAGTGAAATTTTTTGTGTAATACATTATTCGATATTAGAAAAAAACAGGAATAGGAAGTGCAAAGAAAAGTTACTTTAGTGAACATCAAGGAGCTGGTAGTAAATTAAAAAATAAAATATTCCCCTCACCACACCCCCCTACCCCCAACACACAAAAAAAAAATCGAAATTTTGAAATAATTTCTAAGATAAGTTTCTTGGGTGACCTTCTATCAAGGTTTATCATTATAGCTGTGAAATGTATGTGAACAATCTTGAGCTATCATGGCCATCTTTTTTATGATTCTATTTAAAATCTAGAATGTAAGAAATGCTGTGAAATTTGTCAGTCTTGCATGTCAAATATTCTGATCTAGAAACCTAATTGGAAGTAAATTCATTTAACACGGTTATTAAGGAATGTACAAATTGTATCATTTCTTCTGTCATTTCCGATACGTTTGAAAGCTTTACAAACAGGCACAAAACGAATACAAAAACGTTACTTTCGTTTAAGCATAGAAAACGTCAACTTTTGAAACCTTATTTTCAGAAACTTGAAACGCGCCCCACCGAAACGTAATCATTGTCTCTCGTCCACGTATAAATGATAGTGTGCTTTGTCCACCATCCGTCCTTCAACTTCTCCTTTTTGAGTAACGAAAACTTGTTAACGGTGAGTCGGTCTCTTCGTATTTTTTTCCCGTTAGCAGTATTAAGTCCCTGCTCATGTATATGATATACTCTTTTAAACGTTTTAGATATGTCAATATTTTAACTAAAATATTATAACATTCGTGTAATATACTTTTAGGCAAGAGGGTCTGAACCAGACTCACGGGATGTTCTAACTGTTTATCTCACCTTTTTTTACAAGAAAGAATTTACCCTACATAGCACGTGTTTCTATACGTTGCAATCGCGTAACCATACCGAAGAGTGAGTTTTGTATTATCTAGAGCATCTACGGTTGGAAGTATTTACAGTGTTGGTATTCTAACTGTATTAAAATGCATAGACGCGTAGGACGGCATAGTACGAAGGCGCAAAGTATTCTTTTTGTATATTTTTGTTTTTTAGATTTGGTTGTAAGAATTCTGCTTAGTAATATAGCTGGGAAATTGTTAATTAGGGAGATAAACTGGAAATCAGATACAGCTAAAATGTAAAACAAAAAGAAAATAGTTGTTAGTGATTGTGATTATTTTTCAAGAAGTGATTGCTCAATGTAAAATTTCTACAGACCAAGATGGACTTATTATAATGCTGCATTTCAAACAATATAAATGCGTGATAATTGTTTTGAACACACTACCCGGCCTAGAGTTATTCATTTAAAAAAAACCCACACAGGCAAGCATTTCAGTGATTTGATCCTAACGCTTTTTAATAACATTCCGCATGCTATTCGTTTCCAAAACCCGTACCGACTTGCAAGCTTTTCAAGCGAATGAGAAACAAAAAAAGACAATCTGTCAAAGACAGCTGGACTTTATCTGCATCTTCTGGACTTAACCGATTCAGTACTTGTATATATAACTCATTGAAAATTTGTAACAGCATTAATTTTCATTTTTCATTTTTCTTTTTTAAATCTGAATTGGAAATAGTTTTGAATGTATATGTCAGAGCAATTTCAAATATTTCCCCAAATAGCAACTTCTCCAAACAGTTCATTTGGAAAAAGCAGAAAAAGAGAGACACAAATCTGCGAACAGTATTAAAGTTCAATTTTCAAATAGGGATGGTTTTCTGTCACAATTTATATTTCGAATGTATCTGTTTTCGACATAAGGGATAATTGGCTTTTAGCCAAAAAAAAAATAGTAAAAGCTGAAAACAGGATTTGCTTGGACATCATGCAAGGTATTATTGTTGCAATATCATACGTGATTCACAAATTCCATATATTAATCATATTGTTGTCGGTTAAGGTTTTAAATTGTTCAATAGCACAAACTATTGACTGGCGATTTATACGGGAGATAATAATCATACATTATTGTTTTAAAGGAAACACATCAACCAACACGCGTAGTAAGTTCGTAAAGAAAAGATATCTACCTCCACGTAAGGAAAATAGTAAGTGACCATAGACTATAACATTACTAATACAAATAATATTGATGATAAATACATTTCATGGAAAATGCGCGGATAAATTTACAGTGTATCAAGATATTTTTTCTTCTCATCTTACTTCATTATATATTAGAAGCTTATGTCATATACAACAGAAGGAAACCATAGAAGTCTTGGTATGCCTTTTCTTCTAGATTAGTATTTGGATAATGACTCAATTTTTACGTAATAAATCATAAATAAATAATGATTAGAGCATACATCATGTATAGAAATAAACAGTAACCATCATAAACTGCATTTTTTTTTTACTTTCCGTTCTTTTACTTGTTAACTGGAATCGTTTCTTTTTAAAAATATTTCCACACCTAGAATGTCTTTAACTAAAATCTGCCTGACAGAAAATATGGTATGTTTAGATGTTTCACATACTAGTGCTATTTTGTGTTTGAACTTTCTGTCACCATCGGCACATTGTGTTGGGCAATGCTTGGTGTAATTATAATTGGTATCTGGAAGTATTTTATCGTTTATCTACGGTGGGTTGTATTTCTTCAGAATATTCTAGGAAATTATACAAGTCACTTAAGTTGTTATATCAATACTTCACTTACTGTGTAGAAACACTAGTTACCCAGATATCAAATAATCTTTTCATTTCATGTTAGCTTGTTAATGTGATAACGATCTTGCTAGAAAATAAGTCTGAAATATAAGTCATATAAAATGCACAAATCCAATAAGTGACATCTTCATCACTCAGCAAATAAAAACAAATCAATATACAGATAAATTACATATATGTTATTTTATAAATACATAAAGCAGTTTATAGTGATAATGATAACTGATCGCTTCGATACATCATATATCAACAAAATCAGATGACATGTCAAGAGACAAAATTTCAGCAATAGAATTGTAAAGACAAATGTAATGCTTATCGCCAGTGAAAACTGTATCTCAAATAGCCCGATTTTACCTATTAGTAAGATAATGACTGTGAGAGTACGTAGTTTCTTATGCCGCCTTATGCCTGCCACATAGTTTAAATTAGTATGTTTTTACGGGTATAAACCTCAATTGGACTGAGTTTCTCGAAATTATCCGAGAATTGCTTGCGCTCTTCATGGATTTTCCAGAAGTCCCAATGTGATTTATAACCGTATAAACGCACAACAAATAACATTAACTCCTTTAATCAACTCCCACATGTTTAAGCATGTGATATATTCTGTTATATTTCCGTGTCTTGTGGCACATTATGTCTTATGTACCATTTCATAATTTCATATTAACATAAAACACGAGACATAAACACAAATACGAGTTTCGCTTTAAATATAATTGATAGGATATGTAGGCTGTATTAAATCATAGGTATAATTTCACACTAATTGCCTGAAGATCTGAAAAGGTTTTGTTTTCTATTGCCTTCTGTCTAGGAAAGGGTAGCGAAATTAGGGTGGAGAAATTGCAAATAAAAACAGCAACTTGATCGTCTAAATACAAATTAAGGTATTAGGCCCATAACAGAGTACTTCCTTTTTGAAGAGTTTTGAAGAGTATTCAATTCCTACCATAAACCTACTTTGACTTGGCGTGGGGGGGGGGGGTAGGTTCAAGCCCCACTGGGACCAAAAAAAATTTTCCCTTATTTATTTTTTTTTCTAGTGAATTTTTTCTTCTTTCAAAACTTGTTATTGGCTTATTGTACAAAAGTGGAAAACATTCATTTGATAAGCGATTTCTTGCTGGTCAAAGTGAATTTACCTCTGAAACAGAAGGGGTCGAGTTAGACATCTTTAAAAATATTGAGTTACATGCGGTAGAAGTTCTCTATTTTACCTTCATTCTTTAGATTACATATTGTGGAAGAAATGTAGGTAGGTTTTACTTCTGCCCCAAGGTTATTTTTGAATGAAGTTAGCAAACTTCAAAACAGACCTTCAGGAATCGACCTTAATTTTTCAATGTTGGTGTTAGAATTCTGTCTCATTAAATCCGTTTACTTGAGGTACCCCAGAAAAAAATGATATTGACTGTTTTATTTTAAGTGTTATAATTGTTTACCAAAAGTTTGATGTTTCTTTCATAAAAAATAATGGTATAATGAATTTTCTGCAAACATTTTGGATAAAGGCCGCCACTTTGAAATCTGTCTCTACTTGAGCTTGAGGAAATACCATAAACTACACAAAATTTATAAAAAAAAAAACGGCACGGTAAATGTTTTTGAAAATTTGCAACTAAGTGCGTAGCACTGTCAACTGTAAGAATATACCAAGCAAATGCCATTTTTTAAACATCACTATTAGCGGCCTAATACCTTAACTACATAACTATGTAATAGTATATGTCTTTTTACAAACTTTGAGTTAGCTTTTTTATTTACCTGAATACTTAAAGAACATGCAGAAATATAAGAAAGTTACTGTTAAAGCGACTGTTTCCCAAGCTCTGGTTATTAGAATATTCCAACGTTCTTTAAACTGCATTTAGTGTTAGGTCGTGCATCGAAATATTCTTTAGCAAAGTTAGGGACAGTGCGATGTTGGCGTACCATCCGGGCATTACTTGAGTTACAAAATCACGATTGAAAATGTAAAGTTCACAAATGAAATATATTTTGACTTTACATGTAAACCTAGTTAATTCTGTCGTGTTTATCCGTCCATAATTAATGAACAGTGGCCCGTTTTTCACGAAACCTACTTAAGATAAAGTGTAGCGTTTCACAAGCATCAGTGTAAATAAAATCGAATTAAGTAACTCTTTTTACAAAGATTAAAGTTATATTGTATGAAAAAAAAATCATACATAGGAGGGAACTTCGGAGGAAATTTATCAACTTTGGCGAAACAGGCCCCATCAATTACCAAACATCTCCTCAAGACTACATGTCGGGGTTTGACTGACCTCTTAATGCACATAGTGTAACATGATTTGTCTTAACGCGCTTTATCGCATTATCTATGATACATACCTCGTTATTTTTAACTCAGCTTTCCGACAGTAACAAATAAACGCAGAACTAGATCTTAATTACAAATACAGGTGAACTAACATTATAGAAAAATGGTTATCCGATTGATGGCAAGACTACGTCATGAGATCACGGTAACAAATTAGCTGTGACTGTTACAGATTAACAAAGTACATAATCTTTGTTATTTGTATTCTTACTATACATTTAGAGAAATCACCTTTGCTATGATTTTTCCAATAGCTTTAGCAATTTATCACTCTCTTTCGCCGGTTAATCGTTTTTCAGTAAGAACATGAATGTTGTAACTAACAGACATTAACAGACCAACGATAATTTGGATCTGAGACGTCATTTTTATTGATGTACTATTTTGTCTTTGTATTCAGTTTTTGGAACTTATTAGTGGAAATATGATTTTATAAAGGTAAGCGCGTTTAATGTATATTACACATAATATCACTTTATGAATATGTAATACACTTAATTATTAATATACTGCACCTGGCTTTTATAGCAAGCTAGAAATTGCAAATTCTATGAAACATTCTTTGCTACACTTAATCTCCTGTTTCGAATTTAATCTAGCAAGTCTCGAAATTATATATGACTTGTCTGCAGGAATATCTTTTATATCAAATTAACTGTCTTTTGCAACTGTCTAGATTTTTTTCACCAGTAGAATATTCGTTTTATGTGTCCATCTTTTGAGACATATAATATTATTAGTATTATTTATAATAACAACATTTCTGCGGGAATGGTGTTCACGAATAGAGCGAAAATGAATCCGTCATGAAATTTTCTTAATTTATAGTAAAACATAAAAATATAATCGCATAATGTAAATACGTTCTCGCAAATTTTATTTCATTTGTTATTTTTGTCTCTCATTCTCGAGAAATAGATAGCTAAAATATCAAATTTTCAGCGCAAGAAATACAAATCTACTTTCAAATTGTTTAGTATTAATATTAAATATATTCTTCATAATTTACATTTCTTCTCATTTCCCTCCTATCTAAGTTGATAGAAGCAATATTTCCCCATATGTCAGCTCGGATGTTATTTTCATTTCAGTTGCCAAATCTATAAATTCTAAAATTTCAGATTTCTGTATATTATTTTTGTATACAGGAAACTGTATTGTAAAGATATGTTTAAACTGTTTTCATGTTGATATATAAAACTTGCATCGATGTGAAGCACAGTATTTTGATACAAACTCAACAGCCTTAACAATGAAATATTTCTTAATGTCAACTAGCTAAGGACATTCAAAACGTTGAACACCACTGAACAGTTAAAACTTTTATTTGATGCGCGTTATATGTCTAGCAGAATATCAGCCAATCCAGTATTTAATTATAAGTGTTAGTATATACTGAACTTCATGTGTTTTGATAAAAACTATGTAGCCATAGAAAAATGTCAGATGTTTTCCAGAGAATCCTACTGTTATCGTGATCATTTCACATATTCAAGAATCGGAAGAGATATTGGGATACTTGCGCGTGTTATGTATAATATGAACATTTTTGATGACATATTTATATTCGCACTTTTAGGACAAATCTATTAAAAATGTGTTAACAATAGTCTGATAGTCTGTATTCGCATTAACGCTAGAAGACGAAGGGTTTAAGAGCAAACACAAATATTTAAAGCTCAAATGCTTTCCGTTGAATGAAAATGTCTGTACAATAGTATTATAAAATATACTGACCGCAAAAGTAGACCGTTTTTCAGGTCACATGGCTCAGTTTGTATCCACATCTACATACGCCACGACGTCGTATGAGAAGCGTGCATGTTATCAGGCGTTGGTTATGTTGTGTATGGGTTGTTAAGCGGCGTTGAAACGTTTAATTTTCAAACAAGCGTTTACGGACGTTTCAGTTAAATAAACAGTAAACTTAAGAAGGTAACGGTCATGTGTTCATTGTCATAAAGTCAAATGGCTAGCATTCCCAACCAAGTGTCAAATTTTAAATTACGTGAACCCTCAGATATGTATGCAACAAATGCAGCACACACTGTATTCCGTTGATAATAAGTTGTTAATTTGCCGGCAGGTAACAATACGAGGGAGAATATACATGGAAAGGAAAAGGTATTTGAGGATTATCTATCCAGCAGAGATATGTCACATATTACGGATTCGCTAGTCTTGGGAGAAATGGTAAAGGAAATTGGTATAATTTAGATGTAATTGTAAAGAGTGATGCAATCAAATATATAAAATGTATAATTTTGGACACTTGTTTACACCCTTTAACTTGTTTTGCGATGGTTCTGCGTAAAAAAAAAAGCCAAACACATTGCATGTTTTGCGATTGCCCGTTTTTATAAATACTACGGTAATGCAATGACTTCTCAAAGGTGCGGCAGTTTTATGTTTTTCTTTTTAAGTTCTAATCTTATCAAACCTTTAGACAGTAAAGAAGTTCATATTACTCTCTGACCGTGTTAGAAATTTGCCTTGACTTTTGAAAGCACCACTGAAATATCAAATGGTTGAAATAATCAAAAATCGAATATCAAAGTGGTACTTATTATGGAAAGTTTTGCCAAAGCAATTCTAAAGACTTCCTGTATAAACAGCGTCTCAGAGCAGTTTATTTCATAAGGATATCCAGTTGAGAAGAAATAGACCTTTGAAGCAAATTATAATACCAATTTTCAAATAAAGGTAGATTGCAATATAAATCAATAGAAAATGATCCTTCTAAATAATAAAACTAAACCGAACAGAATAAAATCAGACTTTATGGAATTCTTTTGTGCTACATTCAAATCTCATATAATTAGATATAGTTGCTGGGTCCGGAGACGGATGACGGAACATGGAGAAAGCTATTCTGTTGAAATCGGTTTAACTATTTAGACAAAAGAAAATTGATAAAATCGGTCTAATGTATAAAGTGTTTACGTTAGTTTGGCTTTTGTTCCTTGAGTCATAGTCAATACCTGACTGCGTGATTTGTTGTTCGAAGTATTTGCTCTGTTGGCAGCAGTCTGATTGCAGATATAAATGTCATGATCCAAACTGTCCCTTTCTAACACATCAGTGTTGATCTTTTTATGTCGAAATGCTTATGTACAATGACGTAACGTCAAAAGTTGCGACCCATGCTTAACTTCTTGGAAGTGATATAAATGAATATAAAGTTTTTAATGACTATTCATCCTATTTTCTTGAAAAAGTATAAAAAAAATACAGCAATAATTAGGCTACAGTAAAGTATTAAAAAGGTTATCGTTTAATCACAGTCACATGAAAAAACAACACCAAATGCGTGAAAAAAATGACGAAAAAGTGTATGTAATTTGTAACAATTTTTTAAACAAATAGTACATTTAGGGATTTTTTCTCTTTTTTTTTACGTGACTGAAATTGCGGGAAATTTTGCATGCTTTGTCATTGAACTTGATAACGTTTGTGAAGAAATTTTGACTGTTGTGAATACGTTAAAAACAAGATGCATGTGTTTTCCGCGGCCTTTGAGTTATGTAATTTTCACTTAGAATAATACAAAATTAAGACATGTTCAGGTATAAAATGCTGGAAAAAAATCATTATATGATAAAATCTAACTATTTTCAGATTATTTTATTTCGCAGATTTCGAAGAATCTGTATAAGCAATGCTAAGTTAAAAAATAGCATTTTCTTTGTTTGTAGTTGTAGTTGGAATGCAAGTTCTTAAAATTGTCACGTTTTCAGTTATTAAACATATAAAAAATCAACCATGTTTTGTTATCAGCGATAACAAAAAGTAACTGTTTTCCTTTTTGTGTTGTAACAAGTTTGATCAATTTCGCTTACTTTTCTCTGTAAAATGACAGTTTAATTTTGAAAATACTTGCAAAAAATGATATTTTTATTTACAGATGAATGAGTTCTTAAAATTGTCACACTTTAAAAAACACTAACGTCAAAAGAAAATAACGTCAAGATGCGTTTTATTCCGTCTTCTTTTTTTATTCAATAACGGCAAAATACAATGTTATACCTACAATGATAGAACGATCTGTCATTTGTTAAAAAAAAGTTGATTTTCAAAGAGAACCATAAAAACTGATATGTATTTTTCAGATTATTATCGCGGTCTTTACTATCCGAAAATAGGATCTCTATCATTCAAGATGAACAACTCGCACAAATTCTTGCAAGTTTGATAATGTGTGTTGTTAAAGAAATTGATTCGTCCGTCGAGCTTACATTTGCATACTTAGGTGGCTATAGGAACAATAGGTAACTGCACTTTTTCTTTGATGTCACTCATTCCGTAAGGCCTTTATGTGGCTATTTTTCTCTTACGTGGCTAAAAGAACAATAGAGAGAACAAAAGAGTAGCCACATAAGTATCCATATGTAGGAACGTCCGTGCGTAGTCCGTCGTGCGTCAACAATTTCTAAAAAAAATCTTCTTCTTGAAAACCACTAGGCAGAATTACACCAAATTTCACAGGAATGATCCTTGGGTGGCCCCTTTCAAAACTGTTCAAAGAATTGAATTCCATGCAGAACTCTGGTTGCCATGGCAACCGAAAGGAAAAACTTTAAAAATCTTCTTGTCCTAAACCACAGGGCCTAGGGCTTTGATATCTGGTGTGTAACATCATCTAGTGGTACTCTACAAAAATTGTTCAAATTATCCCCCTTGGGCCAGATATGGCCCCAACCCGCGGGTCACATGGTTTATGTGGCGCCCGTAAAAATTCTCCCCGTACATTCAATCAGGGCTGTTATATTTCGATCTTCTCAGATCGTTCAGCACGACTTTTATGTCGTGTTATTGGTACTGTTTAGTTTCTCAACATGACCATTTCGGCCTGGGTGGTTCCAATACTCCCGCTTTCACAGCCTTGGGTATAATCACCCTTTGGATATGGTGCCTGCTTTTTAATTTTGTCTTTTGACAGTTCCTGTGATACGCAGGCTCCATAACCTCAGATCCCCTTCCTAAATTCCAGTTTGATTAGTTCTGCCCATTGTTTTCTCGTTTGGGGCAAACCCTTTACTTTATCTGGGGACCAAACGCCGCTCTTCGTGGAATTACACGCCTCATCACGTGTATCATTGAAGGTTCCATGTTCACCGCCGTTTGAATACATCTGCGGATATCTCTAAATTGCTTTTGGTACTTTTAGCATGTGTAAATGTTGAGTTCTGCTCAACCCGGTGCTAGAGGGCGTGGACGGTAGCATGCATTTCCACTACCGTCCATGAACAGGCTCAATCAAACCGAGCCTGCAACAGTTTCGTTTTTGTCGTGTTGGGCGACCTGTGAAGTTTCCACTTTTCTCTATTATATAGACTTATATAGGGAAAACTTTGAAAATCTTCTTGTACAAAACCACATGGCCTAGGACTTTGATATTTGGTACGTAGCATTATCTAGTGGTCCTCTACCAAAATTGTTCAAATTATCCCCCTAGGGTCAAATATGGCCCCACCCCGGGGGTCCCAAGTTTTACATAGACTTATAGAGGTCCTCTACCAAGACTGGTTTATATAGGCTTATATAGGGAAAACTTTGAAAATCTTCTTGTACAAAACCACATGGCCTAGGGCTTTGATATTTAGTATGTTGCATCATCTAGTAGTCCTCTACCAAAATTGTTCAAATTATCCCCCTAGGGTCAAATATGGCCCCACCCCGGGGGCCCGAAGTTTTACATAGACTTATATAGGAAAAAAAGTTAAAAAAACACAACACTTAGACCTTTGATATTTGGTTTGTAGCATTATCTTATGGTCCTCAACCAAAATTGTTCAAATTGTACCCCTTTGGTGAAAAGAGGCCCTCCCCTGGGGGTCCCAAGTTTTATGTAGACCTATTTAGGAAAAAGCTTTAAGAATCTTCTTGTCTGAAACCATACGACCTAGGCTTTTGATATTTGGTGTGATGCATTGTCTAGTAGTCCTCTACCAAAATTGTTCAAATTATGCTCCTGGGATTAAAAGAGGCCCCGCCCTGGGTTCACTTAGTTAATTATGAGAGTTATATAGGAAAAATACTTAAAAAATCATCTGATCCTATTTCAAAGACTGTTTAATTATAATTACCTGATGACCCCAAGAAATATGTTGTCACTTGACTGTGACCTTGACCTACTGACCTACTTTCTTGTTTATTAAGATACAGCCTTGAAATTTTGATGACATACACAGTTTTGCACACAAATCGTAAAACTGAATTTCATTGACCATGATTGTGACCTACTGACTTTCTTAATACTTTATTATCAGTTTGATATTTGAAACATGTAGCTCATATTACGCAGGTGAGCGATCCAGGCAAAATGACCCTCTTGTAACAGTTCGAAGGAGTAGATATGAATTATTATTTAATGACTTATTATGGAGTGAAACATTGTAAGAAGTATACATAGTAATCATGTACAGTGGGACATTTCAAACTTTTCTCCATACAGATGCATCCAGTAAGTGAAATGTGTGATTGTTTGCCACAATTTACGGGAATCAGCAGAGAGTATGTATTATTTTCGTATAAAGTTGTCTGTTTTCCGAGGCACACGTACCGATAGACGAAAGAAATTACTGTATGAACTGAAACCCTAATATCAGAAGAGATAAATCATTAAAGCATACATCAGGTGAGACATCTGATTATATTTCAGGCATTTTTGTTCGTTATACTGTCCCCTTTGCCCTCATATAGGAACAGTTTGTTGATAAAAAACAAGCTTAGCAGACAATTATCTTGGGAAGTCGAATGAATTTCTTTTTTTTTCCGTCTGACCAATTTTCGCTAAAATTTAGATTTCTGTTGATGCAGACTCATTTAAATGTTGCAAATTAAATTATATAATACTTTTCGTAGCCCTCAGCAAAAGTTAGAATTGGTTATTGTAGAAATGAGAAAGTGCTTAAGGATACTTACGATGCTTATAAATTTATGGGAGAAATTTTGTGCGAGTTGTACTTTTTATAGGTAAGGTGGCAGGAGAAAATCTTTGTTGCAGCAGTCATATGCTATAACGTTTACTGCATTATTTGCAGCAAGACATTCTATTGTTAAGAGAATGTACCATTATCAAAATGTCATATTAATACAAATTACTATCGGATTATTGTAAAAAAATACATGTTATGATCGAGCTTTGTAATTCAACCGACTCGTTGCACTATGTTAAGTTAACATATGTCTCCTCAAAAGTTTCAAATAATAGTTTTTGCAGACGAAAGAATGAAATGTGCGGACGATTAGCTGTACATTTTTTATCCTGTCTTATGTAATCAGTTCTGTAATTGTAGACGTTTTATGTAATTTCAAATGTCAGCTGCGTTATTGCCTTTCATAAAACCTCATACGAGGACCTACATTATTAAAACAGGTTAAATTCTTCTTCAAAAGTGAGGATTTGCACGTATTAGGTACAAAATCAGTTAAATAAAATGTTACATTGTTATGTCCTTTGGAATCGATCGTGGAGCCTTTTTTAATATATGCATGTATTTCTATATCAGAACTCTGATTATCCAGGTGGTATGGGTGCATTTCATTACACTTTTTTTTTTTTTTTTTTTTTTTTTTTTGCTTGGTTGCGATCGATACTTTCAATTGATTATTAATGAAACTCGCTTAGCAAGTAAATCTTCATGATATCCTTGTCCTCTTCTCTATAGAACTATAATTCTTTTATTTCGTCAATTGGTTCACAAATAATGATGTAAAGTATGATTTTTGAAACACTACACTTTATTTGGATATTTCATTTTTAAAAGATTTGAATGTGATGTTTTCGGCAGTTTGGCAACAATTACTTTATGCGGTACTTTTTTGTTTATTTTTTGATACGCAATTTATTTTTTAATATCGGAAGTTTTGAATGTACATTTTCACATGTAATGCATTTATTTCAAAGCGTTAGTTCAACATCACCCCTTTCTTTAATATGCCAGTTATCTATCAGAATGAAATAACTAACTGAATATGATTAAGAGACTCATAATTATTTTATGCACTCTCGATTTTATTGGTAAAACCTTTAAGATCGTATGCTCAAAATAGTATGTCGTGTGCTCAAGGTAAAATGTCGAGTGCTCGAGACGAGATGTCGCGCGCTCGGGATAAGATGTCTTGCTTTCGAAAAAGATGCCGTTTTCTCGAGATAATACATCGCACTATCGAGATAAGCTGTTGTGTGTTCGAGATAATATGTCGAGCGTTCGAGATAATTCTATCTTTAGTCATGAAGGTTATAGGGGTCCTATATCGATCACACAAGTTTCACAACCTAAAGGAGACATGATGAGAATCCCGGTCCTGGCGACCATGCTTTTGTACCAATCAAAAGTGTGAGCAGTCTTAAATAAATGTTTCCAAAAAGAAAGAGTAAATCTATGTTCATGACAACTACGGTTGTAAAAATATCACATTGACATTACCAAATATTACCTAATTAAAGACTACAGTAAATAATTCATTCTTTATTTGGCAAACTATTTGGATTAGAAGTGTCCACTTTATACAAATAGGAAAGGATAAAGCCCATCCATGACGGAATAATTAAACAATTTTAGTAGAAAGTCAACAAAGAAACCTTCTCCCAAATAACTATGTTTAAAACTGTTTCATAAATTTTAGAATTATTACATACAGTAATTGTTCTTTATATGTCCCTCTACCAACCATGTTGATGGCATGCTGGTATGTTTAAAAGCCTGGTCACCCTGAACATGGTTTGTTTTTCACTGTATGTATTGTCAGAGTTATTATTTAATTCCAGACAATGCCGCTAGTTGGGTGACTTGCTTTATCATGTGAATTTATAAATGTGTGAGCTGTAATACTCAAGTGATTGATCTAGAACCCTTTTGTTTTACGAAAATTCACGGGTGAACGTCATCTTATCTCGACCGGACAACATCTTATTTTGAGCGCATATCCTTGTATTTCAAGCGTGCATTATCTTATCCCGAGTTGATGATATTTTATTGCAAACGCTTATAATCTTATCTCGACTGCACGACGTTTTATCTCGATCGCACGATATCTTACCTCAAGCCCATGAAATTTCATCTCTAGCTTACGAAATGTTTATTCCATGAAAAAAGATAAGTCCATATCCTGAATATACTGCTGCAACATACTACCGGGTAATGAAAAAACATTGCTGTTTTTCACTAATTCTTTATACATCAGCAATTTAAAATTCTGTTGATCCTTTCCACGAAAAGATTCAATCAAATCGACTCTGCAACTGTTTTGCTACAGTTACAGAATAAAACAAAAAAGTCATATCTGAGCAGCAAAACGATGGGTAACATTAATGAACCAAAACGAAATGTTGATGAATAACTTTACTTCGAAACAACCAAGAAACGTCCATAAAGTTTGTATTGTAAAAGTACTAAATAGATAATTACAGTAGGCAGATAAACTCAATGCATACACAGATAAAACATTTTAGAAATATTATATGTCGTCAACCCTAAGCGGCTTTGGTTTTACGTTAATTAATAACTTTTATCTCTTTGGGCTAATATTCTTTATACACTGCTGTACACAAAACTCTTTTCCTTACAGAAGTTACTTTTTCGATGATTTTTTCCAATAACTGGTTTTCTCTTCTCTAGCTTTGACAACTAGTCTTTCGCCCCTAGGTTTATCACTTCTCAGAAAGTATCTGAACGCTGCAATTAATAGGCGATAACTGACTGACAATCTGGATTTGATTACTCATTTAATTGAATAAACTAATTCTCTATGTTTGTTTATCTCTGGACTTCGTTCTGATACATCATTTTCGTAAAGGTAAGTTGGTTTATTATTTATAACAAACAATCTCATCTAATATTTTGATAGACAAATAACTGATTTTACTACTGATGTACCTTATAACAAGCTAATTATACAGGTATTACGATATATAACATTAATATTCGTTGCTGAAATATACATACAATGAAATAGCCCTACCTACAATGAAATTCTTTCGATGTTAATATAAAACTGACAATTATATAAACTATATAATTATATTTGTGGCTACAAATATAATAATTACAATCTACTTTGCACTCATATAAATGTTGATATCATGATCATTGAATTGAATCCAAGTATGAATTCTTAATCTTTTGTAAAGTGACCTTTACATTACTTTTCTACAAACTTCAAAAAAGTAAGAAATACAACAACCACAGCAACAAACAACCTAACTAGCATATCATTTTTTTAATGTGTTGTTCATTTCTGTAAAAATCTAAAATGATTTCTAAATCATTAATTTCCTCAGACTTGATATGTTAACTGTTGTCCATCAAATCTGTAACAGAGTTCGTCATGAATTGTGGCTCAGGGTAGAAGACTTGAGGTCTCCAGGAGGGAAGGATTAGATTTTGAAGATATCTTTCATAGTATCCATTTTATGGCCATCATTTATTTTTGCTTTCCGTTGTTGGAATTTCCAAACTTTACGCGGAAATTCTACTTTAAATTTATAATAACTAGGATTTCATGAAGCGTTAGTAGCATATATCACCAAATGAAGTCCAAATGCAGTTATGCAAGAAATGAAAAGGCCGTAACAGTAACATTTTAAATTTGTCTTTCTTTATGGCAGTAATGCAGTATTCGCAAAACTAAAATTACATGGTTTTTGCTGTAGGTTTCGTTTTGGTGAGGCTGCGATTTTGGTACGTGGCATTCCCAGTTTGATATTTGTCTTTGTTTTTTTAACATTACTGAATATATCTGTGTAACTGCGCACCCTTTTCCTTGTGTCTTTTAATTGCTGAAACACTAATGAAATCTAACATCTATTACCTGATCAGTATTTAATCAATCGAAATTCCGGGAAATGCTCAACAGATCATTGTCAGACATAAGTTTAGCCTGAGTGGAATTTTCCCAGCGTTATATATAATTCATACAAAAAATTGTAAAATCAATATCTTACTATCTTATTATGAACAACTTGTCTCCTTCAATGAATGTGCATAAATTTTCACTCTGTAATTTACAAAAGTAATTGGAATAAAGCAGTGTTATTGTTTATTCATTCATACAAGCGCTGAGAAATAAAGCTATAATTATTATGCCGTCGTTTATATGACTGAAAAATTGTTGAAAAAGACGTAAAACTCGAACACACACACACACACACATGAACATTATGAACGTAGTCGGTTTATAAGGCTGAAGGTAATAAAACATAGTTTAATATGAATGTGTTTAGTTTGATATAATACACTTTCCCATTTTGATTGATACGGGCATTGTTGCTTTCAACATGTGTAAACAAACATAAAATGAACAAAAGATATTCGCATGCTTACACCTGATGTCAAGTATAAAGGATGCCATCTTACTGGTTTAAAGAAGGTCGGCGGTTTTCCCGGGTGACTACTACTGAAATAATGCAGTAATGCATGAAAGAGCACCTGGTGTTTTCCAGCACCTTCAAAAACTCGCCTTGCGACCTGTACTTGTGCCCGTTTGACAACACTATCAAGTAAAAATCGTTGTTGTCAGTGTACATTTACACAATCAATATATATGTTCATTTTCAGTTTTTCCAATAACCTTCTTCTCTAGTTTTATCTTTTTCTCCCTGCTTTTTTTAATCCTTTCTTTGTAGGTTTTGTACGCCGTTATTAGCATGCAGCATCTACTAACATAAACATGGTTATTTCTCTTTGTTTGTTCGGTTTCGTTTGTTTTGAACGTAATATTTTGTAGTTGTTTTTTTTTATTGTTTACCGCATTCAATATCATTTCATTATATAACGTACTAAATGTTCAGCGTACTGCAACTACTTGTTAAAAGAGAGTAATAATATAAATAGTAAACACTATTTTTTTTCGCAATATTATGACTGTAATAAACACACAATGAAATATTTTACCTATCTTATCTGCAGCGAGTCGATATAATGTTAATTTAATGTAACATTTTGACTGGGAAAAGAAAAAGCACATTATTATGTAAAAGTATAAAAAAAAAAAAACAGTGTTTCATTTTAAAAAGTTTTATTTTATTTACTCGCGATTAAAGCTAATCATATCATGATATAGTTTTGGCGAAACCAAAACATTTAATTACGCAATATTTGATATAACGGATGGTTTTGTTCTGATTTCACTATAACACGACAAACGCTGTATGAAGTAGTCGTATTTTTGTTCACGAAGTCGATTTGAGCGGAAATCAAGATTTAAACCTGAATATTACCGGCAAATGTTCACCACACCTTTTTATTATGCCCCCGAAGGGAGGCATATAGTTTTTGAACCGTCTGTCCGTCTGTCAGTCTGTCGGTCTGTCAGTCTGTCCGCAATTTTCGTGTCCGGTCCATATCTTTGTCATCGATGGATGGATTTTCAAATAACTTGGCATGAATGTGTACCACAGTAAGACGACGTGTCGCGCGCAAGACCCAGGTCCGTAGCTCAAAGGTCAAGGTCACACTTAGACGTTAAAGGTCAGTTTTCATGATAGTGCATTCGTGTCCGGTCCATATCTTTGTCAACCATGGATGGATTTTCAAATAACTTGGCATGAATGTGTACCACAGTAAGACGACGTGTCGCGCGCAAGACCCAGGTCCGTAGCACAAAGGTCAAGGTCACACTTAGACGTTAAAGGTCAGTTTTCATGATAGTGCATTCGTGTCCGGTCCATATCTTTGTCATCCATGGATGGATTTTCAAATAACTTGGCATGAATGTGTACCACAGTAAGACAACGTGTCATGCGCAAGACACAGGTCCGTAGCTCAAAGGTCAAGGTCGTACTTAGACGTTAAAGGTCATATTTCATGATAGTGCATTGGTGGGCATGTCCGGTCCATATCTTTGTCATTCATGCATGGATTTTAAAATTATTGGACATGAATGTGTACCACAGTGAGACGACGTGTCGCGCGCAAGACACAGGTCCGTAGGTCAAAGGTCCTAAACTCTAACATCGGCCATAACTATTCATTCAAAGTGCCGTCGGGGGCATGTGTCATCCTATGGAGACAGCTCTTGTTTTTTCTCTTGTTCTTTTAACCTTTAGCCTGCTGGCGGCAAGTGATTCAATCTTTGCGATCAGTGTAGACCAAGATCAGCCTGCAATCAGTGCAACAAATGGTATTGCCCAAATTGAATGATGGACCAGTCCATTATAGAAATTTAGCAGGTTAAAGATTAAATTTCAGTTATAATAAGAACTTGAAATATTACTCATCTTAAATGTTTTAATACAGTATAACATAAAGATGGAATGTAAAATATTCCCTATATCAAAATATATTCATTTGTTCTGACCATAATGTAAGACATAACTTGATAACACAAAACTCGCAGAATTGTGTACACTAACATGAGGATATTGATTTTGATGTGTTTATTCTACGCAATGTTAGAACAAAGGACTCATCCAGAAAAAAAGTTATTTACAAAATTTAATAAACAAATTCTGACATTGCAGTTGAAAATTGTTGATACACAATTAACAAATCTTTGCTTTAATATGAAGTACACGAGTTATTCAAGCTGAACAGCATTTAGGGAGAAACACGATTGTGAACTCAGACAAACAAAATTTTAAAACACATATATTAATGCTATTATGAGATATGCTTTACTTTTGTAGCCTGCGAAATAATCTGAAGGTGTCATTGCCAGTTTTAAGTGTAATGCATCTTTTTCAGTAAACGACAGAAAACTTGTAGAATAATAACAGTGTTTCTTTAGATTAAGTTATATTAAGCGATTCAGTTTAATTCTTACAAATGACCTAAAATCTCAAATCGGCTCCGCTTGTTTACATATGTTCCGTATCAAGGAACGCGCATATTACCAAGTGAAACACATGTAAAGCATTTTGTGAAGCAACTGGTCTTTGTTCAAACTTAAGTTTGAAGTGAAAGAGACGCTTCCTGTAGAGACGTTTAACTATTTTTCAGATAAAAAGTAATAAACGGAAACGAATGCTAAACGAATGTTAAAATGTTGAACATTCCCATGTTTTCGATTGCGATGCATGGGCATTTATAAAACAGATATCGTATAGAAATACATGTATGTCAGTCAGTTGATAAAGGACAGTTTTACAAAAAATAAACAAATTGTTTTTACATCATACTTACTTTTACAAATATGAACTAATTGCATGAAGAAACAAGAAAGTAACACGTTTCTCGACATTCTTGAGTTCAAATGATCATATAATATTGATATTAAATTCAGTTTTTCTTCTCATTTACAAAGTTAAAAAACCTTAAATAAACCTTTAGATTACAGTTCGAAATATCAGAGACATTTTGACTAGCTCAAGTATTTTTGAAACAAAAGATTAACATTAAAGACAGTTAGTTTGAAATGAGTGATGTTATATGTTTCCCTGGTGTTTGCTCGGTATCCACATTAAACGCGATTGTTCAATAGAAAGACAAACATTGGAGACGACATATAGAGGTCCTCGAAATACAATTACAATGGTATCAGTGTCCAGATCTAACCAATCACTGCAGATTTATCAAGATTTCTGTGAATTAAGATTGGTTTGGTGGTTGGGTTTTAAGTCACAGCGACACAGTTATCTTATATGGAAACTTTTCAGTTCTGAATATACTCGTTCCGTTTGGTAATAAGTTCCTGTATGTCTTTTATTTCCACAGAATTTGGTCAGAAGTTTATATCTGACTTGAAATAAACACTTCAGCAAAATCCCCATAGGAATACTGACTTTGTAATTTACTATGATATATTGCAAAACATCGTATGTCAGTAAGATTGTGTGAACTAGTAAGCATTTTTACACATATTTACCACAGTGGACAATAATGTTTACATCAATTACATAATGGAATAAGGCTGTTATAGAGCAGACAAATAGAGCAGATAAGGTCTCTAAATGTTTTTTTTTTAATTAACGTCGCACCGACACATGATAGGTCATAAATGTGTGCTAAAGATAACTTGCCATGATTATTTAAAAAAGAAGCATGTTTTAATTAATCAGGTGAAAGGTATCGCGAGCAGTGTATACAATTATTCTGTTAAATACTAGAACAACTCTATTTCTCGCACTAACAAGTTATGTAGATCGACATGAAGTCACTGTTTGCATGTTTCTTTTTAAAATTGAATTAACAGTGCAATGAATGTATATTACAGAATGCATCTCCATAGTGATCAATAGTCTAGTTTTACTTCAATGGCGATTATGCAGTAGAAAACAAAATCTTCAATAATATGGGTTATATGAAGCTGATGTGTAAAGGTGTTATGCATTGAAAATATTTATAAATATTGTACTGCTAAAACACATATTGTTTGGGAATATTACTTTTATTGAAAAGGTATAAATTTTCCACTTAAGATTGTATAATTATTTTGTATCTTACCGCTATTTTGTATATTATGTCGTTTCTAAGATTTTGTCAATACTTTAACAAAGTTTAAAAAATATTATAGAGTAAACAAAACAAAATGGAAATACAAGATGTGATGAAATATTTGTATATCCACCGTCACTCCTGCTTGGGGTTTATAAATATTTCTGTCAGTAGTTATTTAAAGAAGATGAAAGATACAGAGAATATTTTTTTCGCATTTTGGCAATAATTTTTTATCGTACTGAAAATTAAAAAAAAAACGTCATCCATGAAGTGGTTATATAGGCAACCAAAAAGTAACATTTTAAAAATCTTCTGCTCAGGAACCGCTCGACAGATATTTAAATGTGTTCATAGAAATGTTCCTTGGACGACCCTCTACTAAATATCGTCAAATCCTCCCATCATTTTTAAACCTTGACCACCAGGGGGTGTAGAACTTGTCTTTCCTATACGGTCAAATGGAATTTTTTTAAAATGTTCTCGTCTTAAACCGCTGGCATTGTTTCAAAATAATTTCGAAGTACTTATTTTAAAGTGATTTTCAACCAAATTCATTCAGGCCATTGTGTTTTGTTGAAAATATGACTGCCGGGAGCTAGAGCTAGTTAGCTCCATATAGCTACATAGACAACTATAAATCTCCTCTGGATAATTTGATAGTAATGACATTGTGCGGCCGTCTACAAAACTCATTCTTGTCATCTAAGCCGTATATGACAGTCTGGAGGCGGTCATACACGTAAAATTCGTTCGGGAAAGATTTCGGATACATTCGAAGACACCTTGTCAGAAACGGATCACTAAATATGAACGTTTGAGGTTCCCCTAGGCCAAATGGAAAACATATCTCTCCCGCAACTGCTGGCCTGAATTCAAATAATATTTTCATACAAATCCGCTCTCTATTTCTTTCAAGCTCCCACCAACACTATCACCCACCCCTTTCCCTAATATAAAACATTGTTTTTTAATTTTAGTTTCTTGGTTTTCTAGATATTGTTTCTAATTAACGAATCATCATCCCCCTGCCAGCATTATTACCACATCAGCTGAAACTCCCACCCACTCCTCCCCCAAAACCACCAACAAACAACAACACCTGACCACATTGCTTTCCAGATTACTTTCAACACTTCTTCTAGATGTTGTCTCTTAGTATCCAATTTCACCATTTCTCCCTCTAGACACACACAAATATTACCTGCCCGTATTTAATGAGTAAGAACCTGGAGGAAAATACCTAATAATTTCATAGATATTTTCTTTTTGTGATTCTCTGCCTGATCTGTTTATAAATTTTGCACACTTGAGTGGCTGCGTTTGTTTAATACATGTATGCATTATAAATGAGGTAATAGTTTACTTTTACAACTCTATCTCGTATCGATTCCTGTTTATATAAAACACAAAATTAACTGATTGCTCAGTGTGGGTGCGATCATTTTAGTGTAGGCCTTAATATAGTTTTAACTTTCTCATTTCCATTCGATATTTTTCAGGATATTTCAGTAAACTGAACGAAAAGGCAATTCTTACAACTGCCTGTTATAGTTTATTTCCAACCTGTCAAGATATATAAAAGGGGGGTAACTTTAAAAATTCGAATTTCTCTTGAAAGTCGAATCATTGTACTTGTGACTGCTAAAGATTGTCAAAGAAGGATAAGAAAACTACGCACGGAATTTGCCGAGTGTCATTACTGGACAACCATGTTCATTACAACAAGTTCATTACGTTACTTGGTCAAACTACAATATTTGAGAATGTTATTAGGTTCTAATAAAACATGTAAATATCATATTTTACACAAAACGCAATTGTATGTAATGTAGTTTTGTTAAAGTCGAAAAATATATAACGCTGCAGACATAATACGTTTGTGTTGAAATAATTTCTAATTAGAAAAAAAAAAATAACATAACATTCTAAGCACAAATAGTATATGACCCACTGACTCATGCCTTTATGGCAGCGAAAGTCGAGGGGATCGGGGTAAGGGATGGGGAATCGGGGTCGGCTGCTGTGGAAATATAGATGAAATATTGAATTAGTAAACCAAAACATAAATAATAGAATCTGCGTGGCAACCCCATTGTCCATTTCTATGAATACAGGGTTTCATTGGCAGATATTTAAAAAAAATATCGCCGTCATAGTCAGTACTTTCACCGTAGTCAGTCTTTTAATAACAGTGACATACATCTGTTATTTTGCGTATAAAGGACCAATTCTATTCCCGTCTGTGGTGTGCTCATCCAAAACACTGTTATATAAAAATGCATTGAAAATAAGCTTTAAACGTTCTGTTTACAAAACACTCGAACATAGGACGTAAATACGGACAGCGGAAAACGTAAGGATTGAAAAATAATTTTGATATTGTTTCCCTTACATAAATTGTCTTTCAACATGTAAACTGTACACCTTTTTCTGTAATTATATCTCCTTTCGTTTTAAAGTATGCGCCTTGACTGTGAAATGTAACATCTCTCTCGGATATTCTTTTTCAAAGCTTTTGGCAACTAATTTGCCAGGTCGTATAGTTTACTGTTCACTTAAGTTTCTCTTTCAACCCTTTTTTTTTCAAACCACTAGTTCAAGAAGTTACAAGTATTGACGATTTTTAATCAGAACAGAGGATAAATAAGAATAATAAAACGTTTCATATCTTTTCATTACTGTTGATTGTATTGAAATCATTTTATGTACATTTGTTAAATCACCAGCAAGTGTTACATTATGTTGAATACTATGCAATGTCTTCGGAGAAATAGTGTACTTTTCAAGGGTGCAAAGAAACATCATAGAACAATGAAAATCATTGATAAACGGTGTTTATTATAATAAACGTAATCAGGTGTATAAACGAATTGATAGCCTTAACAAAAAGGTTTCACTGAACTTTTTTCCCAATTATATCTCTTTGTCATCGGTTTTATGGATATATTCCAAACAACACAGTGCTATTCCGTTAAATGAAACTGTCTATATTATGGCCTTTGCCTATTCAGGATCTGACGGAAAGTCTAGAGCAGAGCTTAATAAAATGTTATAATTGTGTATTTTGATTTTCGTATTCAACTGCGAACGATTGTGCCTGTACATTTCACCTCAGAAAACCAAAACAACAGGCAAACGCAGTGGATACTAGATACACACAACGAAGTGCACAAACGCCTTTCACCTGATGACAAGTCAATCTCATGAGAGATTGCTTTTGTGCAAGTTAAAAATGATTAGCTCTGTCTGCATGCCACCCTACAAAAGCAAATTATCAAACAACATATTCTTTGTAATTATTTATTACTACTTTACATGCAAACCATATTCCTAACAGAAATTTCCTTTTCGAAGATTTTTTCCAATAGCTCTTTTCTCCAGCTTTTACAGCTACTCTCTCCCCTTGGTTAATCGCTTCTCAGTCGGCAACTAGCAGGCAATATCATATTGACAATCGTTTGGATTTGACACTTCATTTAGACAAATATACTTATTTCTATCTGTTTGTTCGTTTTAGGACTTCGTTTTAGTGAACACATTGTTTTGTTGAGGTAAGAAGGTTTATATGCATTGCAAACTTATATTATATTATATTTTTATATCCTAACAGTGAAATTTTACTTCACCAGTTTCTGATAAAAATCTAATGGTACATGTATTACGATAAAAACAAACTGTATTGTTTACAAAATATATGGCTGCGATAATCACATAATAACATACATTTATACGCAGTTTAACGCATTTGGTATTATTAAATACAAAAGTTGGTCGCCCAACACGACAAAAATGAAAATGTTCCAGGCTCGGTTTTATTTTCTGTTGTAGTTATCGTTAATTCCTTATTATAAATCCAGAGTAGATATTAGGGTCCACAGGGCTGTTAACTTAAATCGTTACAAAACATTATTTTGATTCAATTGATATAATGTATAGACAAAATTTTATAACTTGTTTTTTTTTAAAGAAAATATATATATAGACAAAATTTAATGGTTGATCATAATTGATTAAAATAAAAAAGCAACAAGACTAAACAATTTTGAAAATAGTACATTTTTTTCTCGTTTTTCCTTAAGCTTTATATAAAAAAAAAACTACCGCTGCAAATTTATCAGGATCAAAGTTCTAGCCTAAACCAGGACAGTGTTAAATTGAAAAATAATTGGACACACAGTCTTGTCTCTTTAAATGGCTGCTGTAGATAATTGTATCTTGAGAATTATTTATTTGTGTTAATTATGATTTTCAGTTATTTATGACAGTATAATGATGGCTTCTGAAAAGACGGAAGTTGTAAACCATAGCCTTATTCACCTGACCTGAGTCCCTGTATTTTGTTTTATTTCCAAGGCTTAAGACAATGCTTTCTGGTTAGAAATACAAGAAGTCCAGAAGGTCTCTTAGCAGCGCCATTTATCAGTGTCTAAACAGATACCAAAAGAAGACTATTTATCTGCTTTTTGCGACTGGGTTAAAAGGTTACAAAAATGTGTTTCGGTAAAGGAGGAATACTTTGAAGGTTTGTAATAAAAATAATTTTCATAAAACTTAGCACTTAAGAATCTGAACCCAGTGACGGAACATTTTGCAGGACCCTCGTATTAAGTGTTTAGTGTATTTTCGTGCAAAAAATAGGCCACTAAAAGTTGACATTGGCTAAACGATTGTATCTCGTTGTAAATAAAGAACATTTTAAAAGAGGAAAGTTTTTTAGTGTTTTTTTTTTATAGAAAAACTCGTTTTAGGCGAATCATTTTTGTTCTTTCGTGAATGTCTAGATGACTTTAAATAACCTTGGAAGCAGGGATCTAAATTTTATGCTGGCTGGTTTAGTGGAGTTTGTTATGTCGCTTGCATCCGCGCGGCTGTGTCTTCGCGCGGCTGTGTCGTCCTTGCGCTCGCGTAAACGCTCCGTAACGAAATTATCAAAGGTGTATCGTTTTGTCGCACACACCAACGCGACAAAACAAAACAATATTGCGACATGACAAAACATATAACGCAATAGAACGACGAAACATTTTACTGACTTCTTGCGCGCTTGCCTTCGATGAAAAATTCGTGTTGGTGCGTTGGCGCGCTTGACAAGACGAAGGAGACTATTTCGTTGTTTGGCGTTGGAGTGCCCATCATTAACAATGGTTTCAATTTGACCGGTTTTGACACACGCACAACAATTATTGAGTTACAGAGCCGAATGCATGCCAATGCACCAAAAACGAAAACTTTGTCAATGGTGAGCATGCCAACGTGTAAAAACTGTCTCGTTCTATCGCCCTCTATGTTTCCAAAGCGACAAAACATTAAAAAAGATCATTATTATGCGTTGGCCCGCGTGCCAGGACGACACAACGAAATGTTCTACAAACGCTTCGCGCAAGCAAACGCAACTTAACGAAAAGTAACTTATTTAATAGCAAATGCATCATTTGCTATATACAAGTTTGTGAGAGGACTTGATTTAAATTGTGAAAATGTCTCGCTTGTTAATATTATAGTCCTTTTCCTGATGATCAGGGGATTATGTCAGTTGTTAAGAAAATACAGAGTCAAATGTAGTTCAAGTTTTCATTAGAAATAAATTGCACTACCGAGACTAATGCTAAAGAGTACATATCGTTATAATATATTGTTGTTCTGGTTTTATTTTAATTTTTCATACATCAAAAGAAAAAAAAAGAAAAAAAAAAGAACTTGGAACAGAATTAAAGCACAGTATGATCTCTAATCAGTTTAAGCTGTTTCTGAGACGCAAAATGGATAGATAAACTTCTGTTTATACGTCGTCTTTGCCCTGATGAAGTCACGTAAGGTATTTCCCTGGTGTAATGTTCTCTAACCTAACCACGAAACAAATGTTGATTAAGAAAACAAACCTCAAACACAACAGACACAGGCACTGGAAATACAACAATTGTATCCTCGTAAAAATCTTCACAATTACTGTGGTATTATTAAGATTCTGCATGGTTAGATTTGTTTATCATATCATCACGGTAAGGTAATATGAAAGTTATTCTTCTTCACAGAGGAGGTCATTTCTTTATTTCTTTATTTTATTGACATAGAATATTTTCTATTACTAGACATTTAAAAATAACAATAAGAATGACAGTACTAAATGTTTGCTAAAACACATACAAATTATTGACGTTATTCATCATTTCATAAAAAGGAAAATATTTATACAGAACGGAAACTAAGTCAATAATTATTCGATAGATTGATGGCTTTTTAATTCTAAATTATCTCCCTTCGCTTGTGATTATTATGATAAGTCTGTACTTTTACAGTAATTGCGCTGATGAAAATGTATATTACTAACCACAATTAAAGTAAATTAAGAAAGACTGGTTAGTTTAATGATCTATCGTTTCGCTCATTGCTCTTAACAATTTTGAAAAGGATATTATATAATGAA
Source organism: Mercenaria mercenaria (assembly GCF_021730395.1). Classification (NCBI taxonomy): domain Eukaryota; kingdom Metazoa; phylum Mollusca; class Bivalvia; order Venerida; family Veneridae; genus Mercenaria; species Mercenaria mercenaria. The sequence continues at coordinate 59,426,956 of NC_069376.1, read as the reverse complement.
ACAAACTCGATCACTAGCCTATTTCCGACTTTACCTTTGTCATTCGGCAGGTAATACATTAGGAGTGGAAGGGTAACATTGTGAACTTGAAACAAAGCAGTTATTGCCACTGATGAAAGTCAATTATATTTCAACTCGGTTTGTTAACTTGCATAATGATGTCGACCTTCGTGTTCAGAAAAAAGTTCCTGTCTTATTCAAAAGACAAACAGATAGGACAACTTTGTAGAAATTTGAATGTATTTTATTGTTTTAACCTTACAAATATGCCTAAATAAATTCAGTTTTTGTTCGCATATTTCATAAATGATACCAGTCAGTAGAATAAAGAATGAAAAGCAGATTAAGAAACTGGTAAACAGAATTAATCTAGCACATGACTCGCTTGTTATAACACACGCTCTATAAGATGCAATAGTACCGGTCAATGTTAAAGACATATTTTGTCGGAGGATATCAGTGTTATGTGATATTTGATTAAAGAAATGCTATTTGTCAAACACTGTCATTGATTTCCCAGTACGCCTCCTCTGTGTATCACGGATCCATTTTATGGACTGGCATTTTTGAATGTTATGAGTGTTATGAGGCACTTTAAAGATTGAAACTTTTTTTTTTTGTTTTTCTTGAGATAGAATATGACGAGCAGCATTGTTAAATCACAGTACTTGCAAGTACATTCAATTCAACAATAGTGATGTTTTTCAGCAATTCAATACAAAATAAATAATTTTTACAAAGAAAATTCTGTCCAGTTAACTCGAAAGAACTTATAGCCAATGAAATTTAACATACATGTACCAATATTATCGTCGGATCATATTGACTAATGTTTGATTTCAAAGAAGATTTTAATAAGAAATTACTTTTGTAATCATTCACATGCGCCAACATGATATGGATCACTTAAGTACATTTGTCCTGTTTGTAATATATGGTTATAGATGTTTTAATACTACGATTCCTGTCCATTTCTGCGGTTGTAAATTACGAAATAAATTCATTATTCGATGACGACGTGCATTGAATATTGTAATGGTTAATTGTAACTGACGCGGTAATAGAAAATCTGCATCAGACAGTTTGTTGTTATTGGCAATTCCGACATTAAAATTTCTTAAAACATGCAAAATTTACAAAATCACCCTGTTATTTTAAATATTTTTTTCAGTTCAGTCAATTTTGTAGTTAATGGTCATGGCATTTTAAAAATTGTTTTTAAAGCAGCTCTTTTTAGAGAAGTTAATTCACCCAGAAAAAGCTGATGAGGAGACGAGTGTCTTTACCGAGTCAATTTATACAAAATAAAATTCAGATGTTTGCATTTTAAGAAAGTGGTAAACTGCAAGTACACAATTTTTCAAACTCAGTTTTTAATAAATGCACGACGAGTTTCCATGCATATATTCAAGGTAATATCGTTTTAGATCATTGGTTCGCTTATTCCACAACAAAGGGTTTTAAGTATTGCTGTTGAATGCTACGTATGATTTCGCGTATCATATCAGCTCGAGTATTTCAAATATTTCGTTATCAAGTGAAATACCAAAGCCATATTTGAAGAACTTTAGAACGTTTTTAGGGATTTTATAACTTTTTAGCATGTCTTGGAATCTTAAAATTGGTAATATATTATTGTAAAAATGTAGTGTTATTCTAGTCAGTCATTATTAAACATATTTTCCAAATCCTATTACGCTATATTTACATGTACTTTTTCAATACAAAACATTATTATCGAAGAAGAGATTTTCGGCATGATTTTAAAGTATATACTGTGTTCCTAGACGTTGTGGTGTATTAGTAAGAACTGAAACATAGGTGCAACAGTTGCTACAATGTATGTATATACGTTGGAATATACGGATTATGACGAGACAATTGTTGAAAAAGACGTTAACCCCCCCCCCCCCCCCCACACACACACACACATATTTTATTGCAATGATGTTATGATTAGAAATATCTTTTAAACGTGTCTAGATTAGACAAAAATGATACCGTCATTTTATACTTTAAAGTTTAGAGTTTTGAACCATTATCTAACAACCATAAGATGGTCCTTATGATCGTTACAAAACAATGAAGATACAGTACGTCCTTGCTTGATTAGTGTAAGATTATCTTCCTGCCAGCACTGACACTTCGACTGGTATTGTAAAAATCTAATTTATTTGACAAGTAACTGCCTAGGACAACCTTTAGAGGGACACATGACATACTTTCCAGCTTTGAATTGGTTTATGCGCAAATCTGTCAAGCGGTTGTGTTGTCGCCCACAAGTATTACTATCTGGCCAATATTGGTCGATGTCAACAGTTTTTTAATCATTAATGACCTGTTTGACCAGGAATAGGACCATGTACAACAGTGATAAGGTAAACATTCTGTATCATACATGTTGTAAACATTGAACGGACATAAGCTGACCCCCAAACGACACTTGTTGGATTGTTCAGCTAGTTACTGTCCTTTTGTCCACTGCGTGTCCAGGTTAAGACTTTGGTAAGTTAGCTAATACTTTATATTTATTAGAATACACATTATAAGGTAAAATTCATTTGATACATTTTTGATACGAATTTCAAGAAAAAAATCATAGCGATAATTATTACTTGAATTGATTTGTTTGAACGAAATAAGTATGTTGACATTAATTGTTACAGTGAATTATTTTTCTTATGATTTGCTCGAAAAAATCACACTGACCTGGAACATATAAAACTTTTTGTTTCTGTTCCACTAACAAATTGTCACCGACCAATTCTAAAACTACTGTTTCTGATATTTTTGGGACAGTTACTAGTACGTGATTAGTTATTCGTTACTTGTAGAGTGTTTTAATACATACTAATACTAACATACTAATACTAATTTGTGAAACTACCTTAACTTTAAGTAATTTGCATGTTATTTTAAGTTCTACCGACATTAAAATAAAAAAAATATCAGCAGAGATTACATGCTGGGAGATTCCTCTTTTTACAACAACGAAATTATAACAAATTAAATATTTGAAGTTGGCATTTACTTCCATTTTATCTTCTTAGTTTTCTTACAGTAACGTTTCTCTAAATATAATAATGCAGTGAGTTGCTTGTAAATGATGCCATCGTTATGCAATCACAGCGTAACACGAATGAGAAACCTAAAATGTTAAAAGTTTCTACTATATTAAGTAATTGATGTCATTTCTTTTACCACTTCTTAGATGCTGGTTCCAACGGCTGCATATTATGTAAATATAAATGAAATGCATGCGAATTCATACGTCGCTCTATTGCACTGTTGTGAACCAGTTTCCAGCTATCATCTTAGTATTTGAGCCGTGCCATGGGAAAACCAACATAGTGGGTATGCGACCAGCATGGATCCAGACCAGCCTGCGCATCCGCGCAGTCTGGTCAGGATCCATGCTGTCCGCTAATAGTTTCTTCAATTCCAATAGGTTTTAAAAGCGAACAGCATGGAGCCTGACCAGAATGCGCGGATGCGCAGGCTGGTCTGGATCCATGCTGGTCGCATACCCACTATGTTGGTTTTCTCATGGCACGGCTCATATGGGAAATGACTGCTGGCATTGCGAATGTTTTAAGTGTATGCATAAAAAGCGCAATAAATACGCTATAAAACATTGTATAACATTTTTTAATTATAGGCAGCAATTATGCAATTGGTCTGTTTACTGCAAGTGATACGCACTTAATACATCCCACTGCTAAAACGGAAAAAAGTTGAACTTCAACTATAGTACAACTTTAATACTTCCATATTTATGATGATGAATATACAGTAATAAACCAGCTTTTTAAAATTTACTTCTTTGAAGATTTTAGAATAAAACCCCAGGAACAAATTATATGCACTTGGAGCCTAAGAAGTTTCAGATACAATGCTTGGCGGAACATTCTTTATGTTATAAAACATACCTTTATTGTTGTGAAAATGATTTAAAGGTTGAATAATGATTTCAAATTGATCAAATTGATAAGATCAGGGTATTAATAATCCTGCGTTTTACTGCAGATAAACAATAACTGAAATCTTAAGTAGGTAAAAGATGTATTTCTTAAACTTTGTTGAAGTATTAAGTGAAAACTTTGTTGCTGAGCATTCCAAAGTACCATTAATAATGTCTGGTTTTAATACAGTCAACATGTGTAAGAATTTTTACAGATTTATTAGAGGATAACAGAAAATGTAAAAAAGAATTGTAACTGAAATAAAATCGTGTTTCCCACGATGCTACTGGAATAAATAGAAGATATAAAATGTGAACTATGTACAAGTCTTCACAAACATCATTATGGAACGTAATTTTGTGTTTTTATGATGCTTTCTTGTGTATGACATAATATACTGCTATTGCACTATCAAAGTTCCACACGTTCAAAATGTAATGTAGAATAGTTGAGCATATTTCTATAAAATCAAAACAATCTAATATTGAAAATTCGATTTTAGTAATAAGCAAATAAAAACTTCTTGAACACTAATTGCACAGATTTTTATTTGCTATATTTGACGAAGACGTTTTTTTATTCTTATCCTCAGCACAGATCTGAAAAGCTCTAGACATATTAGAGAGACTTGAGAGGTTTCTATCACTTTAATAATAATCCCTAATTTAATCATTCGGAACTAAGAAGCTGTACATGTTTCGACATCATATGTTAGCGGAGGGTTAATGTGACAGGCGTACATTTTATTTTTCTCCATGCGATGTTCACTGATTTTTACTGGGCAATCATAGAAAAACTAATTTTCCATTTTGTCTACTGGCTTGCGTTTCGAAGCGGTATGGATTCTGTATCTACATATTACAGAGTTTGAAAGTTCAGCAGTGTACGCTAAGTGAAGACGTTGTGACGCACATTTACTGTATATTAGGAACTGTTTGAGTCAGTATTACTTCTTCGGACTTATTGTCACGGAACTTATGCACGGTTTCTTGGGTTGGGTAGCAGATACTTTGAAATATACAGCAATATTCGACATGCGGAATAAAATAGGACCTAATGTATTCAACCTTATTTAATGTGTCGTTAATACAATTGTTTCGATCAACTACTTGAAAGTCGATGAATCACTCGCTTCTCGCCTCTGTGGGTTTCAAATCTTGCTTGCAGTGTAAAACGTTTTCATGTTAGAAAGCAATTTAGCATGGTTGTTGAAGGTCGGTGGTTCTACTAAGGCGGTAGTCCATGATAAAATAAGCCCAGATGGAAACCTAGGGGCTTTCTGCACCGGCAAAAGCCGGACCTATAATTGTGTCCGTGTGACATTAAATCTAATGAAATACTTCTTATCGAAGTAAATTTCCATATATGCCCCTCGTTACAGTCAGTAAGAATGCTTGAATCGCGTATTTACCAAGTTTTCTCAGTCTGATACTGGCTAGTTGAGTTTGGTACTGGCCCAGTCTGTTTCCTATGATAGACACATGCACACTTTCTCTTATATCACGCCGAATATTGTATTGTTAAATAATAATAGAACTGATGAATTACGTCAACTGATTGTCCTGTTTATGAAAAATGCGAACAGTAATAAGCAAATACTGTTAGCCTTGAATTTTGGTTTTGGTTTACCGAAAGTTAAGTGCTTGGGAAGAACCATTAAATTGTTTTCATCTGTCAACATTTCATTCATTTCTTTTGGCTTACCACATTTCAAAAAAGCTATTAATTTAACAACGGACGTTTTTTCTGCAAGTGCCACGCTTATTGGCGCTACTTAAACACTTGCAACAGGGTTACAAAGTGAAACATATGTTTTTGTTTTCTGTGTGATGGATCTGTCAAGTAATAGACGGTGCTTTATTTGAGAAAAATGGTGAATAAATAATAAATGTTCGGAAACTCTATTATCATTGATTTGTTATATCTTTGGACTTTTTTCCTTTACGTGATATTTATATTATAGGCATAATTTCTGTGTCAATTAACTTCTTATTTACTGTTGTTTTAGATATTCATGTCCAATGAGTTCGGTCGTTATGTATGTATAATGTCTTATTACGTTAGGGAGTATGGACGATTTTGAATAAATATGAATAACTCAGTTTCCATAGATAAGCACATGCTTTAAGCTGTATAAACAATTTCATGTCACTTTCATTTAGCTAAGAGTATAGTGAATATCTCCCAGGGTTTAATTTAGATATCCAGTGCTTCTGTCCTATTGTTTTATTGTACATCGCTTGTAAATCATTTTAGCGTATTTGGAAATGGTTGCATGTATTTTATCGTAAGGCACTGAAGGGTACTTTACGAGTAAATACGTATTATTTAAGACACTAAGGTAAATCCATCGACTTCAGTCAAGTTTAAGTAATGCTATATCTTTACTTAGCCGCAATAATTGAAACTTAGCCACAATAATTGAAAATGTATTCTCCAGTTTCGGTTGAAGCGGATAGGGTGACTTTACAATAAATGCGAAGTTTTTTTCAGGATAATGGTGTGCGTGACTGTTAAAATCAAATATCAAATAAAGTCTTAGTGATAAGCTAATTGAGTAAGACAAATCGATATCCATTCCTTTCAAGTTTTTTCCGCATACAGATTATTGCTTTAGATTTATCATTCATCACACATTAAGTGCACAAATACAAACAGAACGTGTATCAATTATCGTTTCTGATTGTTGGATGATAACAAACATTGTGATTATTGCATGTTACTGTGCACGTTATTGTTTTATTTCAGGAAATCAGCTACGAATCAATGCAAATATAAACATTATAGATATTTATAATTTGCATCACAATACACTTAAGCTTTATAGTTTCTGTCAATCAACTCGCAGACATCATATATGAGCCGTGTCATGGGAAAACCAACATAGTGGGTTTGCGACCAGCATGGATTTAGACCAGCCTGCGCATCCGCGCAGTCTGGTCAGGATCCATGCTGTTCGCTAACAGTTTCTCCAATTCCAATAGGCTTTGAAAGCGAACAGCATGGATCCTGACCAGACTGCGCGGATGCGCAGGCTAGTCTGGATCCTTGCTGGTCGCATACACACTATGTTGGTTTTCTCATGGCACGGCTCATATATACTGTCATCCAAGTTTATCTTGTATTAAATCATTCGTCCTCACCAGCTGATTCATGTGGGGAAGTTGGCAGTTACCTGCGGTCTCCACTGACTGCGTTCAGCAATACGTACATTTGACCGACCGTTGTAATTGTCACGTAAAAGTAGAATTTTACGCAACTACCCCTCTAACAGAAGATTATGTAGTTTTAGGAAATACCTATACAACTAAAAGCGATAAAATCTGTAAATGTAAGACATTGATTATAGTTAAATTATTTACTCAATAATGAAAGACATTAGTTGTATTCATTTTCAAGAGGAGGCAATGCGTTTCTACCTAAATATTAATTAACCTCTAACTCCTTAAACCTCATTTTGTATTTATTTTAACATATGCAAGATGACGTGAAAAATACCTCGTGTAATTAATGGCTGTTAAATGACATGTGATCAAATTATGGAATAATCTATGAATTCATGGTACTATGAATGTTTTTATGAATGAGTTTCCACAGGTATTTACACATCACATAATTATGACAAGTTTGACGTATTTATTTCATTTCTTCCAGAATGTCAGAGACCCCGCGTTCCCCGCTGATCAGCGGGTGTCTTCCCGCTGTTTAGTGAGTTCTCGCTCCGCGCCCCCGCCATTTATACGTGTTAAATCTTTTAGTTTCGCCAGGCCAAAAGGCAAATTTGAACAAGTCAGCCACCATATACAAGCGATGAACTCAATATGGTCGATATTTGTAAGATTTCAAAATTTTACTGACTTTTTTGTAACTCAGTTAAATCATAAATAAATGGTAAACGGCTGAAAGAATTCTATTCCCGAACACATTTACATTTTTTTTTTTTCATACACTTGATATGTAACAAGTAAACCTTCAAAAGCCTAAACACTATGTTTTCTAATATTTCACCTGTTTTAGCAATTTTACGGACAAAACTACATGTGTCGATAAGATAATGTATTGCTGAAAACGGTACAATGCACTCATTTCGAAATTCTCGTTTAGTTACTAGATTGTTGGAACCTTTGATAATTTGTCTTAAGCAAGTCTTATAATATGCGTTTGAATTTCTATCGATTAAAACAACAGTTTTCATTTCCTAGTTTGTTTGTTCATTGTATCTTGTTAGTGCAGTTTATCAATTACATTGTAATATACGTTGGTGTTAATATTTAACCACTGGTCAACCTTTACCGTTTATGTTTTGCTAGTTTGACATGTAAGTAGACAAACTACTTAAGTGAATGAACGATACATGTGACAGTTGACCACAGCAATTTGTCAACAAGTGACCAATCATGTATATTTTTTTCATTTTAGTTAGGGTAAAGGTAGTTCTGCACGTTTGAAACAAATATTGTTCAACAAATTAGAATTTTACTAGACCATATTTTTCAAATCATCTGAAGGAAAATCAGACAACAGCGTTTTGTTTAATACAAATTTGAGCTTATGGGAAAATCGCAGTTTTGATGACACTTTTGCATATAGAAAAAGTTTTAGTTCAGATTTAATGAAACTATTTATATGTGTAGATTTACATATATTCAGTCATATGGCAAAATAAAATGTGTACGTCTGTTTGCTTAAGTTTTCACAATTCAACAAATGTCAGTTGGGGTCCTTACACTGTTACTTATTTTATTCTAATATTTTGAATTACTTTACACCAAAACTTATCTATTGTAAAAATTAACCTGAAGAAAGACCGAAGCGCTGACTGCTAAATACGCAATACACGCAATGTAATAGAATCACCGCAAAAGTTATGCTACCAGTTTAACGGCTAGTAGGCATTATTCTAGGTTTTCCGGACTATTTACGTTACACCTCACTTAAGGTTTATAAAACATGCAGAAATACCTTAACACAAGAAGATTTAAATGGAATTTTGATATTTAATAAGTCATATGTACCCTCTCAATCGTTTTTAACATAGTGAACGAAATCAGCATGATAATATTTATTACTATACTTTTTGTAAAATTTCATATCCAGTTATAAAGGCCTTTGTCCCTTATTTCTCATTGTCATGTTTAATATACCAAATTATATGAAATTGAAGCATTCAAAATTACCTTACCGTAACGTGCAGAATTTTGTCGTAGAATAAACTAAATAAAATTTAAGTTTGTCAGGAACTGAAATAATTAATCATAAAAGAATTAATATTTGGCCATCATTCGTAAAACGAAATTAATATTACTTCATTTTTTTGTAATTTGTCGTTGCTTTTGAAACCGGTAATTTAATAGACAGGATGTAATGATTTCCTAGCGATATCTATTATGATACGCCGTCACTTACGTTCTATCACAAAAATCTTGAACAAAGAGCATAATCGTCTTTCATAGAATTTGATTATGCTTTGAAATACTTAAAAAGTGTAAGTGTTGTTCAAAGAAATAACAATCAGATTGAGCGTAAACTCTGTGTCGAGAACAATCATTTCCAAGTATTTAGCAAGGAAGATAGCTGTCGCCGGACTTTCCTATGATCAGTTACAGTTAGCATTTGCAAGAGACTGTGTGAAAGGTTTGCGTATGTACTAACAGAAAAGGTTAACGGTAAACCGAGCGTAACCGAAAAGACAACTATTCTCCAAATTTTGAATTTGCATTTTGAAAACATCCACAGGAAGTAAATAGTGCATAGTATAAAATATATATTTTGTCAAAGGTATTTTCCTTCAGCAGTAAATGGCATCTACAGTTCAGGTCGTATGTATCGGGAAAATGTCTTATAACAAATACATTTCGTTTCTTTTTCTTAAAATATCATCTCCGAGATTAACGAACCTGAGTTGTGCAAATTGAAAACACATTCTTTTTATCGCTAACGTCATACAGCCGCAAACCATGCTGGGTAGGGGTAACGTTATATTATATTGTGAAAAGAAAAACTCGGTGACCCCTAAGTATCTATGTGTCTGCTAGACGTACAAAATACCAAAGTTATACGGGTTTTTATCGAGCCGATATTTTATAAATTTGATTTTAAGGCAAAATTTGTAGCAAAACTTTATGTGAGCTTTCCGATTTCACTTTACAGTCTTTAGCGTCAATCTTATTTCGCTGAATTTGTACCATTGAGTAGCATTTTCTGCATGTAAGGTAACAATTATTTTGTATTTTTCATGTATATGACATTCAATAGAATAGGAAAAATGCCGAGGACACTCGGAACTGGACGTTGCACGAAAAGTGACATCAGGGGCCATTGTTCTGACGTAATAGCAAAAAAAACCTCGATGTTGAAAAGATAGATATCCTGACATTTGTTTTGATATTCTGATACTACTGCAAAACAAAGAACTTATTTTGTAGCAAGATACCGTATAAATATGACTTTAAGAATTTAATCCTATTTTGTGCTTTTATACGGGTAAAGACCACATTGGGACTTCCTGTAAATTATCCAAGAAACGCTAGTGATTCATGGATGTTTTAGAAGTACGAATTTAATTTATACCCGTAGAAACACACAAAAAACATTTGATTTTTAATTAAATAACATTTAAAATACTGAATGTCTTCAGTGTTGATATATATATATGCATGCTACTGTATCAATATCATATCAAATAAAACTTAATTATACTGGCTATTAACTATGTAAATCGGTTGCAAAAATGTCGCGCTTTTTTATCAAACTATATATATTTGCTTCTTGTTATAATTATAAACGTCTGCTCTACTAAATACTGAGGCAGTTATGATTAATGTCAGTTAAATACATTTTCTTGGTTATGGTATAAATCCTAACGTAATGGCTAATTTATATCACCCGTATGCAGTAAGAAAAATCGTTCCTAGAAAAAACAAGCGCTGAAAAAGTTTTCATCTAATTTGTTTTACCAAACTGATACCGTCTTGTTCCAAAATGTAATTCCTCGAAAACTTGAAAAATGGTAAATGTATCGCAAAATTAAACTCACTTTAACATGTGGTGTTATGCTACAAAATGCATATAAAAGGGGATTTCTCACATAGAAGTTGTAGTTAAATTATCATTGAACTCCTTCTATAAAACATTTTAACCAAATAAGGAAACTTTTCGTAAAATTAAATCATATCATTTTAAATCATGGATGCATTCATTTTTGTTTGAATATTAAAAGCAAATAGCGAAAGAGCCATATTTTACGGCTGCATTCCTTCTTAAAAGGAAATAAAGCTATGTCTTTCTCAACAGTTATTTAAATGATACCCTAAAAATGTCATTTCATGTCCTTTTGCTGAGCCGGGCTAATTTGTTTCCGTCTGGAAAGGACATTACTGTGTTCAGGCTTTCTTGTAAACCGTTTAAGATAACACTGATTGAATGTAATATCAAAAAGACCATTATACGTGAATGAGCATGATTTATTTTCCAGACAAAATATAATTTTGAGAGGTGTACAGCACAGAACGTTAACTGTTTGCTGTAGGTTGTGGTTAACGTTGTTTGTATTATTTCCGGAGGCCCGAAGCGACTTTCTCTTTCAGAAATAGTTGATGGAAAACTATATTATTAATACAAAAAAGAAACGATTAGATATAAGAAAAAAAATCCCAGTATAACAAAACATTGGAAAATCAAATGTAATATTGGATGTACTGTTCAATACACCCTTATGTATTTGGAAATACAAAAAAAAATGCCCCCAACGAACAAAATTTTGGAACCGAATGTTCTTTTCGGTTGTCATCTTGTTGTCGCAATTTCTCCTCTATTGTATGTGGGAAATATGTCAAATAATCTTTTTATTTGACCCGAAGAGAGGCGCGCAAAAGTTCTTGAAAGGTCAGTCCGCTTCGGAATCTAGTGCATTTGGGTGTCCGGTCCATATCTTGTCATCGATGGATGGATTTTCAAATAACTTGGCATGAATGTGTACCACAGTAAGACGACGTGTCGCGCGCAAGACCCAGGTCCGTAGCTCAAAGGTCAAGGTCACACTTAGACATTAAAGGATAGTGCATTGATGGGCGTGTCCGGTCCATATCTTTGTCATCGATGGATGGATTTTCAAATAACTTGGCATGAATGTGTACCACAGTAAGACGACGTGTCGCGCGCAAGACTCAGGTCCGTAGCTCAAAGATCAAGGTCACACTTAGACGTTAAAGGTCATTTTTCATGATAGTGCATTGATGGGCGTGTCCGGTCCATATCTTTGTCATTCATGCATGGATTTTAAAATAACTACGCATAAATGTGTGACACAATAAGACGACGTGTCGCGCGCAAGACCCAGCTTAGTAGGCCAAAGGTCCTTAACTCTAACATCGGCCATAACTACTCATTCAAAGTGCCATCGGGGGCATATGTCATCCTATGGAGACAGCTCTTGTTTTATATGCTTATATTTATCAGTAAAAATGGAAAGACAATAGACAGACACGATTCAGTCTAAACCGTGCACAGAAGTATGGCGTCCAGCTTTACTGGTGTTGAATCTCGTTCGGATATTTTTATCTTTCATTAAGTTAACCAAAGTTGCGTCAACGTCCACTATGCAATTTGAAATGCAATACATTGAACGGTCACGTGGTACGAACACAGACAGCTGATTTGAAGGGTGAAATTGTTATAGGATATAAGTTTCTCGTCGATTTTGCAGTGTGTAGTACGATTTACTGTAAAATATGTGACGTATCGTACCATAAACATTATGCTTTGAATATTGAGAAGAATAGCTTATAAACACATATCATTGTAATGAAGCATTGATTTTTGAATAAAGCCTTACTGTATATTTCCCAGCATGTTTCTCATCGTTTAAGAAATGACTGGTTAGCTCAGTAGGTCAAACACAATTTTCATAAAAAGTTGTCTCCAGCAAAAAAAATACACGAATCTATCTTCCTAATAGGTAAAATGTTTCAGTGCATTGGGATGCTTTGAATTCTTGGGGTTAGATCAAAGTCTGAATTTGTAATCTTTTGACTGCCTTCAGTCCTAAACCAGCGTAGTAAAATAATCGTTTACACATTTGATAAACTTTTGCAGTAAAATGAAAATAAATAAAATAAAAAGGGTAAAAGGTAATAAAATTATCGTGTTTATTTTTAAAACGTAACTACTGAACATAGGCAATACTACGTATATACCGCAGATGTATAAACGAAACGAATCGAGAGAAAATTGGGTTTTATGATTAATTATTCCTGTCTCTTTGAGACTGCTTAACAATAACAAACGATTTATGAGCATGTTGTACTCATACAAGTTACACACATATCAATTTGTACAGCTAGTTATCGCCACAGCGTAACAATTCTCTTTCTTGATGTTAAGAAATAAAATAAAGCATTCAGCTGAATACCAGTTATAAAATGCAAAGTAATTCAAATATGCAACGCTTCATTTTCATATTGTCTAAGATAATTTTGCATTAACATTGTAGGAAAAACAGCGACGCTATAGAAGAAATTTAAAGTAGGATCTAAGTGTATCTGTTAGGAAGCAAGTGTTTATACTGTAAACTTACATTATAGAGATACTGACCGGTCCAAAAAGGACAGATCTTTGAAACCACTCTTCTAATATCATTGCAGATTTTCACGACGATTGTCTTGGTAAATAATATTTTTGTGCATAGAGTATTTATGTGAATGTACGCTATTAGCAAGGATTATGTTAAGAAAAGTAAAAAAAAAATTAGATATTTCAAACATTTACAGTGTCACAAATTGACATACGGGCCTTATTTTATCTGTAGTGTAAATGCAGGTATTGCATCATCTTTTTGTAAATTTTTGAGTTATTGAGGTAAATGTCAGATTTCACGCATAAAATACCTCTGAAGTTTTCTTGTATTCCATAACTTAAATTTCCATGTAAATTTTATTAAATTCCGTTCAGTAATAAGAAAGTTGATATTTTATAAACTTCAGTAATTTATGTTTTTATCCCCAAAACCATTATAACGGGCCTCAAATTGTCAATTTCAATCCGCGCCAAAGTAGTTAGATTCCCCGGCTATATCGTGAATCCCGTGAAAATAGAAATAGTAAGAGTTCACGCATAGGCCGTGAATCTCATGAAATTTAGTATTTGGCGGGACATTACCCTTTAAATAGACTGGACCAGATATGCCTTGCGCACACCACCTTCCGACATTATAGACGAATCTACGTCTGATTAATTTTTCTTGCTAGAAATTTATGCTCGATCGAGGTAAGAAATTTATTTGTTAGATTTTTGTATGATTTTTGCATTACGATTTTTTATTTGGTAAATTTCTGTGCATTCTACAGAATTCTGCAATCTGACTAAAGTACATATCCTATTACGCTACGCATAGGATCTGAGAACGACCTATTCATTGCCTCGTTCTGACGACCCTTTCGCTAGCCAATCAGAGCCTAACTTACAACATCTTGCAAATCTACCTGTAGCCTTGACTTTTGATATTTATAATTCTTATGTCATAATGTATCAGATAGCCGGTTAGCTCAGTCGGTAGGCCACTTGCTTTGTAAGCGAGGGGTCCCGGGTTCGAGCCCTGGAATGACTGCACATTTTTCTTACTCTTTGACATTCGAACAAGTCGTCTGATTGGATAAAACAAAAATAGCAATACTGGAAATCCAAAATATACAGAAGACGAATGTGAATGGGCCGTTCTCAGATCTTCGTTTAGAAGATCAAGTACTTTAGTCAGATTGCAGAATTCTGTAACATTTACTTTTCGGCATATGATTTTAGCTAGTTTCGATATGTCAGGATAATTAATTAAATTTTTCAGACTTTTGTAAATTATTTCGAAAGAGGAGTCTAAAATGTTTCGTTTATATAAGATGTAAAAATTGTAGTGAAATTTGTAACATGATACTTGTAACGCACTGTTTCAAAAAACTTATGTCAAACATTTCGTTGTTATGGAACGCCGATATTGTATTGCACTTTAATGTATAAATCTATATGGCAAGTCTAGTACTGTGTATGTAATGTATTGTAATTTCAGATATTATGCCAGTCTATAGCATATACATATAATGTCCGTTTTGTTGTATGGCATTTGATGCTATATCGATACCAACTGTGATATAACGTTTGATTTACATAGAATTTTGTAAATTTGTAGTTGTAAATAATAGATGCAGTTTATCATTTCCGTATCTATAATGTTTCATCACAAACTTTTCACAACTTTTTCATACTTTAACTTTAGTCTTTTAAGTAAGTAATTTTTGTAATAATGGAAGTAATTAGTGACGGAATCAACGTATTCACGGTTTAAAGGGACCTGATTTACAAATACGTTTATCTATTGTTTGTGCTACTTAAAGTTCGCAATTAAATTATAGAACTGTGTCACGTCACTTTAGAATGGAACTATACGAACTTTGTATCTGGTGATACTGAACTTTTATTTTTATGCCCCCGAGGGGGGGCATATAGTTTTTGAACCGTCTGTCGGTCTGTCCGCATTTTTCGTGTCCGGTCTATATCTTTGTCATCGATGGATGGATTTTCAAATAACTTGGCATGAATGTGTACCACAGTAAGACGACGTGTCGTGCGCAAGACCCAGGTCCGTAGCTCAAAGGTCAAGGTCACACTTAGACATTAAAGGATAGTGCATTGATGGGCGTGTCCGGTCCATATCTTTGTCATCGATGGATGGATTTTCAAATAACTTGGCATGAATGTGTACCACAGTAAGACGACGCGTCGCGCGCAAGACCCAGGTCCGTAGCTCAAAGGTCAAGGTCACACTTAGACGTTAAAGGTCTTTTTTCATGATAGTGCATTGATGGGCGTGTCCGGTTCATATCTTTGTCATTCATGCATGGATTTTAAAATAACTACCTATGAATGTGTGACACAGTAAGACGACGTGTCGCGCGCAAGACCCAGCTCCGTAGATCAAAGGTCCTAAACTCTAACATCGGCCATAACTATTCATTTAAAGTGCCATCGGGGGCATGTGTTATCCTATGGAGACAGCTCTTGCTTTTCTTTCTTATAATCAGTTTTTGTTTTCATATCATCTATTCATTGTTAATAATCATCTTATGTAAATAAATTTGTAAATATTGTAAAGGGTGTTGATTTGTTCTGATGGTTACTGTCGCCGGTACGGCCTTTCCTGTCACACATTGTCGTCGTTTACAATTAACATTTTGCTTGTTTGATAGTTTGTAACAGCATAAGCACCAAAACCTAGTGAAAATGCAAATAATGCCTTACCATTTGATAAAAATATATTATATTACCACTGACTGCTAACATTTGATTTAAATATACATTTTAGATATATCGCAAAGTACTCCACAAGAGAAAAATGTCTGCTTTTTGTGTTTTAACCAAATCATCATGGCGAAAAATATTTATTTGAACAGCATTCAAAAAAAAAAAAAATCGTTTTCACAAAGAATAACGAAATATTTAACCGATTGTGATAATGTTTTAAAGTGATTTTACAGTAAAAATGTGCAGAGTTCTGAGTATAAATGCCGAACTGCTGCCGGGTGAATTTTCGCGATTGCTTGGGTTCATTGCCTAACGTGTCAGTGGAAAGAATAATGTTTTAAGAACCAATATCAGTTATGCTTTTAATTGTTTATAAATGCCTAGAGAAATAGAATGAGTGTATAATAAATAGGTAGTTAATTAAATACTGGTGCTGTTAATAGTTTGTTTATGGTGTCTTGTGTTCCCACGTAATGAATAACTTTTTTTCGTTCCAGGCTAAACGGTAATCTGAGAAACATTTAGCGGAATACGTCTTATTGTGTACTTTAATGTTGTTCCGTCAAATTGTTGCAATTAAAAGAGATCTAAAACGTTTTTATCCTTTGTCGAATTTCAAGCACATGGGAAAGTAGAACTGAGAAGTAATATTTTATAAGTGGCTAAATAATTGTGAATTCGTTTATTGAAGTAGTGATTGGATGATGAACACTTCTCTCATAAAGTAATAATTGAAAAGTAAACAAAGTTGAATTGATATAACATTGCAAGTTGTAATAAAACGATGTTTTACAAGCCACTGAATCGTCAAGTCTTACGAGCATTATAAAGTTTGAAAATGGATTGTTTCTATAAATGAGTAAGTGCGTTATTTACTTATTTACTTAACACGCGCGAGTCAATCTTGGTTAAAATATACCTTGGCTTCGTAGTGTTTTTTCTTTTTAATGCAACCCATGTGTAGTATGAGCTTCAACACATGTAGTAGATATTTTTTTAAGATTTATTACCAGTTGGTGCAGGTAGGGGTTCGATATTTGGCTACAAATATAATAATTTTCATGAAAATAACAAAATTGTATGCTTAGTTCTCTTGAATGGGGTCCGATGGCATTGATAACACTAGATCAATTCATTGTTCGTAAAATTATAGCGAACTGTTTTTCCACATAACATACCTACTTAGCTTTTCCATCATATAATGTAAACTGGCTAAAGCGTTGTAACATTAAAACAAACTTAACCATTCCGTAAAATCATGGCCAGATTAAACATACGATTCTAGACTTTTCTGTATCGCGACCTAAATGGATTTTTTTCCATTGAAATTGACGAAAGTATGTGTTTTAGCCTGAACCAAAGTTTATACTGGTTTTTAACTAAGACATAAGCTATGCTTTTATTACATACAAAATAGTAGAACATTATACAGATGTTTACATTCTTTGCGTTTTGAATGTTATGTCTCGTAAAATATTTGCAGACAAAAACACTTTGGTGGCACATGTTTTTACGATTGCGGTTTAACGCCATTCAAAATTCATTAATAGTTCTTCGGAAAGTTTCTACAACAACAGAAGCGGTTTTTTTTTCACAATTTTGACCTATTTTGACGGGTACTTTTTCATGTATCAGGCGGAATATTTAGTAATTAATTAATATAATTATTTTTGCTATTTTTACGACACATTCCGACATAATATCACTGTGTAGCATACACAGGTTTACGAAAGATAAAAATCTATGAATTTATATATTTGTAAAGTAACAGATTTACATATTTGTGTGTATGGAATCTGATAAAGCTACACTTGTCCTCAAAATCACAGACGTTAAAAATAATTGTCTTGATTTTGGCATGCATAAATAAAGATCATTTATGCGTTTCAGTCGCTTTTGCCGACTCTGATATTTTTGCATTTAAATGTAATGTCAGAGTCAGTAGAAATTACTAATACTCACAAATTTAAGGTATTAGATCACTAATAGAGAACCTCCTTTTTGAAGAGTATTCAATTCCTACCATAAACCTACTTTTACTGCAATTCTTAGGGGGGCGAAGGTTCAAGCCCTACTGGGACTATTTTTTTTCTTTTTTTTTCTAGTAAGTTTTTACTTCTTTCAAGACTTATTATTGATTTCTTGTACAAAAATGGAAAAAGATAAATCTTATTAGCAATTTTTTGGTGTTCAAAGTGAATTTACTACTTAAACAGAAGGGATAGGGTTACATATCTTTAAAAATATTGAGTTACCCGTGGTGAAAGTTCTCTATTTTGCTGTCACTCTTAGATTATATATTGTGGAAGAAATTTAGGTAGGTTTAACGTCTGACCTAAGGTTATTTTTAAATGGAGTAAGCAAAATTGAAAACAGAAACACAGCATTCGGTCTTATTTTTTCAATGTTGAAGTATGAATTCTGTCTCATTAAATCCGTTTACTTGAGACGCCATAGAAAAATTTTTATTTTGTGTTTTATAATTGTTTACCAATAGTTTGATGGTTCTTTTATTGAAATTAATGTTAAAATGAGTTCCCTGCAAATGTTTTGGATAGTGGCTATCACTTTGAAATTTGTCTCTACTTGAGCTTGAGGAGATACCATAAGTTATACAAAATTTATAAAAAACGGCACGTAAAAGTTGTTTAAAAGGTGCAAAATAGTGCAAAACCTTCCAGAATATACCAAGCAAAGGCCATTTTGTAAACATTACTATTAGTGATCTAATACCTTAAAGTCTCCTGTTGAAATATGTCAACTATTTTATTACAAAAAAATCTTGAAAAGCCCCTTCATAATATATACAACACCGAGTTCCATCTGTCATTAATACCAAAGTCAATTCCTACAATTTATCTTTTAAAACTGTAATCTTATGTTGAATATTCAGATGCAATTATTCTTAAGTTTCCTAACACATAATTGAGCCGTGCCATGAGAAAATCAACATAGTGGGTTTGCGACCAGCATGGATTTAGACCAGCCTGCGCATCCGCGCAGTCTGGCCAGGCTCCATGCTGTTCGCTAACAGTTTCTCCAATTCCAATAGGCTTTAAAAGCGAACAGCATGGATCCTGACCAGACTGCGCGGATGCGCAGGCTGGTCTGGATCCATGCTGGTCGCAAACCCACTATGTTGGTTTTCTCATGGCACGGCTCATATTTTCATCAAGCTTTATAATGTTACTCTTGCATATATTTACCCCTAAACAGATTTCTAGTTTTCAGCCACCAAGTTTATCTATAAAAAAATGATTATCTATGATATCTAACTACTGGTTCTACTACAAAATGTGTTCTGAAAGACTGTGAAAAAAATATAAATAAGGATAATACTAACCCTGATATTTCAAGTCTAAGTGAACTGATACAAAAGCTGATATTTTATTACTTTTGATAGGATGGAAATAGCCACAAGCCCAGCGCGGGACCTTTTTTTAACAGCTTGATTCATTTAAATTCCGTTTAGCGATCATTTTGCTGTTATTGATCAGCAGTACAGTAAAAAAAACAACATTTTTTTCATCTGCGAACGAGTGAATTTAGACTGGCATCAGTCGTGAGAGTCATTAAATGTAAAAGCACTTGCCCATAAAATCCTCTCTGATACCACTTTCTGATAAAATTTACAATATCTCTAGCCTCTATATATAAGCTACAGTAAAAGGGAGCCACAGAAACGTTGAAATATATTTTTTTAAAAATAAATAAAATGGAAAATGTTTAATCTCAACAGACTGTGTAAGTCTAGAGTGAATTCTATTTTTAATGGATGAGGTCTGGCATGGCCTTACCGCATATTATATTTTAGACGAACGGTTTTATTTTGACATAGGGAAGAGTTGCAATTTATTTATTTTTTTTACTTTTAAGAATAGCGAGGTAGGTATACTAAGAACTTTTTATCTTCAAAATATCATTTACAATTATCGCCCAAACCGATGTTGACAGGACATTTTCCATAATAAATGTGTGTGTGGTTTTCAAAATTTTGAACGTTAATAACAGTTAATAAAACAACATGTTTTTATCTAACTGGTGTCTTATTTAGTTAAAATATCAGTCAAAACATTAAAAATACTGTAACAAATCAGATGGATGAAATAGTAGAGTAAATTTTAGTCGTTACAATGGCTTCCCAAAATGCTTCTGAAATGAATAACAGAGAAATTTGCGAAATGATATTATTATTTTTATTGCTACTGCTACTTATTTTAATGATGTTGTTATCACTATAATTATCGCTACAGTTGTTCCTGTGATTTTCTATTACATTTAATGAATAGGTGAAGGTAATTGCAAACTAGATAAATATATGAAGTATGTGAATTAAAATACTTCACTTTTCTCTAAGGGATGGGCGAATTCGTGCGCATAACATCATTGATTTGAACAAAAAAATGCATTTATGTGCTACGAATATCGGTCCAAACACGACGCCTTTTTGCGACAATAAATCGCACATCAATTCCAAGTAAATCGGAGGAAAATATTGTGATCCAATATTTTGATTTTAATGCTCTATGGTATTTTACTGCCTCGCGGTGCCTCCAGTGTTGTCAGAATTATACTTTATATCTGTACAAATGTTGTCATATTGTGTAGAAACGTCGATGAGTCATGCCTTCTTCACGACTCAGTTGCTGTTAACTGTTCGGTGATTTGCTTTAGGTAAGATTTTCTTTTCACAAAGTATTTAATTAAACATTTAAACCATTGAATTATGAGCAATGTTTAATTGCAGAACTCCACATGTGTCAACTGTGAGCCGAGGTAAAAATGACGTCCATGATGGAACATATGAACGACTTCAGGAGAGAATACGGCTTCATTCTGCAGCCTAAGGTATCTATGTCCTTGTATTATATTCATAGACAGTATTGTTTATCAACTAAGACACTCAAATGAGGCACCTGTTTTAGAAGTTTCGCTGTGATCCATTGCGGAATAGGTTAAGAATGTGTTGATATCAGTATCTAGATCTTACACTCAAACGCCAATAAAAGAGGCTCTTATTTCACGTTTTCTTTGATCTTTTTGTATTTCGAAACATTCTTTGTTTCAGTCAAAGGGATTTTAAATCATTTCAGAATTTTCACTTTTACGGAAGTAATTATGAACGTGGAAGATTAGTATCTATTAATATGTGGTAGCTCTTTTCAAAATATATTGCACTGTGGTTATACATGCACGATAACGTTTAGACGTCACATTTTTATTGTCGGATTGCTTTTTAAGCTGAAAAAAGAGGAATTTGCGCCGACTTTGATCCCACAATCCGAAATCCTCAAGAATACATCATTGTGGATCAATGTATTGGTTTAACTACTCTTCTTACTATAAGCATATAGCTTCTTCTAATCTTATATCAATCCGAAATTTAATACGACTGAAGATTCGTTTGAAACTGTGATTTTTTTAGCGTATAGGCCATAATTGTCATTTCTGACGTCATATTTGCCGTCACAGTAAAAGCAAGTAGTCCCTCCATTCAATATTTCTCCGCATGTAATGGGAGTTCAATAATAGGGTTTTGTAATCGTTAGTGAAATACACGCTGTAGTTAAGACAGAAAGTTCGTAGGAACGTATTAACAGACTAGGAACTAGTCTAGGATATTATCACTGAAAAAGCAATAAATTGACCGTAAAAAGAAAATGTGCTTGATTAGCACGCAAATAAAATATCTGTAACTCATAAATTTCAGATTTGACAATTGTAATTTGTGTTGGGATATCCTAAGTCAAAGACATAATGAATTTTACATAATGTAAGGTGTTTGTTACAGAAAGTAAACACTTACAGACACTAGAAAGGGTCAGGAGTTGAAGTAAGTCCTAATTTGGAGTGATAGTGAAGGCCATAGGAGAAACTTTAAAATGTGTGCATAGCCTTACCACATCTTTTTCTTGTAAATCAGTGTCTATAAAACTAACACGTAATAGTGTTATCTTTAAGAAAGTTTATATAATACGGAAAAAATAATAATTGAAGTAACTTCATATAATTTTTAGGAATTTATTTACCACGTTCTGTCTTACCTTCTACTTTCAGATAAATACAAGTGACACTGGTTTGCCTTTATGTTCGTACAATGGAACAAATGAGACATATTTAAATACGTCGAATTGTTCTTTAGACGGGCACTTGCTGCGAGCAATCACCGATGGAAGCCTTTCACACACACCTTCAGCTGCCCAATATTTCTTCACGTATTTCACTCCTGTGATATTTATGATCGGAATATTTGGAAACCTGCTGTGTTTAATTGTCTTCACGTCAAAGAACATGCGTAAATTGTCAGCAAGCATCTATCTTGCAGCACTCTCGACTTCAGACTTAATGGCGCTCTTTTTCTATGTTCTTCCGGAATGGCTAAAGCACGGACTTACGTCACTTCCTGGACACCATACCGCTATATTCTTACAACAGCCGGGAACCTGTCAGATAATGTTATATCTACAGTACATTGCTAGATTTTTGTCCTCTTGGTTGGTTGTGTTCTTCACGATTGAGAGATTTATAGGAGTATGTTTTCCACTTCGCAGGAAAGATATTTGTGACCCTAAATCTGCCTCAAGAGTTATCCTTGTTGCGATAATAGTAGCATCAACTGGCTGTGTGTTCAAACCAATATTAAGTGGTTCATACACAGCGGTGAATGGCGATCCATTGTGTACTAGTGATCCGGAACATAAATACCTGTCATTCGTTTTAGACAGTATTTTTGGGGTTACCATTACATTCATACCATTTGTGTTGATCACAGTGCTAAATCTATTAATAATACGCAAGCTTGTACTGAGAAACAGGCGACATCGAAAAATAAGAATAATCACCGAAGAGTCAATAATTCGATTGGAGTTTACATTCATTCTACTTGCCATATCGATTTGTTTTGTTTCATTGAACTTACCATATTTTGCTATATGGTGTAAAAGCTATTGGATATACAAGCAGATGTTCGACTATTCGATACCAACACCAAAAGACCATGACACCAATATTGGTGACTTGGATGACATTTTACACGTTACGCGAACGATATTTTACATCAACTACTGCATCAACTTTTTTCTTTACTCCATAACCGGAGCCTATTTCAGAAAGGAGCTAAAACACCTTTTTCTTCACAGAGAACGAGGATATAAGTACAGTCACCACTGCTCGGCTTACTATTCTAGATCGAACTCGCACTCGACGCCACAGTCATGGGTATGACTAGGCCGGGTGCGCAGGTCACATGATGGCTTGCACATGAATGTTGGATTAAGACGTTATTCGGCTAGTCACGGGTATGGTTAGAACAAGTGAAAAACGACTTTGTCTTTATTTTGTACTTGATCACTTGTAAAATACTCATGTTTCTTTTACTGATTAGGGATGTATTTTCTCACTTGGGTTAATCATTTACAGAATGTCAAGTACCATTTATAAATAATCAAACTCTTTACATCTTTTTGTTGTGGAAAAGCAATACATAAACTTTCACCAATATGTCTTGAAGTACTTAAATTTAGTATGCGTCTTAAAACGCAAGTCTACATATATGTGATAATAACATTTCAAAATAACAGCAATTGTTACATCGAATTATGCAATGGTACCTTAATGCCTCGGCCTATATCTGAAAGTCGCAAAATACGCAACAATTGTCTGTTTGAAATTGCTTTTTTTGATATGTGACGTTTCTCTGACATGATTTTTTTTGCAATTTAAACCCGTTATGTTCAACATATTTTGGAAGGAGTAAAACATTCCGGAAATATGTTTTAAGAAGGAGGAATGAAATTATTTTTGTGAAAAGAGGTTTTTCAGGATTTTACACTTTTTGTGATTTTCTAATGTAAGACATGAATTCTAAATAAGTCTGTGAGTTCATGAACATTTTCACAGTAGTAACGGAACCTGTATGATTGTAGTTTAATATGAGAGAAAATGTATCATATAACTGTAAATATGTAGATACTGACTTTCCTAGTGTATGTATGATATGCTCAAAAAGTTTACTATTTTTTCAATTTTTGACAGGTCACTGGTTTTCTTTTTTATTGTAATTATTTCTGCTAAACATACACACTATTAACTTCTAATAGCATACCACATCTAGGAAATATTTTCGCCTGTAAGACAAATTGTTGCGTTCGAAGAATTGTTAAGTGGAGATATCGCGAGATTGATCAATGGAACAAATCGTCCCAAGTTTATTCATATTCCATACAGTTTGAAATAAAGTAAAAATTTGGAGATTATCTGGTCGCAAGACATATACTAGTATTTTGAACTTGTAACTGAAGTACTGTTGCACGGAATCAAAATTCTTGTTAAGGATAATCAATGCGTATCTTTCATTACAAAACACTTTCTTTAGATTTTGCTAAATATAACTGCTGGCTAATTATGTAAATCTGCTTTAAACTTTAAAGCTTTCTTTCTTATGCATAGATGCATAGTAATATATACTTTATAGCTGTATCAGATTTAGCACAATGTTTATTATTGTGATACAGAAGGGTCACTTTAGTTTCAGTTATATCATTAGGCAACTGGATTTTTCACTGTAATGTTTGAAGAATGGTATTAACAACGCCCAGACAACAACCTAATTTCGGATAAAGGATGTTCAGCTTAATAAATATAAGATATCACATGTCTTCAGTTTAGACGTCTGGTTTTGTACAGCACAACGTTCATTTGTGTAAACGTTTTATTTAATTCTACTTTGCGATTATATTTGTACTTGACTTTATGGCCAGTCAGTTGTTTTCATATATGTATGTTGAACCTTTGTAATATGCTATATGTATGGTTATCGTTTAATAATATGTAAAATCACGTCTACTCTAGATCTGATGCAATGTGTTCATGACCATTTTACATTTCAATTCTTATTACAAAATATGAAACTAAATGTTTACGCTAATTAATAAGTGTTCATTTGTATTTGATGTTAACCCAACATATCTTCATTTAAAAGTTTATGATATGTGACTGATATTTTTGTATATACCTGTATGTAAGATACTGTTGGAGGTCAGTTTTTTTTTTGTTTTTATATAAGGGTGAAATAACAGCACAGTCTGTCACTGATTTTGTATACAGTTTTAATCATTATGGATTAAGGTTTGTTGTAGGGAAACGGGGATTCTAGTAGTAAGGACTAAATGCATGTTAATCCCAGTGTTGTAGGGACTGAATGCACTGTATATGGATAACTGTGGATACCAGAAAAGTAAAGACTAAGTGACATATATGTGAATCAATGTGGATCCTAGTGAAGTAAGGACTGATTGACTAAATGGATTAATTTTGATCATGGTGTATTACGGATTGTATGATATGTATGTGGATTACCATGGATCCTAGTGTAGTAAATATTGAAGGACATGTCAATGTATAAACGTGGAACCCAGTAGTAGTGTCTGAATGTCATAAATATATGGATAAATGTTGATTCTTGTAGTAAGAACTGACTGGTGTTGATGTGGATAATTGTGTACACGCTTTTAGTATAACGCCAAATGCAAAGGATACGAATTACAAAAGACAGCCAAATTTATCCAAACACACTTTGCAGTAGGGATAATTATTCAATTTACAGTAAGCTTTTTTCACGAAAAAAAAGAAAGAAAATCAAATCAATAAAAATGATTCTGTATTAGAGTTGAGTGCTTTGCATAAGGGTACCCTTAGGCATAAGGGTAATTAAACCCTTAGACAATCTAACATATTTTAAGTGTACTGCCCTGTAAAAAATATGTATATACATTGCACATAATGATGCAATATTGTATATTTTCAGCTTACGCAAGAACGGATCGTTATGGTGCACTTTCTAACTCAAAACCAACATGTGTTCGCTCGAGTTATGTGGGTTTTTGTTAAGTGGAACATCAATATTTTTGTCAACAAATCATAACTTGTCAGACATCCTTTTTAGTTTTACCGCCCATAAGATTCTAGAATTTTCATTGGTTAAAATGTAGCCACGTGGTAACCCCCTATATATTTCTGTGAATGGTCAGTTGATTTTCATGTCGATCTAGGCTATAAATAAGTGATCGATAAAACAAATCAATGATATGGTTTGTTAGTGACGACTCGGTGCCCATTTATTATACAGACCCAGTTATTTCCATGGAGAGTCACTTAGAGACCACAAAAATAATACTAAAGTAATAATACGTTTTACAATGTAATATGTATATATTTATAGAAGCTAACCTAGTAATCAAAAAATAGAATTTGAATACATCTCTATGGTTTTAATGTCAGTTAATAAATGTTTTTATAATGACCGTGTTCGAAAACTTAACTCGTCAAACTTTCGTGAGGTGTAACAGAAAGACTGCTGTTGTGGCATTGTATATGGCGAAGTAACTACATGCAACAAAACCTTTAGTAAGGCATCCTGAATCTTAATTGTTGACATTTAATGGTTTATTTTATTGCCATCCGTCATTTTCATCAATTGGAATCTTGTATTATAGTTTTTAAAGTCTATCTGACATGTCCACATGTTTTACAAAATCAAATATGAAAATGAACTTCATATGTAAGTTAAGGGTCTCTGTAAATAATAAATTAACCCAAACATGTATTATTAAGATTTTATGCTATTTTAAACGGTATTTCGTACTGTAGTTGCCGTACAGTGTTGAAACATATACAGGGTTATGGTTTGAAAAAATTGGATCGTTGATTTTAAAGAAGAATAGGGACAATACATGTATAGTATATTGAGGCTTTTACCACACAATAACAAATTGAAATATTTTATAAAAATAAAAAGAAAGCTCTATCTAAAATGCACTTATTTTGGTAACTTTTCCTCTTCAATAATTGCATTTTATGCATTTTGATCTAGTATGTTGTATCATGTTATTTCACGTTATTTTCGTGTGATTATCGACCAAATAAATATTGTTTGAACTTTTCACATTGTTATTCCAATAAACAAAGAGTCTGTGATAAAGATGTATAGATATATCTTGTAAACAATTTCCAGTTTGTAGGAATGATATTCACTAATAAGGCTTAAATACTGATAGGGCAAAGT
Organism: Mercenaria mercenaria; assembly: GCF_021730395.1. NCBI lineage: Eukaryota > Metazoa > Mollusca > Bivalvia > Venerida > Veneridae > Mercenaria > Mercenaria mercenaria. The sequence goes on along the minus strand of NC_069376.1, from coordinate 59,399,647 downwards.
TCACACGTATATACGCCGACGCTTGTACTAAACAGCAATGATATGTAACCGTTATATATGTACTGTTTAATATGATATCATTAATAAAATTGTTAATCATCATCTCGTAGTTTGTTGTTGTGTAAGTTCAGGAGCGAAGTAGAACCATAATAAAATCGGCAATTTACGTATTCTACGAAGTCACCACATGTGAATACGACATTTCCCGGCCGATAAGGAAATCAAATGTTTGTTTGTCCGAAAGATAAGAAGAATTCAGAGATTACGTAATCACCCGAAAATTGCCGAGTGTCATTACGAGCCTATAACCTCAATACTTCTTTGCGTATATTTCATATGCAGACAATCAACTAATAAAACAAACATCAACATTCTGGGTTTTTGTCATTTTGAGGAAATGGCCTGCCGTTTACAAGGATATGGCCTGCCGTTTACAAGGAAATGACCTGCCGTTTACAAGGAAATGGCCTGCCGTTTACAAGGAATTGGCCTGCCGTTTACAAGGATATGCCTCAAGATGAACATGTATAATCACTGGGAATTTATATGAGCCGCGCCATGAGAAAACCAACATAGTGGCTTTGCGACCAGCATGAATCCAGACCAGCCTGCGCATCCGCGCAGTCTGGTCAGGATCCATGCTGTTCGCTAACAGTTTCTCCAATTCCAATAGGCTTTAAAAGCGAACAGCATGGAGCCTGACCAGACTGCGCGGATGCGCAGGCTGGTCTGGATCCATGCTGGTCGCAAACCCACTATGTTGGTTTTCTCATGGCACGGCTCATATCAGTTAATTCAAATGGAATGAATGCCTTATACCAGTCATGTTTCAAATATAAAACACACTTATTAGTAGTACGAATGTGTACATGGTTGAACAAAATGTACAAATAAATACATAGATAAGGTAATACACAGAGTCAATGACAACAAATCGAACAATGTAACATACTCCGGTATCATCTTTGAACGGTAGATATGAATTTTGATTAAAACAAAATGGTTGCCGCATCGCTGGGGTAATCCGATCAAGTCAGAAGTCAGATTATCAGCTCCAGGTATTATATAGTAGATATAGTTTCCAAGAGTTAGTGTTTTTTATTCGCCGTTTGTATTCTCCTATCTTACTTAAATAAAGTATATATTCGTGAAGATAACCATAAGAAGAGGAAATGAAAGAACAATAACTCTGTAATTCAAACATGTCTATGAGCATACTGCATTATGCACAATGTACACAAGTGCTCCATTTATCGAAATAATAAATTCTAAGAAACTACGCAGAAATATCTTTAAAAATGATGGTCGGCGAATTGTAATAAGGAAAGAAGTTTATGAATTTTTCATCTAACATTCATTTTTCATCTAACATTTTGCAAAACTAAACACCGCACTTTAACAATTTAAATGGTTCTCTTTTAATTTTTCGCAAAGGTTTCGTAGGGTTGCAATTTTGTTTCGTTTATCCTTAGACGAATAATTACAGCAGTAGTTTGATGAAGATTCATGAAGCGGTTCATGAGAAGAGGTCATTAAATGTGTTTATACTTTTAGCTAAATTGGTCCCTATCCCCATTTGTAACAAAATAGCAAGAGACCTTACGATATTGTTACACATCGAGTTTGATAAAAATCCATTACATTTTAGTGGTTAATGCGAAGAAAGGCATACCTACTTTTAGCTATAGTGGTCCCTAATAGGGCCCAAGTTCCTATATAAATAAATTTGGAAGAGGACCTTATAATGATGCTCCAGACCAAGTATGACAAAGATCCACCAAGCTGTTCATTAGACGCTGTATAAAGGCATTTCTAGTTTTAGCTCTAGCAGCCCCTAAAAGGGGTTAAATGTCCCAGCTGAACAAAGTTGGCTGCGGGCCTAATAAAGATACTACAAATCAAGTTTGATTAGAATACATGAGAAAAAATCAATTAAAGGATTTTTTTATTTATTACTTTTATTTATTTCTAAAATAGGCCAACTGATCCCGCTTTAACAAATGCATATTCGCTATTCATGAATCTTTGGACAATGACGTGACACCTATAAAAAAGTGAAGGTCAAGCAAAACATACAATTGTAATTATATCAATATTTCTGTTTCATAAGCAAAGTTTGACCGTAGTTATATCACATAGATAAACTGTATGCAGCGTACCTTCATTTCAGTGTAATGAAATTCAGTCATTGTATAGCATATATATAATAAAACAGATTTCAACAGAGTTCAATATTTGCATACCATACTAAAGAAAGATATTCATATATAATAAATCAGTTAAATAATTTAAAACAAATATATCAAAGCAAACAAGTACTCATTTTAATATGCAATCTGAATAAGTCACAAAAGCAAGAAACCTTTCATATACAGACGACAATTGTAACAAGGAAAATCTTTTAAAAAGCACTTCTCTACATAAAAGACTCTTATCACACCCTTATTCATGTGATATGCAGACCGTATTCAGCTCTTTCTTTAATTTGATATATGTTGGTATTTGAACAGGTTTTTATCATATTTATTAAACTTACTTATCATTTTGAGATATATCAATATTCTTGCTAAATATACTGAGCCAAAGTTAGCTTTAAAACTGTGAACAGCGTCGTTTAGGATAAACGCTTTGTCTACATTTCACTCAGCGTAGCACAATCAACAGAGTGAAAGAAATTGACACTCTCGTCCAGTCAGGCAGAGTGTTGCATAAATCTTCCATTTTGATAAATTATCTATAATGCGTTATCAAGTAGTTTGATTTGCTAACTGAAGTCACGTGGCATAGGTAACGAAAACGAATTTAGACGGCGTCGCCGAAAAACTCTGCATTGAATAGACATCATAATGTTAAAGGGTCATCACATGTAACAACAAAATAAAGGCAGAAACAGTCACGTTCACAGAAGGCAGCCCACACACCAAGATTCTAAAGCGGTGTGTGTATGGATGAGTACATTATTAACATATAGACCCAAAACACAGACGACTACAAACTTATAGACAAAAAGGACATAATAGACAAAGTACAGTTTGTAACGCCTTGGAACGGCCAGTGACATATTATTTTTACAGTTGAAACTAATCTCGAATTCCAGCTGAACCAAATTTGACAGTGCACATGTTTCTGGCAAGGGTTTTCGAGATAGCCGGAATCTTGAATTAAAAGATTTCGAGACATAGATTTCTAACTGCATGTAATTCTTGAGATGAGCCCCTTTGATACTGAATGAAGCTGAAGCAACCTTAAGTATTTTCTGTAATAAATGAATTAATATCCCGTTTTACCGTTTTTTCCCCATATCGATGATTTCGTTTTGACTAAGCGAGTGTGAGCTACAGTTTAATTTCCTGTTTGTGATGTATACGAGGCTGGTCTTTGTTATTAGCTCGTTCCGTGTTCAAGTTTCGATTCCAATCAGAATTGTTTTTATCTGTGAAAATTTTCTTTATTTGTTTTGCTCTAGTTACACATATTAGGACATTTCAAGCAAGTTATAATTTTTAAACCCTACATTATTTTCTAAAAGTACCTTGCGTATCGGCACTGAATAAAAGCAGAGAAAGAAATAGTAGTTCAATGAACGACCTGATGGACGCTATGTTGCACCTCAAAATGGCAGCAACGCATTTTGGTGGTCACTACCAAAATTCGACCGACTTCTGGTAGTCACTACCAAAATGCGTTACCGTCAATGCAATTTGGTAGTTTACAAAAATATAGTACCAAAATGCGTTGGATATGTACACATCCAACGCAAAACGGTATTAATAATAATGTCATGATTTACAAAAAGAATATTTTTTGACGAATGGACAATATTATTTCAAAGAGAGTCATGATGGAACATAGTCGCTCATTCGACCTTGTCCTTTTGACCTTGAAAATATGACGACCCTAGATTCAGTCAAGCAGGATCATTGGTACACACGTGAGGAAGGAACTTTGCACAACTGTTCACCACAATTATTTGATGCTTTGTTCGCATGACCCGGGGACAAGTTTCACAAACGTCCATAAGTCAGTATAGACTGTTTGAGATTAAAATGCAGGAGATTCACCACAAAATGTCACATAAGACGGTTTTTATTATACCTTTAAAAGTATATGCAAGGTAGACATGCAACCTTTATCCACCAAAAATCTTTAGAATATTTCAATGTTGTTTAATATAGTGAATACAATTAAATAATCCGAATTTGATTATTTTGATTGAAATGATCTGACTGCTTATCAACCTTGGCCGAGGTATAATGCAAATCAGCATACTGACCAAGTTTGGTGGATACTGGATTAGAACTGCTCAAGTTAAAGAGTGGACGCTGTCAATACTTGCAATTGGAACCCCTCCATCACCATTTTTAAAGGAGACATTCCCTGCTTTTATCTCTCTCGTTTGTGCGTAATGTAAAAATGAGCACAGTCCCTGATGCAGGGCTCAAAATACGTTCCAATGATTCTTAACACATCATATGTACCCTTGCTGTCTTATTTTGTCGCTACCAAAACTCGGCCGAATTTTGGTAGTGAATATCAAAATGCGTTGCTACCATTTTGAAGTGAAACAACGCTAATGAAGAATACAATAACGATTAATCTCATTGTTGTTCAGAAACTGTTTACTTTGAAACTTATTATAAATTTGGATACACAATCAAATTCTCATTGTCTGGTGTTTTATATATTCATTTCGTAGGAGTATGGTCATTATTAATGCATAATGTCGTATTAAATTATAGACTATAGACGTATTTTGAATAAAATACGAATAAAGAAGTAAATGTAATGGTGTACTGATTGTTTGATGTCTACATTTTATGCTGACCTTAACCTAGCTCCAACTATACTGAGCCTTTCATATGGCTTTAAGTTATTTCATTTCTTCGTATGTAAAGTCGTGATCAAACCCATTTGAGATTTTACAGCAGATCTCTTGTAGAATTTCCGCTCATTCTGCGTAAACAACATTTCGAAAAGCTCAGAAGCAGTCTAATTTCATGACGATAAACATCAGTAAACCTTAAAAACTCATTTACTAATAGTGCTATACTTTAAAACGGAACATGATGCGAAATTATCTTATGTAACTAACCGACACTAAACCACATGTAATTACATCATGTGGAGATTATGGGGAAAAGGGTTATCTTAAGATACTAACTAGCAATTTATGGCGCTATAAACATATTCTTATAACAGGGTAGTACACCTAGCGCAATGGTTTACGATGATTCTTGTTGATTCCGCTGGGATATGTATACCTATCAATGTGACACGACATTATACGAGCGGCCGTATCTATGTTTAAGCTCCGTCGCAGTTCTTGCATATGTTCCACACTCATATATGTCTGAATGCTAAAAAAGCTAAATCATTTGAGTTAAGAGTAAAAAAAAAGAACAATCGAAAAATAACCTTCTTATACTGGCATTACAGCGGGTCTCGATTTTTTTCTACGAGGTACGAATAATAAAAATGCTGTATATTTTCAAGTCATAACAACTGCGCAAAAACATAACAGGTGATTATGCATTTCCATATTTTTGGCAATTCTTTGTGATTATGTATAAAGCTTAGCAAAAACTCAATGCAGAGGATAGGCGGTGTATGATTCTAGTAAAAACAAAGAAAAATATCAAACAGGGAATGCTACGCACCAAAAGCGCAGCCTCCTCAAAACGAACCCCCAATAAAACATTTTTTTTTAGAAAATATTGTAGTTCACTGCGAAAGTCTAAGGGAAAAGCAAAATGAATATTTGGCGAAAGCTTTAGGAAATTAGTCCTATAATATCTGATACTGTTTTGAAAAACTCTACACATCTTGCACATTTACTGAACAAATTATAAGACTTTAATCACACAGAAATTCAGTTATTCATTTCTTAATCTGTTTATACATTTGTAATTAGCGTCTTGTTTGCCAATTACACTGCAATCTGCGTTGCTGCTAATGTTTAACCTTCGGTTAGAGCAAATCAGCACATATCACGCAATATTCCATTGACATCTACTTTGGTCGTTCACAACATAATTATATAGACTGATACTGTAACGTTAAAACTTGTCATGAAAGATATCTTATAGTAGTATTATTTTGAAAAATAATGCATCTGCTACAAGTATGCAAATTCTTAAATTCTTACTCTACACACAACTCACGACCAGCGACGTCATCATATTGTCATATTTGTTTACGATATTTATCATAATATCATAGCCATTTCCCCTCTACACAGAAGTCACCATTTTGGCACAGAAAGTGTACGAGATAAAGTCCGTATCCCGGACGAGTCTTCATCTTAAGACTAAGCTGTAACAAATTATTGGGCATAGCATTTTATGACGAAAATTCCCAACTGCCTGTGGCAGGATTTGAACCCGGGTCGCTCGGTAGCTAGTTCAGTGCTCTAACCACTGAGCCAGAGTCGACTCAAAGACGCAGATGTTGGCTTTATGCGTACAGGCTATGCATACGCGACCGTCACATTTATCAGTTTTAGATATCTTTTAATCTATAAAGTATACTAAACAGTTGTTTCTTTTCAAAACAGTGTAGAATAAGAATGTTCATTTTCACAAGATATAAATTTCTGTTAACGTAAAAATGCATTGAACTGAAGCTTAAGACTTTGTTGTCATATCTATCTTTGGAAATCATTTTATTTACAGGTGGATTATACTTGGGTAAATTATTAAAATAATTGCTAATTGATGACTGGGCTATCGTTCAGGATAAGTCACCATAAACTCTTCTGTTCTACAGTAATATAAAAGTTTTGATAGTTTTATTTCTTGCGTTCCTCTACTATCTGGTTTCTTGCTTAGGTTCTGGATCTTCTAGGGGTGTCATTTTGCAGTTCCGACTGCGTATTTCTGCCCTAGACAAAACGTTTTTATTTCAGTCTCGAAAAACCGACTGACGTCAATTTTAAAGGATGTTATACAATATATTTTCGTTGTGTGGATTAACTGGCGAAAAGAAGTATGTTATTTTATTTGCAATACATTCACGACCTCAAAACGCCGACTTGGCCGCTGGCGTTTTACAGAATTTATTAAAATGACCTTAAATTGTGTATATAGGTGCAAATGTAATGTTTTACAATATCATAATAATAATATCAAATCCCTTATTAACTAGGGAAGTTAATCTTCATTGAGGCCCACGCATGTACCTAATTATAGCAGGGGCTACCATTTTATACATATATTTAAAAAATTGCAGGAGGAACGCTCTGACCCAACTAACAGGAGGGGTTACCCTTCCGTATTAACCCTACTCGGCTCGCCGATGCCGCCTGCAATCTTAACTGGTGCCGCTCCCCCCACCCAAATGAAATATTTCTGGAACCGGGTCTGTTATACATACGCTTCATATTATTAAAACGAAAACTGACATCTGACATATTATTGTACTGTTTTATAATCTCAAATCTCCTAATACAGCTTTAGTGAATATATAAATTCTGAATTGACGGTTCGTTCTAATAGAAAGAAAATTGCTTCTAAAACTCTTTTCCACTGGCTTAAAATAGCTCTACGTTTTACAAGAGATGTCTGACATTTGTCGTGTTTTCGTGTCGGCGGGGCGAAAACTCGAAAACACGACAAATAAAATACTTGTCGTGTTTTCCTGTTGGCGGGGCGAAAACACGAAAACTCGAAAAATAATGTATAATGTATTCATAAGTAATTAACATACTTTTGACATGATGGACGAAATCCTCTTACTAGTAATATATGTGTCTTTACTTCGGGCTTGTCCTCACTGTCATAAATTTGTACATGCTATATCAACATGTTTTTGTATTTCGTGTAATATGAAGTTTTCACTGCTACAATCTCAGTTTCGTTTGTCTCTGTCCCTTTAAGTTCAATTTTTATCCAGGTTTGAAGAACATGACCCTCCAAAGGTATTTCATATTGAAAGAAGAAGGAAAATACGGACATTTAACACTTTTCAGTGTATTTTAGTTTCAATGATATCCGTAGAAGTCTGCATAATTGATAATCTTACTAGTATGTACGTTATCTTTCTAATATAATCTTAAAATGTATATGTCGCGGGGCTCGTGTTTCCATGGTTACGCATTTTCTCTCATTTTTAAACAACCATATATAAAAGTAGGGGTTTGCGACGGCTTCAGTGCCATTCTGTTGATGACCAACATGGAATATTTGGGTAATATTATTAGCAAAATACCAAACTCTTTACATGGTACCCTATTTTTCTTAAAGTTTAAAGTAACCATGGTAACAGAGATGTTTAAAATAGCTTATATCTTGATGTTAGTCGTAATTTCTTTTTAAAAAAGTATTGAATAAGATTATCTTTCTAGTTGATGTAGTTTTAAAACATATTATTTCTAACGTAAGTTACATTTTCGTGCTTTTTGAATTTATTCAAACAAATTTCACAGCTTAGAATACGTACAGCAGTACCCCTCGTCTGTCATTTTTCATGGAAAATCGTTCAGCGTGCTGCTATTATTCTCATGGCTATTGTTGAAATGAAAATAAAAAGCCGAAGCTGTGTTTCTTAAATAGACCAGTGTCAGCGCTTTTGAATTTTACATTTAGATACATAGGTCACGGGCTTCGTTTCCATGGTAACATCAATTCAATTCATGAATCCACAATTTTCTACTGAAATTTGAACAATTTTAGATCTTAGTTTTAGTATATAAGTAACAAATTATCAACGGAACCTGAAAAATAGGTATTACAAATCAAACGGCTAGACATTGTATTTGAAAATAGCCGTAACAAGTAACCTTTCACCCAACTATATTCCAAATAACATCGGTTGCCATCATCCATTTTCTTACATTCCGCATAACATTTCAATATAACTACATAAAAGAAGCAAAATATTGATTATTATTCAGAGCAAAAGACTCATAAAAAATATTTCAGCAAATAATGGTTATTTGAAAATAGTTAAAATAAAGAAAATGTACAGAATTACGTACTTTCAAGATCAAAGCTATTAATTTTGCGCGGTAGCTGACACGTAACGTCAATGACGTCATTTTAAGGCAACATTGTTTTGAAGCGTTTCTGTGGCAATTTATTCATTATTTCTGCATTATTAAACCATAAAGCATCAGATCGAAAACAAGTTCATGATTTGTTTTCAGAAGAATGAATATACAAACACATTTAGTTTGTCGTAAACGTCGTCGTAAATCGTCACGTTAACTTCCGGTTGGACATGCGCACATACAAATATGAAGGTAACCTACCTCCTTAACTGTAACTGAGACGTAATGAAACAAACAGAATTAAACTTCAGAAGAATTGCAGTAGAGAAATCTTTTTGAACTACTATTATTTTTAAACTCATAATTTGGGTCAATAAACTGAGAACATATTTTTTTAAAAATTCCTTACTTACATTTGCAATCAGATCACATAGTTTACTACATTGATCAGTTATTTGTCCTTTTTCTAATGACTAACATCCGAAATAGAAACAGACAGTAATTTGATAACATATATTTCTGACGCTATCTTAAGTTCAAATTTATTGTTAATAACGTAACGTAGGTTACAATAAACCATATAGCAACATAATACACGTCGTTATCGTGAAAATGGTACGTTTGAAACTAAAAGATTCCTTTTATTTTTTTTTTATTATGCTAGACATTTCATTTTACATTTACTAGCAAAAATATCCATCTGCTTATATTTGCTACCATCACTGGGAGCTTAAACCAGTTTATGGTGCAACTTACCTCGCTCATAAACCTACCATGTTCCAAAGTCAATAAAAGTTGTCCCTACAAGGTGAAACCTTAATATACGCAATAGCAGACAAAAATGCAAGAACAAATATCTAACTAGGAAAGCCACGTTCCATAAACGCAACCTCCCCAAACGCCAGCACACGGACTCGCACACGACCAACACACTCACCCAAAACAAGCACACTAGAACAAACTAACAAATAAAGGAATACAGCGGGGCACCGCCTTAGAACGGTCAGTGGCAAAACCACTAGCTTAATTGTCTAATACTTATTGTTCTGCCGGCACACGATTCATTTTTAAGTTCCTCCATGTTTGTAAAGTATTAAATTTTATGGGGACACTTTATGCCACTTATTAAATCATTGGTGCGAGTAATTTACTCAGGAGGGAATATCCACGGATTCTACCGGCAAGTCTATGATTGCACCCCTTGTAACCTGGCAACAGCCTTACACGTTGGCATAAGCTGAAAATTGAGTGGCGAATGACCGTCTATGGTAGCGCAGGTTTAAATAAAATGCACTTTAAATTGCAAAAATATTACACTTTAACCATTATTAATTAAAAGTTTGTAAACAATATAGAATGTTATTTAAAAGACTTTGTTCCAAGTAAAGACAGTGGAATATAACTCTCTATTTAAGCAATATATAGGTTTGCTGCAAAAACATTTGTCGGCTATATTTGCATTATTAACTAACGTAGACCAGACGTAGATCACGTGCGTAAACAGATGAATACAGCTTATACAGCAATAAGTGTGTCCAAAGATAAATATGATTCAAGTATTTATTATTTAGACATGGGTCTGCAAGATACGTGTGCAAATATATTTGTTTAGGACGTAAATTCGTGAAAGGCGAAGCGATTGCGAAGAAGATTCCCCAATATATCCTCATGACATTGAATTTGTATCAATTAAAAGAGCAAAAATGACAGGAAACTGAATGCTATAATTACCAGTGATGGCACTATAACTACTTTTGATGGCAACCAAAGCATATTTAAAGATTCGTTGAGAACGGTAATTTTTTTTCAGATACAGCTCAAGTAGTAAAGGTTTACAGAAAAGGCTTTCCTTCTATTACTGTCTCGTAATCAACGTAAAAGCGAGGCAGGTATTGTTTCACGCTTTTGTGAAGCAAAGACAAACTCTTTGAGGCGATCCTTCAATGTTGATCGAAATACAGAGAACATTAACATATTCGCTATTAAGGTCTATTACTTGCCTGTTTTAACGTTAAATACTTGTACTTGAAATACTTAGTTATAATTCCTGTAACACAACGTAATATATTGTCAAGAATTATCAATACTTTAAAGACCCCTTCAAGTAGAATACCAAAGAAGTGAAACATTTGATTCAGCGTCACCTTAACCAAGCGTCATTTGATTTTTAATACATATGTACATTTTTGCTATTTGATTCATTGTAATATACAATTTATGGTCATAAAAAGGCTGTAATTATTTACATTTATCTGAAATATATCTAGAAGAAGATCCTTTGAGATGCAGACTCGGTTTAAGTCAGTCTATTCATGAGAGGTAACGAAATACGGAAAACCCATATCATCATACTGAAGCCACATACTTCCTTGGAGCTTCGCTGTAACAAATTTAGTAATTGCTTTCGGCACAAAATTCTTCTGACTTTTAAACAAATGTGATCTCCAGTCCAGATGTTCTCTAGATAAAATGCTAGAATTTTGCGGGAGGTAAAAAAACATTTAATTTTCTTTTTGCCGACACAAATCATTATCGGCTGTCCAGTGATAAAAGAAGATGAACATCTGAAGATAAAAATAAGGCATTGTATGTAAAAACAAAAAGTATTTTACCTTAAAAATCTGATCATATATTGATATCCCGTTTATGATTATCGTTTAAAGTGGATTGTCCAATGCAGAAACTTCAAATAGAAAAAGTGAGAAAAAGCACACGTCGCCTCATACGACATAAAAGAAAACATTGCAGGCTCGGTCTGTTTCAGCCTGTTCATGGACGATTGTGAAAATGCAGATTTGCAAGGTACCATCCTAGGATGAGAACTCAACATTTACGCAAGGATACAATCACTGGCATGAGACCAGAAAAAACATGTTATACCCTACCCCTAGGTATACTGTAAGGACCATGGTCATGACGGGAACATGCTGACCCTTTTCATTTGCACTTTTCTCACCTTAAACGCACAGATCAGTAAATGGGCTCTATGTTTATTTAACAAGTCGTCTTCCATCGTTTACCAGTCACATTGTCTAAATAATATCGCAGAGACACTGTTAATATTTTATACTTTCGTCAACGTTACAGAAAAATATCGTAGATGAACTACTTGTGCCAGATTAAAAAAAAGAAAATACTAATTCGAATATAAAAGTTTACATGAAAAGAAAGTATCATTTTAGTAATATTTTTAAAGTGAAACTGTTGCAAGAAATGCCAACGTAAAAGTATCTTTTATGATAACAGTAATACTGTCAAATCCTAAATACGGAAGCAGTATTAACTGCATTTCAGTTGATCAAATTTCCGTTAACGTGTTCACCTACAGAGGCCAATGTTAGTATTACTTTCTACTTTCATAAAGGTATAGACGTTCATATAGAAACTTATACGCTTCATGACGTTTTATATTTTATACTTTTACATTACCGATACCAAGCTTTTGTTTAAAAGTGAAACATTACACATGTAACGTCTAGTCAATGGTCAATTTTCTATATGGATAATGGTACATTACACATGAAAACAGGAACTTCAAAAGCAGGAGTGAAACAGTCATAGTTCAGTTAGTTAAAACACTTCGTATAAAACATTCAATCCAAATACATTGTAACGAAGTGCCGTAAACCTATAAATCCCAGCCTATTATGTTCTACTTTATGATTTAGGATAACCATCCATTTTAAAGGCGTATATCTACTCAGAAAAAGAGAAAAATCCTATCTTTCTCAATTGTTATTAAACTGATATCCTTAAAATACATTAGATGCCATTTTGTTGAGCCAGACTAATGTTTCCGTCTGGAAAAGACATTAACTGTATTCAAGCTTCCATGTAAGCAGTTTAAGATAACTCTGATAGAATGTTATATCAAAATGTTATTAGACGGGTCATGATTTATTTCAAAGCCAAGTAAGTTGATATGAGAGAACGTAGAGTCACACCAGAATCTGTTCGTTGTATCTTGTTCATACAGTACATGAGATGCGATTTCAAAGAGTTGCAGGAGACTTTTGAGGTTATTGTATTGCCCTTTTGACATTGCAATACGTTAACTCATAAAGGAAAATAAAACCGTACGCTAAAAAATAGATAACACACTATTTCATTTTATAAAACAGAACTAATATATGTTTTTTTCTTCTATTTTCCAGCCTGTCAGAATAATTTGTATATCTGATATATTGCTAACGTAACAAATAAGCACAGATAGTGCTTGACTCCATTTTTCATTCTATCATTGCTAAACTATAGTTGATTTGTTGTAGATAATAGAATTTGGGTCATTTGTTGCTGATTTGGGTTCATTATGTTGATAGCTGGATCCCAGCATCACACATTATGTGATATATAATAGTTAAAGGAAACCAGATATTTGTTAGTACTCGTTGTAAAATACTATGTACGAATTTGGACCAATCAGATATAAGTTCTATAAATAGCACCGATCAAAGCTCGCGTCTGCTTAAGTATAAATAGGTAGATAATCTTCTGAGACAGTAGGAGAGTTCCAACTTATAGACGAGGTTCAGCGTTATAGGCCAAGTACAGCCAAGACATCGGAGTTATATCTGTATGATAGTTCAATGTTACATATGATAGCATATAGGCGCTAAGCATCCAGGAGTCAGGGCAAATATATTGAGTTGCAGCTTCAATTAAGAGGACATAGGCTGAGCATCTATGAGATAGGACTCGTATGTCTTTGATTAAAAGATATTGTCTGACGGGAACTTCAACAAAAAGACAAGTCATGTATAGTATCTTTACAGTATAGGAGTTTGAGCTGATTATCATCAATTGAAGCTTGTTAGTTTGAAACATTTAGTGATTTGCCTGATCCTTGAAATTATTTAGCTCCTAATTGATATTATTTACGAATCACTCGTACACGAATCATTTAGGCAAGGTAGGCAGAGAAAAAAATTATATACGAGATATTTGGTCTCACCAGCTAAACGTTTTAACAAAGGACATACTACATCGTTTGTCAGCTAGTCTAAGACATAGTCACCCACTTCACTGTTCAAGATACTAAAGGCGAAGGCACTTCCCTGGATCATATAACTCGTATCCTGACACAACCACCGTCAGATAAGAGTTTTTAAATGGAAGCGGGTTTCGTTGTTCCAGCGTAATAATTTTTCTCATGTTCTTGTTCTTCGCTATGCGTACAATCGTCAAAATAAACATCTCCATACTCAGGAACAGGTCTAATAAATGTTTTGTAAATCATTGGAGAGAATTTCTGTCTGATTGAAATTTTATTTTTTATGACATTTACTCTCGTCCATTGTTATGTATTCAATTTGTGTAGTTTACCCGAGGTCGTTCGAAAGCAAACTACCGAAATGTTTATGATGATGGACTTCGTTTATTGTTGACCTTGCATTAATTTAATAGTGGAGTTTGATGAGTTCTACTTTGTTTGCGGGATATCAGTAACGGCTTAGTTTGTTTACTAGTCATCTTGATGCCCAATCTGAAATCATCTAAGATTTCAAGATAGCAGAAGCAGTATTTGTAAAATGATTATATTTGACTGCTCATTGGTTCCATGCGAACCTTATAACAGGTAACTTAGAACAGGTAGTAGATTGTGTAAGTGGTAGGGTAACAACGTCTTGACCTACGACTTAAATAATGACATAAAACATGGTAATCAAATATTTAACGTTTTAACAATCTAAAATCATTAAAATTTGAGGAAGTATCCAGTAAAGATCTGACCCAAAGCTCCCAAAAAGCCATTAAATATATACTTATATGTTTGCGTAAAACACAGATATATTTAAGATTGTACTTTACATTTGGCGTAAGTACATTCTAAATAGTTTATTGTTATCTGGTTTATACATTATGGTGACTGATTTAAGACATTTCATCATGTCATAAAATCTGCGCAATCTACAAAGATATTTAAAATTACATTTCCCTTTTAGTGTCACTTGCTTTACATACATGTTTTTTGAATATTTTTTGTTTGTTTTCTGGTTGACACACTGTGGTGGCTGATTATACCCCGAAAAAAGAAGTTTGGGGGTATATAGGAGTGAGCTTGTCGGCCGGTCGGTCTGTCCGTTGGTTTTCATGGTTTCCGGACATTAACTCTTGAAATGCTCTACAGATTTTTAATAAATTTGGTACACAGGTGTAACATCATAAAATACAGGTCAATGTAAATTTTGCTTGCAAATCACCTTTTTTTCGACGTAGCTATGGCCCCTTTCCAACATAAACGGTTTCTGGACAATAACTGATGAAAGGCTTGTCAGATTTAAATACATTTTGGTACGCAGTTGTAAAATCATAATATATAGGTCAAGTTCGACTTTGCCTACAAATCACCACTTTTGACGTAATTATGGCCCCTTTCCAACTTAAAGTTTGCCAAACTCATGGTTGCCGGACTCATGAAAGGATTGACAGATTTGAATAATTAAATAAAATTAAACATAGGACAAGTTCGACTTTGACATTGGCTACAACTTAAATTGCAACTTCATGTAGCCATTTCTTTTTTATGGTTGCCATACTTCAGTGACAAGGCCGTATTGTGGGGCATTATTCATCACTCCTGTTACAGTTCTAGTTAGGATTTCGTTATGTCGCATAAGCGTGCGCGTGGTTCATGTAGCATATTACGTTTTCTCGTTCTGGCGCGTCGCGTACACCAACACACAATAGCAAAATTTTGAAAGTTCTGTGTGTTGGAACCAAAAAAAAAAAAAAAAAAAAAAAAAAAAAAAAAGACACAACTGACTTTATTGAAAAGATTAAAAGTTTCAAATTCAAAAGTAAGGCTACTTATTTAGTGACTTTTTTTTATATACGTAAGTATAGGAAATTTTGTATAAACACTATCCGACAATTTACTCGGTATGTTTGTTAAATCCGTTTAAAGAAACGTTATTTTTAATTTATTTAACATTGTAAATAATGTAGATCTAAACTTTGTATACATTTTACCGCCTTTTTACGCGACGTTGTTTAACGACGTCACGTCCGTTGTTTTTATTGTTATTCTTCCCTGAGGAAGGCTTAACGCCGAAACGTTGGAAGTTAATAATTATCTATGAACAAACGCTACACGTGTTGTTGTTGATTTTTCTTATTTGTTAATAACTTTCTACATACAACAACATGGCATCTGGAGATCCACGTGTACAACTGATAGAACAACTGGCGGAAAAGCAAATGAAGAGCGTTTTACACGCACGTTTTTTGAAAAACTGCAGGGCGGAGAATGTCATACCTAAAGGTCTACGCCTGAAGCTGAAAGTGAATGTGGGAAACGATAGATGTAGTGCCGAGCTTCAAGAAGCAATTAACAGCCTCTTGGTGAAGGTAAGCGGAGAAATTTGTGACAGGGTACGTGACTGTCAACAGCAGCGAGCTCAGGAGATTGGCAGGCAGATGGAAACTCTGAGAAGTGAGTTAAAAAATAAGATGAGCGATGATAAACTTTTTAACGTTGATGAAAAAATCCACCACCGGATAGAACAGAAAAAAGACGTTATCATCAGTCAACATGAAAAGAAACTGTCTTATCTGATTGACAATAGAAGCAAAAATCGCACGTCTAATAACGATAAAGATGAGATTCGTGTTGAACCACAATCTAATAACACATCAAAACGGAGACGCAATGGAAAGAAGACCGAAACAAAATCAACCAAAACCAACAAAAATACTTTCGGCAGAAGAACTAGCAAGCAGATTTCGAAAGCTAATTATGAATCCATTCATCAAATGTCAAAAAACATGAAAACCCCGGGCCCACAGAAAACCTACGCAGAGGCCGTGAAAACCGGGGCAACACTGCAGGAGGAAATGAAGACCGGGACAACACTGCAGGAGACAGTGCAGAACCTAGTGAAGGCAGTTACGAGTGTGGCAGCACTGCTGGAGGGAAGGGCCGACACGGCAGAAAACGACAAAGGCGCTTCATCCGGGCCCCGGACAAAAAATCCTGGAGAAAAACGAAACGGCGGTTACAGAAAATACGGAAAGGAAAGGAGACAGTATTAAACTTATCGAGTAAAAAACTTACAGATGATGACTACATACTTCTAGGTAAGGGGTTAAAATTTTGCCCGAAAACTAACTCGCATGATAAGCTTAAATTAGCAGAAAACATTTTTAAATTCAATCGCAGGCTTCGTCTAAAGGAATATTTTGCTTCAAAAATAATAAATGACAGCGAATGCGAGAGCGATGATAACAATGCAGATACAGATAATTATCATGGTCTTCCATTCTACAATAAATCTCAGTCATCTTTTACTCCTCCAGCTGGTCGCGATATGTACTTAGACTTTTATATAACAGCTGTTACTGAAGAAATATTACAGAATTGTAACAAGAAAAGACGATATAGTAATATTTCAAAAACTGAACTAGATTCGCTCAGAAAATTATCTCAAGATGAATCGATTGTTATCAAGAAAGCTGACAAATCTAATACAATTGTTATAATGAACACGGATGATTACAAGAAAGAGATTCTGAGGCAACTTAGTGATGGTAAATATTATGAAAAACTTAAACAAGATCCTAAAGATAATGTTCTTAAGAATATATCTACATGTATTGAAAGTATAGAAGAGACAAATAGTAATGTAACTAAGGAATTTGACATGTTTCCAGAGTCTGTTAGAACTCCGGTATTTTACGTGCTGCCGAAAATACATAAGACTCCCGACAGCAATCTACCGCTAAATTATCCCGGACGACCCATTGTGTCGGCATGCAGCTCGCCCACGGAGAACATTTCAAAATATCTTGATTATATACTCAAACCGCACATGATAAACTTACCGTCTTATATTAAAGACACAACTGACTTTATTGAAAAGATTAAAAGTTTCAAATTCAAAAGTAAGGCTACTTATTTAGTGACACTAGATGTTTCTTCTCTATACACAAACATACCGCACAGCGACGGAATAGACGCATGTAAATATTTCTTGGACGAGCATTGCCATGGAAGATTGAAAAGTGACGATGTCGCAAACCTCATTAAACTTGTTCTGCAAAATAATTATTTCAAATTTGATGAAGATTTTTATCTCCAAAAAATGGGTACTGCGATGGGCAGCTCAATGGCACCATCATACGCATCGTTATTTATGGGAAAATTTGAACAAGACTTCCTTAGAAATCGAGATCTACAACCGACACTTTGGCTGCGTTTCCTGGATGATATTTTTATGGTGTGGGATCATTCCTTGGAAGAACTAGAACTTTTCATCAGAGAGTTAAACAGTTTTCATCCTGACATAAAGTTTACGCATACTATTTCACAAGATTCGCTCTCGTTTCTAGATGTAAATATATCCAAGGGAGAGAATTTATGTGTCGAAACTACCATATATGTGAAAGAAACTAATAACCACCAGTACCTGGACTATACATCATGTCATCCCAAACAATGTAAGAACGGTATTCCGTATAGTCAAGCAAAACGCTATAGACGTATAATATCAGATGATGACAAGTTCAAACATTCATTATCACAGCTTCGTGAATTCTTCGTTGACAGAGGTTACCCACATGATGTGTTAGACCGTGCCTTCCAAAAAGTAGTCAATATATCTCAGCAAGAAGCTTTACAGACTCAAGTTGGGGACAAAATAGTGTAATTCCTTTTACTATTGTGTATGATCCAGCGCTTCCACGTATTGGTAACACTATTAATAAATACTGGAGTATTTTGAACCTATCAAAAAGCTTTACAACTAAATCCATTTATGAGAACTGTAAACCTGTTGTTGCCTATAGACGTCCGAAAAATTTACAAGACTATTTGATAAGTTCAGAGTTCAATAAGCAAAGTGATAAACTTTATCTCTCACAGAGATGTAATGGTAGCCGATGTTCGCATTGTACCAATATCGAAACAGGTTCAGAATTTACCAGTCAAATGACTGGTCAAGCATACAGTTTACACCATAACGTAAACTGTAAAAGTAACTGTGTAATTTATTTGATTACTTGCAAAAAATGTGACAAACAGTATGTGGGACAAACTAAGCAACCTGTATCAAAACGCATGAACAGTCACCGATTTGATATTAATAGTTTTACTGACCCTACTTTTTCCTCAATGGTTGCATCACATTTCAATTTACGAGATCATTGCTTAAAGGACTTTTCTTTTATGCCTATTGATGTTGTAAGAAATGACATTGATCGTCTCTGCAAAGAAACAGTGTGGATACATAAATTGAAAACGCTCTATCCAGATGGTTTAAATTCTAAAGTTTTATTTGATATTAATTGACCAATCAACTAATTGTATTGATCTACATATATAGATATGTAATGCCGAGTATATCGTTGTTTTTTCCTATTTCTGTTTTTTATATACGTAAGTATAGGAAATTTTGTATAAACACTATCCGACAATTTACTCGGTATGTTTGTTAAATCCGTTTAAAGAAACGTTATTTTTAATTTATTTAACATTGTAAATAATGTAGATCTAAACTTTGTATACATTTTACCGCCTTTTTACGCGACGTTGTTTAACGACGTCACGTCCGTTGTTTTTATTGTTATTCTTCCCTGAGGAAGGCTTAACGCCGAAACGTTGGAAGTTAATAATTATCTATGAACAAACGCTACACGTGTTGTTGTTGATTTTTCTTATTTATGTGTGTTGGAACCAACACAGCGACGTAACAAAATATAGAAAGCGACAGGACGAAGCATTTCATTTCGTGTTGGCGCAAGTGCATTCAACAATGCACGCACGCCAAAACGTAATGAAGTGTTTTGTTCTTTTGCGTTGGCTTGGCGCCATTAACAACTATACTGTTTTGGCTTGTTGGCGCGCGCACCGCGACGAAATAAAATGTATCGTTCTCTCGCATTGACATGCGAGCCATGACAACACCATAAAATGTGCTACATAGCCGCGCGCACACCAACGCGTTAAAACGAAACAGTGTGCTAAGAAAAATAAGAATAAGTGGTGTTACTGTATAAAAAAATCCCTGAAACTACTGTTCTTAACTTATTTTAACCTAGATAAGAATCGGTCTCCATATATGTCTTTTACTTATTATTGCTCTACTTTCAAAGTTCTCTAAATTAATTGGGATAGTAATTGCACCCAGTAATAAAATGAAATAACAATGTAAGGAGTACCATTTTAATGTTGTATCGAAAATCTGACTGGAATCATGCAGATGTACAGTTTTTTCGATTAGTTTATAGAAACTTCTCATCGTGTTACTATTTCAGATCATGATCATCTACAGAAATGTTATTTAAATTATGTTAACTCAAGTCAAAGTAAGTCATTTATATGTTGCTGAATAATTCGCAGAATTAGCACGTCTATGCGAAATATATTTAAAGTTCATCTAAATGATTGTGAGACTTAAAGACAGATGCTATTTCAATATTTCAAGCGCTCAGTCTGTGAACAAAGGCTTTGTTTTGTTAAGTTGTGCGTTCAGTGACAGCCTTAAAAGTATTATTGACTTTGTCTTCTACTCACCCCCAAAAAGAGAGTTATAGCCAGTGTTTACAGGATAAAACAAGAGATCTCACATCTTATCTATTGACCGCGGACAAATTCTAATATGTAATATGTTATTAATAGAGAAGCTGAAATAAACAGGAACACAATTCCAGCAGGAACAGTCACCTTCAAAAAATATAGCCCACGTACCAAAAGTCTCTAACGACGTTTGTATGGATTTGTACATTATCAAATATACACACAAACACTGACGAATAGATAACAAGGACAAAACAGACAAAATGACAGATGATACCGCCTTGAAACGGCCAGTGTTAAAATATATATATCTTGAAACGGGTCTCTATGACGTTGTGGAAGCTGTGATCTCCGTATTTTAACTTGTAATACTTCAAGCAAAATACTTTTTGACCTTTTTCCACCAAATTGTTATGTTCTCGTTCTGAATAAGAGAAGTTGGAGCAACAATTTAATTTCCTGTTTGAGATGAATATGAATGATAATATACGAGACTGGTTTCTGTTTTTAGCTCGTCTTCGATTCCAACCAGAAAATTGTTTTATCTGTGAAAATTTCATTTATTTCATTATACTTAGGTACACATACTAGTATTACAACATTTAAAGCAAGGTCTTGCTTTTTAAACAACAAATTCCTTTCTAAAAGCGTCTTGCGTATTGGCGCTCAGTAAAACTGAGTAAGAAAAGTGAAACATATATATTTTTGTCTCATGTCCAATGGAGATGTTAAGTAACGGGATTAATGGTACTAAAGCAAATAAGAACTATGAATCTTAGTGGTTCAGAAACAGTTTATTTTGAAAGGCTTATTATATCTTTGGATAAGTTTCCTTTACATGATGTAACGTTCTACCTCTACAATCTATTGCAATCAAATTCTCATTGTCTGGTGTTTTATTTATTCATTTTGTAAGGAGTATGGCCGTCATTAATGTATATCCTATTACTCGATAGACTATAGACGTACTTTGTGTAAAATATGAATAACGAAGTACACGTATTGGTGTACTGATTGTATGATGTCTACATATTTTGCTGACCAAGCCCTTTCCTAGAGCTTTATATTATTTGATTTATTCGTATGTCAACTTGTGATCGGGCCCATTAAATAGTTTCTGCAGATTTCATATAAATACATATTCGAGTTAAAGATTATCCTTTAGCTTTAATGTTGTTATATTGTAACTGGAAAATGGTGCGAATGATTTACTTAAAGACCGAGTGATAAGCAAATTGATTGAGACATATTTATGTTACTATCTTTCAAGCTTTCCGCTAAAGAGGTGTTGCTTTGGATTAACCATTCTGCGCATATTAATTGCAAGAAATAAATGATACATGTCATTATCATTCGGTGTGACTTTCACACTAGAATGAGGAAGTGTTTTCATGCACAGGCTCAATTAAAACCGAGTCTGCTATTATGTTGCTTGGTCGCGATCTATGCGTCCAACGGATCTTTGGTCTTAAATGGCATCACCGGTCAATAGCACACTCCCGTATGTAAGGATCTGTGACGTCACCGATAAGGTGTGCTATCTAAAAATAGCATAGGACACAATTTGCGGACAAACAATCAGTGCATTCATTGTACAATAGCATACGTAAACCATAGATTTTGCATTTAATTCGTTATTTTTGATAAGGTTTCTAGCCTACACATCGCAAACAAATGTTTATTTCCACTTCTAATTTCAATAAACTAGCCGAGAAACTATTTATTTTACAGCCATGTTAGAAATAAAATACCACTTTTTCATCAATGTATGAAAGGATAATGTTAATGAATGGATGATGTTATTATGTCATTCTGTTCATTTTGTGACACATCCAGTTTAAAAAAAAAGAATATTTAGAAAAAATAAAATAACTCTAAAAATGTTTTAGGCCTAATACCAAATGGAAAGCGTTAATATTTAGAACAAAAATGTATTTACAGAACAGAAAAAATCCAAATTGTTCTGCTTGGTTACCGTCATACATTAAATTTATATTTTTGTAAAAATAATTCTTCCGTAAGTGTTTATAAATTTAATAGATCCACTTGTGAATGTAAAAAGAAATCTTATGATCCCATAATTTAAATTTATTGAAATTTCGAAATATGATGAACAACGTGTATATATTAAAGTAAACTGTCATACACATTGTTATTTTCGGCCACATATTCAGTTATTCGTTGAAACAATTAACACCTCTGTGATATACATATGTTGTGTTTTATTACAAATGACCACTTAGTGTGACATGTAGATATCTGACTTTTGGTAGTAATATTTAGATGTTATCTAATAAAACATGTTGCTGATCAAATGCAACACCATTGTTTTCTACCAAACCATGCATATGTGTATTTTTGATAAGGAAATGTTTGACGGACACCGACCACAGCTGACATCGGGGATCATCATCCAGTTTGCGTTTTGTGTTATGTGAATCAGTTGTTTAAAATGAAATACATGTAGTTATTGTAGTTATGATTTTAATTGTGCTGATACATTCTTTGAACGTCATGAATCAAAATGATTTCGCATTAAAAGTTTCAACCACAAGTGCCCTTCGGTGTGTCGCATTCGAAATATTGTAATTTTTTATAAAGACTGTAAACCGTTCTTCTGATGCAAAATTTTAATAGTATTATTGCAGAATATGGGGTAATGTGCATGCAGCATGCTTTTAAACAGTGCTCTTTTTTTTGCTTAGTCGGACCGTTTTGTATCGCCTTGTTAAAATTATATGTCTGCATATTTGGTATATTCCTTACATTTCCAATATTTTTCTTTAATTAGTTATTGTTTCATCTCTTTTATTTACGGGAGTATACGGAATAAATTTGACTTTATCACAGAAAACCCATTAGAAATGGATGTATTATGTTTCACCGAAACTAAACTAGATTCAAATATACAAGATATAGATCTGCAGTTATCGGGCTTTGAATATATGTTCAGAAAGGATAATTCTTGTCATTCAGGGGGCTTTCTAGTTTATATATCCGCATTTTTAAGGCCGAAAAGATTATGTAACTTAGAAAGTATACTTCCAGAATCAATTTGGGTGGAAATTAGAGATAAAAAGCAATCATATTTATTATGTTCAATATATAGACCACCCCATTATAAGGTCGATTTTTGGGATAAACTGAACAGTTGTCCTGCAATGGCGTTAGAGTTAAGGCGTCAGGTAATAATTGTTGGAGATATAAATGAAGATCAATTAAATATAAATAATCATAAATTTAAAGATGTACTTTTAGTAAATAACATGACCAATATTATTAATACACCGACAAGAATTACGCAAAATACGCAGACATTACTAGATCCAATAGCAGTAACTAACAATATACATGTTTTTGAATCGGGTACTTTTGAAACAAAAAGTGAAGTTAGTGACCATTTTGGAACCTACATTTACCTTTAAAAAAAGAAAGAAAAATATCAAACAGGGAGTGCCACGCACCAAAAGCGCAGCCTCCCCAAAACGAACCCCCCAGCACGCAAACGCGTGCACCACACACACACTCAAAGCTTACACATCAGGACAAAACGAACACACACACACACACACACACACACACACACACACACACACACACACACTCAAAGCCAACACATAAGGACAAGACGAACAATAAGCATACACACACGCGCGCACACAAAGCCAACACACAAGGACAAAACGAAAAAACAAAGGAACACAGTGGGGCACCGCCTTGGAACGGTCAGTGGCAAAGACACCACTAGGGAGCTTAAACCGGTTTATGGTGCGCACCCAACCTCACTCTTACCCCCACCATGTTCCAAAGACATGGGACAGTGTAAATAAAAGTAATCCCCTCCAGGTGAATCTCTAACACACGTAATGGAAACAAAAAGGCATGGCATGTAAAACACAAAAGTGCTCGTGTATAAATATATAAAAAGCAAACCTTAAGAACCAAAAACGTATGTACGCAATGCCTTTTCAGAAGACAGAGCAACAAGAGAAACACCCTTAAGGGCCCGACGAAACAGGCCAGAAGACAAATATCAAATCAGTTCAGTCCTTGTAGGATTTAAAAACTGCTCATCATAGAGTCCTCCCCCTCTTCCGTCAGACGCAATCAAAGAGGGAAGCGTAGTGTCCAACTGTAAACGGGTTGAACACTAAAAATGCGGTATGTCTCAAAACAGTTGGGTCGTAACCTCTTTTAATAAAACGTTTGATAATCTTTTCAAATACATTTGGAAAATTACCATGACCCAAGATCTTACGAAGTTTGTAAACCACATCCCCATAGAAAACGGGTTTAGAAATACCTTCTCGCAGAAGTGTCTTTAAATTACTATTGAATTTTAAAACTAAATCAGAATTACGATAATAAAATTTAGTAAAATATTTACGCAATTTGTAATAACGGTAGCCTTGCTGAAGAAGTTTACTTGTAATATATTGATTACGTTCATTGAAATGCTTGACATGACTACACGCTCTGGCAAACCGAATTAATTGAGAAATATATACCCCATAAGATGTAGCCGGAGGTACATACTCATCCAAATGGGGAAAATTTACAATACTAAAATTAAAATCATCCCACTTGTCATAAATTTTGGTATATATAATATTGTCATAAATAGAGAGATGTAAATCTAAAAATAAAGCATCAGTATCCGAATTGTTAGTTTTAATTAACTGAAGCTCCCTAGGATAAATAGTACCCACCAAATGACCAAAAATCAGATTATCCATATTAAGAATATCATCCAGATAGCGTGATGTATTATTAAATGCAGTTATAATATCTGCTTGTGTATCTGGAGAAAGGCTCAACATAAAGTCTCTTTCATAACAATATAAAAACAAATCTGCGACAAGGGGTGCACAATTTGTTCCCATGGGAATACCAACAATTTGTCTAAAAACTGCATTCCCAAACCTGATGTAAATGTTGTTCAATAAAAAGGAAAGGGCTTTACAAACTTCGTCACAGGTCCACATAGTATAATGTTTAATAATATTGCTAGTAAAAAAAGCTTTATCAAAATTGCAAGCGATAAATGTAGCATTCTCTCTGGCAAAAGTCTTTTAAATTAGGGCAGTTAATTTGTCATTTATTAAGTTATGTGGTAAAGTGGTATACAAAGTAGAAAAATCGTATGTACTGACTGTAGATACCTTGTAATTATTAATTTTCAACTTATCCAGGATTTCGCCAGAATTTTTAATCGACCAAAATAAGTGTTTACCAGAGTTTTCGTATACTTTATCGCAGTATCTTTCCACGTGGGCTTTCACAGCAGTTAGACATGATGTTAATAGTTTTGAAATATTTGTAGTTGTACAAGAGCTTGAATTAGCGATAAAGCGAGCTTTATATGGTTGTTTATGCAATTTAGGAATCCAGTACATAGTCGGTAGTTTAATTTGTTGATCGTCTATACGAACTTTTAAATTAGAAACTTAAAAGTTGATTTTGATTCTAACAAACCTTTTAAAAGGAGAGTCTGGAATTATAAAATAACTGACTTTGTTAAACTTAATACTTTAATTAGAAATACAGATTGGACATTTATACATGATAATAGTGTAGACGATTCTTGTTCTAACTTTACAAATAAATGTATGGATCTTGCAAAACAGTGTATTCCAACACATTATGCTTTAGTAAGGCCAAAAGATAAACCTTGGTATAACAGTAATATCCGATGGAGTACACGGCAGAGAGATTTCACAAAGCTCTGGACAGTGGTAAAACAACAGATTGGGTTATATACAAAAAACTTAGAAATCGAGTAAATAATATGATGAAAAATGCTAAAGAAACTTTTTATAACAACTTAGAATTCTCTTTATATGATATGAATATTTCAAATCCGCGTCAATACTGGAAAATTGTTAGAATGTTAGTAAAGGAGAACTCTTGTCGAAATGAAAGTATACCGCCATTAAAAAACAACAACGATACTTACTCACTGTCTGATGTAGAGAAAGCGAACACTCTGAATAATTTCTTTGTATCAATATCTCAGGTAGATGACACTAATACGAATCTTCCAAATTTTACTTTTAAAACAAATGCGAGACTCTTTGACTTTATTATACAAGAACGGGAAGTTACAGATATCTTAGCAAACTTAGTTACAAACAAAGCAGCTGGACCAGATGAAATAAGCCATAAAATGTTAAAAGAACATCAACAACACTTTGTGTTCCACTCTGTTTACTTTTTAATCGGTCCTTGTCTGAGTGTATTTATCCTAATAATTGGAAATTAGCACATGTTATGCCCCTGTTCAAGAAGGGAAATAAACACGAACCATCAAACTACAGACCAATCTCTCTCATTAGCTGCGTTGGCAAAGCAATGGAAGGTATTATATTCAAACATATATATAACCACTTACATGACAATTCTTTAATATTTTAAGGATGACTACCCGTAATAGGCCTCAATTTCACCAAAAGCGTACATACAACTTCATAATGTAAGCTTTGAAAATGTCAAACGATAGAAATAAGGTGCATATTGACAACTTATATAGTAACAGAAGTTCTAAAAAAAATCCTTTAGATTACCTCCCTTGATAATTTTGGTTTTTCATGAGTTATCTCCCCTGAAAACTAGAAAAAAATAATTTTATCCTTTTCCCTACAGGGAATTTCAGATTTCTTTTTGATATTTGTATCAGAATCATATAATGCAGCTTTCTACCGAAAAAAATTCTCGAAACTCAAGCTCAGATTCTCGTAATTAAAGAAATTATATATTTCCCATAGGCATCAATGTTAAGTTCAATACCGATTATCTCCCCAAAAAATGATAAAATTCGAAAAATCTCTCGGTGAAACGTTTTTAATTTTGAATGTCTTTAAAGTGACCAAATTTCATTTAAATAGTACCATCCAGTTACAAGATATGAAATATGGCTATTACACCATGTTATCCTTAAAATCAGTCTGGATTTCTACCAGGTCATTCCACAGTATATCAACTTATTGACATATATAATCAAATCTGTAAAGCTTTAGACAACAGAGATTCTACTTGCATCATTTTCTGTGATATATCAAAAGCATTTGATAGGGTTTGGCATAAAGGTCTTGTTTTCAAACTTCAACAGTATGGAATTCTTTGAAATTTGATCAAATGGTTAAGTAATTATTTAAAAGACAGATCTCAATAAGTTTTTGTGGCTTCAACCTTTTCAAATTCAAGTTATCTAGATGGGGGTGTTCCTCAAGGCTCAGTGTTAGGTCCTTTATTATTCCTCATTTACGTCAATGATATAGCAGAGTCACTTACAAGTATTACTAGACTTTTCGAAGATGATAGTTCGTTCTCTATCCGTATCTGATTGTTTCACTCTTTTTCATTTTTATCTTGTAGATATTTCATCCGAGTAATTTTAGTAATCGTTAATTCAGTGAAATCTTTTTTTGGCGTTCTAAAATGATATCTGTGGACTGAGAAAGAATTCAATGGAGTTCCTGTCCAAATATATGTCACAGGATGAACATATTTTTGAAATTTAAATTTATTTGAGATTTAAATCAGTACTGTCCATACTTTACAAATATGATATGAAATAAAACTGAAGTTCTACTAATTAACATCAAAAGAGGGCTTTTATAGATGTTTTACGGATTAAAAATTCTAAATTTGGAAAAGTTTTAGATAAATCTTAAGGCATGCCCCTTTTACATGCCTGTTTAATAGCTCTATCAGTTTAAAGCGAAATGAAAGATAGTTTTTATAGATGTTTTACGGATTAAAAACAATCGTATCAACAAGTGACATTGCTTTAATGGAAGAAACGCTAAATAATGATCTTTTGTTAATTACATCATGGTCTAAACAGTGGTTAGTAAACTTCAATCCTTCTAAAACGGAAGTTATGTTTTTCTCGTTCTGTAATAGAAATCGACCATCATTACTTTTTGGCAATATACAATTTAAGTTTGTCGAACATCATAAGCATCTAGGTGTCACATTCAGTCAGGACGGGTCTTGGCACCAACATATCTCAAATATTGTATCTAAAGCATCGAAAATCCTTGGTTCTATGAAAATGCTAAAATTTAAAGTTCAAAGAAAAACACTGAATCACATATATATCTCTTATCTACGACCTCAGCTAGAATATGCTTCTTTAGTTTGGGATAATTGTACACAATATGAAAAAGATACCTTAGAAAAATTACAATATGAGGCAGCTCGGGTAGTTACTGGCCTAACAAGATCGGTTTCATTGCGACAATTACTATATGAGATAGGTTGGGTAACACTCTCCAACAGAAGAAAAAATCAAAAATTACTTTTAATGTACAAAGCCAAAAACCAATTATTACCACAGTACTTGACACAGTTATTCCCCCCTACAGTTGACTCAGTTTATGACAATCACTACTGGTTAAGAAATAATGCAGACTACGCTTCAGTAACAAAAAGAATTGAAATTTATTCTAAGTCTGTCTTACCATCAGCATTAAAACTTTGGAATGATCTTCCGTTAAATATTCGAGACTCAGAATCACTGTCTTCTTTTAAAAGTAAATTGAAAGAACTATATCAACCGCCAGTAGTTCCATCTTTTTTCACTAAAGGCGAAAGATTTTCAGCCGTTCATCATGCCCGTATAAGAAATAACTGCAGTAATCTAAATTCTGATTTGTATAAAAGTCATCTCCTTCCAAGCCCGTCCTGTGAATGTGGTGCTGAGAATGAAAATGCTGAGCATTATTTTTTTTACTTGCAAACGATATACACTTCAGAGGCGAATATTATTCATTAATACTAGAGCCTTTCATCCTCTTAGCGCAAAGAAACTTTTATTTGGCATTGACACTTTAACAGAATCCCAGAATGAAATACTGTTCAAAGAAGTACAAACTTATATCAAGGTGAGCAAAAGATTCAAATAATAAAAACGCTAACTCGAGTTCACTAAAACATGTAACTGCTGCAAACTTATTTAGCGAAAACTGGGGGCGGTGGCGTCAGTACTAGCGGCAACTAAACAATGGTATATCTTCCTGTTTGTTTAATTCTTTATCATTTTTACACTTTTATAACATTTTGTTTGATATCTAGCAAAATATTTATTAAACTCCTTTTCAATACTTTTTTTCGATGCTTATTTTCCAAAATTCTTTATTTAAATCTTGAAATTGTACAACCAATCACACAACCTTAGCACATTACTTTTGAGCTACTTATAAACTGACTGTTCTGGGGAGGGCCCTAGATAATGTTGGAATAACTTTTGGCCCAACCCACTTGTATGTTTTTAATTTAATGCTTGTATTAAATGTGATGTATACATGTGTGAATATATACATGTATATACAATAAAATATGATTAAACTAAATCTTTTATTTATTCTGTTAACACGTGCGACAATTTTATACAGGCAGCATGTTACTCCTTTTAATTCCCTTCAAAGTTTACTGAGATAGTTGATGATTCGTTATATATAGAAAACGCTCCCTTGTCCGCAATGCGCGCATTGCATTATGATTTAACTACTGTATGTTCTATTTATAGAACACGGGAGTGTGCTATTGCCAAAAACGAGTGTATTATAATATTACTTCAAAATTAGTTTTAATAGAGTTATTTTCAGAATTGAGAAAACTGTAAACTTAAGACTGGAATTTCAGTACTTTTCAATCACTGACAGGATATTGGTTGTATATAAAACACGCGTGAATTCCATGGATTTACCGAAATATATACTTCAATACTTCAATACACCTCATGAAGCTTGTTTACTAATATTTCTGTACTTAACATCAAAACATGATGCGAAATTGTCTTATGTAATTAACCTAAACCACATGTAATTACATCCTGTGGAGATCATGGGGAGAAAAATTAAGATACTAACTAGCAATTTATGGCACTATAAACATAATTTATTCTTATAACGAGTTCCAGTGTACACCTTACATAATGTTTTGCGATGATGCATATATATTCTACAGGAATATGTATATGTACATGTATAAAAGACACGACCGTTTTCATGTCTTACAACCGATTAATCTCCACCGGAGTTCATGCATACATACAATAAGCATAATTTTATATGCATAAAAAACTAAATTCAAAACAAATTCATTTGAGTTAAGAGTAAAGAAAAAATGTAAAAAAATAACATTCTTACATAAGCATTATCTTGGGTCTCGATTTCTACCAGATACGTCTGTATTTCTATTGATGTCACAACAAAGCTGCGTGAAAATAGAACAGGATATGATGAATGGTTTTTAACAATCCAATCGGATTATGCATAATTCTTATGAAATTTCAACGCAAAGGGTATCTGATAACACAATTTTAGAAAATCAAGGGACACGTAAAATGAAGATTTGTTGGAAGGTTAAGGAAATTAGTCTGAAGCGTGTCCTA